>NC_080838.1:73881838-75141338 GCF_030435755.1 Ochotona princeps
GGGCTGTTTACTGATACGGAGGGGTTACCTTTCTCCTGGGCCCTTATTGATGAAAGGAATCCAAGCAGCTCTCTGGAATCTTTCCCAAGGAAATTGGTCCCATTCACAATACCTCTGCACAAGCATTGTGATACTTCACACGGACATCATACATTCAAATATCATCGTATTGCTGGTGAGATTTACTTTATGATGTGAGAGAAAGTGATGAATAGAGAGAGAGAGAGAGAGAGAGAGAGAGAGAGAGAGAGAGAGAGAGCTTGCAATTGCTGATACACTCCTAAGATGACCCCAGTAGTCAGAGGTAGGCCAGGCTAGAGTCTGGAATCCAGAATTCCTTCTTGGTCTCCTACATGGGTGACAGGGCCCCAAGCACTTGGTTCATCATCTACTGCCTCAGGATGTGTTAGCAGGAAATTGTATCAGAAGTGAATACATGGGACTTGAATTGGCATTCCTACAAAGGACGTAGGCATCCAAAGTGGCAGATAATCTGTCATCCCACAACATCCACCTCTATTTCTCATTTTTATTTTAATTGTTATAATCATGAAAATATATTTCTATTTTCATTTAAAATAAAAATATTCCAGTATAAATATTTCTACATATATTCTTATATAAAAAGAAAACATCTTGCATATATTCTGACATCTCTGCTAATATTAAAAACTTATTTTTGGAATTATTTTTCATACTATCCCACTTCTATTTTAATTCTTTGAGGCATTTTAAATCCAACTTATACAGGTGCCAAATCATTAAAATACAGTACAGCAGCCAATGTTGTGGTGCAGAGTTGAGCCACTCTTTGCAATAATGTCATCCCATATTGGAGTGCTGGTTCTGGTCCTGGATCAGTGCTTCTGACCTATTCTCCCTTCTTATGCACAAGGAAAAATAATGGCCAAGTGCTTGGGCTCCTGTGCTGTAGCACACTAACAGCAAGTTCCTTCCTTTGAGTTTTAGCCCAGCCCAACTCTGCCTGTTGCAATCAAGTAGGAAGTGAACCAGGGCATGGGAGGTCTTTCTCTCTCTCTCTCCACCTCTTTCATTTTTAATTAATTAATTAAAATTTAACAAACATACATCATTGATGTTTAAAGCATAATCACTACAGAGTCACTAGCACAGAAATATAATGACTGTATTGATCCCAATGTACAATTCTATAGGTTCAGGGAATTTTTCTCCCACCATCCCCATTGTCCCTGTTCGCCACACAGATTTCCCGTATATCATCACAATAATGTAGTCCTTGAACAACAGTCACACAAGTCCGTCACTCTGCTATCTGAGCATATCCTGACATTGTAGGTATGGACAATGGTAAAAGGATCACATCCTATTGTCAAGATATATTTAATAATTTCATTGGGAATACATCTGCTATTCATGAGTAGAGATGCATACTACAATGTATCATCGCTTCTCTTTATTCTTGTGCGCATTGTATAGTTCTTCTAGATGAATACATGTACATACATGTTTACATACATGGCATATATGCATCATCTATATCTATAAATCTGTATCTGTAAGAGGAAGATATAATGAACTACTAAATATACTCTGTATGAGGCAGGCCTAGGGTTCGAAAGGGTAGACTGCATCTTTGCTCTCCATATTTTAACTACATACCACAGTAAAGTAATATAGGAATTTTGAATATTCTAGGGGGCCTATTGTTCACTCATTTGTCCAATCCATGAAATCTCTGTATTAAGTTTAAGATGTTCCAGGATTCATAAGAATGGCCCTTAAAATCCATATTTTAAAACTGAAACTCAGTTGCGCTAAGGAGAGGTCTCCATGTCCTAATGAATTAAGATGCAAAATCTCTATGTTTGGGCCTTTTTGACATAATACATCCCCAAATTGTCAGTGCCTCACTGCTGGTGGGAACTGATGCTCTGCTCAGGTATTATAAGCGGCAAACCTCAGGTTAATAGGCTTCTTCTGATTTGGCTGAGTTTTCTCTCCAAATTTTTGCTAAAGTAACATTGAAATCAGCTACACTCCCATGAGGAAAAAATGGATCAGCAAATAGCTTTATTTATCCACATCTGCACTCTTCTAGTTATAATCTTTTTATTGATGATTAGCTCCCTTTGGGACTAAAACAAAATTAAACCAACACATTTCAAAAAATATTTTTATGCAATAGCCATAACCCAGTCGTGGTGCCTGGCACAACTTTATTCTTACTTTTCTCTAGGCTGAAAAAGTTTCACAAGTAATTATTTTAAAAGAAAGCAAGATGCATCCCAAGTCTTACGAAGTTTGAAAAAGTTTGGTTTTCATCCTAAGTCATAAAACATAGTTTGATAGGGTTTCTCACATTTAGGATTTGGTCCTTTTCCCAAGAATACGGAGATTTAAGAAATGAGCATTGCAGAAAAAAAGTACACAGTATCACTTTTTTTATTAGAAAATGTTGACTATGCTCACTTTATTCTTAAGCACATCACTTCCTAAATTCTTGGCAAAATTTTATTCACATGTGCCTGGGTTCAGATATAGTCCAGCTTGTCCCAAGTGATGTTTGCCAATGGGAAACACTAAACTCTTTTCTGTTGTAATAAGAAGGGATTGGCTGAGTGATCTGCAAAATGCAAGAAAGAGAGAGATAATTATTAAGTCCCCAGAACCTTTGAAAAAGCATGGGAGACAGTCACATCATTACTGCGTTCTTCAAGCTCTCATTTGTTAGGCACTGGTTAAGAGTCTGATGATTCTCGCCTGGAGGTGGCGCCCTTTTGCAATTTTCAAAAGTAGACTTCTTAAAATGTAAAAAATGGTCTCAAAATATTTAGCTGCTGGACTCTATGTTTGGTATATGCTTGCAATGGGGGAATCTCAACTGAACTTGAACTGTGGTTATGCAACAAGGTGAAGGAATCCACCATGGTGGGAGGGTTTGGGGAGGGGTGGGGAGAATCCAAGTACCTATGAAACTGTGTCACATAATACAATGTAATTAATGAATTAAAAATAATAAATAAATAAATAAATAAGAAAAAAATATTTATCCTGCATCTGCTTTGCTTCAGTTACTCAATGTTCACTATTTTAAAATAAAATATTTATTTTAAATTTGAAGAAAATGAAGAGTTTTAATTAAAAATAAAATGAGCTTTGTTTTGATGCACATTGTATTTTTCTGAGATAAGTAAATGTTACTCAAGATCCTATGCTGGGTAAAGCATGACGTAAGGATGTCATATTATCAGCTAAGTTCAATTAGGACAAGTAGTCATGTTGTTAAAGTGTAATTATTTGCTATGAAAAGAAATTGTTTGCCTAGGTAGTAGAGAGTACTCCAAACATAAAGGGAATAAAGAAGTTACTCAGAAATTAACAGCTATTAAACAGAGGGAAGAATGTAGCTACTAGAAGCCAGGAACTTAGAGCATCAATTTGTTAGAGTTGGTGCATGGGCAAAGCTGGACTCTATCTGAGCCAGGTAAACATGTGGATAAGATTTTGCCAAGAAATTTGAAAGTTATGTATGTAAGAATAAAATGGACACAATCAACATTTTCTAATAAGAAAGGAGGCTTTGTGGAAGGGGTTTTATGCTTGAATTTCTGAGAACACAGCTACAGCTATAACTTTAAGTCCAAGCAAACCTCGAATGATCTGGAAGCTGCGGCTGGAGTTGAAGGACACTGCTATAGTTGGAACACTATATCCATATTCATGCTGATGTTTGAAGGTCAAACCCCAGTCTTATATATTCATGGCAGAAAGAAGGGTGAAAGTTGAGTCAAACCAGGGTGCTTGGGAAGGCCCAATGGGGAGTCCTCAGAAGGTTAGTTACAGAAGTCGAGTTGGGCTCTGGCTTCTTGTGATGGTTCCCTTGCCATGGCCATCCCCATGTCTTACCAGATGGATGAACAGTTGGGAGTCAAATGGTCTTGGATTCTGTATTCCAAAACTCTGAGTTAAAGTGAACTGCCACCCTGCATTAATAGCTTGTTTTAGATATTTCATTGTGGTGGCAGAAAGTCACCTAATGCAATTTCTGAAACTAAAGGTCTTTCCCTCTGACTTCTGGTCTGCATCACTAGCTTTCATTGGGAAGCATGACAGTGAACTAGGAGACAAGGACTGTAGGAAATAACAATCTCCAGGATTGTGAGCCAAGAAACTCCGTGCAAAGTGTAGAAGGGCAAATTCAGAGGGAAGACTCTAATAAAGGTCACCAACATTGTTTAAATCAGCAAGAGGAAAGTGAAGCAAATAAGTACCTGAGGTCAAAATTGAAGGATGGGATATTTGAAAGTTCCAGTATCAAAATCAAACACCAGTACAAAAATCTATCTATTCACGCCTCCCAAGTTCAGTGTACCTGCAAACTACCAACTTCCTCACTTTGCTAGCAATATTTAACAACTAACATGAGCCAACTTTGCCAGGACTGTGGGCTTTTAGGAAGCAAGTCAACTTACATAAAAATAAATAGATTGGACTAGAATAGACTACAATAAATGTTTAGATAACATTTTACACATTTGAAGGAAATTTTGATTTTCAAAGTCTGATTTCTAAGTTGATGCCAGTGGAGGACAATGGAAGGCTGTTACTTGCGTTGAGTGGTTAAGACTCTGCTTGGGACACCACATCTTGTGTCTGATCCCGGCTCTGCTTCCTCCGGCTTCCTCCTAAAATGTACCCTAAGATGCAGTAGATGATGATTCAAGTGGCAATGTCTCTGTCACTTGCATACGAGACCAGACTGAATCCCAGGCCCCCAGGTTCAGCTTGATTCAGCTTTGCTTCTGTAGGAGTCTGACAAATTGAACTCTCTCATGCTTTGCAGTTTTATCTCTGTCTATATGTTTCTCATGTAAGTATTTATAAATTATAATGAAAATCAGTATAAAATTCCTCCTACTAAATAAAAAATCAGCTATTGAATTTATAGAAACATCAGGAATTAACTCGGAGCTGAGATGCTCCAGTGATTGGTTGAAAAGCACTATCATAAAATCCTGAGTGAAAACACAGTATGTTCAGGATTTACAGGTAGCATTCATTCAAGAATAGAGCTCTTCAAGACATGCACTGTGGCACTGTGGGTTAAGCTCTGTTCTACCAAAATAGCATCGCATATGAGCACCAGTTTGAGTATTTGCTGCTGTACTTTCTGTTCATCCCCTGCTGGTGTGCCTGGGTTATCAACAAGATTACCCAAGTGCTAGGCCCCTGAACACAAGTAGAAGAGTACTGGATTTCCAAGCTCTTAGCCAGAGCTTGGCACAGCCCTGGTTATTATTGAAGCCATTTGGAGTGTGAATCATTGAGCAGAAGATATCTCTTTCCATCTGTCTATGTGTTTCTGTCTCTTCTGTAACTCCACCTTTCAAATAAGTAACTAAGCCTTTAAATAAAATATTTTTAAAGAAAAAAATCTTTTAATAGCTGTAAGCAACACCAATACAAGAAGCAAAACACTTTTTTTTCACTTTTTGTCAATACGGGTAAAATAATGTTTGTAGTATAACTATCAGTAAGAAAATATATGAGGCGTTGTGTTGTGTGATTTTAGCGAAGATCCTCTGGTTCAACGTGCACTATGAGCTCCTCAAAGCAGTGGAATGCCTTACTCCATTGTGCCTACCCCCAAGACCAGTTTATGTTCTCAGTAGCATTAATATTACTTAAAGAACTAAAGAGAGAGGTAGAAATACACACACACACAAAATCTTTCATCTGCCAGTTCACTTGCCAAAAGGCCCAGAAAAGCTGAAGCTGCATTGTTCCAAAATTGGACCAGGAGCTTCCTCCAGGTTTCAGAGGCGGGAAAAGGACCCAAGAACCTGTCCCCTTTTTGTCTTTTCCGTTGCTTCCTGAGGTCATCAGCAGGGAGCTGGATTGGAAATGGAGCCTCTGGAACATGGATTAGCACCAATATATCATGTCCTAGCTACAGGGTGAGGATTAGCCTGTGCCAGCCCAGTAGCATGAATTTTAATTGATTATTAATGTGATGCTTCCCATCCTCCGTAACTAGACAGACGCTATGTAACAAGAAATCCCATTTGAGTTATTTATGACAATCCCTCCTCAGCTTTGAGAGAATGTTTGACTTCATAATAGGGTTAATAAGTATTTTTTAACTAAAAAAAATCCCATTGTGCAATACGTGTTTCTCAAATAAGGAGATTATTATGTCTGTTATACACTCCAGGAAATAAAATGTAACTGGAAAAATACTTCATTAAAATCTTAAAATTTCACCCAATATTATAAAAAATTGCATAGCAAAAAGAACAACTACAAAAATTTAGAAATATAGCAATGGAAGTAAATTTTAAGATATTTTACACAACAAGGCTAAAGTCCCAGAATGGGTCCCATACTTGCAGAATTATAAATGGAAAACCCATGGATGATTTTTTTTAAAGATTTATTTTATTTTTATTGGAAATTCCGATA
The DNA here is from genome assembly GCF_030435755.1 of Ochotona princeps. Lineage (NCBI taxonomy): Eukaryota > Metazoa > Chordata > Mammalia > Lagomorpha > Ochotonidae > Ochotona > Ochotona princeps. The sequence goes on from NC_080838.1 coordinate 73,888,283, forward strand.
TACAGAGAGGAGGAGAGACAGAGAGGAAGAACTTCAGTCTGATGATTCATTCCCTAAGCAGGCACATTGACTGGAGCTGTGCCAATCTGAAACCAGGAGTCGGGAGCTTCTTCCGGATCTCCCACACATGTGCAGGGCCCCAAGGCTTTGGGTCATCCTCGACTGCTTTCCCAGGCGAGAAGCAGGGAGCTGGATAGGAATTGGGATTGCCAGAATTAGAACCAGTGCCCATATGGCATCCTGGCATGTGCAATGTGAGGACCTTAGCTATTAGGCTACCACTCCGGGCCCCTAGGGATAATTTTATAAAATAAAAACTTTTATCTATCTATATATATAATTTGTTATTGAAATACATGCATGTCACAAAAGTAGCACAGAGATATAATTTTCATGAATTATTATTTATTAGAATGAGTTCCATTTGGTAAACATGAGACTACACAGGTCGCCATTATTAAATATTCCACCCAATATTATAAGTGTATGGTTGCTCAAAATAGTCAATAATCATGTTTCATTTCTTTGCTGCTTCTTATTTACCAAGGACCTAGGTAACAAGACCAAAAAAACCTCACAATCTGAACTTATGAGAAGGTGAAATCAGGTCATTGCAGCGCCAACATTGGTGTCAATGTGTTTCAGCAACAGATAGAACATTTTATATAGTACTACTGTGTCAATGATTTTCTATCTTGAAACTTGCTTCTTAAATGAATTTGAACAACTTTTTATTAAAGTGCTTTCTATAGTCCTTTCTGATTTTCCTGATGGATTCTTGTCTCTTTTTACTTTCTGTTTGTTGAGCTCTTTATTTAGTGGCAATATTAAGATTTTGATTGCAATATAAATTAAAGTATGTTATCTGAAAAATAATTATTTAATTGACCAATTTAAAACATTGACCCTAAGAAGAAAAAAAAAGAAATTGCTTAAGTTATTTTAGGTTACTATGATGCCATTGGAGGTTTTCAATTTCGGTAAACTGTCTTACATGAACTGTGTTTATTTCATAAAATAAAATTGTTGCTGGACACTTTTGCAAGCAAATATTTCCAACCATGTTATTTGTTTGCTCGAATATGTTCAGTTGCTTATAAATTTTTTTTTCTAAAGATCACACTATCTCTTAGAACGGGAAGGAAGGGAATTTACATATCAAAGCCAAAGGAGTGGCATAGAATACAGAGAAACAGGCATCTTACTAGCACTGTCTGAAATGTGCAGGGCTAACATGTCTGAACCCCTGCCTTTCTGCTGAGTGACTGGACAATGCTATCTTCCTTGCTGGTTAGTGTGAGCATTAGGCACAAACAGCAACTACATATTCATGAATGGTGACTTCAAGTATCTGAAGAAAATTATGCATAAATTTTAAAAATTGTCTTCAAGAATTAGTTCTTGGTCTAATTTTAAGTCAATTCATATTTTATGACTTGCTAATGAGTCATTCATTTCTCAGCAATGAAGAAATGTACTAAAACTAGCAGCAACTTGATTAGCTATTGCTTACTGATGAACTACATTACAGTCTATGAAATATAAGAAAGTTAAATTTATGGAAATTAAAAATGGGATGGAGATGTTACATCTTATCTCTAATGATTCATCACCATGTCCAAAGAGCAAATTGAATTTATGGTAAAGTAAAGAAAACAAACAGGCAATTCATGTACCTCCATGATAGACCAGACTTTATTTACTTAATTTTATACTTTGTATTTAACGTTTACTTTAATGTTTTTCTAGAGTAGCTTATTACAACTTCTAAATTACAAAAACTGATGGAAGAATGCAGTCTATGCAAGATGCTTATTTTTCATAACCTCTCTGCTAATATGTATTATCAACACTGGTAGTAACTTTTTGACAGATTACCAGACATGGTGCATTTATTTAAAACAGTGTTACAAGGTGTGGCTAATATCATGTTAAGCTCAACAGGATAATGCAATTCAATCGTATTAATGAATTAATTTTACTTTTTATTAGAAATGCTGAAACAGATGGAGTGAAGGAGGAAGAGTGAGTTTGAGGGAGGGATATAAAGAAGGAGGGCTGAACCAGGCTGCAGATAAAGATGCAGAAATTAGCCTCAGCCTTCCAATTTTGGTGCCAGGGACACAAATACTTTAACCATCTGGTGCTGTCTCCCAGGGAGCACATAAGTAGGACGCTGGAACCAACAATGGGTATTCTGATATAGGATACTGGAGTTCTAAATTGTGTCTGAACTTCTGTAACAAATGCTGGCTCTAAACTTGGCTCTCTCTTCTTGGGTAGTTTTAAACTCAAAAATCTAAAACTGCGATATGATTGTCATAAAAGCTTCAAAGAAACCAGAATGGGCATTTGTTATAGTGATTAAGATGCTGGCATCATGGAGAGAAGCAAGGTGGTGGTATTAGGGTAAGGTTAGGATTAAACTGATGGAGAATAGTTAGCGAAGGTGAGGCAGAGGGGCCATATTCCAGGAAACAGGAGAGGACATGCAGAAGCAGAAGAGCATCTGGAGACCCAGACACTGGGAAGCAGCGGAGAAAATAGAGTGGTGTGTAGTAACCTGTCACCTCTCCTGTGATTCACTCCTCTGATTGGCAGAAATACTATGGAGAAAGCAGTATCATAGAGCTGAAAGGGAAAACCGCATCTACAAATTAGCTCCATTTTATCGTTTCTAACTACACAGTTGAAGGCAACAATCATTTGAAAGCATATTATCAATTAATATTAATTAATAAAGTGACTTATTTTCTGTTTCACGTATCCCTCTAACCAGACAGTGTGTTTGAAGAATACTAGATTACAGCTTGAATTTCAGTGTTCTCATTTCTATATTTCTCTTATTTCTATATTCCAATGTTTTGTGTTTATTAAGGGCAAAATACTACAAAGGACATCTGTAAAGCTTTTGGAATGCGTGAATGTGGTTTGGTGTACAAATGAAAAGTAATTGAGAATAAGCACTTTTAAAGATTTATTTATTTTCATTGGAAAGGCACATCTACAGCGAGAAGGAGCGGCAAACGGAAAGATCCTCTATGCACTGATTTACACCCCCAAATGACCGGAACCACTGGAGTAAGCATATCCAAAGACAGGAGCCAGGGAATTCTTTCAGGTCACTCATAAAGATGCAATGTCCCTAGGCTTTGGGACATTCTCTGTTGCTTTCCCAGGCCATTAGTAGGGAGCTGGATGGAAATTGAGCAGCCAGGACATGAACTGGTGCGCATAAGACAGCCCTGTACTTGCAAGGCAGATAATTAGGCAATTGAGCCAGTGTGCCAGGTTGAAGAGTAAACTTTTTAAAAATAAATAATAACAAAAATAAAAGCAAATATGTCTTGGGGATAGCCTTTTTCCTTTTAATTTACTTATGTGCTGCTTACTGACAGGGATAAAATCTGAGAAATACAGTGTTAGGCAATTCTGTCATTAGGATAATGCCATACCATAGAGTAATAGCCACACAAAGATGGCTAAAATCTTGCCAGCTGATCCAACCCTTGGGAACAACTTGGTATATGTAGCCTGTTATGTCCAAAATGTCTATGCAACACATGACTGCATTCTAACTTGCCACAAAATTATCATTAATTTTTATCATCACTTTGGCTAAAATCTAAGTCAATAGAGTAAATATTTGTTAAAAAGTACAAGGAGACTTATGAATATTTTTTCCTTTCTACTTTTAAACAAATGAGTAATCTATTAAGTTGTCATAATATGAGAATATACAGAGAATGAAAATGTAACACATATGAAAGCTAGTTTAGCTAAGAGGAATGATTAGCGTGCTCATTAGATGTAAATCTTAATGAATTTTTAGCTAGTCGTGAGTAGTATAGTAAAGGCAAAGGCAAAGTGCCTGAGTATATTAGGAACTATATAAATATTTGTTGTTCTATTCACTTGAAAATGGTGATTTCCATTGTGCTACTTATAACTGATAAGATCATCAAAAACATTTACAAAAATATATAATTTTAATTTATGAATTACATAGAAAAATTGTTATCTAGACCCTAACTGCATTTTTTGATGGTTGGTGACATCTTGCTTTTTTTTTTTTTAACAACATATTTATTTGAAAGAAAGAGTTAGAGAGCTCTTCCATTCACTGATTCACTCTGCAAGGCACTAGCCCTGGGCCAAGCTGAAGCCAGGATCCAAGATTTTCACTTGAGTGCAGAGATTCAAGGATTTTGGCTAACTTCTGCTATCAAAGCAAATTAGCAGGGAGCTAAAAGTACAACAACTGGGACTTGAACGAGTACCCATTTGGGGTACCACTGTCACAGGTGGCAACTTCACTCACCATGCCACACAGCAGGTCCCCAACATCTTTGAAGCCTCACATAGGATACTACCTTGTTCTGCCTCATGACCAGAAAAAGACAAAAATGAGTCTAACTAGATGCTCCCCTGTCTGTTACTAATGAGAAACCCAGAACCTGAAAGACCCTGACCATGTATAAGAGTTTTAACCCTGCCACATCCCCAGCACAAGAACAGCCCCAACCCAAGATTCTCTTCCCCACTTTTTATGTCCTGTGCAGACTAGCTCACAAGGCTTGCCTTACTCTCTCCTATAAAGTCCCAGAGTGTAGATGAACAACTGTTCACACCGTCTTGGGGAAGATTTCTGTGTAGTGTCATCAGCCCCACTATCCTACCACATTCCAGGAGGACGTCTATCCAACCCCTTCAGACAGAGCAGACATATATGAATACGTTAGAGAACATCATTACTAGTTGATCAAAATACAAAAATAAAGTTTACTCCCCAATTGCACATGTGTATGGTCATGAATATTATCCTTATTATCATCAGGATTATTTCCAGAACCAATTTGCTTATGTATTTTGCTCTTAGTTCCTTCTGTTGGTGTTTTCTGGAAAAAAAAAAAAACAAAAAACGGAGAATTGGACAACATTCATTTTACCTTTATCAAACTGTGGAACCTTTGTAACTCTTATTTGCTTTTGTTTTGAAATGCCCCTAATCTCTGCATCCTCTCATTAAGTATAACTCTAGCAAACGTTTAGTCTAACAGTTAAAAGCTTGTGCTTCACCTCAGAGTACCTCCCAGGAGTCCTGGGAGGCAGTAGTGAGCCCGGAGTGGTTGAATTCCTGCCATCCACGCATGTGGGAGACCTGGATTGCATTCTTTTTGTAAAGATTTGTTTATTTTTATTGGAAATTCAGATATACAGAGAGGAGGAGAGATAGTTCAGCTTAGAAAGATCAGCTGTCTGCTAATTTACTCCCCGTCTGACCTCAATGGCTGGAGCTGAGCTGATCCAAAGTAAGGAGCCCAGAGATTTTTCTGGGTCTCCCACGTGAGTGCAGGGTCCTAAGGATTTTGGCTATCCTCTACTGCTTTCCCAGTCCACAAGCAGGGAGCTGGATGGGAAACGGGGTCCCTGGGGTTAGAACTGGCACCCATATGGGATACTGACACATGCAAGGCAAACTCTTAGCCACTGGGCTACCGTGCCAGGACCATCTGGATTGCATTCTTGACTCTTGGCTTTGACCCCAGATCCTGATATTGTAGACATTTTATGGGTGAACAAGCACAGGAACTCTCTGTGTCTCTTTTTTCTCTGCTCAGATAAGTGTAGTAAGTTAAATAAAGTTCTTCCAAGAGTGGCATATTAAAGGAACATTTATCTTATTTTTTTGTGTGTCACACTTGTACTAGTAAATGTCTATAATAAATTATGATTTTAAGTAAATCCTAGCTGTTCAATCACAATCAATGTATGACTGATCATTTCTGAGCAGACGCATTACATTTAAACCTATTATTAGAAAACATTTTATTATGTTTTTTCTTACTAGCTGTTTTGTACCACTTAATTTTACTCAGTGATTTGATTTTGACATGCAATGAATTAGAGAACTGATATTTCAGTAATTACCAATAAGAGAAGTGTGCTTTCATGTAGTTTGGGGCTATGTTTTATACTACATAGATCTATGTGATTATTTCATGCAGTTTATGTGATAAAACACTTACTCATTGTGATATATTAGGTTGAAAAAACAAACGTAGCCTTTTCACAGGCTCCTGCTTTGTTTCCAAACAGAGCACATAGCATCTCTCTTGCACATGAATTATAAACCACAGAAAGTCTCCTTTTTTCACTTTACATTAAGTTACTGAGAACACTGAGATCACATTAGATCACTTCTCGGCCTTTTGGCTAAGATCAAGTGAGATCACATTAGAAACCAAAAAATGCTAAAAGCTAGACTATGTGCACTGTCTTCAGTTGGTAACACGTGACTATAGCATAAAATGATCTTCTTGCTTGGGGGTGAAGCATCTTGGGTAAGGACTCACTTGGCTGCAACAAATAAAACATACAAGAATGCACCTCCATGGAAAGACTAAGGGATTTGGTAAGCATCTATTATGGAGAACAAGTTAATTTTGTCTCATACACGCTATTATAACCTGAACTTCTCTCAACATCTATCTGTGTTGTCATTGGGATCCACAATTATCTACTACTTTAATGATAATGTACAACACTTACAAATTTTTAAAACAACCTTATTTTTGTACCTTTCTCTTTCCTTACCTTTGCAATATGTTTCTATTATTGCTCCTTTCATTATATCTAAAATAAGGGGGAGATAAACTAGGAGGAGGATAAACTAGGAGGATAAAATAGGAGGAGATAAACTAGGTAAAAATAGATAGGAATAATTGTTGGGTGAATGACTAGAACCTGGTAATCACCTATGAAATCATCTAGGCTTGTTTGTTTGGCTAAGGGAACTCTATAAAAGGAAAGATGATGCTAATGATGATGATGAGAGAGTGAGAGATGTCATTTAGAAATCAGGAAAGGCTTAAATTATCTATTAAGGTTTGTGGTTGCATGTATAAGTTGAAGATCAGATGGCGAAAACTTAGAAGCCCGAAGATTAAACAACCATTGTAGCCAGTGCCACAAGATGTGCTGTCTTAGGAAAAGATCAGTCAACTATTTCCCTCAAGCCACAAGTGAACCACTGCTCATCTGTGAAAGGCCTGGAAGTTAGAAAACTTTTCCGAAAACTTGAGATTTATATGAGATTTTAGTTTCAGTGATTATTAGTGAGATCTTATTGGGAAACAGCCACATTCTCTGTTTATACATCATGCGTGCCTACTTTCACACCGTAGCAGAAGGGTTGAGTAGCTGCTGCAAGAACATATGGTGCACAAAGCTTGGACTACTTAATCTGTGGCCCTTTAAGAAAAATATCCTGTCATTTGCCTTAAGCCAGTGATGCAAGAGGGAGTCCTTTTGCTCCATCCAACCAGTAAAAGGTGCTAGACTTAGCAAGGTGGCTGTCTTTGCTACATTGTGAGTCCTGTCAAATCTGAGAAAATGAAGAGCAAGATGATTTCAGATACACATTCTGTTGTTCAAAAGACATTACAATGCTACATGATGTTTTTTCAAAGAACCTCTTCTTTGTTAAGGTAGAAAAAAGGAGTATATTATATCCATCCCATTATTATAATACATATCAAATTATAATTTGGAGAACTTACATCTTTATGAAAAGGTATACCTGTCAATTATTTTTCCATCATTTCTTTTAAAACATACATTAAGAATAGTAGGACTTACATATATTTCTAAAAAGTTAAAAAAGAAGTATATTTGAGAGACTGTTTTCTTACTTGAGTATCATACATGTAAGAGATGGTGACAGCTTAAATATCTAGATTATAACAAACAGTTACTCTTTGGGAGTACTTTGCATCTCATAGAACAAAACATTAAAAAGTAATAGAAATTCCAAAAAGTTTTTGTTTGTTTGTTTGTTTAGCAGACTCCCATACTACACAGTTTAGTTTTGCATTATTTCCCCACAGCCTTAGCAGAAATGTTATTAACTTCGGAAAATTGTTTCCCCGCCTGCATGTTGGGAGAAAAAGCAATTTTAGATGTTTATTTTATGTTTGAAGGTTCTATTCATAAAAGGCAAAATATTATTGTAGAATTCAGTTTGTGATACAAACCGCCAAAGTGTACATTCATGCGATCCCTTACTATAATATGGGTTTGATAAAGAGAAACAATCTCACATTTTCTTCCCTCATTAATACATTTTGATGTAAAAGCACACTTTGCAGCTTTATAAAGAAAAAGGCAGGCCCTGTCTTCCCCATGTTTCCTCTGGTGATGAGAGAACACCTTGCTTGAAGGTGGAGGTCAAGAGAGCTATTACATGCGAATGTAGTGTCGTGGAGTTGAGTTCTGCTCATTCGGGTTAAATGACCTGCGACCTAGCACTAATTACTAACGTTTGTGTCCTGATACAGAAACAGAGCAGTACTGCATGCAGAAGCAGATACGCAGTCCTGCACATGCTTTCTCGTACAGCTCAGCAGACAGGCTTGAAAAGGCAACACATCAAGTAAGATAGCTTATTATGCATTTTAGTATGGTTTCTGGGGATAATCGAATTACACACAACTTATAAAAACCATTGATTATTGCACACATTAGTAAACTGCAAGCTCAAACATTCTCAATAAGGTAGTAATGAACATTTCTATACAAGATGTCTATTGCCTCAGGGACTTCGCATTTTGTGTAGTAGTTCACACTCAGCTGACCTTATTAAACTTATAATTGTGCTGTATTGAATGCATCTCTCTAATGTCTGTGCAAAAACAAGATTGGCCCCTTCTATATCTACAGTCATTAAGGTTGGAAAAGAGATTGGAGAAAAACTTCTCTTGCCCAGAATTCATATTTTAATTTTTTAAATACTGGCGCAACTATAAATGCTTCATTATAAAACAAATGAAACAGCAATTCAAATGCACTGTAAACTTTTCAAAATATATGCACTTACCAATGTAATGGAAAGGGTTTTTGACAAACAGCACACCCTCCATAAAAACAGCAAGTAATTGCAGTGCCTCATGCCACATATCTCCAAATTAAATGAGAAAAATGAACAAATGAAATCTTTTTAGTGTGGTTTAAATACAATTTCTTTAAATGCAAGTCGTTTTTTTTTCTTTAGCTCTGCTTTGGATTCCTTGTTTTTCTTAGTTATTTTACATGTATTCTAAAAAATGACAGCCATTACAACACCAAATATTTGTCTGAAATAAATGTAAAATCTCCTCTAAAACTCTGGCATCCAAAGATAGTTGTTAACATATTTCTGATACATTGCAGCTTCACTAAATGAGCTTTAGACACTCAGCACTGGTTGGCCTATTTCTTGGAAACAGTGCTGAAGATTGCAGTTCAAATACACACGTACACACACTTACACTTACAAATCAACCAGGAGAAATCCTTCCCATCACAGAATCTATTACATAGCAACAGGGTTCACTTTCTACAAGTCATGTAAAAGTAAGTCAACATATTAGAGAAATAAGTTGTTATGCTGCACTCATTATAAAAACGAAAATACTACTTGAGTGAATAGCAGTAGGCAAATATATTAAAATGCTGATATAGGTATCTGCATAAATTCTTACCAGCTAGGTTATATGTTGTGTATATACAATATATGTACTTAAATAGTATTGGTATGTTTAGATGATAAACTTTAGCAATTGGGTTTGTTATCAGTCCCTCCATGTTAGACAGTGGAGTGTCCAATTCTGTTGCATGTAACTGTGGAGAATAGCTGGCAAGTTTGATAATCTGGTACAAATTTTGAAACAACTGGGTCTGATTTCCAATTAGCCCACATTTTTGCATCTGACTTTAAAGAACTATATCACCTTGAATCATTCATCTTGGATAATCATTGCATCATAATCAAGTTTAGTCACTGTGCCATAGCCAAAATCATTTCCAAACAGAATGACATAAGCAATCAATTTCTGGTTCCTCATTTTAAAATTATTTGTATCATTTTTAAGACTTTCACAATTTTCACAGCCATTTTATATGGCTAACAGAAATAAAATATATTCCTGTGACAAAAACTAAATGATGTTTTTTCTAACTTTTGGACTTTCTGTTATGCTTGCTGTAATGTGGGCTTTTTCAGCTGATAATATAGCTTGACAATGTGCCAGACTACAAAAACAAAATGATCCATAATTACTCTCTCCAGGAACGACAGCACAGATAATACCTTACATAATTCTCAGTGTTATTTGCCATTACTTTTCTCTCTGTTACAAAATATCTTTTCTAAAATAATCTTTGAAGTATTGATTCTAGATAGACACTGTTCACAAAACCAGGAACTAAGGAACAAACATGAAGCATCTACTTGGACACTGAATGTGGACACGCCTAAGCCTGAAGTGAATCTAAAGCAGAGGCAGATAGGATAAAATGCTGAAATAATATGCTTGAAAACAGGGGAAAGCGATTCAGCGCCTACCTCTGTTTACTCACCTAAGGACAACTGCAGACAAACACACCCAATCAACCCTCCAGTGAATGACTGCAAACCTAGATATAGCCGCAGTACATGGTAAGAGCTTGTGATCAGACCCTATAACTTCATTATTGGTTAAGCCATAGTTACGTCCATGGGCAATTTAATATTTTGTATGAAGCTTTTCTGAGAAGCCTGAACTATCCCTGCTTGGGCATATCCTTTTCTTCCTCCATTCTTCAATTAATCACATCATTCTGCTTGCTTTTAAACAAAAGCTTACCTATTGCTTTGCAGTATGAGAAAATCCTATCTGATATTACATAAAAACAGCTGTTAATATGTGAGCCAGATCAATGCAACTCTGTCATCAAAACAATTGTCAGATTTGGGAGAATTATGGTAAATGCATTAAGTAAACAGTAGCCAGATGCAAACCACAGTTGTTTCAAAAATAAAACACAGACCTACTTCAGACGCAGACTTCATGCCAACTCCTCTTCTGGGGTTAGGAGAGTAAACACAGACAGAAAACAACATGTTTGGAAAACCACACTGTGGTTGCGGCTAACAATGCATTTTATCATTTACATTTACTATTGTTTGGTCCAGGATGGGTTGTGGTTTGTCGTGGTTCCTTCTACTGTAGTTTGTTAACTTATCAATGGTTTCTGTATTAGATTTTTCATTTACTAAATCTCTCTGAATCTGACCTTCTGAATGCTGGGGCACGACTAGCATCTTCAGCATGTGTGTGTGTGTATGTGTAACAAACAAGCGTAACTTCAGATTCTAGGATATTTTTAGTGCTAATTTACAGTTTTTCACTTTGTTTTTCTTTCTTCTTCTTTTTAAAAATCTACTTGTTTATTGCCATTCCATTTGAAAGCCAGAGTGACCGTTACTGTGGCAGAGCAAGCTAAGCTGCCCCATGAGATGTAGACAACCCATATTGGATCTCAGGGTCCCAGTTGATTTCCTCCAATCCAACTCCCTACTGATAGGCCTGAAAGTGTCTCCAGAAGATGGCCCTAGTGTACCCAGGTGGGTTCTGGGCTCCTGGCTCCACTCTGGCCATTGCAGCTACTGGGATGTCAAATGAAAAATGCCTTTCTCTATTTCTCTCTCTTCTTGTCTATCGTCACCATGCATTTCAAATAGATAAAATCTGTCTCAAGCTACAGCAGCTAAAAAAGAAAGTTCAAGAGCCATAAGGAGACAGAGACAGAAAGTAAGATCTTCAATCCACTGATTCACCCTCAAATGCTTGCATTAGCTAGAGTTCAGCCAGGGCAAAGCCAGGAGTCAGGAAATCCATGTAGTTTTGCCATTCCAATGGCAGGGACTCATCCTGGAGAACTATCTTTTACATTCCTATGGGTATGCGTTAGCAGAAAATTGTGATTGGAAGTTGAGCAGAGATTCAAAGAGGCACCCTGATTTATGACTAGACAGTCAAAGCCGAAGAGTGAACAAAGCACACTGGTCTTCATGCTCATGGAGTTTAAACTCCACAACAGAGGGAATATAAGATGAGTGAATAAATGAAAGTTGAAGATTTATTAAAATTAGACAGGGAATAAACAGGTTTCTCACACCATAGATCTTACAGCACATACAATGTTTATTTTCAGGAATAAAAAAAGTAGTGAGGAGATACAGGATTCTTGATGCGTCAAGGTAAGTTGACAAAGAAAGCTTTGCTGCGCAGAAGTTATGTGTCTTCCAGACTGTAGGTAGTCAGAGAAGCTATCAGATTTGAGCCAGACTGCACATTTGTTATAACTTGAGTATTTCAAATATATGTACATGGTTTTTTTTCACGTGGGAATCTTACAAAGTTTTGTAGAAAGAAAAGTGTATGAAATGACTTTGGATGAATTTTCTTTTTTTTTTTTCCAATACTTTTTCTGATGCATACTAAATCCCTCCTTCTAATAGAAAGATGTTCTAGGCTAACTGTTGCCAGACATACAGAATCATTCTGCGGATTTCATGTTCAACTGCTTATTGAGATCAATTGATTTCATAGTTCCTACCATCCTGTACATGGACCAGGTGAGAAATGTTACTGATTTAGTAGTTATGCTTAACAAATTTGTTTTCCAGCGTGCTACTTTATTATATGCTCCAGCCAGGAAGCTTTTTTTGTTTTACAAGATGAGAAGTCCCATCTTCATCCTTGTTCTCGAAGCACAAGAGAGCCATGTTCCAGGGCTTTGTACATCCCTTGAGGACACTTTCATCAATGAGTTATTTCACAGTCCTCCCACTTAAAGAGGCAGTTGTTGAGTAAATGAGTGTCTGCACCTAATTCAGTGTCCTTTGAGATAATCGATGGGCTTTGGTTGTGCTACACCTGCAGGCTACTGAATAATCTCCTGAATGTAATTTTTCTAAGTCTAGACTCTTCTGCTAGGTTGTATGAATTGTACTGATTGTTCACCTACAAGATTTGAAAATATGATGGAAATATTTTCAGAAATGTAAGGTGTAGGTTGCTTTCCCTTAGATTCAGACACGTTAAACTCCACTGAGAATGTGAAACCGAAGGCTTGCTCAGCTCCAAGGGACATGGACTTAACTTTCTGTTCTGTTTTTGACACACTTCCCCACACTTTTAATAATCACCATACCCATGGAATGATACATGTGTCCTGAAGATTTGACTGGATGTAAGGAGCCCAGGAAAAGAGTAATCAGGAGATACATCCAGGGTGAACAAGAAGATCAGGGAATGGTGAGCAGATACATGTTTGGGAGGAGAAAACAAACTCCAGAGAAGCAGTCATTCCCCACAGCTCACACACTGCAAAGAATTGATGGGAATCATCTCAAACACTTTAATAATTCATTGTCAGGAGAAAGCTTGGCAGAGAAATGTGTCTATTTTATCATTTTTCATATATTCATTTTATTTATTTGAAATGTAAAGAGAGGCAGAATGATAGACAAGAACATGTTCACATTTTCAGATTTGCTCCTCAAACGTTGACAATAGGATTGAGCCAGGGCAGTCAGGGATGGAGAACCCAGTCAGGATCTCCTGTATTAGTGGCAGGGCATGCACAGTAGTAGGAGCATAAGTCGAAAGAGCACCTGGATCTCAGACCTAGTCATTCCAGTCACAGGGCATTGTGTGTCAGTGATGCTGTGACCACCACTTCCAAGGCCTGCTGCAAGAGCCACTTTTAATCTCATACACCTCCATCTTACAGCTCATAGTGATGCTTATTACCCGTTCTGTCAAGACCAGCAGTTCCTAAAAGTGAATACTGCATCATGTCCATGAGTAAGGATACATTCTGGTTAACTTATGAGCCATTTATCTTTGCACAGTTCACAACTCCAGAGTTCTGTACCTCCTGAGCATAGCTGAAAACCCAAGGCCTTTGCTGCAGTTGATGGAAAGTGGTTCAAAACAGGAGGACTGTATCCAATCTCAATAAACGTTTCATGGGGTTTTTTCCTGCAAAGGCAATACAGTATGCACAAGCACAAGAAATACAAAGGAGGCACAAAATAACTACAATGCTGTGTAGTTAAAATTAAAAGGTACTGGGGGCCTGGCGTGATAGCATAGTGGCTAAAGTCCTCGCCTTGAACACGCCGGGATCCCATATGAGCGCTGGTTCTAATCCCAGCAGCTCCACTTTCCATCCAGCTCCCTGCTTGTGGCCTGGGAAAGCAGTCAAGCATGGCCCAAAGCCTTGGGACCCTGCACCCACATGGGAGACCTGGAAGAGGCTCCAGGCTCCCAGCTTAGGATTGGCACAGCACCAGCCATTACGGCCGCTTGGGGAGTGAATCATAGGATGGAAGATCTTCTTCTCTGTCTCTCCTCCTCTCTGTATATCTGTCTTTCCAATAAAAATAAATCAAATCTTAAAAAAATTAAAAGGTATTAAAAGTTCATGAGGAAAGTTTCATTCGCTATCAAGTCAATAGTTTATCCATCATTGGTGGTAGACAGTTTCATCTGCCTTTACCTCCCTTTTCAAAATGCCTCAATATTCTTATATAAAAACTAATTGGCTACCTCTTGGTTTTAATAACATAATATTCTTTTATGAATACACATGGCAATCCTTTATTTTAAACTTACTTAGAATTATGCAGGAGGAATAAAATTTAGATAGTACATCTTAAATACTCATTGGCTTCAGTAATGCACAAATTACTGGCATCACGGATTCTGACACTGACTACAAATTTTCTCCTCATGCACTAAAGCAAGCTACTTCCAAATAATTACCCCTTTTCTTTCTAAAAATTTTCTAAGAATTATTCCTTTAATGTTTAAATTCCTAAAGCCAAATAAAACTAAACACGAGTATTTTTGATTAAAGTGTCCATGAATAAGGGAAATCTCTTATGACACTCTTTTTTTCAATTATAGCATTATAGATTGATATTTATTAAATATTAGGATTATACTCATTATTAATCTGTATATTTATGGATCTTGTAAATCAAAGATGATTAATAAATTGTGGATCTGTATGAAGTTTGTAGACAAACAAATTCTATGTGTAATTATATTCCTTAACCCTCCATTGAAATGAGAGGGAAGTATTTCAATGAAAGTGTGCTCACATACAGGCATTCAAATAAGGAAAGATTTACACAGAGGGACGCTGAGTATTATTTCTGGAAAGGAGAAGTAACAGATTGGAGGAGTGGTCAAATCTGAAAGAAGACACTGTAAAAAAGTGTGTTTCTGTTAAGGGGCATAGCCTACTTCTAAAGAGAATTTAAAGAACAAGAATGAAATAAAAAAGAATGATAAGTATGCTTGACTTTTTAAAATGTTATCTATGAAGTGCATGGTATCTGTTTTCTTTATACTAGTATGCTTGTTTAAATAATAAAGCCAGAAAAAAATTTTCAGGATGCATAGCTTCCAGAGCGTCAGATTAAAGATATCTTTCCTTTTATCAATACTTGCAAACATGGGCAAGAAATCTCAACATCAAACAGAGCAGAGCTCTGCAAATAATCAATGACTACAAAACTCTGAGAAGTGATTTTTTTTTTCAAGAAAAATGGCCAAATCTTGGTGATTATTTTAATATGCAATTACTATTTCCTTTGTATAGCACCATGATAAACTTCAAATATAGCAGACCTGGAACTCTGAAAGTTGTGAAAAGTAGGCTGGCAATCATTGGTGGAAGATGAGTTTAAAAAGAAGTTTAAAAATAAGATTAGAGGGACCAGTGTTAGAGTATAGTCGATCCTAACAGGAACAATGGAGCATTTTGAGGTCAAGACGCCTCTAAGGTGATTTGTATGCAAGGTAGCAGTTGGCCAAAAGCTGAGACCTCCAGAGGCTAAGTTTTTTCTTAAGATATTTTGGAGGTCAGCAGGAAGTTATCAGCAGCCAGAGAAGGCTGTGAGAGTGGTGCCATGACGATGCAGCCTTGGTTGGCAAGGCCAGAGCCTCAACCAGGACATGTGTCTAATCGGTCATGTGTTCTGCTCTCCTCTTTTCTCCATAATGCACTGATCTCAATTAAAACCTCCTGGCTGTAATAGTAATTAATCAGTAGACAAAAAAAAAAAAAATGGCAGGTGAAATAAGATGACATGAAATATGGTTCCCCAAATTTCAAAAAGCCTATGGAATTTTATCATGAGAAATAAAAATTAAAAAGAAAAAAAGGAGTAGGATTTAAAGGAAGAAACATATGGGCCCAGCGCAGTAGCCTAGTGGCTAAAGTCCTTGCCTTGCACAAGTTGGGATCCCATATGGGTGCCGGTTCTAATCCCAGCAGCCTGCTTACCATCCTGCTCCCTACTTGTGGCCTGGGAAAGCAGTCGAGGATGGCCCAAAGGCTTGGGACCTTGCACCCACGTGGGAGACCCGGAAGAGGCTCCTGGCTCCTAGCTTTGGATCAGCTCAGCTCTGGCCATTGCGGTCACTTAGGGAGTGAATCAACGGACGGAAGATCTTCCTCTCTGTCTCTCTTCATCTCTGTATATCTGACTTTGCAATAAAAATAAAATAAATCTTTAAAAGAAGGGAGAAGAAGCATTAAAAAGAAGTTTTGAAAGTTTCCCACTTACCAATAAAAACTTACCGCAAAGTTATGCTAATTATTACAATGTTGTGCTGGCATTTGGATACACTGAAAGGGATTTGTGTTTGGATGCCAAATGTTGATCAATATGTGTATAAATCGGGAGATTCACCCACTGGCTATGGAATGTAAAATGGTGCAACTGCTTTGAACAGTTTGTCTATTTCCAAAATGTCACCATACATCTGAGAATTATATTGCTAAGTATATACTCAACAGAATGGAAACATACATATCTAAATATAAATATAATTTATATATATAAATATAAATATAACGGAAAAATACAGCTTATTCAAGTATCTATCAATTGATGAATGAATAAACAAAATGTGTTATATATTGTTTATTGTATAGAGCAGGGTGATACTACTTGAATTCATTTAATATGAAATGAGCAAGGAAGGGAATGTTTGCAGATCCAGCCTGTTGATGCGCATGTACACACACAATGCACATATTCTCTGATTTTACCAATATACTCCTATACATGATTATTACACATTTGGCATCTTTTCTTTATCAAAGTTAATAACGTAAATTTCAAAAATGATTTTCAGATCATTTTGGACAAAGATCATTGTTTCCTTGATGACCATCAAAATGCACACCACTGTTCAAAATGCTTATAAAGCCCCACACTGTGTTGGCTGTGTGTTTACATGTGGTCCAGGGGATGTAACTGAATGTCAGGCAGGGAAGGTGTAATGCAGCCTCGCACCTGCAGGCTTACACTATGACCCTCAGTGGTGAAGGTGCTCTGAAGAGGTTCTGAGCAAAAGATAGCAAGAAGAAAAGCCATGGGATTTCAAATATTCTAGCTCAGCTTTACCCAGTTGTCCTGCCGGGGAAAGGCGATTGCAAAGCAAGCCCAGCTGAACCAGAATAACCAGTAGAATCATGCGGAACAATAAACTGTTCTTTTTAAAATTGATTTTATTTTTTTATTTTAAAAGCTTAGTTAAGAGAGAAGGAGAATGAGAGGGAGAATTTCTACCCACCCCCTGGCTCATTTCCCAAATGGTTATAACAGCCAAGGCCAAGCTGATTTGAAACCTGGGCCAAGAATCTTCTTTCTAGCCTCCTACATGAGTTCAGGGGCCCAAGAAGTTGGTCCATCCACTGCTGCTTTCCCACACCAGAAGGAGGGAGCTGGATCAGATATAGAGCCGCCAGGACATGAACCAGTACCCATATGAGACTCTGGCCCTGCTGGTAGAGGCTGAGTCTACAATGCCCTGATGTCACTCCCAAACCGTTTTTGCTACAAGTCACAAAATAATAGAGTGATTTCATATGTAGTATAAGATCATTGAAGAGCTCATCTGCTTTATACTTTGCTAGACACACTCCCTGAAAAATCTTGAGCAAGTCATGAATTCTTAGACTTTTCTCATGAATGAAAGGGTAAGAGTCACCAATTGGGTAGAATTTACTGTTTAATCATCACTACACATGATGTTCATTGCAACTGTGTAAGCAGTACTGTCATTGTTTACATGTTTTGGAAGAGAAAATGAAAGAAATGTATTCAAAGTTACTCACCTAATAAGGAGTAGCTTTAGAATCTGTGTATCATTTTTACTAAATTCAGCCTCATTTGTGAATTAGGATCTCTCTCTCTCTCTTTCTCTCTCTCTCTCTCTCTCTCTCTCTCTCTCTCTCTCTCTCTCTCTCTCTCTCTCTCCACTTTCCATAAGCATTATACTTGTCAGTTTTGATATAGGCCATGTACACTTTAAATGTATCCAGTTGTTTCTGGGCAATTGTGTGATTTTGTCTTCATCCATTTGTATTTCAGTGGTTTTGCTAAGGAAACTTTCACCTGTGTAAAATCCCGCATCATGCTATTGGACTCTGGAGGGCAGTCAATATGCTGCTGCTGGTTTACAACATAACAAGCTTGGCTTAGAAATCTAGAAGAACATAAATCTGGAAATACAGATCCATGCTTGTCAAGGCCATATAACACTACTCCTACTTGGTAATTATGTATGATAAACACCTTGGCTATAACACATCTCATCTATTGAGGTGGTCTGCTAGCACATACATAATACTTGTTTACCTATACCAGCAGGTTACACGCAGTTTTTAAATGTGTCATTTCCTGAATAGGAAGACTTCTTTTTTTTCTCTCCCAGGAGTGTAAATATTGTCTTTGCATACAGAATGCACCATTCACATTCACTTAAAGTTGAGTCACCAACCTCTCACAGCAATTTGCTCCAAATAAGTTTGGTTTCAGTGGTCATTGGAAACCAATGACTTTACTAGGCTCTTTAGATTTATTAATGACAAGATGAAAATTATACTACAAAATAAAAGTATATTTCTGGATTTTCCCCATGTATCTCTCCCCTCAAATTTTAGTAAGTGATACATTTTACGTGAGTAGTAGGCTAAACCAGATAAGGTGAATGAACATCCAGTGAAATTAATATCTGACTGGCTATTTTCACTGCAGAAACTAGAATTGAGCCATACAGCCAAAAAGATACACACAGTGGATACCTGACGTGACAGAACATACTACATTAAAATGTAACAAGAAAACACTGATCACTCTTCATGATATGTGATTGTGTGAAACATATGAAAAAGAGGATAAAGTCTTGTTCTTGTGGCAAAATTTAAAGAATATACACATGTAAGAAACTAATAATTTTATTTTAAAAATGAGTATTTGAGAGTCAGAGTGAGAAAGCCTCACTCACTGGTTCATTCTGGAGTTCTCAGCAGGACCAGGGCCTGGGATTAAAGCAGGGAGCAGGGCATGTGTAGGAGGGGTCACCTGCTGGAACCATCACTCCTGTGCAATAGCAGGAAGCTGGAATCAGAAACCAGGCAGTTACTGAACCCAGCTCTCGCAGGCACTTTTCTGGTATCTTAAATGACTTCGTAAGTGCAAAACTAAATGCTCAATCCTGGTGTAAATATCATAAGAATACCAAGAAGCATGCCCACTAACATACTAATATCTGATATTTTAAAAGTTAGCTAGAATACTTGAATTTTTACCTTGAGAAAGTGCCAAAAGCCTTATAATTTTGAGCGATATATATTTAAAGTAAATGGATAATAGCTTCTTCTGGGAAAAACTGAGAACGCCTAGTCTAGGAAATAAAGTTTTCACAAATATTACATGCAGTCTTCCCTTCTTCTTTCTGCTTTCTTCATCTCCGGGAGGTAATCCTATTTGCATACATAAGAAACCTGACTTGTCCCCTTGGAGAAAGCTGGAGAATTTACATTATGATTTGTTCTTTCATTGCCAAGATAGATTCACCATATCCACTTATGGTCTAAATGAGAAAAAAGAAAAAAAAGATAAACATTTTAAAACTAGCTGTGAGCTTTTGAAACAATATTTTGATGATCCTGTTTTGCTGGTCTACCCTTAAAAACGTTTCTTTACAAATATACCAAGGAATGCATATTCTCCTTTTAAATGTGTATACAGATAAAAGCATGTGACACTAATCTTTGTTATAAATCATGGTAAAATAGGGTATCGAACAGTGGGAAGATATGCTTATGTTTCATGTAACCTTCAGTTGAAATGCTCAATTTGAAATAAAAGCTTAAGTTAGCGAACCACTATCTTTTTAAGTATTTTCAGCACACCAAATAATTTTGACATTAACACACACACAAAAAAAAAACCCTAACAATTTTAGGAGGGTAAAATCATCTGAGGCAAATCTAGGATGTGTCATTTTTTTTCCAATTGCAATTATTACTAGAAGAAGAAATACCTAAATGTGAAAATTGTTGAGTGGCCATATTAGTAGGAATACACCTACACAAGATTCCAATTTTCTTCTGACCAACATTGCATGAAAATTATTCTTTCAGTGTAACAATGAACATTATATAGTGCCTTCATACCAGCATTGCTTAAATGAGTTATGAAAATAGCACAACGATTCTATTGAATTTTCACCTTGTTGTGGAAAACCAATTTTATCTTATTTGTGGCTATTTTACACATAGGAGTTTTTGTTATTTACATAGGAGCATCCGTAATTGCACTATTTTATGGTTGATGCCATGCTCAGGGCATTCTATCTATTTAAATAACATGTAAACATTCTATGACTGGTTATCATTTCTAAAGCACTGTCATTCTTATTTATATTCTTTCAAATAAATGTCAGAAAGATTTTGTTTTGCGTGTCCAATAATAACAGCAAAACATATTTGTTACAATCGTTTTAAAATTCACGGGTAGTGAAGAATCAATGGCCAAAGTACAAAAAGAGAAAAAGAGACCTTGAACAGACAAAAGGGTGGTTTGATTCTTGGTTGGATACATCCCCCTGGCTTACTATTTTAATCTCTACCCTAATAGACCCTTGATTATTATAATAATCATATTAACTTTTGGGCCTAAGGAATGCGGTAGTACAGTAAAAGTGATGATTCTCAGATCCCAGCACCACCTCTGTCCTGAGTCTGATTTGGAAATAGAGACCTGGGAGCCATGATTGGCTCCCATAGTTACTAAAAAGAGCGAGAAATGAGGAACCTCAGGATCAAAACCCCTACCATGGGTCCATAGCTCATTGCTACTAAGAAACTATGTGAGCTTGCAGGCCAAACAGTCTACGTGACCTTTAGCAATGATGGGCTCCAATTCTGATGAATCAAAAGCCACCTAAGTCTAGTTATCTCACAGGTGGCTCGAGTAATTAAGCCTGTGGTCACCTTAATTGCTGGAGGCATGGGCTATCCAGCCAAGATGGGTAGGGAATGTGTGGTATTTCCCCCACCTTGCAGACTATTGTGAATTGCCTCCTTCTCAAGCTATTGTGGACTGAGCCTATAAACACCCTGTGAATGTGCTGTTCTGGGCTGCACTCCAGTAAGGGGTGTTGGTCCCAGCTGGCTGACTGGTGGGTCAGCTGGCTTCCTGCTCTCAACCAATAACCTAATCTCAGACATGCCAAGCTTGAATAAATCATCCTTATGCACTTGCATAAAAACAAACAAAAACAAAACAAAAAAAACACAAAACAAAAACACTCGGAATTCCATTTATCTTGGAGTTGGAATTTGTTAGTTTACCTTAGACATGGTAATTATTTTAGGATGTTAATTATTAACCTGAAACATTTTGTTGATTATGCCCAAAGTGGTACTTATCATTAGGTATCTAGTGAATAGCAGATACATCATAACATAAAATCAACATAAGAGTTAAATAAATGCATATGTCACTTAACCGGCCTCATCAGAAATCAAAGAAATAACAGAAGTGCTGTTGTTGCTATTTTAGGAATTATTTTATAATATCTTTGAAATGCTAAATTACAGAGAAAAAGAGGTACAGGCAGACAAAACTTATCTGCTGTTTGACACCTCAAATGGCCGCAACAGCCAAGACTGGGGCCGCCTAAACCAGGAGCCTAATCTGCATCTCCCTCATAGGTAGCAGGGGCCCAAGAACTTGGGCAATTTCTAACTCCTTTCGTAAGCCATTGGGAGGGAGCTGGACTGCGAGTGAAACAGCTAGAATTTGAACCAGTGCTTATATTTGATGCTAGTGCTGCAGGGACTAGAGGTACTGCTTTTAACTCACCAGACTGGCACAATTTCCAATGAGATACAATATACACACAACAGCATAGATTTATTGTCCAAACAGGCAAAACCATCCACTTCCTGATTGATGATTGACTGTGTAAAAATAGCTCAACACATACAGACGAAAGGCGTGGCTATCAGATTAAGTGATCATGAAGTACTGAACAGCCATAGCCTAATACAGAAGTTTGGAATGGTATAATAAAGGGAAGAAAACACGAACAAACTTTACAAACACAAGTGTACAAGTGACTCAGAAACATGGAGGAATTGAACAAGAGGCTTAACATAGTCTATAAGCAGGATGGAAATCCATTTTTTGAAAATCACTTGAAATAAGATCAATGATTTTATCAAACTGGCAAGACTCAGCCACCTTTAAAAAACAATAATATTATGAAAAAAGGAACAAAGAGGAAATAAGCTGTTTATAAATGCTGGATTGCATGACTTTAAAATATAAACACCAAAATAAAAGGTGAAATAAACTGAAACGTATATAAAATAAAACAAATTCGAAGTTAGAAATTCTGAGAACCACACGTGGATCAAACAAAGAATGAACAAATTATAGAAAGCAACACATGAAACATTAAAGATTGAAGTCTAGGGCCTGGCACAGTAGTCTAGCAGCTAAAGTCCTCGCCTTGCACACACTGGGATTCCAGAAAGGCACCGGTTCTAATCCCAGTGGCCCAGCTTCCCCTCCGGCTCCTGCTGGTGGCCTGGAAAACCAGTTGAGCACGGTACAAAACCTTGAGACCCTGTAGCAGCATGGTAGACCCCAAGGGTGCTCTTGATTCCTGACTTCCTATTGCCCTGGTTCCAGTCGCTGTGGCCCCTGAGCAGTGAATCAGCTGCAGGGAAGGTGTTCCTCTCCGTCTCTCTTCCTCTTTGTATATCTGACTTTCCAATAAAAATAAATTCAATCTTAAAAAAAAAAAAAAAGGTAGAAGTCTGATAGTAATTTAATCAATCTTTTACAGGAAGGGAATTATTGTTAGCATTTACAGGGTTTGTTGGTGTGAAATTTCATATATTAGAAAAAATAGGTGACCTGACAAAATGTGCTCCCAAATGGGAGGTAAATTAAATAAAGATAAATGTAGCCAGACATCTCTGTGAAATTTCAAGATATAAAAGATAAATTGTGGATTTATTAAAACTACATATTTGGGGCCCAGTGTGGTGGCCTGCACCTGCATCGGAGACCCATAAGAGGCTCCTGGCTCCTGACTTCAGATCAGCATAGCTCTGGCAGCTGTTGTGATCACTTGGGGAGTGAATCATTCCATGGAAGATCTTCCTCTCTGTCTCTCCTCCTCTTTGTGTATCTGACTTTGCAATAAAAATAAATAAATATTTTAAAAAATGTGTTCCTGTATAAAAGAACTATTAGTTTGTGGGATAACTCCCAAAATTTCAAATAAATTACAAGATTAAGGAATTTATTTTAGCAAGGAAAAAGTGAATAATAACAGAAAATTGCAGACAAGTGCAGAAGCTGACAAACTGGGTCAATACGCCTTATTAAGTACTGACTATAAAGTAATATTATTTTAACTATACCTGAAGTGCATTAACTTGAATAAATGACAAACCAAATTATTGGGAGAGGCTGTTGTGCAAAAGTATACTAAGTTAATTATGAAAAGAATAAATACTAATCAAGAGTAATATCTGATTAGAAAAAAGATAGTTAATACTTGTCTTTCAGAAAAGCATTACAGAATAATAATAATTCAATATAAAATTTTCAAACCAACATGGGAAACAAACAAATCACAGAAACCACTTACAATGAACAAAAAATGTGTGTCTATCACAATCTTTGTGCCAAAATAAGCGTATCATTTAATTTATTGTTCCACAAAACTTTTAAAGTAAAACTTGAAGTTTCTTGCAAGTGTGTCAAGAACTTTTTATTTTTAACACATAAAAGCTTCTATGAGCGATGGTGATGCAATGCTGCCAGTGACTAACAGGGCACCTGTTCTCCTCGCCTGCTACTTGCTTTTAGTGTGTAGTGCTGTGGCAAGCTTTGCCATTCAGCTTTCCACGAATAATCTCCTATTACTTTCACCTGTGACTTGGTTCCTCTGCTCCTTGGCATGGTTCTCTTTAAGAAGTTCTTCTTTCTGTAACATACCTGTGTAATTTGCCTTGTTATGTCCCAGACTTACAATAAACTCATGTATAGGTGTATTCCTTCTGACGAGAGTTTGTGATTTTTGCTTTCTGAGAAACAGACCAATGAAGTGATCCAGTGGATTGAAGCACCAGGTGAACGGTGATGCTGGAGAACAGCATCAATTAAGGCAATACTTGAGAGCAACGTTTACTGTATACTCACAGTTCCTTGTTACCAGCTTGTCTTCCAAAGCACCTCCTTCCTGTTGACAGCTTCCTGGCAACCTGAACCAGGAAAAGATTACTATAGGCTCTCGTAAATAGTTGGGTTGATGATTTCATTAGAATATTTGGCAAGAACTCTTGACGTACAATAGCATCGCTACGATAGTATAACTTTATTATATCTCCCCTCCAGAGAGAACAAATAGGATAAACAACGATTAGAGGAGCATGATGATGATGAAAGATAGATAATGGTCAAAAATAAATGGTAAATACTTCAACTAATGGTAGCTAGATGATGGATGATTGATTAATGATATAGATAGGTAGATAGAAAGATAGAAGACATGTTATAGGACAGAAATTCAATTAGTATTACTGAGGCTTAGAAATCCTGTTTCAGACCTTCAGTAAGCTAGAGTCCAGGCCAGGAAAGGCTCGGCACTAAACCAAAGTCCAGCTAGCCGCATAAACTGATTGAACTCTGTAAAGCTGATTGCCCAGTTTGAGGCCAATGGAGTGAGCACCAGATCCCAAGGGTTAGAAAGTCTAGATTACTGAGTTCAGGGGCACTGGAAAAAGATGCACCTTTCCATACATCAGTCCCACTTGGAAATAGAGAAAGACACAGTGCTTTACTCATACCTAGGTACCCTTCCACCCAGTCAGACTGACATCTAAAATTAGCCATCACCATATCTTTGTCATTTCTAAAAAAAAAAAAAAAAATTATCCAATGAATCCAAAAATTGTGAGTGCAATGAGATGATACAAAGAGTTCAATTTCAAAAGTTTATTAGGTAGTTTAAGATTGTGTGTTTAAACATAAGGCCTTAGTAAGCGACATACTTTTTATCAACTGCTGTTGTGTTTGAAAGTCATCCTTTTGTCTCTAAAAATGAAGTGCCACATTATTTAGAATGCGATGACTTGCAAATGTTTGGAATACGGGGAGCATTTAGAAACATCAATCTTACAAATTTCAAATTAATATAGATATTATCAAGCAAAGCTGACCACTACTTCAGTGTCCTACAGAGCCATCTGTACGTAAAGAACCACAAATAATGTCTGAGCACGAGAGAATCCTGAGACACGGTGTAATACTGCCTGAATGTACAACAGCAGAACTCGGTGTGAGCCAATCTCAGCTCAGCAGCACTGCCATGAGGGCAACACTTCACTTTGCTTTATGGGCTACTTACAGCCAGATCCTATAAAGCTGCTGTGAGGGATTAGCTTCTAAGGATCCACGGAGGCCATGCCAAAGGCAACACACAGGTCTTTCTGTACTACCACGTATGTAATAAGAAGTCTCTACAGCAGATTTTGGAAACGAAGGAAGTGTTTTTTAAATTATGTTCTAAGGAAGCATTTCCCTGAAACATTAATATTCATTCCCACCCCACTGCTCCCTACAAATGTCATTTGGCCTTGCTACACATGTTTGCAATAATAACAGTTTGGCTGGCCAATGTTCTCAGCACCAATAGCACTAAAATCCATGTTGGCAAAGAAGACAGGAGCCCTCCATGTGTGTGGGTGCTCAGTTCCCGGCAGCTTACCTCATTTGAGAACAGGACCAATAGGCAAGAATCCTGGTTTGTGAGTTCTCTCACTTCATTCGGAAACAGTTCCTTCATTTTAACAGCCTGTCTGGTGTACTGAACGAAACACAGAGTCATGAGCACTTTTTAAAGAAAGACATGGCGCATCCTGCCGCTTCTGAGCAGTCGCTTCTGTATTTTATTTCCTTTGTCTAATTCATTTGGGAATTAAAGCAGCTCTGCCCACTGAGACATCAGTAAATCGTGGCAAGAGGTACTACTTTTCCATGAAAAGAGATATAATTCTAGGTAAACTTTCAGAAGCTCGTTCACAAATATGTCAAGTTATTTCCTTTCTAATTATCTTTAAATAACAGGGTTAATTTCATTAAACTTGTGTTTTTGCTTTGTGCCAATGTCACCAGAACATTTTGTACCAATCAATTTATTGTGTCCCTTTAATTTCTGTGCAATAAAAAAATCAATCTAATATTTGATGTTATAACTTCTATTTGACAAAATTGGACAAAAATTCAGTGGGAACTGCATTTTACACATTTAAAAATTATTTTAACTATAATAGTGTTAACTACAATACAATAAGCAATCTTTAATGGCAGTTTTAGATGCTTTCTTCCTAAACAATACAAGCTGACTTCAAAATCCACTTCTGAACTCATTTTTAAAAAATGAACAATAATAGGTGATAAACAATGGAATTGAAAAAAACTAGAGATTACACCTAAAAGATGTATTTAGATGAAAAAATTATAGCTCCATATTAATACATCTGCACCTTGACAATCATATGCATCACTGCATTATAATTTCAATGAATTATGCAAAATGCTAATTAAAAAGTTGAATTTGCTAATCATTTCTCAGGGTCATAACTGAAATTGAATTTGAGCAAGGACAAACAATTCCACCATGGAGTTTGTAAAGCTGTTTGTTTTGTTTTCTATGGATACAGTTTGATTTGCTGTTTTCAACATATGAGAAATTATTGACTGTTCTTGTATTATGGCCACATAGTGGAACTGTGATTCTCAGAAAATGGTGCATTGTAAATGAACACAGTTAAAATAAATGTAGGCTTTGTCTTTTAAGCTAAGGATTAGTTAAGCAGTAGGCATTTTTCTTACGAGCTGTGTATTTTATGGCTAATTTCAAGAATAAAGCATTTTTGTGAAATGCTTTTACATCTTTCTCACTTGTGGTATTTTCTAATTCAGGAATATTTCAGCAGTTAGTCATTAGGGTAGTTCTAATCCTTGAGAAATCTGGACACTTTCTAGTCCAGTGCTGTGTAGACTGAGACACACAGTTGTATCATGATAATTGCATGGAGAAATACACGGTAAACTGGCAGACAGATTTAAAACTATAATTTTGCTCAATTTCATTTAAAAAAAAAAACAATGTGGTGGCCTCAATGTCTCTTCTAAACAATATTTAGCATAAAGTGTTTCATTCTTCTCTAATCACACTTAGATCATTTGTTTCAGAAACAGAAGCTATTAAAAAACAAAATGTGGGGGCCTGGCGTGGTGGCCTAGCGGCTTAAGTCCTCGCCTTGAGCATGCTGGTTTCCCATTCTGACACCGGTTTGTGTCCCGGCAGCTCCACTTCCCATCCAGCTCCCTGCTGGTGGCCTGGGAAAGCAGTCGAGGACGGCCCAAAGTATTGGGACCCTGCACCTGCATCGGAGACCCGGAAGAGGCTCCTGGCTTCAGATTGGCACAGCACCGGCTGTTGCGGTCACTTGGGGAGTGAATCATTCAACGGAAGATCTTCCTCTCTGTCTCTCCTCCTCTCTGTACATATCTGACTTTGCAATAAAAATGAATAAATCTTAAAAATCAATCAATCAATCAATAAAAACATAGGAATTTCTTTATCTCAGCAGTGAAAGTGCGTGATTCAGTCCACATCCTATGGTTCAGTTCTCAGCTCCAGCTTCCTTCTGGTAAGGCAGACATGAAAGGCCACGATTATGGACCAGGTAACTGAGTTCACATCACTTTCAGGGCAGACCAGGATTGAACTTCTGCCTCCTGCCTCCCACCTCAGCTCCATGCTTGCCATCATAGCTATCTGTGAGATAATTTAGCAGAGAGGTATTTTCTCTGACTCCGTTTGCCTTTTCAAATAAATAAAAATATTACCAATAGAAAAATCAACAGCAAAGGCAAAAATAAGGAAATTCTATCTTTCTTATTCTGTCTATATAAATGCTTCTCCTCTTTTCTTGGAAGATAAGAAATCCTTAAACCTTATTAGTAGATTGGATAGGAATTGAGATGTTGGGACAAAAATATCTCCAATCACAAAATGATTGGTGCCTTTCATTTCTACTACACAAAAAAGACAAAATTTAAAAAATGCATTCTCTCAACAGTTCAAAATAATAAGTCTATCTACTTCATATGGAAAGGCATGTGTACACATGTTGTATTAAAATAAGATCACATGAAGTATTTTAAGCCTTGTTGTTGAAACTTGATGCTTTTCCTCAAGGATCTGAAATAGCTTGTTATGCGATGCCTTTGGTAGTGGCTGTAAAATTATGTCTAGTGTAGTCCTACTTTCATGATTAATTTGGCAATGCCTCTTTTGATTATTAAATTTTAAGTGCTTGTTAGCCACAATTCTATAAAACGTTTAATATTTCAAGGCAGGTAATTGTAAAAACTCGAATCCTCTGTGTTCCAAGTCCGTGGTAGACTGCCAGCTATTTTGATGTCGCTGCTGGTCACTCAGGCCCTAAATGATTCTCTCATTAGCTCTCCTCCAGCTATAACATTCTCTACCTTAGTTTAAAGGCACTCCAGAGGAAGGAAAAAAAAAGAAGAAGAAGAAATAGCAAACCTCTGCCCTTGAGTATTTAAAAATTTCAACTAAAATCCTGCCAATACAATCATCATAAATGGGCTGCAAAACCATTAGCTCTGAAGGAAATAGGTTGCTGAAAGTTAGATTTGATGCAAACTAGCCCCAGAACAATAGCAATCAATGTCCAATAAAAACACATCCCACTGCATATGCAGGACTCCTATGCAAAGACCGATTTAAAACAGACGCACCAACACGTTAGTTGAGAATTCTGTTTTCTGTTTATTCAGCCTACTTTCTACTTTACATAACAGTCTTAAGAGTTTTTTTCTGGGTTCACAAATTCTATAGCCTTCATAAATTCAGGTCCTCAGTTCTCTCCTGAAGATTGCAGATAACATAATGGGATAATCTCATTTTTAAAAAATTTTACTCAGAATGGATAAAGAAATAAAATATACACATTCATCCAGAATCTTATGCAAAATCTGAGATAAGTTTCTCTTCAGTGTCATCTTTGAGTAATTTGAAGAAAATTTTTTCTACTTTCCGAAATTATAGCAATAAAATTAGAAGACAAATATCCTAATAGAAGGGATAGAAGGGATAATTAACACGACTCAATTCCCAAAAAATAAAACAGAACAACCCTCAAAACAAGCAAAGATACTAGCACCTAAATTATTTAGTTAGTTTCATGCTTTATTATCATCATTATTATCGATATTATATGTTATTCTACTAATCAATAACTGGAACTGTGGTTTCAAAAATTTTCTTTTGTTTTGTATAAAATAAGGTGTATTTGTTTTAAACACCACCCTGCTGCCAAGGCAGCAATAACAGTCAGGATGAAGTATAAAACTCAAAGGAAATACAAAGTTTATCTCAATTCATAACTACACAAAGTCTGGGTGACCTCTGGAATTCCCCTTCCAGAAGTTTCCATTTCTTCTGTGCTAGATCCTCCAAGATAAGATTCCTCTGTTTTGTGTCTCTACAAGAATTTCTTTCCTGAAATTATGATTTTTATGACCCAAAAGGAACACAATTAGTTGAAAACAATGCAACAAAATTGACCAACTATCTTTTGATTAAAATTGAGTCTTGAGAAACAATATGTCAGTATTGTGTATTTGTTGAGTGATGTCATTCTTAGTCTGAAGAATTCTTATCTAAGTACCACAGATAAAGTATCCAAATTGGATGTTATTATGAAGTCAGGGAATTGAGTGGAAGGGGCAATAGCTATGTATTGTGTAGAACCATTGAGGATTCTCCCTGCCCATCTCAAAGCTGGAGTCCAGCTCCAGCTGAGTTCGGAACTCGAAAAGGGTGCATGGATGAGGTGTAGAGAGGAAAGAAGTGGACCACTACGATTTCATGATCATAATGGACAATGCAGGAAAGCTGTCTGCTTTATTTATACAGAAACAGTCAAATTCTGGCTCAGACTTTTTACATCATGGTCAAGTGGGTGTTTCTACGGATAATTCTGCCATTTGTTTTACCTAAAAACAATAGAAGTTCCTACTACAATTCTTATTCTACAACTTAATCTTGTATCACAAAGAAAAGCAGAACCTAAAGATGGAGGAAAGAATGAAACCCTAAATACAGGTCCTTTGATTAGCATAAGGTCAATGGGGACAGCCAAGACAGTAGGAATAATAGAAGGCCCTTTTGCAAAACGTTATTATTGACATTAACCTCCAAGCTCACATTGAGTAAAAGGCCAGCTCCACAGTAGCAAACAGTGCCTGAATGGATTAGAATTCTTCCGCAGGGTGGTCCGGTGTCCATGCAAAGGAAGGTGGAGCTGCACTCAGGTGCCTGTAGAGATATCCGTTGGGTCTTTTTTTTTTTTTTAATCTATTTTATTGTATTGTTGTTGACAATCTTTACATAGTTAATTACAGTTAAAGAAAGGAAAAGAAAAAAAAAGGTTCAGTGGGATAGGGAAGTGGGTAATACTATTATGTCCATATTGTTTCCATCATGTATCTGAGGTAAAGGGGGATATTGAGGGAGAAGCCCCACCCGGTTTCCCGCCCACCCAAAATCCCGGATGTGGGGCATGCTCTGAGATATGTGCTTGAGTGGTGTTAATAGTTCTCCGTTGGGTCTTGCCATGCAGTGAGAAGTTTCTTGCGGCCCTGCCTGCCATGGAACAATGCTCTTCACACCTTTGTGTCCCCCACGTCCACTGCACGGACCCCAACAGTGGTGAGAGTTAAACCAAAATGAGGGAAAATAGAAGGTTGGTTCATTAAGATTTCTATGGTAGATACGGATCAGCAAACGATGGAAAATTAGTTTGCCTGAGGCAATATATTTGTAGCAGAAAAAAATAAATCTAAGTCCATCAGCCAATTGTATTTTCTTTGCAGAATTCTAAGTCTATGGCATTTTTCCATCTGGCATAAATATGATTCAGATAACATTCTTGAAATATTGTCCAGGTGTGATACTCCTCATATCAGGAGATTATTCATTATATATTTTTGTTCATTTATGTTTTCTCAGCAGACAATGATGCATAATGCATTTAAATACATTTATAGTTTTACTTTCTTAGTAATTATGACCATATTTTCACAGTTTCAAAATCACTTTCAGTGTTTCATTGTCATAGAAATATGACCATGATTTTATTGCCTCTAATTGTTTATTATTCTCTTTTGAAAATCATACAAATTAATTGTCAGACATATTGCTAGCATGTAATGTCTTCAGAAGTTATTGAAAATAGCTTGCTCCAATAATAACTGCTTTTGATTCAATCCCAGAGAATTTCAACTGGAAGAAATTAAGAAAACACTTATATAAGTAGTTTGTAGCACACTGTGGTTTCAAATGTCTCAATTTTTTCTTACCAAAATTATTCAGGTATTTAATAGATCCCTGAAGAAATACTCCTCATACAAATTTGAAAACCTCACACATTTTAACATATGAGATTTTTAAGTATGTAAGAGTCAACATACTTTCACTTAACATGCTATGTAGTCTCATAAAAATGTTTAGAATTTCTTATGGATTCTATGTAAAATATACATAGCAGTGTTAATTCTTTCAATAACACATATGAAACATTAATTTACTTATTTATAGCACTATACATAATGCTATTAAATGGACAAAAACTATCCCCTCTCTTCTACTTGCAAATCCTGTATTTTTATAACTTGCACTTTTGCTTTGGTGTAAATTTTCAGAAAAGAGGAGATTTGAGTCTGGATTTAAAAGCCTTTTGTAAAAATAATGATTCCTGTTACATTGAATGCTGGCTCCCATGCTTACCAGTTGCTCACTGTTTTGCAGCACCACATTCTGCACTGTTGAGTCCATACAGCATCGCTCTGGTCATAGCATCCCATAGCATTGAGCATCTTGCTCAAAAGGCTCAGTGCCTGGATCCTGGCCACTCTTGGACTGTCGCTGTTACATTTACCCACCCTCCTGCCGCATTACCTTCCTGTAGTGATAGGCTAGAATAATGACTGGTTAGGATTCTCCAGTGAAGCCTGTCTTATCAGCTCACATCTACACATATATTTTCCCAAAAATGAATGCACGGGCAGCTTCAGTTTAGCTGCCTAAAATAGAGAGGTTAGAACTCCTCAGTTCTGTGCTACATGAAGAGCACACGAACTGAGAATCAATAACATTTCTTGGGCCCTTCAGAAAATTGAGGTCGCAGGGCGGACTGACACTCTGGAATTTGGAGAGAGCTGAAGATCTTTTGGTATACATTCTGAGAATTGTTTACCATGAACAGAAACTGCAGGAAATCCGAAGCTAGCAGGCAAACCTAAATGCTGGTGTTGAATGGCTGGGGTTTCAGTGCAGGAAATGCTGTATGTGAGACCCCCACTGAAGGCTGTGGGATCCACCTTCTCTCTTCAAGACCCTCACGATCAGGACTGGAAACAACTTCCTAAAGGGTCCTTGGCCTGCCACTGAGAAATCCTCCCAGACGCTTTTCTTTAACTGGCTAAGAATCAACAAGAGAATTGTGAAACCTTTCACGAATGCATCACTACAGGTTGTTCCAGATTTGTATCATCAAATGAAAATAGTCAATAGGAAGAAGGACCTCAAGGACATTTTCTGCAGCCATGAAAATGACTAACAGGAGAGAAATTCTTAGACCACACCAGGCCTGGGAAATGACAGCGATCCGATGACGAAAGTGGGCTCTCTGTTCCCACAGCCTACCAGCAAAACAAGCCTCTGGTGTTACATGAGAAACATAAGTTTCCAAGTCATAGTTCTTTATTTGTTCGTTTTTGTTTTGTTTTTCTTTTTTTTGAGAACTAATACAAAGGGAAATGAGAAAACAACAGGAAGAAACATCAGCAACTTGAGACAGAAGTCAAGTCCCCTGTCCTTATCACTACAACAGATATTAAATAATTTAAATTTATAGCCATATCAACATGAACCAGCTGACTGGAGGCCCATAAACTTCCACTCTTTTTTCCAATTCACAATTTCTGATTTTTAAGAAATTCGAAAAGAGACCCGGCATGCTGTCCTATTGGCTAAAGTCCTCACCTTGAACTTGCTGGGATCCCATATGGGTCCTGGATCAAATCCTGGCAGCTTCGCTTTCCATCCAGCTCTCCGCTTGTGACCTGGGAAAACAGTCGAGGACGGCCCCAAGCCTTGAGACCCCAAAACCTGTATGTGAGACCTGGAAGGGCTCCTGGCTCCTGACTGTGCGGTCACTTGGGGAGTGAATTATTGGATGGAAAATCTTCCTCTCATATATATATATATACATATATACGTATATGTATATGACTTTTGCATAGGGAGCTGGATTGGAATGGAACACCTGGGACTCCAACCTGTGCTCTCATGGGAACAAGCAGTGCAGGAGTTGTCTTGACAGCTACGCTCCCTATAAATATGCTGAGCAATCAACAGAAGATGGCTTACTCACATGCAATACCCAGAAGATGCTCCAGGCTTCTGGCTTCCGACTGGTGCAGCTCCAGCAGCTGCAGCAATTTGGAAACAATAGATATAAGATCTCTTCCATGTCTTCTTGCTTTCTCTCTTTCTATCTCTTTCTCTCCCTATTTTTAATTTTCCTTTCAAATAAATACATAAATCTTGAACTATATATGATAGATATTTTACATACTATATATAGTTTAGACTATATATTTTTTTCCAAATAAGGAATTTAAGAAGTAAAAACCAAAACATTGCAGGTTACCTGGATATTAGGCAAGGGTTACAAGCAACAACTGAAGGAAAGATGATCACTTCGTGCATGTACAATACACACACACACATACACACACATATATATAAGTTTAAACATACTTATATAAGTGTGTATATATACATATAAGTTTCAGGTCCTATAGAAAAGGGAGAAAATACAATATCTGTTTTTCCTGTGTCTGGCTTGTTTCATTGTATATTACGTTCTTCAGTTGCATCATTTCTGTTGCAAAAGGTAGAATTTCTTTTTTTTTTTAAGATTTATTTATTATTATTGGAAAGCCGGATATACAGAGAGGAGGAGAGACAGAGAGGAAGATCTTCCATCCTATGATTCACTCCCCAAGTGAGCCGCAACGGCCAGTGCTGTGCCGATCCGAAGCCGGGAACCAGGAACCTCTCCCGGGTCTCCCACGCAGGTGCAGGGTCCCAATGCTTTGGGCCGTCCTCGACTGCTTTCCCAGGCCACAAGCAGGGAGCTGGATGGGAAGTGGAGCTGCTGGGATTAGAACCAGCGCCCATATGGGATCCCGGCGTGCTCAAGGCGAGGGCTTTAGCCGCTAGGCCACCATGCAGGGCCCCAAAAAAGGTAGAATTTCATTATTTCTTATAGAAAAATGATGTTCTAAGAAGGAAGGAAGAAAAGCAAAGGTACTGGATCGAAGGAATTAAGGGAGGAAAGAAAGGAGGGCAATGTTACTTTATTAGAAGTATAACTATGTTGAATCTGGTGAAAACCAAAAATGTAAAAGATAAAGTTAAAAAATAAATATGGAATATAATTAAACAATATCATATTATAGGGATTACTGAATGAGAAGACAAGAAAAGGGTGCTAAGAATCTACTTAATAAAATAATAGCTGAGGACTTCACAGATCTTAAATGACACATGAGCGTTCAGATACTGAAAGCAAAGAACATTCCAAGCCAACTTAACCAAAAAGATCTTCTCCAATGCAGATTGTTGGCAAATGGTCAAATGCAGGAGGCCAAGGAGGCCAAGAGAGAATTCCAAAGACAGAAAACAGTGAAATGACAGATAAATGAAAAGCAGTAGGAGTGACACTAAACTCCTCACCAGAATTCTTATAGGGATGCATGTTCAAGATTTAAAAAGAAAAAAAATATCTAAGAATATTAGCAAGATTATCCATTAGAAGTGCAAGAGAATTAATGGATTTCTCCAGATAAGCCCCAAATTGAGACAATTCACCACCACTATGCCAGTCTTAAGAAATATTCTGAAAGGAATCCTGCATTAGAAATAAATATTATGTAAACATGCTTTTTTTTTTAAAGATTTATTCATTTTATTACAGCCAGATATACACAGAGGAGGAGAGACAGAGAGGAAGATCTTCCGTCCGATGATTCACTCCCCAAGTGAGCTGCAACGGGCCGATGCTGGCCGATCCGAACCTCTTCCGGGTCTCCCACGCGGGTGCAGGGTCCCAAAGCTTTGGGCCATCCTCAACTGCTTTCCCAGGCCACAAGCAGGGAGCTGGATGGGAAGTGGAGCTGCCAGGATTAGAACCGACGCCCATATGGGATCCCGGGGCTTTCACGGCGAGGACTTTAGCCGCTAGGCCACGCCGCCGGGCCCACATTATGAAAACACGTAGC
This sequence comes from Ochotona princeps, assembly GCF_030435755.1. Lineage (NCBI taxonomy): Eukaryota > Metazoa > Chordata > Mammalia > Lagomorpha > Ochotonidae > Ochotona > Ochotona princeps. The sequence goes on from NC_080838.1 coordinate 73,923,939, forward strand.
ACTGCTAAATTCAGTTTTGGTAGGTATTATCAGTAACCTATCAGCAAAAGAGAGATATTAGTTGCTATCTATTAATACTAATCTTGGATGTAAGTTGATTAAATTACTTAGGCAGAAGATTTAGGTTAGATTAATGTGTAAAAAATAAGACCCTACTCACTATATGCTGCTTACATCATAAAGATGTTCATATACTGTAACTGAAGGGCTGAAATACACATATTAAGCAAATGAACATCAAATCCAGGCAGAAATAGCTAACAGTTTATCATACAAAGCAAGCTCTAAAGCAAAAATTTTGAAAAGATAACTAAGAACATTATTTGATAAGCTGGACTTATTCAGGAGGAAAATATAGCAATCAAAAATACATATCTATGAAATACAAGCCCTCTCAGCTCTATATAGCAATAATTTTCAGACATAGGAGAGATAGACTCTAATGCAATAGTAGTGGGTGAGTTTAAGACCACAGTTGCATCAAAAGGAATCCAGTAAGGAAACTGACAGGTATGTCAGAATTGAGCCATATTATTGAGCAAAGTGACCTAGCAGCTATTTATAGAACATTTCATAACACATCTACAAAATATTCCTCTTTCAATAAGCACATGGAAGATTTTCTCTGATAGACCATTTTTAGGCCATAAATTAAGCCTCAGCATGTTTAAAGTGATTAAAACCATGCCATATATCTTCTCAGAATACGAAGGAAAGAAAAACTAGAAATCAATAAGGAAAACAACAAACCATTAAGAAATAAATGGAAATTAAACAATGTGTTACTGAATGGCCAGAGGGTATTGAATAACATTTTTGTGTATGAAAACATGTTACGTTTCTGTAAATGAGCCAACTATTTAAACACACTCTACCAAAACTCACTGAAGGAGAAAAAAAAGGAAATAAACCCATGTTTATACAAAACGAAACAAAGTAAAAGCCCCAAACCTCTGCAAGACACAAGATCCAATCTGTTCTGCTGGTCAATTCTAATACTGTCATAATAGCAAGATCACACAGCTTTTTAAAATATAGAAGAAAAATTTCTCAAAGCATTTTGTAAAATGTCAAAACCAGATAAAACCAAGAAAACATATTATGCATAAAAATTTATCCAATTAATTTAAAATGACTGTATTAAATCCCTCATAATAATATCTATACTAACTTCATTTATAACTGCAGCACACTGGAAGTAATCAAGAAGCTATTCAACAGGGAGGTTGTTAAAAACAATAACAACAACAATGAAAACAGAAAGATGTGGTCAATCCATTCAATGGAATATTACTCATTATTTAAAAAATAATGGGTGGGCCCAGTGTGGTAACCTAGTGGCTAACATCCTTACCTTTCACACGCCAGAATCCCTTGTGGACACTGGTTATTGTCCCAGCAGCCCCGCTTCCCATCCAGCTCCCTGCTTGTGGCCTGCAAACGTGGTCAAAGAAAGCCTAAAGCCTTGGGACCCTGTACCCGTGTGGGAGACCCGTGTAAGAAGCTCCAGGCTTTTGATTGGCTCAGCTTAGGCTGTTGCAGCTGCTTGGGGAATGAATCATCAGACGGAAGATCTTCCTGTGTCTCCTCTCTGTATATCTGACCTTTCAATACAAATAAATAAATAAATAAATAAATAAATAAATAAATAAATAAATAGTTATCAAGTGACAAAAGGCATGAGTGAATCTTAAGTATATAATAGTTAAATGAACAAAGCTAGCCTGAAGAAATACATACTGTGTGATTAATGTGCTGTTCTGGATAAGACTAGAGACTAAAAATATTCAGCAATTTTCTGGAGTTAAGTTCAGGATGGTGATGGGAATAATTGAATGAGCGAAACAGAAGGAACATTTTAAAGCAATGAACTGATATGTTTGATACTTTTGTGGCACATGAATGCACCATATAATTTAAAATTCCATAGATCTTAAACATCATTAAGATTAGTGAATGCAAGTTGTAACCATTGAAAAAGGAGAACAGGGAATTTTATGCTAGAAAAACACTGTGCTCAAATCCTATAATTGTACTACAGATTTTTGACGTAACCCAATGAAGAGGATGAGGGTAAAGAGGCAGACCTAAGTAAACTTGATAATGAATACAGACTGCAAGATTACATAAAGACTACATGGGGCTGTACACAATCCTGTGTTCTAATTCATACAGTTGTTTTTCATAGATTGCTTGCTAAAAATCCCCAAATCACTTTTCCTGTGTATAGGTAGAAGCCAAATTCCTCACTATTTGAGGGGCAACATAACAGATGCAAAGAGAAATGCTAGAAGAAGGTGTGTGGCACTGGATTGGAGCTGAGTATATAAATATGAACTCAATTTTAGCTGTAAGTGTATACGAGAGATAGCTGGTTCAGTATCTTAGGTAACTAGACACAGAAAAATGATAGAGAAATAGATGAAAAATTACAAATGGTAGGTATATTTGTGTACACATGAGTTAGCCTACTAAAAGATATATACACAACCTCTATGTTTTCTGAAATAGCCTCAAATAAATGATTCCACAGCAATACCAAACACACACAAAGCCTAGTCCTTGTTAATAATGCATTCAAGAGTAAATGGTGTTAGAGAACTTGGGGAAAGCACTTGACCAGGTGATTTTCAGAAGATGAAACACAAATAGTCAACAGACACATGTAGAAGGACACTGTGACCATAGTAGGTCAGGGAGCACAGGATTACAATTGATTGGATAATATTCATATGATAACAACTGAATGAATACCTTTTGTATAGCTGATTGGGTATCATTTGTATGAGAACAGCTGAGTGGACAGCATGTGAATGAGAACACTTGGTGGGATACACAAAACAGAAGAGTTCCAAACAAAAGTGTAGAAACAGTTGATGGGTTTTGTTGATCAGCTCAATACCTACTCCATGTATAAAGTCTGATGCCCCTAATAAACTTTAGCTTTCGACCATCAGTCAGAATGCACACGTGTTATTATCGGCTCCGTGCACCAAGTCGTCACTGCAGGACAGCAACACACACAGAAAGATGCGAAGAATCATTAGTCATGAGGGAAGTGCAATAAACTTCACCTCATCTCAGATTCCTATCATCCAAAAATCAAAAATCAATACAAGTAATATAAGGATACTCCTGGTGCTCACATGCTACATGCGGTCTGTTCCTGGAAAAAATCATCAGTTTTACACTTCTTATGCTTCTTCGAAAACAATTCAAAGCCCATTTCTTCCAAATGAAAAATCTATCAAGTTAATTTTTCACTTTTGAAGAATGTTAGTCACTTTGCTGAAACTCTAAGTTGGATTTAAACGTTGAATTAAAAGTATAGGTTCTGTTCACATATTTCTTTATGCTATTGCCTGTAACTTGTGCACATCTATATCAGCTAATAAGGAATGCAATTTATGTTCAATAGTTTTGTCTCAGGGTCTGTTCTGTCCAGCAGGTGAAGTAAGTTTATCCAATTGAGGGACAAACACAAGGCACCACTGTTGTCATTGTCGTCATAGTAAATTGGATGCAATTACTGAACATCTGTTTTCCATTTAGATTATGGCTCTGATTTTCTAGGCATCACACTACATTTTTATGTCCTCAAAATAGCTACATTAGAGTAAAATGAATGTGAACCAGTCCAAGGGTGGGTCTTCGATACAGTGGCTGCCACACTGGTTGGGGTACCCGCATTCCATTAGAAGATGATCTGGGTTTTAGTCCTGGCTTTAGTCTCAATTCCAAATTCCTTTTTATGTGCACCCTGGGAGGCAACAAATGATGACATAAATGTTTGGGCCACTAGCACCCACATCAGAAACCTGCAATGAGTCCTTAGCTCCAGGTTTCCATATGGTCCTGCCCAAGATATTGGCAAACATTTGGGAAGTGAAACAGCAGAACAGACTTTTGTCTTTCTCTCTGTCTCTGCTTCCCAAATAATTAAAATAGATCAAATTCTTTCCTTAAAAAACATGGCTAAACTCTTCATTAATTTTTCACGCTTCAAAACTACCACACATAATAATCTTATCTTAATAATCAATCCCATTATGTGAGTTAAAATGCAGGTTATGTGGGAAATTTTAAAGTATTTTATTGACTATTTAATTTCTTAATACTAATATTTGTATTTATAGGATATTCTGTGATATTTTAGTACATGTTTTCAATGTGTATCATTTAAATTAGGGTAATTAATGTTTTCCCATTTGGTATTGGAACTTCCCTTTTTTATTTGCTCAGGAAATACATTAGGCTAATGTGAACTTTAGTCATCTCAGTATGCTGCCCAGTACTAGAAACTTATTTCTTTAATCTACCCCTCATATGTTATCCATTATATAATTTTTTCTCTTATACCTACCCTACTTACCTCCTAGTCTCTAAATGGGCAGCCTTTAAAATCCTGAAATTATATGAGATCATCTAAGAATCTGGTACAAATGTAAATAGGAAGATAATACTGCACTATCATCAATGGACAGATCATTCAGACAGCAAATTAACAAAGCTACATCAGGGTTTAAATGTGGACCTAACAGATATTTGCGGAATATTTCACCCAATGACCACAGATGTACATTCTTCTCATCTGCATTTTGAAATTATTTTAGGATAAATTATACAGTGGAGTGGGGATAATGTAGTCAACATATGGAGATGGGAAGCCTGGATGTGTAAAAACTCTCACAGTACACAGAAACCCAGATGGATCAAAGATCCAACTTAAAAACCCTAGACTATGACACTCGTAGGACTAAATGTAGATGAAACACTCCAAGACGTTGATGGAGGGAATAACATCTTAGATAAGACTTTCAATGCATGAGCATCAAAAGCAACGGTATAGACGTATTGTTATATAAAACTCAGAAACTTTTGCAAAACAAGGGAAAATCAACAGGGTGAAGAAACATCTCACAGGAAAGGGAAACATATAAATAAAACCCCTATCAGACAAAAGATTAATATTCCACATATATTATCAAATTAAACACTCCACACCATGAAACAGTCCTGTTGATAAATGAGCAAAAGACTTCGATAGACAACTCTCAGAAGAAATACAAATGACCCATAAATATATGAAAAATTTTCAAAATACCTCGTCATCAGGGAAATGCAAATGAAGATGGCGAAGAGATGTTATTTCATGGCAAGGATGTGGAGAAAGGGAACACTTTGGTGGAAATGTAAATCAATATAGCCGTTATTGAAAACGGTGTAGGTATTTCATTGCAATTAGAAGCAGAGTTGTCATTTGGTCCTGCAATCCCACTTTGGGTTTGTACCTAAAAAACTTGAAGACAATGAATCAAAGGGATACTTGCACCACCATGGTTATAGCAGCACTGTTGAATACTAGTCGAATTTGGAATCAACCAAGCTGACCACTATCAGACAGGTAAAAAGAACAAAGTATATATAAGCAATGGACTATTTTTCAGCTACCAAAATGATGGACTTGTAGGATGTGCAGCAGAATGGGTGCAGGTGGAGGACATCCTGCTGAGTTAAATAAACCAAATCCAGAAAGACAAATGCTGCATGTGCTCCCTCTTATGTACGAGCTACAATTTAAGAAGATGAACAAAGTAAGAAAAGTGAATTAAGTGCCTACGTGTATCAATATTGCTGCAAATATAGCTATCTTATATTTTATGTCTTTGTCCCACAAAGGCTTAAAATGTCACACTAGTATGGTTTTTTTTTTTTTTTTTTAAGATTTTAATATTTTTGGAAAGCCGGATATACAGAGAGGAGGAGAGACAGAGAGGAAGATTTTCCGTCCGATGATTCACTCCCCAAGTGAGCCGCAACGGGCCGGTGCGCGCCAATCCGATGCCGGGAACCTGGAACCTCTTCCAGGTCTCCCACATGGGTGCAGGGTCCCAAAGCTTTGGGCCATCCTCGACTGCTTTCCCAGGCGACAAGCAGGGAGCTGGATGGGAAGTGGAGCTGCCGGGATAAGTACCGGCGCCCATATGGGATCCCGGTGCATTCAAGGTGAGGACTTTAACCACTAGGCCACGCCGCCGGACCCCACACTAGTATGGTTTTAACAAATTGTGATCACTCTAAAATTTAGTGTTAATGGGCGAAATGATCATTTTTTTCATTTGATTACTGTTTATAGTATTTATATTCCAACTAAGCTATGGTCCTTCTGCTTTTTATTTGTGAAACTTCTTATTCAAGGAAGTATTAGGCCTTTCACCTCCATGCAAAATTAAATTTTGTTATCTCAAAAGGAGAGGTGAGATGGAGAGACTTTTTTTTCCAACTCCTTGTTCATTCCCAATACTTGTAACAGCTGGGGTTGTTCCAATATGAACCCAGGAGCAAGGAACTTCATCTTTGTCTGACGAGGAGATGAAGAATGGCAGATGACTTCCAATTGCAGTTACGAGAATCTGGACCAGAAGCGGAGTTGGGACTTGATCCAAAGCACTCTGACAGGGGAATTTTTGTCACAAGCTGCTCTCTGGGCTGCGCACCATAGTGCCTGCCATAGAAGACATAGTCTTAAAGTGTTATTCCTTTATCAAACCCATTTTGATTGAACCAAGTTTGAATAACTGATTCAAAGATGAAATGTGAGGACTCGTAGATCTAGGATGATTAACATGGTTCAAATAGACAAACTGGAACTGATTAGCCTACAACATTATTTAAAATAGGAGATAAAATCATGTAGAAAGAATTGCTTACAATTCCTGGAGAAAAATGTTATGTACTATAGTTATTCAATACATATTTATTGAATGTGGGTAGTTTCTCAGATGCTTTTCCAGGTGTTGGGAATACAGACTTGTACATGAAGAAAACTAGGCATGCATCAGGTATAGGAAAGGTAACTCTAAATTAAATTACGTATGTTACTTCACAGGCAGTGAATTTTTCTTTGGGTAATGACCAAATCTAAACATGATTTAAAAGGCTTAATTCAGTGAGATTATACCATCTCAATTCTCCCTCATTCCACTCAACACCATTTAAACTATCTTGGAATCAGGTACCAAGTGCTGGAGAATTTTGTTAAGTAGGTATCCAGAAAGACTCTAACATATTCAATACTGGCTTAATGTTTTGTGGTTATGTCTGTGCCCGATTAGTTCTAGATCTTAAATGATTTGTTTTAAGAAATAAGAATCATGGACTCTGTTGTTTTTCTGGGCTATCCAGAAAGACTTTGAAAATCCAGCCTCCAAGACAGTCAAAAGAAATAATATTGTTGTTCCATAGATATTTGTCATGAAGGGCGAGTGATCTTGAAAATTTTCTCTGCTTCACAGATAAATACTGACTACAGTGGAAATACTGCTAAGTGTTTTCCTTTTTTTTCCCATGACTTCATTTATTTATTTATTTATTTATTTATTATTTTTTTATTCATTGATTACATTGTATTATGTGATACAGTTTCGTTGGAACTGGGAATCATCCCACCCCTCCCTCTGCCCTCCCCCCATGTGGAATAGTCCACCTTGTTGCATATCCACTGATCAAGTACAGTTGAGATTCCTTCTTTGCAAGCATAAACTAAACATAGAATCCAACATCTTATAGTCCAGTCTAGTTCCTCAGCTTCCTGGGGAGACCCTGTCTGGTCTGAGGGCAGAACCATCGGATTATCAACCCGATCAATTAAAGGCTCCAACATACCCTCAGCAACAATTAACTTCGTTGTGTAACTAATAGTTATAGTATTGAGTAACCAATATGTTAAAAACAATTGAAATTTCTTAACCATCTTCTGTGATCACTTCATTGTCAGTTCAGTTTTAGTTTATACACAACATATAACATAATATACATAAACTAACATGTTTTACATAACACCATATCTTCTTAAATTAATGCAAACATGTGGTATCTGACCTTTTGGGATTGGCTCATTTCCCTTAGCATTATGGTTTCCAGTTTGGCCCATTTGGCCACAAAGAACTGCATTTTTTTTTTTTGATAGCTGAGTAGTATTCCATGGAGTAGATGAACCATAGCTTTCTTATCCAGTCTTCTGCTGATGGGCATTTTGGCTGCTTCCATGTTTTTACAATTACTGATTGTGCTGCTATGACTTTCTTTTAGAAGCAAAACCACACATTATAGTCAATGTTAGAAAATGTCAGTAACATAGATTAATACACTCTTAATTTTTATGTTTAAGAGTGGCTCAGAAATCTCTTTGGGGCATGATGTTTTAATATTCAATTTTTTTAAGATTTATTTACTTTTATTGGAAAGCCATATTTACAGAGAGAAGGAAAGCCCGAGAGAAAGATCTTCCATTCACTGGTTCACTCCCGAGTGGTTGCAATGGCAGGAACTGATACAAAGCCAGGATCCAGGAGCTTCTTCCTGGTCTCCCATGTAGGTATAGGTGCCCACGCACGTGAACCATCCTCAGTTGCCTTCTTAGGAAGTAGGTGGGAAAGCAGCTGGGACATGAACCAGTTCCCATATGGGATCCTGGCATACACAGAGTGAAGATTTAGCGCTGAGCCATTGTGCCTGGAACCTCAAGGTTGAAATGTTTTCTAAGTGCTGTCTTTCCTCTCCTTTCCCTTAAAGGTAACTCACCTGAGTTACTGCAGCTCAATATTATTATCCACAGAAAAATATCACCTTCTCTGGGAAATTTTCCTTGTTCTCTTTTCATGCAGGAAAGAGCTTCTATAGGGTGGTTTCAGATTTCCTAAGTAAACTCCTAGCCGACTTTCAGTTACAGCATAATTTATATGAATACTTATTTAAAGTCGGCTTCTCCTATCAAACATCTCTTCATCACAGCAAAAAGAGTATCTCTTCTCTTCTTGGAAAACTCTTTGTGCTTCTAAAAGTGCCTGAAAGACATTTGTCATCTGTTGATTGCATAAAGTTTTCCATCATTAAAATGAAATACAAATTTATTAAGGATTGAAAGTCTTGCTGTGTTTATGATTCTGTTTTCCTCTCCTATTGTTTTAGATGCAACAGAAACGAAATAGTATTAAATGTATCACAACAGCTGATATTTATATTTCATTACATTTATTTGAGGAAGAGTGTGTTTAGTTTTTATATGCCTAGGACATAGACAAATTGTTCAAAAACATCAACTGACTCAAATGTTTGGCAAGATAATACATTTATCAGAGTAAATATGACTAATTTTGGGCCCGGCGGTGTGGCCTAGTGACTAAAGTCCTTGCCTTGAATGCACCGGGATCCCATAAGGGTGCCGGTTCTAATCCCGGCAACCCCACTTCCCATCCAGCTCTCTGCTTGTGGCCTGGGAAAGCAATCGAGGACGGCCCAATGCCTTGGGATCCTGCACCCGTGTGGGAGACCTGGAGGCAGTTCCTGGATCCTAGCTTCGGAGCGGTACAGCACTGGCCCGTTGCGGCTCACTTGGGGAGTGAATCATCGGACGGAAGATCTTCCTCTCTGTCTCCTCCTCTCTGTATATCTGACTTTGTAATAAAATAAATAAATCTTCAAAAAATATGACTAATTTAAAAAAATATATTGAATCAAACCTCACTTTTTGGCATCATTGTAGGCAAGAGAATGCAGTGATTACTTTTTGCAATTAAATGTGCCTCAACTGTTGACATAGGACTTGTTAGTTAAAGCTTTAAGCCAGTTTGGACTATCCTAAAATCTGCCAAGTTCAGTAAAAATTATGCTTCATTACAATAAACTGCTAAATACAAAAAAGAAAATAGACATGAGACAGCTGAATAGTATCCTATAGCCATTTTAAGGTGTATAGCAGCCAGTTCTGTGTATAAACTAAAATTGAAATGTCAATGAAGTAGTCACAGGATGTGGTTAAGAACTGCATTTTCTAACATATCAGTCACTCAATATCATGTCAATTAACTCCATAATGTTGTAAATTGTTGTTGATGTTATGTTATGGCTTTTAATTGGTCAGAATGATATTCTGCCAGCTCTGCCTTCAGACCAGAGATGGTCTCCCCAAGAAAACGTTGAACTTATCTGGACAATAAGATGCTGGACTTAACTCGTGGTACATTCTGGCAATGAAAGAAACAAGACTGGATTTGAACTGTAATATTGCAATAAGGTGGAGCAATCCACCATGGGGGGAGGGCAGTGGGAGGGGTTGGGGGAATCTCAGAGCCTATGAAAAGATGTCATAAAATGAAATGCAATTAAAAAAGTTAAAACAAGAAAAGAAAATAAATAAATAATTGCTTTTAAAGACCTCCCTTCATTTATAGTCATGAATATTGAACTTGTTAATCGAAATTTTTATGTCATCAAATCAGAAAATTATATTAAGAAAAGGTAAAACAAACATTGAGACAGATCTCCAGTTTTTTCATTTCCTCTCTACTACATATTCAATATTCAAATGAACCGCAATAACTAAGCAAATGGTAGGAATAGTATTTTGCTTTTTCTAATTGTAGTAAAAAAAGTTACACTTTTAAACTCACTGATGCAGAAAAAATTTGAATAAGCACTAAAATAAAATTTGTATCACATTCTCCAGAAACTGTTGTAACCGTTTTTATTTTTTAATTATTATTACCATTTTAAAATATTTTGGTTCTAGAATCAGTTTGAGAGATACTTTTTTATGCCCTTTTCAAAACAGGATTTATTATTTCATTTGCTAGAAAGGCAGAGCTATTAGAGATCAATAGAGGAAAAGATCTTCCATCAGCTTTCACTGCCCAAATGACTGCCAATGCCAGGACTGGGCTATATCAAAGCCAGGAGGTCAGATGTCTGTTCAGGAATTTTGAACGTGAAATAGCTAGGGTCCAGCGGTGTGGCCTAGTGGCTAAAGTTCTCACCTTGAATATTCCAGAATCCCATATGGGTGCTGGTTCTAATCCTGGCAACTCCACTTCCCATCCAGTTCCCTGCTTGTGACCTGGGAAAGCAGTCAGGGATGGCCCAAAGGCTTGGGACCCTGCGCCCACATGGGAGAACTGGAGGAAGTTCCTGGCTCCTGGCTTCAGATCAGCACAGCACTGGCCGTTGTGCTTACCTGGGGAGTGAATCATCAGACGGAAGATCTTCCTCTCTGTCTTTCCTCCTCTCTGTATATCTGACTTTGTAATAAAAATAAGTAAATCTTAAAAAAAAAAAAAGAAAAGAAAGTGAAACAGCTGGAATTTAAGCTACTGCTCACCTGGTTTGCTGGTAGGGCATGCTGCTTAAAGTTATAGAAAGTTGGAGTCAAGACTATATCTGGTAAGCTATTTTACTGCAAACCCCAGGGGACAATGGAGGGAGGAAAAGGAGGAAAGAGGGAGGAAACCCCATGTCTGCAAAATAGTGAAACGGAGAATAAGAAGCATTTTTTTAAGTAGCATTGTTCCAAAGGACAAGGAAATCACATTTTCATGTTTATAGTACAATCTGCCTGAATAAGCATTTGTATGACTAGGCTAGCTCATTCTTGACAACAGTCAATTAAGGTCACATTGAGCTAGCCTTCAGATCTCAAGGAGAAGATGAAAAAGCATAGAATACAGATAGCAGCATGGAGATATTCCACTAAAACTGGAGCTAGTATTGAATTTCCTGGAAACCACAGATGCATATATTAGCTAAGAGCAACAAAGTTAGATCTAGAATGGATGAATCGTTACTAATGCATACACATGAGAAAACAGCAAAAGATTGTTGTACTAAACCATTAGGTTCATGCTAAAAAAAAACATGTGAGGTAGTTGATTCGCACTTGTTTGATTGTTAGTTGCTTCTTTCTGCATCTGCAATGTTCACATGCCACAATTTTGTGTCACAATAGATTTAGACTGTATTTTGTATCATCTATATCTATCACTTCATTTTCTCAATATGAATAGTTATATAGTTTAAACTCTATTTTCTATTGTTGTAAGCACCTTAGAAAACTTTAAACATACTGCTAAGTGCAGTTGCAGTTTCTGCTATATTGTATCAGAAAACAGCTTTCAGTTTGGTTGTGTTGACTGTCATTGAGGGGAACACATCAATAAAACATCATTACAAAGCAGTGCTAATGTCAATAATGTTCAGTTCCACCATATTAAAGCTTTGTGATATAAGAATTCAAGAGACTAAGAAGGACTTGAAGTGGCACAGGGAAAATTCAACTAACTTTAATTTCAAAATCATTAGGTGGCAGCACTCAGAAAACTAGAGTGGGAATAATTACTATAAAACACTCCTAGAAGAATGTGTATATTAAGAGATTCTGAGTCAAAGGGGAAAAAAGCTCTCTGTAAGCTACTATTGTGTGTGTCTGTCCCATCAACTATTCTGATGATGCCTTACCAAATAGGCCTGATGGTCTAATATAAGCTGTCATGAAAATGACTTTGAGAAAGCAAAATACAAATGATAATTCAAATTCCAAGTGATTATGTGACAAGCTTTTTTTAAAAATATCACTATGCAAGTTTAAAAGATCTGAAGTATCAAGTAATCACGTAGTTTAAATAAAAACTATTACAATTACACAAGGGATCATTAAACATATTTTTAAATAATGTGGTTTGTGTTTGTCCCTTTAAATTATCAGGCAAATTGATTCCCCATAGTTGAAAGATTAGGATATTAGAAAGTATGAAAATCACTGGCATTTCACAAATTCTTGTGTTTTTTTGTGTTGAAATTAATTACATGATTATGAAAAATGTAATTTGCACTGCATTCATTGAGATAATAGAAAATGCAAAAACTGCAATAGCAATCATACCATTGGTCAATGATGCACAATTGTAATGATTCTCAGTTTTATCTGTGATAGCAGAACAATTTATGGCTTTGAGACCCAATATGTTTTGCATAGCTTTATATTTAAATTTTTTCTAATTTAATAATTTCTCCTACAAACTTTATAAAACATTATTCCATTATATGTATCACCAGTCAAACTTAACTTACTTGTTTAGGATGCAAATAGATTATTACGATTCCATTTAATCACATTGGCCACCTGCTGACTTTATTAACAAGATGCCCATTATTTTTCTCTGGAGGCTATTCTTGCCTGGAATAATTTAATCACCCCAAGCATGACTTACTCAGTGCAATATATTCAGTGACATTTGAAGATACCAACAGAATGATAACTACGAAGTCAATCTAGGAATTGCTTAGGTCACTGGCATAGAGAGTTGCCAATGGGTCCTTTCTTTTGTTTAAAGAGTTTGATAATTTATTCTGAGAGATTGGGAGGGAGGGAGAGAACTTGCATCCACAGGGGCCTGTGATGTATCAGGACGAAGTCAGAAGCCAGGACACTTGGGCCGTCTTCTTCTACTTTCCCCATGCAATTAGCAAAGAGCTGGCTAGGTCTTGATGATATTCTGTTCAGTAAATGCTTTCACTGAATATTTATCTGGTTAGTATTTTTCTGGTTGAGGGCTATGATGAGAAAGTAAATGATCTACTTTTTATCCTAAGGACCACATTTATTTTTCCTCCAAGTTTCAAACTCAGATTTTATTATTTTTTTTTCAGTCAGTTTGATAACACACAAGTAGAAGAGCTTTCCAATCTTAATCACAAATTCTACCTCACGCACATTTAGGTTCATGTGCTGCAAAAAGAGTTACCAAGGCAACCATTTTTCTCCCACTTAATGTGTGTTCACATAAACTGTGGTTTTCTTGTCAGAGGAACAAAATTTTTCAATATACAATAGCATATCACTCGAGAAATATTTTCAAACTTGAGATTCCAGGTGCAGTTTGCTCACCCCTCACAAAATTGACCAGTCTTTATTATAGTATTTGGGATTCTGTATCATTATCTATTCAGTAATATAAATCGGTAAAGAACTGCAACTCATCAAAATGATCCAAAAATATTCATCAATATTACTTTTAGTGTAATTGTTTGCTTATACCTTTAAAATTATCCTAAAACATTTCAAAACAGACATTTTGTGTGCAAGAAGCAAGAATTACCAATCATATGCTTAAATATTACTTGGGATGGCCTATATTTTTTTAAAAGATTTTTTTTTTTCATTTTACTTGAAAGTCAAAGTTACAGGGAGAAAAAGGGAGAGACGGAGATTTTCCATCTTAGAGTTCATTCTCCAAATGAATAAAGTAGATAGAGTTGAGTAGATTTGACATCAGTAGCCAGAAACTTCTTCCAAGTCCCACATGTACATGCAGGGGTCCAAGTTTCTGGGCCAACTTCTGCTGCTTTCCCAGGCCATTGGCAATGGGTTCTAGTGGAAGTGGAGTTGCTGGGACAGGAACCGGTGCCTACATGGTATGACAGCAACACAGGAGGAGGATTAACTTGCTAGGCCATCATGTAGACCATGGGCTACATTTTTTAAATATTTATTTTAATATTTATATCGAAGATGGGAGGGTGGATCTCTGATTTCGAATAAGATAGAGAGGGTTGGAGTGGCCTGGGAGAGATGGGTTAGATAAGTTTAGATAAGTTTCAGTTTTCCTTCCTGCATCCACCCTGAGGAATTGGAAGTGAAAGTATGCCACTCGTTTGTGTCACACATCAACACCCAAGGAAAGCCTGTTTTTTGAGGCCTTGCTGTGGTAAAGTATGTTCCCAGGGCATTGTCTGAATGACTTGATTGTTCTAAGAAGTTGTTACACCAGATATGAAAAGTTCTTTCTAAGGCCTGTTGTCTGTCCTTGTCCACTGTCCTTGTCCTTGTCCCAGTTCCAATGCATACCAGTAGGTGCTGCAGTCCAGTCAAACCCAGCCATCCCTACCCCTGGCCTGCATTTGTGTTTGCAGGTGCTGTGGCCTAACCTGGCCCAGCCTGTTCCCAACTCCAGACTTGCACTGACAGGTGCTACAACCTAGCAGCGATGTCACGCACACACACACAAATCCCTACCAGGCTCACTCCCAGCCCTAACAGTCTCTGATGGGTGCTTTCTGCCTATTTGGGGATGACCCCCCCAAGAGACCCTGTCAGATCCTCTCCAAACCAGGCTGTTAAAAGCACCACTAAGTGCTGGGAAGCACTCTGGCCTGGCTTGCCCCCAGCCCCGGCTCGTGTGTACATGGGCAGGTGCTTTGGCCAGATCCAGAAAAGCCTCCAGGTTTTCTCTTTTGATGCAGCATCTCAACTCTCTCAGTTAACTGTGGGTGCAGTGACCCCATCTGTGGAAGTCCCTAGAAATTATATGTTTATCAAACAAGCCCACTTAGCCCCCTTTCCAGTCTATTCGCAGTCTCCAGGTTCCTAGCAATTACGTCCCCTCCTCCATGCACTCATGATGGTGGCAGCGATGCTGATGGGGTGGCCCTGGCTGGGTACATCTTGGGTGGCATAGTAGAGGCTCTACTTCTTTCCATTTTGCAAATCTTTTTTCCCCTTGTTTTTAATTCTAAATTTGATGATGTTTACATAGTTGATTAGGGTAGAAAAGAAAGTTCAAGGGTCAGGGGAAAGTTGGTGAGACCATTATTCCACAATTTCTTTATTTTTTTCTTTCTATAACTTGGGGAAGAGGCAAGACAAGGGAAGAAGCCACACCCAGCCTCCCAATTGCCTCACTACACAGAGATGGAGAACAGCTACCCAGTATTATCTAAGGATCCCCAATGTGCAGCATGCTCCAAGTGGTTTCAATAGTTCTGAAATATTGTTTATCTCACTAATTCAAAGATAAGGAAATCCTTCCAAGGTCCATTGGCTGACATAGTCCACCTCAAAGCTGCCATTTTCCCATATACTTGCTGCCAACACTTGACTGGAGTGGTTGACTAATTTTTCTGCCCTCTTTCCTCTGTTATGGTACCCGATGTCCTCCACAGGTTCCAATGGACTACCATATCCTCCATGCGCATCTGTGTATGTTGTCCACTGCTCTGTCTGAGTCACTGAGGAGACCTGGTTCTGAGATATGCACTTCATGGTCAGGCAACCGATTCTGAGAGTCTCCCCATGGTTGGAGTTGTGAGTCCAGTGGTTTGGTTGTGCGGATTCCCAAATAAACCTTGTCTGATCCCAGACCTGACTTGTGTGTGCTTACCAGTACAGGGTCTGGCTCTGTCCATTCCTAGCATCAGCCTGTGCACACACTAGTAGCTGCAATTCCTGACCCAACCCAACCCTGCCAACCACACAGTCAGTCCTCACATACATCAGTTTGATCTGCAGCCTATTCGGAATGATCTCTAATAAGCCCCACTAGGCCCACCCCAGACATGGTTCCTGTGCTTACCACTAGATGCAGCAGACTGGTGTAAACTGTCCCACATCCCATTTAGCTCTCATAAATATCAATTGGCATCGAAGCCTAGTTCAACCCTACAAGCCGTACTATCTAGCCCACATTCATGCTGACAAGTGCCACTGCCTATCCAGCCAGGCCCGCCCCCAACATTGATTCCCATGCTCACCATTAGAGAGAAGCCCACAATTTCCCTACTGGTACCACACCCTGTCTCACATCTTGCACTCTCCGGGTGGGTCCTCAGTCTGACTTGACAGGATTTCCCCCCAGACCCAGCACTTGCAGGCTGATGTTGCAAAGCCAAAACAGCCTGCACTTAGTCTGGCTCATACATGTATCAGTGGATACAATGGGTTAACTTTCCCCCTAGCCCAGTTCACATGCAGGCCAACAAGTTTGTAACCCTTTCCAGTCTTATCTGCCCCCATTCCAATTCTCACACTCACCAGTGGGAGCAGTGGCCAAACAAGGGAGCCTACTGTAGCCCCCTTTTCTGGCTTGCACCCTCCCCGCTAAGTCTGTGTGCCAGTTGGTGTTGCATCCAAGTCTGGCATGTCCTGCCTCACCTTAGCATTTGTCAGTGGGTGCTGTAGCTTGGCCTGGCCCGGCCTGCCCCAAGCTTTAGCTCATGCTTGTGGGTGCTGCAGCCTTCTCTAGTGCAGGCAGCACCCAGTCCTGTCCCTAATGTGAACTGGCTGGTGTTTGCAGCCCAACTCAGTCTGTCCTGCACCACATCCTGGTTCTCAGAGCTGCCAGTGTGTGTTATGACCTGACCTAGCCTGGGTTACCACCAGACACTGCTGGGTACTATAACATGACTTGATCTGGGCTGTTCCCAACTTGTGCTCACCGACAGGGTCTGTATTTTGACAGAGTTCCCAAACGTTTTTATCAGGACTTTTCCCAATGGCAGATCTCATGCACACCAGTGGGTTGTTGGTCCAGCTTGAATTAGTCCACCTTCTGTCCGGTAGGAACAGTGAACTTTCCAACTCTGCCCACACATTCTGATTTTGCTGTTGGCCCCTCGTCCTATGCTTACCCTGGCTTTCATGAGCACTAGAAGGTACTATAGTCTAGCTCAGTCTGGCACACTCCAGACCCAGTCCACACCCGGGCCGAGGGACGCTATAGTCACGATTCTGGCTCCTGTGGAATCCACAACCCCGCTGCAACATTCCTTAAACTCCCCATACAGGTCTATTTCCAGCCACAGATTTGGGATGTGCCAGTTGGGCATAGCCCATCCTCTGTCTTGGCCTGTGCCATCAGGAACTGCAGCCTGACCTGTCCTGGCCCATCCCCAAGCCCAACCAACTCTTGCAGGTTGGGACTGCAGTCTAGTCCTGCCCATTGTGCTCCCATTCCTGGCTCATGCAAACCGGTAATTGCCTCACTCAGCATGAACCACACTCCAGCCTCGCTCCTACATATGCCAGTGGGCTAAGGTTGGCTTGGGCCTGCTCAATTTGCACCCAAACCAAACCCACCCTTGCTAATGGGTGGAGTTATTTTGCTGGCCTAACACCCAGGCCTGAAACACATGCTCTCCAGCAGGAGTTACAGCCAACTAGGGAAGTTTCCTAAGTTCTACAAGTAGGCTGACTCTCAGACCTAGGTCGAACAAGTGCCAGTGGGTGCTAGGCCTTTACTTGGCATAATCTGCCCACTCCATCCGGCCTTTGTTTGAACTGTAGATATTGCAGTCCAACCCATCCTATACTCTATTCTTGTGTGTGCCTGCAGATGCTATAGCCCTCACCTGCCTAACCTGTACCCAACCTCAATATTCATGAGTGTCAACAGGTTCCATGTTCATTCCTAGCTCAGCCTGTCATCACCCCCAGCTCTTAAGCTAACCACTAGAAATTGCAGTTCCACAGGAGTGGGCCTGCATATACCCCACAGGATCTGCCTCCAACCTTATTCTTTCACATGCTGGTTAGTGTCATGTTCCAGCCTAATGTAATCCATCCCCTTTTCTGACACACACTGGCAGGTACTATGATCTAGCCCTGCCAGGCAGACAACCAGCCCTAGCTGTAGTGTGCACCAGTGAGTGGTGGTCAGCTGTGGTCCATGCTAACTAGCCAAACTCATGTCTTCCATGTGCAATGATGCATCCGTTTGACCCATAATTGTTCTCTGGCCTCTCCACTCCAAATCACCCAGTGTCAAGCCCCTTGCTTACCTGCAAGTACAGTGGCCTTGCCATTGGCAGTTCTTCAGAGGTCATCTGTCACCTGCAATATACTGCCTCAGTGATTGATCCTCTCCCTCATCCCCGTCCCTTTCTCTGTGCAATCACAGTCCTTGGACCCTAGAGCTCATGGGTTCCCCAGGCTAACCTTTTAGCTTGTGGCAACTATCTGGGACCATATCTCTCCACGCACCCAAAATCCAGGCCCACTGAGTTCCCCAAGACCAGTTCACCTGCCCACCGCCTTAGCATGCTGACCTATGGCTCTCACCTCCTATTTTCCCACCCCTTTCAGGAAAAAGCACCTGCAGAAATCCCCATGCTTGCTCTGTTTGCCTAGACCTGAGCCCCATGTCCCTGCATGCCCCCACTTTTGCTATCCCTTAGCCCCATGCCAGCCCGCACCCACAGGCCAACAGCTGCCCCTGGCTGCCACTGGTGTAGGAATCCCCAGTCTGCAATTTTACAATATTTTGTTTTTTCATTTTACAATATTTTTTCATTGTTACCTCACTTGAAATAATCCATGTCTCTAAAATTCTAGGGTAAAATCATGAAATTCCACAAACACTTTATTGAGGTATTATATGTTTTTTTTTTAATCTTAAAAATGACAATTTGAAATTTTGATCACATATTTAGTCACAAATTCAGATTTTGTTTAAAAATCACCGTGAATTACAAAATACAGTTATAAAAGTAAAACGAATGAAAAATAACAGTCATGAATATTATGACTCATGACCCATTTTCAATGTAAAGTAAGGAAAAGTGCCAGGAAAGAGTTATTTGGGTCCAATCACAGGAGAGCTTTGCTTTATCACAGTGCTGAAATCTTCAAAATAATAGGAAATGTCACCTGCAATTTCACCTCCTTTTTATTTGTCCCTTTTAGTATCCTCCCTTCTGGTAGGTTTGCCACTCTGTTGTTGCTCATTACATGCTTTCACATCCTGGAGACTCAGCATGGGTCAAAATAAGACCCAAACTCCTAGCTTTATGGAGGTGCCATTCTAATCAATATAGTGCAATTATGAGAATACACGGGCATTGTTGGATGGCAGTTTCTGCTATCTAGAAAGGTAAGCCAGGAAAAAGGAGTAGGAGATACTTGGCTGCACCAACCTGGAGTCAGCATGTTGGCTGGACCAACATGGGGTCAACTTGCCCAGAGTAGACTAAGGTACAAACTGTAGGCTCTCACAGGAGTGATGACATACATGAACGAGTCATGGAAGCCATCTTAAGCTTTTTGCTTTTTCTGAGTGAAAAAAAATTAATGAGTTCTTAACAGAAGAGTATTTGAAGAAAGAAGTTTTTATTACATTGGGGAGCAATTTTGCTTTAATCTTTGGTGTTGAAATTCTGAAATAATGGTGTAGATCATTTTGTTTATTTTCCCATCGATTTTCATATCAATATGATGCTGATACAAAGAGGGCAAATTTCACGTGGTGCGCAATACAAACTGAGAAATGCGAAAATTCTTTTCCTTTCTCCACACCTCCCTCCTTCTTAGTTTCCTTCTATTCTCCCTCCATCTTTCCTTCAACAAATAAAAGCTCAGCAAATTATGAAGTTCAGAATATGTGAGCTACTCAAAAAACACAAAAGTCCTGCCACAAAATGAACAATGTACCTCAACAGACAAAAAATATGGTATGTAACTAAAGATGTTCAGCATCATAGTCATCAGATAAATGTGAGCTAGTCTACACACTGTGGGAAAAGAAGTACAGAGTTTTCTTTAAAAGCTAGAAGTATACTTGCTGTGTGATTAAGGAATCCTACTACCGTATATATACCCAAGAGGCATGCACACATTTTACCAGAGGAAATACCTGAGCCACCGTAAGTAACAAACCCCTTTAAATAGCCAAAATATGAAATCAACCAAAGTGTTTACCCTCACATGAATGGGCAAAGAAAATGTACTTTATAAACATAAGATATGTGTACATATTTTGTACAACATATGATTTGACTATAAAAGTGAAATTGTGCAGTTTGCATAAAAATGGACATAACTGAAGAGTTTGTTTTTATTTAAAAAATAATTGTGCTCCACCCTGGTTTCCAATCTTACTTGTGGGCTAAGGTTTGCTCAGTACTGCCTGGTGTACCCGTTCCATTGCCTTTTCATACATTGACGAGCCGTTGGGGCTACTTTGCCCAGCCTGAACAACCCCCAGGTCCGGACCACCTATTCACTAGTGGGAGCTATAACTCGCCAGGGGAGCTTCCCAAGTTTCTCCCCGTGATTCCCCCAGACCCAGCTCTCATACATGCCACTGGGCTTTAGGCCAGTGCCCGGTGCAGTCTGGCCCTCCCCTTGGCTTTGCATGAGCTGGTGAACGTTGCAGTTCGGCTCACCCCACACCTTTCTTAGGATGCACACTTGAGCGCTGCTGCCCCAACTATTCCAGACTGCACAGATCGGTTCTCCAATCTGTGGCCAATGGCAGGCTCCCCGGTCACACCTAGCTTAGTCCACCATGACTCCAACTCTTAAAGTAACCTGCGGGGCTAGAATTTCCATAGGGTTTGACCCACACATCCCCCACAGAATCTTCCCCCCAATATGGTTCTCTAGTGTGTTTGTTAATCTCATGGCCCTGCTTGATGTGACCGGTCTCTGCTGGGTCAGTTCTGTTTCCAGTCTTGTCATCCACTTGCACCAAGGGGTATTATGGTCCAGCTCGAGCCTACCCACCTCATACTTGGTCCTCATGCAAGTGGAGCACAGGACACGCCCAGCTAGGTTTTTGCACCAACTGGTCTGCAAGAGCCACAGATGCTGAGCCACAGTGTGTAAGGCAGGGGTCGCGACAGGTGAGGGGCTTGCCAAGCTGAGCCAAAGCAACCACTGGCATGTGTGCGATCTATGGCTGGGAACATGCTTGGTTGGGGGGCTAAAGGGACACCCTAGCTGGGTGGAGGTTCCCACCTAGGGGCCCAGGAGCTGGAATGGGGCTGTGTCTGGTCAGGATACAGTTGTGATCTACCTTGGCACAAGTGTGGACTGGGACAAGACTCACCAGGCTGTGCCAGGTTGCAACACCTTCTGGTGTTCTGGAGGACCAGGGTAGATGTGGGACAGACTAGGCTAGGTCTCAACCCCAACTGAGCCATATATGAGCTATATGTGGGTATGGATGAGCCACGACTGGGCTGAAACATCCTACAGCAAGAACCAGAATCGGTTGAAGGCCAGTTAGGAAAAGCCACTGCTCCTGCTAGGACAGGAGGCGAACTGAGTAGTACTGGCTCATGGACTCACTGGTACGCACAAAAGCTGACACTTTGAGGGGTTCTGATGGAGGACCCTGGGCAACTCCTCTGGCAGGACACAGACCCTGCAGGTAAGCGCAAGAAGCATGGAAGGAAACAGTCAAGAGGTCATGGAAAGTGTCCCACTGGCATACATTTGG
Organism: Ochotona princeps; assembly: GCF_030435755.1. Lineage (NCBI taxonomy): Eukaryota > Metazoa > Chordata > Mammalia > Lagomorpha > Ochotonidae > Ochotona > Ochotona princeps. Next base: position 73,945,763 of record NC_080838.1, read on the forward strand.
CATGGGTCGGGGGAAGACCAGGCTGAATCAGTTCACGTCATCCACTGGCAAATCCAAACGCCAGAACAGAGTGTGGGTCGAGCCAGGTTCGGTCACGACAAAAGCCAGTGCACAACACAGAATGCCAAGGTGAGGTTGCCTGAGCCAGATGTGACCGCAGCACCCAATCAGCACACGTGAGAACCAGGAAGGGAGGGGGCAGAACCAGAAGGGGAATAAGGGGTGGTTCCCTTGCTGAACAGCTACTCCTACTGGAGAGCATGAGCTGGGATGGGAGTAGACCAGACTAGGCAGGGCTACAACACCTGTGAGCCTCATGTGGACCAGATCAGGGAAAAACCAGCTGTGCTGATTATTCCTACTGATGCAATCTACAATTAGAGTGGGTGAGGGTTGTTGGGGCTTAGCCACAGCATCAGCTGGCAGAAGCTGGCACTGGGGGCTAGTTCTGTCAAGTTAAACCACAGAACCACCTGGAGAGCACATAATCTGGGAGTAGGAGTGGCCTAGGAGGGAAATAGTGGGCTCCTCCCTCTTGGGTTACCACCCCCCACCCATGGGAGGGCACAAAAATCAGGACAGGGGCAGGGGTGGCTAGACAGAGACACCCAACAACATCCATGAAGGCTGCATAGTGGAGCTGGTTAGATGGAACAAGGTTTTAATACCCATTGACATGTATGAGAGCAGAAGGGAATGTGGGACAGACTGGACTAGTCTGCCACACATACTGGCAAACCAGGGTAGGGGGCGGGCCTGGTGGTGGTTATTGTAGGTCACTCTGGCTAGGCTGCAGCTCCCACTGGTTTATGTGAGGGCCGAGTATGTGCTGGGCAGAACCAGGCTGGACTGCAAACACCCATTGGTTCCAGTGGAAGACAGGAATGGAAACAGAACCAACCCAACAACTGCAACCACCAGCTGATCGGGTCGATGGACTGTGCCGGGCCCTGTGCTTGCTAGTACATTCAAGAATCTGGTCTGGGAATACCTCAGACAAAGTTTCTTTGGGGATCCCCCCAATCGAGCTTTTGGACTCAGAATGCTAACCAGCAAATGACAGAGAACAGAACAAGTCAATCAACCACCTCAACTATATGTTGGCAATGAAAATACTGGGCAAACGGAGATGCTATGATGGACTTTTGTGTGTGTGTGTCAATCAGTGGAATCTCCAACAACCTCATCGTGCTTGGAGTGGTGAGTGTGGCAGCAATTCAGAACTGTTGAATTATCAGAACCACTTGAGCAAGACCCTCGGAGCATGCCCCACATCGGGGACCTGGGGTGGGTGGGAGACTGGGTGGGGCTTCTCCCTTAAAATCTCCTTTTACATCAGATGTATTAAGGAAACAATACGGAATTGTCCTCCCCATCTTCCTGTAGTGCTTGAACCTTTTTACCCTAATTATGTCAAGATTGTAAAAAATAATAAATAAAAAAAACTAAAAAAAAAAAAGACACACACACACACAAAAGTAATTGTGAATGTTGTATAGTTAGTAGACATTGAGGAGTCACATAGAGGAGTAGAGACTTAGCAGCAGGTGAACTGGATAACAGTCCAGAGGAATATGGTGACTCGAGCCGCAAGAAAGTAAGAGGTTAGTTTTATGGGTTTTTCAGAGCAACTTAGTTATAAGAAAGCCAGACATAGATATAAGAACAGAATAAGCACTAAGGGAGATACAATAATCTTGAGAACTGATCTGGGGAGAAAAATATTTGTTTTGATCAAAATACTATAGATATAGCTATTGGATTGATGCTGGGTATTTGAATATTAGATGTTATCCCTACCCTTAACATCTCAGATTTAAATGGGAAAAAGAGAGGAAGCACGTAAAAGATACTGAGATGAGGAAAAACAGAAATATTTAGTACATTAAAAAGCAGAAATAGGGGGTCATCTCTGTATAAATACCATAGTTTGGTTCCAATGGTAAGTAATAATAGTTTGGGGGAGTAAGCAACATTGGCAATCTTAGAAACATTTTGAGAGAAAAACAGAAGAAAGTATGAATGGACCGGATTCAAGACAGAATGAGATGACATTAGTTGTATGTAACACACATGTAGATACACCAACCTATTGCTAGATAAGAGAGAGAGGGAGGGAGGAAGAGAAAGAGAGAGAGAGAGCAAGAGAGCGCACTTGCTGGAAGGAAGTATGGAATCAGGAGAATCGTTTTTCTGCCTTTAAATGTGGTATACCAGTGAATATCATCCAGTGTGCATTGGAGAAGAGGGAGAAAATAGAGTGAAGAAAGGGAGACTTACTCTCTATTTGTTAAATGGGGATGAGTTATAGTGCAGTAATAAAAGGCCCAGCCACAAGAGCATATATAATTCATGACAGTAACAAGGAGTAAAGCAGAGTTTATGGCCACTGATGTTCATACACATCAAACTTTAGTGTCTCAACATAAAAAAGAAGTGATTCATCCATAGTTCTGATGCGGGGAAACAGAATCCCAGGAAGGGATCTTCTCTGTTTGAACTGGCTATTTTGGAGGCTGAGATGTTCCAAAAAGCTGTTCCCTCTTATGATATACTTTCAGTTTACTCCATAATCACACACATAATCCTAAATGGAAAATTTAGTAAGTGGTAAAAGTACTGTGTTTCAAGAGTATAGATAAGGACTATAAATAGTAATCTCAAAAATGTAAATTTTACTCCAATATAACCTATTTGTTGTACACTTTGTATGTAAGTTACTACACATCGGTAAAAGCATATGACAATTGTCTTTTGGAGAGCAGCTTATATCACTGAGGAAAGCGGTCATCTGTTGCATCCATTTTGTTGTGGAAGACAGGGTTTTATTATTTTTTATGGTTGAGGAGTGTTTCATGATATCCATACACCACAATTTATTTACTCAATCATCAGTTAATGGACATCTGAATTGATTTCATATATTAGCTGTTGTAAAATGAACTGCTATCACCATGGAAATTCAAGTAACTCATGTGTTGTTTTCATCTCCTATGGATAAACTCTCAGGAGTGGAATGGCTGGGCTATATTGCAGATGTCCTTTGCTTAGACTGTAGAGGAGTCTCCATCCTATCTCCAAGAATGGTGGTTGTACTAGCTTATATCCCCACCAACAGCAAATGAGGGTACCTTTATTTCTCCACAGCCTCACCAGCATTTACTGCTTTATGATTTCTGTATGATAGTCATTCTAACTAGAGTGAAGCAAAACCTCACTCTGGTTGCTGTTAGTTACTTGATGACTAGTCAACCTGAGCACTTTTTCACGTGTTGGTTGGCAATTTCTATCTCATCCTTTAAAAAATGCCTGGAGCCAGTGTTGTGGAACAGTATATTGAGTAACGTCCTGCTATGTTATCCCAGATACCCTGAAATTCTTGTCCTGGTAAACCCACTTGTGATTCAGCTTTCTGCCAATACACTGCCGAAAGCAGTGGTAAAAAGCACAAGGGCTTGGGGTCCTTCCCCTTTGTGGGAGAAATGGAAGAAGCTCCAGGTTCCAAGCTTCCATCTGGCACAGCTGCAGCCGTTGACGAGCCAAGAGATTCCTTCTTTCTGACTTTCAAATAAATGACCTGGTGTTGAAAAACTAATGTTTCTGTACCCAGCCCATTTTTTAACAACGTTGCTTATTTTATACTTTTTGAGTTTCCTGAGCTCCTTATAGAAACGGAATATTATCATAGATTATCAGATATACAGAATGATGTCAATGTTCAGATGCAGTGTTTAAATATTTCCCCCATTCTGTCCATTGTCCGTTTGTTTTGTGTTTCCTTTGATGTGCAGAATTTCCGTAGCTTGACATAATTCCGTTGGTTTATTTTGGCTTTTACTTTCTTATCCAAGAAGTCTTTGCTTCTGCTAACATCTTGCCATGTTTCCCCTGTGTTTTTCTCTAGTAATTTGATTCTTGCAGGTTTTAGATTGATATTCCTTATCCACTGTGAGTTGGTTTTTGTATAGGGTGTGACAGGGGATCATATTTCAAATTTCTGCATTCTGGGATATGATTTACCCAAAACCATTTATTGAAGAGACTGCCCTTTCCCCAAGAAATTCTGACTTAGGCTGTTGGGTTCATCTAAAACCAAAAACAAAAGCCATGATACTCAGAACCTCACTAGCCATATTGCATTGATGAAATATGTTACAAGACCAGTTCAGATTCTTTGGAAGAGAAAACAGACTATACTGTGGATGAGTCAGGAATAGAAAATTCATTGTAATCAAACATATAGGCCAGGAAGAATTGTGATGACTGCCTTTGAAATACTAATTACCACACTATTTCATGGGGTTCTAGAAAGTATAATTCTTGAAATAAGATTGCATGAAAATACAAATACGATTAAAAAATATGCCTAGATCCATTCACATTCAGATCTTAAGGTTTATCACTTTTCTAAGAAGAAAAACTTCTAATTTTCATCACATTTTAAGATTTACAGAATAACTAGTAAATTGCCTTAAGCATTGAAATTACTGTGGATTGCTACTTTTTCATGTATATATTAGTTTTTTATTTACTTTTAATTTAAACTTATGCACTTTTTCAGATGCTGAACAAAAAATTGAGAGCTAAATATTCTGTTTGCTGATTTAATCCCAAAAGGCCTGTTAACAACCAGGACTGAACCAGGACAAAACTTGGAACTGGAAATTCAATCCTGGTTTCTTCCTTGGGTGGAAAGGACCCCAAAAAGTGAGCCTTCTAGGATGCACATGATCAGAATGTTGGATTCAATTTAGGGCGCCGAGTCAAACTGCAATGTGGGATGAATATATCCCACTGGTAGCTTAATTACTAGGTGGATCAAATGCCTGTCCTGGTTTTATAATTTGTGCAAAGGAAATAATGCCAATATAAATGGCAGAAATCACATGTAATTGGGTGTGATTCCCTGTTCAAAGTATCACAAGAATGAAGTAAACATGTTTATTTTACTGGGTATCCCCATGGGATAGCTGGATAAAATCCACTTCCTAGCTCATTCTGTCTTCTCTGCTTTTTTTTGACCCAGACATAAGAAATATATGCAAAATGATTTTTCCCACCTTAATTCTTTTTTGCACTACTGTAATGATATTTTCAAGTGTATCAAGATTTTTGAGTGAGTGATTGATTTGAAAAGAGAGTGAGAGAGAGCAGGGAGTCTTCCATCCATTGCAGCAAAAGCCCCAAAACAGTATTAGACAGAACTGGGCTGATGTCAGACACCAGGAACTATATTAAGATTTTTTGTCTGAGTGGGTACAAATCCACAAACTTGAACCATAAGTGCTGCTCCTGAGATGCAATAGCTGGAATCTGGATTGAAACTAGAATAGCCTGGATTCATGTCTTGTATTCTAGCATATGCTACAGTTAGCCCTAGCAACAGAGGTTATGCCAAAAAAATTGCATCAAAATATGTAATGACATGGGGGAAAATAGTGGGGTGCCGGGATTTGGGGAATGGGGAAGGGAAATCCCAGAACCTACAGAACTGTATCATGGAATAAAAGATAAAAGATAGAAAATACGTATTTTATTTCTTAGTGTATTTACCATTTTCTATACTCATTTCAAATATACACATCAAATACATACACATGTATACTTTTTGTTCCTTTAAGTCAAAGATATTAAATATAAGAGTGGGGAATTCATGATAATGATCATAATAATGTGTAGAAAGAAATGTATATTGTCATTTACATTAAAAGATTCAGCGAAACAATATTTATAACTACCAAATGATATAGCCCCTACACAGCTTTTACTCCATACATTAACTTTTTTAAAAAATTCATTTATTTTATTACAAAGTCAGATATACAGAGAGGAGGAGAGACAGAGAGGAAGATCTTCCATCCGTTGATTCACTCTCCAAGTGAGCGCAACGGCCGGTGCTGTGCCAATCCAAAGCCGGGAACCAGGAACCTCTTCCAGGTCTCCCACATGGGTGCAGGGTCCCAAGGCATTGGGCCGTCCTCTACTGTTTTCCCAGGCCACAAGCCAGGAGCTGGATGGGAAGTGGAGCTGCTGGCACCCATATGGGATCCTGGGACATTCAGGGTGAGGACTTGAGCCACTATGCCGTGCCACCGGGCCTTATACATTAACTTTTACAAATAAGTGGATGTTTGACTTTCTGGCTGTGGCTTATTGCACTCAGCATGATGATCTCCAGTTGCATTCATTTTATTAAAAATGATAGGATTTAATTCTTGCAAAGTTCTAGAATCATATGGATGTCCATCAACTGATGACTGGGTAAAGAAAATGCACTATATGTACACCAAGGAATAGGTGACACAAATATGTATTTTTTTTTTAAGATTTATTTTATTTTTATTACAAAGTCAGATATACTGAGAGGAGGAGAGATAGAGAGGAAGTGGAGCTGCCGGGATTAGAACCAGCAGCCATATGGGATCAAGGCGAGGACCTTAGCCACTAGGCCACGCTGCCGAGCCCACAAATATGTATTTTTAAATTTTATTTTCATATTATAAGAAGGCTTTGCATTAGAACGTCTCAAAACACATTCTTAAAATTATTTGTTCACTTATTTATTTGAGAATCAAACAGATGGAGAGCTCCCATTTACTGATTTAGTCTCCAAATGCATGCGTAACTGGGACTGGCCCAGGTCAGAGACTGGGAATTCAGTGTAGTCCTTCCACTTGGTCCTGAGCAGGTGGGCTAGCATCACTGCTTCCAGTGACTGCATTAGTATGAAGCTATAATCAAGAGTCAGAACTGGGCAGTCATAGGTACTCCTGTGTAGGATGCAAGTGTCTTGATTGGCCCTTTAAATAGTGGTCCCAATGCTCAGTCTCTTTAAATAAAGTGTTCGAAGTACAATACAGTGTTGTTAAATAGTGGCACAAGTATGCAGCCTTCTTATCTTGCTTAGGTGAAAGCTCACACTTCTTGAGCAGTACCTTCCCACTATCCCCTCAAACCAGCTCCTGGAAACTACCATTCTCTTTGATGCTTTTATGGAGTTGCTATGCTTAAACTTGAAGGATCTTTCGTTAAAAGAATAATGTAAGCCATTACAGAGGACTACCTTCTGTGTGATTATACGTATGGAAGGAGCAGTTGGGTTTCTGAGAGGCTGTTTGTTTCACTCAACCTCGGTAGTGAGAAACAAATATACTAACGAACATAAGTTAATGTTCAGTGTTTACTTCACTGTGGGATGGATTTACCACTAAATAATCTCTTATCTGTAATAAAAACCTTGAAAGTTAACTTTATACTTAACATTTAAGATAAATATCTCACAATATAGTATATTTTCTTAGTGAAAATAAAAAATCTGAACTATGGAAAACAGTATTTTTAATTTGTATCTATTAAAAATTGTACACAAATACTGTACTCTGTTTCAGTGGTTAGTGAATTAATCTGTGAACAAAATTTGGCCACCTAGTACATGATCAACAAGCTAAGAAGAGTTATATATGTGGAAATGTGAAAAATATTAACATTTTGTCCATAATTTTTGTTTGATATTACTTATTTCTTGGATTAAAAAATCTGAACTGATTATTAACTGACATTTCAGGAAAAAAAAGAGAGATAGCTTGCCAACCATGCTCTAATTTGTAATATTTTCCCACAGGGTTAGGTAAAGAGCGCAAATATATGTGATGTCTTACTAATGTTAAAGTATTGAGTCAAAGAATTGGAAAAGGGCCAACTAATCCCAACCGAAGTATTTAAAACAAGGTACCCTTCTCTTTTAGTAGGTGGCATCTAAATTCTCTACACATGCATCAAGTTGTGAGTAGCGTTTACATTCAGCTCTGAGTGTACGTAAAGAAAGAATACAGCGATGTTTTTACAGTGGGTTCTAGAAACCATGACCAAAGCTGGATGGTCAAGCTTGATATCAGCAGTAATAAGTCATGTTGATATCATGCACTCCCTGGTATGACAACAATAAATGGCACTTCAGCTCAGTGAGTACACATTATCTCCAAATTTATCACACTAATCCTAGAATGAAGGACACCAGACTAACCCTGTTGAAAGACTTCCTTTAATATATCTACCTAGGACACTTGCAAACTGATCAGATAGTAAATAAGAAGAAATATAAAGTAATCATCAGGCTGGAGAAACTGAAAAATTGCAATATTGTATCTTAGGTTGGATTTTTTTTTAAATAAAAGTTTTATTGGGGAAAAATAGAATCACCACATACACAGGGAAAAAGCACAAAATTTAACTCATACAGAACAACTGAAAGTCACAATTATCCAATGCAGTTTGTAATTGCTTTTCAGTTTCTTAAACAGCTCCCCTCAACTTGTTTAATGGTCTTGCTAGTTTTTCAGTTGAAACAGCATCAAAGTTTTCAAAAAAAATTGGGAATATCATGGAAGGGTTCTGCTTTCAAGGTAACAAAGGTGATTTCAAAAAAATCTTCTCCTAACAGGACCAACTCTATCTAAAAATTGCAGAAGAATCATCTATTGAGTCTGATGTAATAGTCCAAACAGCAGAGAGGCTGCCCGGGCTGAGTCAGAACACTGAAGTAGCCAGTCCAGTACGAAGAGAGGACAGACAAAATGGCCACACTTGTTTATCAGATGGATAGGTTGGATTTAACAACCAAAGAGGGAACACAAATGGGAAGACTGGTGAAATTCTTATAAAATGTATACTTCAGTACTGTAATACTAATTTATTAGTTATGAAGCATGCACTGGTTGTTCTGGGTCATAGTATTAGTAGATGAATGCTGAACACATGGAAATGTCATTCTCTGTGTCATACTCTTGCAAATCTAAGTAAAAGAAATGGAGAGAGAGGCAGGGAAGGAAGTATTACATTCTTAGAATTCTATGCACTATGCTTAATCTTTTCTTTTTGTATTCATATGACATTAACATGAGAATTGAAGAGAATTGTTTTACAACAATTATCATGCATTTTCTGTGACCCTGAGAATATAATGTATTAATAAATTCTATAAGAATAAAATTACTTAATTTTTTTACATTTTATTATTATTATTATCATCTTATGATACAATTCTAGAGGCCCCTGGCATTTCCCTTATCCCCTCCCCAATTCCCTCCCCCCAACCTAGTTCCTCTATATCATTAGCAAAATATAGTTCTTCATACACAGTCATATGTCCATCATTGCAGGCATGGACAATGGCAGAGAGCCCAGCATCCTTATGTCAAGATATAGTGAACAGTTTCACTGCAAGTCCATCTTTGTCTGGAAGTAGAAATGCATACTGCATTGCGTCCTCACATCTGGATGTTAGTCTCCATTTCACAGCTACTGTACATCCCCTTAAATGAAAAGTCATAATACAAAATCAGCAACAGGAATCAAAAATAGAAATTTACAATGCCATGAAGTTAAATGATATGTTACTAGGTATAAGAGTTTCCATTACACAGCTACTATACATCCTCTTAAATGAAAAACCACAAAACAAAATCAATATCAGGGAGAAAAAAGAAATTAACAACACTATGAAGTTAAATAACATGCTACTAAATGACTAACATGTAACTGAAGAAATGAAAATCAAGAACCTTCTTCAAGAAAATGATGCTACTGTATGATCTAGGAGTCACTGAATGATGTAATCAGAAGAAAGTGCTTTGAAAAGATGAAACTAACAGAAAACAACAAAACCCATGCGATATAGTTTCTACTGATCTTTGTTGGTGAAATGTGTCTCTTCTAGACAATAAATAGATGGGTTTTGTTTTTTAATCCAGTCTACTAATCTATGACATTTGATTGAGCTTAAGCCATTTACATTCAAGGTTAATATGTATGGATGGTACTTTGGTCCTGTCATTTTAGGATTGGGTTGTTCATTGGTTTAGTCTTCTGTTGTCATTTTACTGGGATGTTCTTCCCATTTGCCTTTGGTTTTGGTAGGTGCTATTTCTCTTCTCTGTGAAGAGAACATCTTGAAGTATCATTTGTAGGGCAGGTTTGGAAGAGGCAAATTCTTTTAGCTTTTCTTTACTGTGGAGGAATTTTATTTCATTTTCAAAGACAAAAGAAAGCTTTACTGGATATGTTATCCTGAGCCAATAGTTTTTTTCTTTTAGAATCTGGAATATGTCACTCCATTCTCTTCTGGCCTGTAGAGTTTTCTGTGAGAGATCTGTGAGTTTCCTTTATATGTCAATTGGTTTTTTTTCACGTGCACATTTAAGGATCTTTTCCTTATGCTCAATTGGAGAGAACTTCAAGATCATGTGTCTTGGTGAAGATCGCTTTTGATCAGGCCTGTTGGGAGCTCTGTGTCCCTCCTGGATCTTGTTTCCCAATTCTTTCTCCAGATTAGGGAAATTTTCCTTTATTATTTCATTAAATACATTTGCAAACTCAGCTTCTCTTTCTGCACCTTCTGGGACTCCCATAACTCTCATATTTGGCCTCTTAATAGTGTCTTTCAATTCTTGAATACTTTTTTTGGCCTGATCCAGCTCTGCTTCCAGTTTTTTGTTTGCTTCCCCCTGATGACAGGAAATACCTTCCAATTCTGAGATTCTTCTGCTTGCTTCTTTCTATTTTGGAGACTCTCCATTATACTTTTAATTTGCTCTACTGTCTTCTTAATTTCTGATATATCAGCCTTGATTTGCTCTATTGCTTCCTTAAATTCTTTGAACTCTTGTATGTGCTTCTCATTGTTGATCAAAAGCTTTAAAATGACTTTTCTGAATTCTATGTGCCCCATTTTCTCGATGTCTTCCTCAGTGAACTCTGAGGTTGGCATAGGCTTTTGCTCCTTTGCAGGGGAGTTTTCGGTAATATTCATTGTGCTTTTGTCTCTTCTTTTGTTCTTGGTCATTGCACTTCTGGTTAGCAGAGTCTTCTCCTTGGGGCATGTTTCTAAGCTATGTCACCCACAGGTTTACAATGCGATTTTACTTATTGCTGTCGGTACACAACTCTTTGCTTGCAGCCACTGTGCCAGAAACTCCAGCAAGTTCCCGGTCTGGGTTCTTATGTTAGATTTCTACCGTGGTCTCCATAGCCCCAACTCCTGGCTCACCACTCTCCACCTCCTGTGATACCATGCTGAGGCTGCACCATTGCCTCTGAAACCTTTATCCCACTTCCGGTTGGAGCAGGTACCAGGATTAGCGAGACACCAGGCATCTTATATGGTTAGGTTGTTGGTGGCACTGATCTTGTTGGAACCTGTTGGGCATTAGGCCTGGGTGCCACACAGATCTATTTTGACCCATACAATGCCACAGTCAGTATTATTTTCCTGTGGGACCAGTGCAATCCATGGACCTCAGTGAGTTCTCGCGAGATCAGCACATGCGCAGTTCACTGTTGTCCCTGCAGTCCTAAAGCTATTGCCACAGTGTACAAAATGGCGCCTGACGTAACACTACTAGGGTTCTTGATCTGCTGGCCATCAGGTCTGAGGGCTACCCAGACCTGTGTTTGGTGGAACCTGTAGAATGCCACGTTGCTGCAGTTCACTGAGTCAGAAACGAGTTCACTCCCAACTCAGTGTATGCTCAGTCCTTTCACTTGCCTTTGCCTCCTTACGCAGAATGGTTCCCAATTCGGCTCTAGGGGACTGACTGGGCTGTGAAATCCACCCTGTTCTTGCACTGTCCATCTGTGATCTGCTGCTCTGTCTCTGCTCCTGGTCAAATCGAACGGACCAGCAGGACGGACAGTTCTTTGGGTTTACCTTCTAAGCTCCCAGTGAAAGTCCCCTCCCACCTGGTTGCTGGTGAAGTTCTGGCTGCTGGTGGAGTTCAGGTCACTGTTAGCTGAATGCCGCTGGAGTATCAGTCACTGCAACACCACACCATTGTTTTTGCTGCTTTCCTGTGTCTTTTAGTCTCCAGGTACCCCTCTGTTGTTGTTCTGTCCTTTCCTATTTCCTGGAATATGTCCTCTCTACTTCATCCAGATTAAACATTTTCCTGTCCGTTTAAACGTGTCCTTACCATATTCCGCCATCTTGATTCTCCCAAAATTACTTAAAATTTGATTGCCAATTATCTTAGAAAAATTAACAGTTAGACCCCATTTTTTCAGAAAACAAAACTAGACCTACCACACGACTCAGCTATTACACACCTGCAAATACATCCAGAGGAAATGAAATAAGCACAATGTAAGTTACCTGCAACCGGTAGGGGAACTTTGTGAAGTCCTCTGCTAGGAGGAAGCTCCTGTTGGTAAGCATGTGAGCTAGGGGCAGGCCAAGCCAGGCTGGTCTACAGCACTCAGTGGCATATGTGTGAGCTGAATCTAGCAGTGGGGTGAGTAGGGCCAGTCCACAACACACACTGGCATGCATGAGAGTCAGGAGAGTGCAAGCCAGGCCAGGTTGGTCTGTAACTCCTGCAGGTTCGCCTGAGGGCCAGGGGTATGCCAGGCTGGGCTAGGCCACGGCATCCATAGTAAAGAGCTGGGATTGGAGCTGAGCCAGGCTATAGCACCTGATGGCAACTGCCCAGACTAGGGCTGAACCTTCTCAGACTGGGCCACAACACCCACTAAAACATGTAAGAGCGGCACTTGGAATGGACTGGATATTTGTACTTTGGGGACTCCCTTGCTGAACTATTGATTCTGCTGGTGAGCATGAAAGCTGGGGCAGTCCAGGTTAGACTAGGTTGTAGTATCTGCTGACAAGTGCCAGAACTGGCTATGAGTCATGTCAGGCTGGACAATAGTTTTCCTGGCAGTTTAAGATCCAGGGTTGGGAGCAAGCCTGGTAGGAGAACTGTGAGCATTCTCCTGCTAGGCTGCAGATTACACTTGTGATCATGAGACCAGAGCTGGGGGCAGGCATGATGGACAAGGCAGCAGGACTTGTTGGCATATGTGTGAGCTGAGTGTGGGGTCAAGTAAGGCTGAGATAAGCTACAACACTCATGGGTGTGCAACAGATCCCAATGGGATGAGGGACTGGACTGGGCTGCAGTACATGTTAGTACAAGCAAAAACCAGGGCTAGGGACAAACCAGATGGCGTTTTTGTGGGTCTATCTCACTAGGCTGCATCACCTGCTGGTGTTCATGAAGACAGTCTTGGAGGAGTGGGGGGCTGGACTGAGCTAGGCCACATCACCTGTCAGTTCAAGTGAGAGTTGGAGTTAGGGGCATCTTTGATCAGGCAGCAGTATCCACGGGTATGTGTTTTGACTGATGTAACTGACAAACCAAACCTGACTCTATACTGGCTGGCACACGTAAGAGTCAAGCCTGAAGTCACTTCAGGTGAGATTTCGTGGGAGACTCCTCAACTAGATGATTTGACAGAAACCAGAGTCACAAGGAAAATCACAGTACCTGTGGTACGAACTTAGAGTGCATGTGTGAGTGAGTGCAGGAGACCAGGCCTCCTCAGTTGCATAATACCTGTGCAGTAGATAGGACACCTATAGGCACAAGGGGAATTTGACAGCAAGTCCATCTAAGCCAGCAGAGGATATTAAATACCTTGTCCAAGGATGGAAAGCTGCACAGCTTGGACCACACTCTTGGCCAAATTTTGCAGCATGTTCCTGGGCTTGTGGACATACTAAGGTGGATATGATTAGCCAGTAGACCTTGGAAATATTTTCTCAGTCCTGGTACAATGAAGCTGGCAATGTCTCTGAACTATCAAAACCACTCAAGTAACATCTCGGAATGCTCTTCCCCACATCGGAGTCCCCAAAGCATCATCAGGGGGCTGTTTCCTTTCCCCAGCTGACAATGTAGTCTGACAGCAAAAAGCGGTCCACTCCCTTTCCCCTGCTGCAGACACAGGGAAAAAAAAAACAATAAAACATTTGTCCCAACTATCTTCCCTCATACCTTGAACCTCCCCACCTTAATTGGAGACCTACAAGGATACACATCCCTCTCAAATATGCAAACAATGTTAAAAAATTAAAAATTTTAGGAAGTCAGTATGGTCAGTGCTAAGAGAACTGAAAATTGATCTGCTGTATGACCCATTAATCCCACTGCTGGGAATAAATCCAAAGGAAATGATGTCTGCCAATGAGAAAGTGACCCGTACTCCCGTATTTACAGCAGTACAACTTACAATAGTAAAGTCATGGAAAGAAACCAGATGCCCATCAAAAGAGGAATGGATAAAGGAACTGTGGGATATCCGCTGCATGGATTACTACTCAACCTTTATAAAGAATGACATTCTGTAATTTAAAATCAAATGGTCTGAATTTAAGACAATTATACTCAATGAAATAAGCCAAACTCAAAAGAGCAAATATTGTATGTTCTCATTGATATAAGGCAACCTTCATGCAAAATGCAAGATGAATAGTAAAGAGGTAAACATGCACACACATATAGTCACCCAGAAGAACTCTATAACAGAGACTATCATATAAAGATGTGAAGATATGATGCAGTGTGCATCTCTACTTCCAAATCAATGATCGACTCCCAATGAAACCGTTAACTATATCTTGACAATAGGATGGTGTCTGCTTCAGCAGCACATACACTAAAATTGGAACAATAGGATGCTGGACTGTCTGCTATTCTCCATAACTACAATGTCAGGATGCACTTAAACAGCAGAATGAGGGACTTATTACTGTTTTTGAAGGACCATACTATTGCAATCAAATAGGATAATTCAGTAAGCAGAGAGGGTTCTGGGGAGAGGAAGGAGAAATCCCAGAGCCTTTGGAACTGCCTCATAATATAAATTAATTACTTAATTTAAAAATGTGTAACAAAATGTTAGTAGTTTTACTTTAAGAATAAAATCTAAAAATGTTTAAATGAAAATAAATTCTTTACATGTAAAAAATTAAAAAGACCTAAATAATTTTGCTTTACAGTGAAAACAGAAGTATATGAATATAAACAGATACAAATATATAATATATAATTATATCACATATTATAATATATTTTGATTATAATTTATAAGGTGTGATTATATATTATATATTAATTGCATATTATATATACAATTTAATGCCTCTGGTTTGTGAGGGTTCTCAATGGACAAAATCCTTTGTCACACAGGAATATAGGTTCAGTCCATCAAGCTTCCTAACTTTCATATATTTGATTGATGGATAATAGAATGTTTTGCTAACACCAGGCTGACTGCCCCATTTGGCACTGGTTCACTTCAAGGGTATTTCCACATTCTAGATTGTGACAAATGAAAATGTGCTTTGCACCAAAAATGTTAGAAACCTTGAAAGGTTCACCAGCTCATTTCAGATAAATTCTTCCACCTGTGCAGACATGATAGGCTACAACTACAATACCGAGAACAGAAGTTTCCAGGAACAGACTCTTTTATGGATGGCTAGAATCATATCATTTCCCCCCTGGGAAAGAGTGCAGC
This sequence comes from Ochotona princeps, assembly GCF_030435755.1. Classification (NCBI taxonomy): domain Eukaryota; kingdom Metazoa; phylum Chordata; class Mammalia; order Lagomorpha; family Ochotonidae; genus Ochotona; species Ochotona princeps. Next base: position 73,961,117 of record NC_080838.1, read on the forward strand.
CAGAACAATGTTACATCTGTAAGACAGACTTTCGGGATTAATGTTCAGGGCAGGCTTTGCCTCTGTTTGAAGAGATTCAGGAGCCTCAATGGCTCATGTAAACTCTGTTAACTAAGTCCTGATGAAGACAGAGACCAAAATAGGGAACTGGGTTGCTAAGCAATGCTGCTCCGGTGAGCTTCTGCTTTTTCCAGTAAGTCACGAAACAGAAAAGAAAATGTCAGATGTGAAACCTTGAAAACTTTTAATCCCAGAGACATGCTAGTATTTTGCATGATTTCCATTTCTATTTCTTCAGATTTCATAATTCCATTAAATTTCATACAAGATTGATGTGGAGAGAATAAAACTTTAGACCATGTTGGTGTGTTTCCACCTGGAAGGAACACAGCTGTAGGTTTAATCATGAGTGGCCGGATGGTGCTATGTAATCCATTGTATTCCTTCACTTTATAAAAAGCCTGCAAGGATATGGATATGTGTGTTCCTCCCAAATTTGTATGTTGAAGTCTAAATCTCAAGGAAATGGTATGGAGAGATGGGATCTTATGGGCAGTGATTAGACTATTCAGGCGGTAACCTTACAGTGCCTTTACATGGGAATTTCACTCCCGAGAAGTGCCTTGTTGCTACTATCCCATGAGGGTGCAGTTAGAAGGCTTCAAATATGGAGAACAATTTACAGAAAGAAGTACATTTTACTTAATATTTAATTATTGGCATGATTGCGGAGCACAAAAGCCAAATACTCCCTAAATAATGCCTCCTATATAAAACTCCAACTGACCTGAGGGAGAAATATACAGCATTATAAATGTAACGTCAGTATGTGAAAAGAAGTTAAAGCCGCTCTTTAATATAGACCCATCATGTGTATGATACTACTTGCAGACGAGCTTAAATTATTTTGGTAATCGTTCCAGAAGTGTTGACTGAATATCTAAATGTATCACATTTTGTAAACAGACTTATGTCCCCTATGATTAAATCAGTGATAACTTGTAGCAAAGGCTTCATCGAGGCAAAGGCCCTTTGCAGGTGAATTCAGACTGAAGGGTTTGGATGGCAAGAGTATTGCACTTACCAGGTGAGTTCAAGTTCTCATGGAGAACTCACATTAGAGATTATCACAGAGGAGTCTTATGAGCAGTGTGGGTTAAAAAGTAACCTGTTGTAGGTATACTGAATTTAAAGGCTGCCTGCAGTTTTCTTGGCATGGCCAGATCAGATGTTTTTACAGGTCTTACACAGCTGATGGGCCAGGTGATCCCCACCCCTGGTAGAGGGAGGCAAAGATCACAAACTATAACAGTTTCAGTTCTGAAGGTGGAGGAAGAGAAAAGAGATGCAGGTTGTTCCAAGAGCTTCCGATGAAATGAGAGGGCTTCTTCTGTGCTGTTTTCCCAGAATAGAACCTGAGCAAACTTAAATTTTCAGTCCAGTGAAGTCCACATTGTACATCAGGCCAGTAGACCTATGGGATAGCAAATGTTAATGTATTAAACCACTAAATTTGTGGTAGTTTCTAACAATATCAAGCAGAAACCAATACATTAGAATATCAAGCATGTAACCACACCTAAAATGCACACGTGATTTTTTTTGTGAGCGTCACAAATTCTAAGTCCCTTGGACCTTTCTAAAGCTGGCTGTTGTAGTTTGATATAGATATCCCTAAGTCATTACAGCGCTTCAGGAAGTTGGATTGACCTACATATAGATTATATTCACTCTTTAAATGTGTGGGGAAAAGATGCAATAAGAAAGAGGAAGAAGACAGAGATAGTATCAGAGGAGTTATGTATTTCTCCTAACTCATTTTCCTTTTGATTTATATATATAGGAAATAATTTGATAAAGGAAACAGTCAATGTATTTCATGCATATAGTTTTTATTTTAATTTATTTTATTTGTACAAAGAGAACACATTTCATGTATTTCATAACAAAGATTTAGCAGTATATCCATACTTCCCATCACACCTTCCTTCATGGCTGTGTTGGTCACAGACCCTCCTCCTTTATTTGGTTTCTTTTTTTCCAACTATTACAATGACAAATTTTTAGTTTAATTCGCAATCTCCAGTTTTACGCTCCATTAGATACAAACCCAGCAAGTAGATAACAGAAAACACTTTTTTTTCAAGAACATAAAGGTGATAAGCTACAATATTATTTCAAAATGTCAATTTTGCTCATTTGAATTGTATTGTATATATTCAGTGAATTAGTTACCAAAGATCACGGAAGTCAGCAATATTTTTGTTTTTTGGGAATGGTTTATTTCACTGGCCATAGTGGTTTCAATTTGCATCATTTTGTTGCAAAAGACAGTTATTTTATAGCTGAATAGTTTTTTAATATATATACACTACTTTTAGTTTATTAAATCAATTGATGGAAATCTATGCTGACTTCATATCTTAGCTATTTTGACTTGAATTACTATAAAGATATGGATACAGATAACTCTATCATGTATTGATTTCATTTTATTTGAGTAAATTCCCAGGAATGGCATGGCTGGGTCAAATGGTAGATTTATTTTCAGATCTCTGAGGACTCTATATTCTCTCTTCCATGATGGTTATACTAATTTACATTCCCACAAAAAATGGATTTGAGCAGCTTTTTCTGCACATCCTCACCAGCATTTATTTCTGATTTATGTGGGAAACATTCTAACTGGAGTGATGTGAAAAGTTAGGGTTTTTTATAACATCTCCTTGATAATTAGTGAACCTGAGCATCGTTTCATTTGTCTATTGGTCATTTGAATTTCATCATTTTATACTGCCATTTTTTTTGTCTTTTGCCCAATTCTTGCCTGATTGTTAGTTTTACTCTCATTGTGATTCTGGATCTCTTTGTAGTTCCCGGATAGTCATCCTTTGTTAGTTGCTTTCTCTCTCTCCTCTCTAACAAGTCACAGCTGCACATCCATATTTGGGTCATATGGTCATGGTGGAGTGAAATCCCATAGCAAGTGGTTACCACGGGCAGGGGAAAGTCCCAAAGGCCCTATCTCCTGACGGCTTCTCGTGGTGACATGGGGGCCACCACCTTGTGTCCCAGTGATGGGCAGTCATGCCCACTGATTTCCTCTTTGGATGTATGGTTTGATTTCTGGGATTTACATTCTGTTCCATTCATTTACATGTCCATATACAATTGCTATTTATTTATATTTATGGCTGATTTTATTTCCTGAAACTTTACCAAACTCATGTATTCAGTTTTAAGAGGATGATGATTTCATCTTACTTCACTCCCAGCTTCTCATCCTACCTCCTCCTTTTTATTAATATTATTATTATTTTGATTTTTGCAATGGCATACATTCAGTCTGCTTTATAATCCCCAGCCTAATCCTCCAATAAATAGAGAGTTCAACAAGTAGTAAGTGGGAAATCCACTGTTCTTCTGGAGTATAGACAAGAGCTATGAACAATGGGATCTCAAGATGTCAATTTCACTCATGCACACTGTACCTTAGTATTTTATGCTTTTGGGACAACAAACCAGAGAAAACAGATGTGATTAAAACTTGTTTTTAAACATAAGTACTTTAAAAATATTTACATTTATTTACTCTGTTCGAAAGGCAGATAACTGCACTCAGTGGTTTATTCCTAAATGCTTGCAACAACCAGCCTAAAACCAGAGCCAGGAACTCAACCGAGATCTCCCACGTAAGTTACAGGAACCTAACCACTTGAGTGACTGTCCTTCAAAGTGCACATAAACAGGGAATTGATATGGGAAGCTGAGCCAGGATTAAGTTCAAAGCACTTCCACTTGTAAACTAAGTTCCAACCAAGGTGCATCTTAACTGTTAGGAAAAAAAAATCATCATCATGGGGGACCAGTGGGGAGAACCTGTTCAATATTCAAAATAGTGTACTAAAACATTCTTGAGGCTTGTTTTGTCCTAATAAAGCAAGATACTATTCTAATATAGGACAAAGAATTTCAAATTTTAAAATAACAAGATATGTTGGTTGTAGAGTTCAGGAGAACTAAATGCATGTGACCAAACTCTGCTATGATTCTGCTTATGGGAACTTTTATCTGCAAATTGAATTCATTCTTCACTTCATTATGAGGACAGAGACTTCCTCCTGACAGCCGCAGTCTGAGACCTTCTGCTTTTGCCTGTGACGATCTAATTCTAACCTAATTCAAACCTCAGGTCCATTTTGCCTCTAGAGTGCTGTATTTCCACTGGCTGTCTCAGTAAGAATAATGTTATTTTGATTTCCATCTGTCTGGCAGAGACTCTTGTGTCCCTCTCAATTTGTTACAAATAAGTGCAAAACAGGCCATATTACAAAAATCACGGGAATTTTCAAAGCTAAGGTATAATCATTGGATGGTAAACAGGAGTATTAGTCATATTTCACACATAAAACTACCATTTTATGTGACAGGGTTTACCTTGTAACAGGCAAGCATGCAGATAAACATGGACTGAACATTGCACACAGAATTCAGACAAAATGAAAGTCCTATTGTAGCGATGTGATTATTACTATGCAGGATGTGCTTCTCCTCGGCTAATGCAGTAAGAATCAATTCCAAAGGAATCAGTGTAAGATTTCACCAACTCACCTCCCTGGGTTTTCTCCTGAGTCTGCAAGAAAGCTCTGTCAGAGCTCATAAGCTCCCAGCACTCCAGCTTTGTCCTCTGAGATGCTGCAATCACCACACACATCTGAATGAACATGAAGCACCTGGAAATTTGCATTGGATACGTAGCCTTATGAGAAATGTGTCTAATGTGCAGAGTGCTAATTAACTTTGCTAGCACACCTGGGCCAAATGTCCATAGCTGTAAGCACATTTTCAAGAGGGAATTTGAAAGGCAATTCATTAATTTGGTGCTATTCTCCAAAATCAACAACAACAAAAACATAAGAAGAGGCACATCTGATAACCAGTTCAACCGAGAAGTAAAGCATCTCCTATGGGTTTGTTTGGGTCTTTATTTTGAAATAGTACTATAAAATCTCAACCTGTGAAATTTGAAGGGGTTTCAATAGCAAGGAAAGATAGTTCCATACAATAGTACTGCAAATAAACCTGGATTTTCAAATGTGTCCTGAATTAGAATAAAGACGATAGAAAGAGAGCATTAATAACTATTAAAAATAGCATAAGATTTCTAATCAGAAGTCAAAAAAACTCAAATCCTAGATTTATCAGTTTATTGCTTTTTTTCCCCTAGAAAGTGCCTCTTTTAATATCAGTTCTTTTATCAATAAAAGGGGTATGATATTTGCCACATAGAGTTTTCAGAGGATTTTAATACCAAAATGTTTATAAAAGCCTTGGCATTAGATCTGGTCTGGAAGCGGTGCTGCAAAACCGTTATTTGAATCTGAGTCTGAAGAGAATTGGCAATACATGTTTACCTTCTGGCAACTGAACTTTCACATAGCCTGTATAAATACAATTTCACCTAAGCCAACAGTCATTATTTTTGCATTTGTCTGCTTTAAAAGCACAATAAGTAGCTGTAGAAAGGCACCCCCTTAAGATGGTGGGAAAACCACTGAATATGTTTTATTCAGTTTCACCAAAGCCACACTAAATAAGCATCCACAGTAAGTGAAAAGAGTGTTTTTAATAAAGACTTTTCAAAATATATCAACCTCCTGAAATTGCCTCTATTAAGAAAATGTTGGAGGTATATTTACCAAAGACTATGTATAAGGGAGTGTGATTATGATCAGAAATGAATAATTTTAGTGAAATGGGTAGAATTCATGGTAGCTAATCTGCAAAACCTATATACTCAATAACTCATATGTACCAAGAATGTATTTAATTTATTTAATATTTTGTGTTTTGGTTAATATTTATTCATAGGATTCACTCCTTGGTTAACGTGAACAACCTAACCTAATTAAGTTCATTACAGTAAACTTAATCATATGCAGTAAATATAATTCATTAAAGTGGTGCTCAACCTCATTTAAACAATAAAACAACAACAAAGAAAAACCCTTAGATTTTTACAATGTGTTAATTTGTAAAGGGATGTGCCTTTTTAATCTCATGGTATATTGGGAGGGATGGGCAGAGACAAGGAACAGAAGGAATGGTGATGGTGAGAAGACATGATCCTTGAAGTCAGGCCCTGTCCTTAGGATTCTGCAGTCACAGGCTGTTTGTACATCTTCATGCTGAGATTCCAGCCTGAGAGAAGCCAGTGTTTTAGTCTTTTCCTTGGATCAGTCTACCACCACTCCTCTCAAAGGTTGTTTGACTACGTCCAGCAACAAGGCCCTGCCACATTCTTCAGCAAGAAAAACTGTAGGCCTAACAGTGCTTCCGCGCCTGTGAGCTGGGAGGGCAGAGACCTTCTCTGCCACCGTGGACTTCACTGCTATCTGTCACCACTCAGCTTCGCGTCTGAGCTCACTGGTACAAAAACACATGAGCTTGGAATGAGCAATAGACCTTCAAGCCTGTTTGTTTCTTTCTCTTTTTCTTTTCCTGCCGAGAATGTTCTTCCCCAAGGCAAGTGATCCTTCTAGAGCAAGAATCTAGACTTCCAAACCGGCACAATGTCACTTTCATTTCTAGGCACCATATGTGAGGGTTTGTAACATTTTGATGTTTCCCAACAAGGAGACTGACTGTGAGTTGCAATGCAAATGCCATCTATACTGTTTCTGGTCCTTTATTGTCTACTGCAATGACATCTATTAACCTCACTGTGCAGCCCCTGTGCAATGCTGAAATATCTATTCTATGTGTGGGCACGAATAGCACAGCGATGATACCTGAATTCCCGGAAGCAAGTGGGAACACCCAGGAGGAGTACAATAAATTAAATCTTATGTCCAGAGTATCTGCCAAGGCTTAAGGAGTACACTGACAGAGTCAGTATTTCTGTTTCCTGATGTTTCTTCAGTTTCTGTCTTTGCCTTTGACCTCCATTAAATGATTTTGTAATTGGAAATACCTACATACACTCTTTGGATCCAACAGCTTGTACTTCTTTTCTGTGAGAAAGGTCTTTATATTCTATTTTAAATTACACTCATTCTTTATTACCTTGCAATAAAATTGGGGTTTCTGTTCTTTCCTATATTCTTATCTCCCCTGTGAGAATGCCATCTGATCATAGGAATTAGATCTTTCCAAATGTACCTTTGCAACATCATCTAGTGTTTGTGCAAAACAATTTTTTCGTCCTGAAATCAAAGTGACTAGCAAAGCCAAATATCTCTGACTCTGCGTTTCACAGCTTCCAGTTTTGTCTTGAGTATGATTTTACTCAGTTTCTGCAGAATTGGTAGCCCTCTTCCCCAGATACATTGCTTGATCCAATGTCTTTCCTCCCCCTTTGGAAGAGTCAGGAGAGGCACCACAAATGTTTTGATTGCTGTGTCGTGGGATGAAGAGGAAACTAGTACGGAAAGCACTCCACAAGGCAATTTCTCAAAGGCATTTGAAAATAAGGATCAAGTATGAATTGACACTGTGAGATGTAGGATTATTTTCAGTTTGAACACAATTTTGGTACTCTGTTTTCCATGCCTACAGCATTAAGGCTGCTGAATATCTTATCTCGTCATGGGACCTTGACCCTCTCAACTGGTGGAGACACTGCAGTTCCAAGGCAGTCCATTCCACACACCAGAATCACACATTTTTTTTTTTTTTAGGAAAAAGAAAGTTCTAACAAAAATACTCTTGATGATGCTGTCACCTTAAATAAAAGGACAAAGGCAATCTTTCACGTGGCTCACATTGCCTTGTAATAGAATTTAGAATACTTACATCCATTTCATCAAATGTATTTTAGATAATTTTGACATTACTCACTGCATCATGTATGTATATTCACTTATAAATAAATATTTTATAGTCCTCTTTCCCTTTGGATTATACATAATCATAAATCTAATCTTTTTTCTTAACTCATTCTTGATGTAAATATTTTTTTCAGATTTGATCCACTGTAACAACCACATTTTTTTTGTTAATTACATTGCATTATGTGACACAGCTTCATAGGCTCTGGGATTCCCCCATCCCCTCCCCATGCCCTCCCCCCATGATGGATTCCTCCACCTAGTTGTAGTATTACAGTTCAAATTAAGTCTAGATTCTTTTGTTGCAATCATATACCACGCATAGAGTCCAGCATCTTATTGTCCAGGTAAATTCAAAATCTACCAAGTTCAGCAAAATTATGCATCAACACAATAAACAGCTAAATACTAAAATGAAAACAGACATGAGACAGCTGAATAGTACCTTATAGCCACTTTAAGGTATATAGCAGCCGGTGCTGAGTACAAACAAAAACTGAAGGGTCAATGAAGTAATCACAGGATGTGGTTAAGAGCTTGCACTGTTATAACGTATTGATTACTCAATACTATGTCAATTAATTCTATAATGTTGTAAATTGTTGTTGATGTTGTGCTGGGGCTTCTAATTGATTGGGACGATATTCTGCCAGCTCTGCCTTCAGACCAGAGCAGGTCTCCCCAAGAACCACAGTTTTATTCATATAAGCAAAGATGCCATACTGTGTATGACTCTTCCACAGATTCTGACCAAAGGAGCATTCTTAATCTGGTCTCTGCTCTAAACTATATTCTTTTTTTGAAATGGCCTGATTTAATGACTTTTTTTTTGTTTCCAGTTTCAGTTATTCCCAAACATCTAGGTTATCATATTATACAACTCCAAAAATGGGTGAGATCTAAGCTGGACTTTTCCATGTCAAGATTGGTTCAGTGCATCGCCTCTCTTTGTGACAATAATTTTAATACAGTTTTAAAACGCATTTTTCAAGTTGAGAGGGATGAAAAGAGATGGAAAAGGAGAAAAAAGAGAGAGAGAGACAGCGACCTACCGTTTACTGGTTTAGTGCCTATGTTCCCACTCATGGGGGCTGGGTGACAGTTGGAAATTTATAATGCCATGCATGTCTTCTGCTAGGATAATGGGAATCCAGTGGCTAAAGCCATCTTCACTATCTCCCAGGGCCTGCACTGGCAAGAAGTCCGCAGCTGAAAATCAAGTCCAGGCATTCCCATACGGGATGTGGGCATGCTAATGCTTGCCCTAGGAACAAATTAGCATATTAATGTCTCAAAAATGTTTATCTTCAAACCTAATTGAATTTTAGGAATATGTAAGGCAAACTTTCCTTACTCAGAATTACCTTAAATTTTTTCATATTTAACCTAATTTCTCATGTTCTGGCAAACACATTTCGTATCTTATAACTATGGTAATTTCCCATGATTCCTTAGTTGAAATCTTTAAGATAGAGCAATAGGCAAATACAAGTAAAATAGGAAAAGGAAAACATCAGGAAGAACAGATAGAACACAAGGGAAATGCGTACAAGAGCATAAGAAAATTGAAAAAACTATGAACCATAACAGAAACAAGTTCAAAGAGACAAAACAGAAATCAAAGAATCTGTGGGAATATTGGTGAATGCAGTTATGTTCCTATAGGAACTTTTTGAAACTAACTTAGTTACCATGCTGTTGAGGGAATCTGAATCCTTTCCAATTTCAGAGCTCATATTTTAGGCCACTTTTATGTCAAAGTAACAATTCTGTGGTTTTGTGAACTTTGTGTTGGTGTAAGCGAAGGTTGTTGTGTCTGCTCGCAAGTTCTGCTCTTCTTTTTCAGAATCTGTTTCCTCTTGATATTTTAGTGCATTTTGTGTTGATTTATATACACATTCTGTGGATTAAGTTTATTATTAATTCACTGGTCATATACTTAGAAATGCTTTTCCTAACCAGGTTGTCTGTTTGGCTGCATTTGTTTCTATTACAATACTCTTTCTGAATCATCACATTTTTAGGAGAGATACTTTCTTTCATACCACAAACATGCACTGAAAAAAATAAAATTCACATATATATATATATGCATATTTATTTGTTAACTATTTAATATACTGAGAAATTATCTAGTATTTGAAATAAAGTTGGAAGCTTGGACAGCTGCCCTTTTCCCAGTATTAGTATCTTCTGTCCTGTGTGTGAAACCTTCCCATGTCTCCTAAACATTGCTCTGGATTGCACAGTCATCCCTCAGAACACATCAGTGTACAGCGCTCGTGATTTCAAACAGTTCCTTAACATGTTAAATGCAATTTTTTTCAGATCTCCATAAAACATGAGCCTTATTGGGTCTGTTATGATTCTTAATATTGTGTCTGAAAAAAATGTAAAAGTTGTAATGATTATGAATTAAAATTGTACTCCAAATATGACATATTACTGTTGATGGATCATGTACCATGTTGGTTAAGATAAGATGCATTAGAATCAAATAATAAGGCTTGGAATAAAGCTTTCCCATTTCCTACTAAGCTACTGATGCTTTTAGCTTCATTTGTGCAGAAGTCTTCATTCACCCTCAGTGGTATGCTGTGCTACAGCAAGTTAAGCCACTCTGGGAAATCTGCATCCCTATCAGGGTCTCTAAGATGAAGTCCCACCTCTGACTTCCTGGTTCTCCTAGGGCTGAAGGTTCCTAGTGGGAGCAGGTGATGGCCCCATGGTCTGAGTTCTTGTCATCCTTGTGAGAGACCTAAAGGAATTTGCACCTTCGGACTGTGGCCAGGGATAGCCATGGCTGCGGTAGACTTTGGGAACGTTGAATTAGCTGATGGAAAAGATTCTCTCTCTTCCTTTCAAATAAATAAAAACAAAAGTAAAAAAAAATAATAGTAGTTTTACATATGGATGCTGTAAGCTCAAATTTCAAATGAGTGAACCTGCAGATAGAAGTTCTCTTTTTCTGTGATTTCTGCCTTTGAAAGAAAATAAACAATTTAAAAGGCATAATAAATTAAGTTGAAAAACTCCACCATTGAATATATCTCTGTACACATCTGCTTATCATGTACTAGAATTTTTTTCCAATTTTGGCATATTGATTTAATTTCTTAGTTTTTTAAAATGGATTTGCATTTATACTGTTTAACAGATTCAGAATAACTTTTTTCAGCTAATAAGAAAAATAAAGTGAAACACTCAAGGACAAGTACGTGAAGCTATAAACTGGAGCAGAAAATATTTTGACAACATTTTCCTGGGTGAGTGTGTCCCCTTGAACACCTTCATTCCCAGTAATAATCATGTGTTTCTGAAGCATTCCATAAGTAAGACCTGAAGGGGATTTTAAAGTTCATTGAAAGTGAATATTACTTAGGGTTTAATATCCTTTCTTACCACTAACTATGTGTCACAGACACTCAAAGCAAAGAGTAAGACTGATTTTGCAACTTACTCGGTTCCCACAAAATTCTTATAGGTAGTATTGAAGAAATGGTGTGTTCTGTCTCTTTATGTTACTCATTTTTAAATGACTAGAAACACTAGATATGGGCCAATTATTTTCTTGTAAAATATTGTAAATACATTTCTGATATATTTTCACATAAAATATTTCTGGAAAATATTTAAGTATCCACATTTTAGATAAGTCCCTTACAGAGAGGTCTTGTTCATAAAAAAGTTGGAAGGATCATGAAGACTGAAAGTGGCCTTTTCTCAGGGGCCACTCGAGTGTTGATTATATTATGACATAGTGGGATCCTTTGAAACGTTTCTGGGATGTGCATGTTGTGAAGCAACTATTCATTCATTTCAAAATAATTTTACAGCAAAATAAAATCATGTTTTAAACCTATTTTTTCATGAATTTTCTCACTTGCATTTATTTTCACAAAGGACAAAGGAGAACCTGTCCTTTACTGGGTAGAAACAGCACATACCTGCAACTTCAGGACTGAAAATTTCATGTTGTTCAGGCTGCAGACTGTCAAAGAAAACATTTAATGGTAAAAAGAATTAAAAAAAAAATACCTTATAAGCAGTCATTTTAAAAACAGATAAATGTTACAGGACTTCAAATTCACTTCCCTCTGCACAAAAGAAATTGACTCTACACACTAGTGATTTTGCCAAGGTATTAACAGTCAGTAATATCCCACCAGTGCATACTAAAAAATAGAAAGCAAATGCCATTCCAAGATTAGACGTTTGCAGTTCTGTCTGCTTTTCCAGCTCTCATCACATTCAGACACCAGGGACTGAAACAACATCATTTTAAACTTAAAAGCAAATTTTGTCATGTGAAAATTGCGGATGAAATAAATCCTAGATAACCATGCCCTTTTCTCTCAGGGAAAAAGAAGAAAACTAAACTGGATTACAGGGATCAAATTGCCCCACTGCTTTGAGACATGTTCAAATATTCAGTGATGCACTATCCATTTACAATTTATGCATTATTATTACACGTCTGGTTTGTCATGTGCTAATGCTAGATAAACAGATTCTCTGCAAAATCAACTCTACTTAAGAGATGCTGTTAACACAAGTAAATGCGCAGCGAAAACTGCTTTTCAGTGCTGGGATGGCACTACTGGGAAAAGAGCACACATTCCCAAACAGAGGCAGAGGATCAAAAGGAAAGGTTAGTACGTCCAGTAAACTAGGCCCACATTTTTCAACCCTGAATACAACTTCAGGCATTTGAATTCTGTTAGTAAAATATGTCCAGTTCCAAAATCCTGAAATCTTTAATCAAAATATCTAAAGCACGTATTTTCCATCTTCAATTGTCTTTAAACCCTTTATCAATAATGTATGCCTCAGATAGATGACAAGTTGTCAGCTATGGAAATCATTTTGTTTATAGCTCTTTAATAATTTGTAAACCTTAGTGCTTTCAATTTTTGCAGCAGTTTTATGGTGAAATAGTTCACATACCATGCAAATACATGTGCTTCCATGTAATTTCCAAATATACTTTCAGTAAAAAGAAGAAAAATATAAAATGAGATATTGGCTGGATTGTAAGAGTACAGACATCATAAAGGAAACTAATTCTCTATTTTGTCTGTCCCTTTGCCTTATCTAAAATCATATAACTTAAACCACATACAACTAATTCCTAATTCTTCCCATGATCAATATTACACTCTCAATAGCCAACACTATTATAAAACAACATATATACAAATTAAATTACCAGATATGCATTTAATTGAAAAAGGCAGTTAATGTTGCTTCCCAGCTAACAAAACCATACGAAAGTCTGTAACGATCAGACTGACTAAAGTTGGAGGTCACAGAATTGCACACATACCTACTGCATATAGACAAAGGCATAAGTGATGAAAAGTGGTGGAATTTTGAATTAAATTTGTATACTAACTACTCTGGAAAAGCAGCTTAAATAAAAAGTGGCTTCCTGTTACAGATTCCCCACATAGCCACCTGGACGTAGCCTCAGATGCACAGTAGGACCGCAAGCATGGCAGGGGACAGAAGCTCAAATGGCGAGTTTGGAATCCAGCCCATCCCTTTGCATGAAATTTTCAAAGACAGATCATGAAGAAAAGTGTTCAGAATTTAATGCACACCTATAGTTAGCAAGACTTTTAAGTTTGACATATTTGAAATTGATTGCAGTGTAAAAATGCAAATAAGATGCTTTCTAACCCCATGCTGAAGATAATACGGGAAGTCAATTTCAGAGTAATTGCCTCATGCTATATAGTTAAGTTACTTCCTTAAATATGTAATTTGAACATGTACCCTGACCTATTTGTGAATTCCAACTGTGATTAAGTTTATTTAGTTTCAGGAGCTCCAATAGGTTCTCGAAAATGCTGCTAGGAACAGAAATAATTCAAGAACAATATTTTACTGCATCATTGTTCTTAACAACCATGTTTTTGGTTGTCAGAATACAAAGAAGTGAATATGTTAACACAGGATATGCCAAGACCACAGCAGAGGGTCAACACTCCACCATTCAAGACATAGTCCTTGTCATTGTGCAGCCGAATATATCCGTGACCCCAAGGCTGAAATCCTAGTCATAGCGAATAACACCTGGTGACTATTTTTTTGCCATGTCACCCTATCATGAATACATGTGAGGTGTGTTGGATGTATTATATTTAAAAATCAGAATTCATTGGGTAGTGCTGCAAGCAAATTGGAGATAGCAGGATAAGGATCAGGGAATTTCAGACATGATTGTTAGGAATTATTATATTTGCCAAAGTGAGACCAAAATAAGACGAATTAATGAAAGTGGATGGCAACTTAATGGCATGTGAGAACACGTAGGCAAGGTTCACAAGCAGATGATTTGAGACGAGAGGGGGAATATGCGTCAGAGAAACAAAGATGCACAATGATGACATGTTTCAAAATTCTGTGATGATCACAACCTAAAACTCTAAATTCAATGAATCTCAAGAAAGGTGACACCAAGGAACAGAGACCCAGGAAAGGCAGGGTCCAACTTGTGGAGTAAAAGATGAAATCTTGAAGGTAGGGAAGGAAAAAGGGGGGGGTGTGAATTATGTGTTTTTCCTTTAGAAGCTGTGCAGGCCAAAAAATATCTAAATATCTATATAGAGACAGGTATGTAGAGTTACCTTTCAAAAGATGAAGCTATGGGCCTGCACTGATGAAGAGTGGGCTAACCTGCTTGCACTATCAATGTATCGCATCAGAATGCTGATGGCATGCTGATTTGAATACCAGCTACTGTGTTTTCTATACCATGTTCTTAACTATACGTCTAAGACTATTTCCATTACTTTCTTTTTCAGTCTCAGATACTGAAGGACCTTGATGTGGTGCTGGGATTCAGTGGAAAATGACTGTGCTACATCGCCACAGCACCAGAATCCATTTATATAAGAAGACACCATTGTCTATAGGAAATAACCCCTCCATGACCATGCACCAGATATCCATGTACATGGAATTCTCTGCTTACACAAGCCCAAGATTGGTTTTGATTTGCTTATTATTCTTCTCCAATCCAAAGATCATTCTTTCGGAAAGATGATCAGCTTTTCACTGCTATGCTGCTCCCAAGGCAATACAATCTCTTTTTACTGCCTTGTGAATTTCTAAAAGAACTGGAAAACATTTACATGACTCTCATTTCTCTTTTTTAAAGACTTATTTGTTTTTATGGGAAAGTCAGACATACAGAGAGGAGAAGAGACAGAGGAAGATCTTCTGTCCGATGACTTACTCCCCAAGCGACTGCATTGGCCAAAGCTGAGCCGATCCGAATCCAGGAGCCTGGAACCTCTCCTGGGTCTCCCACACAGGCACAGGGTCCTGAGGCTTTGGACATTCCTCTACTGCTTTCCCAGGCCACAAGCAGGAAGCTGGATGGGAAGTGGGGTTGCTGTGATTAGAACCAACGTCCATATGGGATCCCGGCGTGGGCAAGGTGAGGCTGCCAGGCTGGGCCCATGACTCTCATTTCTAATTAATGGGTTTTAAGACTAACATGTTCCCCAGCTCAGTTCATAATTTTCTAGTTAAAATCTCAAACAAACTTTAACTTATTTTTCAAAAAACAAATCCTGCTTCCTTAGCTGCATTTACCTATGTCATTTCACTCTTGAGTTCCACCTAAGCAACTATAATGCAGTTCCAGTCTTTATTGGTTGTCTCCCACACTTCATCATGACAGACTGCACTGATGGTCTGCATAAGTTTTGATTGACAGATTATGATGTTCATGCAAGTGTCTAAGGGAGAGAAGGATGTCTATGTTAGCTAGGCTGATGCCTGGAACGTGGAACTTCATCCCAGTCTCACATTGCTGGTGGCAGGGACCCAAGCACGTGAAACATACCTGCTCCCTCACAGGATGTGCATCAGCAAGAACTAGAATGGAAAACAGAAGCAGAATTTGAACCCAGACACCCAGCCATGGGATTAAGGCATCTCAACTAGTAATCCATACTGTGCTACCATGGAAAAACACAGAAATTCTGTGCCTTTTAAATAAAATTTTTATTCATTTATACAAATGACAGAGTGGAGATGAGGAAAGAGAGGGAGAGAGAGAGACAGAGAGAGAGAGAGAGAGAGAGAGAGAGAGAGAGAGAGAGAGAGAGAGAAAATCTTCTCTCCACTAGTCCACACCCCAAACACACCAGTGCTAGAACAACTTGAAGCCAGGAGCCAGCAAATCCACACCTACCTGGCCCAAATACTTGATCCCAAATATTTGCTGCCTTCCAGGAAATCTAATTTTCTCAACTGAAAAAAGAAAGATAATAATACTCTATCATGACAAGACAATGATGTGGGGTTTTCTTTGTAGTGATAAAAAAAATTGGCAATAAGATTACATTAAAGACTGTAAGACTGGCAAAAAGGAAAATTTCAGAGGAAGTTAAAGACAGACATCGATTATACATATAAGACATCCTAAAACTGAATTTATTTTTGGTTGTTGAATAATCAGCTTGTAACAACAATCCCAGCAGAACAGTTTCAGCATAGTCTTTGTCATTTCGTCCACTTTTTAAATGGGCTAGCAGATATTATCTGTGTTTTCCCCTCAAATACAGTTATCCATGAATGGTTACGATTTATTCCAGGGTTGGTGTTTGTTACTTCAAGTAGAATCAGAATGCCTTACAAGGAAGGCATGTGTGGTTCACATGCAACAATCACCTGGAAGTCTTTAAAAGCATTCTTGGAAAAAGGGAACAAAGTTAGCATAAATTTTCAGTTCTTAACGCTTAGAGATGGTACATATTTTATTGATGAATGAGAAAAAGTACCAAAATCATTTCCAAAGGCTTGTTACTTTTACTGACTTTTTATTTAAAAAATGTAATAAGTAGTACCATTTAAAACACAAGAAGTTGCCTGGATCATAGATTTCTTGGTTTGAGATGTGCCACACCAGTGAAAATGTGTGATGTTGCCCACTGATTCAAGTGTTGCTTTGTGATTATTGTTGAGATTTTTTTTTTATTTTTGAATTAACATCCATTCATGAAGATAATACATTGGCATGGGGATAAGGAGTTTTAACTATATTCCCAATTGAGTAAATAGGCGTTATATTATCTCCTTAAAAAAATAGTTGGACTAAATAATGTAGTGCAAATATCTATGTCACAAGTTTGCCCAACAGGGAATTTAACTGTAGTTTCCTATGGGATATAGTAAATGCAAATAATATTTTAAACTGTTCTGTAGGAACAGATGGCCCAGCAATGGGTTTTACTCTAGAGATTCCTGCCTCATTCTGCCTTGTGCAGGGTGGGCTGCGATAATAACCATGGAAGCTGCAAATCTCCTTATGTACATGGAGGAGATAAGGGTGTGCACCCATATCAAGATATGGAGACTTGGGAAGATAGCAGCTGTGTCTTGCAGCTACCAAATGGCATTTAGGAAGATTAAAGAGATGAACTAGGAGGAAAATAAAAATTAATTCCTGAGGGCCACCAAGGTAGTTAGAAAATTATCATGAGCATTCACTGCAATAGATTAGGTCAAAAGAACAGACTTCAGAGTGTTTAATATGGCAGTTTTAAGAAACTGGTTGTATGCTGAAAGTCAGTATTTTGAAATCATTTGAATTAAATTTCTTTTCTACTCCAAAAAATTAGTAGAACAAACCTCAGATGAGTGTTTCCCAACTTCCAAATTATTACAAGTGATTATATAATACTCACACACACTACAAATAATAAATTAAGTATGCATATAATAAATTTATGTATGTGTATATGTATGTATATATCTAATAACTTTGACTGGGGGATGTTTTATTAGTTAAGCAAAAATGAAAAGCAGGCTACTTAGGCAGATTCTGCTGCTGATCTTGTGTGTATAAGGAATGAGTAAGTAAATGCAAATTATACTTACTATTGCAGGAAAATTTGTTCTAAAGAAGTTTTGTCATAGGTGGAAATTCTGCTAATAATTGCATTCTTTCATTAAGCATGATATGATCAAATTTAAGAGCCTCTAAAGTATGTTTTCAGAATTTTAATACAAAACCATTGAAAGTTTCATAATGTAGCTTCCAACTTGCCATGAAAAGAAACTATGTTCTATAATCTTTCTTTTTCTGTTGTTCAGTTCATTCATTTAAGCAGTACATCATGGCAAACGTGGTTGCCTCTTGACTGATGCTGTCCTCAGAGTCCCAATGAAAGGGCAAGAGCTAGCACAACAGAAATCTCTTTAGTGAATGGGGAAGCAATATGGACTTGCCTACTGAAGACAGTGTAAAAGAGACAGTAATTTGGAGTGTGTGTGTGGGGGGGAATCTACCAGGTACTATGTCATGTGCTCTTCTAAGAAAATTTTTTTAAAATATTCAAAGCAATTGTAACTGGAATGAAAGAAATTTAGGTATATCAAGTTATTTTTCCAACATCTGATACTAACATGAATTTTATCTTACTGGTTCTATTTTGAGAAGGGCACAACAATTTGCTTTACTTAAAACGTTTATATCTTTTGCTTTAGGCTACACCTTTCAAAACTTGCATGTCTTCATAGTTTTATCTCAACTGAATTAAAAAATGCACAATAACAGGTTAGTAACTATGTGTTGTTCTAGGATAGAGATTCAGCTACTTGTACCTTCTAAAAGAAAAGTTTAACCTAAGAAAACACTGAGCAGAAAAAAAAAAACAATCCTGCACCCACAGTTTAGGAGATGATTGGCAGAGAGGGCAAATTAGGTTTTGATTATTGAAGAATCAACAAGGTATAAAGACTAAGCTTTAGTCATTTTAAAAACTTTGATGATCATATGAAGTTTAAACTTGTTAGGATTTGGAAGTTGTTAGTTTAGAAGTTATAGTTCACAATGTATTTGGTTCTTGTCTGCAGTTTTTTTTTTTTTTTATTAGACTTCCATAAGTTTTAGAATTGTCACCAGAACAGGATGTCATCCAATTAGAACCACTAAAATCCCAAGTTGGCGCTACATGTGGCTTGGAAAGTGTGCTATCTATGGCTACAATTTTGTTTCTTTCTGGTCACCTTCCTTTGATTTTTGTGAACTCTGTCATCACCACTTCCAAAGAAGGTGATGTCAAAAAAAAAAAAAAAGATAAAAATAATTAAAGAGGTTCATTCTAGCAAGTTGAGCTGGAAACCACATTGAGAGTTGTGTTTCAACTAACACTTGTCTGTACCAGAGCAATTCCCCCTGTAACTACACTCATGTGATATCATCAGTTAAAGAGTCAGTGATCTTAAATGTACAGCTAGAGAAATACTGGATCTTAAAGAATATGGCCTGGACAAAAAGGAGATTAGGTAAAAGTTCAAAAAAATGACAAACTTGGCCATTTGTGTCACTGTAATCATATAAGTCAAGGGAAAAACAAATTGTTGCTATAAAAAATTTAAAAAATGGAATGACTGAAATGTTTATCATTGTTGACAAAATACAGAAAGTTACAGATTTATCGGACAGAACCACAAAAAACACTAAACTGGATAAAATCAAAGTCATCCACCTGAAGAGAAAATATTGCGAACATCCTAAATTCTGAACAAAATATCTTTAAAAAGCAGCAAGAGAGAAAACTCACTCTATCGATGGGAGAAGAATAGTTCCAATAAGAGCAGATTTCTCATCCTAAAACATAGAGACTGCAGGGAGGCTGCACAATGTACCTTATCTATTGCAAGAGCAGGGTTGTCCATCCAGAATTTTATATCCAGAGAAAATCAACTGGGGAAGACTGAGGAGAGAATCACCGAAAGTAGGAAGGGAGGAAGTAACATGAAAAAAACTAAAATTCACAGGTAAATGCATACATTTTCCTTATCCTCTTGAATTGTTTTGGCTATTTTTGTATTTGGTGTTTAAAGCAAGAGCTATAATATTGTCTCATGTGCTTCTAACTGTACACAGACCATTTGTGATAGATACACTATAAATCAGAAGGTTGGAAGGTTAAAGCAGGTAAGTTTTTCACATTTAATTCAAAGTAACACAGTGAGATAAGTTATGCATGCTATAATACCTGTAACAATCAGTAAAAACACTACACAAAGCAATGCACTGTACAATGGTATAAATCATTGAAAAATTATTTTAAAAGAGGTAACCCAAAAATGAACAGAAAAAGAAAGAGCAAAGAACAGAAAAGAAGAAAATTACATGTAAATGTGAATCATAACATGTTTTAATATGAATGGCTTAATACATTAGCTAAAGAATGATAGAAAAAATTAAAAAAAAACAAATCTACCGTATGCTGCATGCTAGAAAAGAAACATAAATATTAAAACATTGATACACTGGAATTAACAGTAGGAAAACATAGATTGTGAAGATAGCTATCAAAGAAAACAAAAATGGCTATGTTATCATCACATGATGTCTGCTTTGGATTAGAGAAATTAATAAAGACAGTCTTTAAACTACAACAAGAAAAGTCCACCAAGAAGATATAGTCAAACTGACACTTATCCAATAGGTAGAGCTAAAACTTATGTCAAATGACTACCAAAAGATCTACAAGGAGAAATAGATCAATTCACAATTACAGCTTGAGACATCAGCATCCTTTGCTTAGTGATGGATGGGACAACTAGACAGAAAAACAATAAAGCTCTAGAAAAATGAAAAAAACGAACATTAACCTACAAAGTCTAGTCAAAATTTACAAATCATGTCACCCAACAACAAAGAAATGCACCATCTATTCGCGTGCCCTCAGGCACATATCATCAAGTCTGATCACATACTGGTCCATAAGGCAATTTTAACAAATGTAAATTACAAAACAAACATAGAGGATATGCTTAAACTGCAACACACTCAAATCAGACAGGAACAGCAGAAAGATATCACAAACATCTCTACATAAATAGGAACTAACAATTCACTTTTAAAAATTTTGTAGTTTAAGGAGGCTATCTCAAGAGAAACACATTGAAACAAACAACAATGACAATACAACATACCAACCTTGGTAGAATTGGGAGAGCATTGACAAGGAGAATAGTGGTACACTTATTTATTGTTGTTACAGAGATGAAAAACAGATTCAGTACTTGAATATCAATGCAATCCACAATATTAACCATGGAAGAGACTCCTAAAAGAAAGGAAAATGGCAAACATATAATCTAAATCGCCAATTCAAAATAACCAAACTTATACAAGTAAGGAAAATAAGATATAAGAACTCATAATGTTAAAATGTGCAAATAATGCAAAAAAGTGGTTCTTTGATTAGGAAGGATAAAATTTGCAAAATTATTCCTAAAATCATGGAAAAACAAAATGAGAAGACAAATAATGAAACAAACTAGGCAATAGCACGCATCAAAAATGCAGTATGAGATTATTATGAACATTGTGCACATTAACTTTACTGAGATGAAATTCAATGATTTCTTGCAAACCACAAAGTAACACAACTCACTGAATATAAGAAAATTAATTATGTAAATTAAGAACGTGAGAAAAAATAAATAAATCTCCAGGTTCAGTTGATTTCATAGATGTTCAAACAGAGGAAAGTCATTCCCATGGAATCGTTTCAGAAGATAAAGGAAGGAATTATTTCACTTCATTCATTTTATACTAGCATTACTGTGACTGAAAACCTTTATAAAGTAGGCCAAACCCCCTGTAGATACATATTTAGTAAGAATTTAGATACTTCTCAACAAAATATTGCAAAGTATAATAATTTTGTACTACTACCCGAATTGAGAGATATTTCAGAGGTATAAGACAATTTCACTATTCAGAATCCAACAGGCGTAATTCAAATATATAAGTAAAAGAATGAAATTGCTTATTGGTTCACATAGAAAACGTAGTTAATGAAATTCAACAATTGTTATTAATAAAACACCTCAGATTCATCCCTGATGAAAAGTATCTATAAAAATTTATGTACAACAAAATGGCCAAAACTGAAGATCATGTCAATTGAATTAAACCAGTCTGAGAAGCACAAATGTCAAGTTACTTCTCAATTGTGCGTTTTAGTATTTAGAGACAGTGTGACAGTTCTGTGTATGTCACATCATTTGATATTTAGTTATAAATATTGCTTCATTGAACATACCATGTAAATGAGGATATAGTCTCCTTTCCCCACAGGACCGATGGCATCACCTCGTGATATTAATAAGTATGTTTTCAAGAAAAAAATAGCATGTACTTATTAATATATAACTGCATTTGAAGTATATATGGCAAAGTGTTAAAAAGTGTAAAACAATATATTAAATAAAAAATTACTTTTGCCATTGCCCTTAATGGTTAAAAACTGAATTTTTCGCCTCTTCAGCAAATGAGCTAGGAAAAAAATGTTTGCTTTCAACATTATTATTTAATTCAGGGCTGACATCTGTATTCAAACAATGCAAGAGGAGGAAATTACTACTCTACTGATGAGAAAGGGAGAAAAAGTTATATGCAAATTACCTCACAGTCTCATCTACATGATAAATGTTGAAAGACTCACATGCCAGAAAAGAAAATTTAAGGATCTACCTAAGTGGAGAGACACAGTCATACCTATGGACAAGAAGGCTGAACACAGTTGTGAATTCTCCACCAGGTAGTTATCGTGTTTAACACAATCACTATACAGCAGTTAGACGTTTGTCGACAGATATTGGATTACTTTAAAATTTGCATGAATAGCATAGACTATAGTAGCTGAAGTGGGAGAAATCAACCGATGTAATTTCAAGGTGTGTCAAATAGTGAGATTGTGAGACATTAGCAAAGGAACACAAGCATAGAACAGAGGAACACAGTAGAGAATCTAGAAACAGAACCAAACAAATATACCCATGTGAGTGTTTACAAAGTTGCGTAAAAAACCAGGGAAAAAATGATGTTTGCACAAATAGTATTCATCCAATTGGATAAAGACCAAAAAGCCTTACCCCACAATTACTTTGTACATGACATAAATATGTGACACCTAATGATATTTAAATAGTAAAAACATTTTAGTAGTTATTTTTATTTGAAAGAGTTACAGAGAGAAGGAGACAGACGGAAGGGACAGGGAGAAGATCTTCCATCCACTAGGGCACTCCTCACACGGTCAAAATGGTGGGAAATGAGCTGATCAGAAGGCAGGAACTTCTTGTGGTCTTCCATGTAGGTGCAGAGACCCAAGGACTTGAGACATTCTCTCTTGCTTTCCCAGACCACAATCAGCAAGCTAAATCAGAAAGGGAGTTGTCAGGACTTGAATCAGCACCCACATCAGGCCCAGTATAAAACAGTTCAGGGTCTGGCACAATGGACTAGTGGCTAAAGTCTTTGCCTTGAACGCACCAGGATCCATACTTGTGCTGGTTCATGTACCAGCAGCCCGCCTCCCATCCAGCTCCCTGCTTGTGGCCTGGGAAAGCAAAGACGGCTGAAAGCCTTGGGACCCTGTACCCGCGTGGGAGACCCAGAGGAATCTCCTGGCACCTGGCTTCTGGCTTTAAGTCTGCTCAGCTCTGGCCATTGCAGCCACTTGGGAGTGACTCATCGGATGGAAGATCTTCCTTTATGTCTCTCCTCCTCTCTGCACATCTGACTTTGCAATAAAAATAAATATTTTAAAACACAGTTTATAATATAGGAAAAAAATCTTCATTAGGGAAATATTTTTTTGAGTCAGTGCCAAATTTAACTTCATCAAAATCAATTTTACTCTCAAAGATTCTATGAGTGGCTGAAATGATAAACTGGAAACTACAGTCTAGGAGACTATTTTTGTAAAAAAGAATATATAATAACAACTAATATCTACATTCTATATTAAACTCTCAAAACGCAAACAACAAAGAAAACACTTGAAAAACATGTAGACAGATATATGGAGAGAATATTGAGAAAGCAAGCAAATAAAAGCAAAGATTTTCAAAATCATTACCTATTATAAAAACATAACTAAAGCCCTGAAACATCCTTCCAACATACCAAATTTCCTAAAGTAAAAAAAGTGACATCAAATCCTATTTTTGGCCATTTCTTAAAGAAAAAAAAAAAAAACTAAGTATGCCGCTATCATAAGCCTTAACAATTGCCTTTCTGTGTATTTGTCCTGGAAAAATAAACACCTTATTCACACAAGACCATGTACCTGGGTGTTTGTGACATATTTCTGTATGAAAGCCTGAAACTGTCGGAACTTAGTGGTTATAAAATGATAGAATGGCACCAGTAGTGAAGAAACTTGGAAAGGCCAGGGGTTAAGGAAGAAGACCAGCAGTAGGGGATTCTGGGTGACTATAAGGAATAACGAAAGAATCACTTGATTATGGAACTTGTTTGTGTCTCTTTAAATTCTATTCAATTATTTTGTTCTCAGAAGGTACATTCAGTAAGAGGGGACTTAGTAAGCAAGAGGTTATTATGTCAACATCTTTAATAAGTGATGCTGATAACGGATTCTATTTTCTTGATTTATTTTGAAATTTCTTCAATCAAGTGGCCAAGCACTTGAGAACAACAGGTAAATTAGACTTTTATACAACCGAGGCTTATTTTCTAGAAACAAATCACTTTAATTTTCATTAATAATTCATCTACAATCTTTGCTCAAAAGGTACAAACGAAAACAAAAGAAAATTTTATAAGTGCGTTGTCATCAGACGCTCATTCAATAGTAAAAAGTGCTTGTCAAACTTGAAGAAACACTTGACAAAGGAGCGTGTGTGATTTTAGACCCTATGGACATTTTTTCCAATATAAAATCCATGGTTCTTAGCAAAGCATGGTGGGTAAACAAATGATTTCTGACTGGCTGAGATCACAATTTTCTTTATATATATATAATGTATACATGGTGTATATTATTAAACTTCTGAAGAAAGAACTATTTATAACTGCTGAATGTTGAATAGGATGACTTGCATTTAGCAAAACATTAAATCAGCTTCAGAGTTTTAAAATTTGATAGTTATATAGTTCAAATCCAACAGTACAGTTTATCTCTCTTTGGGTTTGTTTAAACCAGTTCCTCCATGTGCTTTCGTTGTTGTTGTTGTTTGTTTATTTGTTTGTTTTGTGGAATGGATTAGGCCACATTCTACACAAAGGAATGGTATTTTCAAATCACTTAGTGGTTGCTGAAATACTGACTGATAATAGGAAAAGTAATACATTCTTTGCTTAATTTTTTCATTGTATCCCTGAGCTCTAAGGACATAAATACAAATTTAAAAGTGAATCATGATGAAGAAATTCATTATTTCATTGTTGGGAGTATGTGTTCCGTATAGCACTGTCTGGAAGTGCAGAACAGAGGAACCAAAACTCACTCAGCTTCTAAATTCTGTGGTTAGATTTTTTTTTTCTTGAAATTCTCTCAAACAACAAAGGAAGGCATAGAAATGTCATTGCAAGTATTGGTAGAAAATAATTTAAGTGGTGTTTTGCAGTTTAATTGTCCCCCTGCAGTGTCTGTTTCCCATATGGGTGCTGGGTCATGTCCTTGCTGCTCTGCTTCTGAGCCAGCTTGCTATTTATGACCTAGGAAAGCATCAGGGAACCGAGACGCTGAACCCATAGGGGATACCCAGCGGAAATCTCCTGATTCCAGCTTCAGACCAGGCCTAGCTCTGTTGCAGCGTTCTTGGGGAGTAAGACAGTGGATGGAGCATCCTCTTCCCTCACTTTCCCCTTCCCTCTGTTTGATATTCAAATAGCATAAATGAAATTTTCAAGAGAAAAAGAAAACAATTTAAGCAACAGTGTTTTCAGCAAATTATTCTTTGAAAAATCTTTTTAATACATAGTGGTAACTTTCTACCCAATGTCTGAAATCAAGAAATGTTAGGCAAATGAATAATAACATTAGAAAACCCAAAAAGTATGTTTGAATTTATTATTAGAGTCTTAAGTCAAAAATACAATTTTGGAGACATGCTAAATGATCTTAATAAAAGTTAGTGTCATTCCCTTTCATCATAAAAACATATTTGCTGAAATCGGAGTTAATTTCATTAGAATGAAAGATAAAATGCACATATAATGGGAGCACAATATTTAAGACGAATTTTTCTATATTGTATAATAAAAGTTATTTTTCTTTTGTTATTATTGATGACTGTGGGTATAATCACTAGGACTATACATAGAATAATTTGTAAATCTGAAATATGATTGTATTCACACTTAAATAATTTTCAAATTTGAAAGGTTAAAGATAAATAATATTTTATTCCTTTTATTTCTTAATTCTCAGGAACATGACTTGGTTTATCAGACTATTGAGTACTCTATAATTGAAATGTTTGACTCTTGAAACTGGCATAATATGTCCTGGTACAGTATATTGAATAATATACATTATTCAATAATGTATATTTGGGGTTCTATATCTTTCCAATCCTTGAATTTCCATATCTTTCTCCAAATTAGAAAAAAAAATTCTGCTTTATTTCAAACAACCAAACAACCCTTCTAAGTCATTCTGGTTTTTCATTTCATCAGGAAAACCTATGACCTGTTTGCTTAGTTCTTTGATGTCATCCAATTGATCTTGAATAGAATTTCCTCCTGCTTCTCTTCTTCTCCATTTATGTCTGAGATTCTTGTCTTTCTGCCTCACTGAGCCTGTTGTTAAGGATTTCCACTCTGTTTGATTGGACATATTACATTATTCATTTCTAATGATTCCATTTTTGCACATTTCTACCTACCAGCATACATTTCCATTCATGTCAGGCACACGTCTCTTTATCACACATAAATGCTTTCCCATGATTGTCAGTGATCTTACAATCATTGTTTTGGAATTCTTTCTAAGGCATGTCATCAATATGCTTTCCAATTTGATATTACACATTCTCTTGGGAAATCATATTGTCTTCCTCATTCACATTTTTTTTCTGTGTTAATTTTTACAGCAGGAAAAACACCATTTTTTATCTCTGAATTCCATCTTGTAAATGTGCCATTAAGGGTGTTGGGATGCCTGAGCCTTGGATGAATAACCAGAAGTATGTGTGTGTTGAAGGCAGAGAGCGTTGGCCCTCAGTAGTGGATGGGGCAAGAGTTCAGAGTGACATGCAAGTTGGGTGTGGTAAATGTCTTCTATCATTCTGGGGAGAAGTGGTGCATCCAGAGACTCAGGTCTGTGCTAGGTGATTCAGCTGCATGATGCCTGACACCTCAACTACTCAGGTGCACAAGCCACACAGAGGTACTAACATTCCACAGGGTGAGCACAGAGCCCTCCACAATGATCCTCGCCAGCAGGCAGGGAGTTCTGAGCTTCTGGAGCTGGACCCCTGGTTATCCAAGAACCAAACACAACCTTTTCATTTTTTTTCCTTTTCTACAAAGTGTGAGGATCCCACACTCATCAAGTGCAGAGGATTCATGCGGTGCTTTGTGAGTCTCATCAATCATGCAGAGTCACTCCAGCCTGGTGTCAGTCACCTGACACAGGTTGATGGGTATTCAACCTTGGAAAGCTCAGTCTGACATTTTGAAGTGGAAAGGAGAAGATCATGCCTTCCCTTCACAAGAATTACTGTGCAGCCTGTCCCCCACCAACTCTCTAAGCAAGATATTCAATGGGACTCAATTTCTAAGACAAAAATCCACTAGAGGTATGCAAACTATAGCATCCTAAATTTGCCTTATAATATGCAGCAGAGAATTGCCTGGTTATCTTTAAATGGGTCTGATTAGATTGGTAGTAGATTACTCATCAAAATACCTACAAGTTAGGAGAGAATGTAGAGATACAATGTAAGTCCTAAAGGGGGAAAGACGGTCAGCCTAGCTTATTGCACCCCACAAAGCTATCATTTATAAATTATGATGAAATAAGGAAATTGCACAGCAGGCAGAAAACTGAAAGCCTATGTCATCATGGAAACAGCATTAAAAATGATACATAAGAAAGTGATTCACACAGAAAAAGAAAAATAATCAGCATCATGAAAGACAAATTCCCAGCAAAATCAAAAATATCCAAAACACTAGTAGGGTTGTTTGCAGAAAAATTGCAAGACCAATTTACTATGTATCAATTAAACCTTGAATGTATTTGTATTCTACTAATTTTACGGTGAAGACACAGATTGCTGGGTGAATTAAAAGCAAGACACATCTATTTGCTCCCTGAATGAAGTGTATTTCATCTATAAAGATGCACGCAGTATGAAGGTGAGAAGGCAGGAAATGTTATTTCATACAAGTGGCAATGAAAAGAAAAGAAAAGCAGAAACGGACATCCTTATATCAGGTGTGTGGGCTGTAAGGCAAAATCTCTCGAAAGAGACGAAGAG
The DNA here is from genome assembly GCF_030435755.1 of Ochotona princeps. Taxonomy (NCBI): domain Eukaryota; kingdom Metazoa; phylum Chordata; class Mammalia; order Lagomorpha; family Ochotonidae; genus Ochotona; species Ochotona princeps. Next base: position 73,989,226 of record NC_080838.1, read on the forward strand.
GGTCATTAGATAATTCTTAAGGAATCAATTAAGCAGGAAGATGTGGCTATGGCATCCAACTATTTAAAAACAAATGCTAATGAGTCTAATGGGAATACTTCAACACACTAATTTTATCAATGGACGGATAACCTAGATAAGAAAACAACAAAGAACAGAGGTAATCTGCATTATTGATCAAGTGGTATTGATATCTACAGCACACTTCATCCCACAGTCGCAGGATACACATTCTTTTCACTAGTACATGGAATTTTCTCTAGGATGGAACGTGCACTAATCCATAAAACAAGCTTCAATCACAAACAAAACTGAAATTGCATTTTGCGTCTTTTCTGACCACAGTGGAAGAAAGGTGGAAATAACAACGTGAGAAATTTTGTATAATTTGCAGACACACAGACTGACAAACATGTCTGAATCAACAGTTCATTATTAATCAAAAAAGAAATGAAGAAATCTCAAAATTAATAACAGAACAACATATTAATATTTATTAAATGCAGACTAAGCACTGTTAAGATAATTTTATAGCAATTACAGTGTACATTAAAAAAATTGGAAAGACACCAAAAAAATGATCTATCTATGCAAGTGAAGGATCTAGAAAAACAAGAACATACCAAACCTGAAATTAGTAGCAGGAAAGAAATAAAATGTTTGGAAACAAAACAAACAAAATTAAAGTTGAGAGCAATACAAAATATCAGTGAAATGAAGAGCTGGCTTTTTAAATAAATGATTAAATTTGACAAGCTATTGACTCAGTTATCAAAAAAGGGAGACAACTCAAGTTAATAAAACCAGAGATGAAAAAATTGTTAACAACAGAAAATCCAGAAATTAAAAAAAAATGACCAGGAATTGCTACAAAGAGCTGTAAGTTAAAAAAAAAAGAGAGAGAATCTAGAAATGAACAAATTTCTGAATACATGCAATCTATCAAAATTGAGACAAAATGGCAGAGAAAACCCAAATTGAGTAATAACGAACACAGATTGAATCTTCAAACATAACAGACCCCAACTCTCCTTAAACCATTCAAAATTATTGAAAAGAAGGTGTTATCCCAAACTTCTTATATGAGGCTAGCAGTACCCTAATTCCAATGCCAGAAAAAGGTTCAATTGAAGGGAACTACTGAAGAGTATCCCTGATGAGTATGTATGAGAAATACTCAGCAAAAGCATCAGCTGATTGAATACACTGCTGCATTAAAAAGATGATCCATCTGGACCATGTCAGATTTATCCCAGGAATGCAGAGGTGATTCAACATTTGCAAACCAATAACTGTGATGCATCACATTAGCAAAAAATAAAAAATACATGACTATCTCAACAGATGCAAAGAAACCATTTAAAAAATGCATGGCATCTTTTCACAATAAAATCTTTAAGCAAATTCATTATAGAGGACATCTAAACCTAATCAATGAAATAGATTCATAAGCCCATATCCAGTGTCATACTGAAAGCAGGAAATGCTGGGGAATGCTGTTAGAATTTCCACCAAGATCTAGAAACAGAAAAAAAAAAAAGTTCATTGACGCCATTACTGTTCAATGTAGTTTTTCTTAATTATATATATTTTGATTTTTTAATTTAATTGTTTTATAATACATTTCCTTAGGTCCATGCTCTCCATTCACCCCCCCCACACTGATGTCCCCATATGATTACAATAGCATATCCCTTCAATAACAGTTACAAGTCCATCATTCTGCTAGGTAAGTGTATCCTTATACTGTGGGTATAGACAATGGCAGAAAGTCCAACATCCTATTGCCAAGATACGTTTAACAGTTTCATTAGGAGTCCATCTTTTATTTGGAAGTAGAGATTCACACAAGATCAAAAGACATATAGGTAAACATGTATATACTTGCATTCATCTACAGGAACTGTACAGTGGAGGCAGGTCTATCATGAAGTGAAGATACCTTGCAGTATGTTCAAGGTGGCTTTAAAAATTTTAGCCAGAATCATCAGGAAAGAAAAAGAAATGTAAGACATGCAAATTGGAAAGATTGTCATCTACAGTTTGCACATGACAAGCTGTGATCTGAACTGTGGGAACCTGCTCCGGAAGCCATGAAATGTGAGGCAGATGAACAAATCAAGAAGACAATGTACTGTTTATTGAGAGGAACAAAGGGGTTGTTAGAACAACGGGAAAGGAGCTGGGAGTTGGGGGCTTCTTTAATGGGGGCTTCATCAGAGGGAACCACAAATCAGGGCCTTTGTGGGTCAGGGAGAGCTGAGAACCCATGGCAGGACGGGGAGGGCGGCGAGTTCTTGGCAGAACAGGGGTGAGCTGTACAGTTTGAACGTGTCAGGTTTCCGTGCAGCACCCTCAGTAGGCAGGCAACTCTGCAAAACACCTCAGCATACTGCATCTCAAGGCCAGAACTTTTCAAAGTGATATTTTACAGAGATTTGGGGAAGGCAAGCAAGTCAAAGTGAAACAATCAAGATGATGACAATCAACAAATACCTAACATTTCAGCCACATGGTGTAGAGACAAGAACTCAGACAACTGTGTGAAAATATGTCAAACAGGGATCATAAATAGACTAAGAGGAAGTGAGATATCTGACATCATTTTGGTTGTCAGCTCACAAGGAATAATTAACCAACTTTTTTTTAAACATCTAAGCTACCTTGATAGCAGCTGTCAGTAGACCTCTCTCATTCACAGCTTTAAACTTTTTATTTTTCCAAAGCTGTTGACATACTTCGCTGAATATTTTAGAGTGTTCACTTAGCAGTTCAAAAGTGCCCCATGCTGAGGCAAGAAAGACTGTGGCCATTGTATTAGCTGTTACATTTGTCAGATAGTTGAGGATTTTTTTTTCCTTTTTTACATTCAAAATGTTTAAGGCTGCTTTGTTACCAGATGCTCAATATCCCCAATTAATGTTGTCCTTGAATAGTGGTAAAAACATTGAGAGTACTTTAGGGAACTGTTTTAATAAGGGCAATTATCAGGCAGCCATGCATAAAAAGCAGACAATCTCTGGGTTGTATTTAATTTTGTTTGGGATTGGCAACCCGTAACACCTTGATTTTTATTTTGTCCTGATTCAGATCCTTTCCTGAGCACATTGTTGCTCAACCATCTTGTAGCTAACTTTCATCCTTCTGTCTTTGTCAAGTTAAATTTGACCTGGTTGTTGGTGTGAGTCCAGGAAAGAGAGAGCAGTGTTTGAGAACCTAGTGTCCGTGGTCATCTTAGCTACATTTAGGTAACAAGAGATAGAGACGTGCCCTTCAGGCAGCTCTACCTAGTGCTTCACATGACCGGAAAGCCTGTATGTAAGAAGATATAAAAAATTGTATTTAGAACATATAAATTGGCTTGCCCTTTCATGGCACTTGAGTTCAAACCTTTGGAATCTTATACAAACAGTGGAAGTTTAGCTTCATAAACTGATAATGGATTTTTCAGCTATCACATGGGAAATGATCTGAGATGAGGATATATTTTGAGGCTGGGTAAAACATCCAAGACTAGCCTGAGGATGGGGTCACAACGGTGCATATTCCAAAGGTTATGCCCAGGTGGATGTGATAAATTTAGAAATGCTGTTGATCTCGCTGATCCATGGATGAGGAATCCCTTCCAGTGTCCATTTTCCTACAGCATCGCCCTTATAGTCTCCAACTGCCCAGATATTTGCTGTCATTGTTTGGCTGAGGTAACTGTCCATATGCTCTTCTCTCCATTCTCTGCTGTGGTATCAGATGGAACCTACAGGACCTAATGAGCTGCCATATTCTGCACATGCACCACCGCTCTGCCCAACATCTGCTTTTAACCGTCATTTAAACAATGAAATAGTGAAACCTTTAATGTAGGGATTCTATTCTTTAAGACTGTGCCAACAGCCAGGAGCTTCAAACTGGTCTCAGACCTGCACAGGAGGCAGGAAAAGAAACGCGTTGATCATTTTCTGTTGCCTTTTCAGGGTTATTAGTACAGAACTGTGCTGAAAGTGGAACAAGGAGAACATGAACTGTTTCCCGTACATTGTGCTGGTGTTGCAGGCAGCATCTTCGCAGGCTGTGGCACAACACTGATCTTGACACCACAGAATATTCCCTAAAAATGCATTTAATTGGAACACTAGAACCTAGAATTCCTTTTATTGTTTAACAAAATTTTTCTATTCTTTTTACCAAAAAATGCAATCTGCCTGTTCTATTTTTCTGTACATTTGTTATAAATATAAAAAGGCAGACTGAATGTTTGCAAAGGCAAAGCCCTTTGTTTTGTACATTTCAAAACTCTCTTCTTTCTTTAAAACTTTAAAAACATAATATATATTTCAAAATGCTTTGGCAGAAGTTGGAAAACAATTTAGGGTACCTTCTTGTTTATTCCAAGTACATTTTTAATCTATTTTTCATAGATTTTGGCTAAAACATACACAGAAAAAAAGGCTGAATTTACACATCAAGATATGAGAAATCTAGGGAAACCACCCAAGGTTATTATTTCACCATCTGTGTCGTTTTGCTCTGTAAAATACATTTTTCCCCTAGAGATGGATTTTTTTTATTATTCTTTTGTTTTCAGCTAACTCTTATTTTGTGCAATGCTCTTGATTCAGTGTGGCTCCAACTCTGATTTTGTTCTTTTAGGAGAAGTCCAGAAAGAAAAACAAATGACTAAAATAAAGTCAATTGTTTGATGTGATTGCCATCACTAGCCTAACAGGGCTCTAAGACACCTACCTTTGCCAAATCAAGCAGATGTGTTTGTCATCAATCATCTTTCTGAAAATAATGCACAAATACACATTTGTAAGGAGAGAAATGTGTGTGTATGTGTATGTGTTTGAAGAAAATGAGTGCTTTCAAACTGATAAAGCAGATGAATGAGAGATTAATGGAGGTTAAACTTTGTTTAGTCATTTCATCAGGAAAACTTTTTTAAACTCATTTTTTTTTTTTTGCATTAAGAACCATTCATTCTGAAGACAAGGCATTCAATTTTGAGACTTGAAGGCAGAGTCCTCCCAGATGCTATTAGTATCCTTAACAGGAGAGCCCAGAGAGCCGCCTTGCGTCTTGTCTTCCGTAAAGACACAAGAGGAAAGACACACCACTAAATCTGGAAGCAGCCCCTCATTGAAGTCTATTCTGCTCTTCCCTTGCAGTTGAGTTTCCGAGCCTCTGGAATTTGAGAAATGTGTCCATGCTGTTTATGAATTACCAATCAAATCTCTGGCATTTTGTTATAGTAGCTCAGATGAACTGAGACGCCACATTGACAAAATGAAGAATTGAAAATTATGTAAGTGCATTTCATTTTAATAGAAGTCAAAAACTATTTTGACAAAATTCAGCATGTTTTCCTCATAAAACTCTTAAAGATCCTAAGCAATAGCAATGTAATTCAACATGAAAGAGACCATACCCACTCTTTTGCTTCCAGTCCAGTTTCCTGTTAGTGTGCACTCTAGAAAGCAACAAGTGGTAGCTAAAATATCTAACTTCCCTGACGCCCATATGAAAGACATGGATTGTCTCTGGGATCCTGATTTCAAACAAGCCAAGACCTGGTTTCTGGAACACCTTTGGGGTGTGGACCAGTAGATCATAAGTATCTCTGTGGATACGTAGTGGAAATATGTGTTTTCTCTGTGGTTATGCATGTGGAAATGCAGTGGAGGTGCAGGTGTTTTGCGCATCGGCTATCACAGATACGGAGAAAAGTAAATCCCTTCGCCATGCTGGTGTTCACATAAACTGGTGTAGACATTATGGAAATCTCTTCAAAGACTAAAAAGAAAACTAACCCGTGATCAGGAATTCTGTTCATACATGTCAGGAGGTCACAAAGTGAGAATCTTCATGACATCCCCGCTTCTCTTTGTTTCTTGCAGCGTCAATCACTGTAGCCAAAACACGAAGTCAGTCTAAAAGTCTACTCATGGAATATGGGTGTTCTCATCTTTTCAAACATCAATAGTGAGCTATCAAAATAAGCAACTCATACACAACATATTTTTCCTTCTCACAGATGTGCAGGCAGAAGAGTCCCCAAACAAGGTCCCAATGGGTTCAGTGTCTACTGATAGCCTACTTTACGTCTTACAGAAACTGAATTCTTTTTGTCTTCACACAGTGCAGATAGGCTACGTGCTACCTTGAGACTCCTGTAAGAATAACACACTGCAACATGTGCATTTTGTGGGGGACATGGATGCTCAGGTAATAGCAAATGTGTGTTTATGTGTGTCTGCTCTCATACAAGTGGAAGATCGCTTCAAAAACATATGGAAAAGCAGAACATAAAGATAGATAACTTATCACATGAACTTTTTAAAATATATCCTTATGTACTGTATGATGAAATTTTGTATGTGTTTAGACGCCTACATACAGTGGAATATTATTGATCCTTAAGGAAAACCTCTCAGTGAGGACTGCATGGATGAATCTGGCATGCATTACATCAACTGAAATAGAGTTCTCACATAAAACCAAACTCTGCTTGGATCTTAAACAAACAAACAAACAAACAAACAAACAGAAACTAAAGTTGCAGAAACGGCTTGTATAATGTTCCTAAGTGCCGGGCCCTAGGTAAAAGGGTGACATCTTTTTCTGATTATTTGAAATTTTAGTTACATGTGAAGTTCTGCAGCATTGCTTATTATAGTTAGTGACGCTGTAGCATATATTTGAAATTTGCTAAAAGAATCAATTATCAAAACTTTTACTGCACACGCACACCAAAATTATAGCTGTGAGATGTTATTTGGATTTTCTTGGGTTAATCATTTTCAAACGAGTAGTTTTTTTCTTAAATAGCTGTATGTGTAAATATATATGTATCTAATTTTTGTGAATTGTACTCCTTCAGAGTAGCCAGTGTGATGAAAGAAACAAAAATGCCACTACCTCCAACATGAACTGAATTCTTGGTTCTATTTACAGCAAAATTCTTCAAAGATATGTCTCTAATGTCTGGGCTCCGTGACCTCCTTCCATCGTCTCCAAAACGCACTCTGGTTGGATGTTTTTGTTCCATTGCTTTTGTGCTATGTTCCATACATAGCTCATCCACAAATGATATGTTGTAGTAATTTATGTGAGTGTCTTTTCTTTTTAGATCACTTTTTTTACTTTCTGTAACATAATAAAAACATGCCTTTAATACTAAATAATACATATCTAAGCCTATTTTAAGTTTTGAATTTATAATTTGCTTAGCTATTTAACCCATCCACTTAAACATCTACAGTAAATCATATTCACTGAATACCATGTAAATTATTCTCCCTGATGTTGTATAATGTGGTCCAAATGTGTGTGTGTATATGTATATGCATATAATATTTCCTAGCTCAATAAATCATTTTGCCTCTTCTACTGTTTTTATAGAGCCAGGGGAATTTTAAAACACCCACACACAAACATCCTTTTAAACATCCTTTTATATTTCCCCATTCTATTTTTAACAAAATTGCAGTTTTCACCAGTGTCAACCATTCTTTCCTATTTCCTCTTGTCATTAATAGAATCTAGACCATGAATGTGATAACAGATAATAAATAGTTCAGGATTTTAAGTTTCTGATTTCCGTCATGATTACTCAACTCTACTTCTGTTCATACTTGCCTTTCTGATACAAGAATAGTCTTGGATGGCTTTGTGAAAATTGTGCAGTAGGAACTGTCTGGTCACCATGCTTATCCTCCTGACTTGAATCTTCTGATACTCACATAACACTACACTTCTCAAGATATTGCCCCGAGGTAAGTTTTTCTTATTACCTTATTAAAACAACACCAAGAAGGCCTTTGGCAGATTGAATCAAACCTCTCATTGGCATGCTCACAAATCCATCCCCCTCTAGAATACCTGAAGTTGAGCCATTTATCTTGCTACTATCGCATGCGCTGGGAGCCAGCAGTGATAGCTCAAGTGTTCATGTCCCTGCCATGCACGAGGGAGATCTGGATAGCATTACAGGCTCCAGAATTTTGCTCTGCCCCGCTTCAGTTGTTGCACAAAGCTGGAAGATCTATCATTGATCTATCTATTTCCCTGGCTATTTCCTATCTATCAGTCTATATGTTTACCTAAACTTTCTCCCATCAACATCATCTGTCATCTATTACCTATTTCCCACTGTCTCTCTATATATTAATTATCTGTCTATCTCTTCTATCTGTATTTGGCCCTCAAATAAATAAAAATAAATATAAAGAAAATAGATCTCATTTCCATTAGAAATGCTGCCCCTGATTTTTGCGATACATTTTTCACAACTCCTATCACTGGTTAAATTGACTTTATGTTTCATTTATTCACGAGTGTATCAACTACCATTCTGTCCCATTGTTAGCTCCACTAAGACAATGGCTTTGTTTGTTCTGTCTTGAACAGCTTCTCTTATATTATGAACTGCAACAGCATTTCCACCTTGAATGCTTCATACACAGCTGCTCACAGAGTAAAAGTCTTCTAATACGGAGGGAGTAACTTATCAACATAAATTAAAACTTCAGTACATCTTTGTGGTTAGATATAGGGTTCACCTCCTTTTCACGATACAACTTCATTCATCACAATTTATTTCATGTCCTAAATTTGCTACTTTCCCACTTATTGTATGGTATATCCTTTTATGGAAAATCACAATATGTTTGTTCCTAAGTGTGGGGATACCACATATATCCACCTTTGTGCAATGAATTAAATGGACATATAAAAATAAGTATATACTCACTACAACTGGATGTGTTACTATGATATTCAGTATTTTTAAATAGTCGGTAGTGATCTAAATTTATTTCCAAATTAGCAGGCAAGAGAGATAAGATAGAGAATGCGAGAAAAAGAGAGAGAGAGAGAAGGACAGTGTCAGAGACAGTGACAGCCAGTGCACAGCAGAGAAGCAATGATGGGTATAAAGCAGGAACACAGAATCTGTTCTCTTCCTGGCTCCTTATTTCCTACAGTCCTGGGCAACGGAAAGAAACTGATGGAATTCAATCAGTGATTTAAGATGACCGAATCAGTTTCATCATTTGCATCTTTCTCCTCCTTGTACCTTAGAGAGAAATAAATTAGTAATAAACCTGAGTATACTCTTAATTGGGCCGATCTAACATGCCTGCAAGAGGCGATGCCAGAATGCATAACCGCTAAGTGGCTCCTTGCTTCTAATAAAGCTGTCAGAGCTGATATCCTTTGAATTCATGGTCTCCTCCTGCCTCCTTCTCCAGTTGAGTGAGGGGATTATGCAGATGAAGCACAACACTGTGTGTCTTGTGGGCTTGGCATATGCTGAATTCATGTCTACACCACTGACTGCTCAGCGCTCAGAACTGTGTCTAGGAGATAAAGACCTTAACAAAGCTGTTTACCAACTCCACTGAACAAGTTCTGGCAGGCGCAAAGTTTTCAGTGTGTGGGAGAAAGTTTTCTCTCTCACATTGTTTCTCTAATCATCCTTATTCAAATTTCTCTTTCTCTCTACTCCCATGTCTGCTTCCTCTTTATACCTACCCTTGTCTCTAATTAGATCTATTTTCCATAGACAAAGTTTTTTTCTTTAACTTTGATACAAAGTTAATTTCTTCGAGTTCATTTTAATAATGTTCAAAGTGATTTTTCTAGCCTAATTAAAGAGACAACAGAGAAAAAATATATTTTGAACCAGGAATGAATTAGCCACTTAATTGTCATAGCACCACAGCACAAAAAAAGACTTTGGAAATTATAGCTCAGAGACTTAGAGTTTATTCTGAAACAGAAAAAGAAGCCTTGGAGGATTTTGAGCAGATTTGAGATTTGGTTTACATTTAAATATCAGTATTTGGTTTGAAGTGTGTTTAGAATACTGTGTGGTGGGAAGTACTCGAAGCTAAAAGCGGGAAGAGTGAAACTGTTATAGTAAAAGTCCAAACTGTAGCTTGAACTATTTCTCGTCTATTTTACTTTTTCTTACCTTTTTTTTTAAATATTCATTTATTCATTAATTACATTGCATTACATGACACAATTTCATAGGTACTGGGATTCCCCCCCCCTTCATCCCAAACCCTTCCCCCATCATGAATTCCTTCACCTTGATGCATAACCACAGCTCAAGTTCCGTTGAGATTCCCTAATTAAAAGTTTACACCATACAGAGTCCAGCATCCCACTTGTCCAGTTCAAGTTCAACGGCCTCTTAGGGAGGCCCTCTCAGGTTTGTAGGAAGAGCCAGCAGAGCGTCACCTCGATCAATTAGAAGCTCCAACATATCATCAGCAACAGTCCAGGTATGGTGAGGCTGGTGCAGAGTCCACTGATTGACATAGTCCGTCTTAGGGTTTCCCCTTGTCCAGTTTTTCGCTGCAAACATATAGCTGAGGTGGTTGATTCATCTACTCCATTTTCCATCTTTTTTTGATTAATGCTTTGATTCTTCCATTTTGTTCAGGGGAATCCCCTAAAAAAAACTTTGAGGCATTCCCAGTCCAGGCTCCTACATGTACTACTAGTAAGCACAGTGCCCGCCACCGTCCATCACTCCGATCAGCTGATGGTTTTAACCCCTGGGTTGGTTCTCTTCTGAGCCCCGACCTCTATTGGAACCAATGAGTATCGCATCTCTCCCCGGCTCTGCCCATCACACTCTCGTCCCTCACCTAAACCAGTGGGAGGAGTGCTGGTCGGGTGTTGCATTCCCTACTAGCACAGGCCATTTCACCTTGGCATTTTGTGTTTTGTACTGTTTTTTTTTTTTTTTTTTTTTTTTTTTTTATCGCAACCAAACCCGGCCAGGCCCCCACACAGTTTCAGCACTTGGGCTTGCCAGTGGATGACGTGAACCGACTCAGCCTGGTCTGCCCCAACCCGAGCCAAGTGTATTCCAGTGGGTCACATTCCAAAGCCTCTTCTGGATTATTTACCTCCATGCTTCTTGTGTTTATTTGTAGAGTCAGTGTCCTGTCAGGGGAACTGTTCAGGTTCCTCCCTCCGACTCCTTCATGGTGTCGGGCTTCACGCATTCCAGCAGGTCCTTCGGCCAGCTCCGCTCTTCAATCCATTCTGGTTCCTGCTGTTGAGAGTTTCAGCCAGCCACGGCTCGTCCATACCCACGTATATCTCATATATGGCTCAGATGGGGTTGAGGCCTAGCCGAGCCCGTCCAACGTCTATCCTGGTCCTCCGGAGCACCAAACTGTGCTGTGGTCTAATCCGGCATGGTGCGTCAAAGCCGAATTGATATTTGTGCCAAGGGATTACAACTGTGACCCGACCAGAACTCAGCCTCCCTCCAGTTCCTGTGCCCCTTAGTGGTAGGCTCCACGCAGCCAAGGCCTCCACCACGCTCTCCAACCAGGCCTGTTGCCAGCCAGTGTTAACTATGCCAGAGGTTGCTCTGGTCAGCCCATAGACTGTCATGCCTCCTGCATAGACTCCACTGGCCCTTCTAAACTGTCCAATGGGGTCAGAGTGTCAGGGGATTGGTCCACGCATGCCTCACACATTCTAGCCCCGAGTATGGTTCTTGAATGCCAGTCAGTGTCATAGTTACATGTTGCTTTCAAGTACTGAAATTTCTCATAAGTTGATTGTTTTCTTTTTTCTTCCTTTTGGAAGAGAAGCCACTGTGAGTGGGTGATCTTCCCTGTGTTGCCATTGTTTCAAGGCAGTTACCATATGTTGCATGCATTCTACCCAGATTTGTCTTGGTGGGCACAATGATAGCCCTAGAGCTGCCACCATTTCATCAGCATCTCTTAGACATTGCAATGAGATGTGCAGAGCAATCTTTCCCAAGGTGAAAAGTTTCTCATCTTAAATGAGGTTTTCAAGCAGTCCTTAAGAAAGAGTGGATGCTGAATTCACACTACTTAATCCAAATTCGTATCTAATCCCTGTTTTACTTTATGTGTAACTACTCCAGGTCCTCACGAGACCAAAAGTCTAAGGAAAGCACAGTGATGTGTTAATGGCTTTATCTACCATTGTTATATCGAGATGATGATGATAGATGATTGACAGATGACAGATAGATGGATAGATAAAAGATGACAGAGATATAAATGATAAATAGATGTTGCACCTACCCTTATACCTCTTAAAAGCTCTCAACAGCTTGGGCTAGGACAGTCTGAAGCTAGGCTCCTGTGACTGCATATGGATCTTCTGCACGGGTACCAGGACAGAACTAATTGAGCCATGAGCTGTTGCTCTCTAAGTGCGATAACTAGGAGATGAATTGAAAGGAGAGCAGTGCAGAGACACGGAATGTGCCTTAACCCATCCCACTGTGCCTCAAAACCTACCCTCTGGCATAATATTTCAACCATCTTTAAAAAAGTATCATACCAATAATCCATTCATGGACAATGATAGTGTTTCAAAATTTTTACTAAAAATCAGTTCCATTTTGCATCTAGAAAACTTGTCAACTAACAAGAATTATCAGTAGCTATGTCATTTGAAAAATCAATGTTTTATGTATTAGAGTTTCAAAAATTATAATTTTCTGTTTGACCAAGACTTTTAAATAGTAAGCCTTAGGCCAAGTTTAACTAAACCATATATGGTACCCAATTAAGGTTACAGAATAAAATCGTGGATTTTTAATCTCAAGGCACTATGTTGAATATAAGAACATTTATTAGTTTTCTTTTCCCCCTACAAAACTGGTTTCATAATGCCCACTTCATTTGGGCAAAACTCAATTTATATTGACATATCACGTACCTATTCAGATACACTTATGTTAAACTCCTTTACTAGGATGAAGTTATGATTCTGTTTTAGCTGATAAATTTCCAAGTGAAAGGGGATGGTATTGTTGTATTGTTCAGGCTTAATCACTTTTGATATAACATCCCATATGGCACTAGTTTGAGTTCTGCCTCGTCTAAATCCCATCCATCTTTCTGCTAATGTGATTTGGAGAGCAGTAGACAGCCCAGGGACTGGGTTCTTGCATTCACGTGGGAGATTTGGATAAAGCTCTGGGATCCTGACTTTGTGACCAAGAACTGGAGCCATTGGGGAAGTGAATTAGGAAATTGAAGGTCTCTTTCTGTTGCTGTTTTCGTCTCTGTAACTCTTTCAAGTAAATAAATAATTATTTTTAAAAGTCTAAAGAAAGGTGATTCAGTGTAGATTTGAATCTTATGTGGATTTGTACAATATACTCAGTGCAAACCTTTGTCTGTATTCCTATGTTCATGTATAATATCTTCTAATCCTAGTGTCTATTATGGGTTAGAACCAAGAGCATTCCATCTTCCATGTCTCCCCCCAACAATTGCTTTACTCGCTATTATATAAATCCACTTACTATATGCCATACAAAAAGTCACTGTAAAATTTATGTTTAAAATTGATACTAGTTCACTTCAAGTGAAATCCTTTTCTAATCCTATCTCAAGTTATAAGGACATTCCCATTTCTTGTCTACTCACCACAAAGTTACTTCGTTGATACATTTTGTTGATAACTGCATGTTAGTTTGGTGTTCTTGGTGTCATTGTTACTTTCTTATTTCCTACTTGTTTCATTTTGGCTTTTTTATTTGCTTGTTTGTTTTTGTTACCTAACAATTTTACTTTTTGCTAATAAATCATTGCTAACCCCAGACCTCCCCTAAGAACTCTTCTAAAATTCCACCTCAATGAGATCTCTTCTAAAATTCCAGATAGAATTTCTTGCTCCAAAGCGTATGTATTTTAAAACATTTTACTAATCTTATCTTTGCTACTTTGATAAAACTCTAATGCAATAGAAAATAATTCCTCAAACAGTAGGGTGAACATAAATTTCTCATATGTCAATCTGTCCTTTTAATTAATTAAATGATAAATTGAAGGGGAGCTGCTTGCATATATTTCATTCACACATTTTTAAGAACAAACTCATTCTTTCTGTGCCTCATGCATCACTCCCACACTCCCTTCCCTTTCCTTTACTATCACTTTAAAAAATATTTTGCACTGACATACTTTCAGTTTTCTTAATAACCACACATTTAATTTTCCACTAAACTGGAAATTTAACCAGTGAAATCATTACTGCTCAGGAATAGATAGTAACTACAAACAATAATATAATCTCAACATGTTAATTACAGTCAGATTACTTTTTTAGAACTAAATGGAAAATATGATATTTGTCATTTTGGGGTCTGGCTTAATTCACATATCATTATTGCCTCTAATTGATTCAAATTTTACTGCAAAAGACAGTATTTCCTTCTTTTTATGATTACTATTCCATTTCCCCCATATACCACATCTTCTTTATTCATTCACTGACAGAGTTCAGAGTTCATTCCTTATATTAACTACTGTAAATTGAACATCTTTAAACATGGGTATACAGATAGCTCTTTCATATGCTGATTCCCTGTAATTCCTAGGAATGGGATGGCTGAGTCATAGGATGTCTGTTTTCAGATTTCTAAGGAATACCACGCTGTCTTTCATGATGGTTATATAGGTTACATACCCAATAGTACGTTAGTATCTATTTATCGACAGCTGCATTTGTTAGTCAACTTGTTTTTTAATGGTAGCCATTGCAGCGGGCTAGGGAGGATCATCATTGTGGTATTTACTTGTGTTCCCCTATTGGCTGGCATTCCTGAGTGTTTTCCCACGTGTCTGTTGGCCATTTGCATTTCACTCCCTCCCTCCTTCCTTTTTTAAAAAAATTATGTTCATATCTCGAAGTATCTCCATTCAGTTCCCCATGATGATTGATTTAATTTACATTCCTACCAACAGTAGATTAGGAGTCCTTGCCCCCAACATGCTTACAAATTTCTGCAATGCATTTTGGCATATCTCCTTTTCTATCTTTCACTTAAATGATTTGGATCACTTCTTTCTGTTTTCTTTGGTTATTTGGGCAATAGTGCATCTTCTTTTTTTTTTTTTTCAAAAAAACCAGTTATTGATTTCTCTTATCTTCTGTATGATTTTTTAATTTCAATATTTAAAAAATATTTTTAAAGATTTATTTATTTTATTGAAAAGGTATATGTACGGAGAGGAGGATAGACAGAGAGGAAGATCTTCCAGCTGATAATTCACTCCCCAAGTGGCCTCAATGGCTGGAGCTGAGCCAATCCAAAGCCAGGAGCCAGGAACTTCTTTCTGGGTCTCCCACACGGGTGCATGATTCCAAGGATTTGGGCCGTCCTGGACTGCTTTCTCAGGCCACAAGCAGGGAGCAGGATGGGAAGCAGGGCTGCCGGGATTAGAACCGGCGCCCATATGGGATCCCGGCGCGTTCAAGGCGAGGACCTTAACCATTACTCTATCACGCCGGGCCCAATATTTTTAAACTATTTTAAAATTTTTTTTGGAAAAGCAGATTACATTTAGCAGTGATTAAGGAGAGACAGAGAGAAAGATTATCCACTTGTTCAATCCCCAAGTGGCTCCAACAGTCGGAGCTGAGCCGAACTTAAGCCAGGAGTCAGGAACTTCTTCTAGGTCTTCCACAGGTGTGCAGGGTCCGAAGGATTTAGCCCATCTTCTACAGCTTTCCCAGGCTGTAAGCAGGGGGCTAGAGGGGAGGTGGAGAAGTCGGCACTTGAACTTGTGCCCATATGGGATCCTGGTCTTGGCAAGGTGAGAATTCTGTCGCTGAGCCATGGTGTCAAACCCTGCTCTTTTTATTTTACCTATGTTTGGGATGACTAGTATGTAACTATCAAGTCCATTTCTTCCATAATATAGATTATTACTTTTTTGTGTTGTTTTTATCATTTTTGTTCATAGTATTTGTAAGTCATTGCTTGGTCTTGCTACTTTTCCATAAACATTCTTATTGTTTGCCTTGATTTCTTTTGTATTGCTGTTGGAAATGTTTTGCATTCACTTTCTGTCATTCTTTACTTTTGTGTGTAGTACATCCTTAAGAATTGTTTGTAAGGTTGGACATGTGGTGACAAATTCTTTCAATTACTGTTTTGGAAGGGCTTTATTTCACCTTCGTTTATAAATGAGAGCTTTTGTCCGTACAGTTGTGGGTTGACAGTTCTATTCTCTCCTAACCTATATAGTTTTCAGTGAGAAATATGCTTTTAGTGTAATTGAGAATCCTCTGAAGGTAACATGGCATTTTTCCCCTGTCCTCTTTGGAATCTGTGCTTTGTGCATTTTTTGAAAGTCTGACTGTAATGCTTTGTAGTGAACGTGTATTTCTGATCATTTATATTAGGAGTTCAATGTTCTTTCTGTTCTTGAATATCTTTTCATTTCTCCTAATTAGAGGAATTTTCTGCTGCTACTTCACTGAATATGCCTTCTAATCCATTTTCTCATGTCTCCAGGAAAAAATAATTTTGAACACTATTTTCAGTTTCATCATTTTCTGCTTTTTTAAAAAATGTATTTGAAGGTAAGAAATACAGATGGAAAGGGAAAAGGAGGGATGAGAGAGAGAGAGCATGAGAGCAAGAAAGAGAGAGAGAGACAGAGAATCTTCCATCCACTTGTTCACTCCCCACATCAGTGCAAAGCCCTGCAGAGCCAGTAGCCGCCCAAATGTCTAGCAAGGATACAAGCACTCGGGCCATCTTCCATGCTTTCCCAGGTGCAATAACAGAGGGCTGGACTGGAAGTGCAGAACTGGACTTGAATTTGTGTGCATATGGAATGCTAGCATCACAGACAGCAATATTAACTACTATGCCACAAGGCCAGCCCCTCTTGTTTTCTGTCTGCCGAGATATTTCCAAGAGTTTTTCTCTAACTCAGGTGTTCTTCCTTCTGCCTCATCAATTTTGTTGTTACACGTTCAACTGCATTTTTTATTTGACAGGGTAAATTCTTTACTTCTAATATTTTAGTTTCATTTCTTTTTAATTTCTTTCTCAACAGAACTTCTAATCAATATCACATATGGTTTTTTTATCTCATAACTTGATTACTTTTTTGGTAAATTGAGTATTTTGATTCATTTATAGGCATTTAATTAACCTCTTTTTGATGATGTTCTAATGTTGAATTATTGTGTTGCACGTTTTTAAAAGGCATATGGTCTTCCTTACTCTTTTTTGGCATTTAGGCATTGATTTTTACGTATTTGTAGGAGTACTTGTTGAGTTTCTCCTCTATGTGTTTGTACTGTCCTTTGTATCTCTTTAAATTAGTTAGAGTCTGCTCCCATAGTGAATATTCAGAGGCTTGCGCTGAACCAGGACAGGGCTCTCTGGTCAGTGCCAGGGGTGGAGCAAGTGTGCCGGTTGGCACACTGGTTGTGCGTGGTACATCTTTATTGTCAGAAGTGAAGACAATCTCATCACATCTTCTTGCATAACCACAACCTCACCTTCTGTCTTCCAAGGTGATTGATGGCCATGGTTAACTCAGTGTCTACAGCCCTCACCCTGGCAGGTGCATTAACACACATAAAGGACCTGAGCAGTCCTTAGCGTGAGCACAAAGCCTCTGAACCCAGACCAGGTGGTTGCCCAGAGACCTAGCAGCACCCTACATCCTGTTACACAGTCACAGAGTGCAGGGGATCCATTTTCAGCCTGTTAAGACTGCCCCATCCATGAATTCTCATATCCAACTACCTCTGGGTGCTCCTCCTTGGCAGTATGAGCCCCAGAGGCTGTGACAGGGTTGTGGGGGTAGAGCTTCCTCAGAGTTCTAAGTGGGTGCTTAACCTCCTGTCAACCTTCTAGTACACATGGGGAACACTGATTCACCTCTCTGATGAAACCTGCTCATCATGCACATACCAAGAGCTCCTGCAGCCTCTGCTGATGCAAACATGATACTTTCTCCCTGTTAGAATTGGGGCACCAGGATGGGAAATGGGGAGAAAGAAACGTATTCCTTCTTCCAAAATCTAAAGTAATCTGCACCCAAGATTTAATCCAGGCTGGACTCCAATTCATTGTGGTCCATGTGGTCTAAAAGTTTCTCCTTCAATTAAAATAGTTATGACATCATCCATAGCATGTGCTCACTTCACTCTCAAAAGGTGGCATCTCATCTGTGCTTCAGACGCAGGAATCACGGACAGTGTCCCTGGTTGATTCTATGTGTTCGTACTGTCCATGCTGTTGTGCAATGTCTCCCTTCTTACAGTGGAATTTCTTTTACAGAGTTGGCATTGTGGTGTGATAAGTAAACCTGCTGTCTACAATGCCACAATCCCATATAGGCACCTGTTCAAGTTCTAGATAACCCAATTCTGACCCTAAACCTATTCAAGTTCTGGTTACCCCAATTCTGATCCAACTTACTGCTAATGTGCCTGAGAAAGCAGCAGAAGATGGCCGGAGCATCCATTTAGGAGACCTGGAAGAAACTCTGGACTACTTACTTCATCCCAGCCTATCCCTGGCTTTGCAAACATTTTGGGAGTAAACCAGTGAATGGAATCTCTCTCTCTCTTTCTATTCCTCCCCCTTCTCTCATTCTGACTTTTAAATAAGTTAACAAATCTTTAAAAAAATTTCCTCTGCATACTTCTGGTCAACTCTCCCCTGGGAGTGGACTTCCCCTGCTTTTCTTATTGTCTTCCTTTGGACAAAATTAACGTATATTTTCTCTATTCAGCCATCTTGGAACTGTGTTCTCTTTCCTGCTAATTGCAAGAAAATATCTATGCATATATTAAGAATTCCAATACCAGTGGATTGGGTTAATAACAAAACCATGTTCGTATGCTGAGATTTAAAATGCTTTGCCTTCCTTTAAATTAAAAAAAAAAGCAGAATATGTAAATCAGTAGTAGATATTACTTCTTTGTAAATATCTAGGTTCCTTCAGCATATTTGGGAAATAAACTGTTTTCACATAGTCAAAGAATTTAGTTATTTTGATATTTAGCACATAAGTTTCTCTTTGTATCTGTCTTGATATATGCGAAAAATCTGTGAGGAAGAGGGACGATCAAAGTACCTAAATATTCACCTTTCATGTGCCAGCAGTCTCATGTGGACATTGTTTCATGTCCTGGTAACACCACTTCCCTCCCAGCTCCCTGTTTGTGGCCTGGGAAAGCAACAGAGGGTGATCCAAAGCCTTGGGAACCTGCAATCACATAGAAGACACAGAAGATCTCCTGGCTCCTGGCTTCATGTCAGCACAGCTTGGGCCATTGCAACTACCAGTGGACAGAAGATTTTTCTGTCTATATCTCCTTTTCTGTAAATCCAACTCTCCAAGAAAAATAAATAAATCTTTTTTTAAAAAATGGGAGGAAGAAACAAGTGGAGTATTAGCCTGCTTTCGTGAGCATTTTTGTGATCCATACACAAAGTAATTGCTGAGAATTAGTAAGAGCACAGCCATGAGAAATTCTGGAATAAGTGAAGAACAACTGATAATGTGCAAAGTAACAAATTAATGGTCAACTGAAAATGAGCGCACTTGTGAGATATTAAAAAATACCATAAAATTTAAGCATTTTAGAAATAGTATCAAATAGAAGGTATAAAGCACACACGTGATGCCATCTGGATGAAAACTCATTTGTACACACACACCATGCATGTGCGGGTGACTGGAGGGTCACAGCAATGTGATGCTATTAACCTGTCCTCAAAAATTGGCAGTTCCAAGATGCAAAGCTTTTGCTTATCAACATATTGATTTGCAAAAGCATCCTAAACTCTATTATTAATTTCAGCAACCACTGAATGCTCTGTAGTTCACTCTAATTTACATTTTCCTGGATAACAACAGAACAGACAAGGTTTACTAAAGTTCCTACAATTTTCCCAAAGTCAAAACCTGTATTATTCAACTTTTCAGCATTTATTTTTTGACATACATATACTCCTCCAACATTATTTGGTCAGTTCTCTAAGTTAATAACCATCCCCATTTCTACAGTCCCCCGCAACTAGTCAATGGATGAAAGGAATGTGTCATACACCATGCTTCCAATTGCATTTATGAGAGTGATTTTTTAGGTGTTTTTAGTTTGGTTTCTATTTTTGCACTTTTATTGTTATTAATATTTCCCATGATATGGTTTTATATGTATAGGGATTTCTCCTCCAGCCCTCCTTCCTCCCTCCTCATTCTCCAACCTACAGTAACAGTCCCAAGTCCCATATTCTGCTATTTCACTACATCACGGCATTGTAGCCATTGGCAATGGTAGAAATTGTAGTGCTGTATCGTCAAGGTGCATTTAATAGTTTCAATGAGTGTCCTCCCTTTATTTGGTAACAGAGATGCCTGCTATAGCATATCTTCGCTTCCTGATGTTAGTCTTAACTATACAGTTCATCTGTGAGTGTATGTGTATACACTTGTTCATGTATGTATCTGTTTTGTATTTTGCATGAAGGTTGTCTTACATCAGAGAGAACAGAGGACGTTTGTCCCTTGCGGATCAACTGATTTTGCTGAGAATCATTAGTCCCTAATTGGGGCAATTATGTTGCAAATGGCAGAATTTTATTCTTTTTATTGGCTAAGCTATGTACCAGGGAGAAAATGTACCACGGTTTCTTTATCCATTCCTCTTTCAATGGCATCTGAGTTGTTTGAGTGTCTTTGCCATTGAGTTGCAGATCACTTTATCATTTGCAATTTTCACTTCCTTTGGATATATTCCCAAGAGTGGGACAGCTGATTCATGCTTTAGATCCATTTTCAGTTGTCTTAGGCCTTACCATACTGATTTCAACAGTGACTACACTAGCCCTACACTTCCACCAAGAGTGGAATATGGTCTTTTTCCCCATATCCTCAACAGCATGTATTTTATTTGATTTCCAAAGGTAGGCAAATCTCACTGGAGATAGGGGACTCTCAAGGTACTTTTTATTTATATTTCCCTAATAGCTAGAGAGACTGAGCATCTTTTCATGTCTATCAGCCATTTGAATTTGTTCTTTTGACAAATCCCTGATCGTTCCCTTAGCCTATTTCTTCACAAAATTGCCTTGCTTTTTTTTGTTGATTTTCTGAAGTTCCTTGTAAATTCTGAATATTAACCCCATATCTATTGTGTCATGTGGAAAGATTTTTTTCCCATTCTGTTGGTGGCTTCTTAGCTTTATTAATTATTTACTTTGCTGAACAGAAGCTTCTTGGTTTGATTTAATCTCATTTGCTTGTTTTGATTTGAATGCCTGTGCTTTTGGTGACTTCTTTTTTCAAATTTATTTATTTTATTTTTTTAAAGATTTATTTTATATTTGTAGGAAACTCAGATATACAGAGAGGAGAGACAGAGAGGAAGACCTTTCATCTGATGATTCACTCCCCAAACGGCCGCAACGGCCAGAGCTGAGCAGATCCAAAGCCAGGAACTTGGAGCCTCTTCTGGAGCTTGCATGTGGGTGCAGGGTCCCAAGGATTTGGGCCATCGTTGACTGCTTTCTCAGGCTATAGCAGGGAGCTGCGTGGGAAGCAGGGTTGCCAGGAATAGAACCAGCGCCCATATGGGATCCTGGGTGTGCAAGGTGAGGACACACTACTGCACACTAGGTCTCCTGGATTTTTTTATTAGAAGGAATGTAATTACTGACTCAATCTGCATTCTGGTTGTAGGTCTATGAGATTTTTAATTAATTCATGATTCAACTTTGTAAAATCCTATGTGTACACATATGTATATATTTCTATCCATTTCATCTAGATTTTCCATTTTGCTGTCATGTGATTGTTCAAAATAGTTTCTATTAATGTGTGTCTGAGATATTCTTCGCTAAATTCCTTTTTTTTTTGTTGTTCCTGATTATGTTGATTCCTATATTCTCCCTACTTTTCTTTTTTGATTAATTGGGCTGGTGGGGAAGCTAGTTTGTGGATTTTTCCAGAAACGGCTTTTTGATTGAGTGATAGTATGTACTGTTCTTGTGGTCTCTATTTGGTTTATTTCTTCCCTTACTTTGGTTATCTATTTTGTTCCTGCTATTCTTGGGACTGTTTTTGCTGTTTTGCCCATCTACTGGTTGTTTGTATATCCTTGATATAGTCACTAACTACTATGACTTCACTCCTAGCACTGCCTTGAGTATGCCCCGGAAGTTTTGATATGTCATGTTCACACTTTCGTTTGTTTCAAGAAACCTTTTAAATTTCTGTTTTGATTTATTCTATTACCCATTGTTCATCCAGCAGCAAGATGTTCAGTTTCAACGTATTTTCATCTCTTCTGGGATATTTTGCCTTGTTGATCTCAAGTTTCACTCTATGGTCTACAAAGATGCATGATATGATTTGAACTTTTCTTTTGATTTGCTGAGACTTGTTTTATGGCCAATAATATCAATCATGGGGAAGATTCCATGAACTGATGGACATAAAGGATAATAAGTGTCTGTGGGATGAAAGGTTCTGTAGATATCAATGAAGTCCATCTGTTCTATTGTCTGAGTGACCTAAGCACCCAGACATTTGAGGCATATACTTTGTTATGATTTCCTTTTGCTGAATGCATTCCTTAATCATTATGTAGTATCCTTCCTCATATCTTTTAACACCTTTTACATTAAAGTTTGTGTTGTCTAATTTTTTTGGCTACACTAGCTCATATTTTGTCCCATCATCCTGGAATATTCTTTTCCATCCTTTTACTTTGTTTGTGCGTACCCGCTTTCTCCTGTAGGCAAGAGACGGTTGGGTCCTGATTTTGATCCAATCCACTAATCTATGTCTTTTGATTGGTGAGTTTAAATAATTGACCTTGAGGGTTACTTTTGACAGGTCTGATTTGGTCCTGTCATTTTAGCATTGGGTTTCTTATTTTTTTGTTTTAGATTTTTTTTCTCTGGTTTTATGGAGATGTTTTCAACATTTGTCTTTAGATTTGGTAGATGTTATTCCTTTTCTCCATCAGTAGCACATTGTTAAGCCACATTGTATAAAGCAGATCTGGTAGAACCAAAGTTTTTCAGTTTTTGTTTGCTTTGGAAGTATTTTGGATCTGGATTATGTCACTCCATTTTCTTCTGGCATGTAAGGCTTCCTCTGAGAGGTCAGCTGTCAGTCTGAGTAGGGCTGCTCTGTAAGTTAATTGACTTTTATTATTTGCATTTTTGAGTATCTTTATCTTCAGCCAAAGACAGCTTGATTATTATGCATAATGGCGAGATCGCTTCTGGTCAAATCTGTTTGGAGTTCTCTACCCTTCTTGGATTTGGTTTATCTTTCTCCATGTGAAGAAAGTTGTCATTTGTTATTTCACTGAATACACCTTTAAAACCAGATATTCTTTCCATGCCTTCAGGAATACATGTAATTCTTGGTTTTTTGATGATATTACTTAATGTATAATTTTTTAAGCTTTACTGAGTTCCTCTTCCAGCTTTTTGTTGTTTCAGCATTTATGCATGTTGAATCTTCCTGTTCTCTGAAAATTTTTTCTTCTACCTCAGTCATTCTTTATAAAATCTTTGAATTTGTTGTATTATTGAGTTTACTTTCTACTGAATTTTTGATTTGTTGTATTTTTCATTTCTAATAGTGCAGTTTGCTTTCATTTCATTTCATTGTTGATATTTCTGTATAACATATTTGGTAATTTTCTTGAAATGTTGTATGTGAGTCTCATTGTGTTTAAGGAGCATTATAATGCTTTTTTTAAGATTCTTTTTGCAGTTCCTTGATTTCCTAAAATTCTTCTTTTTGCAGTTCCTTGATTTCCTAAAATTCTTTTTGCAGTTCCTTGAGTTCCTTGTTAGTTCTGATATTTAAATAGACTTTTGCTCCATTTTGGGGAGGCGTCGATAACTTCATTAATCATGCTTATACTTCTTCTTTCCTCCTTGGCCACTGCAACTCAAATTAGAAGATTCTTCCCCTCAGGGGCAATTTTCAAGCTATGTCATTCTCAGGCCTACAGGTTGACTTTACTGATCCTGTTCAGCACCTGATCTTCTGTGTCTCTTGCACCACTCCGTTCCAGCGATTTCAGTCCTGATTCTGTGCTATGCTTCTACCATGGCCTCCTCAGTCAGGATTCCCAAGTTGTCACTCTCCACCCCTTGTGATTCCATGTTGTGGTTGCACGGTTTGCTCACCCTTTTTCTTGCTCAGAGATTCAACAGTACTCAGTTGTGGCTTTAAACAGTATCACAAGAATGTCAGTTTTGCCTGTCACATGGATTTTTTTTTTCTTTTCTCTACTTGTTGGAACCTATGACAGTTAGAACTGGGGTCAGCCCTTGACTTACTTTGGATTGAATCTGTGGAATGTGATGTCAGTATTACTTTCCTGTCAGGACAGTGCAATGCATTGTGCCAGAAGTGAGTTCTCCCCTGAGTTCCTGAGGTAGCATGTGAACATCTCACTGTTGTTCCCTCACCAGCAGGGACTTTGCCACAGAGCTCAAAATGGCTCCTGATACAGCACTAGTACATGTCTGGGCCTTCAATTCCATCCCATTTCTCATCCATCTTAAAGAACTACGCCATTCTGTTTTTACTCATGATTGGATTTTTTAAAAACTCACCAGTTCTATGGCTTGATTCACCTCCTGCATCCTGGTTATTTTCCCTTCCCTTCTGATTGTCTTTGGAGCTCTGATCCTTGCTGGTGCATCTGTTGCATCACTGCTCCACTGTCCCTGCTGCTTCCTGTGTGTTGGGTTCTTCAGGTGTCTCATTGCTATCATCCAGCCCACTTCCATCTCTCAGGATTATGTCATCTCCTCTTCTCCTCCACTAATCCTTCTCTGTTGCTTTTAATGTGTCCTCACCCTATTCTGCCAGTTTGTTCTTTGCCCAAACTGATGTTATAGTCTAAGATAGGTTTCTTCTCTGTGTCAGGTGTTCTGTTTTAATGTTCTAACGCATGCCTTAAAAAATCTTTCTGCTTTAATCACACAAATGTGTTTATGGGGGATTCACTGTTTTATCCCAAATCTCATTACTGGAAATTGAAAACTAACACTGCTTTACTTATTGATTTTTTTTCTTTTTCAATTTATTTAATGTGTGTTTCCCGTAACCCATTCTAATCACAAGCAAAATGAGCATGGGAGGAAAAGAAACTCAAGTGGGAAGTTCTGTAACTGGAAATCTGGAGAATCACCCTTAATAAACAAAGCTCAGTAAGTAAATCCTCAAGCAAAAAATAATGACACAAAAGTCTGACTTGTTCATCTATGCTCTGGGGAATATAACATTTTTATTTCAATAACCTTAGGTGTATAATTATGGTGGCATGTAAGAATAGACAGTTGTTTCTCAATCTGTGATTCTGGTATGTAAGAATAGACAGTTGTTTCTCAATCTGTGATTCTGCACCAGGGTTTTTGTTCAGTCTATCTGGAGTCTGCCTCTGCTATGGAGATCTCATTCTGGACGAGAATTCAATGAATATTATCAACTGTGGAGTACCTTTTATCTTGCTAGAACTTAAACACATCAGCACAATGAGCAAAACCTCATATAACTTACTGACACTTTGATTCTGTGACTGCATCCATTTGGTGGTGGAAAAAGACAGCTACACAGTGAAGTTCATCACTGTCATAAGTGAAGACATAACTGTAGCACAAGCAGGACTGAATACATACTGAAAAGTAAGTTAATCTATTTTAGCAACCACCAGGACAAAGATCAACGAAACCAAATGTTTAGTTTAAGAATTTCCCATATCATTCCATAAATACTCCTAGCCTTCAACATCCTTGGGGAACTTGTTTGTCTGTTTATTTACTTATTTATTTATCTTTTTTCTATACTCATTTGCAATTATATCAGTGATGCTAGTTTGAGTCCCAAGCTATCTCTGCTAGGTAATTCCAAATATGTCTGACAATCACACAACCAATTTCCAAGAAGTGTTAAAGTTGTCCTGGTAAAGTATGATTGTTCAGTGAAATGGGGTTCATCAGCCAAAACTATCTCCAGGGAACAGTGAGGTGGTACAGCACACTAATCCTCTATCGTTTGGCACTGGCATCCCATATACATGCCAACTAATGTCCCCGATGCCCCACCTCTGATTGAATTCTGTGTTTATAGTCCGGGAAGCTGTGGAGCATGGACTGAATCATTAGGACCTTGCACTTATGTGGGAGATCCAGAGTATGATCCTGGCTCCCATCTTTGGATCAGTTCAATTCTGCTCTTTGGGAGTGAACCATTTGATGGAAGACTTTCTCTATCTCTCTTTCTCTGTAAAGTTTCTCAAACATAATTAACTCTTTATAAATATACATACATACGTGTGTGTGTGTGTGTGTAAGTCGAAAGAGAAGTATGGAGCTGTGAGATAAGGCATCATTTACCTTCTTTGAACACTCAACCATCATTAATTTCACTATCCTGTAGAGCTGTGGAAATCAGTAGTTGTCATGGCCATACAGGACTCCTGCTGAGGTTTCCTTCAAGATCCATACCAGTTCATACTTCCTTTTTAAATGTCTTGTCTTGATCACAGTGGGCTATATTTCCTCTTGATTCTCATTTATATAGGTTTGCTGTACACTATAGTATCTATAATTGACAAAATATCATAGTGCACTTGACAATCTAAAACTAGTGATGAATCTAGGGGAGGGAAGAATCATTCTTGACAGAACATGCACTCCTTGGTAAGAGTAGTACTGCACGCAGAGGTGGCAATGATGCCTCGATGAAATTATATGTTTTCATTAAAGTGACAAAAGAAGACCCAATGAAACAGGAACTAGTGAAAATCAAGTGGAAAGGAACTCTCCATGGGCCCCAAAGGCATGTCATAAAATTTATCTGATGCTGGAACTCTGGATCATATTAGGGCAAGAAAATTTTGGTTGAGAAGACAGAATGACAGGAGAAATAGCAGGCACAACGATACATAATTCATTAACACATAATATAATGCTTGACTTGAGGGATCTCTTGGGAAAAGGGTAAAAAGTATGTTATCAATCGATGATCTGTTAGGACAGGTTGTCAAAACAACCACAGACTTGTGTTTTAAAGTCATTCTATTCAGGCCTCTGGGGACTTCACCCTGAGAAACATAGTTTGCAATTTTGCACTAATATCCCCCACTCATATCAATCCAGATCCATTGGATAGCCAAAGAATGAAAACTATACAGTGCATACTAAGTCCTCCTAGCAAAGTGATCCAATATTGGGAGGATGATACTTGAAAGACCACCTCAAATCTTACCAAAATGTCATATGTCCCTAGTAGTTAATGGACTTGTATAATCACAACATCATGTTAATTGTGTTGGTGTTTATGCTACCATTGCCATTAATGTCAGTATTATTGACTGATTGTTAAAGAAGATACCACTTTTTCCTTTTTGAAAGAGAAAGAAGCATGTAGGCTAAGTTAAAGAAAGAGAAGAATAATTACAAGCTCTAAGGCACTTTTATTGACATGAATCAATCAATAAAGGCTATTTTGCAGCTGTAGGTTCAGGAATTAGTGCTAGGCTTACCAGAAGAGAGTAATCTTAATGTCTGTGAACATGTGAACCAACTTACAGATTAAGATGGTTCTAAGCATTGCTAGCATGAACCACAGTTCACTTGTTCTTCACTGTCCTATATGTTATAGTTTCTAAAGACAAATAATATTATTTTTTACAAAAGCAAATAGATGAAAGAATTGCAGGTTTTCATAACAAAGTTCAGCACAAAAATAACAAAACTGAAAATGATTTGGGGATTTAACAAATGGATGTGGAATAAGTCCATTTTGAATGAACAGACATGACATTCAATGTTACCTTGGTTGCTATTCAAGCAGGAGACTTCTGAGCAAAGTGTTTAAAGTTTCTTAGCTGGTCTGGATAAACTCAGGCTTAGCACACTGGTTATTAGACTCTTCCAGTTGCTGAAACTCAGGATTTGAGTGAAGGTAAGAGTGATGAGAACTGAGATCATGCAGAAAAAGATAATGGGAAAATAAAGGTTCTGTCTGGAATCTGAAATTCTATCCTTTCTAAAATGCAACTGAAATATTTATAAACAAAATGCATTTTATAGCGTGAAACAATTTCACATGTTAATGAAAATCAATAATCTAAAAATTCTGATTAAATATAACCATTTTGTACTTATAATCATATATGTGCATCCTTTAAAAATTCTAATGAAAATTGAATTAAGTGTTTTTTAACTTAGGTGTGATATTTTTAATAATACATAGGAAATATATATTTTGAGAAAGCATTATATGGATTTCAACACTGTACCATATCAAAAATGAAATCATACTTTGAATTCCGTTTTAGCTGAACTCTTTAAAAATTCTCATTCAGACTCTCCGAACTTTCTTAATATCTGAAATATTTAGATGTGAGGAATTCAAAGTGTAAAGCTGCTGGATCAATACAGGTTTCTATATAAACAATGCATTAAAACATTCAGTACACGTGTCAATTTTAACAATTACATTTCTACTACCTGTGCTTTAGAACATTATATAACTTGCATAATTCAATCACTAAGATTTTTATTTATCGTTTTTGAAATTTCAAGAAGAAATATTTTATAGACAGTATACTGGTGAAATTTTATTGAATCCTCTTAATGGAGGAGAGGGCTTTCAAAAATGATAGCTATAAATTGGTCAATTATCACATTGAAACCTTAAGAGTTTCTCTTTTCCTTTGATTAATGTATTTCCTTTTCTTAGTGTTTTATTTCCTTATTCTGTACAACATATAAAGATTTTCTTAAATATTTTTGTTTGTATATATGAGGTTACTTCAAAAGGTTCATGAGAAAAATATTTAATAGGTTTCTTTTCAAAAACTTTTGAAATTCCTACATAGATCATCTTCTAAAAAAACTAGGAAAACAATCATTATGAGAAAAACTTTACATAACTTACATATTTTTGCATCAAAATAAACTTATCATTTACTTACACTTGCTATAAGCTTTCTCATGTGTCCTCATACACTTGTATTTATGTTTTTGTTTAATATGTGAATCTGTTTGTAAGAATTGTAGGGCCCTCTTTGTCAACATCTCACCAAGTAGATTATTCAAATACACTTTAAACATTTTTTTGTTTGTTTCCCACAATATGCTTTTGTAGATTTAGTGATTCAGTCTCCCACCTTGTGTTCCTTCCAAATTCCTCACCCCCAAACACACACCATTTCTCCCATATTATCAAGAGTATAGTTCCTTAGTACAAGTTACCAAGTTTAACTTTCTGACATTTAAATGTAAAATGACATGAGTACAGACAGTTAGAAAACCAAGTTTTGTATTTTAAAGATATGTTTAAAAGCTTCATTGGGTGACTCTGGGAGTTGAGAAGCACACTACATACATTTGTAAGTCAACACACTAGACTGTAATTAGTTGTCACTATGATATCCTTTTTTTATCTCCTAACTTTATGTAAATTTGGGAAGCTGACTGACTAGAAATCTCAAAATGACCATGACAGTAATGAAAAAGAAAAATTTCAAGAATACATTAAGAAGCTGTTAGGTAACAATAAGCATATTAATAAAATAAAGTTTCTCTTTTTCTTTTACTATGTTCTGGACATTCATTTGTGCACATGGATTTTCTTTAATAATTGAATAAGGGAATCCTAGAACGTGATCTTAGTTCTGAATATCATAACCATGGTCAGAACATACTCTAGGCTGTCACCAACATTTCTCTACTATGATTTCGTCATGGAGTTTTTGATTATTCTATAAAAAAGAAGTCAAGTGCTATCTAAAGGAATTTGATATAAAACTTGGCATTTCAATACAGACTGGCTTCATATTGGGGGTAATAATTCACAAAAAGTTTTGCCACAATTGACTTAGTTGTCATTTTTGAAAGGTAGTTTCTTTTTCTCACCTGTTCCCTTCCAATAATTCTTGTACTTTTGAACATACCAGTACTAATACTAATACACTTGAGATATTTCTTTTACTATAGGAGGCAATGGTCGTGATTCAAGTAATTGTCCCTTTTTTTTTTTTTTTAACTGACTTGGGAACACTGGATTGCGATTTTGGCTCCTGGCTTTGACTCTGACACAGCTGGGGTCATCAGAGTCATTTAGGGAGTGAACTCCATTCTCTTTCTCACTTCTCTTGCTCTTGCTTTCACTGTCTTTTCTCTCTTCTTTGCCTCTTTCAGCCTCTCAAATAAATAGATTAAGTGATTTCAAAAACTTCCAAGAACTTTTTATTTACAAATTTTGTTAAAATTATCCAATATAAATTTTGATTCTTGTCATGTGCTAGCTCTTTTCAGTCTTAGGTTCACAAAAATGAGCAAAATGAGAAAAACTAATGGGGCTTTCATTCTAGTGTGGAAAAAGATAATAAATGAATAGTTCTAATTTGGTAACAAACTAATTTCATATGTAGTTGTATAATGATAAATATTTTGAATTATAAGACAAGTCATTTTTTTGAACATAATGATCAAATGAAGAAAAGTACACTGGAAATGTGACTAAAACGAATAATGATGTGGAGGAGGTTGAGCAGCTTCTCTCTCTCTTTTTTTTTTTTTTTTATTATTATTGGAAAGCCGGATATACAGAGAGGAGGAGAGACAGAGAGGCAACTCTTCTGTCCCAAAACTCACTCCCCAAGTGAGCCGCAACGGGCCGGTGCGTGCCAATCCGAAGCCGGGAACCTGGAACCTCTTCCGGGTCTCCCACGCGGGTACAGGGTCCCACAGGTTTTGGGCCGTCCTCTCCTGCTTTCCCAGGCCACAAGCAGGGAGCTGGATGGGAAGTGGAGCTGCCGGGATTAGAACCGGCGCCCATATGGTATCCCGGGGCTTTCAAGGTGAGGACTTTAGCCGCTAGGCCACGCCGCCGGGCCCGAGTAGTTTCTCTTTAGGTAGAATCATTATAGAATGCTCCACTGAAACTATGGCATTTAATCCAGACTAAGTTGAAGCAAAGTATATACCTATCTGGGTACCAGGGAAGGATATGATTTAAAAGAGTAACAGCAGTCACAGAACAATATCATAGCTTTTTTTGTTTAAGAAATATTTGAGAGGTCAATATAGAAAAAAGAATAGGAGACAATCAAGTTCATAAACACGTTTGGAGAACGAAGTAAGACCAGAGCATCTGCAGCCTACGCAGATGAACTACAAGCAGATTTAAGACTTTGGCTTGTACCAAGCATGAGATGGAAAACAATTAGAGCATTATTTGCAGAATGATTGCCCTGGTTTGAACACCAGGGTTCCCCTCAATTCATTATAACTTAATAGCTAGTGTAATAAGAAATAGTTAAACCCTATTTATAAATCTCTTTGTTTAAGATATTTTTGTGTAGTTGCCTGAATAGACTAAATTACTGCCTTTCTTTTTTTACTTATATTTTGGGATGCCTAGTTTTATAGGTCTATAAACTGACTGGGTTGGTGATGAACGTTTGCTGCAACTATCCCAGCAATACATGAAAGGATTGGACTAGGGTAGTGATGGCAGGGGAAGGGGTAAAATGTAGTGTCTATTTAAAAAGGAACCCTACATGAGATGCTGATGTATCTGATGAAAGATAAGAACAGCTGGGAAAATGAGGATGATTTAACATGTGTGGTTATTTTTCCACGATATGACCAACTGTATAATCACTTTTATACACCATGTTGAATAGCTTCACTATAATTACTTTAACTTTCCCATGTGGCTGATTTCTTGTCACATTTTAATAAACATATGTGAACTGAGAATCTACTTTGAGAAGCTAGATTAGGCTAAAAAAATGAATGAGCCATATTTTTTGTCCTTGAGTAGCCTATAAATCTTGCGTGAGAAATAGACATTTGCAAAACTGCTTCCAATTTAGTGTAGGAGGTGATAAGTTCCAGATTTGAAGATGAAGACTTGTGGGTGGAAATTTGAAATGCACTGATTTTCTTTGGGCACAAGGAGGGCATTGAAATAAGTTCCAAAATGAAAGAGAATTCCCTAGAGCAAGTTGTTTAAATTTACAGAAGAAAGAAAGAAGAACTGAATCAATGTGGAGTCATATCATGATCATAGAATGGAAAACCCAAGATTGCAAAAATGACTAATGTTTGATTGACAATACATTAATTTCAGTTCCACTGAAGTGATGCACAGGATTATTTCCCACTTTACTGTTGAAAAGTAATTCTTAAAACATAATAATAAAAGCAATTGTTCAAATAAATGACAAGGTGCAAATAGAAAATCTCTGAAAACAGAAAAAAAGTTAAACTACTGCTAATTAAGAACATTTTATAATAAAGTGTGGAAAATAACTACCTAAAATTGATCTATCCATGTATACAATGCATAGCAAGATGTCATAAATAACCACTAGGAAGTCATTGTCTTTATTTAATATCTGTTTATTAATTTATGTTCATCTACTTGAAGGAAAGGGTGACAGAGAGGAAGATGAGTGAGTCGGACATAGAGTCGGACAGAGTGAGAGAGACTCACTGTCAGGCACCAAATACTCAGATTGGGTCAGGTCAAAGCTAGGATCTAACTCCATGTAGGTCTCACCATGGGCTGTATAAACCCACACACTTGAAACATCATCTGATGTCTCCCAGAACGCACTACCAGGAAACTCGATAGAAAGCGAAATGGTTAACCATGGTGTGCTACACCACATTCCATGAAGCAGCTCATCCTGTTATGTTGCAATTCCCACCACAAATTTACTTTAAAAAATAAATGATGGTAAGAAAATAGGTTATGCACATGAAAAAAATGGAGACACAGCTTCCATTTCTTTATATATAATTATCAATTCCAAGTAAAGAATAACTAAAATAAGAACGTTTTGAATGTAATGGAGAGGAATAATCCTCCAGTAAGGAAAAAAAATTAACAAGCAACAAAGACAATACAATGTATTAAAAGATTAGCAGGGTAAATTACAACAAAATTAAGGATTATATCAGCTATAATATTACACAAGGAAGCTTCAAAATGCTTATGCAAAAATGAGTTAAAAGGTTAAGTCATATTGGTGCAAAATTTTTGAAACCCCTTCATTGTTTTCATAGCATACAATCTTCATGAAGTGTTTGAGGACTCATTGTAGAAACAACACATTATTTAAAACATAAATACAGAATACAAACAATATCTTATTTAAAATATATAAATGATATTTATCAAAGTATACTGTGAAGAAACAATAATCAACATGGAAAACAACATTGGAGATGAAGAAAGCTGGCAAATATCAAGTGCTCCAAACATGAAGTGAATATTTATAATCAGCAAGAAAAACCTATCAACTCAATAACATAAAATCAGAGATTTTTAAGGGGCTTTTCTATCTCAGAAAGATCATAGGAAAAAGAGCCACATGAGAGGCTGTTAAATGAAACTAAGCAATGGGATGAACGCTGGGACGCACAACTGCTCATCCTTGGGAAGCCCACATGCCACCCTTGAGGGGTCAAGGCTGAGCCGTCCCACAGTTGCTGGTTCCAGGACCACACCTGGGGAACAGCTGGAAACAGCTCAAGCCATAGGATCCTTCCTACTCAGATGAGTGACAGAGTCCCAAACTGCACCACTTCAGGCTGGTGCAGTCCTAACTATGGTAAGCGTTTGGGCTGTGAAACATGCACACACAATTATTAATGCTATTAAATGTATTTACTTTCTAAAGTTCTGTTCTATTCACTTTTCCTAATATACATTATGTCTCAAAGGAAACCTATGCAGAAAGTTACCATGTGTGTATGCAACTCTTTGAAATGTTTTAGGCTTCTTCTTTTCATAAGATCTCTCTGTTTTACGTTTAAATATTTATTTATTTATTTAATATCATAGTTAACAAAGAGAAAACAGAAGGAAAGAGAGAGGTCTTCGACCAGGATTAAGCCACATGGAAGCTGGGAATCAGCAGCTTCTTCCAGGTTTCCCACACGTATGGCAGGAACCTAGTACCATGCCATCCTCTATCAGCTTTTCAAGGGCATTATCAAGGACCTGGACTGGAAGTGGAGCAGCGAAATTAACTAACATTCACATTGGCGCCACTTGCCGGAGACCTGCTCCGGCTGACTGAGAGCTTGCAAAGGATGCATGGATCTGTGAGATGATAAGAAGAAGAGATAAGACACGGACCACTATGGCTTGATGCTCATAATGGACAACTCAGAAAAGCTGCCTTCTTTATTTATACACAAATCATCACAAGCTTTTGCACAATATCCACTTGTTTCATTTTTACATCATGATTAAGAGAATACAAAAAACAATCCTAAGGAAAACATTTTCAACAATCATTACTCACTGAAACCTGCAGTCACCTGGCTAAAGCCAGAAACTCCACAGATGGCAGTGCATGTGGTTACATAGTGACAAATGATTTACTTATACTTAAAATCAATTTTTACTAAACACAAGCAAACTAATATTGCTTAGAATATTAAGAGTACAGAATTAAAAGATCATAAAAGGATCTTATAAAAGCGTATAACATAGATTCTTTGCTAAATCTTATAATCAAGTCATGCATTAATTACCGTCACCTTCACCTAGTGCTGATTCAATTGTTTTTTGTTCTTTTGTTAAAGGGCAGTGAAAGGGATCAAGGCAGCTCAGCCAATCTACAGACAGAGGGCCTTTGCAAGAAACTTCCTTTTATCTTTATAAACTGTTTTCTTTCCCTAAACATAAGTGCTAATATAAGATTGAGATTTTAAGCCATTTTGAGGGGGTTCACATTTGTTTCCCTTTAGAAGATGCCCCATATACTTTTGCTTTCTGTGGTGAGAAACTAGAATGCATTATATCATGTGTTGTAACAGTTCGAGGCGCATGGTAAACAAACTCTTTGTACCTCCATGATTGCCATCAATTGCAAGATATTATCAAGCCATTTCTTAAGGAAAACATTACTTATACTAGGGCAAATTCCAGGACAAAAGTGGGCACATAACAGGATATTTGGAAACATAGTGGGCTCAGTTGTACCATTGTATACTTTAGCTGTGTGTCATAGCCTTACATCGCTAAAGATGTTTTTATCATAACATGATTGATCAATTTGAAGTGTCATACCAGTTACAGGAATCACTTCACATTAGCAGAAAAACAACAACAACACCCTCAGGAGAATTCTATGAAACATCAGAGAGGTAATTGAGTGTCCATACAATGGGCTGAGGCAGCAATGAGGTGACCAGAGATGTTCTGCCTCGCTGCTAGAAACTCCTCGTAGCCTTGCTAACCAAGGAGCAGTGTTCATCACACACCCATGCCATCCGACCAAACTGCATGGCTCCCCACACTACAATAAAAAATAGTTTGTTTTGTTTTGTTTTCTG
Source organism: Ochotona princeps (assembly GCF_030435755.1). Taxonomy (NCBI): domain Eukaryota; kingdom Metazoa; phylum Chordata; class Mammalia; order Lagomorpha; family Ochotonidae; genus Ochotona; species Ochotona princeps. Next base: position 74,024,417 of record NC_080838.1, read on the forward strand.
TAACATAGGCATGTCAGGACCTTTTATTGCAAAGAGGTTTCCAGTATGTCTGGGAGAGAATCCCATATCCTCAGGCCCCATTCCACCTACGATTCCGCCAAGGTCAGTCAGCCAGAGGGGCCCTGGGCCTCAGTCGTGGGCATTGGCCTTCAGGGCAGCTTTGTACTTCCCCGTCAATTCCTTGGGTAATGGAACCAGACCTGGGCAGGGCACCTGCCCTTCCACCTCACACATGCACCCCTGCAGGCAGTGCTCTCAGGGGGTCCAAAGTTGGCTGGGTGGGAGAGCTGCTTTTTCTCCTGCTCCTCTTTCTTGAGGGTTTCCTAGCTCTTCCCCAAGATCCTTTGGATGTGTGCCATGATTTCCTTATTGTTCTTGGTTTCCAAGTCCAGCAGGACCTGATCACCAGAATCCAGATAGCAGCGCAGCAGGACGATGGCCTCATGTTCTTGAACTTTGTGATCTGCACTCTGGCGTTTCCATACTGGATCTGAGGAACGTTGAAAAACATAAACTTCCTGGCGCCCTCACCGAGCTCCCCGTGCGTTTTGTAATTCGCCGTCATGACCCCAGCAGTGGCTTTCCCTGCTATACAACAATGCTGACCCCTAAAATTTCTCAATATTAAAGAAGTATAAAAAAGCAAGCAGACTATTCTTCCAGATTTGAAACATGAAGGTCAGAAATGCCACTTTGAAAAAGTGTCTAACTGTGCCAAAGCAGCATGGACACAATTTCAGAACATTTACAAATAATAAAAAAGTGGACAACGATTTGAATTCTTGTTTTTGATGATAGTTATGTCGTACAAAGCTGCTGAGAACACCGAATTACTGTATGCTTTATCATTGACCCTAAGAGCAATCCATGATTAGTTTTCTGCTTGCCTCTGGTTACAATATTTTTCATCAACCAATCAATAAATAATCTGCTTTACTCTGCGTTTCTAATCAGCGACACTTTGTTTAATGTATGTTCCTAATTCATTCATATTGAACTGATGGCCAACAGCGCTGTATCTCAAGCCGGAATAAGCTTGTCTAATGCATGCATTTCCTCTAACGCTATACTTGGCAATGAATGTAATAGCGAAGTCACTAACAAAAAGAAAGGACATGGGATATGTCCTAGTAAATGCATATTGAGGACACTTATTTGTAGCATGGGAGCCACATAAGAATGCAAAAAAAAAAAGTTGTCTGTTTCTATCCCAGAGGGCAATGTGTGCCATTCATATTTCCCAAATATCTGTGCATCTATTAATGGGCAAAGCCAAAGCTCTGAGCACCCGTTTGAAAGCTACAAATAAATGTCAGCCAGCAGGTACATTTACAAATAATAGCATCTGTGAATAATGAGTATTAACCCTGTCTACTCATAAAAAAGTGCTACGATATTGCATCAGATGGGCGATTTTGTGACACGGATCTTTTGAAGCTTTGATCTCTCTGCAAAGGTGGTAAAATGCAGATAGGATAGAATTGAATTTATAACAGGTACAGCACTGCTAGACATCAATAAAAAGGGCAGGTGTGGCTCCATAGATTATACTGCTGCTAAAAATGCCCACATCCCATTTTAGAATACTCACTTCAAGGTTGTTACTCTAGGCTTCTGACCCGGCTTCCTGCCAATGTGCCTGAAAAGCAGTAGATTCTGTCCCAAGCGATCAACATTTCTAGCCAGGGGAGCAATCTCAAAGGGGTTGTATGTTCATGGCCTAGGCCCAGCTACTGCAGGCATTTGAGGAATCAATCAGCAGATGACATCTCTCTCTCTCCCCTCTCTCCTCTTCAAACAAATAACTTTTAAAAGAAGAAATTTATTGAGTAGATTTTGAAATGCACATCCAGTGAAATAGCAATGATGACTCAAGTAATTAGGTTCCTAACACCTTTTGGAAACCCCTATGGATTTTGGCCCTGGCATAGTTGAACGTATTGTGGCCATTTGGGCACTAAAGCTGGAAGCAGCTTTGTGTGTGCTTACACATGAGTATGTGTGTATCTGTCTCTGTTCCTCTCAATATATGATATTTTAGTTTGGATATATTTGCCTCAAAGTGACAGTCATTTTCTATTTTCTCCAACAATATCTAAAATATACCCATTTTCCCATAATCTTGACAATTTTGACAATATTTTAAATTTATCACAGTAAAGTAGCCTGAATTGCTGTGGTTTACTAGCTTTCTGCTTTGTACAAAGTACAGGTGTCGAAAATTGCTTGGTTTTCATTGTCTCGGTGACTTTTTCTAACTTTGTGGAATACATAGTTGTTAAAGTGTTTTACTCAAATATTACCAGGCATGTTGACACATAGGAATGCACCAATTACTGTTTTATTTTCTATAAACGATTAGTAAAACTTTATGTCTAAAGACAAATCTAATATTATTCATATGGATGTTTTTGAATGGCCATTTTATTCCTGACATTGATTTAAATAGGTGAATGGAACTTGCACACTTTCCTTAGTGGGTAATTTGCAAATCTTTCCTAAGATTTATTCATTCATCAAAATACCAACTATTGATCTCTACTGGGTCTTTTGGCTAAGATCAAGTGTAAGATACCAACTGCTGAGAAGAAGGCATCACGAGCTTGAATGCTTGTGGAAACTGAAGGATAGTGGAAACTATGAAGTCTTCTAATAGGTCTATCTGACACTGCCTTAGTGCTTGAAAACAGAACACTGTCTACGCTGAGATCCTGGGATGAACAGCAGACAGGCAAAGAGGAGAGACATATGCTTCAACAGACAGAATGGCATGTGCAAAGATGTACAGAATTTTGAGTGAATAAAAAAAAATGATCAGTCTTACTGAAACTCTATAAAAACTAGCACTAGGTATTGCAATGCTAATGAAATGAAATGGTGTATTTAAACAAGACCTTCATGCCGTTTGGGAAATCAGAATGCCAGGTTTTATTTCCTGATCTGCATCTGAATTGAGCTTCCCGTTAACATGCACTTTGGGAAGCAGTAGATGCAGGACTAGATTGGATACTAGACTTGTGGTTCATCCTTGCCCAGCTCTGGCAGTTGAGAGCATGAAGGTAAGTGAAACAGTGGCTGACATATCTCTCACTATCTCTGATTCTTCCTCTATGTCCTTCCTCCTTTCAGTAAACTAAAACAAATAAATAAGCAAAAATTTCAAGAGTACTTTATGTTCTAGAAAAACTGTTTTCATTAAGGGCTGTAGTCATTTTGTTAACTGATGCCTAGTTTTGGTCAACTGTGAGTGATTTAAAAAATTTTGTATATTCTAGTTACTATCCACATTTTACTGTCAATACCCTGGCCCAACTTAATGATGCTTTGGCATGCCATGAGTATAACCTGCCTAGGATCTGCTGAGGTCTCTGGCCTGCCCACTCTCAGATCATTGCATTTGGGTTGCTGTGGGCCTGGCTAGCCAGGACCCCAGCAACAGGCTTTTTCTGATCTGCCTCTCCCCTATCATTGAATATTTATTCTAAGGACAAGTCTAGTACTGTATACAGAGTGTCTATAGACTTGGGGGCTTGCTATAGAGGCTGTTCTGAAGTGTAGGCCAGACTATCTCAAGCCATATCCTGTTGTTAGCTTTTTTTAAAGCATAATGTCACACGACAACCAAGACCCAATACCAGTTTCCAGAGAGGATCAAGAGAAGAGGTTGATAAAACATGTGCCTTAAAGTGCCCAAGCCTTAATATGGAGAAAGAAAAGGTTATACTTTTTGCCTTTTGAAGAGGTGTTTGGGGTCTTCGACTGATTTGGTGAAATAAACAAGCTGATTTCTCATGCATGCCTAATCCCGTGTGACTCCAGCCCCAAGCAACCTCCTGGCTTGGTCTGCCAACCACCTCTGCCCAAATAACTCCAGCATCAGGTCTCCTCCAGGGACCATGGTCTGTGCAGTGTAGCTCTAGCCCAGCACCCTGCCCACTTCCTGCTGGGCAAGCATTTCAATCTCATGACTGGTTTGGGTCCCTATGAAGGACCCCAGTCTTCTATTTTTAAATTAATTTATTTGAGAGACATAAAGGCATATAAGAAAACGGGTGGGAGAGCGAGGTGGAGAAAGAAAGAGACTCCTTTCTGCTAATTCACTACACAGTTGCCTGCATAAGCTGGTGCTGGGGACTCAAGGTAGATCTCCCACATGCGTGGCAGGAACCCAAGTACTTGCTGCCTCGACCACCAAACTAAAGCCCTCCCCCTCCTGCCTTTCAACTTGCTGTTTTCAGGTTTTCTACATTTCGCATTTCTCAACACATGCTGAATTATACAAATGCAGTTCTTCTAAATTTTACATTCCTAAACAACTCAGTGACTGATAAAGTAGACACTGCTGCCACATTTACAAAATAACGCAATCAATGTTGTTTTTGTGTTCCCACACTGTGAACACAGCACTTTTGTATGGCTCCACCAAACTCCTTATGTACCCACCCGAATGCAACACAAAATCTTATATGTTGAATTTGTCAGAGAGGTCAGTCACCCAGAATTAGTCCAGGTTAGTAAAGAAGGATTGGTTTTCCAATACTTGGATTAGCTGTTTCCCATATCCTACAAACCTGTTGGTCATTTTAACTATGAATGGTCTCTCTCTCTCTCTCCCTCTCTCTTTTTCTTTCTCTTCCTCCTACAACCAAAGATTAGGATCTGCTTGTTGATCCTTTGTTTCAATGTTGTTTTGGGTAGTCCAGCTCTGTGTGTCTTCCTGAGTAAGTGAAAATGCTGAGGTGATGGATCACTCTGATCTAAACTCATGGATATAAAGAACTTAATACTAGCACAAGCAGCACAGCACATTCAATTACGCACTAAACAGCTTTTTCCACTTCTCTTACACCCATGCCTAGCGGATTACTGGAGCTGTGTTTCAGTTACTCAAATTTTGCACAGCCTTCCAACATGTTATGGTTACCGAAGACAAGAGGCAATAATAGATTAATTCAGCAAGGGCTGAATATGCCATTAATAGCCATGCAATAGGCTTATCTGGGCTGACAAAGTAGCCCCTTTTCACGTCTGTTCAATTAGAGATAATAGGTGAAGGCATTAATCACACATATTTTCAACAAAACTTTTCTCCGTTAAAGACACCCTGCAAATGATGTGGTCCAATGCACATCCGCCTATTAGGGTTGCTATGACTATGGTGAGTCTGATCTGAAAGGCAGGATACAATCAAGCCCGAGACAATAAGTGGATTTTCATATTTAATGGCCTCGGTTTTCAGCTTGGCACAGCAAGCTGAATAGCACTGACCCAAAGCTGACCTTGTATTTTTCTCCTTTGGTTTGTCCCCAGGAATGGATGAGGCTTTGGGATCCTGGGAGTAAGCAAAACTCAAGCACACTCCCTGATATAAAAGAAAACGGGGGGGAGTCTGCATTCCCAAACCTGTGTTTGCTCACTGACACAGGAGAATCTTCTTCTTATTAAAATATTCTTGATTTACTGCCATTTCCCAAAAGGCAACACGACAAAAAAGTACACTGATCAGTAGTACTCAGATCAGACATTGACTGCAGCTAATGTCCCTGGAAATATTCCAGCACGGCCCAGATTTGTGGTTTGTCCACCTACAGAAACATTTGAGTCAGGATATTTGAATAAGCCCAGATAAAAATTAAATTTATTTTATTTCATAATCTGAATATGATATAGAAATGGGAATCAATGAGCCACACATCTTTTTTTTTTTCCAAGGCAGAAATGAAGTGAAATGAAGAAGAAATGCTTAACCAGTGACCTGGCTCAGCATGTGCTGCTTCTGTTTCTGTTTCTGCTACTCTCTTTTCCCATGCTTTAAGGTGCACAGCCTCCTTCAAGATTCGAGAATGTTGGTACACTTATTTCCAGGAAGTTTCTTAGAAAAGTTTCTATGAAGATTATGTCAACTATCAATTTTTCATCCTTATGAGTTCAATTTTGTCCATTGTTATTTTTATTTGTATGCTGATTATAATGCTATCATTTACTAAAATCAGATGTAGATGCTACTGAATGTTGTGTGAAGAACAAGAGAATCTGGTACAGTCTATGTTTCATGACTCAATATGTTCTTTATATGTCAAATTATATATATATACATATATATAATTGTACGTGCTAATGATATAATTAATATATTTTCATATTTACATAGTTTTAAAACACCAAAAATACATATGCACATCCACACATATATAAGTAATTGAAGACATCATTTGGAAACTGTTAAATCATGAAACAGTTTACTAAGGATGTGGAGGTTGTCAAAAGATGACAGGGATATTTAGGAGATGGTGAAAAAAACACAACCAGTTGAAATAAGTAGAGGCAACAAAGAAATAGGCCTTCATCCAAATAAATTCTTTATATTTCGCACATGTAATTTAAATCAATCCACCTGCTGGTTCCCAAGTTTGGTACCCTATTTGCTTGTATTCCCACTGAGTTGTCATATCTGTTAAAACATATGTATAATTCGCCAATTTAATAGTGTTGTTTCAGGTCTAGTTTTATCTGTACTTTAACACAAATTTTATTTTTTCACTCATGGCAGTACCATATTTATATCTAAAGTATAAGCATAAGGTCATAGCTTGTTTACTCTTAAAATTATCTGTGGTGGCCTAATAGCTAAAGTTCTCACATTGAACATGCCGGGATTCCATATGGCAGCCCCACTTCCCATCCAGCTCCCTGCTTGTGGCCTGAGACAGTAGTCGAGGACGGTTCAAAGTCTTGGAACTCTGCACCCACATGGGAGACCCAGAAGAAGCTTCTGACTTCGGAGTGGCTCAGCTCCAGCCATTGCAACTGCTTGGGGAGTGAACCATTGAACAGAGGAACTTCCTCTGAGTCTGTCCTCATCTCTGTGCATCTGACCTTGCAATAAAAATAAATAAATCTTTTAAAAAAGAGTTGATGCCGTAACATTGGTGCTGAATTGCTTCATTTTCTGGAAAACTTGGTCATTGATCTGACTAAAACCCTCCCCTTCTTTCCATATTATGGAAAATAATCTGCTTTATTTAAGCTAAACTGAGTCAAAGGGCAGCTAACATCTGCACTGTGAGTATTTGATCACACAACTAGACATGAAATACTCAGGATAATATACACAATTCATTTTTGGTACTTTTTAATTTTCTCACTGACTTTTAATATAGATTACGAAATATTTCTTATTTATCAGCATTTCATAACAATTTTCTTCAAATACTTTACTGAGTATATCACCTAAAAATAAGAATAGTCTGATAGGTTACATACAAATATAAACAATCTTAATATCATAATTTTATATAATATACTATTAATACTCCAGCTCAGCCAACTATATTTTGTAATTTTGGCCACATCAGCATCTTTGATCCAGTGCAAGATTGAATACTGCATTTGGCTTTCATTACTTCTTAGTCTCTCCTTATATGTGAAATACCTTCATGGTTTTAACTCACTGGCATTTTTAAAGAAATATTTTTCTTTTTTTTTTCTATTTGTTTGAATGAGAAATAGAGAGAGTGAGAGAGAGAGAAATAATCAATCTTCCATCCACTAATTCAATCTCTTAATGTCCACAATAGCCAGCGCTGGTCTGGACCCAGCCAGGAGCTGAAAATGGCACTTTTGTCTCACACTTAGTTGGCAAGGATACAAAATTTTGAGCCACCTTGCTTTGCCTCCTAGGATGCAAGCATAGGAAGCTGGAATTGGAAGTGGAGAGGCAGACCCAAACCTGTAGGTTAGTACAGGATTCAGAGGTACCAGCTTGGGGATTAACCTTCTGTGCCACATGCTTTTACCATCAGCTTTTTGTTTCAAAATACAGTTTTCCACATTTTGGCTTTGTCATTTTCTCATTGATAATTTCACCCTATTAATTCCCAGTAGCAATTGTGTGTATTATACCGTGTTCCAATGTCATAGCGTGTGGACTAAGGCATTGTTCATTTCATCTGTCTTTCATTGGTACTGCTAATTGCAGTCATTAAGTCAAGATGTTGTCTATATAGATGTCATCTTCTGCTAGAAAATAAGTAAAATAGAGAGAGACATTTTGTGTCAGGCAGATATCCTCTTTCTCCTTAAATTTTACTCTGTATTTATGAACCATTAGTTCTAATTTTTATCATTTTTAATTTATGTAGGATCTACAGATTTATTATATGTAGAATATGCTTTTAAGAGCTATAATATATTGTTTTGAATTTATTTCCATGAAAGGTAAAGAGACAGACAACTTGGAGTTCTGTGTAGGTGGTCAGAGGGGATGCAGGAATCTTAATTCATATCCTCATAGCCCTTAGTGCATGATATGATAATTCTCCAAAATTAAGAGCTTGTCTTTATTAAAACAGCATGTGCATTAAAGCACCCCTGAGCAATCCTCATAAAAATATCACTTATTTTTAAGAATGCATGTGGTCAGGACCAGCACAGTAGCCTGGTGGCTGCAGTCTTTGCCTTGTATGTGCCAGATTCCATGTGGGTGCTGGTTCATGTGCTGGCAGCCCTGCTTCCCTGCTTGTGCTCTGGGAAAGCTGTAAAAGAAAGGCCTGGGCCTTGGGACTTTGTACCGTGTGGAGACCCAGAGGAGTTTCCTGTCTTCTGTCTACAGACTGGCTCAGCTCTGGTCGTTGGGACCACTTGAGGAGTGAATCAGGGAATGGAAGATCTTCCTCTCTGTCTCTCCTCCTCTGTAAATCTGACTTTCCAATAATAATAATGATAATAATAAATCAAAAAAGGAATACATGTGGAGGGGGGTATCACCATGGCATAGTGGTCTGAACATCCCGCATGGGTTAGGCTCCTGTCCTGGCTGCTCCACTTGCAATCTAGCTTCATGCTCATGACGTGGGGAAGGCAGTGGAGGATGTCTTTGCCATTGATGGCCACGTGAGTAGTGAACCAGCAGATGGAGGGTCTCTATCTCTCTGCCTCTTCTCTCTGTAATTCTCCCTTTAAAGTGAAAATAAACTAGATGTTTAGAAGAAGGAGAGAAGACATGATGATGAGGGAAGAATAAGAGGGTGTACAATTATTAACTTGCCCAGAGAATACTGCACATAAATGAAAGGGAGCATTGAATGGTATTTCTATAGAAATTCTTGGGACTTTCCTTTTCTGCTTTTGTGGAAAGATCAGTTAAGACAGGCTATATGAAATTTGACCTTTACTTGGAAGAAATGTCACAAGCTGTCATTGATTACATGAGAAATTATAAACATTCTGTACTAAACAAGAACATTATCAGCATTTACAATGACTGAATATCTGCCTAGCGAGATTCCAACCATATTTCACACAAGATGTTATGGATCTGAAATTTTACTTTTTCCCCTAAAGAGAAAACAGGAAAATTTTATTAGAAAAGTAGGTTTCTCAAATTTTTCTACTTTATTCTTTGCTGATAATTTATTTTAAACATAATTAGATAAGTAGCATACATATTTGATGTATACGTTTTTCCATGTATTAATTTTCCAAAACATGTGACAAATTTTTTAAATGCCAAGCATTCTTATACGTTGATAGATAATGGGTTTTTACCAAATGACTCAGTTGAATGTAAGAGACACAGGCAAGTAAATTTTTAATAGTATAAGTGAAGTTTTTCAAGACTATTCTGTCTGGTGTTTTCATGATATGTTTTATAAAATGAATTATAAAAATGATTACAGATACAAGCAGATTTGCATAATGAGTCTTTACACACTGGACGTGTGAATACTCAGGGGCCAATGAAGATATTCGCAGAAAGGCTAATGGACATGAGAGGAGAGGTAAAGGATAGCCTTCAATGAAAGCTAACCTGTGGTCAAAAGGTGCACTTTTAGAAATTTTAACTTTGCAATTTGTTCACCACAGATATGAATGAGAGAAGCAGGATTAAGTGGCAGGAAAATAAGAACTTCAATATACCTGTAACACAGCTTCAACTGAAGAAATTTCAGAGAGACCTCAAATTAACATGAAAGCTGGTTTGGGGCCCCGAGAAACGTTTAACTATGCCAGACCCATTCCTTCATTCCTGGGTCTTTCCTTTAGAATCTCCCCTGTGGACTCTGTGCTGCAACCAGTCGTCGCAACAGACTGTGGAGGATGTTGTTCTTGGAAACAGTCTTGGAGCAAATCAACAGCATCAATCACGGACCACCTAGTGACTGCTTAGGATCCATTTGGTTCATGCAATACTTCACTTCATTTGGTACCCTGATGTCCAAGATTCTGGAGGAGCCTGGAGATGGTTTATGAATGATTTATGTGAAGAAGTAGTATAGAACAGCTGCAACTATTACTCATTTTCTGTTTTAGATTGCCTTTACTGCTGACTAATGGTCAATGGTAATCTAGGTGGCTTGTCTATTCAGCAGGTACAGATTCATAGGACCTAGAAGACCAAAGTCCTTCAATTTGCATGTCCCAATAGGTCATTCATGTTTCATTTGCTCAGTTATCAAAATTGGAATGAGGGTTTTCAGAAACCTGCAGGAATTCATATGGTAGGGAATACACTCTCCACTGTCCTCATTCTATCAGCGCTATGCTACCTACTCTTGAAGACCCAAATCATTTATCCTTGTCAACACTAAACTTCCTGCTATGGTTTGAAAACACTTCGTGTTAACCAAGAATTGATTGTTCCTAATGTTATAGTCTCCATAGCTGTACTGTTTTTTAATGAGATTGTGAAATCAGTGGAAGGTGGAAACTTGCAAGAGGACCTTATAGCACTAGGGCAGGAAGTGCTTTTTGAGTCCACCCACCTCGGGGATGGTTATCAAAACAGCAAGACAGACCTTGTCTGCTCTCTCTACTGCTGTTCAAAGTGATTGTTAGTTCCTACATGAACTTCCAGCATGATGAGCTGTCACCTGCTACTCTTATCAAGAGTTAAACCTAAATTCTTTTTCAACCCTGTCACCAACTCATCCCTGCCTTCTTACATTCTGGTAAGATGTAAGATGATAAGCCAAATAATTTTTCTTCTTTATAAACACTTAAGTATGTCAGTGTAGTAACACAAAGCTGGCTAATGTACCCATTTTAATTGACAGTAAGGATGTTTGCACAGAGCTCCAAAGAACACATGGGACGAAGACACGCTAAATACAGTCAGATTCCTATAAGCTTTCAACCTGTGTAAATCACATATAGAATAGAAGATTCAAATTCAGAAAACACAAATAATCCGGGTGAATTGCTATAAAGGACAGTTCTAATGGGGCTACCACATAGTTGCTGGAATACATAGTCAATCTATTGGGGATCTAGCACTACATAAAAGTTTCACCTCTCCATGATTCTAATTATCTGACATTATTTTTTCCACAATTTTAATCCTTCCTTTCCCAGTCCCTATCAAACCATCAAACTCATTCAGTAACCCCCACAGGATACTTTTCTAATTGGTATCCCTCAACCTTGTCTCTCAAAATCCAAGGTGATGTGCCAGCTAATGCTCCCTATTCCATGGTAATCCATTACCTGTGCAAAGTTGTAATAATTGAAGCCCAGCCATGTGACACTGGCTGTGGTAATTTGATAGTAGTCTCAGGTTCCAACATCTAGCTCACATGTATGTGGTAGAGCTCCAAAACTGTGCTTTGGAATCTGCTTTTTAGAAGCGAGGCTGTGACAAGCTTCCAAAGTTTGGAATTCCTGGAAAACCATCTCTGAGATTTTAATGATGGTATGCTCTCAGGAACAGAGTCAATACGATAGTGGAATAGCAAGGTTGGAACAGGAAAGAAATCAAACTGTGATACAGTTTGAACAGCTCCCTCTAACAATGCTATGAGGACCCTGAAAGGATGTGTCCAAAATGGTGATTATCAGCTATTAAATTCAACTTATCCTTTTTTTTTTTCATTTCTGGTGACTGGTAGAATATCTTACTAAAATTTTTACATCTTGCTAAAGTCTTACTAGAGCTTCTGCAACAAATCATTACAAATGTGATTGAAAACAACAGGACTTTTTCTCTCAGAATCCATTTCACCACTCACTCCTAGGGTCTGGAGGCTGTTGGCAGTTTTTGGTTTACAGAGATTTTAATCCCAATCTTTGCCTCTTTGCTCACATGGCTCTCTTCTCCTTTTTTTGTTTCCTCCATTTCTGACACTTGCAAAGATATTGATCACTGGAGAAGATATTCAATCCAGGATCTCTTACCTTGATGACTTGCAAAAAGAGTCTAATTCCAATAATTTCACATTCTACATGGGGGGAATGTGGGGGGAGGGGTGGGGTAATTCCCAGTTCTAACAAAACTGTATCACATAATACAATGTAATCAATGACTAAAAAAAAATAATAACTTCACATTCTGAGGTTTTGGCTGATCAAATACTTCATAGATCACCCAAAATCAACCCATTACACAATAAAAGTATTGTTCTACTAATGTTTGGGCTCTTCATGGAATGAACTTTCAAAAATACTTTATAGAATAACTTTGTTGAATATTTAGCACATACAAGCGTGAGGCAATCACTTACTGTCTCATCTGTATTACCATTTAACTGCTATAACAGACATTTTTTGTTTGGGCATGCTTATAGTTGATAAAATATATAATATCAATCTGCTACATGCTCCTTTGACACTCTATGAAGACTGCATTTATACTGTACAATTTGCTGCTGTAACAAGCATGGCATTGGAAACTATGACATTTCCTGTGTCTTCAAATGACCGACACGACTTATGCGGGGATGCCATTTGTCAATGACAGAAACATTAGCCTACCTGCTAATTTAATAGACATTCAGTTTTTTGCTTTTTCAAATTTTTTTTCATCTGCAATGCCAGCATCCCATATTAACACCAGTTGAAGTTCAGGCTACAGCTTTTCTAATCTAGCTTCCAGTTGGTGCACCTGGGAAAGCAGTGGAAGTTGGCCTAAGTGCTTGTACCCTTAAATCCATGTGGGAGACCCAGATGGAATTTCAGTCTTGTACCTTTGATTGGCTCAACCTGGCTGTTGCAACCATATGGGGGGTGAACCAACTGGACAAAGAGTACTCACTTGCTCTCTCTAGTGAACCAGTTGGAGGAAGCTCTCTATCTATCTCTCTTTTTCCCTCCCTTTCTCTCTACAACTCTATATGTCAAATAAATGAGTAAATACCTTTCTTAAAAAGATAAAGGTGAAAAGTGATATAAATCATAAAAGTGAAGGTATTGGACTTAAAGGTAATATTTAAGCAAACGGAAGACTGGAAAAGAAAATTTTATTTATTCTTACAGGCTTCTAGTCCTTTGACTCTCCTGAATCTGACTTTCCAATAAAAAATAAATAATCTTAAAAAACAAGACCATAATCCTCCAATGTGATGATAGACTGGGGATGGGCCTTTGTAAAGAAATAAAGTCAGACAGGTACTGACTTCCTGGATGAAATTAGTGCCCTTACAAGCTAGCAAAAGTGAGTTGCTCTCTTTTTGTTCTTTACTACGTGAGAGCAGACCAGGAAAAGTGTGTCATCAGACACCAAACTGGTGGCATATTAATCTTCAGCTTCCAAGTCTCTGGAATCAAATAAATAAACATCTCCTATTCAGGCCTCCAAGTTGGTAATATTCTCTTGAAGCAATCTACACTAAGAAAATCACTTGTAATTATAAACAAATTCAGCATCTTGCCTGGCATTTAATAGAAACATAAAATGAGTGTTGATAGGTATATTTTAGGAAGTCATCTAGCAAATGTTCAACCCGAACATTTGAATTTATCAGATACTAAAATTAACATTTGAATTTATCAGATATTAAAATGAAGCTTTTTTTTTTAAAAAAAAAAGATGTAGTTATTTACTTGGAATGACAAAGAAACTCTTTCATCTTCTGGTACATTATCCAAAGGACCACATTGGGAAGAGTAGGGCCTTTTCTTAGCTAAGAGCCAGGTATTTCTTCCCTGTTTCCCATATACTACTGCTTCCCAGGACATTAGCAGGGAGCTGGGCTGGAAGTGAGGTAGCGGGACTTGAACAGCATGTCCATATGGTATGCTGCCAATGAGATGGTAATGTTACTACACCAAAGGGCTAGCACTCAAAACTGAAATTTTCATATGAAATACTAAATAATGAGACAGAATGACTCAATTCTTGCTATATCTCTTTTTTTGCCTGTGTTTTACCATTTCTGTGTGTTTGGTATTCCATGAAATGCTCACCTCAATCTTTGTATATGCTCTTTCCTCCGAGAGAATCTGTTGGCTTTGCCTAATTGTCCCATTCCTAACTACTGTGGGTACTTACCCTTTTTCTGTGACTGAGAGAGCATGACTGCCATCAAGATTTCTTAGTATCCTCACCAAGTCCCTGTTGATATTTTCTCCTAACCGCAGCTATAGCCACACTGCTCATTTGACACTAAATTTGCTTGAGTGTTTGAGGAGAGTTCCATCCAAGCAACCGTATCCATGAGGTTCACATTCATGATCCCAACCCACTGTAAACTGAAAATATTTCGGAAAAAGTGCATCTAAATGAAGTATGTACAGACTTTTTTGTTCTTGCCATTATTCCCTAAACATGAGTCACATAACTGTTTACACAGCATTTACATTTTATTTACAAGGAATTATGAATAACCTAATAATTCAAATTTCAATAATTTCAAATTAATGATTCAAATATGGAAAAGCATGAGTCTTTCATATGCAAAAGGTATGCTATTTTATATTTTGGTGTTTTTAGGGGTATTAAAACTGATTCTGTTTATACAAAGGAACAACTCTATTTGCCTGGGACAGTCATTCATATGCAAACAGTACAACTCTGAAGGATTTTGTTTAAACCTTGTTTCTTAGTACCTACTCTGATAAGCAAGTGGCACACAATTCATAGACTTTAAACAAAGGCAAAAAGCACAGCTGGGCATGAAAATAAGCGCTTGCTAGAAATTGGTTTAGTACCAACTTTTCCGTCAACAACTTCATAGTTACTCTAAGAAACGGGAACTTGGTGTGCTGACTACCTACAAGAGTTGCCATGAGACAACAAGAAATTAAATTGTCCAAACTACCTTTTCACTTTGAATTGGATCAGTATCAAAGCACACTGCTGAGTTAATTTATATTTTGTTGAATTCTTGGTAAAATTTACTTGTACGTTTTAACTTACCATGAATTTAAACCCAACTTTGAGGTGAATATGAGAGAAAATAAAGATTCTTTCATTAGGATAGATATAACATATTTACACACCACAAGAAAACTATGTAAAATGAATCAATGATAACTCGAAAGACAGTTTGTTTAATGGAAACTTTTATCACAATTTAGATACAGTCATGCCTTCAAAATAAGCTAGGCGACTATCTATTTGATTAGTTAAGTTATGCTGGGCAAGCCCTTTTTTCACTTGTTTTAACAGATTTAGATATGCTTATATAATGGCTGAATTTCAACTTAGGTGTCAGCAGGCTATCAATTGAAACCAATTTCTAGGTGCATTGGATTTCAGAGTGGTTAAGTAATCAGGAGATGAAACACAATTCCGCATTGACAAATCTATACATCAAGTGTGATTTGAAAAAAAAAAGCAATAACTTTTTTTTCTCAATTTTTATTAGATTAGCTGAAAATCAAAGAACAGGGGAGAGTGGAATTCAACATGTCAGGACATACTGTGAAATTTAAATTATACTTACCCAAGGTTTTGCACTTTCACCCTTTTCTGCTAATACGGAATCTAATTTGACAAAATTATCAGGATGTTACAGAATACAATTCTCTCTAAATTCTGAGTGCTGAATCATTTTACTTGTCAATTTTTATGAAAAACATACAATTAAATTGCTTTTTAAGTTATGCTTAAAAGAAGTTATTTTAAAAGTTGATTTTATAGTTAAAGCATGCACAATACGAAATGCAGAAAATACACTTAAATATAAAATCTATCCAAGGAACTATATTCAGTGACAATAGTTACCTGACTTTTGGAAAATTTTCTCCTTATTTGTACAGTATTCCTTATAACAAAGTGAATTTTGAATAAATCATTTGAAATAAATTTTTACTTAATATTTGTTCATGTTTCTAATATTTTTAACATTTTTGCATCTCTTTCAAAATGGCTATATGGTTTTTTATTTGTGAGTACACCACAAATCATGTCCTCTAACTACTTTCTTAAGACATTATTGTAGTTTTCTATTTTATTTTGCTGGTTACTTTGAATAATTAAAATAATGTTCCAGTATATATATTTGTATTGGCAGATAATGTGAAAGACCATTTTTAAAATAATGAAAATACTCAGAGAATCATAAAGTCTACTGTGGCCTAAACATAGGGTTCAAGATGGCATGTTATACTTCTGTTTTATGGCACTATCTTTCTAATCAAAACAAAGAGTCAGCCATTCTCAGGAACAGATTCTATAGCAAAGAAATCTTAATCTTAAAGAAGCGATGCTAAACAAAGTATTCATTATGGTGAAAAGAGTATCACTGGGCCCAGCACGGTGGCCTAGCAGCTATAGTCCTCGCCTTGAACTCGCCAGAATCCCGTAGGGGTGCTGGTTCTAATCCCGGCAGCTCCACTTCCCATCCAGCTCCCTGCTAGTGACCTGAGAAAGCAGTCAAGGACGGCCCAAAGCCTGGGGACCCTATACCTACATGGGAGACCTGGAGGAAGTTCCTGGCTTTCGGATTGGGTCAGGATCGGCGCAGCACTGGCCATTGCGTTCACTTGGGGAGTGAATCATGGCTTTCGGATTTGCCTCTCTGTCTCTCCTCCTCTCTGTATATCTGACTTTGTAATAAAAATAATAAATACATCTTTTTTTTTTAAAAAAAAAAGAGTATCACAGTATGCATTTGTGTGTAACCTTAAGCACAAAGTTTAGTTAGTATAATGCATAATAATGTCATATAAACACTAAAGCCCCAATGGCCAGGTTCAAGTAAGAATAAGAAACGTTAGTCTACAAAAACTACTTTCTTTTAAGACTACTGGCCAAAAGTAAAATTTCTTGCACTGGTTATTATATTCTTCAAAGAATATGATATAATTTCATAGAATGCTCCAGGCTTACCCCTCAATTAGTGAATGTGAAAACGTGTTCTATTAAAGCTAATGAACAATAATTTTATATAATAGAGTGGATTGAAACGTAGCTACCTTTAACTAAGCATGAAAAAATTTTTCCTTTCTTTAACATAAACAAATTCATCGGTAAGAGTCTTGGGCATTGATCTTCTTGGGGTATTGTGAGTCACATCAAACTCATACAGGGCAAACATACAACTTTAAATGTTGTCCTTCATTCTCTTCTCATTCTCTTCCCCCAAAACAAAGGTGTGCTGGAAGATGGGAAACATTGTTAATACTCTCTTGAACACCAGGCTTCCCCGTTGACCTTATTCTCTATTTATTACTTATCAGAAATTAGCAAAAACCCAGTAAGTTCGCACAGAAGGAAGATAAGCTGAAAACCAAGCTCTGATTCAACCCCAAGTGTATTAAAAAGATCTGATAGGAGAAGCCTTTGTAATAACCACTCATTTTAAATGAGTGAAAAATTAGACAGATACAATAAAATATTTGCAGAAAAACAGCCATAGGATAGGGGCCAAAGTACAATATTGTCAGCAGTTTAGAAAGATCGTTGAATTAATTAATAGATGAGTAATTTATCTAGTGATTGTAATTCTGAACTTTTGAAATTGTTTTCTTGAGAAGACACAGATGGCTTGAACGAATGAATAAAGTAGTTGCCATTTATCATAATGTTTTCATGCCAATCATGCATATTGTCTAGGGCACAATAAAACTTTGCAGAACTAGTCCTGGGGACAGCATTGTGGCAAGCAGATCAAGCCACCACAAGCAACGCCACCCTGGGATACGGTTTCCAAAGCACTGGCTTGAGTCCTGGCTGCTCTGCCTTCAATCCAGGTTCCTGAAAGCATGGCTGGGGAGGAGCAGAGGATGGTCCCCGTGCCTGTGCCCCGTCACCCACCTGAGAGGCCAGTACGTGATTCTTGTCTCCTAGCTTTGGCGTGGACAGGCTCAGCCCCTGGTGGGTGCAGCTGTTTGGAGTTAGAAACAACATGTGGAAAATCTGTTACTGCATAAGTTTCTTGGTATTATCAAAAGCTTAATAAGTGGTTTGAAAAAATGTGAAGCTCCAACCTTCTTTTTTTTATTATTTTTTTAACTGGAAAGGCAGGGCCATAGAGAGAAGGAGAGGCAGAAAAAAAGATCTTCTGTCCACTGGTTCACTTTCCAAGTGTTCAGAACTGCCGGAGCTGAGCCAATCTGAAGCCAGGAGCCAAGGGCTTCTTCCAGACCTCCCTTGCGGGTGCAGGATCCCAAGTCACTGGGTTATCCTCCACTGCTTTCCCAGGCCACAAGCAGGGAGCTGGATGGGAAGAGGGATAGCAGGATAGGAAATGAAATCCACATGGGATCCTGGCATATGCAAGGTGAAGATTTAACCACTAAGCTACTGCACCAGGCCCCAAATATATAACTCTTAATAAATGTTACAAAGCATGAATTCATCAATTCATGCGTTTACCTTTCTTTCTTGCGCAGTTAATTTTACTAAGTCTTACCTATCCAAGATATTAGGAAAGCATTATATTATGTGATTTTAATGTAGCCTAATTTCTGTGATGAGGTTTCACCTTTAGAAGATAGGGTAGAAGAAATTAGTCAGTGTGTGTGTCTATGTAGAACACTACTTTCTTCCATAACATCAAATTCTTCAAAATGTTGACAGTGCATTTCAAGAGGAGCCCTTTCTCACTCCCATGTATCATCACCCTTTTTTCCCTGACCCTCTCCATCTCACCAAATTATCAACGGGAAGGCGAGTGACTTATTTCACTTGCAGAGTTCTGTAAGATTCCCATGTTGCTGCAGATGACAAGACTGCTGTTTTTAGGGAAGTGTTTGTATACAACAGAGAAAATGAAATGATGTACACATTACACGTATTTTCTAGCTGAAACATCTGTTGATGAATACTGAAGTAATTTACATATGTAAAAGTTATACTACCAGACAGCAGTGTAGAAAGGTAGTAGCCTGTCTTTTTTTGATTATAGACCTCAACATTTTGCTTTTTAATTTTGTTGAGTTTTCTTTGTTATGTAAAAACATCTAACTTTATGTAATCTCATCTGTGTCGTTTTACTTTATTTGCATATGTTATCATTTTGTAATCATCAAAAATTAATAACTAATAAAGAGTAAAAAAAATAAATTGTGTTAAAACCTTGGACAAATTTAAAGCGGGGCTTTTTAGTTTAATTTTCTTACAGGTGCTTTATAATTTTACAACTTCCAGTGAACTGTTAAATAATTTTGAGTTGACCTTTGTGTACGATGTGAAATAGGCATACAGTTCCATTCTTTCCCATGTGAGTATCCAGTTTCCTTGGCAGCCATAATTGAAGAGGCTCAGTTCTTTTACATAAATCTTTGGCATTTTATATAAGCCTAGTTGGGTACATGAGCTCAAGTTAATTTCTGAGCTTTCTATTCTGGCCCACTGTCACATATTTTTCTTCTTTTAATACCAGGTTTGTGATATTTTGATGGCTATCACTTATTTTTTATGATTTGAAATCAGAATGAATTCTCCAGCTCATGATTGTTGCTCTATTTTGGATCCATTAAGGATCTATATAAATTTTAGAATTGCTTTATTTATGTGAAAAACACTATTATAATATATACAGCCTTTGTTTTGAATGTTTAAATAGTGTTGTATACTGTAAAGATTTTGATCATGTTGATTTTTTTAGATCCATAAGCTTAGAATATACTTCCATTTGCTTGTCTCATCGGTATTAATAATTTCAACATATATACATCTGCCAACTTTTGTATTATATTTATCCAAAATATTGGTTTTCATGGTTTTATTAATGATATTCTTTTCATTTTTCTATGTTTTATGTACTATATTTTATGAAAATATTTAAGATGTTTTGACAAAAATAATTGTAAAAACATTGAAGTAGTTTTTCATGACATATCACTACATATACATGATATGCAGTTATCAATTTATGCTAATTGATATTTCCCTCTGTTAGTAGCTTCTTACTGGAGGCTTGAAATTCCTTTCTTCTGTTTGTTTAGAAATTATATAAGAGACTGCTGGTAATTATGGCCACTTCATTGTTTTTCACTGACAACTTAGTCTTTAGCTAACTCAGATTCATAATCTGTTATTGAATCTGTACCCCTAATACTTCTCAGCCTCCAGTAACAACTCTTTTACATGTGGATTCAGTTTTTTTTTAATTTACATGTGTAAAAGACACCCTATCTATTTTTCTGTGGATGGTTCATTTTATTTGATAGAACGATTTTTTGCTATTGTTGTTTTGAATATGTGCCCAATTGTAGAATTTCTGGATCCTACATCAGTTATAATTTCAGACTTTAGGAATCTCTATACTACATTTCCAGGATGATTTCCTAATTTACTTTCCCCCAGCGGTCTATAAATTTGCTAACAGTGGTATTCTTTTCTCACTTCTTTTTCAGATGATTTTCAATGTGTTGAGTGAAAGTTGATTTTTGGTTTGAATTTTTATCTTGGAAAGACACACAGTATTTATATTAGTTTTAACAGCAGTTAGTAAAGTCTTTAGGTTTCCTATACTTTAAATTATATTACTGATGAATAGACAATTTGAATTCTTTCCCTAATTGGTTACCTTGTATTTCTTTTTCTTACACAAGGACTCAGCCCAGGATTTCCTGCGCAAGTGCTATATTGAAAGTAAGTGGTGAGAGTGCACTTAATCATCTCTTCCACAATTTCCTATGGAAACAGTTTCCAGCTTGTCACTATCAATGATTATATTAGCTATGAGTTTGTAATATGTGCTTTATTGTATTTTGGTACACTATACCAATCATGTAAGTTTTTTTTCCATGAAAGCATGTTAGAATTTGTCAAATGATTTATCTATATCTATTCTGATAATCATAATATTTTTATTTTCCTTTTGTTGATTTGTGTACATTGATACACCCTTGCTTTCTTAGGATAGATCCTGGTTAATCATGCTGTCTGATCCTTTTAGTGTACTGTTTCATTCAGTTTTCTACACATTATTAAAAATTGTGTATCTTAGTTCATCAACCATAATGACCAGTAACTCTTTTCTTGAACTATCAGGATGTGGCTTTGCTGGTATCATGGGTGTGAAAATATCCACTTCTTTTCTGTTTTGTTTTTCACAATCCTGAGAAGAGCTAGAATATCAGTTTTTTGAATATTTGAAAGAATAACAATGGTGCCCTCAGAACCACAGGTTTTCTTCATTGGAAAGTATTTAAATATAAATTAAATCTAATTAGTAATGACTTAAGTGTGGAAGTTTTCTACATCGTGCAATGTAGCCTTAATGGTTTTTATGAGTATAGTCAATGAGACTGGCTTATGTGTTTACTAAACCTTTTTTTAATCATCATTTTAGTGTACACCTCTTTAGTGTACTCGCATTATTTTAATGCACTCACATTTAAAAGGTGGCTCTAAAACATTACATTGTGTTATGTCAGTAAACAGTCTCATAGCATTTTGTATACTACATTTCTTGACTGCATAATTTATTATGTGCTTGATCTACACTTATGTTGTTTTGTTCGCTTTGAGCAATAACACACCCACTGCCACTGGTGCCTGGAAAGCCTCAGTGATTGATATGCCAACAAAATTATAAATGACTGAGGACCAAGAAGGTAGAAAGCAGTCATAGTTGTTTTCTACTGTTCAAGTAAATCTGATTCTTTTGTATTGATGCGAAAGAATAAGAACAAAATGACAAAAAAATTTTGAAAAGATATATTCTGTTGAAGATCATACGACCCACAATATTTAGTAATAGCTTTATCAGATGAAGAAGCAATTACTTGGAACATGTTTATCAGATGCAGAAATGTATCCCTGTCAGAAAAAATGTGTGATGCTGTAAAAAGGTCTATACATGAACACAGTGTTGAATTTCCCACTAAATGTAGATCACTTAAATTATTTAAGAATACTCACTGCCCAACGTGAAAGTTCATGGTGATTTTGTGACTGCTGATGTGAAGGACACTGAAGAATCTGTGGAAACTTGACATGTTCTGATTGTAGAGAAATATTTGCCAGAGAAAATATTCAATGTGCCTGGAAAGAGGTACCAGAAAGTGTTTCCATCTACATGGAGTTCAAATCAATGTCACTTTCAGAGGTTTTAAAAATAAGTAACCATCATTCCTGGGGCTGATAGAGTAGGTTGCAAATCTCAACGAACAGTTGAGATGAGAGATGGGAACACCAGCATGATAAAGGACAATCAAACGGTGCACCCCACAGCAAAATAAGAAAGCAGATACGGGCTGGCCCCTTTTCCAAGATTAGCTAGCTAGTCAAATGAGGAAGTGCTGTTCTAAGTACAACACATTCACAATTTCAGTCACAATGATAATATTCTCACACATTTTCTTCTTACTGGACAACTTCATCCAATACCAATATAGGTATTTGTCATTTGAAATAACACCTATTTGATCTGACCAATGAATCCAATTGTTTGAATAACTTTTAAGGCCTTCTACCTCAGGAGTATTATCCTCGGGCTATTATGTTAACTGAAGATGATGCTGGAAAAACACAGATGCAGTTCTGGAAAGGTTAAAACTTCTTTGACTGAATCAAGAATCCAGTTGGAATTGGGATGATGTCATCTTGAGTGGTATCCGAAGAAAGAGGCTCGTGAGATTTTTCTGTGACTTAAAGGGTTTACTAAGGATAAGGAGATTGCAAGAAACACCAAAACTCTGGCTAAGAAGGCAAACAAACGAAGCTGAGTGTTAAGGAGGATGCTAATGATGAGTTCCTAGAAATGGTTACTGAGGACTCGAACCAGGGGTTGCTCACACAGCCCAAGAGACAAGAGAACAGATTTTGGTGGAAGACAAAGAAAAATTCCCAAGAAAACTCACAGTGAAGGAATTAGTAGAAACTTTTGCAGAGCACAGCAAACTATCAAGTTTAAAAACGTGGACTCTCAATATTGTTCTCAATTTCGTCCCACATGGAAATGAGGAGAGTGTGAGTCAATACAGGAGTATTGTCTTAGGCAATGGGACAATAATGGAAAGCAAGAGAAGACAATATCAGAACTAAGAACCTTCCCAGGGTAAGACAGAGTGAAGTGCCGTAGAACACATCCCTCCAACTTCACTAAGCATCCTAAGTTTCCTTCAACTCTGGCACCTGATGTATCCTTCTGGACACCGGGTAAAGAGGTCATTGATTGGACTAGCATGGAAGTGGCTGAGACTAGAGCAACACAACCATTCCAAACAGTTTGTAACTATGGAAAGGGACACGGCTGGTGGGGTTATGGTGAGCATGCAAAATAGTGAGGAAGAAGAAAGGGCAATTGGATTTCTTCCAGAGTATGCCTGTGTGGACCTAAATCTCCCCGCCACTACCATTTCATTAATAAAGAGGATTGTTCACGGACATTATTGCTTACACTCAATTCTGAGATGAATTAAAGAACCAAACCAAGTAAATCATGATAGGTATATTTATAAAGAGTGATAGACCAGGGATAAAAGATGTTAATAAAAATTTAAGAAAAGATAAGAAGGAAAATAAAATTAATTATTTAAAAAACAAAAAAACTACAGAATAAGAATATTAAGAAAGAAAATATTTACACACTTGCACAATGCATCTGTATTTTAAGCAACAAATTTCTATGAAAGAGACAAAAAACTGAACATTTTTAAGTATTTATAAACGGAAGATTTCAGCAAACTAAGGATGATTTACCATTAAATGTAATTACTTTTTTAAAAACTTAGTGCAGTCCAATTGACCAGTGTCCACTAGATCTACAGTAGTTGAAAACTGACGTCTCAGAATTTGCAATTACTAACCACTCACTCACTGATTCATGCAGAACAGCTTTAAGTCCTGCAAGCTCCATTCACAAGTACCTTAACAAGTTGCCTTATTAATCTTTTGCACTTTATTTTTTATTTGTACTTCTCCTATATTTAAATATATCTAGATGTACACATATTTACCACTGTTCCAGAATTCAATAGAGCAAAAATGGTGTACAGGTTTATAACCAATAATCATGTGTCTTATGTTACAGCTTAGAGACCTATCCCTAGTCCAGTTTCGCCCTGGAACTTTTCTGTTGGGCTCCAGAACTCTCACATAGATATCCTCAGCTCCAGAAAGTTGCAAAGTTGGTATTTCTATAGGGGGATTATGGTAGAATGTTCCTTTCCTTCCACCTTTCTCAGGAGTACCAACTTTTAACTACAAAGCTTTCTTTGCTATTCCCTGAACTATAAGATTTAACTGGAAAATTGTCACTCACAGACATTAGTAGTGACATACATACAGCATGAGCTTCAAGTGAAAATAAGATATCACTTATGAAATGCCTTAGAGGAAACAAAATGTTTCAACATTCCAAGGCATTACTGTTTACATATTATGTCCAGCTATGCGGCAGTGATTATTTTTATATGAGAGAAAATTGAGTCACTTCTAATCAACCTCCAGTTTCTTAAAAACTTCATAAATTTTTCTGAAGCCACATAATTAGCCATGTTACCCTTCCTATCCACTATGGAACTTTACCATCAGAAAAACAGGACTCTCCAGATGGAGAGAAATCCTGGGATATAAGAAGTGGTAACATCTGTAGAAGAAAATCATTAATTATTAATCATTAAATATTAATCATTGTCTCCAACAAGAGAATGTACTGAAGCTTCCATCATTAAAATAATACGTCTGCTTCCTGTACAGCACCGATTTATTGCTTCTTGCAGCTTTACATTTAAATTATTCTTTTAAGTACAATTACTAGGTTGGGACCAGCATTGTGGCATAGTGAGTGAAGCCTCATCTAGAGAAATTGGTATCTCATACGGGTGCTGGATTGTATCCCAAATGTTACACATTTGGATCTAGATTCCTGCTAAAGGTCTGAGAAAAGCAGAGGAAGATGGTTCCAGTGTTTGGGGATCTGCTGTTTATGTTGGAGAATCAGATACATTTCCTGTCTCCTGGCATTGGCTTAGTTCAAAGTTTTCACTGTAGCAAATTGGGATATGAACCAAAGGTTAGAAGACTTCTGTTCCTCTGTAAGTCTGATTTTCAAAGGAATAAACAAATCTTTGAGTTACTAAATTTACTAATGCTCTTCTCTACAAACACACATATATAATAATACTATAATAAAGTATAAATAAACTCTAGTTGCATTCCTTCATTGTTATATAGGAATATATATGATTTCAGTATAAATACAAACATTTTACCATACATATAATCACTTTGAATTTGGGTTAATGTTTAAACAGATAACTGGATTTTAAAAATGTATTTATCAAAACTAAAGAAACAAAGAGAAACACAGAAACAGACAGGCAAAGCTTCTATCTCCTTGTTCACTTCCCATTACCCATAACGGCTGCTACCTAGGACTGAAGCCAGTGGCCAAGAAGTCACGCCATGTCTCCTGCATGGGTATCAGAGACCTAACTACCCACGCCATCACCTGCTGCCTTCCAGTATCTCGGTGGCACAAAATTGGAACAGGGACAGGAACCATGACTCAGATCAAGGCTCTCAGACACAGCACAAGGGTGACTTCTCCTTAAACATCTACTTCTTTGTTTTTACCTATTTGAAAGGCAAGGAGAAAGAGAAAGAATCTTTCATCTATTGGTTCACTCGCCAAATGCCTGTAAACAACCCAGGTTGGACCAGTTAAAGCTTGAAGCTCCTTTTGGGGTTCATCATGGAATGGTTCACACAAATACGACATCATGTATTTTTCTCCCTGGAAGATTTAGCACATGGCTGTCTGGGAAAGGGAAGAAGCAGAACACATCGCATCCTAATATGGGATGCCTGTGTCTTAATCAGCATTTTGCCATTGGGTCAAACTCCTTCACTCACAAATATACTTATAAAAAACAGCATTCATAAACATTTGGGGGGTTGCTTTACTTCCTTTTGTCTTTTGAAGCAACCAAGATTTAGTGGAGATACGGAAACACAGGCTTTTTAAAAGGTTTATTTATTTGGAAGGCAAAGACAGAGGAAGAGCCCTTTTGTCAGTTCTTTCTGATCACAGTGGCACAAGGAGTCGGGATCTCTGTATAGATCTCCCACACAAGTGGCAGGGGCCCAAGCCAGCTTCCCTAGGTTCATTAGTGGAGCTGGAGCTGAGGCAGAGCAGGTGGGACTTGAGCTGGTATTGTGATGCTAGATGTTGGCATTGCAAGTGGCTGCTTAAAATGCTGCACCACTGTCCTGACATGGGCATTTTTCTTTATATTTTACACTGAAATGAAAAAATAAATCTGCCATATAAACTGAAATAAATATATATGTACATATATGTGTATGTACCATACGTATCCATGTGCCCAATGAGTTTGTACATGCAGATATGTGTGTGTGTGTGTGTGTGTGTGTGTGTGTGTGTACAAACTCATCTGGCACATTGAGATCCATCTTAGAGTAACAGACATTATTTTCCAAATTTTCATGTGATCTCCCATCAAAATGATCACATCTTTATCTAGTTTCAAATTAGCAACTTTCAAAGTTACAAATCCATTTTAACAATAATGTTAGTGAATAATCTTATTCTGATGGTGCTCGAATGGGCACTTTAATGAATTATCCTCAGAATTCTTTAGATCAATACCTTGGGCTTTTATATCAAAGTCGTAAGTAGGCAGTGCAAGAATCAGGCACTCATCAGATTAGAATCTAGAACCTCTTAATAGTTTCCAAAACTAGCTAAACATCGATGAATGCAGATTTTCCATCCTGGAATACATCCTGACTTCTGAAATTAAAGAAAAAAATGCATCATGAGACACAGAATTTGGGGTAAATACTGAGACTGTCCAGAATATTTTGGAAAAGATACTTAAAGAGTAAGATTTAGGGCCTTCCACAATGGCTCAATTGGTTAATCTTCTACCTCAAAGCAGTAAGATGTCTTATGGGCACTGATTCATGTCATGGCTGCTCCATTTCCCATTCAGCTCCCTGCTTGTGGTCTGGGAAAGCTCCAAGGGACCACTGTGTGGGACACCTGAGGAAATTCATGGATCCTGACGTGAGGTCGGCTCAGCTCTAGCTGTTATAGTCATTTGGGGAGAAGAACTTTTTTTGCATCTCCCCTCTCTATAAAACCTGTGTTTTCAATAAAAATAAATATATCTTTTCATTTCTTCATCGACACATTGAGCATTCAGTAGCATGTTACTTAACTCTATGGTGCTGTAAATTTTTTATTCCTGTTGTTGATTTTGTTTTCATTTAAGGGAATGTATAGTAACAGTGTAATAGAGACTATCATATCTAGATGTGAAGATACAAGGCAGTACGTATCTCTACTTCCAAATCAAATATGAACTCCCAATGAAACTGTTGAAAATATCTTGATAAGAGCATGCTGGACTCTCTGCCATTGTCTGTACCAGCAATGTGAGGACACACTTACGTTACAGAATGATGGACCTATAACTGCTTATGAAGGACTGTACTGTTGTAATAATATGGGGGAAATCAGTCGGGGGAGGGAATTTGGGGAAGCGGTGGGGAAATCACAGAGCCTATGGAATTGTGCCATAAAATTAGAAATAAAATATAAATAATAATAATAATAATACAACTTTGGAATGTACATTATAGTTTTATACATTACCTTCAAACACCTCACACTAAGATTCAACTGTTTAATTAATTAGCATTCAGTTTTGTTTGGCATTGATGTGTTTTGGATCTTGATAATAAGCTCTACATTAAAATATGCAAATATGTGTTTGCAAATTCAATTGTTATTCCATCAAAATTAGATATTTCACTTTAATGTTTTCTATATTCTGGCTTCACTTACTAACTAAGCTTACTTCTTTAGTAATTGGTGACTGTGAAGTGAAAATGAGTTTTTAGAAAGGACAAATTGTTCTTCTTTGGGGACATTTGAAGTCTGGAAAAATACTGAAGTGTAATTTTGTCTGTTTTTATTGTATCTCCAGAGAGTCAGGATTTGCCTTAGTTTTCACCATAGGAAAGTTCATGTACACATCAATAATTCTCATCAACTATTTATCTGCATTGTTGTTTCTGCGCTTGTAAAATTCAAAATAAGTCTAAGGGAAATAAACTAAAACTCTGGGACCATTGTCATAAAAGGGATAACTGATGCAAAGATTTTTTAAAGGAGTATTTGTGACAATTTGGTAAAAGGGAACAAATGACAAAGGATGATGTCAGTGGGGTTGAGCCTCAGCGAAAGTTGGGGATTCAGGACTCCCTGCTGTGCACCCAGTACAGCCCAGCTCCAGAATTGAGAGCTCTCAGTCCTCTTTGTTGGACCACTGGGTGCTGTTAAAACCCAAATAAAATATGTAATTTTCCTCAAATTATTCCTATGTGAAAGTGTAAACTGATCGAACTTCCAAGACTTTGTATACATTATAATATATTAAACATCCTTAAGATTAACTACAAATATACAAAATGCAAACCTGTTTTGTGTGTGTGATGGGCAAATATATTGCATTCATTAGGCTACAACTTCAAAGTACGATCAGGATGCTTCAATCTTCTGAAAGCAGAGAACAAAAATAGCCAACATTATGTCAAGTACAATTTCTTTGTTAATATCTGCACTCTACCTACTATTTCTTCCTTTGCTTTTTCCTAACCCTCCCTTTATTCCTCATCAACGTCACCTTGTCCTGCTCTTTCCTGCCAACAAGAACAAACATAAATCAGTAAACTCATACCAAGTTACTGCTGATAATGTTGTCTTTCTCCAGGATCATTTGCTAAATAAAGGAAACTGTGAAACAAGTCAGATGAAGGAGCATATAACTGCTGAATTAGGGAAATGACAGCATAGTATGAACTGTTCCCAGATCACAGACATGCTATTAATCTCACAGAGCTGGCTCCTTCTCTTTCTTCCAAAATTAAGACAATGCAAGTAAGAACTTCAAATTCAGAAGTACAGCCACGTACTTTTATTAACTCTGTGACACAATTTTGCAACAACCTCCTTTGGCAGTAACTTTATGATTAGCAATTAAACATTCTGCATTGTGAAAGGTAAAATTTCCTATTAAAAATGCTGTGATTTTTTACAGCATTATTTCATTAGGCTCTACTTACCTTAAAATGAAACACATAAAACATTCGCAGTTCGACATGATCAAGTATGATTTTGAAATGGGAGAACTTCCATTTTGACTAGGTAACTGTAGAAACTATATTCATTACTTATTATTGGCATCTGGATAATGGGGAATTTTTCACATTCTAGTTTTAGACCACAGTAATAACAAATTCTTTCTATACTATATATTGTGATCCCTACAACAACAGCTAAAAATAAATCTCAGAAAATAAAGTTCAGCCAATAAAGTTATAACAATGATTGCCATCTGTGAATATGTAAAGAAACCCCACACCACCACCACCAGCATGAGGATTAGTAAGCATTCCCACGGATTACGTTTTTGAGTTGCTTTTCATTAATGATGGATAAGGCTCTTGATTAACAATATTCCGACTAAACTTTATTTACGAAACAGATGGTGGGCTGAGATCGGCCTTGAGGTTGTATTTTGCCAACTAAAGTTGAAAGCTATTCAAGAAAGACATCAGCAAAGCTTTAATCTCCACAAAACGGAAAACCTTATTATCTTTCAACATTATACAGATCACCAATTTATTGAAGCAGTGACATGAGTTTTACAGGCACACCAAATTTATTAAAAAGAGATTAAGAAGCATACTAATTGAAGGTAAACCTTCAAAAAATTTATATAATAAAGACTGCCATTTCCAACCATGGAAGCAGAATGTTAGCAGTGCATCTACAGAATTTCAAGTTGAATGGAGTTGAAAAATGCAAAATAAGTTACACCCAGTTATTGGTGAGTGTGACAAGTACTACCTGATTGTGCAGGGAGAGACAAAAATTCAGAAGGCAATAAGCCTTACAAAAAATCAAGACATGTTTATCAGGCAAGCATTGTGGCATAGTGAGTCAAGCCACTGCCCGCAGCATCAGCATTCCATATGAGTGCCAGTTTGTTCCTGGATGCTCTACTTCCCATCCAGCTTCTGGCCAATAGCCTGAGAAAAGACAATGGCAGATAACCTGGATGTTTGGGTCCTGCCACACACATGGGGTCTCAGATAACTGTCCTGGAACTTGGCTTAGGCCAGGCTCAGCCTTTCCATGGTGGTCATCTGGGGAGTGAACTAGTGGATGGAAGATCTCTCTCACTCCTTCTTCTCCCTCACTTTCTCTTTCTTGATTTTTTTTTTATTAATTACATTGCATTATGTGACACAGTTCTATAGGCACTGGGATTTCCCCATCCCCTCCCAAACCCTCCCCCCATGGTGGATTCCTCCTTGTTGCATTACCACAGATCAGATCAGTTGAAATTCTTTCATTGCAAGCATATACCAAGCATAGATTCCAGCATCTTATTGTCCAGACAAATTCAACGGCTTGTTGGAGAGACCATCTCTGGTCTGAAGGTAGAGCTGGCTGAGTATCATCCCCAACAATTAAAAACCCCAACCTAACATCAGCAACAATTTACAATGTTATGGAATTAATTGACATAGCATTGAGTAACCAACATGTTTAAAAAAAATGCAACTTCTTTACCACATCCTGTGACTCCTTCGTTGACATTTCAATTTTAGTTTGTACACAACCGGTTCTATGCACCTTAAAATGGCTATAGATTACTATTCAGCTGTCTCATGTCTATTATCATTATAGTATTTAGCATTATATAGCGTTGAAGCATAATTTTGCTGAACTTGGCCTTTTTTTTGGGTAGTCTAGACTGGCTTAAAACTCTAACAAGACATATGTCAACAGTTTAGGTGCAGAACAGTTTTAAGAGGGGCGTGCAGAGAAATCTTCAATACCCTAGTGAGGAGTGACCAATCTTTGTGTCCCACCTAGTAAGGTATAAGTGAATCCCTGCTGACCATTTCCTGTCAGATTCCAGATAAATAAATAAATTTTTTTAAAGGTTTATTCATTTTTTATTACAGCCAGATATACAGAGAGGAGGAGAGACAGAGAGGAAGATCTTCCGTCCAATGATTCACTCCCCAAGTGAGCCGCAATGGGCCGATGCGCGCCGATCCGAAGCCAGGAACCTGGAACCTCTTCCGGGTCTCCCACGCGGGTGCAGTGTCCCAATGCATTGGGCCGTCCTCAACTGCTTTCCCAGGCCACAAGCAGGGAGCTGGATGGGAAGTGGAGCTGCCGGGACTAGAACCGGCGCCCATATGGGATCCCAGGGCTTTCAAGGCGAGGACTTTAGCCGCTAGGCCACGCCGCCGGGTCCAAAATAAATAAATTTTTAAAAATACATTTTTAAAAATTATTTTTATGGGAAAGTCAGACATACAGAAAAGGAGGAGAGATAGGGAGGAAGATCTTCTGTCCATTGGAAAACCAAGATCCTGGACAGTGTGGGCATCATGGCGGACAACGAGCAGCTCAACAAGGTCATCAGTGAGCTCAAAGGCAAGGACCTCAAGGACGTGATCGCCCAGAGCATTGGCAAGCTGGCCAGTGCGCCCGCCAGCGGGGCTGTAGCTGTGTCTGCTGCTCCGGAATCCGAAGCCCTGGCTGCCTGCTCAGCCCCTTGCAGCAGTGGAAGAGAAAAAGCAGGAAAAGGAAGAGTCAAGGAGTGAGACGACGACATGGGGTTCAGCCTGTTTGACTAGATCATGTGTCCCTCTAATAAAGCCTTTTACATTAAAAAGAAGAAGAAGAAAAATCCACATTTTTGACACAACAAGGGAGAACCCATAAGCACCCAAGGGCGCTGCCAATCATACCTTGACCTGAATCCTGGAAAGACTGACCCTCGTTGGCCAGGCCACTGTGGCACGTGCACCATTTGCAGAGAACTAAGACTTCTGAGACCTGGACTCAGGGATGGCTGTGGTCCTCACACGACGGCTCTGGCTCTCTCCCGCATTTCCACATTTTCTGTTAAGTGATCATTGTTGAGTGTAAGACACACAGTTTTAACATGCATGTAGTGGATATCTGTGTTTGTCATGACCACGTGTGCCTCACCCAAGACTTGGAGGTCTCTGCCTGCAGTCTCTGTGTCCTCTCCAACTTTTCCAATTTGATTCATGAATAAAGCTTACGACTGGGGAAAGATACGACTCATAGACCTGGCCCGTTAGAAACGGAAATGCCAGTCAGCAGACACTCCGGCAGCTTAAGTTGTGATAGCTGTAAAGAATCATAAACAAACCTAACAACGCATGGATGAGAACATTGAGAGAGTCGTTGAAAAGCTGGATCCGCATCTCTCAGTGCTAACTATTCTTGTGGCCAGTTATTTCATCTGTTACATAATCAAAAAGTGGAAATTGTAAGTTACAGACTCAAAACTAAAAATTGTATGTGACGAAATGTACAATACTGTTAAGTGCTGATAATTATGATGTAAAAATTCTTGAGATCTCAAAATGTAATACTTTATTCAAAACTTTATGAAAAGTAATAGCTGCATGATTCTTATCCTCTAGATTTAATTGCTTAACAAACAATTTCTCAAATATTCTAAATTAATATTAATAATATGCTCATTTAGAAATAGCTACCATGGGGCCCGGCACAGTAGCCTAGCAGCTAAAGTCCTCGCCTTGAATGTCATATGGGCATCGGTTCTAATCCTGGTGGCCCTGCTTCCATCCAGCTCGCTGCTTGTGGCCTGGGAAAGCAGTCGAGAACAGTCCAAAGCCTTGGGTCCCTGAACCCAACTGGGAGAACCAGAAGAGGCACAGCTCCTGGCTTCAGATTGGCGAAGCTCCGGCCTTTGTGACCTCTTGAAAAGTGAATCAACAGACAGATCTTTCTCTGTCTCTCCTTCTCTCTGTATATCTGACTTTCCAATAAAAAAAAATGGATAAATAAATCTTTACAGAAATAGCTACCACTTAAGTTCTGGACTCTTATTCTACAGGAAGAAGACAGAAACATGAAAATTTTCCAAAATGGTGATTTAGCTGTTTGGGGCTCTGGGGTCATTTTGTTGGCCAATAATTCTCCTTGGGTACTTTCCTCTTCAGAAAATACTGCTGAAAACCTAGTAACAGACGTCACACAACACATTCACATATACTCCTCAGCACTTTAACCAACTTATCAGAATAGTGACAACAGATTGTGTTGCCAACTCAATTTTAAAAACAATAAACAATAAAACAATAAAACAATAAAACTTTTACTAATTTGGGGAACCCTATAAAAATATCATTCTTGAGCGGTTTCCAGTGTCCATTTTCTAGTCATTCTTTAAAGCTTAGCATGTATATTTTGTTTGGCATTATAAAAGTATATTTATCCTACTTTATGTCTACATCTTTATTCCTACTTTGAATAAAAAGAATTCAAGTGTGTTACCATTGACATGTATTCAATTTAAAATTATCTTTCTACATAACAAGTTAGTGTGAAGTACACAATGATTTGAGTTCCCCTGACAAAGAATTTCAACCACATTTTTTTTTGGTATAGGATTATTAAGAGGTAAAAGATACTCCATGTCTCCTTAAACAGATTCCTCCATCTATTTAATAAGTGGTGTGTTTGCTTAAGGCACTCTTTCAATTTGCACCACTTGGTAATATACCCACCAGGAGGCAGGTTGGCCTTCTCACCCTAAATATAGTTAATGCTTTCTTCAGCCCCCAGCATCCATTCTCCCTAACCAGTTGGGGCGTATCTTGTAAACAGAATAAATAATTAGCTACTTAACAGCTTCTTACTTGGAACATGAATTTTTAATCACTTAAGTGCAACATGGCAGAATGAGTGAACATATGCCTATATTTGCCTAAGAAAATAATGATCAGAATCACTGTTCTCAGCAGGGCTCCGAAAAGAGAGAGCGATTTAATGGGGCTTTGTGGCCTTAGGACACTGCTCGAGAACCCAGAATACGGAGAAGCTTCTTTCTGCTTGTACATTAAGAAACAATACCTGCAAGCCAGAAATCTCCCTAGCAAATGTCCTTCTAAGTCTGCCATCTGCCATGCTTACAGAGTCACTCTATAGTGACGCGCACTCCAACTGAACTGTGTCCCATCTCCTATAAATCCTCTTAAAACAAGAAAAATCAGAGAAAATTCAAGAGGTTATGCTATTTTGCCACTTGAAATCTCAGCACAAAATTATTTTTCCAGAAATGCAGTTTGTATCTTTCATGACTGTAATGATTCAACCTCCTTTTTTTTCCTGCTAGTAATTACAGCAATCTTGCTCTAAGGATGAGATTGTAACTCACACTGAGGACCCAATTACCTTTTTCCGCACATGATTTACACAAACAGGATTTAGCATGTCCTGAGATGTCTATCCCAAATTAATTCACATGGCCCAATTTTAAAATGCTACAGTTCTCTATTGTCTAATCAGAAAAAAAAAGTCTTGTTGAATGACCTTACATGGACAATGCCCATTATCAATATTCACATGCCACACAGCTTTGAAAAAGTATGAAGTCTTTTGATTTGTGAATTATTCAGTAGAGACCGAGGTTTAACCTGGCAGTAAGTCCTTACAAAGAGTAAGAAAGAACATTCCCTTCCTTCATCCTTTCCTTCCCCTCTTCCTTTTACATCTCTTCCCTTTGTCTTCCCTTCCCGTCATTCCCCTGCTCTTTTGAGCTAAATGAAAAGGAAAGCCCTGCTTTCCAGTACACACCATTAGCAAGGGCTGTGGTTGTGTGCCATTATGTACTAATGGACCCACGGTGCAATGTGACACCATTTGCGATCTCCTTGGGGGGATATGGACTCATAATACACGTGTTTATTTTAAGTCTAAAAGGGCAGACTAATGGTTTCAGCACTTTAGTGTTAAGTAATGAAAAATGTTCCCCTTTGGTAGGAAACGTGTTGTAATGTAATCCATGTTTTCACAGGATAATCTGATCTTTTTCCTCTTTATTGGCCTGCCCTGAAATTTCAAATTCCCTTCATGAATTAAGGTGGAACATGGTCATGTATGTAGTTCACTGTAATCATCTCTCAACCTTCCAGCACACATGTGCCAGGAGAACT
Organism: Ochotona princeps; assembly: GCF_030435755.1. NCBI lineage: Eukaryota > Metazoa > Chordata > Mammalia > Lagomorpha > Ochotonidae > Ochotona > Ochotona princeps. Next base: position 74,059,587 of record NC_080838.1, read on the forward strand.
TACATTCCAGATCCCCAAATTCGCAGACAGCTTCTTCCTCTAGCATTCTAATCATGCTGGGGTTTTATGCTCCTTCCTTCTTTTTCCTAAAAGTTTTAGTTTGGATAGCTACACTTAAACAAGTTATACTATTAAAATTTTTTTAAGTAATTAAGAGATGACTAATTCTTTGACCTCATAGACTCTTTATCATGTTCAAAGATCCAGATGAGAAACCAAAGGTTCTGATGTGGATAGATGGCTCAGCAGTTAAGTCACTGCTGGGAGCCCTTCGCCCCAGCAGGCTGCCTACAGTCCTGGTGGCTGGGGTTCCCGTCCAGCTCTAACTTAATGCTCACCTAGAGAGGCTCAAACACTAGGGTTCCTAACGTCCGCAGGGAAACCTGGATTGAATTGTAGTGTCCTAAGGTCAGTCTGGTTTAGCGTTGACTATCATGGGCATTGGGGAGCATGGAGCTGCGAATGAAAGCGTTCCTTTTGTATGTCTGTTTCTCCTTGTCTCTCTACCTTTCATGTAAAATGAAAGTAAATAAAAATAAAAACAGAAACCCAACCCTGTATGCATTTACTCCAAACAATATGTCTCATGACGGTTGATTAACTTGTCAGAATATTCCACGGATTCACTGGTATACTTTTTTTTTTACATTGCAATGCACAGCTCAGACCATTGTAGGAAATGACAGAATTTAGCAATCAGCTGGTCGGTATTTCAAGGCTGAGGGTATGTTGGAATTCCTTACATTAGATGGGGGAATGATGTTTCCAGTCTAGAGTCTTAGAAATCAGACATGTTCAACAGGTGTCATAAGGGAAACTGCACATGTTGTGACTCTCACTTTTTCTTACCTGAATTCAGGTTTCCTTTTAATCAAGCAGGGAAGGAAGTTAAAAAAATAGATATTCACAATGTGCATATTTCATATGGAAACAAACTTACCAAGCTCCTCAAATATAAGCTTTTCCATTCTCTGTTGTTTTCAAATGCAATCTTAAGTAAGACACACATTGGTGTAGTTTGAGAATTAAATAAACAGCCACATTAAATGTAAATGAAATCTGGCAACTGAAAGCACTTGGGAAGTTTGTGTGTCCCATGAAGCTATCAGATGCCAAGTCTTGAATACTGCATGTCTCACAGTGTGCTTTAATATCATAGCCGCTTAACAGCTAAAATATCGCATAATGAAGCAGCAGTACGCAGTGACACCGGGGACAATGATTTGTAGCTGTTTCACTTACTTAGCACACCGCGTGCACAAACATCATTGTCTTCCACAGTCGTTTCAAGGATGTATTGTAGAAGACAGTGATTTGACCCAGGAGTTCTGTTTTGACTGACAGTACTTTCTCAGACCATCTGCGTTTTTTAAAATTGCACTAATATCATTGGTAAGAAGCTTTTACTCAAACAGTAAATTTTGTTCTGAGTTTCACAAATTTTACCCATAGCACACTCTTGATTTTCCAAAATTATTAAAACTTCCTTTGAAAGTTCATGAAATAAATTTGAAACTATCTGCCCACCTCAAGATAGCAGACATTTCCTAAAATCTAATCTAATTGATGTTAAAATAAGAAATTAGAACAGCTAAGCTTCTAAGTAGGTTACAGTTTTACATTAAGTACTTCAATAGCTTGATGCTGTACTGTGCTTAACTGACATTGGAAAACAAAGGGAAAGCAATAACCACAAAGGGACCCATTACATTCACAAGAACACAAGCTAATCATTGTGGCATTTCTAGACTTTATTTTCCAAAAGTCAAAGGAGTCATGAACACTGCACTTCTTTCACTCACGTTCTTCTCCTTCTTTTATTATAGTTCACAAAGAGTAGGCACCACAGGCTCACTAAGTGCTAGGTAAACTGAGATCCCCAGGGCCTCTGTGGCTTGCCAAAGGTTAGGGAGGTGGCTTTCCACTGCACCCAGAGCAAATAAATGATTCCTTTCTTGATTCTCCTGTTTTTGTTACACATAACTATACTTCTATGTTAACGATGCTCAACGGAGACTGCAAGTTAAAAGAAAAAGGTTGATGTGTTTTATGCATTAAAGCTCAGAATGGACCATATTCTCCTTATATAATTGATTTTTCATGCACCCCATGTATAATTCCACCCAATTGTTCAAAAATTCTTGTCATTTTTCAGATGTAATGATTGGATAAGTCTGTTGTAAATGGCAGAAATGTTTAATTTGGACACACACACTGATAAGAAAAGGCAATGGAAGACAGTAATAGCGTAGTCAGAGCCAAGTGAAATAAAACAATTGTGCCAGCAGTTGGAATGCCATATGGAAAAACACAGCCTGATTTCATAACCAGGATGGAGGAAAACCTGTCCAGGGTTATTTGTGTTGCATATTCATGACCTGATAAAGTGTGTTAATTGCTGAAAGAATGAGGAGTCAACCAAGAATGGATTTATTGTGATAGCAATAGAACATGTAAGGAATAACAATACAGTTTCAGAAATTTATTCTATTGGTAGGTAGGTCAAGGTGTTTTTTTTCTCCCTGTTTAGAAATGGCAGAAAAAAGAAATTGGACTTTATGTCATCCATATTAAAATGTATCTTCATGTTCATTGTTACAGAAATGCCATAAGTGTTTAATCACTTATTGTGTACTTAATTTTAGTTAATTGAAAGAGGGAAGCACATTTCATGCCCAGAACTTTGCACAATTTGCCATGCTATGTAAGTCTAAAAAGTACAAAATGCTGAACATTTCCAACTACAAATAAAATATGTTTTCAATCCCCAGTTATGTTTGTTCCTAAGTTTTATGTGACATGTAGAACTAGCTAATGTCTGAAATCTAAATAAATTTTGGAACATTCACTTTAGTCTCGGGGCTTCAACCACCGCTTTGGGGGGCTCTAAATCAGGTTTTAAGCAGCACCTTACAGACACTGTCCTTTGCAACACTCACTTTGCATGTTAAGAATCAGTGTGCTAAGGTACTTGATGCAACACAGGCATCCCGTGTCAGAATGCCAACTCAAATTCTGGCTGCTTTGCGTCCCTCCCAGCTTCCTGCTAATGTGTCTTGGGAAGACAAAGTTGGGTTACCCAGGAGCTTACACTGTGTCACCCATCTGAGATCTGAATGACTGCTCACTCCTGGATTGGAATTAGCCCACATCTTACTCTTGTGGCCATTTGAGGAGTAAACAAGTAGATGGAAAAATTCTCTCTGTCTCTATCTGTGAGTTCCTGTGTGTTTCTATGTGCGACTCTTTTAAATAAATGCAAAAAAATTCCTTTTTAAACAAGTTTCCCAAGTCACTTATATGTAAGAAAATTCATTTTCAAGTGAGATGCAGTATGTTGAATAGTTATTCAAAGTCACACACTTAAGTAATAGAACTAAGAGTTGACACCTAGTTTGTTGAATGTGCCAAATCATGTGTCTTTCACTTTTAAATATCCATTTAGTTATGCAAGATATTTGTAGATTAACATTGCAAGCCCAAGCAGTAATTGGCATTTAGCATGTTTATTTCTCTGATTGCAATTTTAATTTAATCTCATTAAAAAGTAATTTTCCACGAGCAACTTCAGTACCACCCATTATGTACAATCCAAAAAAAATAAATTACATTTTGGTAATTAAGTCTCTGATATTTCATATCATACTTAACCCTTGAGTAAATGAATTTCAAGGAAAGGTGCCAGATGGACAGAGAAAGAGTCAGACTTGTTCCACAGTGTAATGAAAAGCATAGAAAATGTGAACAACAAAATAATTACTACTAAAAGTAGCATATATCAATCTCAGATTCTAAACTTTGTCTATTTCAAATGAAATGTGTTTAAATGGTGTAGGGACAACAAAAGATATTAAAAGGGTAAATTCATTGTATGCTGATTCTTGTTATTTTGGAAGATTGTTCCATTATTTTTTCTATTAAAATGGTTTTTCATTTTGTTAACTATCTTTTCTCATGTTTTAGAATTTTATTTTGCTTGTTCACTTACAATATATTTTAAACTTCCTTTTCTTCTGTCTTCCATCATGATGTCTGATTGTGCAGAATAATAAAATTTCCACTTTATTTTTCTAAGTTGAAAGCTTATCATTTCTAGCCACCAGTGATAATACAGATATCAATTTTGCAGATCCAGTCACACTATAACTAAACAGTTATACAGTTACATAACTAAACAGCTTACTTCATGTTCTATCTATAAGATTTTGTCACCCAGAACCTTAGGGATAAGCCAGTCGAAACCTCTTTTTTTTGTTTCAAGATTTATTTATTTTTTTGGAAAGTCAGATACACAAAAGGAGGAGAAACAGAGAACAGCCTCTCCTTTCCAACGATTCACTCCCCAAGTGGCGCAGTGGTTGGAGCTGTGCTGATCCAAAGCCAGGAGCTAGGAGCTTCTTCTGGGTTTCCCATGCAGATGCAGGGTCCCAAGGCTTTGGGCCATCCTCGACTGCTTTCCCAGGCCACAAGCAGGGAACAGGATGGAAAGCAGGGCCACCAGGACATGAACCAGCACCCAACTGGATCCAGGTGCGTTCGAGGCAAGGACTTTAGCTGCTAGGCTACTGAGCCAGGCTCTGAAACCTCTTTTTGTAGGAAGATGCTGGTATGAGTTTGCAATTTTATTTCTGAACTGCCAGCTGTACTATGTTTTTGTTGGTATCACATTTTTCATATACTTCATGCATTTTCTTATTTTAAAATTTTGTTCACCGTAAGGAGGCTTAGCATGAGGGTGGCCTAGTGGCTCCATTCCTTCCTCATTATACTATGGTTCAAAACTGCTATCTCTCAAAATAGCAGGCTGGATCAAAATGAGCATTTGAATAGCTACTGAAAAACTAGGACTACTGATAATATAGAAATACAAGAGGAGTAGGAAGGTGAAATGCTTAGACAGAAGCCCAATTCTTTTTCAGAAAATAAGTACCTATTTTTTACTATTTGTTTCTCTGCAAGGCAGAAAGAAGATGTGATAGAGGGAACAATAGTGATCGGTAAGTTGATGGATGGATGGACAGATAGATGATAAAGTTTCCTATCAGACGGGGTGTGCCAAGCCAAAGACTGCAACAAGGCTTTCTTTCTAGCGGATGCCTAGCTAATGGAAGCAGAGGTAGAGCGTAAACCCAGACATCTGATACAACATGTGGCTGTCCCAAGCAGGATCTTAAACAATGTGCTAATTGCCAGAAGCTCATGTTTTAACTGAAATTTGAGAGCCTGTATAATATTCAGATGAGTCTCGGCTAACCTTCAGCGCATCAAGCAACGTGCCTCCCATAAAGCCTGCTGAAAAGAGAGTTGGCCCAGACAGCAGGAAGCAAGCTGGCTTGTAGGTTTTTCTACTCTTCCAATTTATTTTGTTTTACATTTTGTTTTGGATTTGTGTTTGTGTTTTTAACACTAAACAGCTTATTTCTCATGTGGATCACATTTTATGTATATGTAGAAACTGCTTTTCACGATAAAACCAATTGTCATATAAGTTTATTGTAATTATCCATAGATTATAAATAATTTCTAGAGTCCCATATAAAGTAAAATGTTGAGCCTTGCTCAAAACCAAGGTGTTTTAGTAATTAGGTGAATTAATCACACATTTCATGAGTTTTAAAGTAGGTGGTATCTCTTCTGTGAGTTCCTAAGTGGTGTATTTGGGCTATCATAATGAAGTTAAAGCAGAAAGCTGACATTTGCTACATATTATAGGTTTTCTAGGATGTTAATACTCCCAAAACTATTTTTTAGCATATACTTACATTTTTCAGGATAACACTGTGTCTTAAAGTATGGATTAGCTGTTTTGCTACATTTTTGCAAGCTAAATATATCTTTCCTTGGAAAAAAATTTCCTGGTTTAAAGATGAATTAATGTTCAATCAGTTTATAAAATATTAAATAAAGCACAAAGATTAATGAAAATCACATTTTAGATTACTATTTGATGAAAACTATCCCAGGGTGTTGTATTATCTTTTGAAATAATCTATTTGGAAATTGAGGCCATGAGTAGCGATTACACTGTCTTAAGTTACCTATTTTAATATTTAGGTTGTGTTCCAAGGACACACGTTTACACGGCACAAATTCTCTTGAAGTTATTTCTAGACATAAGTTTTCTCAAACTCCTCCCTTCCAATTCTTTGAACACACCGGCAAAACTACTTCCACTCTCATTTCTATCTGTTGTGACAACAGCACTTGGTGCTATCAGGCCACCTCTGCTTCCTCCGACTTCAAAGGATGGAGTGCCTTGGTCTCCCACATGTGAATCATTGACCTCTTGACTCTATTAACAGAACTGATAATGAACGCTCCCCAGGCATCCTCTAATCCTTTTAATAGATGTTTGTTTCGCCTAGATTCATTTTTTATTTACCATTTTTAAGTTTTTGTACTATGCTATTTGTAAGTTAGAGCTACAGAGAGGGAGTGACAGAATTTTCATCTGTTGGTTCCTTCCTCAAATGATGCTACTTCCATAGTGGAATATCAACATCCCTGTTGGCTCTTAACCATCTTCTTGGCTTGGCTTCAGACTGGAACTGGAAAGTGGCACCTTACACTTGTTTATGCAATAAGAACAGCCTGACCTTGGAACTGATGCTGAAATGAAACACTGCCTAGCAATGCAAGTGCCCGAGAGGTGTAGCAGAATACACTCTGGTTTCCTGCAGACTTACGCGTGGGTTCTGTTACTCTGTCCTTGAAATGTCAGTGCCTGCTATAGTTGCCCAAAGATAAACTAATGTAGTACCTGTGAGTTTCTTTGAAAATTAATAAATTGTAACTCCTAACTGCTTTAAAGGTTCTACTTTCAGTCTTCAAGCGTATGCAGTTTGGTGAGGGATATGTGATTGGTTGACTCCTTCATCCTTTGTGAAGTTTTCACCGCAGCGAAGCAGAACTAATTTGTGGAAAGCTCAAATCAAACCAAAGTATAACGCATGGTCAACAGCTATTGAGTATTTGGAAATTGGGCTTTTTCTTTTGGGGAAAGGGGCCTAATTTGGATTCGATTATCTAATTAATGACTGCAAATCATCATTGCCTGAAGTGGTTTCAATGGGAAACCACTGTATATTAATATATAATACATATTTAGTTTCAACTTCACTGGAATTCTCAGTGATCCCCTGAGCTCTAATTAAGCAATCGTATGGACCTTAGCATGACTTGTCAGAATTCAGCAGCATTTGGGATGCATTATCACCTCAAAGTTAATAATTTATGATCAGTATTCAGTCCTTATTAACTAGTCAGCATGAAGGGAATTACTGATATTTGAAGAGACTCGTTTTCATGACTCATTCTCAGAAAGTGTAAAGTCAGAGTGAAGCACTTGTTGAGTGCTGATGGATGTAGATACCTTCTGAAAGAGCCAACAATTTCATAATACCCAGAACCGAAATGAAGGGTATCTTCTTAAAGCTTTGATTTGATTCCTCACATATGTGTGAGTGTGTGCATCTACATGTCTATGTAACATTTTTGATTAAGTAATGCATTCATACTTTTACAGAAAAGTATTAAACATTGTCACGATGTTTTCTTGTGGTTTGGACCATCTCATTTATTTCTTCTGTAGAATATGTCTGCTCTATGAATTTTTCTGTTGTAATTAAGAATAAATGTCTATTTGTACATTAAAAATTTCTTGATTATCTTGATATTAAAAAGTCTCTAGATTTCTGTCTTGGTCATTGTGGCATTTATGATTGCAATCCAAGAAAAAATGGGGTCACAATAAATGGTATTTGAGTGCAATAGTGTAAAACTTTTAAAATGTGCAAAGGTTTGTCTTCTTACAGTATAAAGTTACAGAGGATGCACTGAAACAAGTTGAAAATAATAACCAATTTAAGTTAGGGCAAGCGTTTAGACTGATTGTTACAATACCACTTCAGGCAGCTTTGTCCAGTAGCAGAGTGTCCAAATTCAATCTCCAGTCCTGTTTTCTAATTCCAGGTCTTTGATAACACGAACTCCTAGTAGCCACAAGAACGTATCAAGTGGTGAGACCCTAATCACCAAAGGAAGACATGAATTGAGTTACTGGCTACTAGCTTACTCTGGCTTGTTCCCGGGAAACAGTCACTTCATCTCATCAACCCTGCCGATTGCCTTACCTTATAAAGATTCTTCCCAGAATTCTTTAAAATCTGCTAATCACAGTGTGAGATTTTCATCCATATTAAAAGTCATTTTGAGTGATACATAACTGCCATTTATGACATAGCTACAAAACATATTTTTCTGGAGTCATCCACATGTCAATCTATCGCTCTGACAAGATTGGACCCCATTCCATTCATACGTTATTGAATTTATTTCAACCTTTGTCTTAATTGCCACGTTCATGTTATTGTCCTGTGAAATAAATTCAGAAACTCTCAATTCTATAGTATTTTCTACCAATCAATGTTTCTTATATGCTATTTGTGATTGAATGAATGGTGTGCTCATTGCCGCATTCCCCTGGCTCAGTATACTCAGAAACATCTCTGGGCCGATACCAAGGGGAGGACATCAATTATTCCAGTCCTGAGTTACGTTGTTTTCTCAGATGTGCCTCCTGAAGCCTTCTCCAGACACCACACCACTAATGTGTGTATTTCCTGATTATTTTGCTTATTGAGAATTAATTTCTCAAGTGTAAAAGCGTATACATTTTAAAAATTGTCAGAAACGTGCTAGAAATTGTAAACTTTGGCCTGTTTTTCTCCTGATTTATCAGACAAGATTGGTTGGCAATATCTGTTTTGTTTTTCTATCAGAAATGCTTAACATTGCAACATTCCAGCAGTTTCTCAAAATTGGTCTCTTTTTTTGGTAGATACATTGAGTTGTTTTTTAGAAGTAAATGTAAAACAAGCTCACTATTTGAGTTGTTAATATATTCTTGCCTCACAATACTTACATACTCTCATTAGTTTTGACCTCAGCCATGCAAAGAAACAATCCTTCCATTCACTAATTTTAGCACTTTTAGCATAAAAGAAGTAAGAATAAAAAAGGATAGTATAGGCAGTTTGTATTGCATGGCAATAGATGGGCTGCAGCTGGATGGTCTTCTCACATGCTGACCTAATTATGACCTTCACTGATCCTAATTTTGCTAGAAAAATGATTCATCATTGAAAATTTTGCTCTTTGTTTTGTTAATTCTTTTTTGAAACTAATGTAAAAATGCATTTTATAAAAATCAACTTTTTTTATTATCTAAGACTCTTAGAAAATAAACTGACCCATACCAGTATAATTTGTAACTCAGAATTTTGTTGTTAATCTTCGAAAAGGGCATGTAAGATGCAATGTTTCCCTGACTTATTTGACCCTGATGTACTTTTCCTTAGCACCATGGTCACCTAAAATAATGCAGTTATTCTAGAGGATAAACTTTGACAACATGACACCGTGATCTCCCAAGGGTCTGGCCTTTTTCCAGTTTTCCAGGATAACCCACACCTATTTTCTTTTTTCTCTTTCTGTTTTCTTTTACTTACCTTTTCTCCTTCTCTGCTTTCCTCTCCCACCCTGACTTCTTTCCTCCCTTCTGGTCCACCTTCCTTTTTTCCCACCTTCCTTCTTTCTTCTCTTTATCTTTTTATAACTCCATCCCTCCTTTCCTTTCTTTCCACCTTCCTCCCTCCCTTTCTTCGTTATACTATTCTCTCTTCTTTCTCGCTCTCTCTGTATGTATGTGTGCGTATGTGTGTATGAGCGTGTGTATGTGCGTGTATGTCCGTGTATGAATGTATGTGTATGTGTGTGGCTGTGTATGTGTGTGTCTATGTGTGTATGTGTAGGTGTAGGTGTTCTTTGCTTTCTACATAGACCAGGATCTCACTGAGCCCTTTAATGTTTTATAATCTTTTCTTCTTTTATTTTTTCTTTCACCCACATTATAGCATTTCATTTCACACAATGTTTCCCTGATACCTGGACTAATTATAACCTGTGATTCTGGTATCTCACATAACACTGGGTACAATTCCATTTTGTTTTAAGATCTTCCATGCATTGTTTCACTCCTTAAGTGGCCACAATGGCCAGAACTGAGCCAATCTGACCCAGGAGCCAGGAACTTCTTCCAGGTCTCTTACATGGGTGCAGGGTTCCAAGGCCATGGGCCATCCTCTGGTGCTTTCCGAGGCCACAAGCAGGGAGTTAGAAGAGAATTGGGGCAGCTGGGATATGAACTGGTGCCCATATGACATCCTGGCACATAAAAGGTGAGGACTTCAGGCTACTGCACCTGGTCCCAGGCAGAAGTTTGACTTGCAATAAGTATTTATTGAATAAATTAATAAATATATGATTGTATGCTGTTAAGGCATAGAAAGCATTGTAGTTACCTTGTATTATCTATATTCCTACACTTCTGGCTTATTTTACATTCATCCTTTAAGCTCCAAAATATCAAAATATCAAATCTCAAAAAATAGTAAAGAATATAAAATTCCAAGACTTAACAAGTAATGGCAATGAGCACAAGTTACTCTGTTCTGTCCATGTCAGGATAGGTAATAACTTAGTTAAGTTTATCATAATCTTTGTGGGGTTTTTTGTTTGCTTGTTTTGCTTTTTAAATATTGTAAAAACTTTTTGTCCTGCAAGTGTGACTCACATTGCAGATTCAGTATGTATCCATTTTATCATCCATAAGTCTTCTTCCAGTTGCATGGGTAAATTGTCATTTTATATTTTACTGATAAATAATTTGCTCTGCTTCAAAGAACTGTTATGACGGAGAATTTTAAATCAACATTTGAAATATGAACATTCCATAGAAGGCTTGCTCAAGTCCTAGTCATGGGACTACCTCTGACTCAGCTTCCTGCTAATTCAGAATAGGATGCAATGAATGATGGAGTGCCTGGCTTCCGGCTGTAGGCTGCAGTCTGACCCTCTTTTACTCTGCCTTGTCTCCAGCCCTCCCTCCCTCTCTCTTTTCTTTTGTGCTCTCTCTCTCTCTCTCTCTCTCTCTCTCTCTCTCTCTCTCTGTTAGCCTACCTTTCATATGGATGAAAATAGATATATAAACATTATTTTAAAAATCAGTGTCCCAATCAAGATCACCCGATTCCCTACCGTTTCCCATGTGGTCATTTATGGCTGTTACATGTCTGGCCATTTGTCTATTTCTGAGGTAGAGAGGAAAGACTGAGCCTCTTGGCAACCACAGTGTTTTGTCAACCAAGTAAATGCTTCCCCAAATCCAGATGTGTTTCTGGTTCACCAAAGTAGACATATGCTCAGGCACACTGGTCTGCGCTCTGTTGATTTCAAGACTAAGCTGAAGTTGAAGCTGGAGGGGTGTGCAATAGAGTGTTTCTATTTGACTTCCATTAATATCTGTCTGTGAGGACCAAGCCCATTGCAAAAGTACAAAGGTGTCAGTAAGCTGAAGAAGCAACTGTTCTCTTGATAGTTTTTGAAAAGGTTATGTTTATCAAATTAGGTGCGATGTTACATAATGTGGAAGTGGAACCTGTATTTTGTTTTGTAACAAATACAGTCACTACACTAAATAAGGATCCAACTGCATGCCGTGATTGAGAAATTAATGCTATCTGCATGGAATTATTTGAAAGCATTTGTACTATAAAATCCAGAAGAAAGATGGAGTCTACTTTTAACCATTTAAAAATTCTATATAGTACATATTAAAATCATATTTTTGTAAGTCGTGGTCTTTGTAATGAGACGGCACATTTTCCCTTTATCTGTCTTCTTGTTTTTGAATGCATACATTAATACAGAAAAGCACAAAGAAGTATTCTTTGAGCACAGGATGATTAAGCATTGTTCAAAAGTTTATTTCTATTTGAAGGGCAGATTTTTATAGGGAAGGAAGGAGAGACAGAGAGAGATCTTCCAGCCATTGATTCACTCCCCATTTGGCTGCAATGGGCAGAGTTGGGTCTTTCCAAAGCAGAGTCTGGAGTCTCTATCCTCGTCTACCATGTGAGTAGCATGGGCCCCAGCACAGGAAGCTGGATGGACGTGAAACAACCAGGACTCAAACCAGCCACAAATATCACGTAATATAGTCTTTTACAAAAAAAATCAATAAATGAAGCAGGTAAGTTAACCACTGCATAAAAAGTGCAATTCAGTGAAGACAACGTTTATAAATATAAATATGTATAAATGCATACGCATATATACATACTAAGTGATACATAATTGACACTTCTAAAAAATATATGTGTTAATTTCTACCTATGATAAAAATGAGAAAGATCTCATTCTATGCCTAGGCTATTTCATATCACATATTTATCTTCAATTCAATTTATTTTTGAAATAATCAGAATTTCATTCTTTTAATGGCTGAGTAATATTCCAGTATATGTGTGTGTATAATGTGTGCATATATGACATTTTTATCCATATGTTTATTGACTGACATCCAATCTGACTCCATATTTTCATTATTGTGAACAGTGCTGTTTTCTAATAATATGAACTACTTTTGGAATGAAAGGAGCAGGAAGGAGCTTGGCAGGAGGCATGAGGGAGAGTAGAGTGGGAAGCTGTATTGTGTGCTTAAATATGTGTTTATATGAAATACATGAAATTGGTTCACCTTGTACAAATTAAATAATTTAGATTAAAAATATGTTTCTAATTCTTTCCCACCTTAAGACAATTTAAGTTCTATTTAAGAATAATTTTCTATCCAGGAGAAAACAAGCAGTTTTTTTTTAATTCTTTTTTTATTACATTTGATTTTATAACAGTTTCATAGGCTCTGGGATTCCCCCAACCCCTCTCCGTGCCCTCCCGCCATGGTGGATTTCTCTACCTTGATGCAGTATTACAGTTCAAATCCAGTCATAATTCTTTTATTACAAGCATGTACTTTGCATAGTGTCCAGCATCTTATTGTCCAGATACATTCAACAGTTTCTTGGGGGAGACCATCTCTGGTCTGAAGGCAGAGCTGGCAGAATATCATTCCGACCCATTAAAAGCCACAATATAACATCAACAAGGGTTTACAACATTTTGGAGTTAATTTACATGGCATTGAGTGACCAATATGTTAGAAAATGCAAGTTCTTAACCACATCCTGTGATTACTTCATTGACATTTCAATTTTAGTTTATACACAACTGGCTGCTATATGCCTTAAAATGGCTATAGGGTACTATTCAGCTGTCTCGTGTCTATTTTCATTTTTATATTTAGTAGTTTGTAGTGTTGAAGCATAATTTTTACTGAACTTGGTAGATTTTGGGATAGTCCATGCTGGCTTATAACTCTAAGAAGGCATTTGTCAAGAGTTGAGGCACAGAAGAGTTTTAGTGAGTTTGGAGTTAGAAAAGCCCAGTGAACACAATGGCCAGGAGGGCTGCTGCAGTGGAGGAACTTCTTCCTGGTACTGCTATGAGTGAGAAAAAAATGAAAATACTAAGATAAAAATAAAGAAAGTATTTTGCAAATTTAACTATTTCACATGTTATCTAAGGAAATAAATGTGCCATTTTCACATCACACAAAATTATTTTGTTTAGGTGTCAAATGAACAATCATCTTACTTCCATTTATCTATCTATAGGCAAAATATTTGTGAGCTTGCATGCATGACATTTTATCCTCAAGTTGAGTCAAACTGATGCTCTATTAAATTATGTACAAAAATAGTCCTAAATATGCTTTTCCAAATAGATGTTTTTTTACTGACATGTTAGAAATTCACATTAATTTAGACCTATGATTCATTTACTTTTTAGATAGTCAGAAAACAAAATATGAAATACATTATAATCATCAACACTTTTTTCCCAGATGTATGCCAATGAACCAATGAGGCACAAAATAAAGGACTCAGAAATTTTAAAAAGTTAGTTTTCTGATCACATCTCCTTACACAGATAAAAATAACACACTTATGAGGCTTTTAGTGTTCTTTATCATGTGTCAAATTTGGTCTCATGTCTTAACACTTATCTTCAAAACAAACTTGAGATTGGGATCTGTTACTATTGTTGTCATTTACTAAAAGATACTGAGATCAAGAATGTTTGCTCAGTTTGGTCAAATTAGTAAGTAAGGTCCATATGTTTCAAGAAACCAGATGCTAATTATTATGTTGACTCTTACGCTCACAGTATTTTTCATTCATTATAGTCCCAAGCTGTGAAATTCCTTTTCAATAGGACAATGGTTAAGCAAATTGTGATACATCCATACCACTAAGATCTATTGAGAAATCAAAAAGTACAAACTAAATGCCATGTGGTATTAATACGCAACACGTAGTAGACAGTATAATGCCCATCCCATCAAAAAAAGACATATGAGTCTATTTAAGAAGTTTATCGAAATGCAATCAAGAGGTAAGTTTGTTCTGCTACAGCAAAATTATAAAATTCATTTTCTGGAAGGTTTGAAGATCACACGTATATACAACATTTTTCCCTTTTTTCATATATATGTGTGTGTATATATATATATATATATATATTCCATATATATATATATATCTGACTCTTGCCTTCTTAACCACACAACTGACCGTGCTTTGTCTTAACTACAATGAACATCACAACCTATTGTACCCTCTACTGATGACATACTGATGGAATAGTATGTTGCAATTTTTCAAAATCTAATACCTGTACAGCCAAATATAGTGGAAGTTGACATGCTTTATTTGAGAGCACAAGAAGTGTTAGAATCAGATGGCTCATGATAAAATCATAGCCCTTCCAATTTTTGCTGTGCTTCCTAAGCCTTAATTTCATTCATCTAAATATATGAGCTGATAGCACTTAGCTTAGTATTAAACATACTTTGTCAAGAATTTTGCTCAATCATTTGACTTTTCATGATTTGGGATGCATGATATTTATATATTCATTTAGAAACCTTGTCCATAGCTCACTTCCATATATACATCATACAGTTCCACCTAGAAACCTGTATTTGCTACGGTTTCTCTAGTTTTGAGTCTTTTCATATTCTAATTTATTGACTTATTATAGAATCTGTTCTGTTCTTACTTCTCTTTCCTCTTCCTGTTCTTCTGTTTCTCCTTCTGCTCTTGCTGCTGCTACTGCTTCTCCTGCTAGGTCTCTTCAGTAACAACTGGAACTGCAGTGCTGCACAAGGCATTAACTGACACCTGCCTGCAATTGTACCAGGCTACCTTCAAGGTCTGCTATACTTCCATAGGGTTATAGATCACATTTCATATCATGTATTCTGTAATTACATTAACTTGTGCATTTCCTATTACATTAAGAACCAAATGAACACAGGGAGCCTCAGGGAACAGGAGTTGAGGTGTGACATCCATGCTGAGAAGAAATTGAGACATTGGGGATGCAAAGGCAAGATGAATCAATGCACACTTTATTGAGTTATACTAGGCAACTTATACCATAATTTTGGCAGAGCAGGCAGGCAGATAAAAGTTACTAGCTAACTAAACAATAGCATACAAGCTACACCAACAATAGATCACAAGGCAACTGGAAAAACCATCACCAGGTCTCAGGCAACAGGATAACTAAACAGGAGTTACAGGAACCAATACCGTTAAACAAACAGAAGGTACTAGAAAAGGAATCTAACACAACTTTGTATTCAGATACATTCAGGCCACAATCATTTAAGCAAAGGGAAGATGATAGGATGCCCCACACCTTTCCAAGCACACTTTGTCAACAAGGTGGCCTGTAATCTCAGGAGAAAGTCTGTCTTCTGCGAAATTCTCAGTCTGCCAAGAACGTTTGAGATCTGGGATCCTCAGGCATTTGGTGATCTGATTTTGCGAGGCAATCCTTCAACAAATTCCGCCTTTATTTATTTCTTAGAATGAAGAGTGGCCAGATGTATCTCAACAGTACATATCTGAGCAGCAGATCTCATTTTTGAGTGGATAAGTATAAATCCTAAAATGAAAAAAAAAATTGACCAAAAATTAAAACTACTCTGGACATGCTACCACTATGACTTACACTTTTTTATCCATATCTTAGGGTCCAAACCTGAAAGTTTATCAGCCAATAATTGAGCAAGATTGTCCAAACCAGTAAGAGGCATCTCTTGCTTAAAAGTCTCCTCTAGTTCATTTTCTAGTTAAATTATATCAAATGAATTATTGCCCCACTTACCATCCAAGTGTACTTACATTTGTTCCCAAACTGTCATTAAAATGATAGGGGGTAATACAAAACTGAGTGGCTTTCCGATCACACAACATCATAATCTGTCGCTGTAATTCTTGATACTTTAAACATAGCCAGTACATGCCCTGACGGATAACATGACGAGCTCTATGAATTTCTTGATCTACGTGGCTTGAGCTTCCCATAATTTATGTGACTCTTCATGCCAATTTTCTACAAATTCCTCAGGCTGAATAGCTTCTTTTAAAGCTACCCCTGAAACAGTAGCAAGAGTAACTACAGCAATAAGTCCTATGATAGCAGCTATGAGAATATCTATAAATCTTTTTGAATGGCAAAGTATATGCTGAAAGAAGTGGAGTGTTAACCCCTGAGTGGTTGAACTTCTCCAAGGGTGAGTAAGATTAACAAGTAGCCACAACTATCATTGTGGGATAAGTACTGTAATAGAATCCTGGGTAACATTAAACATGACATTATCATTTTATTAGGAATAATTCCAAATGGGTTATGAAGAAAACGTATTCATTGAGTTTGATGAATTTTCCAAAAATTCTTACTGAAAGTATGCTCACCAATAAACAATAAAACATCACCAGAACTATCATATACTGGGCAATACTGGAATTAAGCAATGAGAACAATTTACAAAATCATTTGTAACAGACATAGTGCCCACCATAACAAACCAAAGAAAAACACAAACAGAAACATTACAGAGGTTAACTTGAGTAAAATTATAACTAGAAAAGGATTTAGATGTTTCAAAAACTGTTCTGTTAGACAAAGTAACTAGAGAGAGTACAGCAGCCAACTTCCAGAGATGTTGTTGTCCTGGGCCATAGACAATTTTAAACCTCTGAAGTCGAAGAAATGGGTTACTGAAGCCTCCATCAGCCCACGACAGTAATCGCATTCCAGTGATGTTATCTGACATTGCAATGGTGAAAACTGCTAAGTGTCTCATTGCATTCCAAGCAATCATTTAGAAAGACGCCATGAGGTCCCCAGTCATGCCAGGTTGTGTCCACTTAATTGCATTCTTTTGCTATAAACGCCATTGCAGTTCTCCCAAAGAAGTCAAGTATAGTCCAAGTTGCAATAGGAAAAGCCTTTACATTTCTGGCAAAAAGGGTGTCTGTCCGAAGAGGAAGAATCACTCCAATTTACCTGTAAAGAGAGTGTTGACAAGTGTACTACCCTAACTGTATGATAAATCCAGCTGCCACCAGGAGAGAGCCAATGCTGTGGTGCCCAAGGGTAACAGGGAGGCTGTCCTCCTCTAAGTTGAACCCAGCAGAGTGGGAGCCAGAGAGTTTAGTCGTTTTCTGTGGAAACATAAGCGTATCCTCTGTCTTTTGCTACTGGGGGTCTCTTTTCCCACGCCAAAGTTAACACAGTTTTTACCCATACAGGTTGATTTAAAGGACCTGCTCCTTCTTGATATAGAAAATGCTTTCCTGCTTTAGATAAAATATCTCCTTGGGGAAGATTTTAAAAATCAGGTATAAAGAGATCTTGCATTGTTATAGTGTGTGGTGAATTTAATCCTTCCATTATAGAAACATAGCCATCTGCTTCCTGGTGGACATTTCACCTATTTAATTTTTTCAATTTATAGTTTTAGGGTTCAATAAGTAAGTTCAATAATAGCTCATCCTTCAAGATTATACTAAATATCTGTTAAATGTTGACTTTTGTAAAATTCAAGAAAAGAATGATGTTTATGACTAAGACCGGCAAGACCACTGTCAGTTTTCAACAGCACCCTAACAAGTGTTGGATTACATGGTAAGCTTTTTTTCCTGGCAAAGCAGTAAACAAAAAGAAGAAAGAATATGTGTCAACACAAACATGAACAAAACCAGAATGGCCAAATGAAGGAATATGAGTAACATTTATTTGCCACTATTCATTAGGTTGTAAGCCTCGGGGATTGGTTCCTTGCAGTAGACAGCATAGGTGCAAAGGTCTACAAACAGGGCATGTTTTAATAATTTGTTTGGCTTGCTGATAGGGAAGTTTGTATTTTACATTTAGCCCTCCGGGGTTAGTATGTAGTGTCTTATCTGTCTTCCCGTGCCAAAGCAAAAGACACCAGAGCATCCATCCACATTTGCATTTCCTGTACTAGGGGCCCTGGTAATCCTGAGTGTGTGCGGATATGGGTAATGGAAAGAGGCACATTTCTTGGTCTAATTAAGTTTTGTAATTGTAAAAACAAAATGTGTGAAGTCTTCTCTAATTAGAAGTAACTGAAGTTGGGATCTATTTAGCTATTTGTACAACATAAGCAGAATCAGCAAAAATATTAATGGGATTAGAAAAATGTTTTAATGTTTGAATGAGGGTAAATAATTCATTTTGCTGAGCAGAATGATAGGAAACATAAAATACCTTATAAATTGTTTAGCTGTGCAAAAAGCACTTTTACCATTTTTTGTTGCATCAGTAAACACATTGTCAGCTAAGGATATTGGATTTTGGGAAATAATGAAATTGAAAACAAAATAGTTATTTTAAAGAGATTCCACATTTTTCCTGCAGCAAGATGGTATAAAATTTCTCCAAAATAAAAGGAGAGAGCTATTTGCATTGCTTCACTGCTAGCCATCAAGAAATTAAATTTTATTTTTATTAAAAGACACGACTTGATGATGAGGATCAAAACCAGTAAAATGTCGGTTGCCTGCTGAATTATTGCAGCTACCATCTCTTCAGAAATCATTAGTGTTTTCCCGAAGCGGTGTTTGATGTAAGCCCACTCCAACGGGAGATTGTCCTGAACCAGTGTCCCTGTAGGATAACCCTGAGAGTTAATAATTAAGTACGTGCAAGATCTGGCAGTGGGAGAGATTCTGATGGAGCAGCCTGGGAGACTCCTCTGTGGGACACAGCCCCTGCAGGTGAGCGCAAGAACCACGATAGGGATAGCCCAGACCAGGCTAAAGACACCCACCGCCATACATATGGCTTAGGTGGGGGGCAGACCAGGCTGAACCCATTCACATTACCCAGTGGCGAGTCCGAGCACCAGAATTGTGTGGGCTGGGCCAGGTTCAGTTGTAACACAAACCAGTGCACATTATGGAATGCCAAGGTGGGGTGAGCAGTACCAGATGTGGTTGCAGCGCCCAAACAGCACACGTGAGAACCAGGAGAGTAGGGGTTAACGCTGAAGGGGGAATGTGGGCTCCCCTGCTGGACCACCACTCCCACTGGAGAGCATGAGTTGGGATGGGGGTGGACCAGACCAGGCAGGGCTACAACACCTGTGGGCCTCATGGGAACTAGATCAGGGAAGGGCGAGGTTGGGTTGACTGTTCCTACTGGCGTTAGCAAAAATTAGAGTGGATGAGGGTTGGTTGGGCTTTGCCGCAGCATCTGCTGACAGATGCTGGCACTGGGGGCTTAATCCGTCAAGTTAAACTCCAGAACCACTTGGAGAGTGCATAATCCGGGAGTGGGAGTGGTCCAGTAGGGAGATAGTGGGCACCTCTCTCTCGGGTTGCCACTCCCACTGGAGAGCCGGAAAACCAGGACAGGGGCAGGAGTGACTAGACAGAAAGGCACCCGCCAATGTGTGTGTGGGCTGGATAGTAGGGTTGGTTGAGTTGAACTAGGCTTCAACGCCCATTGACATGTACAAGAGCTCAATGGGATGTGGGACAGACTGAACAAGTCTGTGGTACATACTGGCAAGCATGGGAACCAGGGTAGGGGGCCAGCCTGGTGGGGGTTATGGGGAATTGCCCCAGCTAGACTGCATCTCCCACTGGCTTGCCGGAGGGCTGAGAATGAAGTGGGTAGGATCAGGCTGGACTACAACACCCATTGGTGCATGTGGAAGACAGGGTTAGAAACAGAACTGACCCAGCAGTTGCATTGACCAGCATGTGCATAAGCTGATTGTGACAATGGATGGTGCCAGACCCTTTACTGGCAAGCACACACAAAAATCAGGTCCTGGATCACCTCAGGTGAAGTGCTTTTGCAGATCCTTCCAACTGAACTGCTAATCTCAGAACCCCAATCATGAAAAGACAGTGTCAGCCAATGGATTCTGAATAGATTTCATTGCAATTGGAATGGTAAGATTGGCAGCAATTCAGAACTGTTGAACTATCAAAACTGCTTGAGCAGGACCTTCTGAGCATGCCTCACGTTGGGGACCTGGGATGGGTGGGAGGCTGGGTGGGGCTTTTCCCTTTGTTTCTCCCCTGACCACAGATACAGGGAAAAAATGATATTAGTATGGAAACAATGGTATTACGCACTTTCTTGCATTTCTTGATCATTTGTACCCTAATCAACTAGGTAAGATTATTAAATTAAAAAAAATTAAGAATCCAATAGGTTTTGATAAGTCCACTCTAGTAGGAAAGCTATGTTTTATAGTGTTTTCTACTACTGAAAGTTTCTGCTCGGCCTCAGGAGTTACTGTTTGAATCCAAATATTATCTCCTAACCAAATTTCCTTTCCTTTTAAAGACATAAATGTTATTCTATTAGGTTTTTCACCTAACAAGATTAGACGAAAAACTTTATTTCATTCAACATCTATTTCACCTAAATTCCAATTGTATTCAAAAAACACCTTTATACAAATATATAAAATAATATTACCCAATCATGGAGCATTATAACCCAAATTGACTGATAAAACTCAGTATACTATTTCTTTAAAAACTGTCTTATATTCATTTAAAAGGTTTAATGTTTGGGCCTGGTGCGATGGCCTAGTGGCTAGAGTCCTTGCTTTATACTCGCTGGGATCCCATATGGGTGCTGATTCTAATCCTAGGGGCTCCGCCTCCCATCCAGCTCCCCGTTTGTGTGCTGGAAAAGCAGTTGATGGCGGCCCAAGGCTTTGGGATCCTGCACCCGTGTGGGAGACCTGGAGGAAGCTCCTGGCTCCTGGCTTCGGATCAGCGCAGCACTGACCATTGCGGTCACTTGGGGAGTGAATCAGCGGACAGAAGATGTTCCTCCCTGTCTTTTCTTCTCTCTGTATATCTGATTTTCCAATAAAAATAAATAAACTTTCTAATAAAATAATATAGAAGGTTTGAGGTTTAAGAGAGGAGCAGAAACATAAATCTTCCATCCTCTAGTTTATTCTCCAGATGGCACTAACAGCCAAGGCTGTGCCAGGGCAAAGCCATATTCCAGAAATTCTACCTAGGGCTCCCACATTGGTGACAGAGTCCTAAGAATTTCGGCCATCTTCTACTAGCAGGGAGCTAGTATGGAACTAGAACAGCTGAGACTCGAACCAGCACTCCAAAGTAGCATGTTGGCATCCCAGGCAGTGGCTCCGCCTACTGAGCCATGATGATGACCCCAAATACGTAATTTTAAAATTTTATCTGTATTTTTATAAATGTTTTCTGTATCTGCTTTCAAGCCTAAAATATGCTCCTGTCCTCAGAATTTCCATCAACATGGTTGATGTATGATTATTTTTTAAAAAATGAACTGTAAATAGTATCAAAGGAAAAGAGAAAGTATTTAGTTTAGCAGTTGAGACACGACTTGGGATGCTAGATATTCTGCGTGCAGTTCCTGCTCAGTTTCAATTTTGGGTTCCTGGCAATGAAAACCTTGCAAGGATGCAGGTAGAGGCTCAGGTAGGTGGATCCATGCCACCAACAAGACACCCTGATTGAACTCTTTCCTCAACTTATATTTTAAGCAGCAAGAATGGTTTTGTCATTTGCGGAGAGAATTGGCACATTTGAGTTTATTTTATCACATTAATTTGGGGACATTCTTAGTAATTATTATTTCATTCTTAGTAATTATTTTTTCTTTAAGATTTATTTATATTTAGCGTAAAGGCAGGTTTAAGAGTGGAGATACAGAGAAAAATCTTCTGTCCACTGGTTCACTCCCCAAGTGGCTGCAATGGCCAGAGTTGAGCCAATATGAAGCCAGGAGCCAGGAGCTTCCTGTGGGGTTTCCCATATGGGTGAAGGGTCCCAAGATTTGGGTCATCCTCTACTGCTTTCACAGGCCACAATCAGGGAACTGGATGGAAGTGGAATATCTGGCATAAGAGCGGCACCTGTGTGGGATACTGGCACATGCATGGTACGGATTTATCCCCTAAACCACTGTGCTAGGCACTCAAGGATTTATCTACCTCGTGTTTTTTTTTTTTTCCTTTTCTGGTAGTTCCACTAAAAAATGTGCTACGTTTCTTGTCATTGTCCCGTATTTGCATGATTCTGCTTAATTTTTTTCTGATTGTTTTTCTCTTAGATATCCAGTTTGGAAGATTCTATTGACATATCTTTGATATCTGAACCTTTCAACTGCTAGCATCAAGCCACTAAATGGAAATGAAGGGATTTATTCATTTCTATTATACTACATTTTAATTCTATCATCTTTCTGATACTTGAATTTCCATTTCTTTGCTTATATTATCCATCAGTTTCTACATGTTGTCTATTCTTTCCATTATTTCCATCAACCTACTAATCATAATTATTCTTATTTTTAAATCTGTGCCATTTCCTGCATTCTTGGCATATGTGTCTAATTCTGGCGTCTGCCTTTTGCCTTCAAGCTGAACATTATATCTTTTCTTACTGCTGATTTATTATTGGAAGTCAGGTATGGTACATTCAGTAAAAGGAAGAGTCATAATAGGCTTTTAATGATGTTGGTATAAGTTGTAGGGAAGGATTTATAGTCCTATCATTAGAATATGGGTTCATGGGAACATAACTTGTGTCTCTAGATTACACATTTCTCTTTGTTTCACCTCATATTGAACAATGTTATGGATTGTGCAGATTCGTCTCTCCAAATCTCACACAGGTATTAATCTCTGGTATCTTAACACTGATGATTGAACGATTAAGGGTAGCTACTTGATGTAATGGTGGTAGCTGACAGGTTTTGTCAGTTGGAATCCATTGAGTCACTAGGGGCATGTCACCAGAGTGTGTTCAGAGGGTAGCTTTGACTATTTTTTTTCGTTCAAGTTCAGTCTGGAATTTCTCTCTGTTACTTGCATCACCTTCTGTGATGAGCCACACGCATCAGAATATGAAATCGCCTAGTTCTGTAACTTATAGATTGTGAAAAAAAAATTAAAAATAAACATTTTATTTACAAAAGAAACTGCTCTCACTATCTTAATTTAAGTAACCAAAGTAGCATAAAGCAGGCAGAATGACTGGAGATGGGGGCATGGCGCAGGAGGGGAGGGAGTTGGAGAATGCTGTTGTTGCATATTACACAATCATCAGGTCAGTTTGCCTTTTGTGTTAAATCAGTTCTTATGAAGGCCACCTGTTAAGAGAAATAGAATGCTCTGGACGTACTTAATATGACTGTGTTCTCATCAGGAGAGACTATCAAGACTTGGAAGTCATACTCATAGAAATATGAGAGTACTGCTAAAAATGGGATCTTCTTGAGTTTTTTAATCACCCACGTATACACAGTGAACTGTGTACTATTGCTAATTGCTGTTGAAGTTCAGCTGCATTCATCCTGGTTCCCTGATTGAGTTCAGGGCATTCGTAGTTGGTATAATATTCTACCTCAGTGTGATTGATATATGAATTCCGGAGGCAACAAGTTACCTATTACCTTATTTCTGTGACAGATTTAGGGAAACTTGTTAATTTTTCTGGTGTGTTTTTCCTTAATACTTAATTTTAGGAATTCAAACATTATACATACTGTATTGGAAACTGGAAGTCTTTACTCATTTTTTGCAGAATCCATTGGGCAGAAAAAAAAAATAGAGCAATCTATTTGGCATATTCTTTGATACAATGCTTCCAATGCAGTCCAGGTGCATTCCCAAGGAGCTGGGTCAGAATTGAAGTGGCTAGAATTGAAACCAGCACCAAATGGGACAGCCTGCAGGGCTACAGTGTTGCACTCCCACCCATGATTTTTCACTACTTAGAGCATTTTTTTTGGTTTTAAGGAATTCATGAATATATTAGAGTCTCGTTGCCAGAAAAAAAAACTTCTTATTTGAATGGCATACTAATACTAAGAAAATAGAATAAATGTAGTTCATAAATATAACCATAAGAATATAATGATACTGGGCAGGCTGGTGATGGCTTAGTGGCTAAATCTTTGCTTAGCCTCACCAAGATCCCAGATGGGTAAAGCTTCATGTGCCAGCTGCTCCACTCCCCAGTAAGCTCCCTGGTTACATTCTGGGAAAGTAGCAGAGGATGGTCCAAAGCTTTGAGACCCTGCACTTATGTGGAAGATCCAAAGGATGTTCCTGGCTCCTGGCTTCTGGCTGCAGTTTGGCTCAGCTCCGAGCTTGGCAGCCAATTGGAGACTGATCCAGCAGATGAAAGATGGTTTTGTCTGTCTCTCCTTCTTTCTATAAACCTGCCCTTGCAATAAAATTAACTAAATCTTTAAAATTATATATAATATATAGTTTTAAAAATATCTAATATATAATTATACTTCCCTCTGTCCCTTCCTCTTTCATTTTGATATAACATTTTAACTTACATTATAATCAAGGAAATCATCAATCAAACCAAACTGGAGACATGGAAGCATCATATTACCAGATTTCCAAACGTAAAAACCATAGTGATTAAAGAGTCACAGTGCCATTATAAAAACCAGCACACAGACCACTGGAACAAAAGAAAAAGCCCCAAAACTAATACATGTACATACAGTTAATCTCTTCTTGACAAAATTCTCTGATCATATATTAGTAAAAAAATAATCCTTCAATAAATGTTGGTGGTATTTATTTAGAAGGAGATTAGATCCCCACCTCTCACAGATCTACTCAGAATGGATAAAAGATGTCAGTTGAAGACCTGAGACTATGAAGCTGCTGGAAGAATCTATGAGAGAAACATTTCAAGACAGTGTGGTGAGGAATGACTTCGTGGATAAGACCCACAAAGCACAGGAAACTTTTGCACAGACAATGGAAAGAATGCAGTGAAGAGATACCCAAAGGAGTTGGAAAAATTGTTTGCAGGCTACCTAACAAAGGATTAATATCAGAAATATGTTAGCAACTAAAAAAAAACAAACAACCTCAATAATAAAATTAACCAATCTGGTTAATGGCTAATAAATATATATATGTATAATATTTTATTGATGTATTATTATTTATAATCAACAATAAATAGATAATATTTATTTATTAGCAAATACACATGTTTAATTATGTATAATCAGTTCAGCCACTGTGGAAAACAGAATGGAGATTTCTTTTTGTTTTTAAAATATGGAGCACTTCACGTATAGACTTGTCATGATTCACAACCATATTTCTTGGTATTTACCCAGTACACATGAACTCTTTCTATCAAACAGAAGTTTGCACAGCTGTGCTTACAGCTGCACAGTCCATAACAGCTGGAATATGCAATTAAATGAGTTTACCAGCATCATATGAAAGAATAAATAAGTGGTGAAATTTGATATATATACGTATATAGGTGAGTCAAATTCTACCATTTGCATTAAAACAGATAAAAGTGGAGGACCTTATATTGAGTGACATAAGCTTTTGAGTGAAATAAGCTTGACACAGGAAGGCATATACTGTTTTTTTCTAATATGTCAGAGCTAAAATATGAAAAAGAAAAATAATAAGGAATGTCTACGTTTATTAGTATTGTTGCAAGTAGGATTTTGTCAAAAATTATTTCCTTTCTTTGCTAAATCAATGATTAAATTCTATCTTTGTTAAATCAGTTATAACTATAGTTATAGTTTTAAATCTCTGATTATTTTCAAATTTACTGTTTACCAATGAGAGGGAAATATTTTCATATGTTTTTCAGTTGCCAGTACTCCTGCTGAATTCTGGTCCTTTGAACCTTTTATTTGTTGAGCTCTTTATTTCCTGACCAGAATGTAAACCAACAAATTACCTTTCATATCCACAAAAAAACAAGGGGCGGGGGGAGGGTGATTAGGAGTTAGCTGTCTCTCCCCAAGCACAAAAATCAACTCAAAATGGATTGAAGACATAAATGGGAAATTTGAACCTTTGAAACAACTAGACAAAAAATGGGAAAACACTTCTAGACATCAGTGTAAGTGGAGATATTCTAAATTAGAGCCATAAAATGCAGGAAGTAAAAGCAAAAATGGAATCTCATCAAACTATACACTTTTGGCACAGCCAAAGCAATAATACGAAGCACACATGAACACACAGGTTATGTCTAATAGGTCAAAATGATTGCAAGTATGTATAAGG
Organism: Ochotona princeps; assembly: GCF_030435755.1. Taxonomy (NCBI): domain Eukaryota; kingdom Metazoa; phylum Chordata; class Mammalia; order Lagomorpha; family Ochotonidae; genus Ochotona; species Ochotona princeps. The sequence goes on from NC_080838.1 coordinate 74,085,976, forward strand.
AACTTAGACAACTCAATAGCAAAAATCCATAAATACGTAAATTTAAAAATGGACAGTAAGTCTAAACAGACATTTATCAAAGAAAGGCATACAAATAGCCAAGAGTTACATGAAGAAGCAAATAAATAAAACATGCTCAACATTACCAATCATCAGGGAAATGCAAAGAAAGAAAAAGCACAAGACAACTGTTTGCTCCAATAGCAGTGGCTATGACAGAGAAAAGCACATAGAACACATGCTGGCAAAGACGTAGGACAAAGAATCCTTGTACACTATCGAAGGGGAATGCACAGCAGTTGTGGAAAACAGTTTTATTGGCATCCCTCAAAAAAGTAAAAGTAGAGCTGCTCTATGGTCTAGTAATCCAACCACTGGTTACAGAGTTAAGGGAAATGAAATTCATCAGCAAACAGTCACCTGACGTCCCATGTTAATTGCAAGACTATTCACAACACCCAAGACATGGAAACAACCTAACTAGTTGTCCACTAATGTATGGAAAAAGTAAACATGATACATATGCATAATGGAATACAACTAAGCCCACAAAAGATGAAATAGTTTATCAACAACAATAATGACATATGTATATACATGCATGGAAGTGTATATAATTATATATACATATGCATATACAAGATTATATAAGCACATATAAAAACATCATATAGTAACCTGTAAGTATCCAAAAAATTGTGTGTATATTAATATTTTCAAAATAAGCTCAAAAAAGTTAAAGGGTTATATATCATCATGAATTCAAAAAAAAAAATCACAAGATTGATGTGAAGTTCCTTAGAAATACCATCTGTCCTTGACTACAAAGAATGAATTCCAGTATTGCTCTTCAAAATTTTTGAAGAACAAATAATGTAACAAATTATGATTTCTACATGCCAACATATCACAGGCAGTTAAAACACAGAGAAAACAAGTAGTAATCAATGACTAATCCTGAAACTGAAGTTCAAAAGATAAGTCATGTGAAGAGCTATTAAGAGGGAAGAAAAAATGCAGACGCCAACTTTATTGAAAATGTTAGGCGTGCAGGGAATCTCATATTCTTATATTTGGAATGGTTCAGATGAATTGACCTGAAAACAATGCAAAGATACTACAGGAATATTTTTAAAATATAAGGAATCTAAGATGAAAAATGCAGGAAGAATGAAAAAAGAAACTTCCAGAGAAATTATGTTTTGAAATGTAGAGTAGATTTCTTTAAGTGGATATTTCTCCTCACAAACTCAACAAAAGTCAATTGAGCTGATAGTTTATATGTCTGAGTAAAAGGATAGTGAAACAATGTACATATTTAGAGCAAAATTATCTCATTATACAAATAATTGAATTAGCACTGTGAGAATTAAAAATACAAATATGGGAACCAAAACATCAATTCCATATTTATTTTTTAATTAATTTATTTATTTATTTTATGTTGCAGTTCCAAAGACTCTGGGACTTCCCCTCTCCCCTCTTGCCCACTGATTTTCCCTATTTTATCACAACAGTATAGTCCTTCAGGAAACAAATATAACAGACATAATCATTTTTCAAATTAATGTTTCTTTTTAAGTCTGAGGATAAGACTTCATTTTTACTTCAAATTCTTCGTATGTTATTGAAGATGAAAAATTCTGTGTGGGGCAAGTTATTTGGCCCACCAGCAAAAAACAAACAAACAAACAAACAAACAAAAAACCACGTGTTGAAACACCAGTGTAAGGCTGTGGCCTGCTGAGTAAGATGCCTCAAAGTGCTGTCAGGTTCCTGACTCCACCTTGCTGTTGCAGATACCCAAGGACAGCAGGGGATTTTGCTGTTGCTGAGTTCCTTCCAGTCCTGTGAGTGAGCTGAACTGAATTCACACCTCCTGGTTCTGGCAATGGGACAGACCCCGTCTTCGCGACCTGCTGGAGAGTTAATCATAACATGGAATAGTGTCCCTTTATCTTTCTCCTTCTTTGTCTCCCTTGCCCTGTCTCCTGAAAAAATAGATACATACACAAATTAATTTCTTATCAAAAAATCCCTTAAGTACTGTGGGTTAAAACTGATTGGGAATTATGTTTTAGAACACACAAGAATAGAGATTGAAAATATTTGTGATTCCTTTGAAAGCTCTTCTAAATGAATACACCTTTTTGAACAAATTTGTCTTATGCATTTTCTCACTATCTTTGAAACTTCTCTCAACAAATTTAAATGTTTTGAGAGGTTAACACACATATACCTATTTGGGATACAGAATATGCTTATTTTCTGAAAAACTGCCATTTTTGGCAGAATAATCTCTATGTCTTTAGTACTACTTAATTTGATTTGGCAATGTGAGAATATGCTCAAATGTTTTAGAAAGGTAGTTCGCACTTCTGTCCAAATCTACCTTTTATAATTAATGCTATGTTAAAAAATGGTCTGGTTATTTGGCTCACAAATAACACATTTTCACATTCATATGACAGGGGAAGATTTTTAATTAAATGGCATTTGTGGCAATCGCAGAAAAATGTGTAAATCCAGTACCATGTGTTACAGGCACATGCAATGACTTTCGAAAAGTTACTGAATTCAACAAGGCTCTAGAAATTTTGTGACCTGTGTTTGGCAGATTTTACCCCTAACATAAAAGCTACAAATGCAGGAAAGAAAGGAAATATACAGGATACCTTTAAGCATTTATTAGGAAAGTTTGGTGGGTTCTTTCCTCAGCTTAGTATATAATTCGAAATCCAGAAATCAGTTGTACATTGAGCAGTTTTATTTGCATCGTGAACATGAAAAGAAGGAAGGGAGAAGCACCTCCCAGGAGATACAAGAGATGGGACACCCCTTGGAAGGAAAGAGAGAAAGGCACCAAGGTTCCAGAAAATTCTTGGGCTTTTAAGCTTTCCCTGACTCCTCCTGGTTTGGACGAGAAGCTATGGAAAGACATTCCCATTGGTGCTCTTTCAATTAATTATGAAATGGCGGGGCGGTGCCTGTGCCATCCACTTGAAGGCAAGGTTTCTTGGTCAAGATTTTAGTGGGCATACATGTCTCAAGTGCAGCCAAATTTATAATGATTGGAGGACAAAAATGAGAAAGAGAAAAAAATACAAGAAGTGGTTTAGGAACAAAAATAACCTATGCATGCTGCATTTTTTTGTTGTTGCTGTGTATCCATGAAGATCAAATTACACACTTAAATATAAGCAAGCTTTTATTTGCCTAAATAATTTTCTCAAATTTATAAATTATGATGCTTATTTATTTATTTACAGTTTACTTGAAAGGCGAAGAAAGGGACAGAGGGAGGAAGAAACAGAGTATATCTACCTTCTTTCTATCAGATCATTATTCAGCTGCCCACAACCACTGCTGGAGGATAAGGAACCAACTCCTGGTTGACCTGCCCAAAGCTGACTACCTAGGTTGTATCACCTGCTGATTCTCAGTATATGTTTTAATATGAAACTTGTACTCTGATAAGAAATGCAGTAATGGGCCAAGCTAGATGGTGAAATAACTAATCTTCCCCCTTTAAGTGACAGGATCCCATATCAGTGCCAGTTTGTGTCCCAGGTGTTCCACTTTCTATCTAGCTCGCTGCTTATGGCCTGGGAAGCAATAGAGCATGGCCTGGCTTGGGGTACTACATTTGCATTTCTAGACCCAGAAGAAGCTCCAGGCTCCTGGCTTCGGATCAGCTAAGCCCCAGGCTTTGTGGCCACTTGAGATGTGAACCATGAATGGAGGATCTTTTCTCTTTCTCTCCTTTTCTCTATAAATCTGCCTTTCCAAGAAAAATAAACCTTTAAAAACAACAACAAAGGAATTTAGTCATCCCTAGAGTGTCCTAAGTATGGCACAAAATGCCTATAAACTGCAATGGTTTATTTTGTTTTGTTTTTTTGTTTTGCTTTTTGTTGCTTTTGCGCAAAGTGAGAGTTACTGAAGACAGAAACATTCCACCTCAGTATTCAGGGAAGGGCCTTTGAGAAGAAAGACCTACAGCAGTGGAGATGATGTCTTTCAAGCACTGTTCAGATGAGCAGAATCAACAAGAGGAAGGCTAGCAATCAACACCAGGAACCAGGAAATATCCTCAGAGGGCCAGAACTGTAACACGGTCTCCTCTGTTCATGATGCAACATGAACAGAAGTGTGTGTAGGTAACTTCTTCATATTCTCCTGGTAGAATTAGAAACTCAGAAGTTTGGGATGGGACTTCTGTCTTGTGAAAAACATCTTTTGGACAGAATCAAGCTTTTGGACACTTTTAAATAGCCTCCACATTTTCTCATCCCAACAGCGATGTGACAATAACTACCTATGAGCTGATATAATGGTCACTTTCCATCCCCACCCCAGAAGGGTGGAGCCTAACTGCTGTTGGGCTTGGGAGGGTGATGGCTGCTCTGGATGCTTCATGCTGAAAGGGTTCATCATTGGAGGACAGCAGTTGGACATTCTTCCAAAGGTTGACCTAAAGGCCCTTGGTGGAATGCAGATTTCCTCAGGGGCATCGTGTTATGACAAGGTACAACTGGGTGCTGACATCCCATAACAATGGACAAACATGACTCCAGTTTGGTTCCTTGACTAAGTTTCAAGCATAGCTGTTTCTGTAAACAGCTTACTAGCTGATTGATTTAAGGGGTGATCTAAACTAAAGTTGATTGGATACTTTCTTTCGTGGACCACCTTAGTTGTCTGGAAAACTATTGTGCACCGATGCAAGCTTAAAAACATCTGACTTCAACTCTGTGACCCAGTGATTCCTAAAGGATAAGCGGGAGCTGCCATTGATAAGCTTGGCTAATAAAGATTCCTCGTTATGTCCTATACTTCTGTCTGATGTGATCCCTCCTGCTCTCTGTAATACTCTGAAGTGCCATCTGGAGCTTGAAAAGTCTCATTATTTAGTACAGGTAACACAAGCCTAAGGACATTACTGTTTCTCCCAAATGAATATGTCATCTTTTAAGAGTTTCACAAGTTCAGCTGGAAGCCTTCATGTTGAAGACTTAGTTTTGGAACTTTAGGTGGAAAAGAATTCTCTGAAGTTTAAACTATTGTCAAACTAAAAGTGAGATCTGAGCACTTCAACCAAAACTATGGACTAGTTATAAAGTTTAAGCAGCTTTTGAATTTTCAAAGCATCTAAGTAGTTTTTGAATGCAGGTAGGAAATAGATGACTGATTTTTACACAATTATACTTTACCAGACTGTTGCAAGCCCAAGGAGTCTTAGAAAAGTGTTTAACCTAGAAGGTAAAACATTTAACAATGGTACCAACTGCTCTTTGCTAAAACATATCTTTTTAAGAATCACATTGTAGATGGTAACAGTTTTAGTGATGATTAAAAATCAGAAAAAAAATCCTGAATTGGGGAACAGAGACCTTTTTTATAATTTAGCAAGTGAGAAAACATTAATACTTTTGTCAGAACAATCAGGGTTCCCACCCTTGGCTAGAAAAAGGTTTTGAGGAAGATGAGAAAACACAGCCCTGCAGGTTTATGGTAAGTGGAAAAAAAATGTAGCTTAAAATCACTCCATCTAACATGATGGCTCAACTGGGTCATCCATCACTTTCAAGTGCCTGCACTCCATTTGGGTATTTATTCATATCCCAGCTGTTCTACTTCCCATCCAGCTCCCTATTTGTGACCCAGGAAATAAGTAGAGGCTGGCCCAAAGCCTTGGGTCCCTGCACCCACATGGGAGCAAGAGGCTCCTGGCTTCAGATCAGCTTTACTATATTGCAGGGGTAAATCTAAGAGACACACAGTGATCTCACAGAAAAAGAAAAAGCATTAATGGTGTGTTATATCTGTGAAAACAGACTACGTTGAAACTATGCTTTTGTAAACATTTAAAAACAAAACAGAAAGGAAGAAGGAGAAAGGAAGAACAAAAGGTAAATATGTTTAGTCTCTTCAAATTGTACCCAATTTCACTTTTCTATCCTTAAAAAACTTTTCTACACATTGTTTTCCAAAGCTTCCACTCAGGCGTCACTGATTCACAATTGTTTTGTTTGTTTGTTTGTTTTGTTTTCATTTCATTTAATCTATTATAGCATGTCTTTTCATCATGGAACTGGATTCAAACACCAAAGTTATCTGTACAGATGCAGAACTAACCCTGAATGTCCATCAGGAAAAAAAATGCATCCCGTTGTTTCTTTCTTAGTTGGAAGGCAGTATTACACAGAGTGAGTGAGAGACAGAACAAGAGATTTTCCATCTGTTGGTTCACTCCCCAGATGGTTGCAATGGCTGGGACTGTGCCCAGAATTCCATGTGAGACTCCTGCATACATGGCAGGAACCAAAGTCATCTTTTGTTGTCACCCAGGTATGTTAACAAAGAGCTCTGTCAGAAGTGCAACAGCTGGGCCTTGAACCAGAGATCATATGGAGTGCCAATACTGCTAGCAGTGGCTTTATCAACTCTACCAAAATGCCAATCCTCTATTATTTCTTAAAACTTTCAGAAGACCAAAGATTTTACCAATGAAATCTTCATTTCTTCTTCAACCATCTAATTTTATAATGTGTGTCTAATGTACATATTTTCTAGTAAAGCGGAATCACAATTTGTAGATAAGGGACTTATATCATTGTAATAATATGGGGAAAAACAGTTGGGGGGCAATAATTTTAAAAATTAAAAAGAAGAAAGCAAGAATCAGCACATTCAGAGACCGTATCATTCAAACTGACAGGAGTGGGGATGATTTCATTAAGCATTCAATGGCAAGGGACAAAGAAGGCTGAGGATACAGATAGACATATAGAAGCTCAACAAAATAAATATTGAGTAAAGGAAAGAATGACCATCTCAGTCCCTGACTGGATATTTAGAATGGAAGAGCAGTCAGAGACAAAACGGTGAACTGCAACTCTTAGCATTCAAGTTGAGGGTAACACAACTTTTCCTGTACCATGTTTTAATAACGATCCCTCTATTGTAACAGCATTCAGGAAAACACCACTACATAGAGCACTGCATCAATGCTGTAAAGGATATATTTTGTAAAACTCCAAGTCCGGGTGCAGCATGATGGGTCAGTGCCTCAACTCCTCTCCTTGCATGAGTCCTCTCCATGTGTGAGCCGGGATCCTATCCAGCTCCCTGCTGTGGCATGGAAAGAAGTAGAGGATGGTCTAAAACCTTGGGACATTGAACCAGCATGGGAGAGCCTTGAGAAGGGCCTAGCTTTAGATTGTCCCTGCTCTAGCCTTTGTGGCCACATGGGGTGAGACAGTAGATGGATGATCTTTCTCTCTGTTTCCTCTTCTCTCTGTTAATCTGTTCGTTTGCCTTTCCAATAAAAATAAATAACTCTTGACAGAACTAAATGAAAACCAAAAATTCAACAGGTTCTTTTTTCAAACAATTGATTCAATAACAAAAGGGACAGAAGAAATTATCTCTCTGAATAATCACTCATACATGATGAAGCTTTTCCCAGATTTTATAAATGTGTGAGTACAGATATAATGTTTAGAAATTAGCACGTGCTTAACTGAGAGAGGACTCTTCTTGCATCTTGATGTTCTATGCGTAGAGGCTCCAAGAAAGTAAAAACGTGGATTTACCTGTGCTTTTAAAAAGTGTTTGATTTATTGACTTAATGTTGAAAACAGAAGAATTACATTAGAATATGAATTGACTGCTGTATTGGAAGGAATAAGCACAACCTGGAACAGAAAATGCTGTCCAGAGTTTATTATCACCTCACATACGGAGATTTATTTGACAGATTCTAATCAGGACGATCATCTCCTCCCGGCACTGCTGCTGAGACGGGAGGATGACATTTTATTAAATTCATGTGCTGGTGAATTGTCAGCATTTATTTTGCTTGTATGTTCTGCAGCCTTCAGCATTATTGATCATGAAATTTTAATATTTTGCTTGGAAACATATGCTCGCATTTCACCAGCCGCCTCAGATTGATTCAGGCCTTAGCTAACCCCAAGAGATGGCTCTGCCCTTTCATGGTCTTTCCTTTTCGCTGTCCATTTTTCTCTTTTTAGCTTTCTTCATCTGAGTCCTCTGAATTTTCTCTTCCTGCAAACAAATTGCATTAGTTAATTAAGAAATACTCAAGTCTGTTTTGGTTGTATTTACAATATCCAAACTACTATGAATAAATATGTATGAAAAGATTGATATAAGAGCCATTTATGAAGACTTATTAATACTTGTCTGTATTTAAGCTTCCTGGGATGCATATAACGGTAGCACTGTGATGAAAACACTAATAACTTGGGGCTGCTGTGGTGGCTCAACCAGCTAACCCTCTGTCTGCAATCACCAGCATCATGTACAGGTGCTGGTTCATACACCAGCTGCTCCACTATCCAGCCAGCTCCCTGCTTACAGCCTGAGAAAGCAGTGAAGGATGATTCAAAACCTTGGGACTCTGCAACACTGCATGTGGGAAGCATGGAAAATCTCCTGGTTCCCGGCTTTAAATCCACTCAGCTCTGGCCATTGAGGCCACCGAGAGAACGAACCAGCAGATGGAAGAACTTCTTTCTGCCTTTCCTTCTCTCAGTAAACCTGCCTTTCCAATTAAAACAATAACAGCAAAACAGCAACAACAACAGCAAAGGAAAGTACTTAAAATTTTACAGAAATATTTTTAACTCATTCTTAGTGACTTCGTAGTATTAATAATAACAATTTACAATTAAAACAAATGGATTTTCAACTCTTTAAATTGTATGATTTTAGGCCTTTTTGTTTGTTTGTTTTTCTACTCTGAATGGCATTCTGTATATCTTTCCCTTTGAGCTGCGAAGTCATTTTTCTTTTCTCTCCTCCTCCATATTCACATCAGTGCTCGCAGAGAAGGACCAATGCTTTTCTTCACTTGTGTTAGTCTAATAATAAGATGGAAAGTCTGTTTGGGACATTGATTTTTATTCCTGACAGCTTGATTACTGTAATTCCCAGTTAGCTGGATGCTTCTCAGTCACTATACTAAAATGCAATACATACAAAGCTGAACTCGAAAACTGGTGGTCTGCAAACATGCATTGGGGAAGACAGAATCAGCATTAATCCTTCCTTGAGTCACTCCTAGAAGGATTTTCACATGGATTCTTTCTTTTAGAAAACATTTTATATCTTTATAGTAAAAAGATAATTAATTTAAATATCGTGCCATGGTAATACATAGAAGTAACCTGGAAATAGCACACAGCATATGAAAATCTTCTCTTCAACTACCTAGTTGCCAGGGGTCTTGTGATCAACATAGCCTCACAAAAAGATGACTAACATTGCACAAGGAATATCCTGTGCAACAGGAACCTCTTTAAGTGATTAGCCAATGTCAGGGGCATTTGTATGAGCAACAAATTATTTTCTTCATTCAAATCAAATGAGTGAATACATGCGGAAAAGAACAAAATTGAGATAGTAATATAACATAGAGAACACAGAATTCTATTCTGAAGGAGACATCCAAAACTTGTTTTTATAATACTGACCTCTATGACTAGTCCTAATCTATTCATATTATATATATGTAATTTTAAAGTAATATGTTGAAAATAAAATGTGCTGAACACCAAAATAACAACAGAATTAGGAATACCCTATCTTAAAAGGTTTTCATTTAGTTTGTAGAAAACAATTTTAATTTTGAAGGGGAGCATAACTTTACTATTAATAAGCTGGAATGAACAATATTTAATGATCCTATAATTGACAAATGTAAAAGATAGTTCTTTCTGAACAACATACACAAAGTTAGAAACTTTGATGTGTACAAATAGGGAAGATATTTGATACATAAAAAAGTAGGTTATTGTATAATTCATAAGCATAAAGACCTACAGTTCTTAATTTACAACTCTGAAGTATAGAAATGCTAGAAATCAATTTTTCTTTTTAATTTTTATTTGCTTATTTGAGAATGCATTTGACATCCAGATGAATCTTATCGAAAATGTGATATCAGTTGTATGTCACTGTCTCTCGGTGTTTATCCTGATTTGGTAAGACTATGCAGTGGTGTATATCTACTCCGGTCAGTAGAAGCAGTCATGTTTTATGATCTGAAGAGGAGCATCCAGGACTAGAACTAGCAACCATATGGCATGCCGGCTCTGCAGGCAGGGGATTAGCCAGCTATCCATTGCGCAGACCCCCCCAAATATTGTAATATTAGCTCCATATTACTTTTATGAGTGCATGAATTCCGAAATGCTTATAATTGTAAAGGTTTCAGATGAAGACTTGTGAACCTGTGCAGTGCTAGTGGAACTGCACACTGTGCTTGCTAATTTATTCCTTCATTCACTTACTTTACAAGCATATATTGTGCACTGACTGCCCCAATACTTAATTCAGGCACTAGAATTATAGTTTATAAATAGTTTATATGCTAAATGCAAGCATACATCTAAACAAGAATGAATTTCACTATGGCAAACAATGCGAAAACAATGCAAGGATGAGTAAGACCTTAGAAAGAGGAATCTCAATGCAAGCAGAGAAGGCTTCTTGAAGAAGCTGAAATTCAGATTGCAACAGACGTGTTAATTGGATTTAGGAAGAGCAAAGACTATGTGTGGAGGGTCAGCTAACTGTAATCCATCAAGGGTTTATCTTGGATTTCCCCAGGCATCTGATTAAATTGGAAAATGAAGAGACATCAGTCAAGAGCAGAAATGTTTGATTTTTTTCAGAAAATTCCAGGAGACCTGCATAAGATTTTATGCAAAAGCTGACATAATGATTGTTAGTGGCAAAGGTTTTTTTGTTTTTCATTAAATACTTGACATGAATAAAGACAACAGATGACACAAAAACCACTTAATGGATTGCCGTCGAAATGCAGTCAACGAAGATGAAGGCTTTCGTTAACACAGTAATCTGAAACTGTAATTCTTTGAAAACTTCCAAATAATATTCTCCTTGTGAGAGGAAAAGATGATGTTTGCTTTTGATTGTTAAGTTTAAATCAATGCAATAGCTGAAGTCAGTTGTTATCATCAGGGTGATACAATATATATGGAAAGACAACAATTAAAGACACAGCTCAAAGTAACTATGTGCTGAAGAGGAAAAGGACCTATTGCTTTGGAAATGTCTTTGACTAGAGAGGGACATAAAGAAAGGGAATTAAGCTGTTGTGGTCTTCGTGCTTCATTTTTTTTCTCTTCAAAAATGAATCCAAGGCATACAGTAATTTTATTAAATATTCGTTTTTATAGACTAAACTAGATCTGACTGCCTAAATTTATGCAGAATTTTAAAGGAAAGATTTACTTATTTTTTACTGGAAAGAGATTTACAAAGAGGAGAAGCAGATAACTTCTGTCCACTGAATTGCTCCCCAAGTGGCCATAGTGGCTGGAACTGAGCCAATTCAAAGCCAGGAGCCCAGAGCTTCTTCCAGGGTCCCAAGGCTTTGGGGCATTGTCTGCTCCTTTCCCAGGCACAAACAAGGAGCTGGATAAGATGTGCCGCAGCTAGGACACAAGCCAGTGTGCCCATATCACATCCCGGTACCTGCATGGTGCGAACTTAGCTACAGAGCAGTAAGCGGCTGAGGCAGGAGTCATACAGGCATTTAAAACCCAAAGACTTACCTTAACAGCTGATGGATTAGGTGTTAATGTTAATGAGCAGGGGTGACAGTTGACTTTAACACAGTGGCTCCTGTGGGGTCTTTGGGAGGTGTTTAGGTCATTGAAGGCTTGCCTGGGAAGGCAGTTCTCCAGGTTGTTCAGCTTTGGCTTCTCATTGGCTAACCTTGTGTTTTGTTGTCTGCTGAAGTTCTCCATTCAGCATTCACCAGACATCAGACTAACCGAGCTGCTCTATATTAAACAGTGAACCTCCACCTGAAAGACTAAGTAAACCTGTCCGCTTTCCCCAGGCTTTTTTTTTTTAAGATTTATTTATTTTCATTGGAAAGTTAGATATACAGAGAGGAGGGGAGATAGGGAGGAACGTCTTCTGTCTGTTGATTCACTTCCCAAGCAGCTACAATGGCCAGAGCTGAGCCAATCCGAAGCCAAGGGCCAGGAGCCTTCTCCATATCTCCCACGCCAGTACAGCATCCCAAGGCTTTGCATCGTCCTCAACTGCTTTCCCAGGCCACAAGCAGGGAGCTGGCTGGGAAGCAGGGCTGCCGGAATTAGAACAGGCACCCATATGGGATCCCAGCAAGAACAAAATGAGGACTTCAAGGTCCACATAAAATCATAAAAAAAGTGTACATTTAATTTGTTTACTGACAAGTGGCAAGTATATACAGATAAAAGTTATAGAAACAGGGATTTTTCAAATATTTTCAAGAATTTTGTGAATGATAAAGTAAATAATCACTAAAGTCATTATGACAAGCAATTTATATCGTGCAAAGTGACATTAAATAATTTCTTTAAATCTATTACCTCAGGCCCCGGCGGTGTGACCTAGCGGCTTAAGTCCTCGCCTTGAAAGCCACGGGATCCCATATGAGCGCCGGTTCTGGTCCCGGCAGCTCCACTTCCCATCCAGCTCCCTGCTTGTGGCCTGGGAAAGCAGTCGAGGACGGCCCAAAGCTTTGGGACCCTGCACCCGCGTGGGAGACCCGGAAGAGGTTCCTGGTTCCTGGCATCGGATCGGCGCGCACCGGCCCGTTGCGGCTCACTTGGGGAGTGAAACATCGGATGGAAGATCTTCCTCTCTGTCTCTCCTCCTCTCTGTTTATCCGACTTTCCAATAATAATAAAATCTTTAAAAAACAAAAAAGAAAAAAAATCTATTACCTCAATAATACTCAAACCTTTGAGCTTCTATTTACCTTTCTCAATGTAAGGGCTTTTTATTTATTTTAATTACAGAATTTCAAAGTGAGAGGGAGAAAGAAGATCACGTATCTATTAGTTCACTCCTCAGATGGCCTCACACGTGGTTATTTATTTTGATACTTAACATGGAGACTTGGCATTTGGCACAATGATTCAACATCAGATGGCTGAGGCTCATGCAGAGCACACACCTTGCAGTCCCAGTTCATTTCCAGTTCTGGTTTTCTATTTACCCGTACATTTGGCGGCAGTTGATAACTCAAGTGGCTGAGAACAGAATTTTTGACTCCTGATTTGAGAATGGCCCAGATTCAGCCATTTTGGGCATTTGGGTAATGAACAAGTATGTGGAAAATATTTCTGTTTCTATATCTATTTCTAGTTAACTAATTAATGAATTGTACAAAATAAAAACGATTTGGTCAGAATTGCCACTTTGTCTTGACAACAGCCAATCCAAAGCTAAATCCGTCCCTGTCGTTTTCTAATTTAAATGCAAATCCTGTGAGGCTGTATGGACTCTGAGGGACAGGCACTGCAATGCAACGTGCATTCCTTATTATAAGACCAACTTTTTTCAGTATAGATGCATGTTCTATCTTCTGAGGTTCTTGGTATATACAAAAATTCAAACAACGTAGTATTGTCAATATGATACTACTTCGGTAGCTAGAGTTCACTGTGTGTTGACTCACAGCCATTTGTTGACAGCTGTGAATACTCATGTTTACTTTTACGATGTCCCCACATAGTAACTTTGTTCATCTCCTCTTATTCTCTTTATCTGCTTATCAAGAATGACACACGGTGTGGTTTCACTGTAGCTCTTCTTTCATAAAATATGAATGCTATCATAAAGCCCAGTGTTTTTATAGAATGTCTTTTTCTGCTGAAGGGCCAGCTAAACTATACTATAATCAGAATGCTATGATCATGACTTATGTAGATATTTTTCTTGGCAAAAAACAAATAAATAATAATAATGATAAAGAACAAAGCACTGAAAACAAAAGCCAAAGGCAATGAATTCAGTGGCAGGCTTGGGTTAATTATGTCCTCCAGAGTTCCACAAAGCAATTTCAAAATCCCAGAGTGAAAGGTTAGGGCCTTAAGTGTTGAATGTAAGCCATTTGGATATGCTCTCAGACCCTGCATTGTCAGGGGTCAGTCTCAGATTTGTCATAAATCACAAATACATTTGACACAATACCCACTCTCTCGGATCAGCAAATCTGCCTATCCACAATGCTCCGCCAAATTAAAAACAAAAAAAGAAAGAAAAATGAAAATATTTTTCTGCCAAAAACAATTATTATTTTACAGATCTCTGAAAGTTCAGAACAGAAAATGTTTTTGTCTAACATGTAGGTTCTACAGAGCAGCACTTGAGCCAAAGCCATTGCCAAAGGAATAAGTGATTCTCCACAGCATTTCACGGGGAAAGACCCTCTTGTCTTCATAGTAGTGGTTATGTTTAAAGGTTCACCTTGTGTCCTTTGCTTCTTCTTGAATAAACTTTGCCAATATCTTAGTCCAATACACGCTTGTGTCTTAGTTACCAATGATCAAGAAAAAAGGAGGGCCCAGCACGATAGCATAGTGGCTAAAGTCCTCACCTTGCACGCACCGGGATCCCATATGGGTGCTGGTTCTAATCCCGGTGGCCCTGCTTCCCATCCAGCTCCCTGCTTGTGGCCTGGGAAAGCAGTCGAGGATGGCCCAAAGCTTTGGGACCCTGTGCCCACATGGGAGACTTGGAAGAGCTCCTGGCTCCTGGCTTCAAATCGGCACAGCACCGGCCGTTGTGGCTCACTTGGGGAGTGAACCATTGGATGGGAGATCTTTCTCTCTGTCTTTCCTCCTCTCTGTATATCTGACTTTCCAATGAAAGTAAATAAACAAAAATTTTTGAAAAAAGAGAAAAGGAAAGCATAATGTTCTTACAAGCTTGTGGATTTCTTTTATATTCCTGCAAGTATATTAAGAATTTAATTTAAATATTTGCCTGGAGAAATAAAACTGAATGTTGAATTTGACAAATGTAATTATGCTAATTTTAGGGCTATTTAAAATGAATAGTAAAACTAAGTTTTCTTTTCTTTTTCCTGACAACTTTTATGGGTAGAGATATGGGAAAAACAAAGCTAGCATACATTCAGCTTCCCAAAGCCTTGGGATCCTGCACCCGTGTATGAGACCTGAAGGAATTTTATGGCTCCTGGCTTCGGAACAGCTAAGCTCCAGCCATTGTGGCCGCTTGGGGAATGAATCTTCCTCTGTCTCTCCTCCTCTCTGTATATCCACCTTTCTAATAGAAATAAATTTAAAAACAAAAAAAAACCTCTCCCCTATTGATAGGGGAAGACATAAACTCTCAAATCTCTTAAATGGAAAATAATGATAATAAACAAAAATTAAAGAACATTTGTCTTAATTTTTTCATAAATAGATACTTTTGTCTCATTGGCTGGATGTTAAATTACTGGATCTTTAATATATGCAAGACGGGGGAACAAATACAGTTTTGATTATTTAGGCAATATGTCCAACTAAGCACAATACACAAGATGGAGAGAACAAACTTTAGGTTAAGCAGCCAAAGCTTTCCACCAGAAGATAACATAAGGAGAAAAGATTGAAAGAGGTTCAGACACAGTCAGACACAGTCAGTGGAAACATTATACAGTTATTTAATATTAATTGTAGCACACAGCATACATTCATGACTCCAAAATTGTGTAGTCTTGGATTTATAGTAATGCCAAACAATTTTTACAACAGGACAATTAGAACAAAATTTATCTAAAATTAAAACTTTTAAAATTTCATCTGCTTATTCACATAAATAGATTTAACAAAGATACAAGACTTTTAGAGGAAACTACATCAGATGTCACCCTTGTTTATTTGAGGGGTTTTTGCCCACTTAGAAGAAACATTTTGCAAAACTCTCATTTATAGAATCTAATCATTTGGAAAGCAAATGCTATTTAGCATGATTCAAATTCAGATGAAATGGTTGCAGACTTCTAGATAAACTATATTTCCCAGTTTACTAAAGTTATAGGGATGTCACACATTCAAGAAATTGTTTAAAACAACAATTAGTTTGTCAAAAACTCTTATCAGTAAAAACAGCTTTCATCTTTTCTTCTTTTTATGACAACAGAAACTTCACCTTCGACGTTGGTATTAAATTTAAATATAATAAAAGATTAATTAATTGCGAGAGCACAATATGAAACATAGATTAAATAGACTAGTGGGAAACACACAACGGCCTAGTGAGAAGCCATATTCATCTCCGTCCAACCCTTTAAAAGCATGTTGCTGGCTTCATTGTCACAGCGTTCCATAACAATGCAGCAGAAGCTTCATCCCAGGATGTCGTGGGTGTATTCCATGCCCTCCTGACCTGCTTTCATTGCTGCCTGAAACATTTCAGGGTGAACTGTCATGATCAGGCATGCTTCCCTACCTACTCATACACCACAAGATGGGTTTTTGCAAATCTCTGAAAAATCATCAATATGCCAAGCTTAAAGCCAAGCCATATGCCAAATAGCAAGAAATGATAAATACTGACATGAATGTTGGACTTAATAGTTATGATTCATTTCATTGTGTTGATATCCTTAAGTGTTTGATTGATAAATACAGTCTAAAAAGTTGAATTGTCATATAATATATATGTAGTCAATCTCTCTTTCAAAATTTCAAAATTTACATGTTAAAGATCCACTCTGATGAACAGTGGCGGGTAGTTATCACTAGTTTTAAATAATCCTTTTAGAGTTAACTTATCTTATTTATTCTCTCTTGAATCTCTTACAGTGTATTTTAAAAAAAATTACAAGCATATATTCTTTGATAAATGATTCTTTTGTGTATAAGGACCAATAAGAAATGAAATATAATTTTTACATCAAATGAAACAATAACAGTTTTAAATAATATCTAAACACTAAGTCTAAAGGCAAGTTTTTTCTGGTTTTCAAATTTTAATTTATTCAAAATAGTGGCTAATTATACGTCACATGCATCATTTGGTTGATGTATTTAAGGTCCATGCTCTGAATTCTTCCTAACTATTACTAGGCCATTTATCAATATTTTTAATAGTAAATTTTTTTGTATTCTAAATCTAGCTTTTTCATGTTAATGCCTAAATTAACTTCCAGCTGTTGTATTTTCTCTAACCCAGTCGTTAGAACCGAAGACTTGATTTTAAGGTTTAAACTTTAGACAAAAATGCTCTATGTTGCATTCTGATGTCTGAACTAAACTTCAAATGAAGGCAATAATATTTATTTTTCCCAATTATAAAAATATTAGTTTCTATTAATAATTCTGATGTTTTCAGCCTCATTAGCAAAAAAGCTTCCTTAAGTCTTTTCTGAACAGTTTTAATCAGTTGACAGTTGTACTATAAATCTGTTATGACATTGCATAATGAAATAAATTCTCATAATATTAGTTATGCAATGTTTATTAGATATAAGTGTAATATAAAAACTTTTTAATCAAGTAATTATTAAGGAACCCAGTTAATCATATACAGCATTTCAGATGCATGGCATCATGAATGGAGTTTCCACAAAATAACAAAATATTCATATAAGTAATTAAATAATCTTGTTATCACCTGTCTCAGTGGTGAAAACAATATAGACAACTGAGGCTTAAGTAATTATTTTACTTTAAATTTTTTGGTTCATAAAAAGTTTGTGGTCGTTTTACTGAGAGAAAAATGTTTCAGACAGAATTTGAGAGTATATCAGGATTAAATTTTCTATTAGGAAAGCAGAGAAAAAATAATGCTTACATCTCTCATTTACTATTTAATTGTACCAAACACAGCACTAAGTATTTCATGTGTAGAATGCAGAGTTAATAAAAACAGGAGATAAAACAAATTGAAACCCAATTTAACCTTTTCTTGATGCTAACAGTGGTGTATACCACAACAGTAGCAGTTTAAGTGAATTTAAATTAAACTCACTTCCATTAAATATTATTTTTCTTACCATTTGTAAGTTTTATTATTAATTTAAATTGCCTTTTCATTTTTCTTATCTCCTCTTAGCTCTAACTCTCAGATTTCCCCATCTATACTCATCCTTAAGAACCTGACTCCTACTTACCAATTCTCTATTTTTAAAAGAAGATTTTATTTATTTGAAAGGGAGAGGTATAAATAGAAGGAGAAAAAGCAAGAGTGGGGCGGGGGTTCCTCCTGCTGCTGGTTCACTCACCAAATGAGGCTGGCACAGGCTGAAGCCAAGAATGAAGATTTTGATTGGGGTCTCCCTCACGGGCTGTAGGGGCCCAAGCACTTAGATCATCTTTTGTGGCTTTCACAGGGGCATTAGGATGGAGTTGAATTGGAACAGCAGACAGAACTTCGATCAGCACCATGTGTGATGCTGCCATTACAGGTGGCGGTTTCACCCACTCTGTCACAATGATGGCCTATTTAGTTCTTGAACCTATCCTGGTTATATTGCTCTTTCATGAAAACTTGTTTTGGCTACTTGACTACAAATTAAGATCCATTTGGACAAATATTTGTCAATGCTAGGGTACAAATAGAATTTCTGTATAATATGCAAGTTAGGTATGTTTGAAGACGGTGCTTCTCTTGTTCTGATTACCTGCCAATTACAGATTCTTTTACAGGGATACACGATTCCTGCATTTGTATTCAATACCTTTCATAATTTGTGTTTGCTTTATGCTTTATTTATCATCTTGCTTTTCAATGCAACTGTTTGATCTATGATGAATACAAAACCCAATTGTTTGTTCTTTTTTTTCTTAAACATTGTATTATATCTAGCTGATACGAGCAGATTTATATAGGGAGAACTTATGATATATATGAAGGGTATTAAGATTTTTCTATAAACAAAGATAAGTGTGCCTAATACAAATATAACAGAATCCCTTAGGTGAGTGATAACTTTTCAAAGAAATGCAAAGTCACTCTGTGGGAGCTATTCTGAAATATTTCATCCAAACAGAGTGATAAAAGATAAAAGCCATGACAGGTGAGGACCAGACCAACAGGAGCATAACCCCACCTAAAAATCATTGATGAAATTGGTAGGCATAGCATTCGTCAGCATCTGTGCATGCCTGCAAGTAGGAAATATTAAAATAGGGACATCTGCAATGTCCATAGACATGGATGGCACAGAGATCCTCTGTGTAGACCTTGTGCTGGGATTGGGTGAGAATTGTAGCAAGGCTGGGCTAACCCTGGGCATTGATCGGAGTGAAAAAGTGGAAGTGAGACCGTGAGTATACTGACAGTCATGATAAGTAGCTTCTCCCTCTGATAAACAATGAGTTCTCAACCTAATTTGGATGTCACCTTGGACTCTCATGCCACACCTGAGTACTAGTCAGAGTGCCCAAGCCTAACCCTGAACACATCTTTGTATTTCCATTGAAGGTGCAGTCACTTCACCAAGCCACAGAGGAACAATTTAAAAAAAAAAAAGAGCAGAAAACCAATACGCATTTCCACAAATGCCTAAAAGTAAACACAGAAACACACATCAGAAACACATTAAAACTCCCCACAAGAAACATACATTTCTTAAGCATCAGAATATGAAAGAAAAGATTGGTGTCTTACAATGAATGAAAAAAATCACTGGGTTATTCAAAATCACATAAAAATCATTGACATAAAGAAGTACATATGCGATATGGATGAAAGATTGTGCAGAGATTGAAAATATGAACAGAACCAAAACAAATATTAGAAATGAACAAAATAATATGGCAAATAGCAAATACACTGGAAAGCCTCGTCAACACACTTGGGGAATCAGAGGAAAAACTACCTGAGACAGAAAACAAATCAGCAGAAACAGGTCAATCTAACATAAGGAAGGCAAAGACAA
Organism: Ochotona princeps; assembly: GCF_030435755.1. Taxonomy (NCBI): domain Eukaryota; kingdom Metazoa; phylum Chordata; class Mammalia; order Lagomorpha; family Ochotonidae; genus Ochotona; species Ochotona princeps. The sequence continues at coordinate 74,105,711 of NC_080838.1, forward strand.
AATCAGTAAGCTCAAAACAGACATCCAATATTTCTGGGATATTATCAGGGAACCAAACATGTGTATCTTAGGAGTCTCTGAAAGAGACAATGGAAAACAAGAGCTATTCCGGAAACTAAGAGCAGAAACCTTCCACTGTGTGGAGAAAGGGGGACGTTCGAATACAGGAGGCTGGTGGAATTGCTAACAGGCTTCATCAGAAGCAACTTTCACCTTGACTTACCATACAGAGTTAAATTGCCAATAGTAAGGCATAAAGCGATACTCTGTAGGAAACGCTATAGCAAAAAGACCTGGAAGTCTTGAAAAAGAGCCATAAAAGTGCACACAATTAATGAAAATATGAACAAGTGGAATTACATCAAGCTATAAAGTTTCTGCACTTCAAGGAATCGAAGCAAAGTGAAGACACAACCAGAAGACTGGGAGAAAATATTTGCAGATTACAAAACTGTCAAAGGATTAACATTCAGGATCTATAGAGAGCTCAAGCAACTCAGTAACAGCAAAACAGATTTCCAGTTAAAAATGGCCAGAGGACATGAGCAGTCAGTTTTCCAAGGATGAGATACAAATGCCCAATAGACACATGATAAAATGCTCAGTACCTTTTGTCATCAGGGAAATACAATAAAACCACAATGAGGATATACCTCACCCGAGTTAGAATGGCTGTCATCCCAAAACTGAAAACAATATACCTGGTGAGGGTATGGGGGAAAGTTTCCTTAATCCACTGTTGATGGAAATGTAAATTGGTATAGCTATTACGAAGGACAATTTGGAGATCCTTCAGAGAAAATAAATCTGCCATACAACACAGTCATCCCACGTCCAGATATTTACCCAAACAAAATGAAGTTGGCATACAAGAGAGTTAGTTGCACACCCATGTATGTGGCAGTACAATTGGCAGTAGCTAAGATATGAAATCAACTCAAATGTCCATCAATAGGTGACTGGATAAAGAAAATGTGATATATACACACACCATGGAACACTATTAAGCCTACTAAAAAAATTGAATCTTGTCTTTTGCAGCAAAAAGGATATAACTGTAAAGCCAGAACAATAAAGTAGGGATCAACTGCAATGAACTATGTGCATAAAATTATAGCATGAGAAACTAAAAAAGCAGCAATATCTATTAGTGATAGCTAAGAAAGAGTGTGTGGGAGAAAGCAGAGAGGAAATATTTTTTATGATACTTGAATGAGTTGAAAATAACATGATTATTAATTATTTAATAATTATTATTTAATAATTAATACATAATGTTTGTTGTTTAAGTGACATTAAACTGTATTAAACTTGGAATTTCAACAGGGCTAGCATGAGTTAGGGAGTCCATGACTTTTGTTTAATATGTCTTATATCTGAAGGCACTAGAAAAACCTTCACTTGGGCATGTTTTGTATATGGCTGAAAAGAAGGTGGAAGTCCAGGTGTGAAGGCTAATACGAGGATATAAATTGGGGAACTCACGCACTCAGAAGTAGGTGGAAACAAACGGGGAGATGCCCATATCAAGGCGGTAGGGCCAGGAAAGGGCAGTGACAGAAACGTCAGAGACTTTTCTGGAAGCTTTGGGAATTTTGTTTAGAAATGTAGAAAAAGTAAATCTCTAGATCACGGTTATTTGTAATTTAGACATTATGGTGGAAAGAAAACGAGAGAACCAAAAGAAATAAATGTAAACCAGATAATGTGGAGATTCAAAGAAATATTTATCAATGGAAATACATTGCAAATTCTAGCTAAAAAACTTGACAGAGAAAAAAATCATTGAATATGGCATGAAGACATAATCAATGATATTTGAAACCAGAGTGTGGACATATTCAAATGCAACAGAATAGCAAGCAATTATTAGATCCAGAATTTGCATCTGAAACTAACAATTATTCAATTATTTTCTTTTCCCATGTTCAATTTTTAAAAGGGAAGCATGTTAAAAACATTATTTTTTTTTAAAGATTTATTCATTTTATTACAGTCAGATATACACAGAGGAGGAGAGACAGAGAGGAAGATCTTCCGTCCGATGAGTCACTCCCCAAGTGAGCCACAACGGGCCGGTGCTGCGCCAATCCGATGCCGGGAACCTAGAACCTCTTCCAGGTCTCCCACGCGGGTGCAGGGTCCCAAAGCATTGGGCCGTCCTCTCCTGCTTTCCCAGGCCACAAGCAGGGAGCTGGATGGGAAGTGGAGCTGCCGGGACTAGAACCGGCGCCCATATGGGATCCCAGGGCGTTCAAGGCGAGGACTTTAGCCGCTAGACCACGCCGCTGGGCCCAAAAACATTATTTTTTTTTTATTGGAAAGTCAAATTTACAGAGAGAAGGAGAGACAAAATGAAAGCTCTTCCATTCGCCAGTCCATGGCCCAATTGGCCACAACAGCCAGAGTTGAGTTGAGCCTAAGCCAGGAGCCAGGAGCTTCTTCTGGGTTTCCCACATGGGTGCAGGTTCCCAAAGCTTTGGGCTATTCTCTACTGTTTTCCCAGGTCACTAGCAGGGAGCTTGAACAGTATGGGATCCTGGCACATGAATGGCTAGAACTTTAGCCAGTAGGCTACTGCGCAAGGCCCTGTGTTCATTCTTAATGTTTGCATGTCTTTATTTTAATCACAAAGAAACTGAACAGAGAGGGTATAGTTTACAAGCATAGGCTCAGAGGCCAGAATTTTAATTTTGGATTTCTAATCCTCAGATATGAAAATAAATTTCCTTGTATTGTCATTGAATTAAATATCTTCCCTTTGTGATGTGATCAGCTCATGCATGTAGGTAAATGGCATATGAACAACAATCAATTTGAACTAAATAATTCCATTTGTAGATGTAAAAACCACCAAGCAATTTCACATCACATAATTGTATAAATCACTGTAATTACATTATGTTCATATGGTGCTAAAAATTGATAGGCTGACATTGAAGCAAAATGATTAATTTGATATGAAAGGATAACGTTACTAATCATAATATCAGTCCCAAATTTTGAAATTCATTCTCCTAGAATTTTATGAGTTTTCCTGTAAACAATATTTAAAACCCTACTGGAAAAATCCCCAAGAGAAAATATGGTAACAAAATACTTATTTATTTGTCAAATATTTTAATTTCCTGGTTACAACTTGTTTATATCCATTACTGAGATTACAAGAATATTTGGCCACAAAAAGTAGCAATCCTTTTTTATAGTTAACCTTATCGTCAGTGATTTATTCAGCAATAAACTCAGCCAGACTCTGAAACGTCGGTCACTCCTTGGAGCCTGAGATCTAACATCATGAAAAGCTTCAAAAGTTTTAAAATGACAAAGTCCCAGCTCTCTTGATACTACATATCATAAAGGGAGTATCAGAGGGAGTTTTTTTTTTATCTAGTTATGACCCTAGATTTCTTTTTCCCATTATTATTATTATTAATTATTATTTTCCATTATTGTGTAGGTGTAAGAACCTCCCCTCCTCCTCATGCTCCCCTCTTGCCATTCCCCCCATAGTATCACAGTAGCGTTGTCCTTTAGTAACAGTTACAATTTGCTTATTTAAGTGTGTTATGACATTGTGAGTATTGACAAAGGTAGAAAATCTAGTATCACATTGTCAAGGGGAATCCACTTTTTATTCAGAAGTAAAGATGTGCACTTCAGCACACCTTCACTGCCTGGTATGCTGTCTCCAATATAAAGTTCTTCTTTGAGAACACACACACATTATAAGTGTTAACCTCTGTAAATATTTGCTTTGTAGCGTTGCCTTATATTAGAGCGAACATATTATATTTGTCATTTTGTGACTGGCTTATTTCACTGAGCATAATGGTCTCCATTTGGGACCATTTAGTTGCAAGTGGTAGAATTTTATTTTTTTTTTAAATGGTTGAGTTGTGCTCCATTGAGTAGATATACCAGTTTCTTTATCTATGTCTCTTTCAATGGGGAGTTGGGTTGTTTCTGTGTCTTCACTGTTGTGCATTTTGTTGTTACAAATATAAGGTTACAAGTTGCTTTCTCATATGTAGATTTCACTTCATTTGGATATATTCCCACAAGAGAGATAGCCAGGACGGACAGTAGACCAATTTTCAATTTGTCTAATCATTCTCCATACTGACTTCCCTACAGCTGCACCCGCCTGACTCCTACCAACAGCGGAGTGGCTGTGTTTTCCCCCACATCCTTGGCAGCAGTCACTGGTAGTTGTTTTCTATATGTATGCTGTGCTCTCTGAAGTTAGGTGGAGTATTAATGTGGTTTTTATTTGCCCTTTTCTAATTGCTTGGGAGTTTGTGTAGTTTTTCATCTATTAGCCACCTGAATTTTTCTTTTGCAAAATTCCTGCTCATTTCCTTTGCCCATTTCTTCACAAAATTACTTGTTCTGCTGTCATTTAGCTTCTGAAGCTCTTTGTATCATGGATATTAGTCCCTAATTGGTTGTGCAGTATGCAAAGATTTTCTTCCATTCTGTTGGGTGTCTGTTCAGTTTATTGATCGTTGCCCTTGCTGTACAGAAGCTTCTTAGGCTGATGTAATCCCCTTTGCTTATTTTGACTTAGACTGTGTGTGCTTATGGAGACTTTTTAAAGAAGTCTTTGCCTAGGCCTCTATCTTCAGAGTGTTTCCTATGTTTTCCTCTAATAGCTTGATGGTTCAGGGATGCAGAATTAGGCCCCCACCCCATTTAGAGATAATTTTTGTATTAGATGAAAGGTAATTTGTTCCTTACTGTGCCTAAGATTTCAATGTATCATTTATAAGTACTTTTATGGACCCATCTTTCTTTTCTGATAAATTATTTTAATGTCAAAGATCTCCAACTATCGCTTTTCAATACTGCATGCAACAAATTTGTTGAAATAAAACTGTTGTAAGCTCATGTGTGGGAATAATGAGATAATCAACCTCCCTGAGAAAGTAAAGGATGTGCCAGGTTGAGGTTTGTTCACAGAGAAAAGGAAGTGACAGGATCAGAGGAACTGGTAGACCTTTAGTCCACAGGGGAGCCAAGTGCCTTCCCTCCAGGATTGACACAAGGAAGCAAGACAAGCCTGAAACCTGCCAGGAGCTCCCACACCTACTAACAGCCACTTTTATCAAAAGATTTACATACAATTTGTCACACAAAATAAAATCATTTCATTATGCTGTTAAGTATGATTTTATACTGAAAAAAAATGAGTACTTGATTTCCTTTGTAGGATCTCTAAAAATTATATTTGCATGCATGATAAAATTCTCATGAAAGATTTATTTCTGAAATTCAAATATTTTGACTTTTTGAAAATAATCTGACCAATTTATAGCTCTGAAATTCACTGCTTTAAAAATGTGAGAGAGAGATAGATCAATTTTCATCTACTTATTTACTCCCAAATGGCCTCAACACCCAAGTGTGAGCCAGGATCCAGGAAGCCCATGCAGGTGTCCCAGGTGAGTGTCATGGCCCACCTTTCCCTCTTTCCCCTGATACTTTGGCAGGAAGCTGGATTTGAAGCAGAGTAGCTGAGCTGTGACTCACTTGTATTCAGGTATGAGATGCTACTGCTGCAATAAGTGGTCTAGCCTGTTTTACCACAAGATAGGTCCCTAAATGTCACTTGAAAAATATTCAAATATTCACAATAAGAGAAATAACATAAGTAAATAAACATGAAAGTGGCCTTTCTTTAGGAAGTAGAAATCAAAACACATAAACAGGAAAAAGCAATCATAGAAAACTGTGACAATTCCATTCTCCTGAAGTTAAGCTTCAGCACACATGCAAGAACCCAGAGAAAACCTGGGATATCTTTCTATTATCAGCTGGCTCCCACTATATAGCATATAAAATACAGGGAAGCAAAACCCCTGTGAATGCAATGGAAGTGCAAAATTCTTTCACTGTAAGTCAGACATCTACAAACAGCAAAATTGCAATTAAAAAATACTACAAAACTGTAATGGATCTGAATAACAATTTGAAAGTAATTTTTCCAGTAGTTGGAAATTCATATCAAAGAGTAACACTGCAGGAGTGAGATCTGTTGTGTTCTTCAAAAGCTCTCAGTCTTTTGTCCATACCACACTGGTGCAGCACAATGTGACAGCTTTTCTTTCACATGTAAATTAGTGAAATAAATATTTGGTTTGCCATAACAAATGTTGTTTATTTTCACTTTATTTCAGAAGCAAAGAGAGACAAAGGGAGACAATAAAGAGAAACAAACAGAAAAACAGCGTTGAGGGTCTGACAATACGGCACAGTGGTTAAACTATCAATTGCAGTGTCAGTATCCCATATTAGAGCAGTTGTTCAAATCCTGGCAGTTTTCTTGCCATCTAGCTGCTTTAACTGTGAAAGCAACATGAAATGGCCCAGGTGGCTTGGGTCTCTGCCGTTCACTTGGGAGACCGGGATGCAGTTCCAGACTCCTGGCCTCTGCCGCATGGATATTTGGGAGTGAACCAGCAGGTGTGAGCTGTATTTCTCCTTCCCTGTCTCTTCCTGTGTGTCACTATGTCTTTCAAATAAAGTGAATAGAGAGCAATATAGAGAAAGGTCTTCAGCCTGCTGTTTTTACTCCCTAAGTGCTCACTATAGGCTGGGCTGGGCCTCGCTGCAGCCAGGAGACGGAACTACAGTTCTGTCTCCACCACAGTGGCAAGGGTCCAGGTATGTGACCCATCAATGCGGTCAGCCATAGGCATGTTATCAGGAAGGTGGACAGCAAGAATCCAGAGGTCACACCATGCACTCCAGGAGGAAATATCCCATGTGGTGATGTAAGGGGCTGCAAAACATATCTGCCACTACTAACTCACCTTTAAGGGTTTTCCCCAACTTTTTTTGTGAGTAATTCACACTCAATAGTAAAACACTGATAATAATATAATTAACCCTGATAGATCATTTCATTTTGTATGTGTACTAACAGATTCTGCAACATTTTCACATTGTTTTCTAAATTAGTTTCAGGAAGCAGATTGTTTCATCCATGACTACTTCAGTATGTGCTGTTCTAAACACGACGTTTAAAAAAGAACAAAATTATAATGCTGATGACAATTTGGTTTTCTTATGACTTTTTTCTTCTTTGAATCTTTGTACAAATAAAAAATTGGGGATTATGAATTACAATTTACTCAACTTTTCTTCGTTATTTATTACTCTCAGTCTGTAATTTCTAGTTTCACATTCTTTTATGTCCTTCTTGTATTTTCCTATAATTAATGAGTGTATTATCAGACAGTCTAGATTTACAAATTTCATGTGAAAATAAATTATTCCGAGAAATATTGTGTATTTTCATTGATGTATGAATTAGGTCTAGTTAAACTTGCAGCGTGCATTCTTTAACTTAGTTTTGAGGGAAGTTTAAAACATATTATTTAGAGACTTTCTCACCAAATAAAAACTAGCTTAGCTCTCACAGAATGGGATCCTTCGTGATTTAGCCCTATATTATAAGCACAAATGTCTGGCAATAATAATGATCCCATCATACAGTCCTCCAAGATCTACTCACACAGTCCTTCATTTCTCCTCCTGTCTTGCAGTCATTTCTGAAAAGCCACAAATTATAATCTTGTAAGCTATGAAAGGGGATTAGAGTCCGCTGAAGCCATGAGGGGGCATGCATAGCTACAATTATAAAGAATATAGTTTGTGTTAGGCTCACTGCTGTCATATTGAAGGTTAAAGGTGCTGCTTGGCATACATTCCACTTCAGAATTCTGATTTAAGTTCCAGCTGATCCAGTTTTCATCCAGTTTCATCTGCTTTACAAGACAGTGGAGGGTGGGCACAAAAACTTTGGCCCTGACACTCATGTGGGAGAGTAGGGCAGAATTCTTTGGGTACTGGCTTTCGGCTGGAGGCTCTGGCCAATTAGAAAAAAAAAATCCGTAGATGGAATATCTCTATAGATACATACATATAGAGACACAGATATAGATATTTTTCTGTCCCTGCTACTTTGCCTTTTTAATTAGTAATCATTACTAAAACTAGTACTCATCTGGACTGTTTTTCTATTTTATTCAGAATACTTACTATAATCTCAAATACTAAACAAGGCATAAAATACAATTTTTGGAGGAGGACAAGATGTCATGATTTCAGAGAATTCAAAGGCTATGGTATTGTAAACTCCGGTTGGGCTGAAATTTTCATGCTGGATTCCATAACAGACAATTTCCTCTCCATTGCAGCCTTGCCATGTGTGCAATGATACAGAGATTTCTAACACACAACATAATTCACTCAGTGATTAAGTTGTTAAATCACTCTCATTGACTTAACAGTGATTTTTAAGTTATGTGTAGAACAATTCATGATGTTGTTGGCATTCCTCCTAATAGGGCTCAATAATTACACAAGCCAAAACAAACTTCTGTTTTTATTGCAATTATTGACCTACACAGGCTTCTGGAAATTGCCGTTTCCTAACACCACATTTTCCTCTTACAAATCTTGCGTTAATGCCACTCATAACTGCTAAGATGTTTATTGATCCTAAATATTTGCTAATATGCAAGCAGTGACCACTCCATCTTTGGAAATCTATCCATTTTGCTCTTGCAAAAAAACATGGGAGAGAATTCACTATAACTTCTGGTTGTGCTTTTTCAGCAAGGGATTGCAGTCCTTTGCCAGGCATGATCAAAGCTGTGGGATAATACAATAGATCTGCCTGGAGTGCTGATTTTATCCAGATAACACACTTAAGTTCTAACTCTCCTCAAATTCATCACAACAATGCCAGCTGGATTATTTATATATAATGAATTATATAAATATATTATATAATAGATTTATATATAAATATATGTATAACAGTGTAATATTTTATACAAAGTAACTTTTTCAATATTTACAGGGGTAGATCATTGAAAATTTAGATAATTTATTTTAACTATTAAATTTTTCTGATACATTTAAGCCAGAAAATATTGACAAATGATGAGGTTTCCTCCTCATGATAAGTCAGGAAGTCGTGATCTAGCCAGGTTCCTTCACTGCTTGTCTGTCTAGGCAATTGAAACATAGCACATGTAAAGTTTAAAACTGACTGAATTGACTGTGGAGTAAACACTGAATTTAATGAGATCAGCCAAGCTGCCTGGTCATTTTATTGGTCTTGGTCATATTTAAAATAATGGTCTCTGTGTCATATAGATATGTGACAGAATTGAATATCAAGCCAGTTGACAGAATATACATTCATCCAGGTACGGCAATTTTGTCAGCTATTAAACTAATTCGTGTAAAATAAGTATTTTGCATAAGCATGTTTTAAAAATCAAACAAAATTTGTCTCTTTGGGCTGAAAAAAAATTAACGTTGTAGTTAAATACAGCCCACCAGTGGTTAACGCTATCCTTGGAAAGCACTCTGACAGCAGCATTGCCTGGAGAGACCCCAGTGTGGATAAGGGGCCCGTCGCCCTCACAGCAAGAAAGCACAGTTTTTGAGATTTTCATCAAGTGTGTAACATGAAAGTGTACCCCATGCCAACTTTTTGGCATCATTCTGTGCTACTTTTCTAGGAAATTCTCTTGATATAGATCAAAAAGTAGTGAGTGAAGTTCTTGTCATTTGCGTCCACTTGTGGAGGGAGTGTTTTTTTTGAAATGTGAAACCAAGATTGAGAAATTCCCCAGGTGCAGAAGACAGTAGAATATCAATTCTTTGTAGTTGAAACAAGCATTCTAAAATCAATAAACATGACAAAAACAAACTTTAAACAAACGGGACAGAAAGGAGATTATTTTTCCAGCAGACTGACTAACTTAAAACGTATCATTTTGCCTTTGTGTCTGTGATATTACATTTTTATATTGCATTACCTTATAGTACCAGAACTATAGCACCAGAAGTTTCTGTGGTTTTAACAGAAAAAGAAGAGCCCTTCTAGGCTATTTCTTCAGAGTCCTCCTAGGTATAGATTCAGCTGCACATCATTAGTGAGCAATGATAGGAAACCACCTTTACCATGCTTCATGTTTTTACCATGGATGGGTGGCAGCTTTATGGAAAACATGGTTCTCTTATTAAACAGAATTTTTTTATTTAAAATTTCCAGCCTTCACTGGGCTCTGGTAGGCTCACTACAAGAATTAAGGCTTTATAGGTAAATAAAAATCATATATAATTCTAGAGCACATATGATCTTGATTTCTACAGAAATCAAATGAGGAATAATTTGTTTATACAGAATGTTGTTTATATGATGTTGTAGAACTACTTTTTCTCCAAACAATTGAACTATCTATCTAGTCACAAGTCCTTAATTACTAAGAATAAATGATGCTGTGTGTATCCACAGCAGTTGTGGAGCCTGGGAATCATTAAAGGGACTTTTGGAGTTAAAAGTAAAAAGTTTTGAAATACTACAGGGATATTATAGCATATTAGCTAAACACAGAAAGAAGTAAACACCACCACCAACTCCATCAGTCATCAGAATGGCAGACCTAGACACGTGGCATCAAACTCAGACACCTTAGCCACATTATCTAGATTTGGGTTCCCTCCTGGCCCCGCCCACTGCATCTGTGTGATTTTGCAAAATCTAGAGATCTCTAATTGATTTTTAAACAGTTGAAAGAAGACTCTGACAAGCTCTCTCTGCCTTTTTTCTATAAAAACATTTCCTAATCCTCATCTTGGACATTGCAGGTAGATTCTATGTGCAATATTTTGCTCATTTTTAATACATTTTAAATAAATTCATTATGTTAAAGATGCTATCTTTTTTGTTTGAAAGGCACAGGTATAGAGAGAGAGAGAAAAAGAATGATAAAGACAAATATCCGCACATTGGTTCACTTCCAAAATGGTCAGAATATCCAAGGCAGGGCCAGGTAGAAGCCAGGAGCCTAGAATTCCATCCAGGTCTCTCACCTGGTTCACTTATGGGAAGCAGGTGTCGCGGGCAGTTCCTTAACACACTGTGCCACTTTGCTATCTCTTGAAGTACAACTTAAATACTATAAGAGGAAACATGTGAATGGTTAAATACCTGAAGTTGCTTATACTGCTGGATTCCTTACACATTTCACATACAGAATAAATGCACTGCAGTGTTTTATGTCACTTTTTATTATAAAAACAGAACATTTCTGTATGTTCCCTTATTTCTAGTTCCACTGTAAACTGGAATTGCTCTTCTTCCAATTTATATTGAGTTACTTTTCATTATCTAGGTTAGAGTACATGTTTTCTTTCATTGCTTTATTGTGTTGGGTTGTGAAACAATACCTTAAAATACTGAAATATGGAGCTTATCACCTTTGAATGTATGACTCTACTTTTCCATAGATTGTAGATTATTTCAGCATGTATTAATAGTGAAAATTTTTTAGAAATACCTAAATTTTCTTATTTCCTACCGTGGTTCTAAAAAAAACTGACATCTTATTTTGAAGCAAAACTTCTAATACACAGTGTTTAGATGAATGAGTGCCGAGCACAATGCACGGTAATTTACAAAGAAACTTAGATCCATTACGTAAACTATTTACAGGAATACCTTGAATTAATCACATACAATGGTGCATTCCTCTGCTTCTTAACTAACACATGAATTTTTACTAGTATTGTGTTTTCTGATTTATAAAAAGCCTACAACCCTATGACAGGCACATAGAGTCTGCTGTGGGTTTTATTCTCCATGTCCTTCTAGGCACACCTGCTATGAGGTCTTCACAGAACTGATTCCTGAGCTGTAAGAAATTAATTTTTTACTAAATGATCCTAATTCTCATATGTTGAAATCCTCTCATGAATGATTTTCTCTGTCAGGGATACCAATTTACACTTAATCACTGGTGGTCATATCATTTCAGACCAAAGTAGTTCTCCCATAGCAATCTGTTTTTGGCTCCAGAAAATCAATCCTAGTCGAATTAAAAACATGACTGCCTGCCTCCTCTAATGACCATAGAACATGAAGGTGCAGAAATATTTCGACCACAGTAGAAATTATTTTTTTCTGTCTATTGGTAACACTGAGAAACTGTCTGCTTCACTCTGCATTATTTTCACATGGGTGGGGAGGAACCAAGGACAGTAATTACAGACGATGGAGTCAAGAGATGGCAAGTTATTTCCTGCAAGTGCAAAGCAAAGCAAAGCAAAGGATAATCCTTACTTCTACCACAGGAAAGGGAAAAACGGATTGCAGACATTCTTTGAAGACTGGCCGGATTATAGTGCTGCAGTGCTATGCAGCCTTGTTCATGGAATTCCAAGTGCAAAAGAGGAGAGGGTCAGACTAATTCATCTGGTGTTTTTAGCTGAATAATATTATTGCTATGAATTTTGTTCATGTGTGAGCTAAATGTTTATAAACATTTTTTCAATTTTTAATCGATCCGTCATTAATTTGCATCACTGTGAAAACTAAGTTATTGAAGCACAGAGTACTAGTACTGAAATAACAATTTGGAAAACTTACTAATAAACCAACTTCATTAAATATGCATAGTTTGTAACTTTACAAGACCGGAGATATACTGTGAATTTTCTAGGATGGGGAAAGCCATTAATTAATTTTACGTTAATTTAATCTACAACCACTAGCATACATGATAAAAATCTATGCATTTACTAAGTTCATCCTATGACCTTGTACCTGCAAAAATAGTTTTTTGTAACTTTTCATTTATTTAGTTTGACTTATTTGAAAGGGGGATACGCAAACACAAGGGGTGCTCATGCAAAGAGAGAAAGAGAGGTCTTCCATACTGTGCTTCACTGCCAACATGTCTGGTACTGTAAGGGCACTGCCAGGGCAAAGCTGGGAGTGTGGGACTCCATCGGGTTTCAGGGTTTCCAGGATGTACACCGGTGATCCTGGAATGGTAGACCTGAGCATTGCTATTCTTACGATTCTCCGTGAAGTATTTCTAATAACATTTGGAAGGGTAGTACAAAAGCACCAAAGCACCGCTCACTTGTGCAATTTATATCAGAAGAATGCTCATGGAAAACATCACTCTAGTCTAACGGCAAATTCTAATATTTCTTTTAATGCTAATATAATGTAATGGCCAAGACTTCTATTACTTTTATCTTTGGAGTTCCATGGGTATCACAAATTAAAGATTTCAAACCATTATTTCAAATACACATAAAATGAATAGATGTGTTTTCTCAATACAGTATGTGCTACAAATTTCTCTAAGTGCCTCTCTGAATCACTACTCCGGAACTTTGATTTAATTATAACCTGGGCTAGAATGTAACCACAGCAAAATACTAAGATTTTGTAGCCCAATGAGAATCATTGCTCATTGAAGACAATGATTAGAATAAATAAAATATCACAGTGACCTATTTCAGTCTGTTTGGAAACCACATGCAAGCTTTTTGGTTGGGTTTAATTTTTTTTTTTTTTTTAATGTAAAGGAATTCCCTTGGCCTAAAAGGGGTTGGGGTTGGGGTTTGGCTAAGAAGCCAAGGAAGTTCTGTGTCACCCTCCTGTGAGACCAACTGTTTATAGAAGCCTCTTGGAAGCTTCTGTATGCTGCTGCGTGCAGTGGGAGTCTTGGGACACTGGATCCCTCCCAGTTACTCTCATCACAGCATGATGTACAGTGAAGTGGATTTTATACACAGCCTTCCAAGTCCAAACTTCTCTGTATGCAGAGTATGGTTATTGGCTCTATGTTTCCTTACAGAGCTGCTTTGCGTGTTAATGAGATCATGACTACTGCTTTCTTTGAATTCTTTGAACTAAGGAACTCTATAAATAAAAGACCCTATTATTTCACCACTCTTGTTACTCACTAAGGAAACGCTCCCTGAAAATACAGCCTTTCACTTGCTCTGTGTGTAAAATCTCTACTGCCTGCAATGGGAAGGCTTTGTAGAGCATAATTACAGGAATCTGCCTCTTCCACGGGGCATTGTACAGCAGTGCTCCAAAGCATTTCTAAAGAAAAGAGATGCTAACATCCACCCACACCTCACCTAACACTATGGGTGCAAAACACGGACTCCAGATGTCCACAGCCTGCCTCCAAGAAAGCCTGCTCCTTTCTCTCTACGCTACAGTTGAAATGTTCAAAATCCTCCCTGAAGAGGGATATCAGGGTTTCATCAATAACTCTATGAGTACTTTGGGGATTCTTGATGCTATTTTCATCTGAATTTTGTTTTAGAAGCTTTCTTTTTGTACTCTTTTGAATAGAGAGAGATTAACAAGACTTGCAGTGCAATTAATCTTGACAGGCCTAAGAGCTTTCTCCCCCTTCCCTATTTTCTTCACTTCATAAAAGACTAACTTGGTGATGAATAGGGTCAAAACAATAACGCAAATTCATACACTTCTCTGCATCTCTAATACTATTATGTTACAGTGTGAATACATTTTATTGGAGTGATTTAAGTATAGCACCAGAGAATAATTAAGGAATGAGTAAATGCTATATAAAAAAGCATTTTTCTAAAATCTGAGCATAAGGACCTTGGTACCATATACAGGTGTTAGAAAGTCTGTAGCTTAATAATGTTTGTCTTCTTTATTACTAGTAACATGCCATGGTCTTGTTTTATTTTTTTGCCGTAAATTTTTAATTAAAATTTTAAACAGTATCACTCATTCTCTGTGTTCTTCTGGTTCCTGCACATTTGTGGCCAAAGTTTGTTAAAGCAGTTTTTTTTTTCTACAGCACCTATTGGATCATCTGTTCAAAGAATACCTTCTTCTATTTCAACAATTTCAATATTTCTTTCCTGTTACCCTTAATATTTTTATTGTGTTCTGGTTTTATCTTCTCTTTTGTTATGTGCAACCTTGTTAACTAGCTATAACTTCTATACACAAGGTTCATTATATCTGGGAATATTGGAAATTAGCAGGACTCCACTCTAACATCAGTTCCTAAAAGCAGATGAGAAGGCAGCTGACACTCGGGCCACCTGTCTCCTCTCAGTCAGCCAAAAAGCAGAGTTCCTGAAGGTGAGCTGCTCAGAAGTCACAGAAACCTTGGCAAAAGCTGATCCACTTTTCATGAATTTAAGAGGAATTTTCTTACCTTCTCCGTGTTCTATGAAAGTGCTAAACATTCATTTCTTACAGTCTATTTTTCTGTGTCTGTTTCCCCCACCTCTTCTTTTACACCAAGTATTGTAACTTATTTGAATGTTTTGATATTAACAGATTTTGGTAATGGAAAAAATCAATTAAACTTGTACTTGAGCTATATATATTAATATATATAATATGTGTGTGCATTGGGTTCATAGTTACAATAGCTACATTGTGCTTTTTGTGTATGTATATATACATATATATGTGTGTGTTGTATTTATATATGCACATATATACACATACATACACATATATAGTTACTGTTATTATTAATTTCCTCACTGACTTATAGATCATAGAGTTAGCATCGTTTTCCTCAAGAAGGTTCTTGATTTTCATTTCCATTTCTTCACCGACACTTTGGTCATTCAGTTGCATGCTATTTAAGTTCATGTTGTTGAAAATATTCAATTTTTTTCTTCCTGTGTTGATTTTGTTTTATGGCTTTTCATTTAAGGGGATGTAAGGTAACTATGTAATAGAGACTATCACATCCAGATGTGAAGATACAATAGATACAATGCACTATGCATCCCTACTTTCAAATTAAAGAGGGACTCCCAATGAAACAGTCAAATTTATCTTGACATTGAATATATCTCTGCCACTGTCCATGCCTACAGTGTCAGGGTACACTTAAATAGCAGAATGCTGGAGTTAGGATGATTGTGAAGAACTACGCTATTGCAATTATATAGGGAAAGTCAGTGGAAGGGGAGTTGGAATTTAAGGAGGGCTGATGGGAAGTCCCAGAGCCTGTGGAACAGCATCATAAAAACAATAAGATAAATACATTTAATATAAAATATCTTATCTATAGTATTGACTGCATATCTTTTAAAAAAGTGTCCTGTTATTTGCCACATAAGCAAAAATGTACATTAATGATGTAAAGTTTAATATGTTTTCAAAAATATATTAAAGAAAAACAAACATTTTAAAATATGTGCTAGCTTCTCAGACTAGGAGATTCGATTAAAAAGAAATATGAATTCAAGTTTATTAAATTAACTTTTCTTACATTGTGTACTTTGGATCGTGGAATGTTGAAATTCTAATATTAAAAATCTCATACTTGGAAACTATTTGTTTATATTGAAAAATGGGACTAATATCTAAGGTAATAAAAACTACTTCATATAAACATAAACAGCCATGACTCAATTGCATCTCAGTCTATATACCGAATAACTTTAAGTCTGTAAATCTAACTTAGTTATTTTAATTTGTTGGTCTTAATTATTTATCTGAAAATATAAACAACTATACATACAGGTACATGCAAACATACCAAAAGCTTACATGCAAATATGCTGATAGAAAAATTAGCCCACTAAAACTAGAGGCTTTGACTTCAACTCAGAAAACAAATACAATTGAAGCCCAAAATTCACTGAAATTTTATCTATAATTAACTTAATTAACTTTAATACATTCGTAAATTGGCTATGCCCTAGCCACATTGTGCCATAATATGTGAACTCCTGAAATTCTCCATGATGGCTTTCAACAATCTCTTGAATAAGCCTCAAGCTTCTGAATAAGCCTCAAGCCTTTCACATTGCAAAGACCCAAGCAATCTACCAGCACTGCCCTGTGGCTCACAAGGAGAAACTTGTAACCAACAAGACTACACAGGGTATCCTGGAATACAAATCCTCAGCTCAGCGTCTCAAACCAATAACCAGACAATATTATTATGGCCTAAAGAAGCTTTTCATGCATGATTTTAAAATAAATAAACAACAAAAATGAACATTTCTTAAATCACTTCAAATCTTAAATTCTGAATGATCACAGTAGGTAGAAACATTGTGCATCTTGGTTGCACCAATGTCTAACCTTTACTGATGGCTTACTGTATGCTAAATTCACTCCCGAGTTAGTGTGCAATGAAATAAAAAAAATATGAGCAGTCATAAAACAGCACTGGTAGGAAATACTCTAATTCATCTTTTAAGGAAAAAGGAAGAAAAGGAGGGAAGGAGGGAAGGAGGGAAGGAAGATGTAGCAGAGGTCACTGATCTGCCAGAAAGGGGGCTCCTGTGGTCTGACAGCTCGGTGTCTGCATGCAGAAGTCACACTCCTCTCTCCGCACTGCAAGACTTCCTCAGAACCATAGACTGCAGGCAAGTGCTTGCTGCTGCTTTAGATGTGGTATACCCTGTCCCACTCACCAGTCTCAGTGACTGTCATTGTTGGGGGCTGCCCACTATTCTTTCCTATACTTTTCATTTATTTATCGATTTTTCATCTGTCTAATTTTCCTTACATTCGCAAAGACTTGTGTTGGCTCAACCATGTGTACACATACACACATAAATACATGCATATATGTGCTGTGAAATACAGCGTCACAGTGTGCGTATGCAGTTTGTACACACAGATTGTATGACTACATCATATGCACAGAGACTAATTGACAGGGAAATACTTATGTACGTTTGCACACATATATACATAATGTTTGATACCAAAGTGCGTATGAAATGACTTCAAAATGCTTATGAAAAGCATATCTTTTGAAAATTGAAAATATTATCAATGGCTTTTCTATTTTTTTGCTCTGAAATAAATGTCCATCTTTTTTCACAAAATCTTTTATATGCACACATATGCATATACATACTTTGTGCATCATGTGTTACATGATTTCATGGTATCTACAGGCTGCACATACACACACACATCCCTACATGGGCCTGTCAAGAAAAGTGAGTGTGATTTTTTTTAAATAGTAGAAAACTTACATAGTTCTCTGTGGATTTAAACAACATAAATAGTAATAAAATAAGCAAAATCTTGTTTTATATTTATTATTAGAGTGTCTTCAGTTGGCATTTGGGTTGTTACCCACCTTTTTGTTTTCCTAATATTCCATTTTCTTTTGTAAAGAACTTGGTTCTCTTTTTTTTTGAGACCTCCATTTAAAAGATTTGTCTTTCAATCACAAATCTCTTGCGACATCCACATTGTCCTTTCTTTTAGCATTGTTTCTTTTTTTAAGATTTGTTTATTTTTATTGCAAAGTCAGATATACAGAGAGGAGGAGAGACAGAGAGGAAGATTTTCCATCTGATGGTTCACTCCCCAAGGGACAGCAAGGCCAGTGCAGGAGCCAAGAACTTCTTCCAGGTCTCACACGTGGGTGCAGGGTCCCAAGGCTTTGGGCTATCCTGGACCATTTTGCTAGGCCACAAGCAGGGAGCTGGATGGGAAGCAGGGCTGCCAAGATTAGGAACTGGCGCCCATGTGGGATTCCGGTGTGTGCAAGGTGAGGGCTTTAGGTGCTAAGCTACCGTGCCGGGCCTTTTACACTTTTTCAGCCTTTTATTTCTTCAAGTATTTCCTCTCAGGTACTTCATCATTCCAGTCCCAAGCACTTTTCTGTATATGAACTATTGAACATAAATATTGAAGCAATCCAAGATAAACTTTACCTTCAATGTCAGGACCCAAATCCATCTCCTTGCAAAATCCAGCCAATGACAGAGATTTATACTGTAATTTTTCATTGATCTTTATCATTGATTTTTATGATTTTTTCCATTGATTCCTTCTTTTTATCAAATCTTGCTTGAAGCTCTTCCCATCTCTCTAGCTACCTTGTCCTGAAGACTTGCATTTACCTCAACACTGCCTTTGATAACTCTGGATGCTACATATGCAGAATATCTAAGTCTGTATTCTTACTGTCTCCTACTTTTCTTTACATGTACACAGACTGATCTTTCAAAAACGAAAATCTGATCCTGCTGCCCACCAGCTCCCAACATTCTGATGCTATCGCTGGCCTAAAGAATGAAGGTCAAGCCTTTTAGCACTCATTTCATGTTCTGGGCTATCACTCAAGCGTGATTACTTTACAGCCTCGTCTTTGTGTGTAAAATTGATTAGAAAACAGAGACTCTGCCTCAAATTTGTAGAAATCCTTGACTTTCTAGTAGTTTGGGAGCACTGCTTCCTTGCATATACATCTGCGAAAATTCTAGAAACAATAAAATTACACAATTTTACAATATGTGTGTTGATTGTCCTGTAAGCATACTTTTTGAAAAGTTATCATAACTCCATTGGAAATCAAATATCAATGGATTCTATGTATTCAATGATAGTGGTTTTATGGATAAATAATATGTTTAACCTCAGCCTTATACGAAAACTCCCCTTTTCCTCAAAAGTACCTCATGTAAAGCATATATGTTTGCTGCTTTTCCTTAATTAAGCACTTGTGGGTCTTTAGAAATTGGAATTAGAACGCATTTTCTGGAGTAAGAAATGCTTTTCTACAAGAAAATGATGAATTGTATGCATGCATGCATGTTTCTGAGTAGCGGAAAAGGGATCTTAGGTTCAGTTCCTGTTGGAGGCATTTGCTCTTCAATTTTCTCACCTCTGGTCCTTTAATCATGATTGGTCTGCCATCATTCTCACAGCATGGGACAACAAACGAAAATGCCTCTGCTGGCATCTCTTACTCAGCCAGGAACATTGTTCCATTTACTCTTTGTTATCACTGTCTTTTACCTTTCTATTTCTGTGAATTTCTGGTTTCATATACCTGCCGATGAAAATCCACATAAGGCTTATCTCTGTGTTGAATCAGCAGGTGTGTACAATCAATGTTGGGCATTTTACCTTATTTTTCCCTCAACCCACTTTTTACTTTCCGTTCCGGCAAAAATGGTATGTTCATTTCCCAGGCTATCCTCTTTTAGCAAATACCAGCTACCAGTTAAATCTGCTTGAGTGAGTGGGCGAAAACAATTCCCATAACTCTGAATAGGATTTGTTCCTTCCTCAAACTTTGAGCTTCTGAAAAATGATTGCATGATCTCTTAACTTCCTCATAAGATTCGAGTTAACAAACATTTGTGTGTGGTGAAAGAGTACTCCATAATTGGTAATTCATTGGCACTGTTCCCACAGACATATAGAAGTGTCAAATGTCAACTGTATCACCATACAAGAAGATTCATACGAAAAATGTTCTTTTACTCACGAAATGCCTCTGGGCATGAGACAGTATCTGAAGCTAGGATCTCACTAGGGAAAGTCATTCTTGAACCTGAATGTTGTTGACACACGTTTCTCATGTGTGCACGAGGCTGTTAGGTAGATACGCTCTTGGGAAGCAAGGGCTTTTTTTTTTTTTTAAAGATTTTATTCATTTTATTACAGCCAGATATACAGAGAGGAGGAAAGACAGAGAGGAAGATCTTCCGTCCGATGATTTACTCCCCAGGCGAGCCGCAATGGGCCGATGCGCGCCGATCCGAAGCTGGGAACCTGGAACCTCTTCCGGGTCTCCCACGCGGGTGCAGTGTCTCAATGTATTGGGCCGTCCTCAACTGCTTTCCCAGGCCACAAGCAGGGAACTGGATGGGAAGTGGAGCTGCTGGGATTAGAACCGGCACCCATATGGGATCCCGGGGCGTTCAGGGCAAGGGCTTTAGCCGCTAGGCCACGCCGCCGGGCCCATGGGAAGCAAGGGCTTTTATACTGGGCAGATGATGAGTCCTGCTCCTGTGCCTGAGACATCTTTTGAGTGGCTGCTTAAGCGCTTCTGTGTAAGACACACACCTGGTATTGGTCTACAGTCAGATTAGATCTGTGGAGCAATGCGGTTCTTCATATGTGGCCTCAGAGAGTGTTGAGCGCCAAGCAAAGGATCTCAGGGGAACTGCAGATGAAAAGGATATCCTGAAAACAAGTTTTAAATAAATTTTGAAATGCATATTAGTTCAAATTGGAGAAATCAAATGGATGATTGAAAAGGTAAACACTTTGACAAAAACCACACAATGCATTTCATGAACATTGGAAATATCTGTTGAATCTATCATTTATATCATACAAGAACAAATTTTTACATTCTGTATCTCAGTAGTATAATATTATATGTAATATATTATGTCCGTAATATAAATAGGATTTGATACCACATGATTAATCTGTTAAACAGACATCCCAATACAATATAGTATCTGCCATCAGAAACTTTTCAAATTCTTTAACTGAATGCTTTATCTAATTGAGTGTACAACTCATATAACAATCTGATCTAGTAAGATTGCTATAAAAATCAATGGGATACTCAATATAAACAAGATTTACTGATTTTAAGTCATTAGATAAAATTAAAATATAATTTTAGATGGCTAACAATGGAACTTCATTAAAACCACACTCCAGAAACCACACTTACATCACTGATAAGAAATGATTTGCACTTATAACTGACAGTCATACATAACCTATTATGACGGTCCTTTATATTAGTAAAATCAAGTTGCTTTATTTTAGCATATCTCTAATTTACTTCGCCTGTTTTGTTTAATAACACAGTTTAAATGAATCTTAGAATGTGGATAACAGCCTGCACTGGGATTACTTTAACCCATTTTGCACATAATGCCAGTCATTCTCAAACACACACGCACACACACACACACACACACACACACACACATTCATCAGACAAAGGTAGTAAAACAATGATTTTCCTCTTTTTTATATGATACTCTTTCAAATATGATATCCAGAGTAAAAATATGCTATGAACAGAAATCATAGAGACAATAAATAAAAATCAGTTAGGATTACAAATACGCAATTTAGAAAGATTCTGAATTACCTGTCATAACATGTTTAAGATAACAAAAATCAGGTTTGAAAATGTTCATAAAATGTTTATTGCTTTAATCAGCTTTATAGCAGTCTTGATCAAAAATTGAAATTTTTTCTACTAAAAATATCAGTGGTATTTTGTTAAGGGCTGGTTTGATGAGTAGCTGAAAAGAGTATTAGGGAAAATTAGACATATGCCTCAAGCTGCTGATCAGAATTAACTGTAGAGCAAAGTGATCTGCAGAGGAAAGAGGGCAGAGTAAGACTGAGGACAGAAAAAAAGGTCATTACGCATCTGACTGAAGAGCTCACAGAATAGGGTGGGGTCATGTAAATGAATTCATGAATTTCAAGAAATCCTAGAGACCAGCTGACATGTTCAAGTAAAACGTCATAAATTTATAGGTCATGAGAAAAATTTTAAAGGTTGTCCACTACCAACTAAATCTTTGACAAACAGTTTGAAATTATTCCCTGAAGAAAGGATGGTCTCTTCAAAAAATGGTCCTGGGAAAATTAAACTTGCATACGCAGAAGCATAAAATAAGACCGCTACCTCACACATGGTACAAGAGTCAACTTACAATGGATCAAGAATCTGAACTTAGGACGTGAAAACATCAAATTCCTAGAGGAAACATTGAAGAAATGCTACAGGATATTGGCCTCAGGGAGAAAAGAAAAAAAAAAAAACTTTGTGACTAAAATACTATAAACACAGGTAACTAAGACAAATATAGATAAATGAGATTGCCTCAAGAAAAAGAGCTTCTATATAGCAAAGAAACTACTCCACAGGAAAGGGAGAAAATATTTTCAACTCACTTATTGAATAAAGAATTAACATCCTTGATATACAAGGAATTCAAGAGACAGCAACAATAATGAATGATTTAGTTAAGGAAGGGCAAAGAGCATCAGGTATTTTTCAGCGAAGAAAATAAAAATGACCAACAATCCCATGAAAAAAAATGTTCAGGATTACAAGACATCATGAAAATAAAAAATAAAAAAACCACTGAAGTTACAACATCATCCAACTTAGAATAACTCATTAAGAAATTAAAAATTGTAACACTAAAAGGGATGTGGGGAAAAGGTACCCAAATACACTGTTGGTGGGAATGTAAACCAGCATAACCATTTAGACAGTACAGAGACACAATAATGGAGCCATTTCTACTCCGGAAATACACCCAAATAAACTGTAATCAGCATATGGAAGTTTCCTATACTCCCATGTTTCCAGCAGTTCAAATCACATTGAAACAATCTAGATACCTATCAGCTGAAGACCTCATAAAGAATATGTGTTGTACATATATGATTGCATATAAAAGAATTCAATCCTGAACTTTCTTTCCACAGCATTCTTCCTTTGAATATAGAGTAATTTTAAAATATGCTGTCCTAATAGTTGAAAGAAAAATAGAAAAATCAAAGAAGTTTAATTATATTCCTAGTACTGTAATAGTAAAATACATTAAATTCATTGTATTGAGTTCATTCTATGTTAATAAAACATAAAAATAACTAATGATTTCAAAGATCTGCTGTTACATGGACAGCTAGATTTTCAACAACAAAATTTGAAGAGTTGTCAACATAAATGTATGCAAAGTGATACAGCCAAAATAGAACGTTAAAGCAAGAAAAATTATGCTCTAAGGTAACCGTAGAAACATGGTGACCTTCAGAGATGTTATAATGAATGACCAAATAAATATCAAATATGTAGACTAATCTCATTAACTGATTTTAAATAACAGCAATGCAGATGACATGATTCTTTATATGGAAGAGCCAAAAGGCTCAACACAGAGACTACTAGAACTTATACGAGAGTTCGGTAGAGTGGCAGGGTACAAAATTAATGAACAAAAATCAACAGCCATAGTGTATGCTAACAGCCCCAAGTTGGAAAAAGATCTAACCAGCAAGATACCATTCAAAGTAACAAAGGAAAGCATGAAGTATCTGGGAATTAACCTAACCAAAAATGTAGGAGACCTATTTGAAGAAAACTACAAACTACTTAAAAAAGAAATTGAACAAGATCTAGAAAGATGGAGTAACATCCCATGCTCCTGGATAGGTAAAATCAATATCATTAAAATGTCTATACTGCCAAGAGCATAAATTTATAATTATTTTGTTTCAGTTAAATGTTTTGATTTTGTAAGGTTTTTATAGGAAGCATATGGGATAGATAATAT
Source organism: Ochotona princeps (assembly GCF_030435755.1). Lineage (NCBI taxonomy): Eukaryota > Metazoa > Chordata > Mammalia > Lagomorpha > Ochotonidae > Ochotona > Ochotona princeps. The sequence continues at coordinate 74,129,648 of NC_080838.1, forward strand.
ATCATACATAGATAACTTCCTAACTATAGTATGTATGAAAAAATCATTCATTAAAAGGGTATGGAAGGCAGTAAGTTACTCCAGGGTTTCTGGAGTGAGCATCTAACCTGCTTGCTAACACACTCACTCACGTTCCTCATTGGAGAGCCTGAATTTGAAAGACAGCAACAGCTCCTGATGCCAGCTACCTCCAAGGCCTCAGGGGGCAGTGAGGAGGGCCCAGTGATTGAGATCCTGCCGTTGAAGCTTGAGTTGAGTTCCTTACTCCTGAATTTGGCTTCAGTTCATTCCAAGCTGCTACAAACACGTAGGGAGTGAATCAATAAATGAGAGTTCTATATGTTCCTAAAATAAAAATTTTAAAAATTATTGTGATTCCACACTGTTACCTTGCCCATTGAATAAAGCAAATGTACCAAGTAACCTTGAAGTTAGAAAACCAAGGATATATGCATAAGAAATATGGGAGAATACATGTAAAGAGAAGAAAGTGAAAGTAGGTGAATAGCTTTCATCGAGAAAGAGAACAGAAAGGGGAAAATCTACTATTACCCAACAGATAGATGGTGGGTGATTAAAAAAAAAAAAACACCTTGTAAACAGAAAACAAAATGAATTAAGTGAACCAAAAAAGAAACACGTGGGAGTGCCTTCACCTGTTCGAGCCAATGTCTCCTGGCACGCTAGCATCTTACATCAAAGCAGTATCTCTTTCTCCCAAGTTTGACTTTCTGCCCATGCAGTCCCACAAGGCAGCCTCTTTCTAATCTAAGCCCAGTTTCTTTCCAAAATCTCAAGGAGCTTCATCCTTTACTGAAAAATTGTCAACCGACAACAACAGCTTTTCCTCCGCTTAACAAACTTCCCGTAGATGGAGACCCAATAACCTTTAGAGAAGTTACTACACGTCAAAGAGTGAATGTTCTGATTTTTCCTACATGAGTAATCAGGTGGAGGGGGGAGAGGAAATTTCTGGGCCCATGGAACAGTATCATAAAACAAGAAAAATTTACACAGTCTTTCTATTGCTGCCCTCCTTGGAAAAATGTGTGACAAGCGTCTGATTTCCCTTTTTCATATAGCACAGTAATTTTCACCATCTGGAGCAAAGAAAAGGTAGATGTCTTCCGTTGTCTAAACGCTTGTCTGTTAACATGTTCTATAGAGACATTCTGAGTTGACAGGGATGTATATAGAGTTGAATCATGAGGTTATCTGAGAGCCAGTCCATTCTCATTTCTAAGTTGTCATAAATAATCCATTTGGAACAGGCTATACAGTTACTGCCACACATATGTTCAAGACACTTAAATTTTTCCTAGAGTTTAATAGTTTAAATATTAACTATGCACATATTATTCATAGTATACATTAATATAACTATGCACATAACATTAAATACACATAACAATTATCTCTATGTTGAAACACATTATTTCAAAATTATAAAATCTTATTCCGAGGGTACCGCTACGCTGCCAGTCAGCCTTGCCACCTTGTCAGGGCTGTGTCTATCCTCTTGTACACTTGCAAGTGTCTAGTGCTGGAAGAGACATAAGCACTTATGCAATCAATGTCACAACATTAATTTTATGCAGATGTTGAAAATTTTATGTTATGATAATACTAATGCTTAAGGGATTTATTATGCAACTACTGACAAGAGTATGCGATTTTTCTGAAGGATTCATTGCTTAGAAGTTGAGGCAAGAGGGCCCGGCACTATAGCGTAGTGGTTAAAGTCCTCGCCTTAAACGCACCGGGATCCCATATGGGCGCCAGATCTAATCCTGGCGGCCCCATTCCCATCCAGCTCCCTGCTTGTGGCCTGGGAAAGCAGTCGAGGATGGCCCAAGACCTTGGGACCCTGCACCTGCATGGGACACCCAGAAGAAGCTCCTTGCTCCTGGTCTCAGGTTGGCTCAGCTCCAGCCATTGTGGCCACTTGGGGCATGAACCATCGGATGGAAGATCTTCTTCTCTGTCTCTCCTCCTCTCTATATATCTGCCTTTCCAATAAAAACGAATAAAATATTTTTTAAAAGAAAAAAAGAAAAAAATTGAGGCAAGAAAACAAGCAATTCTAAGACAATATGGCAAGTGACACTCTATTGGTAAATACAGGCCTGAGTAGCCATACCTGATACATTTCATTGCGCCTTAAAGAGTGAAGTAATAGCATTCCTATGGAAATAACGTGAAACAAAGCCGAGGTGAATAAGAGCCATCTGAAGAGAAAGGAATTTCAAGCTGATAGGGAAATTGGAGATAAGAAGGGATTTTTTTTTTTGAGATTGCACATCTATAAAATAAAGAAAAACATGGAAATTAGAAGATTGAATATTCATATAGAGGCTAAAAATAAAGAATTTTCACATTATTTTAACAAGTGAAATCTACCAGCTGGATGAGACAGTCATTGAAATTTCTCCAGTATTAGTGTCACACAGTATGTTGATATTTTGAATGGTCAGTCTGCTATGTTGTAAAAACCCCTGGACCAGGAGATAGGCTGTGGCAGAGAAGAGCAGGTAAGTTCATGGTACTATTCAGGTCACATATGATGACGGAACAGAAATGGAAAAGTGTGTGTGTGAAAGAGAGACCTAAGTAGACAGAGAGATGACCAGAACGGTGAGAGACATCTTTTTGTAAAGTACGCAGGATAGATCAGATCACGGAGTTCGATGTAGTCAAGACCACCATGTGAAGCAGATGTTAAAATCACAACACCCCACCTCACAGATGCAACGTGTTCCACTTGTTTGTGTGGAGAACCTGACAAAATGGACAAATACAAAAGTGCACAATACAGTTAATCGGCCAAATGTCAGCCCTGAGGAGGGGCCGTCATTCAGATGGCTGACGGGACCAGAAGTGAGCCTTGTTCCGTCAGAATCTTACCGTTCCCATGAGACACTCTCAGGCAGTTACCAAACCCTATTGCCGCGGCTGGCCTGGAGTTCTCCGTCCTCTGATCACTGTGACAGGGAACGGAAGCCTGGAGAGACCTCGTTGCGTGTTTGTTTCTCCTGTAATATCCAGGGGGACCAGCATGCTGCCTGATCCGCCTGTGAGTCATCCTTGTTTTAATCAGTATCCCTTACATAAGCTAAGAGAAATTAATTGAAGCTATTACTTCACTGAAGAGAATTTTTCTTTTATTTGTGAAAACAGGAGAAAAATCTCCTTCTGACATAGACTAGACACATGCATGCCAGTTACATTTGAAGGAGCTTTACCTTGTATCATTGCTTTCAACAGCACACCTCTGTCGGCCATGCAAATCACGCTTTACCTGGGGAAATTGAAAACTCTCTGCACTTTAATTTTGAAGTGAAATAAATGCTCTCATATTTCTCTTTCTCCACCCCTTCTCTCTCTTCTTGTAATAAACACACAGACACACTCATATATATGAGATGCATATGATATACGCACACACTTATATAGGTGAAAGGGCCTCAAATAGTTTACAGAAAAAATTTTATTTTCTTTTAATTTCATTTTGGAATAAATTTTTTTTATCATCTCACCTGTTTCGTGTGTGTGTGTGTGTGTGTGTGTGTGTGTGTGTGTATGTCCTGAAAAAGTTGGATACGTGTGTTTAATATGCCATAGATCAGAATACACACTACATTTCGATCTTGGACTATGATTAGCACAAAGACAGAAAGGAAGAAAAGAAAGACTTGACCTTAAGACAGGAAAAAAAAAATCAGGCAAAACAGCATATATGGAAAATAAATGGATTGAGGTCATTCCAGTTGTACCCATTTATACCTATAATATTGCATGACTCTTAGAATTCTTTTTATATTTAAATTTTTTAATGATTATTATTATCCTCATCATCGTCAGTTGATAATACAGTTCCATAGGCCCTGAGATTTCCCTTACCTCCTACTCAGTCCCCTCCCCACCCACCCACCAAGTTCCCCTATGTCATTACTAAAGTATATTCTTTATACACAGTCATATGTCCATTATGGTGGGCTTGGACAATGGCAGAGGGTCCAGCATCCCATTGTCATAGAGTAAACAGTTTCATCGGAAGCCCATCTTTGTCTGGAAGTAGAGATGCATACTACATTGTATCCTCACATCTGGATATGTTAGTCTGCATTTCAGTTACTGTACATCCCCCTATTCCACCATCTTGATTCTCCACTGACTCATAATTCTATAAGCAACAGAAGAAAACAACTTACAATGTCTTCCTGTAGAGCAGTTGATTGCTAGGTGATGCATTTTTTTATTTTAATGAGAAAAAGGTTTTCATTATATTTTCCTTCAAAATGGCTTTGTATATCATCACTAAAATAGCCTCTTGCTCTCCTAACAGAAACATTTGGTGCTGTATTTTATGTTGTTCCAATAAAGAACGATACAACATGTTAAATACATGATCACTGAAATTGTTTACATTTGTCTTTCATGTTCATGTCTTACATTTTTATCCCACTTCTTTTTCCTCATTAGCAACCAACTCATTGTTTCCTTGCTGTCAACATAGCCATCCTATTAAACTAACTTGAATTTGATAGAATTGATAGAACTACACCTATCATTAACATTTCTATAGCTAAATGTATTTAATACTCTTTTCCAAAATTTCCATCTTAAACTAAATGAATATTAAAGAAACATCCATCTTCAAAAATAGAAACTTATCAGAAAATGCATTATATAATTCAGTACAGATGTGGCTTTTCAGCATTTTAAGTCTCTGAGTCTGAAACTGTTAGCATTAGCTTTTCTATGACAGTGATGCATGCAGTACTTAACACGATGCATTATTCTACTAAAAGTTGACAAAATAATACAGGCTATGATCATTCCCAAACTCCAAATTTCTTATAAAGCTTTAAATAAGTTTTAGATGATGTATTTAAGTTTTAACAATACAGTTTTCTCTGGGACCATATTCATTTTGATGGTATCTTTATGAAATTTAAATGTTATTTTCCTTCTGATTTGAAAACATACTATTTTAAAATCTTCTTTTAGATTAGCACCTATAATTAAATATACATTCCAATAAATAATTTCAGATTAAAATTCCCAAGTTCTGGGCCCGGCGGCATGGCCTAGTGGCTAAAGTCCTCGCCTTGAACGCCCTGGGATTCCATAGGGGCGCCGGTTCTAATCCCGGCAGTTCCACTTCCCATCCAGCTCCCTGCTTGTGGCCTGCTTTGGGACCCTGCACCCGCGTGGGAGACCCGGAAGAGGTTCCTGGTTCCCGGCTTCGGATCGGCACACATCGGCCGTTGCGGCTCACTTGGGGAGTGAATCATCGGATGGAAGATCTTCCTCTCTGTCTCTCCTCTCTGTATATCCAGCTTTCCAATAATAATAATAAAATCTTTAAAAATTCCCAAGTTCTGTTTACCAGTGCTTTAAAAAAACTTCTAAAACGTAGTAATAACTTCTCAAACTATTCATAAACTTAAAAAAGAAAGTTCATACTCATATTAAAAGCCAAATATTTCAAAAGAAAATTAGCAAAAAAATTAACTGCTCTGTGTCGAAAAATAGAAGCACTTTTGCCTGTAGCTTGACAGTCATGCTAGCGCATTGAAAAAGAAAGGGTTAGGTTTGGGGACAATGCAATGGCCTCTTTGCTTTGGTAAGTGGACCATGGCTTGTGGCCTTGATTTTGGCCTTCGAGTTAGGGTTAGGAATAGAGTTAGGGTTCAATTAAGGTAAGGGTCAGGGCCTCAGTTAATTTCTAGAGAAGTGGACTAGAGTGGCTTAAACAACAGAAATGCATATTCTACAGTTCTGGAGGTCAGTATTTCCAAGATAAAAATCACAGATGGGTTGAGTTTCCTTTTCTCTGTATGCTCACATGACGGAAGACAGCAAGAGGGGAAAGGTGGGGGTGCGAGTGCACAAAACGATGGGGCAGGGAGGTAAGAAAATGAGGTAAGACTATGAGGTAGGGCTAAGGGAACAAGATGAAGGAATGTGAAGAGAAAGAAGTGAGCTAAAGATAAGACAAGAGGACAAAGAAGCTTTCTAGTATCTTTTTATAAGCGCAGAGTCCATTCATGAAGCTTCCAGTCTCCTAAGCTAATCATCCCCTAAAGACAGCTTCACTTTGGGGGTGTTAGTTTGAGCATATGCGTGTTAGCAGACACACATTTCCGTATCACAGCACTTAATAAACTCCTCTATCTTTTCAGTTCTCTCACGTGTTACGATTTCCCAGGAATAAGCCATATAAAATTTCTGTGTATGCTTAACAGTATTAGGAAGTTCCCTACCGTAAGTATTTAACAAATCAGCCACTACTGTGTGCATGGTCACAATGACATTTCATACACCAGGGAAGGGAGAGTGATCAAGACAGACTAGATGATTGTCTTTTTAAAGTATATATTATAGAGAATGAAAGGAAAACATGTACACCGGTAGTCTCAATAACTGTGCTAAATATTAGACTTGGAGCAGAAGAGCTGTTATAGAAAGAGAAAATTATCCCCCCTCCAAGAAAATGGTCATGAGAAGTATTCCCAAGCTTTCAGATTCCAGAAGGATCTAAAAATGGACCTAATGTACTTAACACACTATACAGTGTCTTTGAATGTTAAAAACAGAAGTGACTACGATTATTTTTAAGAAAAGAAACTGTGGAGGAACCCAGAGAACAGTATGTCAATTCAGACGTGATGATTATATTTGATGATCATATATCAAAAGGAGGGGGAAAAGTGAATGCAAGTAGAGAAAAACTGTTACAAATAGAAAAATACCGTTCTACAAAAATCTAGAAGTTCAAGGACACATAGGTTTCTCACATGCCATGGCCTTGCCAGCGAAATAAGAGTAAAACTTAGTTTGCCAAATGCCAGCATTCTGTTTGACAATATTTGCATGGAACTCACTTATACCTTTTGTTAACTGCCCTTTACTTCTTTAATTTTAACAACACTTCCAGCTACATCAAGGTCCTAAGTTAGATTGTCTTTCAGAGCCTGTGATCCACATGTATTTTCCTGGAGGGGAGAGATTCTTAATGAGAATAATTCAAATTATTTGTATTATAAACCACCTTTCTAAGACTCACAGGGCAGAGTTGGCATTTGGCCTGGTATCTATGGGGCAGAATGGAACACTCACATCCAATTTTATACGATCTGAAGAGAGACCAGAGTATCACACATCCAATTTTAAAGTGCCTGGCTTCAGGTCTCAGTTCTGATGTTGGTATTTGAGCCAGTTTCCTAGTAATACAACTCTAAGAGGCTGTAGGTGATGACAGGTGATGGAATCTCTGCCACCAAGAAGTGAGACTTGCATTGATTTCTAGGCACCTGGCTTGGTCCTGAAATAGCTCTTTTTTGGTCCATGAAAAAATGGTGCAGGAGATGAAATAGGTCTGTGACTTTATCTATATTAAATAAATAATATTTAAAATCTCAATTTAATCTTATTTCTTATTGTATTGCACTTCAACTTCATGTCATATATTCATTCAAGTAAAATGACAGTTTTGGATACAATGAGAAAGGAATACTCTCTGTCTTTCTGTCTCTCTATATATACATATGTGTGTGCATGTATGTATATATGTGTGTATGTATATATATAAATGCATATATATGATTTATTTATTTTACCATGATACAGTTTTACATGCATGGGGACTCATCACTTCTCCGTTTCTTTCCCACCTTCATCTTCCTCTTACTATTTGTTCCCAAGTTGTTACAATGTTACAAATATTCATTTCACCATACAGCATTAACTTACCAACATATAAGTGTGTCATGACATTACAAATACAGGAAAAGGAAGAAAAGAAAGTAATGTGTCAAAAGTATAGCTAAAAATAATAACTGGAATCCTACTATTATTCAAAAATAAAGATGCATGCTGTATGTATCTATATCTACTCTTAAAAGAATGATAAAGCAGTTTAACTAACATAATAACTGTGCAAGAGAATCTAGCTGAAGTGTCCATTGATTCTATTGTTGTGGAATTTAAGTTTTCCAAAGTTTCTGACCCTTGTACTTAGTAAAGTCCTTAAAAAAATGGACAGATGCACAGTTAAAGTATCAGAAAAACGTGGATTCCTCAGACGATAACACAGCATTTCACACTGAGGATGAAGAAAAGATCTAAATTAGAAAAGGTTCTCTTCATTAAAGAAGGCTCATTTTGTGGCATATGATAATAAGTGATCCTCCAATGATAAATGAGTGAATGCAAGGTATATTCAAGCTGCTCAAAGAATGTATGTGAAAACAAATCAAAACAAAATTCATGATTTGTATTTTCACACCAATATTAGTGAATATTTCATTTCCATTTCCCATAAATTTCTTTCTTTTTCCTTTCTCCATTTATTATGATGATGATGATGACTTTTTATGATTCAGTTCCACAGGCTCTGGGATTTCTCTTATCTCACTCCCCAAGTCACCATCTCTTACACACTGGTTTCCCCTATAATATTGTAGTAGTATAGTTCTTCATAAATAATCTTAAGTCCATAATTGTGGGCCTGAACAAAGAAGGAGAGTCCAGCATCCTATTGTCAACATATATTTAACATGTCCACCTTTGATCTGGAAGTAGAGATGCATACTGCATTGTGTCTTCACATCTGGACATGATAGTTTTCATTACACAGTTACTGTACATCCCCTTAAATGAAAAGACATAAAATAAAATAAAAAAAAAAACAGGAAGAAAAACAGAAACTTACAACACCATGAAGTTAAATAACATGCTACTGAATGACTAATATGTCGCTGAAGAAATAAAAAATAAAACCAAGAACCTTCTTGAAGAAAATGATGCTATTGTATGACCTATGAGTCAGAGGAGAGTTAAATATGAGGAAAAAAAACCTTTTTAGAAGAAACAAAAACATCAGCATCCGTGAGATATACTTGCCACGGATGTGTGTTGTGTGATGTGTCTCCTGTAGGCAAAAATAAATGGGTTTTGCTTTTTGATCCAGTCTACTAATTTATGTTTGATTGATGAATTTAAGCCATTCACATTCAGGGTTAACATGAATGGGTGGTAATTTGGTCTTGTCATTTTATTTTATATTATTATTTTTTTAAATCTGCATTTTTTTATTGATTACATTGTATTATGTGACACTGTCTCATAGACTCTGGGATTCTCCCAACCCCTCCCCATACCCTCCCCCCATGGTGGATTCCTCCACCTTGTTGCAGTATTACAGTTCAAATTCAGTCAAGATTCTTTCATTGCAAGCATAGAGTCCAGCATCTCATTGTCCAGATAAATTCAATGGTTTCTTGGGGAGACCATCTCTGGTCTGAAAGCAGAACTGGCAGAATATCATCCGGATCAATTAAAAGCCACAAGATAACATTAACATCAATTTACAACATTATGGAATTAATTGGCATGGTATTGAGTAACAAATATGTTTAAAAATGAAGTTCTTAATCACATTCGGTGACTACTTCATTGACATTTCAATTTTAGTTCATACTCAGAACTGGCTGCTATACACCCTAAAATGGCTATAGGGTACTATTCAGCTGTCTTGTGACTATTCTCATTTCAGCATTCAGCAGTTTATAGTGTTGAAGCTTAATTTTGCTGAACTTGGCAGATTTTCTTCCAGCTTTCTGATTGTTTCACCATTGTGGTGAAAACAATCTTCAGTTCTCAGAGTCTTTCTTCTGCTTCATTCATTCTATTATTGAGACTTTCCATTGTGTACTTCATTTCTTATAGTTCGGCTTGACTTTGTTTCAGTGTTGCTATTCATTGAACACCTGTATGTGCTTCTCATTGTTGATAAGAAGCTTAATAACAAGTGTTTTGAATTCTGTATCCCCCATTTCCTCAATGTATTCCTCAGTTAACTCTGAGGTTGGCAAAAGCTTTTGCTGCTTCGCAGCGGAGCCTTGAGTAATATTCATTGTACCTATGACTTCTTTTGCTTTTCACCATTGTACTTCTAGTTATCATAATCTTCTCCTAAAGTCTGGTTTCTAGGCTGTGTCACCCACAGATCTACCATTCAAATTTTACTTACTATGTTTGTATTCAGTTATTTGTTTACAGTCACTTGTATCACTCCCTCCAACCAGTTTCATGTCTGAATTCTTGTATTAGGCTTCCACCACAGTCTTTGTAGCCACAGAGTATGACTCATCACTCTCCTCCTCCCATGATATGATATGGTGATCCCATGATTTGGCTGCACCGTTGTCTGTACAACTTTTCTTCCACTGCTAATTGGGGCATCCCAAGATTAGGGAGACACCAGATGTCCTAAATAAGTAGGTTGCTGGTGGTGCTGATCTTGCCATAACCTGCTGGCTGTTAGGGGCACTCAGATGTATTTTGACCTGTAGGATCCCAAAGTTAGTATTATTTCCCTTTGGGACCAGTGCAATGCACTGAGCTGTAAGTGAATTCACTCTCAGCTCAACTCACTGTTTTCCCTCCAGTCTCAAAGCCTGTGCTACACTGTACAAAATGATGCCTATTATGCCATTAGTGGACTTCTTGATCTGCTGACTGTTAGGTCTGGAGATACACGGACCTATTTTGGGTGGAACTTGTAGGATACCACGTTGGTGCAGCGTCCTAAGTTAGAAATGAGTTTGCTCCCATCGCAATGCATGCACAATTCTATCCACAGCCTTTGCCTTGCTACATAAAACGGCAGATGCTGCTGCTTTGGTGGGAGTCTGGGTTGTTAGATCCACCATGTTCTTGCATTACCTTTTGGGGCATACTACTCAGTCTCTGTTTCTGGTCAAACCAAATAATCATGATGGTCAGTTCTTTGGTTTCTCCTATTGAGCTCCCAGTGAACTCCACTCCCCACCTGGCTGCTGGTGAAGCTCAGGCCACCGGTGTAGTTCAGTTCCCTGCTCATTGACTGCCACTGTGGTATCTGGTCACTGCCACACCATGTCATTGACTCTGCTGCTTTCCTGTTTCTGTCAGTCTCCAAGTGCCCCATAGATATCATCCTGTTCTCTTCTATTTTCTGGAATGTGTCTTCTCTGCTTCACCTTGTCTAATGTTTCTCCATCTATTTAAACATGTCCTTACCCTATTCTACCATCTTGATTTTCCTTTCTATGAATTTATTGAAGCATCTTTTTACAATTATGGTGTTACAGATGGAGATTTGGTTTAGAGAAAAAGAGACTCCCATGAAACAAAAGATAAAAAATTTTGACTTGCTCAAGCAAGAATACAGGTTCCATTCCCTGGAAATCTTGGTAAAGTTCACACAGTCAACTCTTTTAGATTCAGTTTCTATGTCTGGGATGAAGTAGGGTCTCCCAAACACCTCTAGCCATGCTTTCATTTTTGTCTGATGACTTGTGTACCTATGTAACAAAGTAAAGAATATTGTGTGCTCTTAAATGCCAATTTTCCTCATAGGCAGCTTTTGTAATATTTCAGAAGTGATACCATCAGTAATGCAATCAATTTCCCAAATGACTCAAAGACTATAAAACATGGCTAGATGTCCATTCTCACATGCTTTCAGATTAAAACACTGAATTGAAAATTTGTAACTACACAACTAAAGAAAGTCATATATGCAAGACTATCATTGTTTTACTCTCATGTTAATGGGAAATGACCTGTAACCGTCTAAAACCAAACTACTAAGGGTAGTTCATCTTCTCTAAATTCACATGAGACAATGGTTTATTCTCACTTGATCTTAGCCAAAAGGCCGAGAAGTGATTACACAATGGTTTATTCTCCAGTAGGGAAATTGATGTGTCTTAAATATAAAGTGTGCAGAGTTAAAACAAGCTTTGCTTTTTCTTTATTTTTTTTTACATTACATCTTTGTGGTCTTACAATGTTTTTCAAATTGTACCATATGAGAAGTGAGTGTATGTTTTTGTCTTCTTTGAATGAGTTCTAAGCATCTAGAGTTTTTACAAAGCAGTTATTAGTGAATATGTGTGTTCTTTGTAGCATAGTCATGTTAAGATGAGCTGATATTGATAAAGTGAATTCATTCATACTGACCAAACAAGAGCAGTATTTCTTCTACTAAAGCTATTGATATTTCAGTAATTCATGGGTTAGTAAACAAGATTTTAAAAAGCCATGTATTATACTATCTATAAGGAAAATTAGAAAATGCAAATTTAGTGTAAATCTGTTGTAAATATGAAAGTCCAATCCTTCTAGCTAAGTTGAACTACAGTAAGAGTCTGAGTTCAAAAGTCTTAATTTCAGTTTAACCTTAAATTTATTGTTTAACTTCTGAAAGAATGTTGGACTTCTAACTCAGCCCACCAGTATATGCAAAATGAAGATAATAACTACAGGTTATCAGAAAGGTTTTTGTATCATACAAAATAAAGTTCTTAATAGTACAAAAATAGGAACATATGCAGTAAAACTTATTATTTTAAAGACCAATGATAGTGTATTCAAGTCTCAACACCTAATGAGTGTTATTCCTCTTTCAAAGCCATATTACAAATGTCATGTCTATACACTTTATCTTACATTCTACAAGATGCCACTATTTCAAAAGAAATAGATAAGAACAAAATGCTGCCAGGTAAAATACGGCACAATTTGGCCACCATTTGGCAGAGCAGTTAAGATGTCTTTTGTAAACTCACAGGCCATGTCAGAGTGACTGATTTCCATCCTGGCCCCTCCACTACTGACCCAGTTTCATGCTAATGCATACCCTGGAAGGCAGCCACTGTTGGATCAAGTACTTGAGTCCTTGTTACCAAAGCGCAAGACCAGAATGAGTTCTGGAATCCTGACTTTAGTTCAGTCCAGCCCAGGCACTTGCAAGCATCTGGGAATAAGGCTGCCAAAGAAGATCTCTGCATGTCTTTCTGTCTCTTTTCCTCTGAGTATCAGAAAAAAGTGAAAATAAAGTGTGTTTAAAGTAATAATTATTTCTGATTACTTGATTTTAAAAATTTTGGCATTTTTGAGAGGATTTTACGCAAATTTTATTTTTATCATGATTTACCATTTCTTTTGTTCCAGAAACACCACAGAGACAATATATTTATTTCTTTGCTCAAGGAATTTTTAAGTTTTGAACGTATTTGTATTATGGAAAACTTTGAATGTGTGCAAGAACAGCCAGAGAAGTTAGTAAGTCTCAATGCAAACTTCCCTTAGTTTCAACATTTATGAAATAATTCTCTGTGGTGATTGGATCCAGTGAAATATATCTTAGCCAAATATCACAAAAATTATTTGTGGTATTATTAAATATATATATAGTGTGTCTAAGTTTTATCTGATATAATTAATGCAAAATCATGGAAACATTGTTAAAATATGAGTGCATCTTCAACATTATCAAATTTCTAGTGAGTGCAGAAAAATGCTTAAAGTTCAATGAAATTTTAAAAAGCCAAATATTGTAATAATGTATTCTATTTAAGTAGTGAGAAAATAAATATTTACATATAAATCTTTTTAAGTTTATGCACATGGAAAACACAAAGAATGAAAGGCTTATTTATCATTCAAGTTACTTTCATGAAATGTAGTTAAGCATGCCAATGCTATAGACATTGAAATGAAATAATGTGCTTAGTAAGGAGTAAAATATGATTTAAATACCAGAATCCTCCTATTATCTATGTAATGTATGACATTTGGAGATCATATAGATAATGATGTCTTTGTAATATATGAAAGTATGGATGCTTCAAGGATACTTTCATTCACTTAGCATTTGTAAACAGTGTAATTCCTGTTATCGGACATCCATATTACCAAAGATTGGTAAAAATTGAGGATCAAAACTAGCTGTTTATCATGGTGTACTGTGACACTCAAACATTGAACGGACTTTCTAAGTGATGAAGTTAATTATGTGCCTTCTGTGCTCAGTACACGCAATTCACGGCTATATGACTCACAGTTCCTGCTCACAGAGGCAGCTGCAAGATGACTTTCAGAGCCACATGCTTTGTTGTTTGGTTGTGGGGAGACTTTTTTTCAGATCCTGTCATTCTACTGACTCAGCACCTGTTCCAACCTTGTCTTGCTGTGCATTTCCACACATCAGAGGGGAGTTGCTACAATGCTTGACTCAGGTGTTAGCAATGTTTGAGGCTTTGCCTAGTAGAGTCACTCACAAAATATTTGGAGATCAGAAATAGAGCACCGTGGCATGAATGTCTAACATCAGATGCTTCTACTGGTACCTATGGCTAATACATTATTGACATTTGTAAATGGCCCCTGGCTTGCCCAGCAGCTATTTCAGGGGTCTTAGTTCCCATTCCTTGATTTTAAGACCTTCAGAAGGCAATGGTGTGAATGTGTGTTTTGCTGCTGGAAATTGAAGAAGCGAAGCCATACCTCCAGAGAGAGCAGTGCACCAGCACTCCGTTATCCCAGAGAAATGAGCACATTGATCTGGCAGTGGCTTCCTGCCTTGTTGGTTTCCTAAGATTTCTAGAGACCATCATAAGCATGTCATAACAGCACTGGAAAACAGTTCCATGCATCTTTTCTGGACAATCAGCTTAGTGTGTTTTTTTAGTTCATCCTGCTACATTTATAAGATGCACAATAGTCTCAGTTTGACACCTTTTGTTGAATAAATAAGAATATATTTTATATAAATGCTTATGATTATTGTTGAAGATGCCATGTAATAAATGTGTAGCATGACATTTGCACATTACTTATAGTTTAAAACAGTTTATTAGAGCATAACAAGAAAAATTTACTTAGATTGCAGTGCTACAGGCACAATGCTGTATACCAAACCCATACAACTCATTCATTGTGCATAACTGAACATTATGCCCGCTGAACAACTACTCGTTTAATACTAGTCCCAGCCTTAAAAACGAGCATTCTACCCTCTGCATCTGTGCATTTGATGGCATTTAGTATATAAGTATAGGAGTGGCATCATCCAGTTTTGCCATTTGTGATGGGATTATTTAGTTGGGAATTTTTCAGAAGGCCCATCCATTCTGTTACACCTAAGAGGCATTTTTCCCTTTTACACACTGTGTTATAGCTCCCTTTAGATGTTTATCTTGTTATTAACCATATCTTCTTTATTCACTCACCCACTAAGGGCCATGTATGTTAATATCACATATTGACTACTGAAAGTAATGCTGCAAAGACTAGAATGCCTTGTTATAATCAAATTTTCTTTTTAGGAAAAAAAAAGAGTCCTTGTATTAGAATAATGTTAATGTTGCATGAAAAACAACTTGGAAATATTTATATTTCCAAATTGCAGCATTGCATTTTAATTGATAGTATAATTCATTGTGTTCATTGTGTTGTGTACTTTCATTTAAATAACTTGTAATATACCAGTGGACAATAATTTTATATTATAAATTTGCTTCATTTTCTTGTTAAAGTATATACACGTAACTTGTTGACATGATTCAGTATGTTCAATCACTATAATACAAACTCAATTTAAACACTTAAAATTAATACCATATTAAAATTTCTGAATACTTTGAACAATGTAACATACCCATAATCTTTGAACTAACACAACAGAACACTTCTCTCTATCATAATATATATTTTTGTCCAATCTTAATCTATATACTTAGATATATTTTTGATTGTAGACTCCGTGCATGTTTTTTCTTTTCCTTCAGTACCACATTATTGGATTGCTATTGCATTGCAGCCCACACTAACACAAACATGAATAAGTAGCAATGGACTTCTCTTGTGTAGCACAGTTTAATCAAAGCTTTCCCTTTTTGAATTCTGTCATTAATACTAAAGAGTGGTATGTCTATTTTTGCAAGTAGAAAACTTTGTATCTTGTATTTTCCTTTTTTCTCACTTTATTCTTTTAATTTGCATAGCTGAAAACAGAATTTGTTGGTCAAATGACAGGCCTATCCATGCAATTATTTATACATGCCTCATGCTGCCTTTCTGTTTGTGTCACTTTTTTTTTAAGATTTATTTATTTTATTACAAAGTCATACACAGAGAGGAGGAGAGACAGAGAGGAAGATCTTCCATCCGATGATTCACTCCCCAAGTGAGCTGCAACAGCCGGTGCATGCCGATCCGAAGCCGGGAACCAGGAACCTCTTCCGGGTCTCCCACATGGGTGCAGTGTCCCAATGCATTGGGCCATCCTTGACTGATTTCCCAGGCCACAAGCAGGGAGCTGGATGGGAAGTGGAGCTGCGGGATTAGAACCAGCACCCATATGGGATCCCGGGGCGTTCAAGGTGAGGACTTTAGCCACTAGGCCATGCCGCCGGGCCCAACTTTTTTAAAGGCTAAAAACAGTGTAGGGGAGTACCTATGTAAACACTGCATGGCATATATCTGGAGTTATCACTTTTTCTCTCGTAATTTGGTGGACAAGGAAATGGACATAATCTTTTTTATCTCTTAAAGTGTGCCTACTTTAGCCAAATACCATACTTTAATATCTATCATTTTCTTAGCAAGAAAATTTTGCTGCATTATAATGGTGTCAGCATTTACATTTACATAACATGATAGCATTAGAATCTAATAGAGTAGTATTTTCATTGCATGATTGAAACCGCTAATCCAGTAAATGTAGATGTTCTTTACAGAAAAATACGTCAGTACTCAGAAACTAATGAAGTCTGCCAAAATGAAACACTGGCCAGACATGCCCGTGAATGAAAACCTGGGAAATGTGAACATATGCTGAATAGCTCAGCATATTGGAAGGAAGGATACACACAGCGTCCCATGATTGCAAGACAACATTTGACTTCTCGGAAAGCACGTAAGGCGCTCAGAAAGTTAAACTTGTCGGAATGGGCAAGAATAAGAGGAAAAAGTAAAATAATTCTTTATCAATGCTGATAAAATAATTATCCCTCAAACATATTCTCATGCTTGATCCTCTAAAATCTATAAACATATTAAGTGGACAATAGAAATTTGAGCATTAAGCAGCATGAAGTTTATTAAGAACAGACATGCCACAGAAGCTTAATAGCTTCTTTGGATTCATTGTTAATTACAAAATTAGGGCCTGCTGTGAACAGGCTCTAGACGCAATGTTTGGACTCTCAGAAGAGCTTTGGATTATTATCAAAGTAGCCTTCACTGCTGTAACTTCTAACACGTCGTTCTTAGGGAGCACATTAGAAGTCAGATATTGTTATTAGCTTATTCTACCAAGTACAGACTGGAATAAAGGTTAGATAACCATTTATGAAACTAAGTAGCAATTTAGGTGTAACAAAAATGAATACTGTTCTGAATCTGTGACAGGGTTTTTACTAATTACATCTTCACTACAGATTTATCCAAATAATTCTATTTAAAGTAAAATAATATGTTTGGAAAAAAGCATTTTGAAAAAGAATGAAAATGGATCAATGGGAACATTGATATTTGAACATTAACACACATGTAGAGGAAAGCTTATGTGTACTTTATAATATGATAAAATACTGATTCAAGAGACATGAGACACATGCTGAAAAATATTTTAATTTTAAATTTTCACATAAATCACTTAAAATTAATTAATGTAAAAGTGACAGCAGCAGAGAGAATGCTTTGATTTTATATGAAAGCTGAATCATTTTGGACTTTGTTAACATGGTTGCTTTTAGAAAGTCCTTATCATCATTCTAATATATTGGATATCATCGCCCTCCTGTTTGTTTCTGCAGTACTAACAGTTAAATTAAAACAAAAATTTAGACTTGACAGATCCTATAGATTCTATTTCAAATATGAGGTAAAATCTTCATGACTCTTTTGCTAAGAATATAGAAAAATATCTAAATCAAGTTATTTCATGTTTTTACCCAAAACTCTCTGGTGGCGTTAACCTGTAAAACCCAAACTAATTTCAGTATTTGGCTTCCACTTATGTTTCTAAATCCATTTCTTACCACTCACCATTATATCAAAATTTACTTAGCCCAGTAGATTTCTTGAGTTTTGAGCCTAACAAACCAATGATTTCTCCAGAACATTTTCACATATGCTTCATTTTATTTCCAATCTCTCTTTAGCTAATTGCATCTATACCATTTCATTGAAGTTCTGTGAACATATGCCCTCTCCCTAACTTTCTCCCGAGAACATCAATTTTGCACCAACAATGTCACGACTTTTTCTTACCACATAGGATACAACATGTAAGTTTTGGCCCAATGAATCTACAAACATGCATTAGTTCTCCAACTTCAGAGTAATATTTTACAACATGTGTTAACAGTCTACCTTATTAAAAATTAACTACCTTTCACTGAGTATCCATAATACATTTCCATATTTAATAAATACAGCAAACTTGCAAGTAGTCATCATTGTCTCCTTTTACATATGAACAAACATGTATGAACAAACTGAAGGGTGAGGTGTACATGTCTGCTTTATAGTAACAGCAAATAGAATTGAAAACGCAGGTTAACCACACAGAGCAAAACCTAGCCAAAAAACAAAGTTATTGACTAAAAGCACTTGTATGTTGAGGTTTTAAAGAGGATGGCTGTTGATACAGTTGGGCGCTGCCTTTTCGTGCGCAGCGTGAGTCCAGGTGGAGAAGGGAAAGGAAACTCACGCAGTTGGAGCCAGAGGCACAAGCATGGAGTAACACAGGAGTCAGGTGCCGAAGCATACTCACTCAGGAAGCCTGCTGAACTCCTCCTAGTGTTTTCTGCTCTCCTAGGATATCCAGTTTCTCCAAGGACAGGCAACAGCCTAAGGCCCTGCGCTCACTCCCACCACATACTAGCCTCCTCATAGCCCAGACAGAAGGAGAGAACCTGATCTTGAGCTCGTTAGGAACACCCGGTCTGAATGTTTCCACCTCTGGCCAGGTGCTGCTTAACAAGCACAGCACTCTAGCAGAGTTTGTTCCTGGACCACTTCCTTCAGGTCCTTCCCGGACCACTCTCTCGCTCCTTCTCAGCCTGCTGATTGAGGAACCTCAGTATCAAAATCCCAACCATTTGCTCATGGCTCATTGCTGCTAAGAAACTGTGTGAGCTTGCAGGCCAAATGACCTAAGTAACCTTTAGTAGTCTGTGTGAACTTTAGCACTGATGCACGCCAGTTCTTATGAGTCAAGGTCCACCTAAGTCTGAGTATCTCACAGGTGGCTCCAAGTAATTAAGTGGGTGCTTACCTTAGTTGCTCAAGGCATGGGCTGTCCAGCAGAGACAAGTAGGGAACGTGTGGTATTCCCCCTCACCTTGCAGGTTATTGTGAATTGCCCCTTTTCAAGTTATTGTGGACTGCCCCCACAAAAACCCTATGAATGTGCTGTTCAGGGCCATATTCCAGTGAAGGGTGTTGGTCCCAGCCGGCCGGCTGGCCGGTGAATCAACCAGCTGCCTGCTCTCAACCAAGAACCCAGGCTCAGATGTGCTGAGCTTGAGAAAACCATCCTTGTGCACTTGGATCGACTTCAGACTCCTGGTGATTTCTGGGGATCTCAGAATCTGGGCACAGCACTGGTAACACATGTCCTGGATGGTCTCCAGCAGAAGGTAGACCCATAATGACATCTTTACTCAGAGGGGGTTCCTGGGAGCACAATGTGAAGCCTCACTCTGCTTGCTCAAACCTCGCACGAGGCATCAAGGAGTTGCGACAACTCTGATTTATACACTGCAGCTCCTTTTGTGTTTTGTGAAGAACAACTCAGAAATGAAAAATTCCCTGAAAATATATCAAGTATATATTGGGGAATTTAGGTAGAAGAGAAATAACTGGAAGGATACAAAGGAGGAGGGAGGGTGGGAAGTATTATTATGCTCTTAAAACCATAGGCATGAAATATATTAAATGCCTTCTCTTTAAATAAGTACATATTAAAAAAATGAAAGCTTAGTAATTTCTTACAAATATTTTAAAGCTGACCAATAATATGTATATTCAGTGTAATTCCAAATGAAATGCAATATTTTACTCTACATATAATTAATACCTAATAAATTTACATATGGTACGATAATATCCTTGAGATAATATTAGAAAAAGAGACAAAGATACATTATTTTTTAAAACTTAACATTTCTTCTTCTGGTTCTTGGAATGGAATGTTAAGCAGAGAGGATTGATATTGTTGAATAAAGTATATAGAGACAAGGATTTAAC
Organism: Ochotona princeps; assembly: GCF_030435755.1. Classification (NCBI taxonomy): domain Eukaryota; kingdom Metazoa; phylum Chordata; class Mammalia; order Lagomorpha; family Ochotonidae; genus Ochotona; species Ochotona princeps. Next base: position 74,149,745 of record NC_080838.1, read on the forward strand.
AGGAAAAGCCGAATTCTGTGGTACTGGCATCAGACTGTGGATGGAGGTTCCTGTCGTGCTTGGTGCGTGGCCAGTATGTCTCCCTGCTTACAGCCTGGCAAGCGGAACTGACATGGGGGATCTGGAGGGAGCCCTCGGCTCCTGGCTTTGGATCAGTTCTGCTCCAGCATTAGTGACTGTTTGGGGGAGTGAGCCAGCAGGTGGAGAGGGAATCCCTTTTTCTCCCGTCTCTCCTTCTCTTGGTAACTCTACCTCTCAAATAAAAATAAAGTAAATCTCTAAAAAAAAAAAAGAAATTTATCAATTATGATGTGAAGAACAACACAAGAGTGTCCGTGCTGAGGATGCATGCTACATCTGTGGCTTCTGCACAGGTTTTTATGCAAGAATAAGAGAGTGAGTCAGGTCTGCTTGAAAAATATCAAAAGTATTAGTTAAAACAAAAATACCAGACGGTATTAAGGATCCACACAAATTTAAAAGTGATGAATGTGAAGACAGGGATTAAACACATTTTTCTATGTTCAAACCTTTTATATGTATATATATATATATATATATATGTATATATATGTATCAAGACACCACACAGCGTGACATGCATGAGTACCATTTTAAATTTCATTTTAAAAACATAAGACAATAAATAATTTTGTTAAAATATAATTGGTTGTTTAAAACGTAATAAAATTCATTTTACTGTTTGTATGTTTGTAAAAGCACACCAATAATAAGAGTGGTACTCGCTGAGGCCATAAGACAAGAAAAAGAAATCAAAGGAATCCAAATGGGAAATGAAGAAGTCAAGCTTTCACTATATGCAGATGACATGATTCTTTATATGGAAGAGCCAAAAGGCTCAATACAGAGACTACTAGAACTTATATGAGAGTTCGGTAGAGTGGCAGGGTACAAAATTAATGAACAAAAATCAACAGCCATAGTGTATGCTAACAGCTCCAAGTTGGAAAAAGATCTAACCAGCAAGATACCATTCAAAGTAACAAAGGAAAGCATGAAGTATCTGGGAATTAACCTAACCAAAAATGTAGGAGACCTATTTGAAGAAAACTACAAACTACTTAAAAAAGAAATTGAACAAGATCTAGAAAGATGGAGTAACATCCCATGCTCCTGGATAGGTAAAATCAATATCATTAAAATGTCTATACTGCCAAAAGCAATATATACATTCAACGCAATCCCAATCAAATTGCCCAAAACATTCTTCACAGATCTGGAAACAATGATTCAAAGGTTCATCTGGAAACACAAAAAACCACGAATAGCTAGAACCATTCTCAAGAACAGGAAGTTAGCAGGGGGAATCACAGTTCCGGACCTCTGGACATACTACAGGGCAGTGGTTATCAAAACAGCCTGGTACTGGCAAAAAAATAGAGAAGAAGATCAATGGAGCAGAATAGAAACACCAGATGGGAACCCACAGAAATACAGCCAAATAATCTTTGACAAAAAGACAAACGACAACCCAGGCAAATGGGAAGGTCTGTTCAATAAATGCTGTTGGGACAACTGGTTGATAGCCTGCAGAAACAAAAAGATAGACCCACATCTTTCACCATATACTAAGATCAAATCCAAATGGATAAAAGATTTAAACCTACATCCAGAAACCTTCAAACTTTTGGAAGAAAATGTTGGAAACACACTGCAACACTTAGGGGTAGGCCCTCACTTCCTAAAAAAGACTCCAAATGCAGTAGAAATCAAGACCAAAATAAACAATTGGGACCTCATCAAACTAAGAAGCTTCTGTACAGCTAGAGAAACAATCAACAAAGTAAAAAGGCAACCCACAGAATGGGAGAAGATCTTCGCACACGACTTAGGTGATAGAGGGCTGATCTCCAGAATATACAAAGAGCTACAAAACAACCAAAATGTCAAAACAAACAAGCCACTCAAGAAATGGGCATGGGAAATGGGCAAACACTTCACAAAGGAACAAACCCAAATGGCAAATAAGCATATGAAAAAATGCTCTAGTTCCCTGGCAATAAGGGAAATCCAAATTAAAACATCAATGAGGTACCACCTAACGCCAGTAAGACTGGCCCACATGAATAAAAGCACCAACAACACTTGTTGGCGAGGTTGCGGGGAAAAGGGAACCCTACTCCACTGCTGGTGGGGCTGCAGGCTGGTACAGCCTCTATGGAAATCAGTATGGAGAACATTCAAACAACTCAAATACAACATACCGTATGACCCGGCAATAGCACTCCTAGGAATATATCCAGAACACTTGTTTTATGAGAAACCAACATGCACTCCTATGTTCATAGCAGCACAATCAGTAATTGCAAAAACATGGAAGCAGCCAAAATGCCCATCAACAGAAGATTGGATAAGAAAGCTATGGTTCATCTACTCCATGGAATACTACTCAGCTATTAAAAAAAACAAAATGCAGTTCTTTGTGGCCAAATGGGCCAAACTGGAAACCATAATGCTAAGGGAAATGAGCCAATCCCAAAAGGTTAAATACCACATGTTTGCCTTAATTTAAGATGATATGATCTTATGTATAACATGTTATGTTTTGAATGTTATAGGTTGTGTATAAACTAAAATTGAAATGTAAGTGAGGTGGTCACAGAAGGTGGCTGGGAACTCGTATTTACTTCTAACATATTGGTTACTCATTACTATGTCAATTAATTCCATGGTGATGTAAATTTTTGCTGATGGTATGTTGGAGCTTTTAATTGATCGGGATGATAGTCTGCTGGCTCTGTCTTCAGACCAGAGAGGGTATACCTAAGAAGCCGTTGAACTTGACTGGACAATAAGATGCTGGACTCTATGTTTGGTATATGCTTGCAATGGGGGAATCTCAACTGAACTTGAGCTGTGGTTATGCAACAAGGTGGAGGAATCCACCATGGTGGGAGGGTTTGGGGAGGGGTGGGGAGAATCCCAGTACCTATGAAACTGTGTCACATAATACAATGTAATTAATGAATTTAAAATAAAATAAAAAAAAAAGAGTGAAAGGAATATAGGTTATGCATTACAATAAATACTCTGATAAATTTAAATAAATTATATTTGAAGTTATTTAAGATTTAATAGTGGATAGTCATATATTAAAGATAAATCCTGAAGTATCCCTTTAAAGGAACACTTGAAATCTTTATCTAAATATCCAAATGATAAACACTGTATGAACATTAACATGCATGTTAATGTTTAATACATGCTAATGTTAATACATGCACAAAATATAAAAGCCAAAGCCAAAAGGGAGATAACTGAAATAGAAACAGGCAAGCCTACAATTACACTAGAGTTTTCATTAGCTGTCTCTATTACTTATATAAAAAGTACAGGAATTTAATGAGACATTAAAGGTTTAAATGACACAGAACATTCCCTCCCCTGAGAATACATTTCTTTCTAGTGCAAACGGAGCATTCAACAGCACGGACATTTGCTGCACTGGTAAGCAGGCCTCTGTGCATGTAAAATGACTGAAATTATACACAAGATCTACTCTAAACATAATGTGATTAAATAATAAACTCCCCCAATTCATAGAATTCTATGAATAATACACTGTTTAAAAATTCAGAAGGAAAATTGAAAATATTTTCTTTTGAGCAAAAAAATAAGACATTATAGATTCAATTTTGAGGGGCTTGCTCTTTTGGTGGAGGTATGGCTATAGCTTAAAATACATGAAAAAAAAGAATTATCGGCTATCATTATAAACTAGTAAAAGAGTGAAAATATACAACTTGGTGCAATTTTAAAGCTGTGGGACACCTCATGCTAGGTTGGTAAAATTAAACAAGTTGCAAAATCATTGAGTTTTTTTCTTTCTCTAAGGCCTATTTATTTATTTACTTATTTATTACTTTCACATACTTGAGAGGCACGGGGGAGACAGAGAGAGGGAGACGAAGAGAGAGAGGGAGAGAAAGAGAGAAGTCCTCATCGAATCGGTGATTCATGCTGCTAATGACGCAGCAGCCAGGGCTGGTTCAACCCAAATACAGGAGCCAGGAACTCCATCTTGGTCTCTGAAATAGGTGGCAAGAATCCAAGGGCTTGAACCATCAGTTAGTGGTACAAGGGCTTGAACCATCAGTGGTACAAGGGCTTGTACCACTCAGGCACACCAGCAAGACACAGAGTAGCTTAAGCTTGAACCAGTGATTTGATACAGGATATGGCAACTGCAGACAACTCTGTCCCCAAACACATCCATGTTAACGTATTGTAATTGAAAAAGAAAAAAAATAGTCACATGTTTCAATGATACAATTTTATGTACCTGGCCAGCTAACTAAAAGCACATCTACATAAACTATTTAGAAAAAGCTTTAGCAAATTTACTTCTAATAGAAAAGATCAATGAAATTACTTGGAAGGCCATATTAAAGACAAATCATAGAAAGAGAAAAAAATCTAGAATGAGAACAAATGCCTAAAGAGTTTGCAGGAAACAAAATATGCATGGATTTCAGAACAGAGAAGCAAAAATGCTACAAGCAGCTATACTATATCACACAATGAGATCAAATAAAGGGCTATATAATAAAGGGCTAGGATCATTTGGGCTTACAATTTCACGTTATTAATACCTTTGTCAAGGGAGTTACGTTACACTGTTCAATATCAAGCAGATTGCTGATTCTGCAGAGTGAATGTCAATAAAAACAATTGGAAATAATATGCCAGTGGGCTGATGGCGGGAAATTTGGACAATGTTATAAGAGAAGGAGGCTACCACTTGTTTGCAGTAAGATTTCTGCTGCAGGCTTTGGTATACTGGCTAAGACATCATTTAGGATGTCTGCATGCCATATGAGAAGGCTAGGGTTTCAAGTATGGATAAACTGTGACCCCAGCTTTTGGTTAAGATACATACTGCTTGAGTCCCAGCCACCTCGCAGGAGTTCTAGTCTCCTGGTGTCCATTAGCCTGGTCTGTTTCAGGCATTTAGGTGGTAAATCAGCTGCTGCGTTGTTCTCTCTCTCTCTCTCTCTCTCTCTCTCTCTCTCTCTGTCTCTCTCTCTCTCTCCTCTCTCTCTTTCTCTCCTCAAAATACAATGCAAGTAAGTAAGTATTTTTTCTTTACAGAACAAGAAAAAATAACCAAGGTTTATGTAAGGACTAATTGAAAGATGAAACACAACAATGTTAAAATGATGTTTTCTGTAAAAATTCGTCTCTGAGCACATATGGAAAATCAAGTTAGAAACGAAACTAGGATTTAATTCTCTTATTCTTGCAGTTTAATAAATGTCTTTCTCAGCATTTTAGATAGTACCTATTTACACAAAATACAAAGAACACTATTGAATTCCATAAACTGAAAATCAATGTCATAATGCCTACCTTCAATATTATTTGAAGTTTTAAGTAGTACCAATTTTAGGATGGCACCAAGCCTCTGTGCCTGTTTCTTGACGTTGCGGCTTTACTAATACATATGTGTCTCTTACTTCGTTAATGAGCATTAATTTAGGCACAGATAAACTTCTAGGAAATGTTGGGAAAAAATCATTAAATGAATCAAGAAAATGTCACAATTCATCTGTTTCTGGCACACAGTTAGATTTTCAACAGTAAGACTGACAGAGCTAATAGTCGCATGCTTCTGCTAAGGCAATGATCTGAATACCGATCATGGATTGTGAGTGCAGATGTTAGAGGCAAACCGTTTCTAACAGATGTATAATCTGATTAAATATGCAATGCAATGATATTGTCAAAACCTATTAATCACTCTTTCAGGACACATTAGAGTAGTCTTCACTGACAGCTGAGAGGGTTGGAGTCTCTGCCGCTGCAGGCAGCATTGCTCATCCATACTACCCAATGGATTTTAAAGGAAAAATAAGTACAAGAGTTAAGTGTGCAATACACTTAATATGAAGCGTGTTGATTTCCCCCCATTAGAGAGAGAAGATATCTAATTTTTACACTGATATTTGATATTCTACCTGCATAAGTTTGTTTCTTACTCCCAAAGTGCAAGGATTGCTTTCTGTCATGCTGGGGCTAATTCAAAATTGCAGCTACAGAACTGAGCCTCCAGTGTGCATATCTTAGGAAGCAGTCCCATGACTGATGATGGCAAGATGTGTGTTCACAAATGAATTGCAGCAAAGCCTTATTCCCCACTGCGCATGTTAACAAGCATTGATTTTGTGGGCCATTGATATACACAGGTAACACTATTTATTGTGGAAAGGTTAGCACCTTAATTTTGTGATCATCAGTCCCCAGATTCCCTTTTTAGTCCTTGGTTCACCTTTACTATTTGAAAATTCTGACAGTACTAATGATTTTCATAAAATTAAACGGAAGCAACTGTTTGCCAATATGTGATCCAAATGTTCTCACATTGAATTATTACGAGTTCCAGAATTTAACACCACAGTCTATGCAAATAGATAAACCAATTATAATCACAATTTATTCTTTCTCCAATTCGTTCCTACTCACTTAAGAAAGAGGTTTTGTTAGGAATGCCAGTGTTCTAAAAGATTGACCTTCTTGGGTTTTGTGAAGGAATGGGGCAAAGTGTCCCTTTGCTAATGAGAAAATTTAAGAGAACAGTAAAAACATGTTTTTTTGGTTCTCATGTCACGCATGAAAACTTGACCTGCCCAACTAATGTATTCAAAGAACAGAAAAGATGGTGCCGGGATGTCTTTCAAGGACGCAAAGCTCTCTCTTCAGCTCTTCGCCTAAAAACTTAGATCACTGGTCAAACAAGCAGCTGCGCTGCCTGTCTCCCAAAAGGGGTTTCCTTATGGGGATGAAGTTAAAACATGCCCAAAAGTTTCCATAATTGTAGAATACATATCATAACAACCACACTCCACTGAACAACAGTAAAGAATCTTCCTGGGCCCAGCGCGGTGACCTAGCAGCTAAACTTCTCACCTTCAATGCGCCCAGAACCCATATGGGCACTGGTTCTAATCCCAGCAGTTCCACTTCCCATCCAGCTCTCTGCTTGTGGCCTGGGAAATCAGTCGAGGATGGCCCACAGCTTTGGGACCCTGCACCTGCTTGGGAGACCTGGAAGAGGCTCCTGGCCTCAGATTGGCTCAACTCCAGCAGTTGCGGCCGCTTGGGAAAGAACCATCGGACAGATCTCCCTCTCTGGCTCTCTTCCCCTCTGAATATCCATCTTTCAAGTAAAAATAGATGAATCTTGAAGAAAGAAAGAAAAAGAATTTTCCTTTTGTTTCTTCTAAACTGCTGATGCAGCAAGGGGAAGCTCCCAGTTCACAGCTCTGCAGTGTAGCACATCAGGCCTCTGCCTGTGGCGCCAGTATCACATACCAGCACTCAGTAGAGTCCCTGCCAGTCCACTTCTCATCCAGATCCCTGTTTTCAGTTTTCTTTTTCTTCTTCCTGTATCTGAAGGAAGGGAAAGGCAAGGGAAGCAGCTGCACCCGCATCCTAACCGCATCAGTACCTGGGGAAGGGGAACATGGCCATCTGATGTGATTCCAGGGGTCCCAATGTGGAGGATATTCCGAATACACTGCTCAATACTATTGAAATGCTGTCAATCTCACTGATCCAAGGATGAAGAAATGCTTTCAAGATCCAGTGGCTGGGGCCCGAGGAGGTGGCCTAGCGAATAAAGTACTTACCTTGAACGTGCCAGCATCCCATATGGTTGCAGGTTCTTATCCAGGCGACCCCGCTTCCCATCCAGCTCCCTGCTTGTGGCCTGGGAAAGCAGTCGAGGACTGCCCAAAGCTTTGGGATCCTGCACCCACGTGGGAGACCCAGAAGAGGCTCCTGGCTCCTAACTTCAGATCTGCACAGTACCAGTGGTTGCGCTCACTTGAGGAGTGAATCATCAGACGGAAGATCTTTCTCTCTGTCTGTCCTTCTCTCTGTATATCTGACCTTGCAATAAAAATAAATATTAAAAAAAAAATCCAGTGGCTGACATCATTCACCTTAGAATCTCCAATTGCCCAGATATTTGCTGCCAACACTTGGCTGGAGTAATTGTCCAATTTATTCTGCCCTCCATACTCTATTACGGTACCAGATGACCTCTGCAGGCCCCAATTGGCATGCTGTCCACTGCTGTGTCTTAGCAGTTAGTTTTGTCTCCAGCCCCATCTCTTACACAAATCAATGGATTTTGCAGTCTAATCCAACTCTGTCTACCATACACTCAGCCCTCACATCCACCACTGGGAATTGCAATCTAGTCAGATTAATTCCCAACAATGTCCACTAGTCTCAACCCCAGCCCTGATTCTTGTACTCTCCAGTATGTGCAGTAGACTGGTCCTGTCTGTCTCACATCCCATTCAGCTCTCACAAACATCAATGGGCACTGGAGCCTAGCTCAGCCCACCTGAATCCACTTTCCAGCCCACACTCATGCCAGCATATGCCATCACCAGCCTAGCCAGTCCCAACCCCAAACCTGGTTGCCAGGCTCACCAGTCGTAGTTGAAGCCCATCAGAGAGGAGCCCAACATTTCCCTACTGGGCCCACTCCCAGTCCTGGATCTGGAACTTTCCAGTTAAAATAGTTATTTATGTATACATGTAGTTTGCTCCATGAAGTATGATGCATGTTTTAAAATCAGAAGTGATCTCAATAAGTCATGTCCCTCTAAGTAATTCAGTAATTTTCTTCCCTACTAACTAAATCTTAGCTCTTTGAGTACTTAATTTTCTTCTAAAAAATTAAGAATGGATAACAAATTATTGAAACAGTATGGGTAAAACAAATGACCACATATAGTAAAAAGCTAGAATATGCTTGTTAATATTTGAATGCAATCTATATGAATATTTGTCTTTTTCAATATTTATTTAATTAATTTATTTGAGTGGTAAAGTTGAAAACACAGAGAGAAGGAGACAGAAGGAGAGATCTTCCCTCTCCTAGTTCACTCCCAAAATGGCCACCATGATTAAGGATAGATCAGACCAAGGCCAGAAGCCATGGGTTTCTTCCAAATCTCCCACATGGATGACTGGAGACCAAGTAGTTTGGCCAGCTTCCACTGATTTTACAGTTGCAGTAGTAGTGAACTGGATCAGAAGTGGAGCAGCCAGGATTCAGCCTCTTGCCTATGTAAGATGCTGGGGGTACAGTTAGCAATTTAACAGGATGAACCATATATCCAAAGATAAATACATTTTTAAAGAATTTTAATACATCAACAAGTGTATAAATTACCTGAATTCAATAAATGTAAAACAGGCAAGTAAAAACATGCCAAAATAATGCTACACAACCCATTCTAGTAGGACTTCAGGCATCCTGATTGCAGCTTGGTGGTGAAATGAATACTTAAGAGTTAAACACTAGACAACGGCTATTTTGGTAGGCAAGCTCACAAGAATAAATTGAAACTTCTTTTTCATACTTTTCAAGTAAGAAAATATGATGGAATATTAATGCCAAATTAAAATAAATTGTTACTTTTATCAAAGCAAGGCATGCACATATTTTAAAATGTCAAATAATTCTCCAAGGCTTAAATTACCACAGCATTTTATGTTCCCAAATTTCCCCACTGTCAACTCCTTTTCTCCAAAAGTTTGTACTTTTAGCTGCTCTTATTTCATTTGAATTTTGATACTTCATTTCTTGTGCTATCCAACACAATAAACACCCTCTTTCCTCTTTTGTTTTTGCTATTATTTATTAATTTTTTATCATGGCAGCTGAAGATATGTAATAATCCTGTCCTACTATACACATTTTCATGACCTTTATCACTATTGCAGCCCAGACTGAAGCTCCCCATCTCCTCCCTGCACCATCACAGGGTGCAGAATGCATTCCATGTACACATTTACCATGTGGTATACTACACTCATGTGTTCTTGTCTAATAAACTTTTGTTTCTCAAAGTTATTATTTGCTACCAAAATTATAATCAATTTCTCCCAAATTTTCTGATGAATCCTGAGGTTTCATGTTATCTTAATCTCATCAGCAATGTCACCAGTTTCTCTTACGTGTTTGTTGACAAAAAACAGTAAATTCAATGTTTTAACTACTTCACTTTCATCATTTAGGATGTGTCACAACCATCCCAGAGATTCCCTCACCAACTCCCCATGATGGATTGTGTTTCTTTGATGCTGTGTCTAAACTTTGTTCCAATACCTTACACAAGATACCAAAATAAAAGAACGAATCAAATATCTCAATGGCAAAGCTGAAGCTATGAAAATTTTCAAAGGAAGTTGAGATCCATGAGATTAGATATGCCAATAATTTCTTATATTTGAAACAAAAGCACAGATTGAACAAGAAAAATAAGTGAATTGGGCAAACTTTGGAAAACAAATGTTTCCTAAAGGATACCATTAAGAGTGCAAAAAATATATTTGAATGTGGTAAGAAAGAAATCAGTAGCCAGAATATGTACAACAAACACTCAATCCAAATAATGGACAAAGATCTTGCATAGACATCCCTCCACAGAAAACATACAGCTCTTGACTAAAGAACTCGAAAATCTGCTCAGGGCCATCACGGTGGCATAGTAAGCTTATCTCTGCCTGTGGTGCTGGCATCCTATTTCGGTACTGGTTCTAATTCTGGCTGCTCCACTTTCAATCCAGTTCCCTGTATGTCCTGGGAAAGCAGCAGAGGATGGCCCAAGTCCTTGGGCCTGTACAGGCATGTAGGAGACCCAGAAGAAGCTGCTGGCTCCCAGCTGTGGGCAGGCACAGGCCATCACTACCATCTAAGGAGAGAACTAGAAGTGGGACATGTGTCTCCATCCCTCTCTCTATATAACTCTGACTTTCGAATAAATCTTGGAAAAGAGAAAATTGACTCAACATCACGAATCACTATAAATGCAAACAATACTACAAGGATAAAATATTTTGTATCTGTTGGAATGAAGAACATCAAGGAAATAGACAGTAGAAAGAAGTGGTTAGGATGTGGAGAAATTGCAGCTTGGTCACTAAGATTGAAAAGTCAAGCAGTGTTCTAGAGAAGGACCACTATGTGACTCAGCAATTCAACATTTTTGTATATATTCAAGCTAATTGGAAGCATAGATTTTAATAGATATTTATGCAGCAATGTTTACAGTAGTATTTGTGACACAATGAAGACTTACAAATAGTCCAAATGTCCATTGTCAGATAAAAGGATGAACATCGTGTAATAGATAATTAAAATATTAAACATGAATGAAAATCTCCTATATACTAAAACATGGTTGAAATATGCTAACCTAATTATAAGAGAAATAAGACAGTCAAAAATGGATGAATGTTATGCAAGTGCTAAGAGAAATCATATTTACAGAGCTGGAAAGAGGGATTATGGGTGCTATCCTGTAGGGAATGACAGTGAGGCGTTATCATGCAATTAGAGCTTCAGTTTAAGAAGGTCATGGTTCTGCCTGCACACGAGTATGTCACTGAGTTGTATTCTTAAAATGGTTTAAATAGTAGAAAATTATAAATAATTCAGCATTAAAATTTTAAAAGATGATTGGGTTTTTCATTAATGGGCCAATTTCTTAAAATATGTGTTAAAAGTAGCTAAATAAGATATCTTTTTTACAAAAAGGGGAGTGGAAGAAATGCACATTTTGCTTAATGATTGAGTAAGCTGTGTTCTCCATTGGAGTACATGGCATGTCTTCTGGCTCTTTTTCCTGACTTGTTCCTGGGAGGCAGTGGTGATGGGTCAAGTCATTGGACCCATGTTGGGGCAGTCATTGAATTTACAGCCCTTGGTTCTTACTAAAGTCCAGCTACAACCATTGTAGACTCTCGGGGCTCTGCTGTCCAGCAGGCTCCAAAACCACCAGGGTGTGAGGCAACAGCATATTATCACTGCCTAACAAACTGAGAGCTGTGTGCACAGTTACCGTAGTCTGCATTGGGTCCCTCCTAGATTCACTTGTCTGTTTTCCAGTTTCCCTTTTTTTTTTCTTTCCTGTTCTGAAGCTACAGTGCTTAGTTGTAATAAGCTTTAATCAAAGTACAAGTAATAATGAATTCTATGAGTACTTTTGGCAAATTCCTAAAACAGAATGATACTGGACTCAACATGTAGTCTGAGGAAAGCATCATTGAAACGGACCACACAAAAGGGGAAATAATTTGTTAAAATAAAGGGATATAATTTCAGACAGAGATGGCGAAGCACAGAAGTTTCTGCAGCTAGTGAGGCAGGTGGCTCATTCTGAAGCCGTTTCTGGAGATTGCAAGCCCTTCCGTTTGGCTGCAGAAGGCTTGATGCAATTAACCTTCCTAATTCTTAAGGTTAAATCTAGTTGGAGAATGAGTATGAGACTTGAATTCCCTGCTCTGTATGGTTTAAGGGTAAGTGGTGAGCTTACTTCAGGTTGTCTGGGCTTTGATTCAGGCTGCTTTGATTACTTCCTGGGTGTCCTTTGGCAAATTAGACTCAATCTCTGAGTATGCTTGTCTCCCATCTGTACAGTGGTTATACCAATCAGGCCAGTTTCATAATTTATGAGCGTTATGGAAGCAGAAGCATGGAAAGTTCTTAACCTGTGCTCAGTAAGGGCTCAAAATGGAATGTTTATGATCATTCCAAATGACAATGCTAAATATGTGCTTCAAAGCAACGAATCCCTGCTTGGTCCAACAAAAATTCACTTAAATAAATGCTCCCCCCATTTGTTTTAAGATACATTATTACCATTTCTCTTCCCAAATACAGAGACTTCAGTCTTTTTATATTATGGATTGCTGTTAATGATTTTCTTTAAATTCGGGTATTTTATTGGAAAGGCAGATTTACGGAGAGGAGAGACAGAGAGAAATCTTCCATCTACTGGTTCACTCTTCAAATTGCCACAGTGGCTGAAGCTGAGACGATCAGAAGCTAGGAGCCAGGAGCTTCTTCCAGGTCTCACACGTGGACACCTTTGGACCACAGTCCACTGCTTTTATAGGTCATAAGCAGGAATCTGCAGCGGAAATGGAGCAGCAGGGACATGAACCAGTGATCACATGGCATACTGGCACTTGCAGGTAGAGAATAAACCTATTGAGTCATCGTGCTAATTCCACTGTCAATTATTTTTAAAGCATAACTTTAAAGTTCCTTGTGAGAGCCTGTCACGATAGCCTAGTGGCTATATCATTCTCACCTAACATGTACTGCAATCCCATATGAGCATGGATTCACATCCCAAATGCTCCTCCTACCTTCCAGCTCCGTTTGCAGTCTGAGAAAGCAGTAGAGGCTGGCCCAAAGCCTTGAGACCCTGCACCCATGTGGGAGACCTGGAAGAAGTTCTTGGCTCCTGGCTTCAGCTCAGCTTGGCTCCCGCCATTACGGCCACTTGTGCAATGAACCAGTGAATGGAAGATCTTTCTCTCTCTTTCCTCCTCTCTGTAAATCTGACTTTCCAATAAAAAAAAAAAATCTTTGAAAAAAAAAACTATTTGGGGGCCTGGCGGCGTGGCCTAGCGGATAAAGTCCTCTCCGTGAATGCCCCGGGATCCCATATGGGCGCCGGTTCTAATCCCAGCAGCTCCACTTCCCATCCAGCTCTCTGCTTGTGGCCTGGGAAAGCAGTCGAGGATGGCCCAATGCTTTGGGACCCTGCACCTGCGTGGGAGACCCAGAAGAGGTTCCTGATTCCCAGCTTCGGATCAGCGCGCACCGGCCGTTGTGGCTCACTTGGGGAGTGAATCATCAGACGGAAGATCTTCCTCTCTGTCTCTCCTCCTCTCTGTATATCTGACTGTAATAAAATGAATAAATCTTTAAAAAAAACTATTTTGAATACTAAGATAGTATTTTGACCCTTTTATCACTTAATGTAAATTACTGAGTTTCCTGACATATTTACACAATATTTGTTCACATTTATATCACAGAACCCTGCATCCATGTGAGAGACCCAGAGGAATTTTCTGGATCCTGGTTCAGATGCTTCTGCTTCAGCTGTTGCAGCCACTTGAGGAGTCAACCAGTGCAGGGAAGATCTTTTTTCTCTGTCCTCTCTGTAAATCTGCCTTTCCAATAAAAAATGGTCAACGTGCCTTTTCAGAGTTCTGGATGAAGTTTTCCCCTCCTCTCTCCCACACTGGCCACTGACATTGAAAGTCCCCACAGACTATCCAGGCAAGGAAACAAACTAGAAAGAGAAAAAAATATATCTGCGGCAAGTTGGAGATTGTACCCCTTGAAAAAAACCAAATCAGGAAGAAACAAGGAAAAAGACTGTCTCACCATCTTTCACTGCTATGGCTCCGCAGTGCCACCCCATTGGACAAACCACTGTTTGTGAAGAAAATGTGTTTGGTAAAGGATGTTAGAGACACTGCCACACATCCCAGGAAGCAGTGCCATCTTCCTTGTTAGATGTATGCTCTGCATATGCATTTGTCAGGAATAGTTTCTAACTACAGATTATTCTGATAGTTAATGTGGGTAGTGGTTTTGATTCCAACACACTGGTCACCTATGAGGTCTCCAAATATTCAGTGCATTCGTTACACTGACTTCCCTGAGTCCTTGGCAGTCCAAGCCTGCTGTGCTTCTGATTGTCTAGCTGTAAACCAGAGGTTCTCACAACCCATTCTTCAGGTTCAATAATTTACTAGAACAGCTCACAGGACTCAAGAAAAGTTTACCATAAAAGGTAATCCAATAATGCAAAGGAACACACCAACGAAGACATAGAACATAGTCCCGCTGGTTCTTGAGTCCAGAGCTTCTGTCTGGGGAAGTAGGTTGCACCCACCCGGAGGCTCCAACAGCCTTGTTTGAAGTCCCATCAATAAGTACAATTGATTAAACCATTGGTTACTGATGATGAACTTGATGTCTGATGGCAGTTCTCTCCTCAGAGGTCTGAGACCGGTCAGAAAGTCCTACAGCAGTGAGCATGCTCTGGCCTTCTGGAGGCCACTGACCGTCAGGAAGCCATGCAGGGGTCCACACATACAAGTGCTCTTGTTAGCATACAGAAGGCACTCATCACTCTGGTGATCCCCATGCATCTCAGGATATTTGTGCCAGGAATGTGGGATGAAGACCAACTGTTGTAGCAAAAAGTATCCCTGTAACCCCTCCCACTCTGGAAGTCAAAAGAGCTTAGGTTCCCTAGATCAAGAACCGGAAACAAAAAACAAACATGTGAGGATAGTTCTCTAAGATTAAAAAAAAAAAGACTCTCACTTTCGTGTCATAAATGTTATGATTTCTGCTTTTCTAATTGACCTTAGACCAGGGCTCATTTCAACTAGCTGGAAGTTGTTCCATTTAAAGTCCTCTTTCTCATGAACCATTGTTTCAATCAAGCTACAAATTCCTGTTAATTGTATGAACCTATCACTTAGACATGCCTCAGATATATATATAATTCTCTCTCCTGCATGACAATTAATAACACATGAACCACCACTTTCTTTCCCCCGGGCAACACAATTTCTTAATGTTCACTTTGACACACTTCTTTAAAAAGCAGAGAAAGCTTTTAAATAAGAAGCTAATTATGCTTCTCTACTGATTCAAACCATTTGATGGATGCCATTGGTTAAAACCTGAAATTCTAGAAGCATCACAAGGCACCAATTAATTGACTGCTGTTTAACTTTGCAGACTTACTGCGTGACACATCTTGGTCACACCAACCTTGTTTTCAGTAAAAGCACAACCAGTTTCATTCTATGCAGTTCCTTTACATTGCATGTTCTTTGTTCTGCTTGAAATGCTATTCACACTTCTCTTCTACTGCCAAATTCTTGGTCATCTTTCAGGCCTAGGCAGCTCAGCAACTTCTTTAGAAGAGCTTTACACAGCTATCCAGTATAAATCTGGTTACCATTCACATATTCCTTGCATTTGTGGTGTTTCCTTTCATGCCACACACATTCCAACTTATTTATTTAAAATTTATTTTTATTTGGTTAGTGTGATCTGTGAGTTCAAGGCGTTTGTCTTGTCAATGGCAGAATTTCTAATCATACACTAGATATTGATTTATGTCATGGAGTGAGCATATTAATCAATGTGGATGGGAGGAAGTGAAACAAGGGATAAATAGCAGATTGTGGAAGATATGTGTTTCTGGAAGTATAACTCTTTTCTAATTCATCTAATGGCACATTAGGCACTCCAGTGATATTGATTTATATGATTAAGTGATCAAATTAATCAATGTGGATAGAAGGAAACCAGATAAGGGATAAATAGCTAATCAAGGATATTTGTCTCTGAAAATGTAACTGTCATGTAATTCAGACAGGTATCAAAATAATTTTTAGGTTTTTCTAGATTTTGCATAAATGAAGAGATTTTTAAATAATTTTAAAATGTTAATAAAATTATTAAATGAATTTTTCTAAAATAAAATATTCTTAAACCAAAATGCATGATGAATTTAAGTCAGAAATCACATCCAAGTCACAATTTATAAATGTGCTCCCCAAATTTAACTAAAAAAAAAGAAAAATATTAAACTTATGCTTATATCAAGTCAGCGACCAATACACCTGTGGTATGTATAGGAAATATCCTCTATTTAGAACATTAATGATGTGTGATGTCACACTGAAAACCTAGTTTTACAAATGGTTTATTTTCATTATTGAAGCAAAATAAATTGTTATTGGAAAAATTGTAATTAGCATAAAATAAAAAAATATGTATATTTTTCTACAAACCACACATAGTATCTCCCAGGGGAAACAAAGGGATTTTCTGCCTCAGCATGCATGTATAAATACAGCACAAGTGTTTGGTAAATAGCTTTATCCAGTGGCCACACTCTATATATGGAGACAGAAATTTTCAAAGTAAATTCACTAAGAACATGAATGAAGTTGGAATATAATTTTTCACTTTTAACCAGGTAAAGCCACACTACATAGAAACCCACGGATTCTATGAAATCATTACAAACTTATATCACATGACTCATGATACATGAATATGCATGTACTATCAAATTAAAAAGTGAAAAGGGAATTGTACAGCTAATTGTAAAATTGTAAGTTCTACTAGACTTATCTTGATGATGTTGTATGAGAGACTGATTCCAAAAGCAGCAGAATGCAATTACTTGACAAACTTACTTTTATTCTCAACATGAGTCTAACACTGGCAGTGCTTCTGCAAACATGACTCCCATGTAACCTTTGCAGAGTTTTTAAAACTGGTTGTAGTTTTATATAATACACCAAAATTCATATGAAATATAATGTGCATTATTTTATTATTCATATGAGAAGGAAGCAGGGACAGAGACACAGAGAGAGTTTCGTCTACTGACTCACTTTCCCAAATGGCCACCATAGCCATGACTGAGTCATGAAAAGCCAGAAGCCCAGAACTCAATTCAGAGCTCCTATGTGGGCCAGAGACCCAATTACTTTGGTCAGTATTTGCTGCCTCTTACAGGTGTGCTTTAGCAAGCAACTGGATTTGGGACCAATCCTTGATTAAAACCCAGATATTCCTGTGTGAGTAGGAATTCTGAACAGCACCTTTATTGAAATAACAAATGTCATCTGCCTAGCCAAAAAAAAAAAGAATGATACATGCTTATAACTAGCATGCCTGCCTGTTGCTCCATCTTTCTGAGGAGTATGTTTGTAAAAATATACAGAAGCACTTTCAAGCCAACAGTGTTGACCAAGCACCATCTGAATCCTTTGGGAAGTTCAAAGGACCTTACAGCTATACTGTTGATTCGCTCTTTTTATGGGTTCTTGAGTGTTTAAATATAAGAAACAGCTGTATTTTTCAACCAAGGAAGTTTTGATATATTTAATCATCCCATTATAATTTTAGTTCAGAGTAGTTCAGTTTATGCATTAGGGACTTCTTCAAAAGCCACTAGAATACATTAATATCTATTTCCAATATTCTTATTAAGCAATTATTCTCAAGTGCAAAAGTCCTTAAAAAATACTAGCTTTGATTTTCACCAGTTGACCTCAGAGACGGAAAATGCATGGCCGATTTTTCATTCTTTTGGAAAGATCCTTTCATTTTTCTCTAGATCAAGTAGTTTTTGTAAAACTATTTTCCAGTCTCTTCTGGTTTCTTTTTCTGTTTCTAGCCATCCCCCAAATCACATATTTGAGGTTTCCACTACAGTAGTTCTTTTCTTGGGAAAAATTGCTGCAGCAATTACTCTTTCAGAATAGTGCTTGACATTTTAAAAATCACCCACAAAATTAATGATGTCAACCATTGAACCTATTGATCTTAAGACCACATTCAGTGTTTAGGATAGGTGACTACTAGGCATTTCATTTGGCTCACTTGTGAATCTCTGGATTTTAGTAGGTTGGGTTAACAGTATCTATCAGCCACATGTCTCTCCTCTGTTGTTCACTAACTGATCAGTATGATTATAGTGGTGTCAGGGGACATGAATGAGAGTGGAAACGCAGGCTTTTGCCAACATACACGTGGATCATGTCTGTCCACACCCCTTTGTTCAGCACATTACTCTGCAGAAGTCAGAACCGAGGAGCTAGGAAATACACTTGATGAAAAGAAGTACAAATTTATGTGGTAGATGGAGTCCTTAACTGGCACAATCAGAAGCCTAGGTAGGAACCTCAGCCTCTCCCACCCCACCCCACCGTATTTAGGTTTTCAACATAAATAACTTGCACAACAGCAGAAAATTCAAGGATAAAATGAACCACACAGGCTATTTGACTCCCCACTGTCAGCAGACAGCAGTTCTTGCATAGATAGTCCCTAAATCTCCCAGAGTCAGAGTTAACAGAAGGCTGGAATTGAGAGCCAACCCAGACATCAAATCCAGGCACTATGATATGCCAGGCAAGGTTCCCATCTACTGGCTTACTCACTAGGACAAACACCCATCCTAATGAGTCTATCTTTGGATAAACTAGCAATCAAAGTGTTACAATAGCCAGCTTTGTGCCAGGCCAAAACTAGGTGCCTAAAATTTCGCCAGAGGCTAACAGGCACCATCTTCTGTTTCCCAGGTGTTTTAGCAAGGAGCTGGATCACAATTAGATCAGCAGGGATTAAAATAGCATTCAGATATGGATTGCCGCTCTCCAGAAGGATTGCCTTGGTCTGCTGCACCACAACACCAACCCTTGAGAAATGGTTAGGAGGAGTAGTGACAAAACTCTCCTAATCACTTCAGGAAAAAAGAGCACATCTCTGTATAAAGAAGAAACATCCTTGTGAAAAGATCATCAGGTGGAATAGAAAAAATAACATTCTGAATAAGCAGGAGACATTATAAAAACCTCAGGAAGACAGAGTAGAAGGCAATACCAGTGATCCCATCAAAGAATGTGTGGACTTTGTACATACAGGTGTCTAGAAAATAAAATCAAACAATGTTTCATCTCCTTGCAGTAAAACTTCTGGCTATAAAGCAGTAGTCATGAATTTTAAATAAGAACCAGTATAGAAGCAAAAACATTGGGGTTCCATATTAGATGAATACAGCATGCAATGAGAACTATTATATAACATGGTTGCTATATAAAACAATTTATTTTAATTCACTGCCAGTTGGTCTGGCCTATAGCCAAGTTTGGCAACTGAATTTATGTAACATTAACTTGGGAAGAAGAAAATTATTTCCCCATCTCTATATCTGGATAAGAGAGAAAAAAACAAGTATGTTTATATATACAAATGGAAAAAGTATCTAGACTTCAACCACTTTCTCTGCAGGATTCCAATGTTAAATAGCAGACAGACCAAAATAGGTCCGGCTTACAGAGGGCATGGAATTCATCTAAATTATTTGGCTGGTAGGGTGTGAAGAAAAAAATCAACATGGTAAAAATCAGCCTACGCATTGTACCTCAGAAGAGGAAGAAACTTGGTGTGGTCCCCTCAGTTTCAAAGTTTCTTACATTCCTGATTGTAGTGTATGTGTTATAGAGACCCTGATACCGAAATGTTTCTTCTGGATTAGCATGTATAAAAGATGTCAATTGCAACTATATATAAATTAGATACCTGTGTTCATTTACGAGAAAAGTCTTATATGTGGTTATTTGCTCCCCTGCCTTTGTTCCTCATTAAATATCTTTATATAAGATGGTGAGGACAATACAATTAATGTATCTGCAAGCTGAGTGGGATTTGTTTTCTTCTAAGTGTCTCTCTGCAGTTGCATTGATGCCCTTCCTCACATAGAAAGCATGCAATATTCCCAGTTGAGTTTCAGTACATGAGATCTTGTCATGTGCCTAGCCTATGCTGCTGTACTACGGTAGCATTTGACAGATGGTCAGTGCTCAGCAACACACATTTCCTCACTCTGACAGTCCTTGGGAGCTAAAATTTCTTCCATGTTAGGTTTAACGTTAGTAAAGTTTTAAGCATATATGATAATAAACATGCTACAGTGATGGCGTCCCTTTTTGAGACTCCAGAGTGTAGGATGGTAATCTGTATTGGCACTTTGTAGGGATTTGTATGGTGTGTATGAATGTATGGAGTTTGTATGGGAATTGTATGACTGCAAATACAGTTTTATTGCTTTCACATGTGTCATATAGGTTGCATTATGCAAGTTCTATTTTGATTATCCAAAAACTGTCTGCTGTTCATGAAAATTTACATTGCAAAGCAACATGTGTAATATGATTTGAAAACATAAGCATGATGCTGTGTCTTTACAGAATAAAAAATAAGCAGTTTCTAAATATAATCGTCTATAAATTACAAAAATTACACATAAATATTACTACTTGTCCTTAGATGAGCTGCATCATGATACATTCTCAGCTACAGGTAAGATCACATATTTCGTAACTAATATCCTAGCCTTAAATAAAACATCCAGTACGTAACTATAACAATATTTGTTTGCATTCATGTCACAACATCCTTTTCCAGATTTGCTTTACAGCAAAGGCTGGTGTGTAAAGCATGCTCTAACTGTCATCAGTATAGTAGTTTTTCCTTTAGTTTTCAGTCATTACACAAAGGAAGCCTTGTTATAATCTGCCCTTTCTTCTCCACAGAGTTAAGCGTGGGTATTACCACTGGTTTCAGTATTGAGAATCAGAAAGCACAAAAAGATTGTCAGTTCAAAGGCCTTCTGACAAATGACACACTGCACTGGTTGGACGCCAGGGTGTCCTAGCATTAACAAACCTTCAGAACAAACAGATGTTTTACTTTTTATAAAAGTGGGGGCAGGCTTCTGTAGCTTATATTATGTTTAAAACTATGAAAGCAGAGAATGTGATGACATATTGTGATTAAAAATTAGCAAGTCTGTCTTTTATCACTCTTGGGGACATTTGTTAGGATATTTTTCTATGCATATGTTCACTTTTCATGTATTTTTTAGCTCTTTCTAGAAAACAGAAATCAGTTGGAATGCCTTATAGATGACTATCTACAACACCTGAAACACAATAAATATTGAATATATGCCAACATCTCATTTGGTGAAGCATTAAACCTTTATACTGTCATGTAAATTCAAAGAAATTTTAATCTGAAAAACAAAAGAGAGAGTGGAAAGATAGCAAAAAGAAGAGAGGTAAAAGGAGGAGGAAAAGAGACAGGGACCATCACTATATAATTAGAATTTATGTACCAACAGCACGGAATCTATTAAAAAACACCCCTTTTCTAAAAATCAGAAAAAAATATAATTCAACGTACCAAGAACATTTCTCAACATGACACAAAACCCATGGCAGTCTCTCTAAACCTTCAAAAATCAACCACTGAGAATTCCTCCTACCAGACTACATGAATAGTAAACTGTTCTTTGGGAATTTTTGCAAAGACTACGGTGGTTCAAAGTTAATTGAAACAAACACATAATATCTAGCTTTAGAAAACAACTGTTCTCAAGGAATCCAAATATCAGAATATGGTAAGGACATGTTTAAACAGACGGAGAAACATTTAATCAGGATGAAGCAGAGAGGACACATTCTAGGAAATAGGAGAGGACAGAACAACAGCAGAGGGGTACCTGGAGACTGACAGACACAGGAAAGCAGCAAAAACAATGGTGTGGTGTTACAGTGACTGTTAATCCAGTGCCATTCAGCTAGCGGTGGACAATCTGAACTCCACCAGCAGCCAGAACTCCACCAGCAACCAGGTGGGAAGGGACTTTCACTGGGAGCTTGGGAGGTGAGCCCAAAGAACTGTCTGTCCTGTTGGTCCATTTGATTTGACCAGGAGCAGAGACAGAACAGCAGAACCCAGATGAGTAGTGTGAGAACCGGGTGGATTTCACAACCTAGTCAGCCCCCTAGAGCAGAATTGGACGCCAATTTGCCTAAGGAGGCAAAGGCAAGGGAAAGGACTGAGCATACACTGAGCTGAGAGTGAGCTCATTTTTGACTCAGTGAACTACAACAACTTGGCATTCTACAGGTTTTACCCAACACAGGTCTGGGTAGCCCTCAGATCTGACTGCCAGCAAATCAAGAACTGTAGTGGTGGTACGTCAGGTGCCATTTTGTACACTGTGGCAATAGCTTTAGGACTGCACAGGACAACAGTGAACTGCACATGTGCTGAGCTCGCGAGAACTCACTGAGTTCAGTGGATTACACTGGTCCCACAGGAAAATAATAATGACTGTGGCATCGTTTGGGTCAAAATAGGTCTGTGTGGTACCCAGACCTAACAGCCAACAGGTTCCAGCAAGATCAGCGCCACCAAAAACCTAGCTATATAGGATACCTGGTGTCTCCCTGATCCTGGTACCTGCTGCAACTGGAAGTGGGAGAACGGTTGTACAGGCAACAGTGCAGCCTCAGCACAGGAGGTGGGGAGTGGTGAGCCAGGAGCTGGGGCTACTGAGACCATGGTGGAAATCTAACATAGAAACCCAGACCTGGAACTTGTTGGAGAGAGTGGCACAACTGGCTGCAAGCAAGAAGCTGTATACCAATGGAAGTAAGTAAAAATTGAACTATAGACCTGTGGGTGACAGGTCTTAAGAACCTGCCCCAAGGAGAAGGATCTGATAACTAGAAGTACAATGAGCAAGAGTAAAAGAAGACACAAAGGCAAAATGAAAATTACTGAAGACTCCCTAGCAAAGGAGCAAAACCCTGTACCAACTTCAGAGTTAACTGAGGAAGACATTGAGAAAATAGGGGACACAGAATTCAGAAAACTCATTATAAAGCTTCTTATCAACAATGAGAAGCACATACAAGAGTTCAAAGAATTTAAGGAGCATTTAACACAAGACATAGCAGCAATAAAGCAAATCAAGGCTGATGTATCAGAAATTAAGAACACAGCAGAGCAAATTAACAGTGCAGTGGAGAGTCTCCAAATAGAATGAAGCAAGCAAAAAAAGGAATCTCAGAATTGGAAGATATTTCCTGTCATCAGGGGGAAGCAAACAAAACGCTGGAAGCAGAGCTGGATCAGGTCAAAAAATGTATTCCAGAATTGAAAGACACTATTAAGAGGCCTAATATAAGAGTTTTGGGATTCCCAGAAGGTGCAGAAAGAGAAACTGGTTTTACAGATATATTTAATGAAATAATAAGGGAAAATTTCCCTAATCTGGAGAAAGAATTGGGAAACAACATTCAGGAGAGGCACAGAGCTCCCAACAGGCCTGATCAAAGAGATCTTCACCAAGACACACGATCATCAAGCTCTCTTCAATCTAACATACGGAAAAGATCCTTAAATGTGCATATGAAAAAAAATGAACTGACATATAAAGGAATGCCAACTAAACTCACAGGAGATCTCTCACAGGAAACTCTACAGGCCAGAAGAGAATGGAGCAACATATTTCACATTCTAAAACAAAACAAAAAAAAATTGTCAGCCCAGCAAAGCTTTGTTTTATCTTTGAAAATGAAATAAAATTCTTCCACAGTAAAAAACGTTCAAAGAATTTGCCTCTTTAAAAACTGCCCTACAGATGATACTTCAAGATGTTCTTTTCACAGAGAAGAGGAATAGCACCCAAAAAATCCTAAAGTAAATGTGAAGAACATCCCAGTAAAATGACAACAGAAGACTAAATTAATGAATAACCCATGCATAAAATGACAGGACCAAATTACCACCCATATATACTAACCCTGAAAGTAATTGGCTTAAGCTCAATCAAATGTCATAGATTAGTAGATTGGATTAAAAAACAAAATACATCTATTTGTTGTCTAGAAGAGACACATTTCACCAACAAAAATCGGCCGAAGTTATATCTAGTGTAGTGTAGTGGGTTTTGATGTTTTTGTTTTTGTTAGTTTCATCTCTTCAAAACACTTTCTTCTGATTAAATTCTTCAATGATTCATAGATCATACAGTAGCATCATTTTCAAGAAGGTTCTTGATTTTCTTTTTCATTCCTTCAGCGACACATTAATCATTCAGTAGCATGTTATTTAACTTCATGATGTTGTTAATTTCTTTTTTCTTCCAAATGTTGATTTTATTTTGTGGCTTTTCATTTAAGAGGATGTATAGTAGCTGTGTAATGGAGACTGTCATAGCTAGTAACATGTTATTCAACTTCATGGCATTTTAAACTTCTATTTTTCTACTATTGCTGATTTTGTATTGTGGCTTTTCATTTAAGGGGTTGTACTGTAACTGTGAAATGAAGACTGTCATATCCAGATGTGTGAATACAATGTAGTATGCATCGCTACTTCCACACAAAGATGGACTTAAAATGAAACTGTTTACTAAATCTTGAAAATAGGATGCTGGACTGTCTGCCATTGTCCATGCCCACAATGGTGGACATATGACTGTGTGTGAAGAACTGTACTTTAGTAATGATATAAAGGAACTAGTTGGGGGGGGGGGATTGGGGAGAGGATAAGGGAAATCCCAGGAGCCTATGGAACTGTATCATAAAATGGTAATAATAATAATGATGAATAAAAAGAAGTGATAAAAAAAGAAAACTATTGTTCTCTACATAATGTATCCAGACTCCTCATGAATTAAAATACAAATAAAATTTGTATTACACGATTCAGTTTTGGATTTTTCCCTACATTCTGCATCATAAACTGGAAATTCTGCATTTTGTTTTCTTAATGTGTTTATTTGACTTACAAAACATGTCCTTTTCTCTTTTCCTTTACACAATCTCCCAAGTTTTGCTGTGATTCCAGGTGTTACTTCTTATTTAATCTGATTTTCACATTCCTTGTGTCAACATGATGGAAATAAGAAAGTACCCCTACTCTTATAATGGTCGTCAGACCTTTTTAAATCTCCATTTTAAAAAAATGAGAAATGAAATGGTTTAAAATAGGTAGCAGAATCAAAACAAGTGTAAAGTCCAAAACAGCCCAAGATCGGTTACTGGGCAACACAAAAATAAGAGATGAGAACTTACTGTCCATCCAACAAACTTAAAATTCTTGACACTGTACATGAAATGCTCATTATGAACAATAACTGAATGTGTATTGATGATCCATGGTGCAACATTTCAATACAGGGAAACATCAGGCATTGATCACATTTAATGATGGAGTCATGAGCTCTCCTCTCCACCTGCTCATGAGGTTCACACCAGCTTATTGTGAACTACAGTAGCAGTATCTTGCGTAACTCAAACTCATTTCTTCAAGCGAACTCTGATTTGGGACCCACTGATGACTCATCTCCCCACAGACTCTTCCTCAAACTGAGAGTCTCCAGGATTTTTTTATTATAATGTTGGGGGGAGTTGCTTTGTTTTTTGGCTTCCATGAGATAATGATCATCATTTAAAAATGCACCTGAGCTACTGGACAAAAGTAAATAAGCGTGTATGATCATAATCACCAGTGCTGAAGATTGTCCCAACTTCTTAACAAGACTTCCACAGCTTGTTACTTTTTGTTAATCTTCCTGAGTTTAAGGGACCAAGTTAGAAGTCTGGGGAAGACAGGTATGAGAGCCTAACAGCTGAAATCCTCGCTTTGCACCCACCTGGATCCCATATGGGCACCAACTTATGTCTTAGAGTCTCCACTTCCCATCCAACTCCCTGCTTGTGGCCTGGGAAAGCTATGGAGGATGGCACAAAGTTTTGGGACCCTGCACCCATGTGGGAGACACGGAAGAAGCTCCTGGCTCCTGGTTTCAGTTTGACTCAGCTCCAGCAATTGCTGCCACTTGATGGATGATCATCCTCTCTATCTTTCCAGAAATAAGCAATCAGTAAGTTTCAAAAAATTTTTATGAATTTTTTGAATTCATGAATTACTGTGATCATCATGTTTTATTATTACTATTAGTTATTCATATTTAAAAATCTGATTACTTACTCTGCACATTTACAAATACTCTTTAGATAAGTATATATCATAGAGGAAATATCAGCCTGTACACAGAGCTTAGCACTATCCATGACTTAAGTGGATATACAGAATACATAAATATTGGACAAAATATACAGAATAATAAATATGCAGAATAATAAATGGAGATTACTGTATCAATTAGCACATATGATTGAGGGAATTATCTAAGGTTAAGAAAAACTAATATGCAGAGAACTAGGGGTACACTATTTAGAATTCTCAAAATTGTGAACATTGCATGACTGAGAATAAAAATAGGGATTCACAGGTTTTGGGCAGATCACACACAAGGATTATTCTTCAAATAGTAACAATATTAAGTTGAAAATTAAATGCCATTTGGATCCTACAAATTCAAATCTATTACACATGTATATGAGCAACAAAAATAAACTTTAAAATGAGAATATTTCATTCATCCAAACCAAGGCATATGTATCAAAAGAAAATAGTGTAAATGATGAGAATAGTAGTAGTTATTACAATTCTCTTGCATTATTTTACTAAAATAAAGTGAGCAAATTTCACATTTCACAGTACAGTTTTAGCAACGTAGTGATATTATCCTCTATTTCTGTCCTTGTTACCCACATTCCCTCCTCCTTCCTATTTTTTTTTAAATTTCTACAATGGCATTCTTTAATTCAATTTTCAATTATCAATCTAATACTCAATTAGGTAAAGAATCCAGCAATTAGAAACTAGAAAGAAACCTACCACTCCTCAATAATATAGACAAAGTCTAAAATACTAATCAGTTCTCAAAATGTCAGTCTCACTCCAGTAGATTGCATGTTTGTACTCCATGTTGTTGTTTACCACACATCAGGGAAAACATGATATTTGTCTTTTAGGGACTGGGTTATTCCACCAAGCATAATGGCTCCCAGTTACATCTTTGTTTTTTGTTTGTCTTGCTTTGCTTTCATTTTGCAGAAGATGGTATTCCATTCTTCATTGATGTGTGAGTAATGTTGCACTGTGTGTACGTGTGTAATGCATTTCTTTATTTACTCATCCATTAATTGGCATCTGGGTCAACTGTGTATCTTACCTATTCTGAATTGAGCTTCAGTGAGCATGAAAGCATAAGTAACGCACTGAATTTATTGATGAATATGAACTTGGAATTATAGTGTTTCACAAATTTCCAGACAAAGCTAAGAAAATATTCATCATGGCAGAATATCATTAAATGGATTACAATCAACTATAAACAGAACCACTCATAGTGAGCAAGGAAAAAAAAGATATGCTTTAAAAATTAACAATAGGGCCTGGTGCAATGGCTCAGTGGCTAAATCCTCACCCTGCATCAGCCAGGATCCCAAATGGATGCTGGTTCTGTCCCAGCTGCTCGACTTCCCATTCAGCTTCCTGCTTGTGGCCTGTAAAAGCAGTAGAGGGCAGTCCAAAACCTTGGAACCCTGCATCCGTGTGGGAGACCTGTAGGAAGCTCCTGACTCTTGACTTCTGATTGGATCAGTTCTGGCCATTGTAGCCATTAGGGAGTGAACCAGCGGATGGAAGACCTTTCTCTCTGTTTCTCCTTCTTTCTGTAAATCTGCTTTTCCAGTAGAAGTAAATAAGTTTTTTAAAAAATAAAATAAAATAAAAATAAAAAGTAAAGGTAAGAATAACAGTAGACATCTCATCACATCTCAATCTCAATCACATCTCAATCACATCTCTACTGTCCACAACAGTAGACATCTCAATCTAAAGACAACACTGAAAAGAATAAAGTAAAGCATAATTGAGATCTAATAAAAATTATATGACTAGCAAAATATCTCTCAAAACAAAGGCTAGTTTAAAAATTATTTAGATACACAGCAATAAAATAACTAGCAAGGCAACATGAAACAATTAAGTTTTTTTTTCCAGCAAAATGAACTGGAAATAGGACTCTAATGCTGGAAGTTATGAGAACATATGTTTTCTTGGTCATTATTATTTCAATGGTATATATTGATTACAAATTTTATAAGCTATCTATTGAAACATAGCTATTCATATGGCATCATGTGAATTTTTAAAAAAATCACATGGATGTAAATTGTTCCAGATGTAACCAACAGTATCAGAGTAACATGCACTTCTAGGTATTTAAGCAGGAGGAGAAACATTTTTAAAAATTTCACATTTGCTGCTATTTTCCTCCATCTCAGGATCATAAAGTAAAATCTGAATTATTTATTTAAGAACAATAGTAACAATATGGCAAGTTCATTTAAGACACTACGTCAAGTTTGATATCTACCATGGTATTATCGTAAAATACATTGGAAATAGTGGTGAGTGCCTTGGCGTAGCAATCTAATTCTGCCTACCAGTGCCAGCATCCCGTAGTGGAGCCAGTTCTAGTCATGGGTGCTCCATTTCCAATCCGGTTCCCCGATTACGACCCTAGAAAGCAATGCCTTGGGACCCTGTGTCCACTTGGGAGAATCAGAAGAAACTGTCGGTGGCAAGCTTTGGATTAGCTCCATTCTGGCTGTTGTGACATTTGGGGGATGAACCAACAGGAGGAACACCTCTTTCTACTCTCTCTATAAAAATCTACCTTTGAAATAAATGAGTAAATTAATGAATCTTAAAGAAGAAACCTGAAGAGACCACAAGTGCTGGAGAGACTGACTAAATAAAAGGAACGGGCCATGGAAATCACACAAGTCTCATAAGACTTGCTGCATATCTGTTATTCATGTGGCATCGATGTTCTGAATTGAGGTTAGTCTCTCAAAATCATCTTTGGTGAAATATTTGTATGTGAATTTACTCTTAGAAAATCTCTTTATGAAGATTTTTCTTTAAAAATCGATCATGCTTGGGATATTCAGTCTCCTCTCCTCTCTCTCTCTCTCTCTCTCTCTCTCTCTCTCTCTCTCTCTCTCTCTCACACACACACACACACACACACACACACACACACACACATCCCCCTGTGTGTGGGTTAAAGATTTACTGATTTGTTTGAGCTACAGAGAGATATAGAGATTGACAGAGATAGAATTTTTCCATTTGCTGATTCACTCCCCAAATGCCTGCGACAGCCAAAGAGGAGCCAGGAACACAACTGTGCATCTGAGGCTCCCCTGTGGGTAACACAGTGTATCCTCCACTGCTTTCTCAGGTGCTGCAGCAGGAAGCTGGATTAGAAGCAAGACAGCCAAGATTTACAACCAGAACTCCTTTCCTGCTTTCTAGGCTTGGTATCACAGGCAGAAGCTTAAGCTACAGCAGAACAAGGAGGGCCACCTAGCTGGTATGTCTGTGGTTTAGGTAAAACAGTTGTGAGAGTTAAAGTCACCACAACAACTAAACACTTGTATCTACAAATGTTTGAGTAAAAATATCTTTGTATGGATATGATGATACAAATGCAGTTGAGCTGGAAGAATAAGGCAGAGAGAGAGAGAGGGAAATGCAAGATAGTGTAGTCTAGACACTTAGTTCTGCTGTGGTTAGAACATAGAGAACACTGTATCTCTGGCATAGTCTTTGAGTAATTCTTGCTGCATGTTCTTATTTTACCCCTCTCAGGGCAAGTTTTAGTGACAGAGGAATGGCATTAGCTCAAAAATTACTCTTTAGAAACTGCCTAAAATTCAATGTAATGAAAATCTCAATACGTTTTTTGCAGAATAGAAAATTCATTCAAGAATTCCTAATCATTCTCATGTGATTCCCAATTGGCAACTTAAAGAAGGAATAAATGAAAAGAAAGAAGGAAAGAGACATCTGATGAAAAAATAAAGCTGGAACTCTCACACTTTCTGATTTGAAAACTTGCTCCCAAACTATATTCCTGGCATAAACGTGGACATTTGTATCCTATGAAATAAAACAGAGCCAGAAATCAGATCCCTGTATGTGTGGTCAGTAGCTTTTCAAATAGTCAGTTTAGCAAACAATGTTAAAAAGCTTGATACCCACATGAATAAGAATAAAGTTTGATTTACTTTACAGTAAACAAAAAAATAGGGAAAATGCACTGAAGACCTAAAATTAAGAATATAAAATTCTCAGAAAACGTAGGAAAAAGTCCTCATGAGAACGGAACTTTAAATGATGTCTTAGATGGTGTGCCAAAGACACAGGTAATAAAACAAGTAGATAAAATGGACTACAACAAAATGTAAGACTTCTGGGCATCAAAGGCACAATCAACAGAAGAGGCGAACAGCTTCTTGAATGGTACAAATTAATTACAAATCCCTAATCTGATAAGCAGTTGACATTCAAACCTATATGTGTACATACACAAAGTCCTAATACTCAAAATCAGAATAAACTACTCAATTTCAAAAGGGAGGGGAGATAGATTTAATGCATATTTCTTCAAAGAAGAGATACAATTTAATTCATAATTAAAGGCTTTTCTTGGGACCGTTATTCTGACCCAATACTCTGGTGCTGTGGCCTTTTTATTTCTTTATTGATTAACTTAGATTACTCTGAGCATATGTGAAATATACATCTAGAAAGTGCACCAAGACAGGTAATAGAGCTTTTAGAAAAAGAAAAGTTAAGAAACTTTGAAAATTTACAGAATAATTCTCCCAAATCTATACTACATATGGCAGTTAAAATTTGCCTTAAACTTTGTTGGTTGATATTTCATACCACTGTGTCTTTCACACAAGACGTACACACTTAAAAACCCTTCATGCTTCCAAATAAAACTGCATTACCCTCAGAAAATGTGACATTTCTAGTCCACAAATGAAATGCAAATGTGATGCAGGGTTCCTTTCAAGAGAGAAGGTGCAAGCAATGGTCAGAGCCAGCTGGGGAATCAAGTGATCAGAGTGGCAAATGTTTCTCCTGTATCCCAGTATTATTTCACTCTTCTAAAAACAAATTCTGACTTCCTTTATGTTTAAATTTTATAATGAAAATGCAGAAACACAGAGTGTTGGAAGATGGGGAGAATGAAAATGCTGTCACAAGATATTAACAGCTGTCCATCTCCCCAAACATTAAGAGTCTCATTGCTGGGTTGATGATATCTATGTTCTTTCATATCTACCAAGCATGAGTTGGCATTGATAGTTCATCTGATTAATGTTAAATTTTAATTACCTTACTGATTTTATTTTGTATCATGTTGCTTGCAATTAAATTGTTTTATTGTAACATCCTCATAATCACAGTTTGTTCTCCCTATAATATTGCTAAGATATTTTCAAACAATAATATTACTAAAATACAGTTGCTAAGTGGCTTATTACTGTTTAAGTGTTTCATTGTCTTTAAAATAATTCCCAATAGTAAACTTAGATTCATTTATTTCTGTGTTCACTGGCAATGATGTGTTTTTCTGTTAGGTTTCATTTTGCTTTTTGTGAGATTTCAACAATTGGAACTATCTTTGAAGATTAATAGGAATCAATAGCTAAATTTTTCTAAATTCATAATACCCAAAGTGTGATCCAAGAATACCAGCAACATCCAGGAGATAGATAAAAATGCAAAATTTTAACACACTTTCAGATTAATCAGACATACACCTTAAAATATTCCAAAAGTATGTGTGTAGCACAAAATGTAAGAAGCAGTTATCCAGATGGGTGACTCTCAACCTAAGCAGTATGTTAGAATCCTCTCTGAATAATTTCAAAATCACAATGTGCAGAATGTCCACTGGATCAACTAGTTCACAGTCTCCAAGGCTGAGATCTCAAAATTTGCATTGCAGTATGCTGCTGAGCTGAGAATCACATTTAAATGAAATGAATGAGAAAAATGGTCCCTTACTTGGCAAATAAAATTTCTACTATCTTTAATACACAAAGGAGAGAGTTCTGACTTAGAAACTGATAATCCATATTCTTGCTATGGTGTTCTTCAATGGATGTGTTAAGTTATATATTCAGTAATTACAAAAGGTGATGAAATCTAATTATAATCCTTAGAAAATCTCTGTGGCTTCAGTTTCTTCAGCTCCTCATTTCACATATTCTAATGCTGCTTTATATTACATTACATGTAAATGGCTTAAATATACCCTGAGCAACATGGATGGAGTTCATTTATATATATGCTGTTTGCAAGAATATAATTCCGCAGTAAATTTGAAATGAAATAGATATAAAATATTATACTATGCACATATTACTCAAAAGATTGCCAATAGTAGTGTCATGTGAAGCAAAGATGTGAAAAATCAGAAATAATACAACTGTCAGTCTACCCAGACTTTATAGCAATCCTAAGTGTATATGTAACAAACAAAAGTACGATTAATATCTCCAGCATAACCTAGTGGAATTAAAAGGAAAAATAAACAAATACAGAGACACATTTGCCTAAGCCCCTCTTTCTCAACAGTTAATACATTGATTAGAAATAAAATCATCAAGGTTGTGGGAAAATCTCAAATTACAGGAAATATTGAACCCTTAAAGGCATCATCATCCAAAAAAATGCATCACCATCAAAATTACATTCTTTGCAAGCATCCGTGATACTTAAAATGTCAAAATCATAGCAACTGAAACCAGGTTGGTGGTTGCTATGATGCAAAGTAAGAAAATAGTTGGGCAACAGCAGGCCAGATATGGAGTTCTGTGATGGAAATCGTGTGTACCTGTACTGTATCACAGCCAATATGCTGACTGTGACATTGTTAAATAATTCCACTGATGGCACTATGGAGAAACTAGGTAAAGAGTAAATGAAATCTTCTTTGTAATATTTTCTGTAACTGTACTTGATTAATAATTAAAAATACACTTAACAGCTCTATTCATTATTTTAAATACTTTGTTTTTAAAAGATTTATTTATTTGAGAGGAGGGGTTAGAGACAAGAGAGAAAGACACAGAGTGTAAGAGAGAGAGAGAGAGAGAGAGAGAGAGAGCTTACATCCACTGGTTCACTCGTCAGATGGCCACAACAGCCAAGCCTGGGTCGGGGCAATACCAGGTACTGTATTGGTGTCTCCCACATGTGTGGCATTGAATCAAACACTTGGGTCATTTTTATTGCTTTCCAAGTGCATCAACAGGGATCTGGAACAGAAGAGGAGCAGGCAGGACTCCAATGGACATCCATGTGGGGTGTGTGCCCTGCAGGCAGCAACTTAGCCACTGTACCGTAGCACTGGCCCCCATGCTTTTAAAAAAAATTGTCTTTAGTTTAATCAAAATATAAAATTACTATTGCCAAATGTTCATAGCATACTTAGTTAAAGTGCATCTAAAACCATAGCTAGAAATTTGAAAGGATTGAAAATGCTTGCATTAACTTCCACAATGAGTTGGATGGTAAAGAGCATCTAGCCTTCGGTTCAATTTCATACTGGACTCTTTGTGATGAACAGACCTTAATCTAAGAACTTGAACATTTACTGTTAAAGCCACACATTTATTTTTCTGTTTGAAATTATTGTCAAGCTAGAAATTTTGCAATTTGTATATATATATATATATATATATATATATATATATATATATATATATACTCAGCAATGAAAAATCAACAATCTTGCAACTTAGATAAATAAGATGAAATCAAAGGAAAAAGTCTTAACTCCCAGCATTAGGAACACTTTCTTCCAAGTATAATGCTGGATAATTTACAAGCTTACTCTATAAAGAGGCTGATTTACACCTAACAGCTTTGAAAAGCCTGTCTTGATCATTACACGTTCACTACATTTAGTATAATTGTCTTAGAAACATTTCCTTTTCTCTTCATCTGATTGGCCCTCACTGCCTGTGCTTCCTGCATGCTTAGGAGCTGCATTTTTATAAAAGTACTTGGCTGTCAGGACAAATGATACCAGCAGTAGTATCCCATCAACTCTCAAATAGTAGAGCCTAGCTGTCACCCGATTTCTTTGGATCTAGTTCCTCACATGTTTCACCCCATCCTCCAACTGCATTTCCATTCTTTAGGTAAATTGGCAAAACTGCCACTAAACTAATTCAATGTCACAATGGCTAACTAACAGAAGAGAGAAAGAAACTCAACTGCTGACAGATTTCCAAACAATTTACCAATCTATGTGCCTTCATCCATTGTAAAAATTCGTAGACATTTATATCTTAGAAATTAAACTTCTATAATCCTCATGTGCAGATGACTGTGTTTGTCTCTAAGAAAAGAATCTGAAATTATTAACATTCTGCAAAGGCCTTTCATGAGGACAGATCTTTTTTCGTTTTTCCTCCCTTTGCCCATTTGAAAGGATACAATTATA
Organism: Ochotona princeps; assembly: GCF_030435755.1. Taxonomy (NCBI): domain Eukaryota; kingdom Metazoa; phylum Chordata; class Mammalia; order Lagomorpha; family Ochotonidae; genus Ochotona; species Ochotona princeps. The sequence continues at coordinate 74,184,241 of NC_080838.1, forward strand.
GGCCTTATTCATGAGAAATGGAACAAGACAAACAGACAAACAAACAAAACTAACAGTGACTTCTATGCTAGAACTGAAATCTTTTAGCATATTTTCCCTAAATGACACGAAGTTTGTGCCAGATTCCAGTTAATTGACAGATTTATGCATGTGCAGGGAAGCTGGCTTGGTGCCTCCGCTTCCTGTGAGAAAGCACTTCTCAAATGTCTCCAGGCTCAGCCAGAAGCTTTAGCACATTTTTTTTTGAGCAGGAAGTTGGACTCATTGTGATCTTAGCTCCAGCATTCTGGTGAATGAAGTTATAAAGCTTAGGAGTGAGGCCACTGAAGGTTTAAAAAGAATAAAAGGCTTGTTTCTTTGAGGGTGGAGAGCTGCAGGTCACAAACACATTGCTTTAAAACAAAACAACAACTAAAATAACAAACATCAAGGAAGGTGTATACCTGCTGCCTACAGAACAATTCTGATTCATAGTCTCCATAGCTTGCGCACTTTTTTGAGCTCAAGGAAAAGATGAGCAACAATGCTATTATATGTAAGTAGAAAATAAGACAAAGGTGGCCAACTAAATGGGATACAGTGATCCAGTATTATCTTAAAAATTCAATGTTAACAACTTAATCTTTCAAAAGTCTTTTATATATATTTGAAAGGCAAAATTATAGGTAGGGACACACACACAATTTTCCATCCACTGATCTACTTCTTAAATGGTTGCAACAGCTAGTACTGGAGCAGGCTGAAATCAAGAGCCAGTAGCTTCCTGTAAGTCTACCTACTATGTGGGTATAGGAGCTCAAGAACTGGGCACCCTCCACTCTATTCTGTGGCACTTTAGCAGAGTACTGGATTAGAAGTGGAACAGGCAAGAAACAAATCAGCTGCTACATAGGCTGTGTTCCGAGTGGTAGATTGTGGGAGATGTATGTGCTGTATCCACTGTGCCTCAAGGCCAGCCCCATCAACAATTCCACACTACACACTGGTTGATTGGGATGATTCAAATTCACTTTGGAATGAACATGTCATCATGGCATTCAGCATTGAATCTTCAAAAAGAGAACCACATTTTACTGATAATGATAAGAATGTGTCACAGTGCTTACTTTTACCTCCAGACAGCTTAAATTCCTTGAAGCTCTATAACCTGAGCAACATTATTTTCTCTTAAAATAGAAGTCTTCCATCTCCTTAGAATATGTGAGAATGACATGAAGTATAACCTATCAGGAACATAACAGGTAACTCATAGGCAACAGACTCGAATCAGCATTAGACAATAGTAAAACTACAAAGACATACAGGAGGAATCAAGAGCGATCCTGACAACCTCTTAACAGGAGGTCATATGCACAGAGCAGGGGGGGACCCCAGAGGGAGCAGGGAGACAGGAGGTTTGTATCCCAGCCCTGAAGATTCCCAGAACCTCTCCAAGGTCTATCAGTATGAACACCAAGGATTACATCCCAACTGCCAAGGAGACCACGGGGAATTGGAGTGCCTTTGGAGCCCGAGAACTCTGAGGTCACCCACCTTCATTGGGATCTACCACATGAGATGGAAGAAACCCAAATCCTTCCTCACATAATCCAAGGTCATCGGAACAACGGCTAGGAGCCCTGAGTGGTCCATAGACACAGAAGAACAGTAAACTTCCCTTCTGGACTAGGGAGAGGAGCTTTCTCTGGTCCTTACTTAGTTCCAACTTTGGATCCCCATCCTCTCTCACAATGACCATCAGGGTCGCTCCAGAGCCCCTCCCCAAAACAAACAAATAAACAAACAAAATCAGAATAGACAGACAGAGAACAACAAGGAAAGCTTAGAACCAGACAGGAAATGGTCAGCCTGGATTCACATACACCTTACTAGATAGGACACGGAAATTAAATACTCCACACTGGGGAATGGTAGATTTCTCTGCACACCCCTTCTAAAATAGTTCCACACCTCAACTGTTGACAAATGCCTTGCTAGAGTTATAAGCCAGTTTAGACTATCCTAAAATCTGCCAGGTTCAGTAGATTTATACTTCAGCGCTTTGGACTGCTAAATACTAAAATGAGGATAGACACGAGACTGCTGAATAGTACCCTATAGCCATTTTAAGGTGTATAGCAGCCAGTTCTGTATATAAACTAAAATTGAAATGTCAACGAAGGTGTCACAGGATGTGGTTAAGAACTTGCATCTTGTAACATATTGGTTGCTCAATACCATGACAATTAATTCCATAATGTCGTAAATTGTCATTGATGTTATGTTGGGGCTTTTAATTGATCGGGATGATAATCTTCCAGCTCTACCTTCAGACCAGAGATGATCTTCCCAAGAAACCGTTGAACTTATCTGGACAATTAGATGCTGGACTCTTTGCTTGGTATATGCTTGCAATGAAAGAATCTCAACTGAATTTGATCTGTAATACTGCAACAAGATGGAGGAATCCACCATGAGGGGAGGGTATAAGGAGGGGTTGGGGGAATCCCAGAGCCTATGAAACTGTGTCACATAATACAATGTAATCAATAAAAGACCAATTAACATGGTTTCAACATAGAACCATAAAAAATAGGAGAAGAACTTAGATTACTCACCAAAGGAACAATCTATCTGCAGTATTCTGTTGACAATCCATTATTTGTTTGTTGAAGACCAATGCTTTGTAATGTCTCCAGAACATATGTATGGGTAAAAATTACTAAAAGGAATGCTTAAAAGGAGCTAGATAGTACTATATTTAAGAGTAGAGGAAGTCACAACAAAAGCAAAAAGTAAATAGGACACTTTTCAAGATATAATTCAAACATTTTTGGTAAGTTCCCTCCAATATGCAAATTGTTATGCACTACCATTGTCATTCATTGCAAACCCTGAAAGTTTGCAAATGGAAACCTTATATGCAATAAAAAATATTGACAATGAGACAAATCAAATTAGGCAGGCATGGAAGTAACTGTATCAGTATAACACTGTGTTTTAGCAATGTATCATGGTATAGTGGTTCAAGAAAACAGAGGCTAATTTTGGTAAAGAGAACTAACTATTCATTATTTGTACAACATTATCAGATTATTATGGCAAAAGAAAACAACTGAAGTAGAGCAAGACATAATAATTAGTGAGGAGCCTGGAGCAAAACTTAGTGGCTCAAGTTCTCATCTTGCATGTGCCAGGACCCCATATGAACGCCAGTTCTAATCCTGGCAGCTTGTGGCCTGTGAGTTCTGTGGTTCAGTCTGGATGGGCCAGGTATTGTCCAAGCCTCTCTATGTAAAGTGGTGGGTGCTGTAGTCAAGGATAGCTCAAAACTTTGCAACTGTACACCCACATAAAAGACCTAAAAGAAGCTCCTGGCTCCTGGTTTCAGTTCCGGCTGTTGCGGTCTCTTGGGGAGTGAACCAGCAGACGGAAGATCTTCCTCTCTGTCTCTACTCCTCTCTGTATGTCTGACTTTCCAATAAAAATAAATAAATCTTAAAAAATTAGTAGAAATGAAATGAATGAACACAGAGGAGTGTCTGGTACACACTGAAATATCAATGAACTTTAGCTGATGCATGGGCTTAATATTATGAAGCAGTGGAAGGAGAAAATGAAGGATCCACTGAGAAAATGAAGGATAGAAGCACAAGAGAAACTTCTCAACTAGAAAAAGATGTGATAATAAACATATCAGAAAATCTTAAAGTCTCCATAAAATCAGATGACAGCAGCCCTGTACGGTAGCCTAGTGGCTAAAGTCCTTGCCTTGGATCCCATATGGGCTGCAGTTCGTGTCCCAGGTGTACCATTTCCCATCCAGTTCCCTGCCTGTGGCCTGAGAAAACAGTCCAGGAAGGCCCAAAGCCTTGGGAATCTTGTCCCCTCATGGAAGACCCGGAGGAGACTACTGGCTCCTCACTTAGGATCAGCTCAGCTCTAGCTGTTGAACGAGCAGCAGGAAGATCTTTTTCTCTGTACATCTACCTTTTCAATAAAAATAAATAAATCTTTAAAAAATTACACAGAGAAGTCTAAGTTATTTTAAAACTTGAATAATTCCAATCTTACAAATTCAAGGAGTTACACATTCAGGAAATAGTGCCTGATGAATTTTTGAAACTTGAGATGAAAAAAAGTGACATTTTTCATATCTCTTTTCCTTAAGTATATTGCGTACAGATTTCATTAGGAGTTCAGTTACAGAATGATTACAATGTCAAATTTTAATGTAAACCAAACCTATGGAACAAAACAGGAACCAATTTAATTAAAGATTTCAATCCTAGCCCTTTCAAACTTACTTTTCAGGGCACAAATTTTACTTCTTGCAAATCATGCCATCTTGTTCATCTTTTTTGTTTAACGTATGGATGACAGCAGGAGGCACAGAACCATGTAACAGGACAAAATAAGAACTGTATAAATCACAACTGCTTACTAAATCCGGAGTGACCTAAATGGAGATAAACTAAGCTCTTAATTTAATTAAAAACGAAGCAAACTGACACATGCGCTAAATCAACTGGTTAACTCAGTGAGGCAATTAATACAGGTTTCCAAGTTCATTTTCATCTTCTCATGGTCTTAGGACAACCTCTTCAGTAGGTAATATCTTTTTATGTAAATAGATGGACAGAGTCTAAAATAACACAGGGAAGAAGGAAGTAGAAAGCCAACTTTCTAAATGCGAAATATGAATTCAGTTATATGCCTAATCTATATAAACAATATTGCCTATAACATGTTCTTTTGTGACCCTGACCTAGGTTTCCATAGTTACATTTGCAGACCCACTACAAGTTTAGGAGTCATTTATAGATTTTGGTATTTGTAATATGTGCCAAAATCTTACAAATATGTTTGAAGATTTTTGTTCAATGTTCAGACCAAGAACATAATGTAATTTTCACTACCTCTGTACAAACAAAACCATCCACTAAAATACACCAGATGTCACGAAGCCCTTCCATTCACATTAAGTAGCCTCTCTTCTGGGTCACACAGTAGGCATAATGTATTAGTTACCCATAAGTTTTTTGTTAATTGCCACAAAACATTTTTCCCATAATAAAGTTTCAAACACAGTTCACACAGTAAGAAACTGTGAATTGCCCCTAGGCTAGTCTGCCCATGCCAAGCAGTAGGGAAAACCACTCTGAACACGTGCAGTGTGCACAATCTCACAGGAGAAATGGTGGAAGAATGAACTTTTCATCTTTATTACCTCACTCTTCGCTGGCCTATCAGAAGCATAATAACTCTTCACCTTCTAATTGCTTCAAAAATTGTTTTGTCAACCTCATGGCTTTGTTCCAATCATTCATCATCTTTACTTCTAAATAGGCTTTCACTTTTTTTGTTATCCTATCACATAGGAAATGTCCCACAATAGTCTAATATTACTGAGGTAACTAGTAATATCCTAGATGATATGCAGATTTTTCATAGAGCTAAGGCCTTCTACTACTACTATAGAAACTGTTCATAAAGTAGTAGGAATCAGAAGTGTCTGTAACTAGAAAATGATCTTTTGTTCAACAATTGTCCAGTTTATATATTTGATCTTGTACCTGGCTGAGTGTTTGACTACAGAGAATGATATTGATTTTTATGAAAGTTGTTGAAATCCTGTTATTATCACAAAATTATGGAATTATTTCACCAGCTATTAATCCAGTCATCAGATATTATCCACACCTTTTTTTTTTCCTTCTTGCCATGTGTGAGACTCTGTGCCATGAATCTTTCCATCACAATGTTTGTAACAGTTTACGTTGAGTATTTTGCTTTCAGTTCTCTCCTAAACGAGTAGTGGAGGCTCATGTGCTTGGGCACCACTTGCCATCTCCAGGGTCTCCTTTACCCAGACTGCTGGAGGTAGGACTCGAACTCAGGCGTGGTGATGATGGACACAACTGTCTTAACTGACATCTTAATCAGGAGGCGAATTACCCATCCCTGTGCCTTTGAATTTTGGAAATCAGTCACTATTCAAATATTGCCTCTTCGAATGAAAGGAAAACTGTTACTCTGAGAAGGAGAGATAATCTGTTAGTGAAATCACAAGAGCAAACTACAGAGAAAAGTGCAGGATGACACTTTGATAAAAAATCACTGATATTTCATTTTAATTTGTATTTCAAATGGTTTTCATAAATTTTTCTTAAAGTAGACCACTCCTCAGTCTAAATCTTTATAGCAATGCCATTTATAGAAGTTTCCTTCATAGAAATCAAGAATAATTCAATTGTAAAGTGTAGAGTTCTCCACCACTACCCTGCCCTCACATAGATAATCCATTGTTAATTATTTCCTCCAACATTCAATTTTTCATGCTTTTGTAGGAAGGCATATATCTTAGCTGATCTGTTCTTCCTCAAAGTGGTCCTCATCATGCTGTTATCAGATAATAACCAGCTCGATTGTTATTTTATCAAGATAATATCTATCTCACTGCTAATACTTTAGAATAAAAAAGGAAGTTTCAAAATGAGCTATCTAACTCAGACTTAAATTGTTCCATCACTAAAATTTGTATTCATTTCCAAGAAGATCATTAATTTAAACAAACAAAAGGCTGATGCAGGCAATCTTTACTTGTATGTCTGTATAAAGCTCCAGAAAGTGCCTCTAATGAACTGAAAGATAGAAAGAGTTAAAGAATGCTTCCATACAACTCATTGTATGTCAACAGTTTCTGTAATAACAGCTATAAAAATAAAATCTTCGTTCCTTATCCATCCTGGTGGCCCCCTCAGTTGACTTCCAAGTTCACAAAATAATTTAATCATCAAATAGACTCACGCTGTGTGAAAATCTCATGTCTTCACCTTGTAGGTTAGTGCCAATGTGCTTTCTCAGATTCATGGGTTATAGGACCACTGAACATGTCACATACTTCAGCACGTCTCTTAGTGTTCCTGGAAACTTGGATTTACTGCGGTTTTTTTTTTTTCCTGCATCTTACTTGGTAAGATTCTTGGTGTTTACGATACAGATCTTCACCGTAGCAGGTACTTTCTCTGAAGAGCAACACAAAGAGAAAAGTGGTGTGGCTGTGTAGCCAGCATCATTGCCCAAAGAGGGGACACATCCTCACTCCTACACAACTGAGCAGGTGAAGATGCCTGCCTCCCAGAAAGCCCTGCAGTTTGAGCTCTGTGTTACAGAAATTGAAAGGCCAAAAAAAGTTGTATAAATGTTATAGCATGTGAGAGAGAACCCACGCACAGTTATGTCCCCCTTGTTTATTTCTGTGTCATTTGATTTACAGTGAATTGCTATGGCTTATAATACATGATTACATAATTTTCAGACCTTAACAACCCAGAAGAAAGTTTATGATTGAGGTGTTCTCAACAATTTCAGTTAATGTAGAGGAAAGTCATTTACAAGTTCAAAAAGATATTCAATGAGCAAATGGAAACCAGTGAAAGATTGTTCTCCTTATCTTGTTTTCTCTTCTAAATTTTCCCCCAAAATACTGACATGTCTAAGACAAAGTTATGCTATTTTTTTTGTTTTTCAAAGGTTTACTTAATTTATTGGAAAGGCAAATTTACACAGAGGATAAGCTAAATTTTGTTCTCAGAAAGTCACACAAACTTCTTTAAACAGATTTCTATTGGACATAATATGTACGGGCAGAATGTAACCAAGACAATTTTATCATGATTGAATTTAAGATTTGTTGATATCTTCAGTAAAGTGTGTATAGATTTAAACTGAGTAGAAGTTTTCTCTTACAATGTAAAGTCATTTCACCAGGTCAGTTTATTGCATGATACAGGCACGATTAAAATATATAATTTCTAAAATTTAAAATATAACTAAAACAATCCAATGAGATCAAGTACTGAGAAATGACTGGAAGAGAATATAAAAGAGCAAACTTTTCTCAATACTATCCAAGCATATTCAGTTGGTTACAGTGTTTAGTTTATATGTGTTACTTTATAAAATGAATGGTTAAGATTAGGTGTTGGGTGTGGTAGTTGACACCATCCTGGATGCCCTCATCCCAGTCTGAGTGCTTGGTTAAGGTATCAGTTCCACGGTTGATCCATCTTCTTGCTCATGAACACCTGGAGTGCAGCAGATGATGGTTCAGTGCCAGGCTCCCTGTCATCTTCGGTGGAGTTCCTGACATCAACCTGGTCCAACCAGACTGTTACGGGTGCTTGTGGAGTGACTCAGTAGACGGAAGAGTTCTCTTTCTGTCTCCATCTTGCAATTCAAATAAATAAAATGAATCAGCTGATATCAAAGCACAATTGATAGCATGTTATAACAGACATAAATACAATAGCCTATCCCTCTGTGTCTATCTGATTTTAAAATAAGTGGTTTTTTATTTAAAACGTGGTTTTATAATTATTTTCATGTGAATTATGAAAATAGGAACTGTATATTCAGAGAAAGATATTAGACACAAACTTTAGGAAACCAATAGAAATCAATTAGAAATCCCAACATGGTTGAACAAAACCTAAGTGCTATTCATTGATTTTATATGCATTTTTGTGAATGTTATATAGTTTCTGAATAGCAATACAGGATGAATAGAATATATATATATATATAATTGCATTTCATTTTATAACATCGTTTCATAGGCTCTGATGTTCCCCCATCCCCTCCCCGTGCCCTCCCCCCATGGTGGATTGCTCCACCTTATTGCAGTGTTAGAGTTCAAATCCAGCCTTGTTTCTTTCATTGCAAGCATGTGCCATGCATAGAGTCCACCATGTTATTGTCCAGCTCAATTCAACAGTTTCTTGGGGAGACCAACTCTGGTCTGAAGGCATAGCTGGCAGAATATCGTTCCGACAAATTAAGAGCCATAACTTAACACAGGATGAATAGAATCTTAAAGAATGTCCATGAACCGCAGAAAGCTAACACTGAATTTGAATTTGGCATCAAGTATTGTGTCCTAGATGATGACACAGGCTAATTCACACCCTTCCCCACCCCCAAAAAAAGATGGGAAGAAAAACTTTGACAAATTTTTATTAGAGAATGTGGGTTTTTTTGTTTGTTTGCTTGTTTTTGTTTTTGTTTTTTTGCTTAACACAATAGAACTTTATTTTCTTAACAGTGACAACCTGAAGTCAGTGTCCCTGGGCTGAAACTGAGGAGTGAGCAGTGGCCCTGGAGAACCTGCAGGTGAATCTGTGAATGTGTTGCTTGTCTCTCCTGTTTCTTGTGATTCTCTTTGTCTTTTCTGCTACTTCTGGCAGTCTGGGTTGGGGTCACATCTACTTTTTTTCTGTGCAAGTGCTTTCTCTCTCTCTCTTTCTCTCTCTCCCTCTCTCAGGTAGAATTAGGCAATGACTCTCAGGACCCTAAGATTTTCTAGAGAACTTTATTACATTTCATAGAAATTATCATTCAAAAAAGCATACATTGCACAACAAAGAGGTCTTAGTAACAAAAATTTTAGTGTTTACTAATACTCAAAAAATCTCCAAGTCAGCTATAGCTCCAGTAAGGGCTAATAGCTCCCAGTGAAAATTCCTCAAAGTTTTTCTCTGTATTTGTGTTTATGCTGCCATTAATGATTGCCTATGTGTGCACATTGTGCAGAGGTACCTTTATATTTTATTCTATCTGTCCTGCAGCAAAGTGTACAGTATTATCACAACTACATAGCATGAGAAAACTAAGGAGATAATAATACACAAAACTAAACAGATAGATGTCCTTGATTCTGCCATGTTTTTTGGCTATTCATAACATGACATAATGCCTTGATAAATTTGGAGAGGATTAATGCCTAGTATCATTCATGTTGAAATTATGATATTTTTCTTCCAAAATCTCAGAAATAAAAAGTTAAGCATGTTTTCTTAAAGTGGATTTAACCAAGGAGAATCCAAATCGAATTCCTATAAATTTGTAAATAACCCAGCATGTTTATTCCAACAGCAATGATAAAGGGTACTGAATGCCTACTAAGTAACTGGCAATGCTCAAGTACTTTTTTATTCACTACTATAAACTGTTCTCCAATTTGGATAAAGCAGACACAGAATGCTTGACTAATTTGCCCACTGCCCATAGTACCATAGTTAAGTCAGAAGCTAGCATTTCATCCTATAAATTAAGTAAAGTCCTTATCATTTCCATGATGTATTTATGAAAGGTAAATAAGCATACTTAATTTAAGAACATTTATCTCAATAGCATTTAGTTTAAAAAATAATCTGAACTAGAATGGTGAAAAGAGGAAATTTAGAACAACTAATTAAAGAGTTCTGATTTCTGGAGTTAACATTATGTAAGAACTTTAAACACTTGAACATGTGGACTATAAGGACAGGAAAAAGAAAGCCTCACAAGAAAGTTAGAAGAACAATAATACAAATGATGAGCATTCAGCTTCTCAGAAAAATATCTCAGGATGTAACTTAGCACAACTCAGTAAACTGAGGCCCTCTAGGTCCACAGCACAATTGGAGGTGATATAGAATATCTCACAGTTGCAAAGGAAAGAGACCAGATTAGCACTCACCAACATTATATGCAACAGCAAGAGGCATTTCCTCTTCTGGACTATCTTTTGTTAGTTAGACACAGCGATCCAGCTGAGAAAATCCAGACAAGAAAAAATCCAGCTAAGGAGCTTAAGAGCAGAGGGCCTAAAATACTGTAACTAGCAGATGAAGGCAGACAGAAATCAAGAGCACAGACTTGCTAGCTGGTGGAAAGCTGAGCCTTCCAGGTGAGTGTACCTAGAGTGTGATTTACCATTGTGTCCATGAGAAGGCTTTACTTCTGGCTTCACACAAGCTTTTGAAATAAAAGTATTCTTAATCGAAAAGATCCAGGGAAGAACAGGTTTGGGCAAGAGGGCTATATGTCCTTTATCTGCTGAACTGGAACAGAGGTCAACATTTTCAGAGAAGAAAAATGTTCTCAAATTCTAAAGATTGGAAAGCAATATATAAAATATATTCTCTTCAGGAGGGATGAAATATATAATTAAAAATAAGTGTAAGGTGTATGTGTGTATATATATGTACATGCATTATACAGATACAACAATTAAAATATATGATGCCCCTTAAATCTTGTATTCCAATAAATAATGATGCAGGCTCCTGTATCCCTGTTTTCCTTCCCTGCTGTGCTGCATTGAACAGGACCAAGTTAGAGACTGAATGCTCCTATTCACACAAATGTTTATTATTAAGCAAGCTCAGAACCATGCAACCTGCTCTGTAAATTCTGCAAAGCCCTAAGCCTCTTCCTTTCTGAGAGTGACTAGATGAAATTTTCACTAGGGGCAAGTACATCAAGATTCTTCAGGCAGCACACACACACACTTAGAGCAAGAGTCAGGTGGCAGAATTCTCTGATAAGTATCTGTACACATTGTGAGATAAAATACTAATTGCAGCAGCTCATTCCAAAGTGTACTGGCCAGATCCTTTTCAGCAAAAGATAATCATTATATTCAATTTCAACACTGGGCATACTAGTATTTAAACATGTAAAAGTAATTTAAGGCATCCATTATGCTAATTAGCTAACCCTCTTCTTGATATAGAATAAAGTGAATCAAAGTCCTTATGTAACTCCTTCGGAATGCAAACTTTTGGATGGTTTAGAGTAGTACAGTCACTACTAACTACTGAATAAATATAGATGAAACATATGCATCTGCCATATGTCTTTGAAGCATTTTAAAGCATATTTTAATTACTTCACATACCTGAATCTAGTTAATAATATGCTATGAGTAAAATGAAAAGAGTTGTTATTGAAATCTACAAGACCACAAAGTCCTCAAAGTATATCATTAGCATAATGCAAAGATCGTTTTCTGACTTTTTCAGAGCAGTGTTCAGTTTGCCATTTTGTGGCTTTTGCTTGAGAGTAGGAAAGCATGCTTTTGCTTACAAGAACAAAAACATCCCTTAATATAATTATGACTGCACTGTTTATCACCAAGCAAGAGCAGCCTTGATATATTGGATGTGGAGCAGCAGAAGCCGGCTACTGAGAGGACTAGCAGAAACTTAGAAGTTTTCCATGTACCTAAGAGCTCTTTGCTTACCCCATCAAAATGTAGGCAGTGCTCTTAGGTAACAAGACAGAGAAACAAAGTGGGCAAAATGGAGTTCCATTACTGATGATACTTCAGCCTCCAAAGCAGTTGACTGACTTGAAATTTTTAAATACACTTAAAAACGCTTTACTCATTAGGAATTAATTAAATATTGATAGACTCTGTTCAGATATGAACCTTGAAATGTTGTGATGAACTTAATGTAAAATATGTGCATATATTTTTGAATACTGTGTGCCAATAGGACAATTCCAAATATCTTAAAATTTAAAATTTTGGTATTAATGGGTTCAACCATTTTAACAACATATTTTTGATGCATTTCTTGGTAACAAAGTAAGTGAATACATGAACACTAGAGTTAGCAAGGAGAAATTTATGGAAATAATTGTCCTCTAGTGAATTACTTTTAGACTTAATGCTTGCCTCTGGTTGGAAATATATCCTCAAGTAATTTTTGGGTGTGACACTGTATAGCAGAGTTACTTCTTGAGACAATACTTTCTGAAGAATTTTTCCTAGAAGAGTGTCTATTTTTGGTGGTGTATATATGTGTAAGTTTGTAAAACTGACCATATCATAATAGAACTTTTTTTTGGATTTTTTAAAATTTTTAAATTTTTTTTATTCCTCACTAGGGTATTGAAGATTTCTCTGCACACCCCTCCTAAAACTGTTCTGCATCTAAACTGTTGACATATGTCTTGTTAGAGTTATAAGCCAGTCTAGACTACCCGAAAAACAGCCAGGTTTGGCAAAATCATGATTCAACGCTATAAACTGCTAAATACTGAAATTAAAATAGACACGAGACAGCTGAATAGTAATTTACAGCTATTTTAAGCTGTATAGAATCCAGTTATATACAAACTAATAATTGAAATGTCAATGAAGAAGTCACAGGATGTGGTTCAGAACTTGCATCCTTTTTTTCTTATTTTTTTTAAACATATTGGTTACTTAATACCATGACAATTAATTCCATAACATTATAAATTGTTACCAATGTTATGTCGGGGCTTTTAATTGATAGGGATGATACTCTGCCGGCTCTACCTTCAGACCAGAGATGGTCTCCCCAAGAAACCGTTGAACTTATCTGGACAATAAGATGCTGGACTTTATGCTTGGTAAATGCTTGCAATAGAATAACTTTTGACAGGTCAGTATGAAACCTAACCAAAGAAGATTAGCAGTTAAAAGCTTCACAAACATTTCCTTTCAAGATGACCTTTCAAGTGTCTTACAGTCTTTTCTTGGAGTAGCACTACTGTGAGTCATAATCTCTATAACATCATGGATCTTTCAAACACCTATTGCATTAAAATAAAATACTGCCCCTAAACTGCTCCCAAATCTGTAATTTGGATTAAAAGACAAAAGATTCCCTAGCAGATGCTAGTTTTTCTTTGCAGCAAGCCAACTTGAAAAATAATATCAAACATTTTAAGAACTCACCATAATTAGGGTCTCAGGGTCACTTTTCTCCTACAAAGAAATGGAATTATAAGGATCAGAGGTAGATTATGTAGAAAACCATATACACACACGAGTGTTGGCATCTGTACAGAAAATATAAATATCTTGACCGAGTAGGAAACCGTTCCATGTGAACTGAAGTTGGCCTGTGTGTAAAGCATTACCAGTGAGATAATACACATAGAGCCCTTGGGATTAATAAAATAGCCAAATTTCTTAGATTATGCTGCGACAATCTGTATAAAATCTATTGTTAATAAACCTAACATCTTTTAGGTAAGAGTTGCATCCTATTTAGGATCCTGTTAAAAACTGCAATCTTAGAACAACAATGCTTCAGTTAGATATAATTATGCTTCTTCATGATTTCTATTAAATAGATTACACAGTTCACAAAAGCAAAATCAGTCAAAACATATATAGATATTGCTTATAATTTTAAAAATTATTCACTCTAAATTTAAATAAACTGATGTAGAAAAATGCCAGGTCATTATAATCAAAAATATTTTTCAAGTTTTGCTTTCATGTTATCCATAAATGTGCCTTCCAGAAATCATTCTGAAAATATAATTTTTAATTTTATCAAACATTCCTTTTTTATTATTAGTGAGTGGAAATGCTTTAGAATGTTAGATACATGAATGGCAAATAATAGTAGCTAAGTAATTTAGGGAGAGAAGATAAAAGACTATCTCTTAATATACAATATAACCTGACGGACAAGAGAAAACAAAAAAATACATTCAAAAATAACCTATATTTATTATGGCAATGACACAATGAGAGGGCATCAAATTTAACAGACTTTATAGAAAACTCAGTATGTGTATGATTACCCAAAGTTACAGTGTCACGTGCATGATGGCATAAAGATTCCATCTCTAACTGTTCTATGTGAACAACTCTCTAAAGCTACCACTAAAAGCATTCACCTTATGCACTGAGAAAACTGATTCCTAAATAATGTTTTACATTAGTAGGTAGATGCTAGTTAAAATCCAAGAAATTTGCTCAATTTTTTAATAATCTTAAAATTCTGCCCAGCATTGTGTTGTATTTTTTCTTACAAAAGGATCGTCTTTTTGAATATCCATAGCTATGAGGCTAGTTAAAGATTTATAGTTTTTGAAAAGAATAGAATTACCACATATCATTTGGGATATACACTAAAGGATGGATGAAGATAGCCTAGTATATATTTTTAAAGTAGTGAGATGGGAAGGAAAATAGGGAAATTAGAAGGGGATGGAGACGGACGGACACAATGCCTATAGAGCTGTATAGTACAATATGATAATAATGAAAAGATGAGTGGGAACTTTAATTTTTAAGCAAAAGATTCTTTTTTGTCAGTATAATTGTTTTTTAATTTTTTTTATTACATTGCATTATGTGACACAGTTTTCTAGGTCCTGGGATTCCCCTCACCCCTTCCTTATACCCTCCCCCCATGGTGGATTCTTCCACCTTGCTACATTGCCACAGTTCAAATTCAATTGAGATTCTTTCATTGCAAGCATATACCAAGCATAGAGTCCAGCATCTTATTGTCCAGATAAGTTCAATGGTTTCTTGGGGAGACCATCTCTGGTCTGAAGGTAGAGCTGGTAGAGTGTCATTCCGATCTATTAAAAGCCCCAACATAACATCAGCAACAATTTAAAACGTTGTGGAATTAGTGGACATAGTATTGAGTAACCAATATGTTAACAAAAAAAAAATGCAAGTTCTTTACTACATGAGGTTGAGATAATATTACATTTTACAGGTACTATTTTTCATATTGACATCATTTCATCTTAAATTAAGGCAAACATGTGGTATCTAACCTTTTGGGTTTGGCTCATTTCCCTTAGCATTATGGTTTTCAGTTAGGCCCATTTGGCCACAAAGAGTTTCTTTTATGTTCTGTTGTGATCCTAGTCAAATGTCAATATAAACACAGTCCTAGGAAACCAATGAAGTATTTATTTTATGTAATATGTTTTGTTTTATTGCTACTTTATGTTTCATTTTGTTATCTATTTGCATATGCAAGAATTAGAGTATGGGATCTCATTTTGAATTGTTATACATTTTTCATCTTTATGATTATTGTTATTACTCCATCTGAGAAAATTCAATTCACACTTGTATTGAGCTCCTGGGAAGTGTAAGATTAGGGGCAAGCTTTAGGAGGTCACAGAAACAAAAAACATATACCTGGCCTTTAAGGACCTCAACTAGCGAGACACATGCAGAACATTATTTCCAGAATAAAATAATTCTCAGAAAAAGCTCTGGGAAAATTTTCTTTCGCATTCCTTTATTTTTTTTAAAACTTGATATTGTTTGTGTATAGGAACTTGGCCTCTAATTAGTGCAACCTATTTTCTCTAATCTCAATAACGTGCAAGATTTGGGGATTTCTTAGCTTTTAGGTAGACTTTTTTGAAAATGCTTAGAGTCCATGATTTAAATATTTCACAGAATAACCATCATCATTTAACTATTTATTTAAATGCTGTTATAATTGGAGGGAGATTTTAAATGACACAGAACATATTCCTGGTATCAAAATATTACAACAGAGCCTGGTACAGTAGCCAAACAACTAGAGTCCTCACCTTGAACACGTCAGAATCTCATATGGGCACCTGTTCATGTCCTGGTAGCCCCGGTTCCCACCCAGCTCCCTGTTTGTTTCCGAGGAAGTAGTTGAGGACAGCCCAAAGCCTTGGAACCCTGCACCTGCATGGGACATCCAGAAGACTCTTGGCCTCCGGCTTCAGATTGGCTCAACTCTGGCTGTTGCGGCTAACTGGGGAGTCAAACAGCAAACAGAAGATCTTCCTCCTTGTTTCTCCTCCTCTATGTATATCTGCCTTTCCAATAAAAATAAATAATTAAAAAAGAGGTTATAATAGTCACTAACATAGACCACATGGTCAATATATGACTATTGGTCAGACAAAAAAATTTTTCTCTTATTGAATTACTTTTAAACTTAATTAATGAAGTTATTCAATTAAAAATATGCCCATAGGCTAACCTTATGTACACAATATAAATTTTAAAGCATATTTTCAAAGTATTACACGAGGGGCTGGTTTTACACAGCAGGTAAGTTGTTGCTTGGGAATCCTGCCTGTAAGAGTGCCTGTGCTCAGGGTCCAGCTCCACTCCTAATGTTAAATTCAGGCTGATCTCCACCCTGGGAGGCAGCAGGTGATGGTTACTTGGACCCTGCTATACACAACAAAGCCCTACACATTGAACTCCTGGCTTAGATCTGGTCCAGGCCAGGTTATAGGGGTTTGAATCAGTAGATAGGATGTCTCTATTTATCTGTATCTGTCTTTTTGCTTACAAAAAAATATTGTAAGTTCTATTAAAAGGTCAATTTGTTGTATTGTGTTTAGATGATTTTTAATTTTTTAATTCATACTTTTATGATACAGTTGCCTAGGTATAAGGATCCCCCACACCCTCTCCCCTTCCTCTCTCCCTGTTCTTCCCTGCACCTTGCACCGTTTTCTCTCATATTGTTATAGCAGTTTTCAGCAATAGTCTCAACTCCAACATTCTGCTATTTAAGTGTGTCATGGCATTCTATAGTACTGGAAATGGTGGAAAATCTAGCATCATATTGTCAAGATGTATTTACCAGTTTCATTGGAAGTTCTCCTTTTATTTGAGAGTAGAGATGCATTCTGCAGCATATCCTCACTTCCTGGCATGCTAGTTTCCATTATACACATCATCTGTGAGAATATATGTGTATACATGTTCTCCTACACATCAGTTTTACATTTGACATGAAAATTGCCTTATATAAGAGAGAACCCACGGTATTTGTCCTTTGGAACTGGATTATTCCACTGAGCACAATAGTCTCCAACTGGGATCATTTTTCTGTAATTGGTAGAATTTCATTCTTTCTCCTGCTGAGTAGTATTCCATGGAGCAGATGTACCACAGTTTCTTTACCCATTCCTCTTTTTGATTGTTTCCATATCTTCACTATTGTGGATGGTGCTGGTATACATGTAGGGTTGCAAGTCACTTTCTCACATGCAGATTTCACTTCCTTTGGATATATCCTAATGGGAAGACTAGCTGGATGAAATCATCAGTCAACTTTCATTTGTCTGAGAATATCCATATTGACTTACAAAGTCATTAAATGCAAAGGCAGTTAAAGCCAAAATAAACAATTAGAACTAAATCAAACTAATATGTTTCTATACAGCAAAGGGAGCAATCAACAAAGCAAAGAAGCAACTAACAGAATAGGAAAAATTCTTTGTACATCATACTAATATTGAATCCCTGAAGACTGACACTGAATTGCTGACCTACTCTCCCACATTATCTTATTCATAATATTTGGTATTTGAAATATTAGTTAGTGATCTTTGATATTACCTGTTCTCTTCAACGACCCTGTGATGACAGCTTCAACTTTTACCAGGCCAAATGACCATATATAAATGTGTCATGGCTTGCAGAAAAAAGGAAATCTAACAATCATAATCTAGAAGAATGGTTAAGTAAATACTGTAAGAGCACAGTACTGAAAACTCAGCTTCGGTGATCACGGATAAAAAGAGAGACAGGTGAATAAGCTTACATTTCTCAGTAGCACTGACGGCTCCGAGTGACGCCTCCATCATGGTTACAGAGCAGACCTGATGATGGTGTTTGGGGGGAATCAGAAGAGACAGTCACAGAACCTGAGAGTTTTTGAGAGTTGTGGTTATCTTCTTGGTCAACAAGTAAAAAGTGAAATTGAAAAATGATCCAAAAAAATTAGGAATAAAATTTAAAAGACTGTGGAAGAATAAGTGATTTAAATGTCCTGAGTCCATACTCCTAGGGGCTATTCTTTGTCATACTTTTTAAAAATGCACATATCAATTTTAAAATAATATTCATAAAATATTGATTGCCTTGGTATTCATAGAGAAACAATATTATTTTTAATGCAAAAATCAGATGCAATTTTTTTAGAAAGGCAGATTTACTGAGAAAAGGAGAGGAAGAGAGGGGAAGATCTGTTTGCTGGTTCACTCCACAAGTGGCTGCAACAGCCAGAGTTGAACTGATGGCTGATCGCTGGATGGGAACTTTTTAGATAAACGCATAAAATATCACATTGTACATGTATGGGGAGTATTGGAGCATTTTTTATGTCACAAAATACACAGCAATAAAAGATAACAACAGGACATCACATACCATTTTTACCTGATCCCATGTTGTATTTTTGAGGGATAAGTCAAAAAGTAAATGGATAAGAATGGTATGAAATAATGAACCCAGAGCTCAGAGGTACCAAATGATGGTGGTAAACCCCTTTGGTCTTTGGGTCAGTCTTAGGTTCATAGCCTGTCTCCCAACTTTTGCCAGTCATGTAAATGTGGCAAATCCACCTCTCAGTCTCACTCACTACACTATGAAATGAGAAAAGCCACATCCATCCTATAGGGATGTTGTCATCATTAAATGACAAAAGACCCATAAACATTTGACCTATGTTATTTGTCGCTATTGTTTGGAAGGAAATATTTGACTGAATGAGTCTCAGTTGCCTTTACTAAATAATGAAGATTCCATTAACAATTTACAGTTTTATTATTCAGACATATTTGTCTGAATCAAGGAATAAAAAAACTGTTGCTTGAATATAATATAGAGTAGCATCTATGCAAATATCCATATAAGGCAAGAACGAAGTTAAAACCAAACAGGCAAATGAGAAACTACCTTCTTCAAATTGTTTTATAGAAGGCTCTTAGGGCAGCAGCCAGCTACCGTATTTGCAGACAAATTGCACAGAAGCCCACAACTAGACTCCTACATTAAGTTGTTGAGTGAAAATGCGGGAATCCTGTCAAGGGCTTGGCGCACTGCTGGGCTTCTGTCTATTCACAGCACAGCACAGCAGACTAGAATGTTAAATGCTGAAGTGTCTGCACCGGCTGTCTGTACAGGTGTGGGGGGCAGTCATCCATCATGACATTTCACTGGGCCATTGGCAAAAGGAATCAATGGCAAACCATTCGTGTTGATATTTAAGAAACACGAGAAAAAAAAATACATGGTAGATTGTCCTGATGGGATCAGTTGAAAAATGTATCCTTGCAAGTTTTTAATTCAATTAACATTTGAATCAATAAGCATCATTTTTAGAGTGATTTACAATGAATTATTATAATGAGACAATTATAATAATATATTAATTAAATGTCCCAAGGAGGAAAAAAGAGAAACCCCACATGAAATGTAAAGAAAGCTTGACAGCTAAATAGTTTCTACATCACATATCATGATTTAACCAAAGTGCTCATTGAATTGCCCTTCAATACATATGTACTGTGAACTCACTCCTTGCTTCTTTTAGTGTCTGAGGATAAATTGGAGAAAATAGAGTCTCTAACCCAATGCTGGTAGAATCATCCAGGCAATAAACTACTTAGCATTTAAATATGTGTGATTCCTTAGAAAGAAGAGATGAAAAGTGAGAGCAGAGATGTTTTGGCAAGGTTGTCACGGTCTGAGCCAGGGAAAAGTGAAGAACAAGGAACAAGAGACTGCGGTGTGTGACATCCATCCAGCTCTCCTGGGCTGTGCATAATGTGGCAAAGGCTGCATCCTACCCGAGTGAATGTTTCATGGTGGAGCTTGGATTTTACTCCAAGGTATTAGGAAACAGTGGAAGATATATTGAAACTGCAAGAAGAAACTCATTTTAAAAACTGAATCAATATATGGAGAAGAGTCCACTGAGTGTATTAAGGGAGACACGGATACCAGTCAAGAGTGTAGACGCATCCACATAGCAGCTAGAGGCAGTTGCAGTGCAATCCTCCTCTTCCTGGCAGACTAACATCACTCGAAATCTGCATGACCCTACACAGTATCAGGGGATTTTATTTAACCATGTAAGTTCAGTTAAAATTAGTACTAGTGTACGCAAAAAAAATGCATGGACAGGGCCCAGTGTGGTAGCCTACTGATTAAGGTCCTCGCCTTGCACACTCCCAGATCTCATCACGGCACTGGTTCATGTCCAGGCCACCCCGTTTCCCAACCAACTCCCTGTTGTGGCCTGAGAAAGCAGTGGAGGCTGGCCCAAGGTTTGGGGACCATGTACCTGCATGAGAGACCTGGAGGAGGCTCCAAGCTCCTGGCTTCATATGGGCTTAGCTCCAGCTGTTGCAGTCACTTGGGGAGTGAACCAGCAGACAGAAGATCTTTCCCTCCACCTCTCCTCTTCTTTGTATACCTGGCTTTCCAATAAAAATAAATACATCTCAAATGTTTATAACCATACAAGAATACTGAAATTTTCAATTAAAATGTTGGAAACTGCTCTTTAAAAAAATCAACATAAGGAAATTTTGTACCTTGCCCCCAGGGAAATAACCCAAACAGTAGTAACAATAACTATGTATAATCCTTCAATAAATAAATAAATCTTTAAAGCTGCTAGAAAAATTAAAGAATTATTTTGTGTAAAACATTTGAAAGCCATGCATGTGAGAAACCTTCAAAGTGTTCACAGAGCCATGTATCATAAAAAGGCTATGCATGGAGTTCATTTACTTATAAAAACATCTCTAACAACAAAAACAAAAAAACATCAAAACCAAAATGGACAAGCTGAATTGGAGAAGAAATTTGTCACAAAACTTGGAGCAGTGTGTACTCTATCTACACACATAAATATAAATGTCAACACAGAGCAATTACTTAGACTAGTGTTGTATAACAGACTAGCTGCTTTTAAATCCCAGTTCAGGCTCCTGATTCCAGCTTCTTGGAAACAGCAGTGACGCCCATGCGATTGTGTTTCTACCACCCATATGAGACCTGGGTTGTGTTCCTAGTCCCTGGCTCCAACTCCAGCCAAGCCCTCGCCACTGAGGGCTTCTGGGGAGCAAACCATCTCCATGCAAGCTTGCTCTCTCTTTACCTCTTTATAAATAAATAAATAAGAAATAGCTGAGTAGTATTCCATGGAGTAGATGAACCATAGCTTTCTTATCCAATCTTCTGCTGATGGGCATTTTGGTTGCTTCCATGTTTTTGCAATTACTGATTGTGCTGCTATGAACATAGGGGTACATGTTGGTTTCTCATGAAACAGGTGTTTTGGATATATTCCTTACTACTCAGCTATTAAAAAAAAAACAAAATGCAGTTCTTTGTGGCCACATGGGCTCAACTGGAAACCATTATGCTAAGGGTAATGAGCCCATCGCAAAAAGTTAGATACCACATGTTTGCCTTAATTTAAGATGAAATGATGTCAATATGAAAAACAGTATATGTAAAATGTAATACTATAATGAAAATAGACATGAAACAGCTGAGTGGCAGCCTATGGCCATTTTAAGGTGTATAGAACCCAGTCATGTACAAACCAAAGTTGAAGTGTCGGCGAAGGAGTCAAAGGATGCGGTAAAGAACTTGCTTTTTTTTTTTTTTTTAACGTGTTGGTTGCTCAATACTATGTCAGTTAATTCCATGACGTTGTAACTTGTTGCTGATGTTATGTCAGGGCTTTTAACTGATAGGGATGATACCCGGCCGGCTCTACCTTCAGACCAGAGCTGGTCTCCCCAACAAGCCGTTGAATTTGTCTGGGCAATGAGATGCTGGACTCTATGCTTGATATATGCTTGCAGTGAAAGAATCTCAACTGATTTTGATCTGTGGTAATGCAGCAAGGTGGAGGAATCCACCATGGGGGGAGGGTTTGGGGAGGGGTTGGGGGAATCCCAGTGCCTATAAAACTGTGTCACATAATGCAATGTAATTAATAAAAAATGCATCTAAAAATAAGTAAATACATAAGAAATAAAAAGCTTTTCATAAAATTACAACTGTTGGCCGTATGCACCTGCTCGTCTATACAGTCTTTTCCCAGATCTGAATGCTGCACTTCATCATTCATAGATAACTCATGTAACAATAACTTAAAAGAAGGAGTAACTTTTGTTTTATCCTCAGTACTGCCATTTCATTCTAGTTGGATCCAAAGCACATTATTACACACATATAAACATTTAAATACTACGAAAATATGAATGATGAAAGCAGTTCTCTTTTCCAGGTTGCAAAAATCATATTGTCCAAAAGTAGTAAATATTGATATTTTCTAGGAGAACTTTCCAGAAAATATTACATTTGTGCATGTGGACTCTTACCACGGAAATGAAAAGATATCCATGATTCACTCATATGCATATCAATATCCCTACTCAATTTTGACCATGATTTTGTCAAAATGAGCATTTTTGACATCTTAATGGTATTTTGTTGTACTTTAAAATTTAAATGTTTAATTTGCTGTTCCAATATGAATGAATGCTCATGCTAAATTAACATTTTTATTTTTTAAAAATATACAATGACCATGTATGTATATATATGTATTTTATTAAATGTACTAGAAGATAAATTTTGATTTGTTAACTGATAGAACAAGAAATTATGTTTCATATGTTACCAGATATTGGAAAATTTTCAAAAAGAAAATAATACAGTTTAAATTTCAAGTTACTACTAATTGTCAAAGATTGGTTTCATTTGCATATCTTAATGATTTGCACATTTTTAGTAAAAATTATAATTGCTTTTTTTCCATGACAAAGAACTTCGAAATATGTGCTGCATTCCCCAGTAAGTCTCTTTAAATTTCATATCCTGATTTTCAGTGGCCTTTTCATATTGATAAAATAGAAATACTCTCATTAGTACATGCCATCCTGGAAGGATGACAAAATAAAATATAAAGCTCTGCATATATCTTTAACAAATACTTAGAACAAAATGCATTTGTAGAGCACCACCAACAGCCAGCTGGGAAGGGAAGTTCATCGGGAGCTCACCAGATGAGCCCAGGCAAAGGACAAACGTACTGATATGTCTGATTTGACTAGAAGCAGAGAGAGAGCAGCAGATCCCAAACAGATGGTGTGGTAAAGAAATACGGTGGATTTCACAGCCCAGACACCCCACCAGAGCCACATCAACACCATTTTGTGTAGGGAGAAAAAGGCTATGGGACAGGACGATGCATGCACTAATCTCACAGTTGGAAAGTATTTCTAGTCACAACGGGGAAACAATCAAAAAGCTGGAAACAGAGATGGATCAAGCTAACTAAACTGTTCAAGAATTTATAGACATGATTAAAACTCCAAACATCAGATTTATGGAAGTTCCAGAAGGCACACAAAGAGAAGCTGGGTTTAGAGCTCTATTCAATGAAATAATGAATAAAATCTTCCCTCATATGGAGAAAGAATTGGGAAGTAAAACATAGGAAGGGCACAGAACTCCTAACAGTCTTGACCAAAAGCAATCTTCACCATGACACATGATCATCAAGCTCTCTTCAATAGAACATAAGGAAAAAATCCTTACATGTGCACATGAAAAACAAATTATTTGACATAGGAATGACAATTAAATTCACAGCTGACCTCTCACAAGAAATTTTCCAGGCCAGAAAAGAATGGAGTGACATATTCCAGATTCTAAAAGAAAAAAATATTTTCCACCCAGAATTTCATACCCAACGAAGCTTTCTTTTGTTTTTGAAAATGAAACAAAATTCTTCTATAGTAAAGCTCAAAGAATATGCCTCCTCCAAACCTGCCCTATTAAATAATAACTTAAAAAAATACTTAAAACCTTGACAGAGAAAAAAAATAGCATCCACCCAAACCCAAGGCAAGTATGAAGGACATCTCAGTAAAATAACAACAGAAGACTAAATCAAGCAAAGAACAACCCATTGCTAAAATGACATATCATATTACTGCCTATTCATGTTAACCTTGAACGCAAATTGTTTAAACTCTTCAATCAGAAGTCATAGATTAGTAGGCCGGATCAAAAACAAAGCCCATTCATCTGGTGCCTATAGGAGATACATCTCAACAATAAAGATCAGCAGAAACTATATCTCATGAAGTTTGATCCTTTTGGGTTTTTTTTTTAGATTTTTTATTGTTATTGGAAAGCCGGATATACAGAGAGGAGGAGAGACAGAGAGGAAAATCTTCCATCCGATGTTTCACTCCCCAAGTGAGCCGCAACGGACCGGTACGCGCCAATCCGATGCCGGGAACCAGGAACCTCTTCCGGGTCTTCCACGCGGGTGCAGGGTCCCAAAGCTTTGGGCCGTGCTCGACTGCTTTCCCAGGCCACGAGCAGAGAGCTGGATGGGAAGTGGAACTGCCGGGATTAGAACCGGCGCCCATATGGGATCCCGGGGCTTTCAAGCGAGGACTTTAGCCGCTAGGCCACGCCGCCAGGCCCGATCCTTTTGTTTTTATTGTCATTTCCTAAACATGTTTTTTTCTCATATTAAATTCCTACTGATTCATATGTCACACAGTAACATTTTTTTGTGAAGGTTCTTGGCTTTCTTTTTTATTTCTTCAGCGACACATTAGTCATTCAGTAGCACATTATTTAACTTCATGGTGTTACAAATTTCTATTTCTGTTCCTATTGCTGATTTTGTTTTGTGGCTTTTCATTTAAGGGAATGTATAGTAAATGTATAATTGTATAGTAATAGGGACTATTATATCCAGATGTGAGAATACAATGCAGTATGCAGCTCTACTTCCAGACCAAAGATGGAATCCCAATGAAACTGTTAATTATCTTGACAACAGGATGCTGGACTCTCTGCCATTGTCCAGGCATGCTATGATGGATTTATGACTGTTTATGAAGAACTATACCATTATAATAATACATGGGAAATCAGTGGGAGGCGAGGATTTTGGGAGGGATCAGGGAAATCCTGAGCCTATGGGACTGAATCATAAAATAATATAAATAATTTAAAAACAGAAAAAAATTATCACACACAAAATGCAACAGCCAGCTTTTTTATCACACAATTATGTATTTGCACACAACATAGTGTAACATCTACATGATTAGCAGAAACATGAGAGTAATAATAAATGGGAACAGAGAGACTGTTGTGGCACAGGTGGATGTGCTACTGCTTGGTCGTCATTCCATGTAAGTACTTTTTGAGTTCAAACTCCTCCATTTGCAAATCCAGCTTCCTGCCAATGAATCTGAGACAGGAGCAGAGTGGTCCAAGACTTGAGTCTTTGTCATCTAATGTAGGAGATCTGGATTCCGTCTCGGGTTTCTGGCTTCAGCCTCAGTCCAGAAGATCAATCAGAAAACGCAAAGCCTCGTGGACACAGTGCAGAGGCTAATTCGACACGACTGAGCAGAAGCAGCTAAAGTTATAGCTTACATGAAGGCAAGTAACAAAATAATGATTTTTTAAAGTTTAACAATGAATTTAAAAATACATCATTTAACATATAAACAGGAATTTCATGCTCAGATTTATTTTATTTTGGAAGGTAGATTTTACAGAGAGACAAATAGAGACAAAGAGAAAGGTTTTCCATCTTTGGTTCATTCCCGTAATGGCTGCAGTGCCTACAGCTACGCAGACCCAAAGCTGGGACCAGGAGCATCTTATCCATCCACATGGAGGCAGGCTCCCAAAGACTTGGGTTCTCTTCTTTCCCAGGCCAAAAGTGGGAGCTCAATTAGAAATGCAGCAGCAAGGACTTGTACCATTGCCCTTTGGGATGCTGCCACCACAGGGTGCTGGATTAGCCTGGTGAGCCACAGTGCCAGCCCCCTCAGATTTACTTCTGAAAGTTGTATCTCCATAGTGAGAAGAGATATGGGAGGATGAATGGGTTCTTAATACAGTGGAAGCAGAGGTAAGAGAAGGAAGCCATTTCTGCAAAAGATTATAGCTTGCAGGGAGATGCTGGAAGTGAAACTTTAGAGAATAAAGAATAAGGCATATTTAGGATGTCAAATCAGTCAGAATTCATGGTGGATCAGATATGGGTTAAAAGAGAGGACGGTACCTACTGTGAATCTTAGATCCCTGGCTTGCATAAAGAGATGAAGGTTGATGCCTTTCACAGAGAAAAGGAACAGTAGGAGAAAAATCAGGTTTGTAAATTTTATTTTAATAAGCAAAATTCTCTGGTCTGTTATAGGGCATAATGAGTCTCAGCTATCTTTAAGACATTCAAGTGCAAATGTCATGTATTCATTTAAATACACTCTTGTAGAGCTCAGAGGAAATGTCTGGGCTAGAAGTATACATTTACATATCATCAGTGCTTAGGAGATCGCTGAAACTCCCAACTTGGGGACCTAATCTAGGAAAGACACCAAGGGGATGAAAAGAGGAGAAAACAAGAAAGCCAGAATTAGTTTGCCCAGAAACGAAGTTTACAAACAAAAGTAATTATTAATGAAATAGAATGCTTCATGAAAGACAAGAAATTTTTGGACTAGCAGAGTCTTCAAGGTTAACAACATGGGCATTTTTAGAGAATTTTGTAATTATTCCTCAAGGGAAATGATGAAGACACAAATGGCATTAGGGTGAGATGAGTAAACACACACCATGAGAGTGAGAAACAGAAACAGTTAAGATTTGAAAAAGAATGATTAGGGATACAGTAAGGAGTAGCTTAATTTAGGATTCAGAGAGAAAATTCCATTATTTGTCTTTTATGACTTACTAGAATATTTTGATTTTATAAACACAGTGGTAAGGATCCAGTTGACACAGGGCAATAAAAACACCAGAGGAAAAGAGACACAGAGAGATTTATAAAGTTCCCAAGACAAGAGAGATGGCGTCTATGCTCACCTGGAGGGTTACAAGTTGCTTTGTTGCATCACAGAGTAAGAATAGTGTGAGTTCAACTAAAGACACAGATGGAGTGGAGATCACTGAAGCTTTCAGAGCTCAATGGGTTAAAAAAAAACATGCAGCAAAGTCCAGGGAGAAGATCTTGTATCTGATGTGTGAAGCGATTCTTTTAGTGATTGTAGGGCTGTCAGATTGCAACAAAAGCTAGTAATGAGAGTTTGCTCCCTGGGGAGAAGTGAGTTGAAGACCAGGAGACCAGTTTCATGGAGGAACATCGATGCAGAAAAGGAGTCACTCCAGTGTTGGGTGTGCACACATGGTGGGCTTACTCACCGTGGTGAAGTAGGCAGAGAGTTGAGGCCAACTACAAGTAAGGAAGACAGTGGATGGTGGAGAACGAAGGCTTGCAAGTGAGTGGGAAAAACAGCCAACGCCGAGCAATAGCAGGAACACAGACAGACCTCCTCTGGCTCCCGAACCTACAAAACACAATAATTGAGGGAGACATTTATTTTTTGAAGGTAGATGCCACTGTTGTTTAAGATAAGGAAGTGAATAGTCATTCATATTGGTGGATGCAGTACCATGAACAATGATGGCATGCCAGAAGCAGGGGCTCTGAAATATCTGGGGGATGCAACAGAGAACATCTCTTAGGTTCATTGTAAGGAGAGACAGTATATTACATTGGAGAATGCTGGGTGGAACAGGAAGGATGACCAAGTATGGAATAGTACTGATGGTGTGTGTGTGTGTGTGTGTGTGTGTTATTGCTCACACTTGTATGAGATATAAGGTGTGTTTTGCCCATAAAAAAAGAGTGATACAGGAATAATGGCCAAAGTAACCGTCTTACTGCCAACTCCATTAAGAAACATCAATATAAGTGAGAAACCGAGAATAAACAGAAATAGAGATAATAGTCTAAGTGAAATGGACTGGGAAAAATTGAGAGATAATAAAGCCACAGTTAGGCAATTATGGGAAAAATAGAGAACATTCTCAAAAAAAGAAATAAGGATAATCAAAGACCTAAGAAATGCCTTTTTTCAAAATTAAAGCCAAGAAAATTATTTTACTTAGCTCTACATTCAAAAATGTTCAAAATGGATCACAGCTCAAGAAAAACTTTCACTTCATCATTTGTAACAGTAATCCTGAGGGATGATCAAACATGCAAGTGATATTTTGAAACAGCTCAGAAATTATGAAAACCAAAGTTATTTGGGCCCGGCAGCATGGCCTAGCAGCTAAAGTCCTCGCCTTGAACGCCCCGGGATCCCATATGGGCGCCGGTTCTAATCCCGGCAGCTCCAGTTCCTATCCAGCTCCCTGCTTGTGGCCTGGGAAAGCAGTCGAGGATGACCCAAAGCTTTGGGACCCTGCACCCGCGTGGAAGACCTGGAAGAAGTTCCTGGTCCCGGCATCGGATTGGCGCATACCGGCCCATTGCGGCTCACTTGGGGAGTGAAACATCGGATGGAAGATCTTCCTCTCTGTCTCTCCTCCTCTCTGTATATCCGGCTTTCCAATAACAATAAAATCTTTAAAAAAAAAAAAAAAAAGAAAGAAAGAAAGAAAACCAAAGTTGTTCTAAGTAGTATTAAACAGTGTGTATTTTACCTATCAATTCCAGAAGAAAACATGAACTTACTAACAAAGTTATCTCAATGTTGGAAACAATGGTTTGTGGAAATCTTTTCTGCATGCTTATGCATTATCATAAACCTTTGCAACCATAACAAGTAGACTTAAAATCAGAGGGATTAAATATACATATATGTGTATACACAGGAAGATGTGTCTATTCAGGGCCTTTACACCATTTTGTTTGTATGTAAACTGCCAAAATCTTCATTGCCAAAAGAAGGACCTTCAAAGTGCATACCATGGAGTGTGGGGTTGTGGCTGTCCTCTCAGGTCTGTGCAGCACCCTGAGATGTGGTCAGGGACCGATGCATTTCGTGTGTTTTCTAAAAAGAGAAGACTGCAGGCCAAGCTTGTTCACTGGTAGGGATTAACACGTCTGCTACACACTGTCCACCTAGGTTCTGGTAGTTTCTGGTGAAGCAGGTGACTCAAGGCTTGCCCATGCAACATATTTCTCTCTCATTTATTTTTCTCTACCAAAGTATTAAAAAATGACATAATAGAATCAAGAAAAATAATTGTTAAACAGTCATTTCCCCTTTTATTTTTTATTTTTTTTTTTTAAAGATTTTATTATTACTGAAAAGCCGGATATACAGAGAGGAGGAGAGACAGAGAGGAAGATCTTCCATCCGATGTTTCACTCCCCAAGTGAGCTGCAACGGGCCGGTGCGCGCCAGTCCGATGCCGGGAACCTGGAACCTCTTCCGGGTCTCCCACGCGGGTGCAGTGTCCCAAAGCATTGGGCCGTCCTCGACTGCTTTCCCAGGCCACAAGCAGGGAGCTGGATGGGAACTGGAGCTGCCGGGAATAGAACCGGCGCCCATATGGGATCCCGGGGCTTTCAAGGTGAGGACTTTAGCCGCTAGACCACGCCGCCGGGCCCCATTTCCCCTTTTAAATTAATACTTGACTTGGAAGACTATCCACAAAATTTACATCACACACACATACACACATATATAATGCCCCTACATATAATTATAGAAAATGCACGAGACTATGTATACATGCACAATGTTTTCCCTCATGCCCTATGTATGTACACATGCATGCATGCATGCAAACATACTTGCACACACGAAGACACTAATATATGGGTATGTTTGCATGCATATGCAGTACATATTTCTATGTATCTGGAAATATATATATAAAGTATGAATATCTATAGTTTTCAACTCTGTGTGCTATTTTAGCAGGGAAAAACATCTTTCCATTTTTTCTTGCATGTAATTCATTGTTTAATTGGAATCTCCCTTTGTGGAACCATGCCATCACTGACTGGAAAGATTTCGGAAGGTAACATTCAGAGAAACTGCCAGCCTACCAGTCATTTTTGAAAGTTTAGTGGAAATTCTGTACAGATATAACAGTCGAAATGAGCAGCTGCTTTGCAAAATCCGAATGCTTGGATTCCAGCAGAGAGGCCTCTAAAAACACCAGAAAATGCCTCCTGAGAATGCTCTGCTTCAAACATCAGCCCATTCCGAGTGAAAGCCTGCGCAAGAACAAGGAACTTTCATTTGAGGAAAAGACTCATTTTTCTCTGAATTCTTCTCCCTCATGGTTGTAGAAAACTGAGCCAGGAAAGCAAACCCAGATGCTGCATTAAATGCAGATAGCATACGAGTAGTACAGTTAAATATGCAAGAGAAGAAAAGCCTGCTGGAAGGGAAGACACACTGATGGATGCTCTCAGGGCTGAAATCAGACTGTGCTGCTCCCCTCTCAGCAGCTGGTCAGCTTTCTGCTACTTGAGTGTAACCAGAGAAAGCTGAAATGTGCTAAGAGTTTTTATCCATTGGAAATATGAGAGAATTCTGAGGAGCTCAAAATGGAAAGACACAAAAAGAAGTTACATCATGATTACATTTAAATTAAAAGAAATATGTACCTACCCATTCAATGTACCAGATAAATTAAGTTGTATGTTTTTCAAACATATTTTGCCTGACGTATGCATTATTCGTCATTTGAAAATATATACAAATAACAAAAAATAGAAGAGAATGTATTCCTTCTTTAATGATTGATTTACTTAAGAACTAAAAATAGAGAGACAACCAGGTAGACATTTCCTAACCCATTGGTTCACTCTCCAGAATCAAAACATCAGAGGCTAGGCGCAAAGCCTCAAGGCTGGGCAGGTGCTCGGATACCTGATCTACCTCCTGAGGTCTCTCAGCATACACATCACCAGAAATCTAGAACTGGGAAAAGCACTTAAACTCCAACCCCAGCATGCTAATATCCCGGAGCTTTCTGACCTCTGCAACACACAGCAACATGAGTTCACATACTCTGCAAAGCGACACATCAGTAAATAATTGGAAGAGTTTTCAGCTAAATTGCTGCATTCAATTTTCAAATAGTCACTTCATTTTTAAGATGTGTGTATTTTAAACTCAGATTCAAAGAATGAGAAAGAGGGAGACACAGACGGAGAGAGATGTCTTTCTGCTGGTTAATCACAGATGACCACAGTGAATGCAGGAGCTTCTTCAAAGTTTCCCATGTAAGCTGGTATAGGCCTAAACACTTGGACCATCTTGGACCATTTTCCCCAGGCCATTAGCATGGAAGGGAATGAGAAGTAGAACAGCCAGGACACTAATGGGTACCCATATGGGATGCCAACACTGCAGGCTGTAGCCTTTTTTTTTTTTAAGGTTTTTTTAATTGGGAAGTCAGATC
Organism: Ochotona princeps; assembly: GCF_030435755.1. Taxonomy (NCBI): domain Eukaryota; kingdom Metazoa; phylum Chordata; class Mammalia; order Lagomorpha; family Ochotonidae; genus Ochotona; species Ochotona princeps. The sequence goes on from NC_080838.1 coordinate 74,215,859, forward strand.
TATAGAGAGGAGAAGAGACAGAGAAAATCTTCCATCCAATGATTCACTCCCCAAGCGGCTGCAACGGTTGGAGCTGTGCCAATCCAAAGCCAGGAACCTGGAGTTTCTTCTGGGTCTCCCGTGCAAGTGCAGGGTTCCAACTGCTTTCCCAGGCAAGAAGCGGGGAGCTGGATGGGAAGAACCAGCACCTATATGGGATCCTGATGCATACAAGCAAAGACATTAGCTGCTCTGTTACTGTGCCAGGTCCCAGGCTGCAGTTTTAACTACTAAGCAACAATGTCAGCCCTAAAATAGTCACTTTAAACTGGAATAAGCTCTATTCATACACGAACTGTGAGTGTGCATGGGTCAGACAGACATATGCGCATGTGAATGTATCACGTAGGAATGTAATAATGGACTTCCTAAATCTAAATCTTGCCCTAAATTTGAAAAGTATCACAGAAGATCTTTAATGACTTGGTTATGAATAAATGATCTGCTGAGGCTGGTATAATCGATCAATTGGCTAATCCTCCACTGCAAGCAGCAGCATCCCTGATGGGCACCTGTTCATTTCCTGACTGTTTTACTTCCATCCAGCTCCCTGCTTAGACCTGGGGAAAAAATGAAGGAGGCCCAAAGCCTTGGGACCCTGCACCCTCTTGCGAGACAAAGAACAGGCTGCTGACCACCAGTCATTTGGGCAGTAAACCAGCAAATGGAAAGTCTTTCTGTCTCTTCTTTTTGTAAATAATTACATACATACATACATACATACATACATACATACAGTGCTGATTCCAACTGGTGCATCAAAGCATTTAGACTGTGTCATGACATACACAAAGGTCCAAGACATCCCATGGAATGTCCTAAAAAGCACGTCCACTTTAATGTGATTGTGGATGAAGAAGAGATAGACAAGTTCATTACCAGAATATAATGCTGGTCTTTTCTTGGTTGAAAGAAGACTGTGGAGTTCTTAAATAGCAGGCTAAAGAGTGTAGTTATTGTTTTATGACTAATGTGAAAGTCAAGAAATTTGACTTGGAGTCATAAGAGCAAATTAAAATGAGTTTCAGATTCTTTCTTAGTATGCTTACTGTACAGTTTAAATTTTTTTTCCTTGCTTCCATTGCCTCACAGTACTAGCAAAATTCTATACTGACTTTCAGATCTCTGTCCCAGTAAGTTAGGGAATTGCTAGTGTCAAAGGCACTATGAAAAAGGAAGAGCAGGTTTAGGAGGGTGGGATAAAGACAAACTATGATTTGGACATTTTGTGGATATAATGAAACTTATACAGGCGCTGGGGAGTAGCCATCAAAAAACTGACCTCAGTATTATAGGTTTCTCAGAAGGATGAGGACAACAAATAAATAATTTTCTGGGGTCCACACACTTTTTAAAACAAGATTTTAGTTTTAAAAGAACCTAATCATTCTGCTTTCTTATTATATTTTGCAGAATGCCCCGTTCCATCATCAACATAATTGTGTAGGAAGATTACTTGCACTGCAAATGCACTGCAAATGTTATGCAGCTAAAAATTTGCCAGTTTGACACAGTAGTGTAAATTCACACTGGGCTAGAAGTAAGTAAGCAACTATGTCCATTCAAATTAAGTGTTTGAGTCTGATGAGGAGTTCACTTACGTTGAACTTGATTTTCTCCTTCAGTTTAGTGTGAATGCGCTATATATTTAAAATCCAAAGACTTTTTGGCAAAATTTATTGTACAGCTGCAAATACATGGTTCATCTAGACACAGTTTTACTACTAAGGGATACTTGACTGGTTTAACATTCACTGCATGCCTTTGTAGGTCAAGTTTGAAAATACTGGCTTTGTGGAAGGATAGCAAAGAAAATGAAGGTGTGCCATGAAGCTGATTTTGGATGGATTGCTACAGGCATCTAACTTCCCCAGAGATAATGGTTTCAGTCCACTGGGCTACAAGAACGTTCTTGGGGAACATGTATGCTAGACCATCTAGGATTCTATCCAGATGAATAAGGGGCTGACTACTTCCAGCAAAGGTCCTAGGTGCCATAGGAATTGTTGAGGGTACTATTTCCAAGCCAGATATAGAATTTTGCTTGCTGCAACAAATATTCATCAAGTTTTAAGAGTGACAATCTTATTTATCATTATTTTTCCCATTGCTAATTCCTTTGGTTCTTTCCTATTTTCAGCTCTTAATTTTTCCCGTTTCTTCGCACATGTAGTAACAACAGTAGTTATTTCCACCTTTGATTTAGGGGAAAGTTGTCTATTTTCAAACTAATCTATTTTTAAAATAGAAATGCTGGTGTAACCTGATAATTATGCACAGTTAAAAGAGGCTGTGATTTATCCCTATTTCAAAATAAAAGACATACTAATCTCCAGGGAAACTCAATGCTACTTACTTTTTATAAATTCTTTAATCTTATCCTAAAATGAATTTATTCTGCATTTAACCACAGCATAAAGAAGATAGACTGCTGCACCCTACAGAGTCAAGTTGCTATTAAAAACAAAAAGGAAAACAAATATTGTTACAAGAATTTACATCAAACATTTTTATGAGACTCAAGATGGCAGAATAAGCTAAAGACATGTTCAAACAGACAATCATTAGCCAGAGTGAAGAACAGAGAGCACATTCCAGAAGATAGGAGAGGACGGGCCAACAGCAGAAGGGCACCTGGACTACCAGATAGTGGAAAGCAGTGGAAACAACGGTGTGGTGCTGCATTGACCAGATGCCACAGTGGCATTCAGTGAGAGGTGATCTGAGCTCCAAAGGTGGCTAGAGCACCAACAACAACCAGCTGGGAAGGGAAGTTCATCGGGAGCTCACCAGATGAGCCCAGGCAAAGGACAAACGTACTGATTTGTCTGATTTGACTAGAAGCAGAGAGAGAGCAGCAGATCCCAAACAGATGGTGTGGTAAAGAAATACAGTGGATTTCACAGCCCAGACACCCCACCAGAGCCACATCAACACCATTTTGTGTAGGGAGAAAAAGACTATGGGACAGGACCATGTATGCACTAAGCTTACAGCAAATTCATTTCTGGCTCAGAACATTGCATCAACATGGCATCTTATAGGTTCCACCAAAAACAGGTCCAGATAGCCTCCAGACCTAACAGCCAACAGATCAATAACTTCACTGTGGTACATCCAGCACCATTTTGTACAGTGTGACAAAGGCTATGAGACTGGAGAGACAGTGACTTGTGCATGCACTTGTGCTTAGAGCAAACTCATTTCCAACTCAGTACATACCAGAGTTGGCACAGGCAAAATAATACCAACTTCGGCTTCCTACAGTTCAAAATAAGCCTGGGTGGCCCACAGACCTAACGGCCAGTAGATTCTGGTAAGATCAGCACCACCAAAAGCCTAATTATTTAGGACACCTCCAATCTCCACAATCCTCAGAACTGCCACAACCCCAAGTGGGACAAAGGTTGTACAGACAACAGTAGAGCCTAAATTGGAGTCATAGTAAATGATAAGTGGTAAGTCAAGAGCTGGGACTACAGGGACCATGCTTGAAGTGTAACATAAGAGCCCTGACCTGAAACTCACTGGAGGGAGTGGCACAAGCAACTGCAAACAAAGAACTGGGTACCAAAAGCAGTAAGTAAAACTGAACTGTAGAACTGTGTGTGACACAGCTTAGAAACCAGCCCTAAGGAGAAGAATCTGCTCACCAGAAGTACAATGACCAAAAGCAAAAGAAGAGGCAGAGGAACAATGAATATTACTGAAGACTCCCCTGCAAAGCAGCAAACCCTTTTGCCAACCTCAGAGTCAACTTAGGAATACATCAAGAAAATGGGGGATACGGAATTAAGAAAACTCATTACTAAGCTCGTTATCAATAAGCAGCAGCACATACAGGAATTCAAAGAATTTAAGGAATATGTCACACAGGAATAGCAACACTGAAACAAAATCAAGCAGAATTATTGGAAATGATGGATTCAACAGGGAAAATTAAAAAGTCAATGGAAATCTCAATAATAGCATGAGTGAGGCAGAGGAACAAATCTCACAGTTGGAAAGTATTTCTAGTCACAACGGGGAAACAATCAAAAAGCTGGAAACAGAGATGGATCAAGCTAACTAAACTGTTCAAGAATTTATAGACATGATTAAAACTCCAAACATCAGATTTATGAAAGTTCCAGAAGGCACACAAAGAGAAGCTGGGTTTAGAGCTCTATTCAATGAAATAATTAATGAAATCTTCCCTAATAAGGAGAAAGAATTGGGACGTAAAATACAGGAAGGGCACAGAACTCCCAATAAGCTTGACCAAAAGCAATCTTCACCATGACACATGATCATCAAGCTCTCTTCAATCAAACATAAGGAAAAGATCCTTACATGTGCACGTGAAAAAGAAATCATTTGACATACAGAGGAATGACAATTAAATTCACAGCTGACCTCTCACAAGAAATTTTCCAGGCCAGAAAAGAATGGAGTGACATATTCCAGATTCTAAAAGAAAAAAAATGTTTTCCACCCAGAATTTCATACCCAACAAAGCTTTCTTTTGTCTTTGAAAATGAAATGATATTCTTCCACAGTAAAGAAAAGCTCAAAGAATATGCCCCTTCCAAACCTGCCCTACATAAATGATACTTACAAATGTTCCCTTGACAGAGAAAAGAAATAGCGCCCACCCAAACCCAAGGCAAGTGTGAAGAATATCCTAGTAAAATAATAAACAATGAACAACCCATTGCTGAAATGACAGGAGTGAATTGCCAACTATTCATATTAAATTTGAATGTAAATGGCTTAAAATCATCAATCAGAAGTCATAGATTAGTACACTGGATTTAATAAGCAAAACCCACTTATCTGTTGCCTATAGAAGACACATCTCAAAATACTCATCTGCAGAAACTATATTGCATGGAGTTTGATACTTTCATTTATTGTCATTTCTTCAAAACTTTTTTCCTCATATTAAATTCCTCACTGACTCATTGGTCATACCGCACCATCATTTTCTTCAAGAAAGTTCTTGGTCTTATTTTTTATTTCTTCAGCGACACATTAGTCATTTAGTAGCATGTTATTTAACTGTGTAGTGTTGTGAATTCTATTTTTCCTCCTGTTGTTGATTTTTTATGTCATTTTATTTAAGGGGATGTATAGTAACTGTGTAATGGAGACTATCATGGTCATACTTGAGGATAGAATGCAATATGCATCTCTACTTCCAGATTAAAAACGAACTCCCAATGGAACTGTTAACCAGATCTTGACAACAGAATGTTGGACTCTCTCCCATTGTTGATGCCCAAAATGATGGAATTATGTTTGTGAGGATATATACTACTGTAATAACAGGGGGAGATCAGTGGTGCGAGATGAGCTTTGGGGGTTGAGTCAAGGAAATCCCAGAGCCTATGGAACTGTATCACAAAAATGTAATAATTAAAAATAAATAAAACTTTTAAAAAGAAAAAAAACACATTATTTAGTACTGACTAAAAAAAAAACCTACATATTGCAACCTGATCAGGAATTTAGAGCATCTTTTTCAGTTTTATAATTATTTTATATTCGAATGTGAGAGTTTCATTTCCATTTATTTGTTTGTACTAATTTTTTAAAATTCCTAGCTAGTAGGAAAAAATTCAGATTTAAAAAATTGAATCCTTGATTGTTAGGTTATGACTAGACTAGGACCTAATGTTTGCCCGTGAGCTGCTATAAATTTTCTGAGCAACAGGAAATGGAAATGCAAGTTTTTATAAGCTTTCTACATGGAGTACAAAATACCCCAAAAAGATACTTTTGGGGGGGTTGGCTTTGTGGTGTAGAAAGTAAAGCCACCACCTGTAGCCCTGATACTGTACATGGGCACTGGTTCAAGCTCTGGCTTTTACACTGCTAATGCAACTCCCTGCTACCATGCCTGGAAAAGCAGCAGAGGATGAACCCCCATGCCACACGCGTGATCTGATGAAGCTCCTGGCCCCTGCATTTGGGTTGGCTCTAGGCAGGCCATTGTAGCATTTGGGGACTGAACCATCAGATGAAAGATCACCCTCTCTGTCTCTTGATTTCTCATTCTCTCTATAAATCTGCCTTTCAAATAAACAATTGTTTTTGAAAAGTTATTTATTTTTATTCACAAATAAATGAAAATGATGTGAACTTGAGAAAAGCTCACTTGATATTTCTGGTTGCCACTATTGCTTCTTCTTCAACTATTCCAGAAGTTGTAATTTATTTCTCTTAAGAATTATAAATCTAAGTACTTACAGATAATACAAAGGAAATATAATTGTGTGCTGATTTATACACCCCTACATTTCTGACCGCATCATCTAACATTCCAAGTGAGGCAAGGTAAAGATTAGGGGCAAATGGTGATCGAACTGTTGACTTGTTCACACTATGCACATGTTCCGTGGGCTTGTGGCGGTGACAGGCCCCTGTTGGAGCAAAGGCTGGAGGAGGCTCAGAGCCACCAATGCCCCTCATCTCGCTTCCTTGTAGATGTCGGCGAGGATCAAGTGGGGGGAGAGATTAAAAACAGACATGACATTTTCTCTTATACTGTTGACATTTAAAAAAAAAAAAACATATCCAAATGCTTCCTTAGTCAGAGAGATCTATGCTAAAATTAAAGTCCAAATGCCACTTTCTAAGTTACTGTACAAAGTATATGCTATGTTGCTTTTGTCAAGTACAAAATATTATTGAATATTTAGAGTAACTAACTGCATTGTTAGATTTCGTAATTTTCATAAAAAGCATCTAAGAATAGGTTGGGTTGTCCAGATTGAGGAAAAAAAGAAGTGCTTTCGCTGTTGTGAAATATTAAGAATGATTTTCTTTCATTCATATTGAGTATTTTTCATCTGTCAGGCATTGATCTAATTGGGGCCACTTAATACATAACACACAACTGCTATCCTCAGAAAGCTAATTAATATTGGAGAAATACAAGAAAACAAAAAAAAATCAATAACATGACTATTCATACACAAGTTAGTTAGTCTTTATATAAAGATGAAAACCGAATATTCTTATTACCATTCTCCGTGAACTGTACTAAAGCACTGTTTTGGTGAACATAGAAGCCAGCATTCTAAGATGCCCCCTCCCAAAATTCCCAGCCACTGAAATGCACATATTTTCTTTCCATTTTGAAATGAAACCTTATGTACCACTTTAGGGAGTTTTCCAAAGGAAGTAAGGGCCCCAAAAGGGTGAATTTAAGACTGCAATGTTTTCTGGGTAAACCTGATCTAATTATGTGAGCTTGGTGAAAGTGGTTTGTTTTCTCTAACTGGCCACGGGAAGCTTGCCAAAGAAGTGTGCTCTCTTTGGAGTACAAACAGACAAACGTTAGTGTTGGGAGTAATCTCAGACAAGAGATTAAAGGCTGCCATTGGAGGGCCCAGTGTGGTAGCCTAGTGGCTAAAGTCATCTCCTTAATTGCACCGGGATCCCATATGTTCCCTGGTTTGTGTCCCAGCTGCCCCACTTCCCCTCCAGATTCCTGCTAGTGACCTAGAAAAGCAGTGGAGGATGCCCCGCACCCATGTGTAATAAGCTCCTGGCTCTTGGCTTCAGATCTGCTCAGCTCCAGCCATTTAGGGAGTGAATCAGTGGACAGAAGATCTTTCTCTCTGTCTCTCCTCTCTTTAAATCTGACCTTCCAATCAAAATAAATTATAAAAAAATGCTTGCCAGTGGAGCTAACTGAGATTGGCCCTGGTTTAGTGCTAACCATCCATGCAAATGCTTGTCCAGAAAGTATGAATCAAAAGAATCACAGACAAAAATGGAAATACCACAACAGATAACTCAGACATATGCAGAATAATTCACAACTATTGCAAGCAATTGTTCACCAACAAATCAGAAGACCTGGAAGAAATAAGTTTTTGGACACATACAATCTACCAAAATTGAATCATGAGGCAATTAATAATCTAAATAGACCATAATAAGGACTGAGATTGCATCAGTAATAAGATTCCTCCCAACCAATAAATAAATAAATAAAGCAAGCCCTGGACTATATGACTTTGCTGCTGAATTCTACCAAACATTTCAAGAATAACTTACCTCAATCCTCCACAAGCTAATCAAAACAATAAGCAGGGAGACAATCCTTCCAAACTCTTTCCATGAAGCCAATCTCACCTTCATACCAAAGCCAGAGTCAAAACAGAGAAAGAAAACTACAGACCAATATCCCAGATGAATAAAGATTTAAAAATCTCTTTAATTTGTTATTCAAAAATAAAATAATGAATGGTGGTGTGTTTTAAGAAATGACAATTTTAAAACATGCAATTGGCAGCATTTCCAATTTTCTTGATCCAAAACAGTAACTTACAAATCAAAAGACAGCTAAGTTGAAATTTACCTTAGTAACATATTCAATTGAAATGTACCTTACTAATAAAGTGTCAGTAACTACCATATGTTTATACCACATTTCTGTACTCTGAATGTTACTGTAACTTGATATTATAATACTTGATATTTTTAATTTCTTTAAAGATTTATTCAGTTTATTACAAAGTCAGATATACAGAGAGGAGGAGAGACAGAGAGGAAGATCTTCCATCTGATGATTCATTCCCCAAGTGAGCCGCAACGGCCGGTGCGCGCCAATCCGATGCCGGGAACCAGGAACCTCTTCCAGGTCTCCCACATGGGTGCAGGGTGCCAAAGCTTTGGGCCATCCTCGACTGCTTTCCCAGGCACAAGCAGGGAGCTGGATGGGAAGTGGAGCTGCCGGGATTAGAACCGGCGCCCATATGGGATCCCGGGGCATTCAAGGCGAGGACTTTAGCCGCTACGCCACATCGCCGGGCCCTTTACTTGATATTTTTACTAACTGTCCAAACTTAATTTCAGAACTATGCGCTCTAACATAATTTTAGAAGATAAAATGAACACAGCTTCTTTCCATCTATGACATGTATCTATTTTCAGTTTTCCAATGCTCTTCAAATTGAAAAGTGAAGCGGTCAGATTGAACACCAAATAGCTGCATCAGCCTTTTAGGCCGTGAATTTTAGTTCTGGAGTTTTGAGAATTAAAAGTATAGTAACAAAATATATATGATTCATAGTTTTCCTATATTAAATACATGCTAAAGCTATTTTCAGTTTGTAGAATCACTTAAATAAAATTCTGCCTAACAGTAAAATGAGACTACTCAACAAAGGAATGGGCTAAGCCATTGCTTGAACTCTATTTTAAAATCGTTTTTACAGACCATTAAGAAGATGCAACTCTTGAATTCTTTGACTCTCATATCTGTTCATTCCTAATCTTTTATCTTTTTTACTTTTGGTATCCTAACAGTTATTTATATCTGGATTGTTACAACCTGTTCATCTCTCCACCTTACACAATATCGAATATCCTTTATCCACTGGGGAGAAAAACTGCTCTTAATCTGGACTCCACACATCCCTGAACACCTGTGTTTGAACAGGAAGCTTTCTGTGTAAATTTATATAGCTTTTTTTGTGGTTGCTAGCTTTCAAAAAACAAAAAGTTCTCAAAATCTCACATGAGGCCTTGATCTAAAAATTAATCACAGGTTTCACTTTCCTAAAATGCTGTATTCATCATGTCATTTCTCTAATCTAAAACAGGCGCAGTTGCTCATTACCAGCAGGTTACAGCTTGTGATGTGGTCTTGTCATTCTCTGACTCAAATATTCACAGAGCACCATTTCTTTGGGACTGAATCTTACACTTGGGCTCAGACCGATCTAGTATCTGTCCAGTTGCTAGTATAACTTGACTGTGCTGTCAAGTCTTTATTTGTAAACTGTTTAATTTGCAAATATCACTTTTCCTAATGTGCTGAGTATTGGAGAGCAGCTCATTACTTATCCTCAGTTTGCTTCTCTAGTCACATTATATGTCCAAAGTCAAGGATTTTTTTTCAGAAACTTGCTTAACATACCCATCCTGTCCAGAATAATGTAAGTCTCTCCTGTGCTAATTTTAATACAATGCATTGGTGAGTTTGATTCACAGTTATTTTACTCAATCTGTTATGATACAACTTTTATTCCCCTAAATGTTGAGAACATTTTTAGTTAAGGATGCATTTTACTGTTAGCTATTGCTGCTGTTTTTATAATATGTGTCTGTCCTACTGCAATGACATATAAGCTAGTCTGCATCCCGTCACGTGGATCTTGCAGTTTCATACATACTGGGAAGAAATTGACATCTGCAAATTTATCTGAAAATATTAGCATCTGTATCGCTCCTGGATGATCATTGTATGTATCTGCACATGGCTTCTATTAAGTAAAACTTCAGGTCACACAATTTCCCTTATATTCCTTTGCACAAGGCTGTGATTAAGATTTTTCCTATTTATATTGAAATAATCAATAGAAGGCATGTCTGTCTAAACTTAGTGAAAGGCCCTCATGAGCTACAGATATATGGACTAGAGAAGCATTAACTAGAGACATAAAGCAGAGAGATCATGTTGGGTGTTATAGAAGCAATATTCCATGGACCCTGGACTCATGTTCTGACCATTCAGCATTACTGCTGCAGCACATGGGTAAAGCCTCCGGCTGAAGTGTTGGCATTCTTTATGGGAACGGATTGAAATCCACGCTGCTCCACTTCCCATCCAGCTCCCTACTAATGTGCCTGAGAGAGAAGCAAGGGATGGCACATGTGTTTGGCCCACTGCATCCTCATGGGAGACCTGGAAGAAACTCCTGGTTTCTGGTTTCAGGACAGCCCGGCTCTAACCCTCACAATCATTTGGAAAGTGAACCAATAAACTGGGAAATAGGCCTCCCTTTCTCCTTATCTCTAACCCTGCTTTCATATGAATACATTGCTTTAAAAAAAAGAAATTCTGTCTTTTCTACCTCCCAAGTTTTAAAATTTGAGCAAACTTCTTGGTAAATCCGTGCCTTGTTTTGCTTGTCTACAAAGGAAAAAAATAAGAGCCTCTTGTATAATTTAAAACTACTGCCTATACCATGGGTTCGGCAAGAGTGGAATCATTCTGCTATTATTCCAATCATCCTATGTATAGGATGGCCTAGCGTTCAGTTTGCGTGTTTGTTTCTGAAGAGCCTGCTCTCAGGCGACAGTTCTATAACTGAACATTGTCTCCTTAGGAATAGCTTCTCTGATTGTGTTCCAACCCCAGGAAGCTGAGAATTCTGAATGATAACTTTTATTATTACAACATGAAGTGTTTTCATTTTAGCTATTACCACATATGACACATAGTGTTTGATTCCCCATGAGCCTTCTGCATTTACCTCCTCAGCTTATTACTTTTGGAATATTCAAGATTATAGCCAACTTGGCTGAACTTGAAGGAACTCTTAGAGACCAAATAAAGCATCACCAGTTACTCTTCATCTCTCCAAAAGAGTGCTCTTCTAGTAGCCTCTCCAACACTGATTTTTCATACTGCTTCACACAAAACGTATATAGTCCACAGAGCTAAGGAAACTAGCATGGGGGTCATCTGGAATAATTATGTAACAGATGTTACAAAATAAAGTTCTCATCTCTATGTAAACATCAAGCATACACCTGTTATTTAATATTTACATCAAGCATACACCTGTTATTTAATATTTACATTAGTTTGCAAAAAAAAATCTCTGGAAGTACATTGCCATTGGATAATTCCATTCATTTTTCATTTATAGATTTTATTAATTTTAAAGTCAGAGAAACAGGTGAGAGAGCTCTCTCACTACTTCACATTTCAAATCACCACAGTGCTCAGGGCTGGACAGGCAACAACCAGGAACCCAGCACACAGTCTACACATGGAACCTGGACTCCACTCCAGGCACTCTAAGATGGGATTCATGTGTCTTGAGCACTATTACAACCACTACACCAAACCTTTGCAACTCTTTTTGGATTTTTAGTGTTTCCACCAGAAGAAACGATGAATGTATGAAGAAAAGGAAATGCTAATTACATTGATTACCTCCTTACATATTATATCTACATTACAAAATATCACAATATATGTCACAAATATATAATCACTGTTGCAATTAAAATTTTAATTCCCATTAGATTAAGAACTACTTATAAATAAATACTGATACAAAATTTTTGTTAATTCAGCACTTTCTAATAATTGTAAACCATCCAAGTTATAAGCCCCACTTGTGTCAGTGTGTTTGAGAATTTTTTGGATTGGCCAGGCAGAATTTGAATAAACTCTAGCTATCATCTTTATAGTCTTGTAAATCCTATATTTTCTTCCTTGATATTCTAATGCTGGGCTAATCGCCATAGCCTAGTTACTAAATCCTTGCCTTTCATGCACCAGAATACAGGCACCAGTTCGTATCTTAGCTGCTCCACTTCCCATCCAGCTCCCTGCTTGTGGAATAGGAAAGCAGTGGTGGATGGAAAAAAGCCTTGGGACTCTGCAACAGCTTAGGAAACTCAGAGGAGGCTCCTGGTTCCTGGCTTCAGATAGGCTCAGTCCCTACCATTGGGGCCACTAAATCAGCAGACGGAATATCTTTCTGTCTTTCCTTCTCTCTATAATTCTGTCTTTCCAATATAAATGAATAAATATTTTAAAATAATAATAATTAAATGGTATTCTAATGTTATTATTATAAAACTGTTTTAGAACACATCCAAGGCAGGAACATGTTAAAGCCTAAACTATGTGTCTGAAGTAACATAAGAGCATGTGGTAAAACAAAGATGGGGACACAGTTATTTAAATTGGGGTCCTTCTGTGACTTTTTGTGAACATTAGCTAGCTTGAGTCTTCTCCATTGGGAAATCACTTTAATTTCTATGTCATTACAGCAAGTAAGTAATTATCTAACATGTATTATATATGCAGTTCCATAAATCACATGCTATATATGCAACACATATTTGTACACATTTCCTCGACATTGGGTTTGTAAACTCATTATTCTCAGTAATTAGATGTTTGATTGAGCAACTCTCAAGAGACCTAAATAGTATACCATATGTTCATTTATCCTTCTCTCTCTGTAAAACACAAATATCTTTAAAAAAAATAGTACACTATAGGTTAATTTATCCCTCTCACTCTGTAAAACATGAAGATCTTTAAAAATTTTGTCAACGATTCAAGAAAAAAATAATTTCAGGATGCAGGTTATCAGGAACTCCTGTTTGTGTCTTGTCTTTTGTATTCACATTTGCATACTTGTAATATGACCTTCACTTGACACAAGTATTTATAAGAGTGCGTAGGTAAAAGTGCAGAAATTGTATGATTTAGAGACATTTCCTTTTTCCAAATTCCAACTAGGTTCTCCATCAGGCTTCCATTGTCTTTGAAGGAACTCTGCACTTTGAGACACCTTAAATGACAACAGAAAGATTCTTGAGCAAGCCTAACATTGTTTGCCTTATGGCCCTTCAGCCTCCTTACGGCGTCTGCTGCTCATTCCAAGGAATTTCGGTATACAAAGTTGAGATACCAAATTGCTGCCCAAGAAAATTGTAAGAAACTCTGTCCTTTAAAATCTGTTTGAAATCTGTATGGATTACAATCAGTGGTTTCTAGCATAGTTTTCAAAGTTTAATGTTCCCTTAAGGAAACAAAAAAAGCTTTTGGAAAGCCATACATCTAAAACACAGCTTTTTTTTCCTGTGAATATATATCTTGCTCAAAACAAAATATTGAAATCACTCTTTCAGAATATGATACCAGTGAAAAGTACACGGCCTACTCACTCTCTAGAGAAAATAAAATTTAGATTAACATGGCTGTTCATTTTGTAGTTAGTTCGGCACTTCAGACCTTGTTTGGGACACATGCAGGCCACAGCAGAGTTCCTCTGCTCAAGCAGTACTTAGGATGCTGGCTTCCTGACAATGAACAGGACATAGCTCAAGTACCTTGGTGGCTGTCATCTGCAAAAGAGAGACTTGGATTGTGTTCCGAGCTCCTGGTTCTGCCATGCGCCAGTACCAGCTGTTGCAATTGTTGGGAACTGAACCAGCAGAAGGAAGCACTCTCCCTGCCCCGTCACCCAGCCTCCTCCCTCATCTCTCTTCCTTAATTCCTCCATCTGTGTCTGGTTCAAGTAAACAAAATGCAAATTGTTAAAATAGTTAACTGTGTCACTGAGAGACTTCCATTTATTCAGGAGTACAGACACATACTGCAACGTGTCTTCACTTCCCAGTATGCTAGTCTGCAGTACACAGCTCATCTATGAGAATATATGCACAGACTGTTCTCCTGTATGTCTGTCAGTTTCAGGTCCTGCATGAAGGTTGTCTTATATCAGAAGGAACGTATGCTTTCTGTCATTTTGGGATTGACTTATTTCATTAAGCATAATGGTCTTCAATTGGGTCCATTTTCTTACGAATGATAGAATTTCAAAATTTGGGGGCCCAGCAGCGTGGCCTAGTGGATAAAGTCCTTGCTTTGAACATGCCAGGATCCCATATGGGCACCGGTTCTAATCCCGGCAGCTCCACTTCCCATCCAGCTCCCTGCTTGTGGCCTGGGAAAGCAGTTGAGGACGACCCAATGCATTGGGACCCTGCACCCGTGTGGGAGACCCGGAAGAGGTTCCTGGTTCTTGGCTTCGGATCGGTGCAGCACCAGCCGTTGCAGTCACTTGGGGAGCGAATCATCAGACAGAATATCTTCCTCTCTGTCTCTCCTCTCTGTATACCTGAGTTTGTAATAAAAATAAATTTTAAAATAAATAAATAAATAAATGAAAATAATTTCAAAATTTTAATAGCTATATAGTATTCCATGGAGAAGTGGATATACCACAATTTCTTTATCCGTTCCTTTTTAAATGGGCATCTGTATTGTTTCCATGTCTTCACTAATATGGATTGCGGTATTCTAAATATAAGGTTGCTTTTCACTTTCTCGTATGCAGATTTCACTTCAATTGTAAGTATTCCCAGAAGTGGGAGGGGTGGATCATATCGCAGTTCAGTTTTCAGGTCTTTGAGCACTCTCCATACTGAGCTCCATTGTGGCTACACTAGCCCACACTCTGACCTACAGTGTAGTCCACACCAGCGAGTGTTGTTAGATTTCTGAATGTACACCATTGTCACCAGAGTTACGTGGAGTCTCCGTGTGGTTTTTATTTGTATCTCCCTGAGAGCTAAGGAACTTAAGCATACTTTCAAGTCTATCAGCTATTCAAATTTGTTCTTTTCAAAAATGACTGCTCATTTCGTCACTCACTTCTTCACGGGGTTGTGGTGCTGTCATTGAGTTTCTGAAGCTCTTTGTATATCTGGCATGTTAGTCTTCTGTTTGTTGTGTAGTATGCAAAACTTTTTCTCCTGTTCTGTTTGCCTCATCGCTTTGTTGATTGTGTCCTTTGCTTTATAGAAGCCTATCAGCTTAATGTAGTTCCATTTGTTCATTGTGGCTTTGACTGTCTGAGATTTTGGTTACTTTTCTAACAAGCCTTTCTCTGGTAGGGCTCTTCCTATAATCCAGGGAGTAGATTCTTTACCTGTTCTCCTCTAAGACCCAACAAATTTATTTGCTCCTGAATTTCTTTCCTTATGTTTACATAATTCTTAGAATAGACTGCAACAGCACATTCATAGGGATATGGCAAAATTAGAAATTACCTTTAAATTTATGCTGTTTTCAAATTCTCAATGTATCCATTGTTCTCCACGTGTAGCGGTTTCAAAATAGTTGACCATACACAGAAGTTGTTCTAGAATCACTGTGGATACCAGATTGCCAGATCCTAACATGGAATATTTCCACACAGGCAGTCTAATTAGAAATGGCAGAGGAAAATGCTAAGCAAAGATGCTTGTCTTCATGCGAGAGAGTCAGATGTGAGACAGAGAGTAGCGGTGAGTGAGGTAACAAAATTTAATGAAAAGAATGCACACAGTGGAGAAGACAGGCATTTGAGGAAAGGAATGAATGCTCTGTCTACATTCAGACTGGAGTTCCTCTGAATGTGAGTATGGGACACACCCTTCACCTTGATTAACCTACCTCCTTTTTTGGATATTATTCATGGAAAGCTTCTTAGTGGTAGAATTCTGAAATTCCTCCCATAACGTCATCAACACAGTGTTATTGGACATAATAGCGAGTTTGGTGCAGGAGAGAGAATATTCCCTTAAGCTGGCCCTAGGAGAAGCAGGAACCTACTTAAGAAGGTTACGGAGTAAGCACAAAAGTTTTGGTAGTTAGGCAAAAGCTGGTCTGTTTCCAAAGCTTGCATCTACTTTTTTTTCTGTCAGTGAAACATAGATTCTCATTTTCTTCACATAATTTCCATTTTCTTTGTTCCTTTACATTAAAGAGGTAATACCTACCTTGCCACATGACAGAAACAGATTCTAACATATTTTCTCCACTTCATCTGTCACCATTTCTGGTACTCGTCATGATCTGCTTCTCTTCTTTTCATCCTGAAAATGACCCACAGATTTCCCTTATACATACCACAGGGATGCCCGTGGTACAAAGCTTACATATTCTCTCTTGACTGCCACAAACCTGCTGCTGCTGCAATTCGCAATTAAAAGAAGACTGTATAAAGTCTGTTCAGATGTCCCTCTATGCAGAAGTAATTGTTCTAATGGCACATGTTATAGTCAATTATGGATTGATATATTTTTCAGGTATATTATAGGCCTAAAGTTGGAAATTACAGTCTATGTTTGCTTTTATTTACAGACCTTTAATCATTTCTGTACATTTGTAACAACTCATTGAATATTTAGTAAAAAAAAAATTGAAGTTACACTTTTAAAAGTGTATGAAAATGAAAATGCAATGCAGTAAGCATTTCTATTCCCATATTTCTACAATGTCAAGACACACTTAGATAGCAAAATTATGGACCTGTGACTGTTGTTGAAGGACTATACTGCTGTAATCATGTAGTGGGTTGAGCAGTAAGTGAGGGGAAATACGGAGGATGGGAGAGAAATTCCTTGAGCCTGTGGAACTGTATCATAAAAATGAACAAAATAATAATAAGTATATGAAAAGCAAAGAATAACATCCTTGGAGCATATTATTAATATGTGCTATGTGATAAGTTATCAGAATTCTTTAATTCGCATTATGTATAAAGGCATAACCATGATCTATATTTTGTATTAAAATAGTATTTTATAAGCAAACTCATTTAGCCTTCAGTCTCCACTGAGCAAAGTTGTTATGCACTCTAATACTTCTCTTTTGGTATTCATGTAAGTACTTTCCCTCCTGTGTACAAATGGATAACCCTCTGTTTTACCCCCAAGGCATATTCAAGCTTGAAAAAGGCTGTGGCAATCTGAAAAGGGAAGTATATGCTGCTCATTCCAGCAAACCATGACTATCAAAGAGAGTGCCAAAGGGCGTTATTCATTAAAAAATGAATTAACAAGTCATTCTGCGATTTTGCTGCAGATTTTTCCTTTTACAAAAGACTAAGGAATGCATGATGCAGTGAATTCAAAAGCACACAAAAAATACATTCTGGCAGCTATTCAAATGCAAATTTGGCTTTGCTGAGTGTTCAGGTGACAGCCCTGGTGTTTATAGATTGTCTATCATTATAACAGTGAAGTGCTCAGACAATCTAATAAGGTTATTAAAATTACTTGTTTGAGAGACTAGATTTTCTTGAAATGCTTCCATATAAAGCTAATTTTGAATGGCAGATAAAGAGTACCTGATAGTTTATGTAAATAGTGACCTCAAGAAAAGAAAAGTGACCTTAAACAATTGTAAAACGCAACAAAAGCAGAAGGAGAGTTTATTGGATGAATTATGCACAATTTCTGATTGATCATTTAACTGTGAATTGAGATTGCTTCACTTTTCGGCCCATATGTTATATTTCAAATTCCTGACTTCCCCTCACAACATATCAATAGTTTGAATCATTCTTGCATGGCCAAGGCACTTGGCCTATTGTATATATCTCTCCCATGTACACAAAGTTATCCTTCATTGACTCAAATGTTTCATCACTAAGTATGGGAAAATAGCTCTCAACTATAAACTCAAGCCATTGTAATGACTTCCACACAAAGTGAAAAAAAAAAAAAGAAAGAGAAACGAAGGAAGGAAGGAAGGAAGGAAGGAAGGAAGGAAGGAAGGAAAGAAGAAAGGAAGGAAGAAAAGAATCTGACCAGAAATGGGCAGTCTACTGACAAGATATCAGAGTATAAGTTATGGCAGCTCCTTCAGAAACCAATGCATTCCAAGCCTCTGTCCACAGATTTTTCCATGGCTCTGACACTGAAATGCTCAGCTAACCAGGCTTCTGAGAGTTTTGCTTCTGGGGAAGGTCGTCCACTGATTCAAACATTCTAAGGAATATCTTCACCATCTCTGCTCGTAATTATCCTCAGGCCACATGAATGGACAATGATGATCACCAACATTTTCCCTATAATTGTTAGAACTCATTTGGCTCCTTTTGTATTCAACCTTGGCAGTGTGAAAATTCAACTTTTTCCATGTACTTAGGTTTAAAGAGTCAACAAGACATTGAAAAGTAAAAATATATGTGGAATTCTCATGCAATTGGACAAAACAGCAAAATGATAGCACCATCTCTGTTTTCTTTTTCTTCTTTGTGGAAAAGGAAAAGTAACGTTATTAAGGTTAAATTTTAATTTTAAATTAAAATTTTTTTCTGCATGAAATTCTCACATTTGCCTTTGGTTTTGTTGGGTGTTATTTCTTTTCTCTGTCAAGAGAACATCTTTAAGTATCCTTTGTAGGGCAGGTTTGGAACAGGCAAATTCTTAACTTTTCTTTACTGTGCAAGAATTTCATTCTATTTTCAAAGACAAATGAAAGCTTTGTTGGGTACATTATCCTAGACTGACAATTTTTTGCTTTTAGAATCTGGAATATGTCGCTCCATTTTCTTCTTGCCTGCAGAGTTTTCTGATAGAGGTCACCTGTGAGTTTAACTGGCTTTCCTTTATATATCAGTTGATTTTTTTCACGTGCACATTTAAGGATCTTTTCCTTAAGTTTGATAGAAGAGAGCTTGATGATCATGTGTCTTGGTGAAGATTGCTTTTGATCAAGCCTGTTGGGAGTTCTGTGCCCCTCCCGGATGTTGTTTCCCAATTCTTTGTCTAGATTAAAAATTCTCAATTTCATGGAGAGTGACAAGAACATTTGCACTTTCTTCGTATGAAAGTAAATGGTTTAATGCAGATTTTAGAATAAACCAAATTAAAACATTCTGCTTTTTATTAAGATATATGGATAAGTTCAGCAGTTTTCACAATGTAAGGATGACATTTGCCTTTATGCTATTTGCAAAACACTAGATAGATAATTTTTATCGGTTTGTTAAACAAAGGAACTTTATACAACCATGATTAATAGGAAAATTCAGCCTTCTTTTGTGAAGAAACATTGTTAACCAAGTAAATACTATCTGAATAGATCATCACGGGAATACTCCACAAAGCAGCCCATTGTTTTCCACTTAGTTCTGTTAGAACTCCCCACATGCCACCTGTACTTCAGACAACCTCAACTGCTGGGGATTTTTGAGTCACAACATACATTGAATCACCTTACTTGTTCTGAACTTAGCACAATTCATTGAATACTGGGTAGTTTCATGTTTCAAGACATTTCAAAATCATTACTGTACAGAAAGACTCTTTACAGGACCAGGGAGGAGAGCTTTCTCTGGTCCATGCCTGGTTCCAACCTTGGGTCCCCACCCTCTCTCGCAATGACCATCAGGATCGCTCCAGAAACCCCTCAAAACAAACAATCTAGAATAGACAGAGAACAACAAGGAAAGCTTAGAATCAGACAGGAAACGGTCAGCGTGGATTCACTTATACCTCACTAGGTGGGACACAAAGATTAGTTACTCCTCACTAGGGTATTGAAGATTTCTCTGCACACCCCTCCTAAAACTGTTCTGCACCTAAACTGTTGACATATGTCTTGTTAGAGTTATAGAGTTAGACTACCCGAATAAAAGCCAGGTTCAGCAAAATTATGCTTCAATGCTATAAACTGCTAAATACTGAAATTAAAATAGACACGAGACAGCTGAAGAGTAATCTATCGCCATTTTAACATGCATGGAACCCGGTTGTATACAAACTAATAATTGAAATGTCAATGAAGAAGTCACAGGATGTGGTTCAGAACTTGAATTCCTTTTTTTTTAACATATTGGTTACTCAATACCATGCCAATTAATTCCATAACACTATAAATTGTTGCTGATGTTATGCCGGTGCTTTTACTTGATAGGGATGATACTCTGCCAGCTCTACCTTCAAACCAGAAATGGTCTCCCCAAGAAACCGTTGAACTTATCTGGACCATAAGATGCTGAACTTTATGCTTGGTAAATGCTTGCAATGAAAGAATCTCATGTGAACTTGAACTGTGGTAATGCAACAAGGAGGAGGAATCCACCATGTGGGGGAGGGTTTGGGGAGGGATGGGGGGGAATCCCAGTGCCTATAAAACTGTGTCACATTATGCAATGTAATAAAAAAAAGACTCTTTAAAAGTGTGCAAATATGGCACAGTTACAGAGACTTACAATTCTGCAAGGCAAAACATTAGGACTAGTATGCTCAGGAGCCCAAGTAACCAAGAACCTGTTGATGCTAGACTTGAGCCCAAGTATGCAGGAGTATTTGTATTATCAATCCATCTATCTTTTTGTAGACTGAAAGTTTTTGATCTCCAAAATGAGTATATTGATACCTCCCCCCCTAACATGATAGTAATGGGAGATGGAGCCCCATACATGGGATTCAGGCCCTTACATGAAGGACACCAGAGACTTTCCCTTTCTCTTCTTACCAGGTAAAGACACAAAGAGAAACTCCAGCAGGGGGACAGCTCCTTCAGGAATCCAGTGTCGTCTTATATCCAGAGCCTCCCAAGATTGTTAGAAATCAAGCTTGATCGTTTATAAGCTATACAATCTTTACAATACTTTGTTTTAGCAGTCAGAACTAAGATGGGCACCAAATTTCTAGAAACAGCAACACATAATAGGTTCTCAAATATTTGTGAAACAACTAAAGGTAGGAAGAAATCTTATTATATATTGTATGTTTTATATCCCATGAGAGCTTATTATTATTGATGGTACCTCATCAAAAACCTATTTCTTTATTTCTTATGATGCTACATTCTCTACCTGTAATCTCGTGACACCAAGATGGCATACAATGATTACAATTATTACTCACAGCAAAATATGTAATTACCCTAAGACGTGAAATCAATTTATATTTAATTTATAATAAAATTTAATCTTATTTCTAGAGTATCACATTGAACAAATAGAAATCAATGCTAATATATTGATTAATAGAGAAATCCTAATAAATTTAACTATCATGCAGTTTGCACAAGAATAGGGAATAAATACATATGTATCAGAAAATACCCCATAATTCCTAAAATCAACATAAAGTGACAACAGAATATTTTATAGGATTTTTAAAGGAAAGGCAGATAAGAATTATGGAGATGGGGAAAGAGAAAGGTCTTCCATGAGACTGCAATGGATGGAACTAAGCTGATCTGAAACTATGATCCAGGAGTTTCTTCCCATGTGGGTACGGGATCTTGGCACTCACAAGGTGAGGAGTTAGCCAATGAGCCATTGTGCCGGGTCCTCAGTTTCTTCATGTATGTAATGGGTTCATATTAGGACTTGCA
This sequence comes from Ochotona princeps, assembly GCF_030435755.1. Classification (NCBI taxonomy): domain Eukaryota; kingdom Metazoa; phylum Chordata; class Mammalia; order Lagomorpha; family Ochotonidae; genus Ochotona; species Ochotona princeps. The sequence continues at coordinate 74,237,559 of NC_080838.1, forward strand.
TCAAAAGTTTCTGCTTCATTTTGTTGTGATGAAGGCCTCATTGCTAGTATTTGTAAGAGCTGGAAAATTCCAGGTACATAGTGACACATCACTGGTATTTGCTAAATATAAATGCTAATAAAGTTGATGGCTATGTTATCCACTATACCAGTAAATGGTGGTTTTATATTAGTTTTGAGTAATGCATGAGGGAACTGAAAGCTTGCTCTCCTTGGTCACTTACAGCAGGTGGTTGATGACTTCCAGCCATCAGGTGCTGCCAGTCACAACACAACACCAATGACTGTAAACTTAGAGAAGTTTACTTGTCATAAACCTGGGGTCTAGAAATGGAAGATCTGAGAAGCCTAATTGAGGAGAGCTTCTTGCTTCTTCGTGACCAGACAAATGGGGGATCACATGACAAAAGGGTCAAGAGGATGATGGAATTGTAACACACCTTCCTATTTCATCCCTCTGATTGGAAACCTTTCCCAATACTGTTGTATTGGGGACTAAGTTTCAAATCTATGATCTTGAAGGGCTGCATTTTAAGCTGAAATAAAAGATACTATTGAGGCAAAATTGCTTCCCTAGATCCCAAATGACTACAGTAGATAGCTAGCTTAGTCTAAGGTTTCCTATGAACATCATGAGATGTTTTATGTTTAAATGAACAGTTTCTCAATCTCATTTTCCATCTAAATAAAGATTCATCTGAGAAAAGTGCCATTATCTTTTCTTAGTAAAAAGGAGTTTATTTGATTGTATTATCACATAAAATGCAAGAGCTCTTCGGCTATAGAACATGAATTCAAATGACATTTCAGGATGAAAAGTTGAAGTTGCAAATTTTCTTTGAAAAAATAAATGGTATAATATTTACAGCCATTCTCTGTTAAAAGGTCCATGCAGAGAAACACAAGAATGCAGAATCATTTTCTAAGGATTTTGTTCTGTTTCCCTGGGAAGAAAATAGTTGCAGAGGGTCATTATGCAAAAACACAGCCAGACACATCTCCCCGCCATCCCTGGGAGATGTAGTTCTTGGCCGCAGCAAGTTGCTAAACCCCTTTTTCTACCTTTTTTCTCCATTCCTTCTCCTGAATTAACTTGAACTTCCAAATTATAATATTCTTATAATCAAAATATCACAAAAAGCTCACATACTTTGAATAACTGGAAGGTTGTCTTAATATATGCATTGATTCATTCGGAAGTAGTGGAGAATTCTGGTCACACATTAAATGTATGTATTTGTTAATTTAGAGTTTCTGGTGAACTTGCTTTCCTCATACGTAAACGGATGGCATTGCAGTGAAATATTAGGGGACCTGTGAGTTTTGAAGCTGGTGATTCTATGAGCCATTCTGTTCTCTTTCCAAACAGGGCCCATATGGACCTGGAGAAGGCGGGAGAAAGGACTTTCCCATAAGAACAATCAAGATTATGACCATTGACAACTGTGAAAATTGCTTGTGTCCTCCTTACTCAAAGATCATGTCTTCTGAATTATTTCAAGAACATAAAAAAAAAACAGTTTGAAATGGCAAGAGTCTAAATACTAGTGCCATAATTCTCGTATGTCTGTCAAAAAATTTGGAGACAGAACTCATTGCAATCAAGGATGAGTCTGCAGAAAAATAATAGAAAAAGGCTGTCATCGAAAGTGGTTTTGCATAAGGGAGAATCCACAAGAAGAGAATTATCATGGTAAAATCTGACATTAGTTTCCCTCATGAAATTCTCATTTATATTGACTGATCATGTATTTTATTGTGTTACAACTAGGCAGAATAATGAAAGCTATGATATTAAGCCATGGTAAAACTACCGATAACACTGTCAGATCATCATCATTATCAAAAATTATAGGATTAAGAACCTGCAAAGTACATGACACTATTCTAAACAGGGAAAGTTTCCACTTCATTTGGATTTGTTTTCTGACAATCTCTGAGGAAGGAAAATTCTAGATCTGTCTCCACTCTCAAGATTCCCTCTTCTCAGTTGATGGGGAATATGGCCTGAAAACACTCCCCACTCCTGAGAAAGGTCAGGGTCGAGGAATAAGCATTGCCCTGTCTCTGGGTGTGTCTTCATTTTTTGATGTATGATTTCAGCCCCTCTCCATATGATAAATACAGGGAAGCCAAAGAAAGCTAAAGAACTTCCTCATACTTGTACATGAATAGTGCAAAAATTAGTTGGCAATTTATAAAACAATATTTATAAGGAATCAATCAAGGATTAGTGAAAGAGACAATAGCACGATTTGCACTAGTCTGAAAAAGAAATGTTTTATATTGAGGATTTACTGCTAAGCGGAATAAATGTGAAGAAATCCACATTCAGAGATACAATATGAAAAATTCAGGAGATAGAAGTAGGAACCTTCCCAAAGAGAGTGAAAGTTAGGGCCATGCATTTGGCACAACAGTCTAGAATGCCCCTATTTTTTGTGGAAGTTCCTAGTTTTCAGCCCCAACTTCACCCTGGATCCCAGTGTTTCGCCCATGCACACTTTGAGAAGCAACTGATGAGGTGCCAAGTAATTAAGTTTCTGCCACCAATGTGGCGAACCAGAATGGGTTCTTGGCCTCTGCATTCAGCAAGGACAGAACTGGCTATTACAGAAATTCACGAAATGAACTGGTAGATGGGAAATCATCTATCTAATTTGTCTACCTAATTGTCTTTCAAGTTAATTAATTAAAAGTGTAAAAAATGACTGCTTATAAATAAACATACTTAGAGTGATATATAACTTCTTGGCACAACAATGAAAGTCAAGAAAATCAGTGGAATTGTATATTTAAAATACTCATGGAAAATAATTTGTAATCTCAAATGACAAATGATGTTACTAAAACATGTAAAAAATTGTGAGTAGTAGGACAAAATAAATTTTAGAGACACATTATATTTTACCATTAATTCTTGAGAATTAATATAACCTGTAAAACCACTTTAGTAAAACCAAAGATATTTTGGTATGTGTGAGAATGTAGGACGCAATCAAAATATAAAACCTTTCTTTCAAGGAATGCAAATTAAAATAAACTGCATAAAACATTTTGAAAACTCTTATGGACTCAAGAAAAGAGAATTATGACAAACTAGACAGAAACAACACACAAAGCGGAAAACGGATAAAGCTTTCAGAAGGAAAACACTCCAAGACCTTTGCATTGTTGCTGAGAAATAAGATATTGATTGCAAGACTCCTTCTGCGTAAGATGTAGACTGCTAGAAATAGCATCACTCCAAGGCTAGCAACAAGACAAAGTTCTCCGAAGCCATCGATGGCTGAGATCATAGGAAAAACCAACTAGCCTGGCAGTTGCTCTGGAGACAGCCTGAGCCCTGGCTGACCTGTAGCAGTGCACCGGAGAAAAAACATGGCAGAAAACTTGTAAGAACCTAAAGAGGATCCAACGGATTTTTCCTTTTCTTTTGTACAAATTGCCAAAGGCTAAGTAAGGGATGTAATGAGAACGGTGAAACTGTCAAGAACAAATGATAAAAGGGGATTTTCTTATACACACTTGTAAGGCCTTCTCCACAGACCTCCAGCAAGGTTAGGCGGCTTGATACAGGCCAGCCTTCCTGTGGTGATGCAACTTACTCGGGAAAGGAAGCAGCCTTACCTAAAGACATCACGAAAACCGAGGACAAGTGTTGTCCTCTGGGATAGGATCATAAAGCACAGTCTCCACCAGCTACAGATGTGGACAGAAGACAGTGCCATCTTTAGAGCCCTGAGAAAAATCAGAAACTTTTAACAGCAGCAACAACAAAAAAACATGTTAAGAAATAAAGGCAGAATAATAACTGTTTCTGAGACAAATAAAGTTGGATAGCAAGCATTTTCAGTACTTTGATAAATGTTAAATTTCTGAGGGCAGAAGTAATGTAATACCAGAAAAAAAACTAACTCTACCGAAAGAAATGGAGATCTGACCTTTCAAATAGCTCAAAAGAAGAGGAAAAATGAAAGCTTCCTATTAATGCGTAAAGCAAAAAATAGTAAACATGTATCGTGGTATTTACAGCATGTGTTACAAAAAATGTAAGACATCGATAATAGAATATGTGGGAGGAAAAACTGAAACTATCGGGTGGTGAGTTTTCCATATTGAGCTGTTATTTGATGATAAGCTGTAATTAATTAAATACATAGCTTAAATCCCACGAGCCATCTACTAAAACAAGTTTGAAGCAGAGATACAAGTACTAAACCAAAGACAGAGATGAAATGAGCCACACTGCTAAAAATCAATGTTCTTTCTTCTGTGTCTTGATCTCTGGCAACAAAAACGTCCTCTACCTCTGCATTTCACCAAGACTTTTGTGGCCAGACTATGATCTCTGTATTGCCACACATATTTTAAAAATGACCCTTTCACTTCTTGCAAAAAGATCTTTGTTAAAATAATTATTGGAATTGCATTGCATATTCAGGGAATTTCAGGATAATTGATGTCATCATAATATCAAGCATTATAATTTAAAGACATGATATAGGTTTTGGCACTGTAGGATAGTAGATAAAGCAAGGGTCTCTGACACACCAGCATAAGGGAACTGGTTTGTGTCCTGCTGGTCCACTTTTAATACAGCTTCCAGCTTCCGCCTAATGACCTGGGAAAGGAAACAGAAGATGGCTCAAGTACCTAGACCCCGGTGTCTGACGTGGGATAATTACATGACATTCCTGAATGCTGGCTTCTGTCTGTTTCTGAACTGACACTTTGAGCTGTTTGAAGACTGAATTGGAAGATGGAAAATTGTCTGTCTCTCTGGACTCTGCTTCTCTCTTTATATAATTGACTTTCAAATAAAAAAATAAATATTTAAAACAAAAATGACTTAGTACTCCATTTATTTGGTATGACTTTGACTGTCTTGATTTGTATATTAGAACATTTTGTCTCAGTTTTATTTTAGGTATTTTAATTTTTGCTGATATTTTATCCTGTGTATGTTTTTATGAACTCGATTTTCTATTTGCATATGAAAAGACAATTGATTTATTTCTAGGATATTTGCCAATTCACTTAGCAATTACAACAGTTAATCCGTGTTCTCTTAGAAAAATCATGTCAATTATGAACAGTGACACATTTCTTTATTTCCTATGTGTACACAATTTATTAATTTTACTTGATTACATTGACTGCAAATTTAGATCACATTTTGAATATAAATGATAGTATGGAAGTCTACTTTAGTACCAATTTATGAGCACTGTTTGGGGATTTTAACTTGTTCTAGTTTGTTTTTAGTTGTCCATATTAGATTAAAGATGGCCTCTTATATTCCTACTTCCATTAAATTTTTGATAATGAATATTTAATTTTCATTAGATTGTACATCTGCGTCCTTTAAAAGAGTCATAACACTTTTCTCTATTATTTCTTTAATTGCACAAATGACTCTGCTTCCTTGCCTAATATTAAATCACCTTCGCATTCCTGAACAAAGGAAGCGAAGAGAAACAAAATGAAAGAGGCAGAGAGATTTCAGTGGCTCTAGATCAGTAATACTTGTCTAGTAGTTTTGCATCCGTGCTCATTCCAAATAATGCTATTGGGTTTTGGGGTTTTTTTCTGTTTTACAATGCTTTTGAAAAACTGATGGTATCAATCATGCGGATTTCAAAGATGAGTTTCGAATTGTTCTTCCAATAAAAGTTCTGACCAGGGTAAGAAGAAAAAGAAAACAAATAAGGAAAGGAGAATATACACTAAAACAGAAAAAAAAAATAGGGATTCACTTTCTCTTAAAAAACGTTGTCTTGATACTTGTCAAACTTGCAATATTGAGAGCAAGTTTTGCAAACTGTGACTTGCTAGAACTCCATAAAATAAGTAGATTTATTTTACGATGTGCATTGTAACATTTGGCAGAACTAGTTATAATCATGAATAATCTGTGAATCGGTTCACCATGCAAATTCTTGGTCAAATGTTTCCAATGTCCTTGAGTCACACTTAATTTCGTAATGCCTTGATAAATTTATGAATTTTTTTGCACAGCATCTAAATGGTCATTGTGTACATTCTTTTTTTTTCTTTTTTTTTTTTAAAGATTTTATTATTATTGGAAAGCCAGATATACAGAGAGGAGGATCTTCCATCCGATGATTCACTCCCCAAGTGAGCCACAATGGGCCGGTACGCGCAGATCCGAAGCCGGGAACCTGGAACCTCTTCCGGGTCTCCCACACGGGTGCAGGGTCCCAAAGCTTTGGGCCGTCCTCGACTACTTTCCCAGGCCACAAGCAGAGAGCTGGATGGGAAGTGGAGCTGCCGGGATTAGAACCGGCGCCCATATGGGATCCCGGGGCGTTCAGGGCGAGGACTTTAGCCGCTAGGCCAAGCCGCCAGGCCCCATTGTATACATTCTTGATACTAAGCTACTGATCCTACTGTTCCCACGTTGAAACATAGTAACAGTGCCAAGGGTTGGAAATGTGGTGTTTTCAAAGCATAGTGATATAATCTTTCCAGTTGGAAATCCATTTCTGGTTCCATTGCGGATACTGAAGCAGAGTAGAAAAATTCCCTGAAGAATACTTTGAGTGAGATATTTTATAATCTAGGAAGAATAAAGGTCTTCTCCTTTCTTCCCACCCAAAGAGAATTAATTCTTTCTTGTACCACGATTGGAGGATCAATGTGCAGAATATGGTCTAGGAGTCAAACTCAGTGAGAGGAATATCTCAGCATAGTTTTGATGGTGTTTTTGAGTAAAGTAAGACTTTGAAAAGCCTCAGTTGCTATTGTCTTTTGGATTCTGTTCCTGATGAGAATTGTAAGATATACCTGATGAGGTGGTAAGATAGTCTGATCATACGTATTTCTTTTTCTAAAACCAATAGCCAACTGAAAATATGAATCAGAAAAGGAAAAATCCAGGTAAATAGCAAGTCTATTTAAATCAGACTTATTCTAAGAAACAGGAATATGTCTCATGGGCAAATCATATTTCAGCCAAATTTTCCAGATAATGCCATGGGAGCTGGCAATGACTCTCCTGTCAATAACACTCGGTACATTAAAACTGGAGAATCTTTGATGACAGTAAAATACTTCATTTACCTAGAAGTCCAACTGGAAATATTTGAAGTGTCTAAGACTTAGATACACAGGTGTTACTCGAATGTCTTTCTTTCGAATACATAACTAATAACTTGTATATACTTAATTACACGGTGCTGTACAGTGCATGTGAAGGTGAGAAGCAGGGCCTGGCATGATGGCACCAGTAGCTAAGTCCTCTTCTTGCGTGTGTTGGGATCCCATATGGGTACCAGTTTGTGTCCCTGCTGCTTCATTCCCCATCCAACTCCCTGCTTGGGGCCTGGGAAGGCAGCGGAGGATGGCCCAAAGCCTTAGCACTTTAGACCTGTATAGGAGACCCAGAAGAGGCTCGTGCTTCCTTGCTCCCGGCTTTGGATCAGCTCAGCTGCAGCCATTGTAGCTACTTGAAGACTGAACCAGTGGAAGAAAAATCTTCCTTTCTGTCTCTCCTTCTCTCCATAAATCTGATTTGCCTTTCCAATAAAAACAAATAAACCTATTTAAAAAAGGGAGTGAGAAGTAAAATGATCCAAGAAATTCAAAAGGAACAGTATGTTATAAAAATGTAAAAAAAACTACCTATTTAAGAAGAAATTTGTGTATCAATGAGACTGAAATGTATTAAAGTGCACTTACAGTCATAAGAGATTGCGTTCATCTAAATAATAAATGTGTGAAATGATGTTTATATGACATGTGTATGTATACATTCATTTGCACTCACAATATATTGGACTCTGTCTGACTACTTTATATGCAAAGAAGTAAATATAAGGAATAAGAGGGATTGAAGCCAAATCAATGTCAGCACTATACTTGTATTATAACTCCTTGATAAGGACGATTCTGCAATAATAGTTTAGAAAGGTTAAATCTACACTACTAAATGTAAAAAAAAAAACCAAACATTTCCTTGGTTTTCCAACAAACTCTATGATTAATTATATATCCTGTGGAGCAGAACTTCTTTTAAATAACATTGCGTTTTATAATAGCACTTGCATACCCTATAATGAAAAACAGTACTTTTAACAAAATGCATCATGAAATACCTTCCAGTTGATCTTAAAAAAAAAGAAAAAACATAGTGTATATATGGATAAAGATAACATATTAAAGAGTATTCTTGCTGATAAAGACAAATATGTAAATTTCCTTAATAATTTCATTCTTTCCATAATTTACATTCATCGTGTTATGATCACATAATATCTGGTTGATTTAATCTGTTGAACAAAAACAGATGGTCAATGAAAATGTCAGTCAATTTTGCTGCCTTCTTAAATTAATGACTCAATTTCACTAAAATGGCTATTCTGCTACACAATTATTCATAAAGCTACATTGATAAATGTACATAAAATAAAATAAGTAGTGTAACTAAATTTGGAGAATTAATAGTTCCCTCAACACAAATGCAAGATTCTACTGATAATTACATCTGATATTTGTAACTTTATCAGTGAGATGTTCGTGCAAAATAGAGTAAAAGATCATGCAGTGCATCAAAGTATACCTGAGGGACTTCAAAAATGTGCATATGAATTGCCTATTAGGAAAAACTGCAAGGCTTTCAACAATTTCAAGTAGCAAAATACATTTGTGCTAACTTAACGTCTCTAAACAGATCCAGTGTGAGGCGACAGAATGATCAGGGTAAAAGAGCGTCATTCAAAGTAATATGAAATCTTCCAAAACTGAAACAGAAACAAACAAGAAATCTGTGGTGAGCTATGTGGAAGAATAGAGAAGTTGTGGATTCTTAGAAGACATTTATTTGGACAATTCTCTGAAGAAAATAACAGTTCTCTATGGACAATTTCTTTTCAGAAAGGACTTGATGATATTAAAGATGAAGGTTGTAGTGGCAGCTCACTCATTAAACTGAGCGAAAAAAACATGCTCTAATTCAAGAGAACCAACAAGAAATAAGTAATGTAGCTATCTCAGTTGATTCAGTTTACAAAATCCTGAAGGAGAAATTAAAAATAAGCAAAATTTCTGCTCAGTAAGTGCCCAAACTGTTGTGCCCAATTCACTGGCTTTCAAAGGACATTTTGAAAGAAGGAGGGTCAAGATCTCTCAGCAACAAATCATTGTAACAGGAGATGAAGTCTACCTTGACCAGCAGCACAAGGTACCCAACGGTAGCTAAGAGGTAGAACTGCTCTAATCACATCAACAGGGAATAAAAACAAAAATTGCTGGTATGCTGAAAGCAGCTTGCTCGTGGACACTTCGGAATATGACAGCAACAGGCTCAGCTGACCAGGAAAGCCAGCCAACATTAGATGCCTCGCTTAACCATTTTCAGTTTCATTTTTGCTTCCCGATGTTTAAAAATCCTTTTAAAAAAAGACTGTAATGGCAAACTTTAAGCTTCTAGTGCCCTAAGTTGTTGAAGAATGGAATACACAATTACATATATCCTGGTTTCAAAAAATGTTGCCATAAAGTACCTGAGCTTATGATAAGAAATTAATTTTATATTTCTCTTTTAATTGCACTGTTCTGTAAGTGCTCTGGAAGGCCCCTTGTATCCTTCCAGGAAATTTTATTTGTTGAGATATGTAATATATAGAATATAAAATGAGATTTTAAAAATGCATATGGGCAATAGCATTGACCCAGGTAAATCATAAAATAGTCATGGAAACAAGTACCTGTGTGGCTTGAAAGAAATGACTTAACAAACCAAGAGAAACAGTGGAAGAGAGGAAGTATTGAAGGACAACATACTTATGATTGCTCTCAAACTGAGGTACAGCTTGTTTCCCTCTGCTGCAGCGGTCTATAACAACTGCTAATAGGAGCAGACATTAAGCACAGCTGTTCAGTGCATCCTTATAATCTTTCCTTGACATAACCATACGAATGGGAAAGTCTTGACACGAATAGGTTAACAGACAATATTGGTGACTATCATAGAACTTCACATCACTACCCTAAGTATGATAAGGAAAATGTATTTTCAATTCCCAAGAGCAGTTTACACTAACTCTTTAATGTGTTTGTTTATAAAACAGTTATTTCCTAAATATACACAATAGACCAGGAACTACTCTGAGTTAGAGAAATATTCTGCCCAAGGAACTTAATTATTGTGAAAAAAAATGATAAGTAAACACACAATTAGAACACAGTGGGATAATAACAAACATCCACATCATAAAATACAATACAGAGAAAAGTTCAGCTGTCTCAAAGTAAGAAAAGCAAATAATAAGTTTTTGTGTGAATATACCTATTGATTATAAGAATTCAAAAAATAAATCTTAAAGAATACAAGAAAACACTCCTTCAGAAGACTGCAAATATTTATGGTAAAATAACTACAGATAGCAGATAGGTGGTTTGATGATTAATTGGTAGACAGAGGTTCCATAGCAAGGCTCACAAGTCCAAGGACCATGTATGAGTAGCCACCAATTTATACTGGCTATTTGCTAACTGGTTTGGTTTATGCCCAAGACTAAAGCCCAAGACTAAACGTTTTTGTGCAGCCTTAGGTTCAAGTTCTTTATTGTATCCATATGGAGATATAAGAGAACAACAACATATGTATACCAAATAAATGAGATTCTTTCTCTTTTTTATTTTCTTTAGTTATTTTAGAGGCAAGGAACGAGAAGGAGAGAGAAACAGAGGAAGAGTTCCGTTCGGCTGGTTTACATTCCAAACGCCAGCAATAGCTGAGATTGGGAAAAGCTGAAGCTGAGAGTCAGGCACTCCGTGCAGGCTCCTCTCTCATGGAGCAGACAGATACCTGTTTATTGAACTATCACTGCTATCATTTTTGGTGTGCACAAACACAGGAGCAGAGCAAGAACTCAAACCAGGGACTCCAATACACTCTGCAGGCATGTCAAGTAATGCTTGACTACGATTCAGCTAAATGTCTGCTGCAGGCTGATAGCTTCCATGTTAGCAAAGAGAAGCTGGCAAGTTATTCTTATGCAAGGAAGTTGAGGCCTGGCCTCCCGCTGGCTGTTGTGGGCAGCTGGGTAGGGCAGCAGATGCACGGTCTTTCTCTTGTTTCTCTCACCCCTTCTGTCCTTCTGCTTCTAAGAAAAGAAAGGAATCTATTTTCTTAAAAAAAATATGTAAGCCATGGAAGACACAAGAAATTAAATAATCAAGTACAGCCTGAAATCATCAACATTAAAATAATGATTATTAAATAAATAGCAATCAGAAATTACTACAACATGGTGTGTCATTTAAAACATAGCTAAACATGTTACTAGGATTATGATGCTATCTGAGCAGTTGTCCAGGTACAATTAGAGTAGAAGCAGTGAGAACTCACAGTACGAATGATGTCAGAGCTAACGTAGGAACATCAAGAAACCTTGCATCAATGAAACAGAAGTCAGAGGGCTGGAAAGAGTGAGAGTGGCAAAATAGAGCGTAAATCATACCATGAACAACCATCCTGTCCTGTGAGCTGTGAGGAAATATGTCACTGTATATAGATGATTTACAAGGTCAGAGTCACATTTTAAAACCACCACTATGTCACAATCAAGGGGCGTGAAAATATTGGAGGCATTGGAAGTCTACATGAGACTGACTACTCTCTAAAGGTTTGAGGTTGAGAGCTGTATAACCAAGACTGTCAGCCTTTGTGAACAAGGCCAACTGTGGAGTTACAGAAGACAGGGCAAATTAAAAGATTTTTAAAATGCCCATGGCATCCCTGGCAAGTCTCAATGTGTTAGTGCTTTAAGAGTTTTGAACAAAATTGTGAATCTTCTGAAAACAACTCTTCTACTTTGAAGAAGCAGCATTTGGCTTGTCATTAGTCCCTGGCACAAATCTACAATCCAGAAAACTGGTCTGTTTGTTACAAATTCAGCATTATCTGACCCGGAAAACTATAGGTTGTGATGTGCAACATCATACTCATCAAATGGAAGCAACAGTACAGACAGTTCTCACTTTGCAAGGTTGCAATATGCACAAATTACAATCCCCATGGTTTGGTAAAACACCAGTCCCCCAATTACACAGCATAAACTTTCAGTACCACAATCAGTTAACTTAGAATGAGCACTTTAAATACCAAGCTCACTGCTAGCTCTTCAGTCTACACATAGAAACATAGGTAGTAGATCTGTTCCACAGCCATTGACCAAGCATGCCATTTTTCTAGGTCGATTCATTTTTTGTCTCTATTACCCAGTACAAACATACTTAGAAATAGAAAGGAACTACACTGTCTCTCCATTCCCCAGTCATAACCCTATGGCACTGTGGGAGACAGCTGATAATCAAGATGCAGTATGCCAACACAGATGGGAGTGTGTTGAAGCTTTAAGGGGGCTTAGAGACCTAACTGCTGATATGAAGCTAGTGCACAGCTTGCGGCTTATAGTCAAAGGGGCAAAATTCACATGGTGAGACATGCAGCTGTAGTGAATCAGGGATCAGGTTTGGTCTGTGGATGGTATCACATTCTCCTGGCAACTGCTCAACCTGAGACAATAGCATTTGTCCTTTCTAAAAGCAGTGCCCCAGCCTAGCAGTGCCCGAACATCGTGCCTCAGCTCTTTCACCTTCCTCTACCTGTTAAAGATGATCAGAATCACTAATCACTACAAGTGGAACAAGCTGCTAACAATAGGACAACTGAAGAACATAGCCAAGCCAAAGTATTCGACCTCTAATCCTCAAAGCTCCCATGTGTCTCAGCCGAAAAATGCTATCTTTCCATGGTTAAAGGTCACAAAAAATATAATTCATTCCAACACCACTCTCCTGGCTTTTTTCCCTAATTTTTATCTGTAAGCCCAGTGCGAGCTGCGAGTTCCCCCTAGCTCTTCTGGTCCATGCCCTTGCAGCATCAGCACCTACAGAATGGCACTCCTGGGTTCACTAGATGTGCCCCGACCAGAGTCATCTGTGACACATTGCTCACCTCCTTCGTTGCTTTTTCTCCCTTGTCTTCCAGAAGCTCCCAACTACGGCCACATTCTCCTTCCGAAGCTGCTTCCACATTTCCAGGTATCACTATACCCACCAACCCACTCAAGGAATCAATGAGTGTGTTTTCTGTTACTCCAGCAAATTATGTCAGACTGAGCATTTTATAAAGAAAAGAAGCTTAGCTTGCTCACAAGTTTTACAATCGGAAGTCTAAGATTACATAGGTCCATTAGTTAAACTCAAACAGAAATGGAATCCATCAATATAGAAGGGGCCAACCATGTTTGGCAACATGTATAGAGCAAGCAGGTCTTAGAGCAAGTTTTTCTCACAGGGTTCATTTGTGGGAATGACACTAATCTCCTTCAGAGACAGTCTCCGCAGTTATCTAATTACCTTCCATTTGGCCCCGCACCCCAAGGTCTACGTTCCCTTAATGCTTTCACCACCTCTCAACTTTGCCACTCTGGGGACAAGGCTTTCAAGACATGAGCCTTTGAGGTGAAATCTTACACCATAAGAAAATTGTAGCCAGCGCTTTGAATATATCATAACACCTTCCTCTGTCTTGCAAGGTTGCTGCAGAAAATTCCTCAATCTTATGGGAGCTCTTTTAAATAGAACAAGTCACTGTTTTCTTATTGTTGTCCAATACTCACTTTGTCCTTAATTTCTGATAGTTTATTTCTAGTATGTTAATCTTTGGATTCATCTTCACAGATATAATTTGAACTTCCTTAATCAAGCTTTCAATACCTTTTTCAAGGCATGGAAAGTTTCAAGCCAGTATTGTTTCTTAAGAAGCTGTTTGTATTTCTGAGGGTTTCCCCTTCTGTGACTCTGATCATGAAGGCATTGTTTTCTTGATGACAGTCTGAAAGTTCATTAAGATGAATCTCGTTTTCTCTCACTTCATCTCTCAAACTTTATCTCTCAAACATCTTTTTCTCAAACTTCATCCTAAGTTTGCATCTATATGATTGTTCTTTTGAATTTCATGTTGGGTAAATCACATGTTTCCATTTTTTTATCAGAACCAGTTTCTGGAGAAATATCGTATTTAATTTGGAACACATTTTTCTCTTTTTTCAGTTTTCATCAATCATTGAGTTGGTTTCTAAATATTGGGTTAGGGCCAGGCGCGGTAGCCTAGCAGCTAAAGTCCTCGCCTTGCACGCACCCAGATCCCACATGGGTGTGGGTTTTAATCCCAGCAGTGCCACTTCCCATCCAGCTCCCTAGCCTGGGAAAGCAGTCATGGACTTTGCAAAGCCTTGGGGCCTTGCACCCACATGCGAGACCAAGAGGAGGTTCCTGGTTCCTGGCATCAGATCTGTGCAGCTCCGGCTGCTGCAGCCACTTGGGGAGTGAGTCAACAGACAGATCTTCCTGCATGTCTCTCCTCCTCTGTGCATATCTGACTTTCCAACAAAAATAAATCTTTAAAATAAATAAATATGTTAAAAGTAAATGCGAGTTCTTAACCACCTTCTGTGACCACCTCATTGACATTTCAATTTTAGTTTATACACAACATATAACATACATAACATAACATGTTATACATAACATCATATCATCTTAAATTAAGGCAAACATGTGGTATTTAACCTTTTGGGATTGGCTCATTTCCCTCAGCATTATGGTTTCCAGTTTGGCCCATTTGGCCGCAAAGAACTGCATTTTGTTTTTTTAATAGCTGAGTAGTATTCCATGGAGTAGATGAACCATAGCTTTCTTATCCAATCCTCTGTTGATGGGCATTTTGGTTGCTTCCATGTTTTTGCAATTACTGATTGTGCTGCTATGAACATAGGAGTGCATGTTGGTTTCTCATAAAACAAGTGTTCTGGATATATTCCTAGGAGTGCTATTGCTGGATCATACGGTATGTTGATTTTGAGTTGTTTGAATGTTCTCCATACTGATTTCCATAGAGACTGTACCAGCCTGCAGCCCCACCAGCAGTGGAGTAGGGTTCCCTTTTCCCCGCAACCTCGCCAACAAGTGTTGTTGGTGCTTTTATTCATGTGGGCTAGTCTTACTGGTGTTACTTTTAACATATTGGTTACTCATTACTATGTCAATTAATTCCATAATGATGTAAATTTTTGCTGATGGTATGTTGGAGCTTTTAATTGACTGGGATGATACTCTGCTGGCTCTGTCTTCAGACCAGAGAGGGTATACCTAAGAAGCCCTTGAACTTGACTGGACAATAAGATGCTGGACTCTATGTTTGGTATATGCTTGCAATGGGGGAATCTCAACTGAACTTGAACTGTGGTTATGCAACAAGGTGGAGGAATCCACCATGGTGGGAGGGTTTGGGGAGGGGTGGGGAGAATCCAAGTACCTATGAAACTGTGTCACATAATACAATGTAATTAATGAATTAAAAATAATAAATAATTTTAAAATAAAATAAATAAATAAATAAATAAATATTGATCAGAATATCACATTTCTTCTTCATCTAGTAAGATTGATAACCTATGACAGCTATACTCTACCAAATCAGCCATAGCAGGAACTCCAGATGCTTCTCAAATTTGTTTGCCAGTCCTTGATGTCACTGGTCCCCAGCTTAGGGATGTGCCAAATCCTGTCAGTATCTAGAAGTGGGTAAGCAGGAATGCCACCTCTTTGATGCTGTTGAAAATCTGGGATGTATGTTCCAGCTCCTCAAGGAAAAGGTGGAAGCTGGAGAGTCTCTTCTACTCACTGTACACCAAGTCAGGAGCTAGATCTGTGCTGAACGCTTCAGTTCTAATTCATACTACCTACTTTGAGCTTGAGATGATAGTCACTGAAAATGTACCCATTTCAATGAAAAAAACCATATCTCTGTGTCTTTGGTCTAGTAACACTCAGGAATACCAAGTTCTATCAACATTTTTGGTTATTTAAGAGCTAAGCCCTCAGATGCATGCTATAAATGTTGGGATAGTCAATATGTGCACAGCTCCTTTCAGGGAGCACCTGTAGATCTGAATATATTACTGGAACAAGTCCGATTAAAAAGGGGTAGGAAGTGTCTACCCAGTTTCAAGTTTACAGGCATCTCTTGTTTATCTGTCCCACCGGCTCCCAGATGCAGACCATCCCAAAGCCTAGCCCACAGGCAGCAGCTGAAAATGGAAGCAAATACACCCTTTCCAGGGAAAAATGCGAAGTTTGGTCTTTTAGATTATTGTCTCTTGAACAATCCAGGCTTTACAGCGAACAGGAATACTGACAGGTCATTCAACTCCACCCATTATTCTCCCCTCTGAATTTCAGGTAGACTTGAAATTCCAAGTGCCTATAGCTGGAACATTTAAGAGCCACATCCTCTGGGAGGGCCTGGAAACAATGAAGAATGCAATGTAAGGGAAAGGTGTTGTGCCTGCTGTGGGATCTGTGCCCTCATGCTCCTCAGCTTTTCCTATCTACTTGGATGTGCGTGCTGTCCGTGGCTGTCCCCAGCGTGGGAGACTGTCAACGAGTTCCAGGCTTTCTCTGAGAGGATCGACCCATAGGAAGCTGCTTATTCTGTGAAGGAAAGATGGGAAAGTCAAAAGTCTGTGTGCATCATTTTGCTAACATCACTATCCATGCTGTGGGATTGGTGTTACTGGTGTTAATACGCAAATTATAAAGATGGAGAAAGTAGTCCCAGTAGGATAGGAAAATTGAGCTAACTCATTTCCTAGTTGGTGACAGAGTCAGGATTGTTATATTTGTGTTTCGACTTCAGAGCCTTATTCTCAAAATTTTCTTTTTATGTAGATAGCCAGGTTAAGAAGGATTGCGTAGCACAGAGTCTGAGTTTTCACTTGTGAAGCGTAATAGTTTTCTATTGTTTTGTCTTGACAGTTAATTGAGGAAGATACAGAATGTTAAGCATCACTCTTTATGCATTATTAGGAGGCCAAAGAAAATAATTTAACTGAAATATCTGGTCTTTCTAAATTGTCTAGCTTAGTTTAACATAAACCAAGCACATATTGACTCACTGAAGTAGATCAATAGGACTGTACAGTGGGGATTACACCCATCCAACCGGCCATTTCCATCAATATCTATAGCAGAGTTAGACAATGCTGTACACTATCTCTGAGCAGAACTGTTATGACCCTCGAACAAAACCAAGTCATCTGGGAATACAGAGTCCAAACAGAGGGTAAGCAGAGAGCACAGACGCCGTCAGAAGGTGACTCCAGGCCACGTGTTAACGATGCGACTCAATTAAGAAAACAATACCAGTTCTAAAATACGGAACTCATGACATTGGATTAGAAAATCCCAATAGATGTTTGTGAGCATGCATTTTGATAATTACATGCATATGCTGATTTCTAATAACGCTAAAATACCAGCAAATATAATTAATAAAGATACTTAAATATATAGGCTCAACAGCATAAGATGAGATTACAGTAGGCAAGTGATAGCAATCTCATTTGTGAAAATGCAATGCATCAGTAACTGATTTGGCAAATCACAAATCTGAAATCAAAAGATGTATGGTTAGAAGTGGTAAGAATCTTGCAAAAATTTAACTTACAGACTCATGGAAGAATTTGCAATTGCAGTCACCAACCTCTTAAAGCGAGACCAAAGGTGCAGAACTGAAAAAGATAAATTAGCTTAATTTTTCACAGTACAAAGTTAGACATCACCCTCCCGTTGTCCTGAAACATCAGGAAGCAATTGTTCCTTCTGCATGTTGTAGAATGTGAAAGTCTATTTATAGAGAGCTTGAAAGGGGAAGATTAGGAATTTAGTCACAGACATAGAAGACAGAAGTGAAACAATTAAATGAAAATAGAAACAAAAAGGAGCCTGCAATAGTGATGGGAGAGATCTCTTAATTTCCTCATTCTTTTTTTTAAGATTTTATTTTTATTGCAAAGTCAGATATTCAGAGAAAAGGAGACACAGAAAAGAAGATCTTCCATCTGATGATTCATTCCCCAAGTGAGCCGCAACAACAGGAGCTGAGCCAATCTGAAGCCAGGAAGCAGGAACTTCTTCCAGGTCTCCCACGTGGGTGCAGTGTGCCAAGGCTTTGGGCCGTCCTCCACTGCTTTCCCAGGCCACAAGTTGGGAGCTGGCTGGGACGCGGTGCTGCCGGGATTAGAACTGACACCCCTATGGGATCTGGACGCGTGCAAGGTGAGGGCTTTAGCCACAAGGCCACTGTGCCAGGCCCCCTTTCTTCATTGTTTTGGCTCTGAGAATATCGTGCACTAGTCTAACGTGATAAGACTGAAGGCTGAGAATGATTTTATCAAGAATAATTTTTAACCCAAGATGTGAGACCATATCAAGGAGGGGCATCGATCAATGGTGAGGTCCTCCCTAACAGATTGTACTTACACTAGTTTCCTCATTAAATAACAGCAAAAGTCCAAGCATTTGGGGATAATTCTAATGATCCGTTAATGGGGAGGTCACAGATCAAAGCTTATTTGAACAAATCAGTAGGAAAAGGAAATGCACAATTAACTGAGGAATATGGTTACGTATGTATCTGACATTCCAAGATATAGCTAAATATGTCATTGATATATTTGCAAATGCTTATATTTATATACAGTAGAAGAGATACAGAGTGAAAATGACTTCATGGTAATTAAACAAGCTATGTACACAAAGACTTACAAAAGAATAGCTACAAGAGAATAATTTAGACATTACATGATTAATATATTGTGAATTAAAAATAAATTCTTTTTGGGCTCACATTGTGGAGTTAGTGGACTTGTGGAAGAGTAGGCAGTTATTTCAGGGTCACCTGCTTGGAACGCACTGCCCCATCACCTAGGTGTTCCCACCTGCCCACCGTGACTCTCACCTATCACCTGAGAGGAGACAGTATTGTATTGTTGTATAACTACTCCCCTCACCCTTGTTGAGTATATCAATCCTCGTGGTTAGCCCACAAGCATGTGTGAATGCTTATTCCCTCACTATGAAGTAGTTTCCACCTAGTGTTTCTACCTCTGTAGAAAGCAGGGATGTTGCCTGCACATTGATACATTCATTACCTCTGTCAGTTTCAACATAAATGAAAGAGGATGAAGAGATAATACTAGGAACAAATTCAAGGGATGACTATTTTTTCAGAAAGTTTCTTGTAACCAAGAGCATACTGTTTATAGATTATGTTAACTTGGTTAGAGTCAGACCCATCTAGTTACTCTGGGTGTTGTTATGGTATTTTGAAAATCTAATTAAACCCCCTCTGTGCTAAATTTAAGTAAGAAATATTGTTTTTGCTTATTTGTGTGGAACCCATTGAATTAGCAGAATAAAGCAGGAATTCTGTCAATAGACAGCAACTGATTATCTTTATTTCATGTGTTTCCTATGAATTTACATGCCTGGGTTCCTCAACCCAACTGCAAGCATTTCAGGGATACTTATATGGGTGTGCTTGCACATACATAGGCATGTGTGTAAATATCACTTTTCTCAAGGTCTTGTATCTGTGCTTGAACCCTGACTCATACAGAGCAGTGGCAGTTACTTTAGAATATTCCAAGAAGTTTTGGAATACCAGAGGACAACAAAGGCAATCGAGAGCAGGGGAAATTTGCAAATAAACATTTTTTAAGAACCAGAATAGCATTAAATGTTTCAATAACAGGGACAGGTATTGGGCTCAGTGATTAAGTCACATTTGGGAATTTTGTGTTAGACTGGTTCAAGTCCTGCCTACTCCATTTCCAATCGAACTTTCTGCTAATAAACACCCCTGGAGGCAACAGTTGATGACTACAGTACCTGAGTCCCAATAACCCACTTAGGAGAACAAGAAATATAGACTTCTGATTTGATCTGGACCAACCCCAACTGTTGCATGCCTTTGGGTTGTGAAACTACATTCTAACTCTTCTCTCCTTCTCTCTCCATTTCAAATAAAATGAAAATTAAAATAAAATATTTTAAAATAAACACAAATAATTGAAAGTTTCAACAATAACAACTTTTGGGACATGATTTAAAAGTGATTTCAATCATCTAAGGTAAAATAATGCATAAAATATTATATAGGCTGTTTTTGCATCGACTTGTGTCCTCAAATTAGTAGGTTAAAATCTACAGATATAGTGCTTAATAACATAACTTTATCTGTAAGTGGATCAGTACAAATTCAATTAGTAAAATCAAGAAGATATCAGATTGGAATATGGTGGGCTGTTATCACCAATACGATGCACTTACCAAAGGGGGCTTGTGAACAAAGACAGACACAAATACACACAAACACACACACATACACACACACACAGAATATAATGGAAAGATAAAAACAGATATTTATTATGCTTCCAAATTTTAAAAAAGCCAAAGAAAGTCTGCAAAATAGTGGAAACAGGAGAGAGGCAGAGAGGAGTGAACAGGGCTCTTCCTTATAGTCCTGAAGTATAACCAGCCCTAAGGACATTTTGACTTTAGATGTCTGGACACCAAGACTGTGTGACAGCAAATCTCTTTTGTTTAAGTTACTTAGTCTATTTTAGTTTGTTAAAGAATCCTTAGAGAACTAATACAGTCTAAGAAATTTGGAAACCAAAATTTTCATATAGTTCTTGCTTTTTAAATTCATTTTCATTTTTACTTGAAATTAGAGAGACAGAGAGACCCATTTGCGTGTATGCTTCCCAAATGCCTATAGTCATCATGGCTTGTCCCACCAGAACCCTGAATTCTAGAACTCAGTTTGTTCTCCCATGTGGGTGTCAGAATCCAAGTGCTTGAGCTATCCCATGCTGCATTCCAGCATATGTGTCCCAGATAGTGTCTTTGATATACCAAATATCACAGGTATTGCAGCCCTGCACAGCCTGGTCTGCCCCAAATCCCAGCTCCCATGCTCACCAGTGGGAATAGTAGCCTAGTAGGGGAGCTCCCTGCAACCCCCTTCCAGGTTCACCCACTATCCCCAGGGTCTCACGTGTGCTGGTTGGGTGCTGTGGCCCAGTCTGATATGTATGTCCCACCCCACCTCAGCTTTTGCCAGTGGGTGCTATAGCCTGGCTCAGCCCGGCCCACCCCCAGTTCCAGCTAATGCTGGTGGGAACTACAGCCTAGCCAGTCCAGCCAGCCCCCAGTCCTGGCCCTAGTGTGAACTGGCTGGTATTGTGGTTTAATCTGGCATGACCCACACGCCATTCTGGCTCTTGGATTTGTCAGCAGATGATATGAACTGGTCCAATCTGGCTTGCCCCAGATCTGAACCATAGCTAAGCCTGTGGGTACCGCTCACTGGCCTGGTCTAGGCTGCTTCCTTTCTTGGTTCTTGTGCTTACCTGCAGGGACTATGTCCTGACAAAGGAGTTGCCGAGCTCCTCCAACAGAACCTCACCCAATTCCAGATCTCACATCCACCGGTGGGTCTATGGGCCAGCCCTAGTTAGTCTATCTCCTGTGCCACAGGAACAGAGGGAAAGTACTGTGAAAACATGTATGGGTTTGCATTCTGGAGGCAACGTGTGGCTAAACCAAGTGCCCCAACTTTCCTATATCAACAGTTAGTCAGCTAGCCCCAGAAGTGTATCAGTCAAAATCTACATGGCTCTCTGCTTCATCTACAGTAGCTAACTTGGTATTTAGGTACTACAACAATTAACCTGGAAAAGATTGTAATATTTTGGTTACCATTATTTTTTAATGATGATGTCATATCTACCAATTACAAATTAGGTAAAATACATGAAAATTTTTGGAAACTATCATAGATGAAAAGGAGTAAGTTTTAAGAAAATGTTTCATAGTTCAATTAAATGAAGTAACATTGAGAGTCAATGTCAGTGTACTGTTATTCTCCAATACTCACACAGTAAATAATTATTGGTCACATCTGTAATAACATTACCATTTTCTTCCTAAAGTTCATCAGAAGAAAGATCTCCATGCTTTTGTTAATTTTAATAATGAGAGGGGAAAGCTGTGTTCATATCTTATTTATCAGTTCTTTTATAAATGTGAAATTGTATAACAATTGTTTAGGCAGTTCTTCAGTTCTGCTTATTTGTGCTGTCTAAAACTAAGTTAACCCTCAGCTGTACGTAAATAAAGTGTTATTTGATGTTTCACGGTATTCTTTCTATATATTATTTCACATAAATGAATGGTAAAAATTCCTTCTAAAATCCTCCTAAAACTACTTTCTTTCATTCTAACACTTTCTACCTTAAATTATGCAAGTCTTACACTCCAAAAAAGATAGTAAAGAAAGTCAAATTTCCTTAACTCCCATATTCTGTTTCACATCACTCCTTTTCAGTTTAATATCATTCATTAGAATCTTCCATTGTCAATATTTGTTTGGAAACCTATTTTAAAGATTTATTTATTTTATTACGAAGTCAGATATACAGAGAGGAGGGGAGACAGAGAGGAAGATCCTCCATCCGATGATTCACTCCCCAGGTGAGCCGCAACGGGCCGGTGCGCGCCGATCCGAAGCCGGGAACCTGGAACCTCCTCCGGGTCTCCCATGCGGGTGCAGGGTCCCAAAGCTTTGGGCCGTCCTCGACTGCTTTCCCAGGCCACAAGCAGAGAGCTGGATGGGAATTGGAGCTGCCGGGATTAGAACCGGCGCCCATATGGGATCCCAGGGCGTTCAAGGAGAGGACTTTAGCCGCTAGGCCACGCCGCCGGGCCCTTGTTTGGAAACTTTTAATGATAATGATGATGATAATGATGATGAACAGACCATTCAGCATAATTGACAATTAGACCAACTGTACTGTTCTCATTGCCAATGTAAGACAAATAATTAGCCTGCTGTAATATTCTTTTTTATAACAGACAACCAATCGATTGGTCACATAATGGTGTCAAAGACTCTGTCTCTAAGACTTTGGGCTTAAAGAATTGAAAAATCTAGTGTTTTTCAAGTAGTAGCAATTATTGCATACGGGAGAGATGGCTAAAACACAGGACCTTTGCTTTGTCTTTGGCCTGTGCACAGTCCATTTACAGGCAACTGTGAGAACTGGGCCCTCTGTGTCCCTAGGAGCCATCATACCAGGTTTAGCTGCATTGACGTGCATTTGTTACCTTTAACACTGTGTTTGGGGAATCCTCAAAAAAACCGCGAGATTAAAACTGCAGCAGCCAGAACTCGAATATGTTCCTAAATGGGATGCCAGCTTTGCCAGCAGTGGCATAATTCATTATGCCACAACACCATCCCAAGGATACAAACCTGAAGAGCCCTGTGCCATCTGTGCCTTTACCTTTCCACGCTGCCTTATGCTACTCTGAATCCACTTAAGCTCTGGAAGTGCACCAGCTGACTTGAGTCCCTAGCCTTTTCCATGTCTTGTTCATGGATCTTTCCATTTCTATGGAAATGGAACACATGAAAAAGTGCTCAAGTTCCCTGGCAATAAGGGAAATCCAAATTAAGACATCAATGAGGTACCACCTAATGCCAGTAAGATTGGCGCATATACAAAAAAACACAAACAACACTTGCGAGCGAGATTGTGGGGGGAAAGGGAACCCTACTCCACTGCTGGTGTGGCTGCAGTTTGGTACAGCCTCTATGGAAATCAGTATGGAGAACACTCAAACAACTCAAAATCTGCATACCATATGATCCAGCAATAGCACTCCTAGGAATATATCCAAAACACCTGTTACACAAAAAACCAACATGCACCCCTATGTTCATAGCAGCACATTCAGTAATTACAAAAACATGAAAGCAACAGAAATGTCCATCAGCAGAAGACTAGATAAAAAAGCTATGGTTCATTTACTCCATGGAATACTACTCAGCTATTAAAAAAAATGCAATTCTTTATGGTCAAATGGGCCCAAGTAGAAACCATAATGCTAAGGGAAGTGAACCAATCCCAAAAAAGGTTAGATACCATGTTTGCCTTAATTTAAGATGACATGATGTCAATATGAAAAACAATATATGTAAAATGTAATACTATCTCAACCTCAAACAGCCTATCTCACATGCAATAGGATATTGTAAAGTAACCAATGAACCAACAATCAATGTGAATCAGACTGTTTATGAACTACATCAAAGAACTGTTAAACCTAATATACTTTTAATACCCTACGTTATTCCATAATGGGGAAGGAGAGCCGAGAAATCTTCCATCTCCCTAGAATGTGTGAGGAAGACGTGAAATATAACCTACCAGGATCATAACTGGTAACTCATGGACAACAGACTCGAATCAGCATTAGACAATAGTTAAACTACAAAGACATATAAGGGAGAATCAAGAGCGATCCTGATAACCTCTTAACAGGAGGTCATATGCACAGAGCGAGGTTGGGGGGGACCCCAGAGTGGAGCAGGGGGACAGGAGGAGGCTTGTATTCCAAACCCTGAAGACTCCTGGAACCTCTCCAAGGACCATCAGTATGAGCACCAAGGACTACATCCCAACTGCCAAGGAGACCACAGGGAATTGGAGTGCCTTTGGAGGCCGAGAACTCTGAGGTCATCCAATCCCACTTAGATCTACCACATGGGCTGGAAGAAGTCCAAATCCTTCCTTGCAGGATCCAAGGGCATCAGAACAACAGCCAGGAGCCCTGAGCAGTCCGCAGAAACAGAAGAACAGTAAATTTCCTTGGGGACTAAGGAGAGGAGCTTTCTCTGGTCCTTGCCTGGTTCCAACCTTGGGTCCTCACCCTCTCTTGCAATGACCATCAGGATCGCTCTGGAAACCCCTCAAAACAAACAAACAAACAATCTAGAATAGACAGACAAAGAACAACAAGGAAAGCTTAGAATCAGACAGGAAACGGTCAGTGTGGATTCACTTATACCTTACTAGGTCGGACAAAAGATGGGTTACTCCTCACTAGGGTATTGAGGATTTCTCTGCACACCCCTCCTAAAACTGTTCTGCACCTAAACTGTTAACATAAGTCTTGTTAGAGTTATAAGCCAGTCTAGACTATCCCCCCCTCCAAAAAGCCAGGTTCAGCAAAATTAAGCTTCAACACTATTAAATGCCAAATACTATAATGAAAATAGACACGAGACAGCTGAATAGTAATCTATAACCTTTTTAAGGTTTATAGAACCTGGTTGTGTATAAACTAAAATTGAAATGTCAACGAAGGTGTCACAGGATGTGTGTGGTTAAGAACTTGCATTTTTTTTATTAACATGTTGGTTATTCAGTACTATGTCAATTAACTCCATAACGTTATAAATTGTTGCTGATGTTATGTTGGGGCTTTTAATTGATAGTCATGATACTCTGCCAGCTCTACCTTCAGACCAGAGATGGTCTCCCCAGCAAGCCATTGAACTTATCTGGACAATAAGATCCTGGACTCCATGCTTGGTGTATGCTTGCAATAAAAGAATCTCATGTGAACTTGAACTGTGGTAATGCAACAGGCGGAGGAATCCACCATGGGGGGGGGGAGGGTTTGGGAAGGGGTGGGGGAATCCCAGTACCTATAAAACTGTGTTACATAATGCAATGCAATTAATAAAAATAACAAAAGAAATCCATAAAAAAAGAAAAAAGAAATCCACAATACAGGTAGTCAGGAAGGGTCATACATGATGGAATCTACAACCATGAGCTAGAAATCCACAAAAATGGACTGAAATGTGTACCTTCTTTGTGCCTCTGTCCTTGGGGACAAAGATAAACTACAAGAGCCGTGATTCTTTGTGTTGGTTCTAACTAGAGAAACTGAAGAATCGAGTGACAGTAGAGTGATCTACAAACCAAGCTGTTACATCCCACCAATATGATGAGTCTGCAGAACAACAAACATGGGAACCTAAGAGTGGTCGTTAATTCTTCTCCTGCCTTTTAATCACCCAAGAGAGTCCTCTGCTTCTTACGCCACGAGAAACACAATGAAAGAAACCTGAAAATTTTGGAAAAACAGGTTAACACTTTGCAGAGGCATCACAATTCCCAAACTGCATTCTACATTCAACCGTGGAATGCCAACTAAGTTTCTTAGCTAGCAGTTCCTTGAGACCTATTCTGTTCTGCTTGTAGAAGATCTCTCAGGAATTTTGTGTGGTTCCCAATTTGAGTCATTATACTTATTGTTTTTGGAGGGGGATACGCTGTATTTCTAATATAGGTAAACTGCCTTCTTTAAAAAGGAGAAATGACTACCAGAGGGATTTTTAGCCAGTGGTAGAAGTTATCATCTTGCCCAACGTTAAGCTGGAGAAGCATTGGGAGCCTTTTGTAATTGTCCCAGACATACACCAGAAGTATATATTTTTAGAAACACAAAACAGTACGTCCCACTCTACTGCTGGAGTCCAAGCACCTGGAAGTGCTGAAAATCATTCAGCTTGGACAATTGAATATAATTGAAGGCAGAGCTTGGCCGGTTAGCTCAGTAAGTTAGAGCATGGTCCTAGTAATTGAAGGCAGAGTCATGTAAAGAAAATTTGAGCTAAAATCACTATTTACATGTTGTAAGCAGTTCATTTACATAACTTCTTATAAGTTTCTTTGCTGCCTGACACAATGGAACAATGGCTAAATCCTCACCAAGCACCGAGATCCCATATGGGAGCCAGTTTGTGTCCCAGCTGTTTCACTTTTCATCCAGCTCCTCATTTAATACATGGAAAGGCAGTAGAGCATGTACCAGTTCAGGGGACACTGCACCTACATGGGAGATCTGGAAGAAGCCCCTAACTCCTGAGTTCGGATCTGCCACTTAGGGAGTGAAGCAGCAGATGAAAGATCCCCCCTCCTACGTATCTCCATATCCCATTCCCTTGTAATCCATGGCCCATGCTTACAATTATGTTGGTCCCAGAGCCCCGTCTTCCAGCAGGGTGGTGTACCAGCCCAAGGCCTTGCCTGCCTGGCTGGGTCCCATGTAAACTCATGCACTTTTCCGAGGATTCATCTGTCAATATGCCAGTGTGCCAGCATCTGCTCCCCTGATATCCTTTTGAAAAAAATAGAATAGGTAACTATGTTGGCACACTGGTATAGCTAATACAATTTGGCATTAAGCAGGACCAGAATGTAACACTTGCTTGGGTATAAGGCAACCTAGACATTCGCCGATAGCTGGGGAAGAAGATGTGTTTCTAAGAAACAGGGAAATAGGGCAATTTTACTGTGAGATTATGAACTACTGATACTCATTATGTCAAATGGTAAAAAAAAAAAAGTCGTCAGGATCATGGTAAGTCACTCTTTGTTGTAAGCTTTATAGAGCTTGGTTTCATAATTACCAATGGGACAGTTCAATGAAAACAATATAAACTAAGAAACAAAATTGAAATGAATGATGAATGCTTTAAATGTTTTGAATAAAACATCAATGTCCTCAGATCGATAGTAAGTAATGTAATAAGAGATATAATACTAAAAAAATTGAAAAATGATAGCTAATTTTATTTCCCAATTTTATGTACATATCAGTGCACATGTTCCAGAGCAAATTGACTCAAGTCATATATGTAAAGATAAAAAGCAGGGAGGTATATTTGTACTAACTTTTCATTATTATGAATAAAATAACCCAAATAAGATAAATTATGAGGCCAAATGTTTATTCTGAATTACAGTTTTTGAGATTCACAGTTCACAATTGAGTTGCTATATTGATTTGGGCATTTGCTGAGCTGATGATTAAAGCAGGTGCGGAATGACTTCTGGGGAACGTCCAACAACCAGGCTACTGCACTTGCAGGTAAGCAAAAATGCTTAGACTATGGTTGTGAGGAAAGAAACCCAGAGGATCTTTCCAGGTCAGACCAATGCATCAGGCTGGGCTTGTACAGGGTATGGCACCTGTAGGCACACCCAAGAATTGGGTGTGGACTGAGCTGGCCTGCAACATCCACCAGTACACATAAAGGCCAAGACTGGGGGTGCACTATGCCAAGTATGAGTCTAGCACCTACTGACAGTTATAGATCCAGGTCTGGGACTGGAACTGGTGTGGAAACTTGGCAAACCCTCCTACCATGCTGTAGCTCCTGTTAGTAAGCATGAGAATCAGGGCTGGGTGTGTGCCAGACCAGGGGAGGCTGCTCCACTTCTTGGCAAGTGTGTGGTCTGGCTTGAAGGAGGGGGGGTGGACAGGCAAGGCTGTGCCAAATCATAGCACAATGGGCATGGGAGCCATGTCAGGGTGCAGACCATGCCATGCTACGCTATCGCAGCCAACCGTTTGTATGAGAGCCGGGGATTGGAGGAGGCTAGGAAGGCTTTGGCTGCAGTATCTACAAGTGACAGGAATAGGGGCTGGTCAGACCAGTCCAGACTGCAGGATTCAATGGCGCTTAGGGCATGCCAGCTTGGGTTGGAACAATCACTGCCATGTGCAAAATTTATGGCTAACAGTGGGCTCAGAAGAGAAGCTAATGGGACTCATCTGCTGTGCTGTGGTTCACACTGGTGAGTGCAAGATCTGGGAATGAAGGCAGACCCGGTTGAACATGGCTGCAGCATCCCTTGGCATATAAATGGACTAGATGTGGGATGTGCCAGACTGGGCCTGGCTCCAGCATCCACTGGTACTCGCAAGAGCCAGAATAGGTGTGAGACAGGCTGAGCTAGATTGAGACATGTGCTGATTCACATGAGAGCCAGGTTTGGGGGTGCACCAGGCAAGCTGGGTTATAGTGCCCATCAATAAGAGCCAGAACAGGTGTGAGCTGGTCTGTCAAGGTCACATTGTGTCAGTGAAAGATGGGCCTGGAGGCAGGCTAGGTTAGGCTGAGCCAAATACCTATTGGTGTGTGCAAGATCTGCAACTGGAAGCTGGTCTGATAGGGTAGCTTTAGGAACTCCCCTGTTAAGATGCAGCCCCAGCTTGTCAGCATGAGAACTAAGCTTGGAAGCATTCCAGTTCAGGCTGGGCACCACTTAGCATACATGTGGGTTAGGTCTGGCATTGGGCCAGGCTAGGCTATTCTGCAACATTCACAGGCAGGTGTGAGAGGCAGGATGGGGTACAGGCCAGGCCAGGTCAGAACGCAATACCCACCAGTTCACATTAAGCCCAAGACCAGGGACTGACCAGGCTGGGCTACACTGAAGCATCCCAGCATTAGCTGGGATTAGGGGCAGGCTTGACAGAGCCAAGCTGCAGCCCCTGTCAGTGAATGGCATAGTGAAATGGGCCATGCTGGACTGGCCAAAGCACCTAAGAATGTACTCAAGACCCCAGGTAAGGAGCAAATCAGTTAGGGGGATGCAGGGGCACCCCGCTGAGCCATGGCTCCCACCGGTGAGTATGAAAGCTAGGACTGGGGAGATAGGGTTGCAACAACCATCAGCCTGCACATGAGCTGGGCTGACAGAAGGACCAGGCTGGACTAAACCACTGCATCCACTGGCACATTCAAGAGCCAGGATATGTGCCAATTGACTGGACTTTTCTGTAGTGTCCATTAGCAAGTGCCAGAACAGGGTGAAAGTTGCATCAGACTGGCTAGCACTACCCCATAGAAAGTCCGAGACCCAGGACTTGGAGTGGGTATAGTGGCTACTCCTCTGCTGAGCTATAGCTCTCACTGTTGAGCATAAGAGCTAGGGCTGGGGTGGTCCAAGTTGGACAAAGTGTCAGCACCCATCGATATATGCTTGTACTGATTCATAGGTAGCAGTGAGCTGAGCTAAGCTGGAACAAGCATAGGCATATGCAAGAGCCCAGTTAGATATTGGCACTAACCAGACTAGTCTGCTGTACACGTAGGCACGTGTAGGAACTGGGAGTTGGGGCAGGCCTGGTGCGGTTAGTGAGGGTCACCTCAACTAGACTTTAGTTCCCGCTGGTGTGTGTAGGAGCCAGGTCTGTAACACATTGGGTTTGGCTGGAATACAACACTAGTCAGTTTACATGGTACATGAGGCTACAGACAGAATTGACAAGGAGACTGTAATTACAAATGTGTCAGATGGAACCAGATTCTCTGCTGGCTGGCATATGCAAGAGTCATGTATGGGGTCATCCCAAGAGAGGCTTCTTGGGGGAATTCCCAACCGGATCACTGGACTCAAAACTCCAGCCACAGAAGAACCATAGGATTGTGGTCCAGCCTTGGAGTGCATGTTTCACAACTGGGTCTCCATGATTGCTATGCCTGTACAGTGGACCACATGCTCAGGTGTATGAGGGGAACATGACAATCAGCCTATTCAGGCTTGTAGAGGATACTGAGTGCCATGTAAGAAGGAAAGCAGAACAACTCTGCTGGCTGAGCTTTGCCAGCAAGTGTCTGAGTGAATGGATGTACTGGGGTGGACTCCTCAGTCAATGCACTTCGGAAGGATTTTCTCAAACTTGAAGCAGCAAAACCGACAGCATCTCAGAACTCTGAAAAGTACTCAAGCGATACCCTCAGATCACTCTTTTCCGTGCTGGCATTTCTAAGATGACATCAAGTGGACATCCCCATCCCTGGGTACTGATGTAGTTTGGCAGCTGCGAGCAGAAACCTCCCAATCCTGCCCCCTCTTCACACTCCATACATGAGAAACAGGAAGAAAAGGAAAATTAGAAGCCTTTGTTCCACCTACTTCCTCCATACTAATGGGCCTACATTCTTGTCAACTATGTGAGCAACATCAAAAAATAAAACTAAAGGAGAGAGAGAGAGAAAGAGAGAGAGAGAAGAAAGAAAGAAAGAAAGAAAGAAAGAAAGAAAGAAAGAAAGAAAGAAAGAAAGAAAGAAAGAAAGAATTGAGTTTAATTTTAATATATATATTTATTTTAGAGACAGTGATGCAGCAAGAAAGTGTGTGTGTGTGTGTGTGTGTGAGAGAGAGAGAGAGAGAGACAGAGACAGAGAGAGAAAGAAAGGAAGAAAAAGAAAGAGGGCACACACCCGTGTTCTGACTCTCTCCATAGCCGGGAGCCTAAACCAGGAGGCTGGAATTCAATCTGCGTTTCCACATGTATGGCAGGAATCCAGTTACTTGAGCTACAACACTAGCTTTCCAATATTTACATTAAGAAGGGAAACTGCACACAAATGGTTATCATATTAAATACATAATCAACTCGGACTTCGCAACAACAAGGAAATTAGTAAACCATCAAATGGACTGCTTACCGTACACTTTCCTCATAACTAAATAACACACAAAAAAATCAAAATAATATTTGTCATCACTCTAAACTATTGCCAGCAACTGACGGAAACTGCCAATTTGCCATATTCATGTTCACAACATGCTAAATATACTCTGCTGTTACTTCATCCATGAAATGCCAACATGCCTAGAACAGAGAATTTTCACCATCTCTTGCCGTGGGACCTGACTTGCAGCAATCTATATTTAGATCAGAACTCCATGGGCACTTGATGAACTCTACCTTTCCATGTTGGCTTTCTTATATGAGAGAGAATATATGGTATTTATTCTTTTGTGATTGACTCATTTCTCTGAGCATAATAGTTTCTAGTTGGGACCACCTGGTTTTGAATAGAATAATATCGTTCTTCTTGACAGCTGAATAATATTCCATTGAATAGATGTACCACAGTTTTTTTAACCATTCTTCCTTAGACGCACATCTGGTTTGTTTCCTTGACATTGCTATTGTGGATTGTGCTGCTGTGAATATAGGATTACAGATCCCCTTCTTGTATGCAGATTTCACTTCTGTTGGGTATATTCCTAAGAGCGGGATTGCTGGGTCACATGGCAGGTTTATTTGCAATTTTCCAAGCACTCTCCGTATGGATTTCCACAATGATTGTACTAGCCTACACTCCCACCAGCAGTGAAGGAGGGTACCTTTTTCCCCACATCCACGCCAGCATGTGTTGTTTTTCGAATTCCGAATGTAGGCCAGTCTCACAGGAGTTAGGTGGTACCTCAAGGTGGTTTTCATTTGTATCTCTCTGATGGCTAGAGAGCCTGAGCATCTTTTCATATATTTATTAGCTATTTGTATCTGTTCTTTTGAGAAATGTCTGTTCATTTCCTTTGCCCATTTTGCTACAGGGTTTATTTTTTCACTATCCTTGGGTTTCTGAAGCTCTTTGTAGATCGATCCCAAATATTAGTCCCCTGTCACTTGTGTAGAATGCAAAAATTTTTTTGCAGAGATGATGCTTACTAAATGTACAAAATGGATTGATGAGATTAGCCAGTTAAATCTTTTCACCAGTAAGGCACTCAACAGCCCATGAGATATTTATTAAAAATGTCAAGTAAAACCTCTTATTTTTGTATCATAGTGTCAAATAGCAGTAAAATAAACACGTTAAGATCCTTAATCTACTGCTATGTTTTACTGTAAAATTTACCTTTGTTAAAATTTGCTTCTGTTCAAATTTGTTGAGCTCGCACGTAAAAGTATCCTAATATTACTTTGACTGGTATTTTCTAATTACTGTATAATATTTTGGGAATGCAAATTTTATTTGAATGTCAATTACAGTTAAGCATGTGCCATTTGTTTTTCTTGCTCAGGTTTTGTAATTTGATGGAATGTTTTTATTATAGTTTAATAAATGTTTGCTTTATTTAAAAAAAATAAAAAATAAATAAATAAAGCCTATGGCATCCGCAAAAAAAAAAAAAGAAGGGAAACTGGAGTTGGTATTCAAGCCAGGAATTAAAACGAGGCATGCATCTTAAATGCCATCTTAACCATTGGACTAAACACCCAACCCTTCATGAGCTTTTTAATGAATCCTCCAAGTGTTCTTTTTCCTACTGCATCCGTTGTGGAGGTATTCCTGATAAAGGAGAAATGAGCAAGAAAAATACACACGTTTATTTTATATAATTTTTAGTGATGTGGAAACCTTCATAAATGCAGACCCAAAGGAACATGGCAATCTATGCATTGTAATGCTGAATTGATGAAGTGTAGACAGTTATGGGGAAGTATGATTGGAAAGAGTTTGCAATTTTGATTATGAACTGGGGAAAACTGGAAGAAGTCATTTGTTCAGATTCGTCTTGGCAATTTCCTGTCTGGAAAAAAGCTATTCCTTTCCTCTGACAGTGGGGAAGGTATATGAGCTTCTCAGGATGCCAGTTACATAATCTGTTTCAGTGGAAAATGGCAAGGGCAAGAAGAGAGCAGTCTTGCTGCTTCTGTCCTTTCCTCAAATACCAAGGTGTGCATGAGTTCTCTCCACATGTTGGCTCAGAAATTTAACATCTTCTAATACCTTCGATCCATAGACTTTCCACTCAGATACAGTTCTCAAGTATTGACTTTCTTCCATCACTAGTATAATCCTAGGTAGGTTGCATGAAGTTCAATGTTTGGTCAAAAAATCAAATGATACACATTAAACTTTACATGCGACATTCCCTGCATAGCTTTCTTTCTTCCTTTATCTTTCATCCAAACTGTATTAATTTCTTTTTTTAATATATTTTTATTTTGAATTTTGAATTGTGAGGTACAATTATGTGTAGGCTGGGATTCCCCCCAAACTCCAACCCCAAGTCAGATTTTCCCATTTTGTTACAATAGTGTAGTCCTTCATAAGGAATCATAATTCTATCCATCTCTTATTTAATTGTACCCCGACGTTGTTGGTACAGACAATGTCAGACAGTCCAGCATCCCATTGTCTACACATGTCCAACAGTTTCATTGGGAATCCATCTTTCATCTGGATGCAGTGATGCATGCTCCATTATAGCCCCACATCTGTATATGATAGACCCCGGTACTCCATCACTATACATTACCATAAGTGAGAAGCCATGAAACAAGGTCAACAACTAGTATGAGCTAGAACAGCCACAACAATAACGACATCATCAACAAATTACAATACCATGAAAAAGAAAAACAAACAAAAAAAACAGGACAAAAACACGAACTATATTAATTTCAGCAGCAAAGAACTTAATCTCTATTTCCTTTCACTAGCAAAGCAACTAGTCTTTAAGCTCCAAATTTAGGTCTCCACTGTATCTCCACGCAAAAAGCAATGAAAGAGCAGAGTTCACCTGATAACTTCCCCTCAAGAGTCTCAGTCCTAAACTAGGCACATTCCAATGCCAAAGACAGTTCTTCCTGCTCTATAGTTATGACAAGGGTTAAGCTCAAGGTTCAGCCTTCACATCAACTACAAAAATAAGTTGATGTATAAAGTAATCGAGTATATACACATATTGTCATAGATGAACTGTAGAATGGAGGCTAGCATACCAGAAAATGAAGACATGTGGCAGTATACATCTCGACTCCTGGATAAAAGGAGGATTCCTAATGAAGCAGTTAAATATACTTTGACAGCATGAAGCTAGCTCTTCTACCTGTACCTATGATTAGCAGAAAGTTTAATTTGTTACTGCTCCTACAGGACTATACTACTGTGATAATATGGGGAAGGGAGTATGGGAAGAGAGAGAAAGGGGGAGGAGGGATCCCTACATCTACAAGTCTGCAGCATTTGAGAAATAATACTATTGAATTAAAAAGTGTAAAAATATAATGTCCATCAGAATCAGAAACAAAAACTAACGCTTTGAAAATATGAGATGAAATTATAAATGTTTCACTTGTATGTTTAAGATGACACATTTTGGACATGAAAATGCTAATTATAAGGAGCATGAATGTCTTCAAGTTTTACATTTTCTTTGTTTTCTGCAAATGAAGTCTGCAAATTGTTAATTTGGTGGCATATAAACAAACTGAAGATAATTTCAAAGTGCATTCTAATGTAAATCTATTTTTAACCATATCATCGTCATTCACAGTGATTTGTGCTAGTATGTGACACATTATAAATGTTGTATTGAGCAATATTTTCATTTGCTCCAATATATTTATGATTATGTTTCTGCATGCTCTTATTGAAAACCTAAGGGAACATTTAAATCAGTTATAATATCGCTTATCCTTTGGATACAAATAAGATTGACTTTCTTTACCTACAAAAATGATATTAATAATAGAGTTGTACAATATATCTCTTCACCTTGATTTTTCCAAACAATATTAATTACAAGTGCAATCCATTGGAACATTTTTTAAAAAGTAAAATCAAAAAGTATAGAAAAAGTAAAAGGTTCATTTGACAAACCTGATACTCAAAGTTAATTTTAGCTCTTATTCTAGGAGAATTGGGCTCTTTGTAATGCATTGCTTAATATTTAAATGTAAGTTAAAAGTCAAGCACACTTGCAAATAATTTTCACGCATTTTAAAATATCAAATGTCATCCCACATTCACTTTCAATCTTTTTTGCAAATGATAAAAAAATTTGGATTTTTAATTTCAGAACCGAGAACACAAAAAGAATTCCAGCGTTTTAGTTACTAGAATGGGATTTACCAGCAAATATTTAGTATAACATCACAGTCTTCATAAAGTTTAAATCTCAAAACTCTAAAATAAGTTGTGAGCCATGGAATTACTTCAGAAGTGCTCTTAAGGTGGTTGAAATGCTTCTATCAGGCCATTTGTGTATACACTTACAGTAAGCCCATGAAGCTAAGCATTTATTTGCTCTTGATTTGTCTCTGTACACAGCATTGTTTTTCAAAGTAGGTTACTTATTAATTCAACTAATAGTTATTGGATCCTAGCCTTAAGACATGCATGCTAGGTAACATAAAAAAAGAAGCAGGCATCGTTGTCTCCAATGAACTCAGAGTAGTAGAAAGGCAGACATAAGCAGTCATTTACAACAGAATATGATGGCTACAACAACAGAAACATAAGCATAGCACTACTGGAACTCAGAAGGAGAAGCTCAGTCTGCTCTCTATGCCATGACTCAGCACCTCTCCTAGCACATCACACTGGTTTGAGGTATTATTCTAACCTTTTATCTTTTTTTTAAATTAATTACATTGCATTATGTGACACAGCTTTATAGGTACTGGGATTCCCCCACCCCTTCCCAAACCCTCCCCACCCCCCATGGTGGATTCCTCCACCTTGTTGCATTACCACAGTTCAAGTTCACATGAGATTCTTTCATTGCAAGCATACACCAAGCATGGAGTCCAGGATCTTATTGTCCAGATAAGTTCAATGGCTTGCTGGGGAGACCATCTCTGGTCTGAAGGTAGATCCGGCTGAGTATGATCCTCATCAATTAAAAGCCCCAACATAACATCAGCAACAATTTATAACGTTATGGAGTTAATTGACATAGCATTGAGTAACCAATATGTTAACAAAAAAAATGCAAGTTCTTAACCACACACATCCTGTGACACCTTCGTTGACATTTCAATTTTAGTTTATACACAACCAGGTTCTATAAACCTTAAAAAGGTTATAGATTACTATTCAGCTGTCTCGTGTCTATTTTCATTATAGTATTTGGCATTTAATAGTGTTGAAGCATAATTTTGCTGAACCTGGCTTTTTGGAGGGGGGGATAGTCTAGACTGGCTTATAACTCTAACAAGACTTATGTCAACAGTTTAGGTGCAGAACAGTTTTAGGAGGGGTGTGCAGAGAAATCCTTAATACCCTAGTGAGGAGTGACCAATCTTTTGTCTGACCTAGTAAGGTATAAGTGAATCCACACTGACCATTTCCTGTCTGATTCTAAGCTTTCCTTGTTGTTCTCTGTCTATTCCAGATTGTTTGTTTGTTTGTTTGTTTGTTTTGAGGGGTTTCCAGAGCGATCCTGATGGTCATTGCAAGAGAGGGTGAGGACCCAAGGTTGGAACCAAGCAAGGACCAGAGAAAGCTCCCCTCCCTGGTCCCCAAGGAAATTTACTGTTCTTCTGTTTCTGCGGACTGCTCAGGGCTCCTGGCTATTGTTCTGACGCCCTTAGATCCTGCAAGGAAGGATTTGGACTTCTTCCATCCCATGTGGTAGATCCAAGAGGGAGTGGATGACCTCAGAGTTCTTGGCTTCCAAAGGCACTCCAATTCCCTGTGGTCTTCTTGGCAGTTGGAATGTAGTCCTTGGTGCTCATACTGATGGTCCTTGGAGAGGTTTCAGGAGTCTTCAGGGTTGGGATACAAGCCTCCTCCTGTCCCCCTGCTCCACTCTGGGGTCCCCCACGCTCTGTGCATATGACCTCCTGTTAAGAGGTTGTCAGGGCCGCTCTTGATTCTCCCTTATATGTCTTTGTAGTTTAACTATTGTCTAATGCTGATTCGAGTCTGTTGTCCATGAGTTACCAGTTATGATCCTGGTAGGTTATATTTCACGTCTTCCTCACACATTCTAGGGAGATGGAAGATTTCTCGGCTCTCCTTCCCCATTATGGAATAACATAGGGTATTAAAAGTATATTAGGTTTAACAGTTCTTTGATGTAGATCATAAGCAGTCTGATTCACATTGATTGTTGGTTCATTGGTTACTTTACAATATCCTATTGCATGTGAGATAGGCTGTTTGAGGTTGAGATAATATTACATTTTATATATACTGTTTTTCATATTGACATCATGTCATCTTAAATTAAGGCAAACATGTGGTATCTAACCTTTTGGGATTGGCTCATATTCTAACCTTTTAAAAACACTTTATGAGCCGAGCACTGTGATGCATCCAATAAGCCTCCCACTGCAATGCCAGCACTCCTTAGGGTCACTGGATGAAATCAGCGCTGCTCCACTTCTGACAGAGCTTTCGGCTGCCATGCCTGCTAAGGTAGCATAAAGTAGCCGAGGATTTATGCTGCTGCCCTCCAGATGAGGGGCCCTGAAGAGCCTCTTACCACACAATGTTGGCAGGATCCAGTGCAGGTCATTATGGTCTCTTGTGGAATTCATTAGAGGACAGAAAGTTCTCTCTCCGTTTTTCAAAAAAGAAAGAATGAATGAATTGTGGGATTATTTTGTTATTGAGGAGAAGATACTCTTAAATGTGTGAGTGACAAAGTCTGTGTACTTAAAAAGTGTACAATGTGTCTGTTGTATAGAGATCACCAAAATCAAATCAATCAGCACATCCATCACTGGACATTCTGTGCCTTAGATGTTCACAATTTGTAATTTGTAAATTGGAAGTTTATACCGTTCAATCAACATTAATCATTTGCTTAATTTCACCATATTTTAGAAGGTTTTTTTTTACCAATTAACATTGCATTTCTAAATATATTTTTTCTTAATTTTTAATATTCAACAAATGCCATTGTATTCTATGTTTTATCTTGTGAATAGAATACTTTTTTAAAGATATGAGAATCGGGTATACTGCTGAAAAGAGTTAAAAAAGTTATTTTACTGAAATTCGCTATTTCTTTTTTAGCATTTCACATTTACCTATTGAATATTATCATTAAAAATTTCTAGATAGGAAAACAATATACGTGGTCAAATTCCATACTATAATACTTAGTCTTATTGTTTCCTTTTCCACACTTTTTAAAAGAAAAAGGAAATTTCACCCTCCTCCAGCCTTTTCATAAATACTTATTTACTTGTTTACATTTTCCTGAAATGCAATGTGACAGAAACAATTGCAACTTAAAGAGTTGGAGACTTTTTCTTTTATTTGCTTGATAAGTGTATTAGCCATTTCTTGATATTAACAAACAATCACAAAATTTTAGGAGTTTAGAATGGTAAGGATTCATTTTTCTTACTCATGGTTATGCATTTGGAATAGCTTTGCTCCAGGCTGCAATTTTAGTTCAGCTCTTTTCCACATGTCTCTCTTACAAGTTCAGTTGTAAAATGCCCACAACAGCAGAAACAGAAAGCTAGGCACTTTTCTTAATTTAATAAGTAATATATGCTTTCTTTTTTTAAGATTTATTTTTTGTTATTATAGAGTCAGATATACAGAGAGGAGGAGAGATGGAGAGGAAGATCTTCCATCCGATCTTCCTCAATCCCCCAAGTGACCACAACGGCTAGTGCTGGGCCGTGCTAATCCGAAGTCAGGAGCCAGAAGCCTCTTCTGGGTCTCCCACATGGGTGCAGGGTCCCAAGGCTATGGGCCGTCCTCAACTGCTTTCCCAGGCCACAAGCAGGGAGCTGGATGGGAAGTGGAGCTGCCGGGATTAAAACTGGTGTCCATACGGGATCCCGGAGCACATTCAGGGCAAGGACCTTAGCCACTAGGCCACGCCGCCGGGCCCATAATATACACTTTCTTAAAGTGATTGTACAGATTTCTACTCCAATTATTATCTGTATCTGTATATTTATAATACTAATTATGACATTTTGTAATGTAAAAATGTGACCCTTTGAGAAAGTGTATTGCCTGACAGTTAATATCAATATCCCACACATGAGAATCTGAGCTCCATTTCTGGCTGAAGCTCTTGACCTGGGAGACAGTAGTGATAGTGCAACCCAATGAAATCCTGCCACCCAACGGGAAGACTTAGGGTGCTTTCTCAGCTCCCAGCCTCAGCTGTCAGCCCAGCTGCTGCTGCATACATTTGGGAAAGCAGTTTTTCTATCTCTCTTAAATTTTTAAAATTTTCTGAAAAGTCATAGTAAATATCTAGATAGAATTGAAACAACATGGCAATGAATTTATGCCAGAATTGCTTAGGTAAGCAGGATCTCAACATGTACATCAACATTTGTATTTCTATGCATGCTCAGTAAAATTTGATATTATTCATTTTGATGCTTCCCTTTAGGTTGCAGGAATAATGATCTTTCTTTGTGATTTTTCTTTGCATTCCTCTACTGATTGTTGAGATTGACCACAAATCATTATGTTCACTGGTCATTTAACCTACCTTGAAAAGAGTGTATGCCAGTCTCATCCATGCTCATATTGGTAGTGGACTATATTTTTACCATTGAGATTTAGCTGATATTTTTGAATTTGGGATTATGAGAATTTCACCTTTACTTTTAAACACAGCATAGATTTAGTGTCAATAAATATATGCAATGAATTAATCACTATTGGACATTTCACTTTTTCTGATTCATAAACCTGCCAGGAGGGTGGTGCTAAAAAACCACTCAGACATCCTACACAACTGAGATAACATCCTTAGCAGCTCATGAATCAACTCCCAATAAATGGCATTATTTTAACTAGCG
The DNA here is from genome assembly GCF_030435755.1 of Ochotona princeps. Classification (NCBI taxonomy): domain Eukaryota; kingdom Metazoa; phylum Chordata; class Mammalia; order Lagomorpha; family Ochotonidae; genus Ochotona; species Ochotona princeps. The sequence goes on from NC_080838.1 coordinate 74,277,479, forward strand.
GGCATCTGGAGTTACATAAATACCGTGTCCACTCGGCAGTGAGTCCTCACTGTTGCAACCCCAGGCACTGCCTAACCATGTCTTCTCTTTCTAGTCTGTTTCTCTTTCAATTCTTGTAGCTGAGGGCACACATCCTAGGTTGAGAGAATGGTTTAAAGATATTGCAGCAATAATTTCAAGTTATACTGAAGCATCCCCCCAAATGACCTTGCTATGCTTGATTCAACTCTAGATCATTACACGAGGATGGGGCATTTCACATTTCAAGCAGGTAATTTGGTTGGTTTTTTTTTTTTTTTTTTTTTTGGTCATCCTGATTTTTAATTTTTAAAATTTTTTCGTTTCTTTTTTATTATATGTTTTACTATCTTTACATAGTAAATTAGGGTAAAAATGTTCAAGGGCTATAGGAGAGTGGATAAGACTATTATTTCCATATTGTTTCCTTCGTGTTTAAAGGGGGATATTAAGGGAGAAGGCCCACCTAGTTTCCCACCCACCCCAGGTCCCAGATGTAGGGCATGCTCCGAGGTGCTTGCTCAAATGGTTTTGGTAGTTCACCAGTTATGAATCGTTGCCAATCTTGCCACTCCAAGCACGATGAGGCCTTTGAAGAATCCACTGATTGACATAGTCCATCATAGAGTCTCCATTTGCCCAGTATTTTGCTGCCAACATATAGCTGAGATGGTTGATTGACCTGTTCTGTCTTCTGCCTTTTCTTGGTTAGGGTTGTGAGTCTGGCAGTTTGATTGGGGAGATCCCCAAAGAGACTTTGTGTGAGGTGTTCCTAGACCAGATTCTTGTATGTACTAGCAAGTACAGGGTCTGGTACAGTCCATCACCCCGATCAGCTGGTGGTTGCAATTGCTGGGTTGGTTCTGTTTTCAGCCCCGACTTCCAGTGGAACCAAAGGGTGTTGCAGTCCAGCCTGGTTCTGCCCAGGACATACTCAGCCCTCACATAAACCAGTGGAAGCTGCAACCTAATCAGAGCAAACCACAATAACACCCACAAGGCCCACCCCCTACCCTGGTTTGCCAGTATGTGTAGCAGTAGTCCAGTCTGTCCCACACCCCATTCGGCTCTCATACATGTCAATGGGTATTGAAGCTTAGTTCTATCTAACCAGCTCCACTGTGCAACCCACACAGATGCTGTTGTGTGCCTCACTGTCTAGCCACCCCTGCCCCTGTTCTAGTTTTTGTGCCTTCCCGTGGGAGTGGTAACCCAAAAGGGAGGAGCCCACTATTTCCCTCCAAGGCCTCTCCCACTCCCAGATTATGCAGTCTCCAGGTGGTTCTGCGGTTTGGTTTGACAGAATTAGCCCCCAGTGCCAGCATCTGCCAGCTGATGCTGTGGCTAAGCCCAAACAACCCTCACCCACTCTAATTTTGTTTGCACCAGTGGAAACAATCAGCCCAGCCTGGCTTTTCCCTGATCTAGTCCACATGAGGCGCACAGGTGCTGTAACCCTGCTTAGTCTGGTCTACCCCCATCCCAGCTGATGCTCTCCAGTGGGAGTAGCTGTCCAGCAAGGGAACCACCTCTTATTCCCCTGCTGTCTCTGCCCCCTCCCTTCCTGATTCTCACGTGTGCTGGTTGGGTGCTGCAGTCACATCTGGTACAGGCAACTTCACCTTGGCAATCCGTGTTATGCACTGGTTTTTGTCGCGACCGAACCTGGCTCGACCCATACCGTTCTGGTGCTCAGATTTGCCAGTGGATGATGTGAACTGATTCAGCCTGGTCTGCTCCCTACCCATGCCAAATCAAGCAGGTAATTTAACAACTTGATTATTTATCCCTTGCACTGAGACCTAGTTGAACCATTCCAGCCTCATTGGTGACCCCAAAAGATGAAAGTTTACTGATGTACTTACGAACTCTGGGAACTTGCTCTTGCATTTCTGAGTCTCAAAGACTTTTCCCCATGGTACAAAATAAAGAATTTTCCCACAATCAGCACCCAGGTAGCACTAGTGAATTAACACCATTCCTCTTCCCTGAGACGTTCTTCACCACATAAGACACAGATCTCACCCCTTGAGGGACAAGGAGAAAATAAAAATCAATTCAATCAACTGACTTTTTTATGATAAACAAATTTATAATGCCAAGATGTTTGCTGTGGGTTAATGATATCAATATAAAATATTTATAGGTATGAGACATGTGTACCTCTTACTATCCTGTTTGAATACTAAAACCGAAAAATGATTCTCACGGCTGGTACCATAACAAATCTACTATTACCCTTCAGCAGGCATTCATGGGGGGATTTTAATTTTAATTTTAATATAACCTATTCATTTTTTATTGTTCTTGGTTAACTTAGAAAAATCCAGTTGCTTCTGTCGTAATGCATTTAATAATATTCTCAGCGAGTTGAAAAATTAGCTCATTGGATAGCACTTAGTTAATGAATGCTAGAGTCTTTGCTGTGTGTTAAACTTCGATCTGGGATAGAGGATCAAGATTATGGAAAGAATTTACAATACTTCAAAAATAATGCTAAGTCAGTGAAGCATGCTGGGATTCTGATTAACTTGTCAACACCTGGCTGAAATGATGTACAACACAAGTTCATAAATGGCGAGGGAGCATAAATTATTATTTGGTGAGCATTTTTCTTTTTGTGCACAATGAAGTTTAATAAATGCATGGAGTAAGACTTAGTAAGCAGTTTGACTTCTACCTCTAACTTATATGTATCTTCTATTACTGTTTCATAAAAATATGATAAAATATTGATATAAAAGTCCCATGCATATATATATATATCTGTACATATAACACAGATCCATATAAATAAGCAAAAAGTGAAGGGGAAATCTTTGAAAGAAACACAATATTCTGAAAAGGACTTCTTGGCCTCCTCAAGCCCAACATTAGCAAGGAAAGCCAGTGAGTGAAATTAAATCTGAAGCCTGTGATAAATAACTTCCCATCTCAAACAGATCAGGATGGACGTGGGCAAGTGATGCAGACGGTGGGGGTGGAAAATGGGGCAAAGCACACTGGTGCCTGCTCTCTGCAGTGAGCAAGGTACGAGCAGAAATGGCTTCTGATCCTGTCCTATTCAGACAGGTTTAGAATGCTGAAAGTGAGCAGAAACTTGGCATGCTGAAGTGAACCCTGATGGAATGGGGGGCGAAATACACAGACATATAACACATGAAATAGAAATACATTATGTGGCCAAAAAATCTAGATGTGAGCATGATTTTTCATAACATGCATTTTTTGTGAAATTTTGGAAGAAGACTTCTCATACATAGAGATTTAATTATCTTATCTTTTTTGAATTTTCATGTATTTATTTGCAAGAAAGCAAGAGAAGGTGGAAAAAGAGATGTGTCAATCATCTGTTCCTACTATTACCTTAACTTTGCATATCCATTGAGTGCTATAGGATAATTCAACACATATATGCGATATGTGAAGATCAATTCAGAGTAGCAAGCATTTCTATCTCTTTACCATTTAACATTTTTAACTTATAATGATTGTCCATAATTAGTTATGGGCCACATTGTGACATATCATTAAAGGAAAACAAGACATGCTGATAAAATTAGGATGATTAATATTTCCGGCTGTATTGCTTCATTGTTGCAGATGTCAAGTTCCTTTTGGCTTGCCCCCCAAAAAAGGAAAAAAATGTATTTGGTAGATTGTTGTGAAGGATAGCTATTCCACTGTGCTGTGCAATGTTAGGATCTCATTAATTCTGTTTTGCTGCCTTTTCACGCAACTTCCTTTTGGCTCCTCATAGTTCCATGACTCTAATCATTTCTGTGTTCTGTCAAATCCAATTATTATTAACTTCCATTCATGAGGGAGAAGATTCAGAGTATTTGTCTTTCTCTGTATGGTTTAGCCATCATATAACGTCCTCCAGTTCCATCCATTTTGCTAACGAATGACAGAATTTCATTCCTTTCCATTGGATCCAAATAATATTCCATATATGCACACACACACACACACATATATAGATATCATGATGTTATAAGTTTGTATTTCCCTGACTGCTCAAGTTACTGAATGCTTTTTCATATAATTGATGGCCGTATATTCTTTGGAGTAATATCCATTCAGATCTTTCCCCCATTTTTGTTACTGGGTTGGGTTTTTGTTGTTGTTGAGTTTTGGAGTTCTTTCTACTTCTGAGTGTTATCGCTTTGTCACATACATAAGCTTTCAGATGTTTTCTCTGCTCTTGTTCGTTGCCCCCTTTGTGTGTAGATTGTATTCCTTCTGTGCATAAGCGTCTTGATTTAATGTAATATGATATGTCTACTTTCAACTTTCTTTTCTGTATTGTGTTGTTGTTGCTTGTGGTGTATTATTAAAACCATCCTTGCCTACATCACTCTCTTTTTATGTTTTTCCTTTGCTTTCACCTTTTTTTATGATTTCATATGAATTAAAGATTTAATTTCTGAATGAACAATGTCATTCTGAGAGAAGAATGCCATCAATATGTTGACAGGGACTTTATTGTGCCTGTAGATTGCTTTGGGTACTTTGGATATGTCAACAATAGCAATTGTTACAATTCATAGATCTTTTCATTTATTTGTGCCTGCTACAATAATTTTTCTTTAAAGATTTATTTATTTTATTACAAAGTCAGATATACAGAGAGGAGGAGAGACAGAGAGGAAGATCTTCCGTCCGATGATTCACTCCCCAAGTGAGCTGCAACAGCCGGTGCGCGCCAATCCGAAGCCGGGAACCAGGAACCTCTTCCGGGTCTCCCACGCGGGTGCAGGGTCCCAAAGCCTTGGGCCATCCTCAACTGCTCTCCCAGGCCACAAGCAGGGAGCTGGATGGGAAGTGGAGCTGTCGGGACCAGAACCAGCGCCCATATGGGATCCCGGGGCGTTCAAGGCGAGGACTTTAACCACTAGGCCACGCCACTGGGCCCTGCTACAATAATTTTTAACAATGTTTTGTAGCTTTCATTGTACAGATAGTTCACTTTGTTAATTACATTTTTTCCTAACCGATATCTGTGCTTGTGGTGAGAGTGTTTTGCTCATTTTCCTTTCAGTAGACTTGTTGTTGGCATACAGTGACACTGGTTCTTCAAGGTGGTTTTGTCTAGTGCAGATTTACTTCTTCTGCTTTTTTATCCTAGCATCTTCCATGCAATGTGATTAGATTTTTTCCATGTATCTTATCATGTGGCAATGCAGACATTCTGACTTCCTGTTTTTCAGTTTGAATGCCTTTTGTATATTTCTGTCTACCTGCTTTTGCAAGATCTAGACTTCAGTGTAATGAAAGTGAACATCCTTTTCTTTTGCAGTTTAGGCCAAATTTCTAACTGTTCCCCACTCAGTGTTGTGTTGGTTAGAAATGCCGTATAGAGATTATAGTTTTCAAGCACGTTACTTCTATGCCTAAATTATTGCTAGCTTTTATCATTGAAGAACAGTCTCATTGATTTTGTTGCATCTATTAAAGTAATTAAATTATTTTCATTGTTCCATGTATTGCACTTTATTATGCTCATTGATTTGTGAATGTTAAGTGACTTTTGTATGCTTGAGATAAATCCTATTTGATTATAGTGTCTGATCTTTTGATATGCATTTGGATTTGATTTGCTATTATTTTGCTAAGAATTTTTGCATGTCTATTTGCCATGATACTAAGTTGCAGATTTCTTTCTTTTTGGTTTTTGTCATAGTTTTGTGGGCTTTTTTTTTTTTTCTGGTGTTGATCCCAAGATTAGGAGAGGAAATTATTCAGATCCACCAAGTGAACAAGGGCAATTCTAGATGTAGATAGAGACAGAGGTATGGAATATACAGTAACCTGTGGGAAAAAAATAGTATGGGAAGTCTGCCAGGGCTATTGCACTGACTAATTTCAAGAGTCAGGAAGTTCTGTAGACTCTTCAGAGCCAGGTTCAGCACGAATGTCTTGGTATTGACATGGAATTCATGGCTTAAGTTAAAGAAAATTAACTAGAAAACAACATTTAGCTCAACACTTATCCACTAAAAGTAAATCATTTCAGTTCATTGATTCTTTGTTTAGTTAGTTTAAATATGCTTTTATTTTAATATCTGCCTGCCTACATGAATGTACACATGAGTGTGTCATCTTTTCATTTGTTTAGATGAATAGAGAAATGCAACCATTTTCAGCAAACAGAAACAATATATAATAATTGTGCATCAGATTTTTATATGTTATGGAACTGAACACTATTTTTGGAGACGCAATTGTGGGATGAGAAAAAAATTCCAGGTGCAAAATATTAGCACCTTCCTTATTTCCCACTTTGATTGTACCAACTACATGCTTAAAACAACACAGTTACTTTCTGTTAGAAACTTCTCTCTTAAAACAAAGAAGGAATAATATGCATGGTTGAGCTCTAGCATTTAAAATTTTGAGTTATCCTACTCACTGTAATTAAAAGTATCAAAATATGTCATAGCTCAAAATGGAGAATCAATTTTGAGTTTTGTGTGTACGCTATAGCATCATGTTTGCCATTTACTCGTTGAAATATTCTTGAGCAAGTTATTTTCAAATCTCATTTGCAAATGCCAGTAACAAACATACTAAATGAGAGTCTAAGCATAATGTATTTAAGATAGCATTGAACAAAATTTAGATGTCCAAAAAGGGTAACTCCTGCCACTCTATTTAACTATTTAAAAAAAAAACTTTAGTATGATTGTATAAATACTATTTATATAAACAGTATTTGGCATTCAAACACCCTTAAAATGAAAAAGCCTTCAATGAAACCCTCATGTTGAAAATTATTGCTATCATAGCATACACTGTAATTTATATATTTAAAATACCTTTCCTTGGGGACATTGTTATTGTAAAATAACATTGTCATTGTTATTGTAAATAAAATTCATTGTGACATAAAATATGAATATAAAAACCATAAAGCCTGAAAGCATCTTATATACATCTTACATGCACTGAGAATAAATTAGACACGAAGAGTTAGTGAAAAAAATGATGAGACATAATAGAGATTCACAGGGGTACTTAAAGTCTATTTCATTCCTGAAGGAAGAGGTCAACAGTATTTAATAACTCCGATATGTCTAGCAATATATTAGCACTTTTGACTTTAATTGGCTTGATAAAATTTTAGTGCTTAGACAATTCTTTCATATTGCTTTTACTATTTACTTAATGAATAATACATTTGTTGGAAAAATAAAAAAATCAACAATATATTTGAGTAACTTATTTCTTTATTCTGTAATTTTTATGATTCTATGGTCTGCTTATTGGTATAAACAAGTCAAATGAAACAGAAAATACAAAGAAAAATATATTCAAAGTGATAGATTTTAAATAAAATATCAAAAAATTGTATTTCAAAACTTTTTAGAAGATAGCTATGTAGAGTTAAAATTATTTCTAGCACTAAACACAGTAGTAGCAAAAAAAAGATGTGCATTTGAAATTAAAGAAACAAAAATATTCTCCACTCAATTATTTCTGTTACTTAAGCTGGTATTAGCTGTTTAATTTTTTGTGTGTTTTTTCCAGCTGATTCTTCTGTTCTTAGCTTTCACTTCTGACATAAAGACAACAACAAAAGACTAATGTTGAGATGTTTATTCTTGTTGTACCCCTGTTGGTCTATAGAGTTCCATGTGTGGCTGTGTGTGTGAATGTGCGTGTGTGGGGGGTGGTGAAGAGAGAGAGGGCTGAGCCAACAATGCAAATCAAGAAAATGTTACATGTTGGTTAGTGAACAGTGGAGATTTACATTTATAAATCCCTCTCTGTCAATACAACTGAAGGTCACGAGAAGGAAAACCCCTAGAACACGGGAATTAACATTTAATTATAATTTTTCATTGTCTGTCACTCTGTATTATCCACGTAGGCACCCCACAAAGACATTAAAGTTATCATTAGACCTGAGATTCCTGTTATTTGCTCTTCCTGTGGTGAATCGTGTAGAGCTGTATTTGTAACATCATTCTCACATTCCTTCTGTCTTTGAAACTGGCCTGTAAATCCAAGTGATTTGGGGTCTCACTACAGTCGTATGTTGGTAGAAATCAGACTGAATGCATATTGCTGTTCAAACTGCCAAGACCCCATCTCTTGAGGGTTTCTGCGGTCTTTAGCACGTTCTGTAAGAGTCCCTACCTAAAACACCCACTGCAGCATGCTAGATCAGTCTGTCTTCAAATCAAGTTTGTTAAACTCTAAACCAAAGTGATCATTTAAAGTGTTATCATAATAGATTGTGAGAAATGACTATTTACATCTGAAATTTTGGAAAAGTACACATTGATATTAGTATGTAAAATAAAGCTGTTATAATGAAGAAAGGTTGAAATTTTCAGCAATATAAAATTCCATGAAAGCCTATTGTTGAAGACTTCAATTGTGAAATGGGTACTTAACTTTCTTATTGTGTGGGCTGACTGTAAACTTTCATGTATTCCCTCAAGTATGCATATTAAGATATTAACCCATGCTGCTTTTCTAAATACAAATTCTATCCTTTCTTGAGGAAAAAAAACAATGGTATATCCTGGGGTCTTAAGTGCTACTTGTAGACAGTATTTTTCCTTGAATCTGTAGTGAGGAAAAACACATTTAATTGTTAGTTGTCAGATTTGATGAAATCAACTCTCAAGGACTTTCCAGTAAGCTGTAGAAAGGGACAAACGGTTTCCATGAAATTTTTTTTTGGTGATTTACATTTCCTGAAACAATGCACTGTAAATCCTCGGACTGCTGAAAAATTCCAAAGGCAAGGCGTGATTGTAGCAGCAACATCAACTTCAGCCCTGTAAAGGAAGCAGAGTGTATCTCCATATTACAGATGGTGGAATTTAGTGAGGACTTTGACAAAATAGTCCTCAGTCACAGAGCACAAAAGTCACTTTGTTCGCTCTTCCATAGTGCTTAATTCTAAGTGTTTTCTAATCTAGAAAATCTAACAGTAATATAAAGTAAAATTCCAGGCCTATAATGTCTTTCAAACTTTCAAGTTATATTTGCATCACAGCCAAAAAATGTAAAAGAAAAATGGAGGAAAAAATGAAAGAAGGTTGGAAAATGTATAACTATAAGCTAACTCCATTGTTGGATTTTTGGGAAGAATTCTGATTTTAAATTTTAAGTCAGAGGACAGACTGAAATTAAAGAAACAATGTGAAATAAAGAATAAATTTTCTAGGAACAAAAACTGAACAATTTTTGGTATGTTTTTAATAGTTGATGTGAATAGATCACATGTGTTCATGAGAATCTTCCAAATGGGGAAAGAAAACAGCCATTAGGATCAGCCAGTGCATAAACCAGCTCTGTGAGCAGTCAGTGTCCTCAGGTCCCTTGGAAATGGCCCATCCCATTCACCCTGCTCACCTCCAAATTCTGCCAATCCCCAAATGAATGATGATCTGGAGGACTACTATTTCACCTGATGTTGTCAGTATTTGAAAATATGTCTATTGCTATACTTTTTGCTAACTGAAAAAGTTATTCTGAGAGAGAGACAAAGAGAGTACAAACTTCCATTTACTGTTTCATGATTGTCACAGAGCTGTGCATTCCAGATTAAGATGACACACTTTTCAGGAAAGAGCTGACGGTGTTTGATGCTAGAAATTCTCAAAAAAAGGAATACGACTTTTTTTCTAGAGTGTCCTCAAGTTTAGTTGATGTGACCTTAATTATTTTTGTATTAATATAACAACTATCATCATTAACATGGTATCTGTTTACAAACATGTGCATACTTTATAAGCCTTAAAATGCTGAACAGACTATTACAAGGGAAGATGGCTTTGAATTAGCTCTAGGTAACTGATGTTAAGCAGGATCTCCTGTCTAAGAATAACTTTCCCAATGTTTGAGGAGCATTTTAATGTATTTAATCAGGACAGGATCCCAGGTGCCTTGAAATATGTAATCAAACCTGGACTAACTTGTTATTACACAAGGCAACAATATCCTGTTTGAAGCACTAAGAAAGATTAGGTAATCAGCTTGAATACAGCCCCTATAAAGCAACATGAATTCTGCTAAAACTGAACAAAGAATATGCAATTCATGGTGAAGCCTGAGTGTGAGAATGTAGAAATCATTGAAGTATTTGGAAAGCATAGAACACCGCACCCAAAGAAATCAGCAGCTCACAAATGCATCAGGTGACTGCAACCACCAGTGCACGTGTGAGCTGACGTGGGTGATGGAATGAGCTAAACCCCTCATTGGCTGGCACACGCAGGAGTCAGAATGGGGTCACTTCCGGCAAGGTTTCTTTGGAGATCCCCCCCATCTGAACCATTGAACTCCACAGCTCCAATGACATTGAAAATCACAGGAGCTGTGGTTTGATTGTGCAGTGCATGTGTCAGAAATGGGTCTTCACAGTTACTGAGGCGTGTACAATGAACAGCATGCCCAGATGTTCATGAGGAATATGAGATCTGCAGAGGATGTCTAGTACCACAGAGGGCAGAACAAATGGCTGTCCTGTTCAAGCTTTGACAGTGAGTGTGTAGGTAAGTCGAGACTTTAGGGTAAATTATGTCATGGAATGGACCCTGAAAGGATTTCCTCAATGTTGCAGCAACAAAAGCAATAGCATCTCAAAATTATGAAAGCCACTTGAGCAGAAACCTTGGAACACACTCCATATTGGGGAACCTGGGATGACCTCAGGTGGCTGTCCCCCAACCCCAGGTACAGGTGTGGTTGTGCTGCTGGGAGGAGTCCTCCCCACCTCTCTCCCCGCTTTCCCCAGATACAGGAAGAGAAAAGGAGATAGGAGGCAGTTACTTCATCCACATTCCTCCATTCCTAAACCATCCCCAACCCTAACTGGTGGTCCACAAGGGGATGCATCCCTATCAACTGTGTAGTCAACATCAAAAATAATATGAATGCACTATTTAAAAGCAAAATGGATAACTCATTTTAAACAGGAATTAGACATGGCAGAATATGAAGCCCACAGTGTCTGACTACACAACGTCAGTCTGCAAGAAAGAAGCTAATCAAGTCCGTAGAGTGAGAAATAAAGGTATAACCTTCAAATATTCTAAAGAGTTGTTTTATAATAAGTAGAATTTGTTTTTCTAGTTTACATTATAATTGTAGTTTTACTTTTATGTTGTGTCAAGTACATTTTCAAAAACAAAATACAGCAATTAGGAAAGATACCTTATCTTCCTTAAAAAGTCTACTAACAACAACTTTTTACCTTGCTGTACTGTGGAGGAGTTTTCTAATCGTCAATAATGAAAGACAAATTTATATGAATGCTTAGAAATTGTCACCTGGACCCAGTGCGGGGGCCATAGCATGGTAACCTTCTTCCTGTAATTGTTGGCATTTCATATGGCTAGTTGCTCCACTTCCAGTAAAGCTCCGTGCTTACGACCTGAGAAATCAGTGGAGGATGGCCCAAAGCCTTGGGACCCTGCACCCACATGGGAGACCCAGAAGAAATTCCTGGGTCTGCGCTTTGGATTAGGCCAGCTCTAGTCACTGCAGCTACTTGGAAGCAACCATCAAATGGAAGAACTTCTCTATCTCTCTTTCTCCCTGTAAATCTGCTTTTCAAACAAAAATCAACAAACCTTAAAAAAAAAAAGAGAGAAAGAAAAAGTAAAGAAATTTTTGCCTGCTCATGATGCTGAAAACACACACACACACACACACACACATAATCTGAGCAAACTACTTTTTAGCAAATCAATTACATCCTAAATAACAATCCTACAAGTCTGGAGACCATTTTTTTAATGGTAAAAAGTTACCACTATTGAAATTTGCTTACCCTCCTCAGTGCCTTCCTTATTAGCCTATAACAGAGCAAGAGATTATTGAGGAAGTCACTTGTTTCTGGCATGTCCCTAAAAAGAAATGCTCTTTTTATTTTCTCCATCCCTCTCTTTTTCTCATTCCTCCTTTCTCTGTTTTTTCTCTCTCACCTTGCACAGAACAGAATCAGTTTCAGACAAAAAGTAATATAATGTGTGTGTAAATGGTAAAGGCTATTCAAATAAAAAAAATTACTTATGTTTTGAATGTTATATGTTGTGTATAAACTAAAATTGAAAGGTCAATGAGGTGGTCACAGAAGGTGGCTGGGAACTCGCATTTATCTTTAACATATTGGTTACTCATTACTATGTCAATTAATTCCATAATGATGTAAATTTTTGCTGATGGTATGTTGGAGCTTTCAATTGACTGGGATGATGCTCTGCTGGCTCTGTCTTCAGACCAGAGAGGGTATACCTAAGAAGCCGTTGAACTTGACTGGACAATAAGATGTTGGACTCTATGTTTGGTATACGCTTGCAATGGGGGAATCTCAACTGAACTTAAGCTGTGGTTATGCAACAAGGTGGAGGAATCCACCATGGTGGGAGGGTTTGGGGAGGGGTGGAGAGAACCCAAGTATCTATGTAACTGTGTCACATAATACAATGTAATTAATGAATAAAAATAATAAATAATTAAAAAAAATAAAAATTAAAAAAAAAATAAAAAAAATAAAATAGTTCTAGTATATAGCTCTAAAATGGAATAAAGTTAGATATTGAGATGATATGAACCAGTCACCTGTGGACTTTATTTGAGATGTTACCTGTTTGTCCTGAATTATGTATTGATGTTTTGCTCTGTAAGTTTCAATTTCTAATTAATTTACCTAATTTGTAAACTAAGCTCAAACTGGAAAACTTAAAGCATGCTAAAAATTTAAAAACATGGTAAATTTTGACATTATTTAATCAAGAAAATTGCAAATGCATTAAATAATATCAAATGTAAATGGGAATCTTGATTCCTAATGTCCATTACAGCATTTGCTTCTCGTATTCACATATCAGGCCTCTCCACAGATTCCCTTCGGGCCAGTCACAATCACTTTTCTCCTTCAAAGCTATCTCCCTTGGTTGTCACAGCCATTCCCATGATTTCCATTTCCACTCAAAATGAAACCACCATTTTTTCTCTCAACTGATGTAATGATCAAGTTAAATCATTGAGCAATACCAAAAGTTCAGTGGTTTGATGGAACAAATTTATTTTCTTGTCTTATAAACTTGAGATTCAAGCAATTCTGCCCCCTGCTGCAAATCACTGACCCGGAATCCTCCAAGTCCACGGCTGCACTGCCTTAACACTTGACCTTTCTCCTTACTCACCACGGTAAGACAAAGGTCACTGGAGGCCATCAACCAGAAAGTAAACAAATCATCCCGCCAAGAGGTACATACAACTCCTTAAACAGCACAGGAGAGGCAGGAGTTGGAGAATTAGTCTTCTGCATATGGGCCCAGGAAAGAAAAATTAAAGTAGTGATACAAACGTTCGTTACACAACTAGAAAATTGCAGCCTTTTCCCTTGCCTCCCTTTGACCTCCCTTGTTGCTATAATCTATTTTCACAGCAAACAGGATAACACCTGAGAAAGGCATGTTTTATTTCATAATTCTAATTTAAGCCTTCGTCAGTGGGGGCGAGCTAGTAAAACTGTGGTACAGAAAGGTAAGCCAACCAGCACCCCAGGTCCCCTTCCCGTCCAGCTCCCTGCTAAAGCAGCCAGGGAAACAGCAGCAGCAGATGACCCAAGTGCTTGGGCATTGGCACCCACATGGGAGACCCACTTGGGGCTCCTGGCTCCTGACTTCAGCCTGATCCAGCCGGGCTGTTACAATGGTCTGGGCCATGGACCAGGGGATAAAAGATTTTCTCTCTTCCTCTCTTGCTCTTGTTTTTCCTCTCTCTCTCTCTCCTTCTCTTCTTCTCTCCCTTTTTCTATGAAGTCTCATGTGAGAGAAAAAAAACTGTGAAGATTTCAAATATTTTACGCAACAAAATATTTTCTTGATTATATTTTTACAATTAATGTTTATTTATTTGAAGAAGAGATACAAGTATTCCTACAGAATTCTATATCCAGAATGACTAAGACTGGGAGAGGTTGAAGCCAGGAACTGGATACTCATCCCACATCTCTCAAATGATCAACAAAGACCTGAGGTTTGAGCCACCACCTGCGGCTTCCTAGGCTGTGCGTTACCAGGAAATCGGAAGTAGAATAAAGCTGGACCTCAAACTGAGCGCACTACTCTGGACTGCACATATCCCAGGCAGCATTTTACTGCTATGCAGAATACTACCTCTTAAGCACATTTTTCTATAAATTTATGTTCTATAAAAAAGGCACAGACACACAGAGAAGTTAGAGAAAATTTAAATAATATGAAAAAATGTTGATGTTTATAGGATGACTGGATTAAAAGAAATCTGGTGCAATTTTTTTTAATCCATGCATTGTTTTGTCATAATAAATATTTTTCACAAATAAATCTGAATGGTAAAGATTTTTGCACTCAAATTCATCTTCCAACTGTATTTTTCATGAAATTGTCAAAGTACTCTCATGTAAAATCCCATTTCTTGAGGTTCTAACCCAGTTATACCTTCAAACTCAAGAGACACATAAAGGACATAGAAACATATCAAAGCTTTCAGTGTGAGGTCAGTGGTCACCACCAGTTAGATACATGAGAATTAAATAATCCACAGCCAAGCCAGCTGCTGGTATTGGAGAAGGCAGGTGATGTGAAAAAAAAGATCCATCTGTTTCAGCACTGCAAATAAGTAATAGGAGATTCTAGATAAGATGACAACATCTTAATAGATTCATATAGCCCAACATGAAATTTCCTTTACTCAACAATCAAGTCTCATGGAGAATCAAATGTAAACCATTCTGTAACAGCATGTGCACACTTAAGAGATGAGTATAGCTGAAAATCTCAATACCTGGGCAGAAGGCTCATAAAAAGAAAGTGCAGCCAATATTTAGCAGTTCCCTTGGGAGTTCATCTGGAAGTAGAGATGCATACTGCTTTGTAATTGTTCTGTGTTTTGACAATAGGACGCTGGACTCTCTACCATTGTTCGTACCTACAATGTTAGGATATAATTAAATAGCAGAATGATGGACTTAACGACTGTTTATGAAGAACTATATTATTGTAATCATATAGGGGAAATCACTGGGGAGAAGTTATTTGGGGAGGGAATCAGGGAAGTCTCAGAGGCTATGGAACTGTATTATGAAATGAACAAATTATTTAAACAAAAAGAAAGAAAGGTGCAGCGAGTGGCTCGGATCAAAGAGGGTGGGATATGGAAGAAAGTTTGAGTGGGACCCAGCAAGAATCAGAGTGCATAAGCGATAACTTAGTCCCCCTAAGGGTCAATATCAGAAGTAACACACAAGGTGGAACCTATCTTCGGTCCTAGTGATTGCCTGGCTGGAGCTAGAAGCCACAAGCCTTCAGGAAGGGTGGAATGTTTCCAACTTTGGTAAGAGGAACATATTAAAATTTATCAAGTGAAGTCTACTTTAGTACACCTTACAGCTGTGGTTGTCAAGAATACTAATTAACAGTAACAAGTGAAGATCCCAACTTCTTCAGTTCTGATGTTCGTGCCTGCTTGTTCAAATAGTTAAGAATGTATGGCTGTCTTCTTAGACATAAATATCCATAAATTTCATAAAATCCGTTCTCTTTACACTAATAAAATATTTTTTTCAAAGAAAGAGAAAAATTTTTTATACCAACTGAGAAAATAGGCATCGAACATTTAAAATGGAAGATGTTTGCATAGAAACAGAGACTGTTCTAAGGGAAAAATATGAAAGAACGTCTAAAAGTTTCTGGAAAAAGGAAATTCTAAGACTAATAGTAATGCTTTTTATGCACACTGTCTGTGAACTTTTACAAAGCTCTCTAGCACATAAAGGTTTCAAATTTTATTTTTTATACAAAACAATTCACACACACAAACACTCAGGAATAGTACTCAGCCATTTAAAAAAATGTTGTGTTTTACAACAAAATGGATGCAGCTGGAGACATTTTTGCAAAGTGAAATAAGTCAGACCCAGAAATGCGTACATGATGCTTTTCGAAGTTTGTGGTAGCCCACATGTAGAGTGAAAAAAGTTAGTGGATATGAATGAAATTGACATCTTGAGATTTTATTGTTGTTCATAATCCTCATCTATATTTCAGATGAATATTATCTTTCTGCTCTTTAATTGTTGAATGCTTTGTTTAATGGAATACTAAGCTTGCATTTTTAAGGTAAATTAAAATTATGCTATTGCAAAAATTTTACAAGAAAAATTAATGAACATAAGAGAAGGGAGAGAAATATTAATATATTTTGAAATTGTATCTTGCAACTAGATGGAATTGTTCCATTTACATTAATAAAATTTTTAAAAGCATCTATTATATATACACTCAATGAAAATTCGGAGATTAAAAGGAAGATATTGGCTATACATAATCGTAATGTAACTCTTCTTTTTGTTAAGTTCCTTAGCTTTAGAAGAATATTTAAAATTGTTCTCAGATACATGAAGCAGTAGAAATGTTCCCAAGACATTCCCCTGAGTTTTTTCTGCTTGTCTGAATGAATAACGTCAAAGACTTGTGGTGTGTGGTTTGGAACTTCTCTTCAGGTTTTCCTCTAGAGTTACCTGGCTTTGCTAAATGCCTATAGTGACTCTTCCAGCAAACAGGAGAGAAAAGTTTGCCCAAAGCAAGGTTCCTGAGATCCACTGGGTGTGTAATTACCTGGACTGGGGTTTTACACTTACACAGAGTTCTCTAATGCCCCTTCCTCCAGTACCAACTGCACAAATCCCTCTCTAATGAAACCATCTGCTGTGAATTTAAGACTCTTTTTTGACTGTCTCTGCCAATGTACACACTAGGACATGTAACATTGTAATGAAAGATCTTTACTTTCTCTTTGATTTGTTAAGGCCACAGTGGTGAAATAGACATGTTAGAGTGGCTATCACAGTAATGATCATAGAAATATTTTATTCATGTGATTTTGAACATGGTTAAATGTAACATAATTGTTGTTTATACTTACAGCTTGAAGACTACTTTTTACATCATTTTCGTATAACCACTTGGTTAATTGTACTAGGATGTATGATTAACGTAAAGGAGACTGGACATTATCGCAGAATGGTTCTCTGTAAAGTGTCTTTTATTCATAAGTGCTAACACTCTTAAACTGTGCTTTACTCAGAAGTCCCTGGGGAATGCTTCATGTAAAATTACAAAGGCCATTTTAGGATCCTGAGATTGACTGGCTCATGAAACATCACTGGACTATCAGGTTGAATCTGTATGGAATTAGTCTCCAAGTGCATCGTAATCCTAGCAGAGTGTCAGGAGAACGAAGGAGCTGTCAACAATACAGATGAACTCGTTAAATACACACGAGGAGATGGAATTGCAAACGAGTTCTACATGTACGACTGGTTAATACACCAAACTTTATGAGACATTTCCACTGTATGTTTGAGTTCTTTGGTCTGAATTGTTGACATCTCCTGAGTGCCCCTAATAACCAGCTAGTCTTATCATGCTCTTAAAGATTTAATAGGATGCCATGTTAGTTTATACATCATATAATATTATATATCCTATACAGTATTATACACCAGAATATACTTTGTATTGTGTAATAACTCAAACTATTTGAGAGACAGTATTCTCAGAGATTGAGAAAGGAGAGCTTTCCACCACTCAAGAAGGAGGAATGCAAGCAATGTGACAGAGAACACTGAAGATTTAAAAAATCCTCCCTGCGCTTCTGGGAAAGGAAGGCAGTTGAACGCTGGGAGAGTGTGGGACAACTTGTGATCAGTTTTTGCAACCATCAAAAGAAAAGTTGGTTAAATTTTTAATAAAAAATCTAGTCTCTAATATAGCTTTCAGCTAGTTAAAAATATTGCTACTTTTTAATCTGTTGTTCACAGATAGATCCATTTTCACAACTTAAACAGTCAATGCTCTCCTAATTAGCTGAACCCAAATACTGTAGCAGTCCTAAGTGAATGGCAAGTTACAAGTCACCTGAGCCACATTAAAGTCATGTTTCCAACTACTGCTAAATAATAACCCAGTATCCACTAATTCAATTAAGAATGTTAGAATTTTTGCATCAGCAATACAACTTTAAAACATGTTCTTCATTTTGATTTAATGTTCACCAACTAGTAGGTTATAAAGCAATCTCCATGGTGCTGTTGTGGGAGACTAATCCTGTACACCGTGGCACCAGCATCCCGTACGCACACTGATTCATGTCTGTGCTGCTCCATTTCGGATGCAACTCTCCACGTACGGCATGGAAAAGTATAGAAAGTTGGCCCATGTTCTGAAAGAAGCTTCTGAATCCAACGTTCAGATCAACTCATCTTTGGCTGTTGCAACCATCTGGCAGGGGAGAGGAACAAGCAGATGGAAAAATCTCCTTTCTGGGCCCGGCGCAGGAGCCTAGTAACAGAAGTTCTCACCTTGCATGCACCGGGATCACATATAGGGACCGGTTCATATCCCGGCTGCTCCACCTCCCATCCAGCTCCCTGCTTGTGGCATGGGAAAATAGTCAAGGACGGCCAAAGCCTTGAAACTCTGCACCCGTGTCGGAGACCTGGAAGAAGCCCCTGTCTCCAAGCTCCAGATGGGCTCAGCTCTGGCCGTTGCAGCTACTTGGGGAGTAAACCAGAGGATGAAGTTCTTTCTCTGTATCTCCTTCTCTCTGTAAATCTGCCTTTCCAATAAAAATAATAGATAAATAAAAATAGATAGATAAATAAAGATAGATAAAAATAATAGATAAACCTTAAAAACCTCCTTTCTATCTCTCATTTTCCCTGTATGAAATATGCATATCAAAATTTTTTAATCTTTTAAAAATTATTTTCCAGAAATGTTAAATACTGAACATTTCAACATTGCAAGGCTGAAATTGGAATACATTGAATAGAACAATCAAACACTTTCATCCCCAGCCATACGTTCATGAATAAAGAAGGCATAATATATGACATATATTGGCATTCAAATATATTCAAGATATGTTTTCTATGTTGCATCATATTAGATGGAATAAATGATATGGATATATAATATTATCCTCTGGATGATGATAAATAGGCAATATTCTTTTTTTATTTATTTGGGGGGTATTATTCTTGTAGTATATCAATCCCATCCAATCAAAAACACAGTCTTCTTGACTGATACCTTGAATTATTTTTTTTTTTTATCCATTTTATTGTATTGTTGTTGACAATCTTTACATAGTTAACTATAGTTGAAGGAAAATCAAGAAAAAGAAAAAAAAAAAGGTTCAGGGGGATAGGGAGGTGGGCAATGCTATTATGTCCATATTGTTTCCATCATGTATCTGAGGTAAAAGGGGATATTGAGGGAGAAGCCCCACCCGGTTTCCCGCCCACCCCAAGTCCCAGATGTGGGGCATGCTCTGAGATATGTGCTCAAGTGGAGTTAATAGTTCTCCAGTTATGAGTCACTGCCAGTTTCGCTCGATGAGGTGGTCCACTGATTGATATGGTCCATCATGAAGTCTCCATTTGTCCCATATTTCGCTGCCAACATGTAGCTGAGATGAATGATTGTCCTATTCTGTCTTCTGTCTTTTCTTGGTTAGAATTCTGAGTCCAGCAGTTCAAGTGGGGAGATCTCCAAAGATACTTTGAGGTATTCCCAGACCAGATTCTTGTATGTTTTAGCAAGCACAGGGCCCGGCACAGTCCATCACCCTGATCAGCTGGTGGTTGCAATTGCTGTGTTGGTTCTGTTTTCAGTCCCGAGTTGCACTGGAACCAATGGGTGTTGCAGTCCAGTCTGGTTCGGCCCTTACATCAACCAGTGGGAGCTGCAGCCTAGTCGGGGCGACCCACAATAACCCCCACCAAGCCTGCCCCCTACCCTGGTTTGCCAATTTGTGTAGCAGAAGACCAATCTGTCCCCCATCCCATTTGGCTCTGGTACTTGTCAATGGGTATTAAAGCTTAGTTCTATCTAATCAACTCAACCATCCAGCCCTCACAGATGTTGTTGAGTGCCTCTGTCTAGCCATCCCAGCCCCCATCCTAGTTTTCATGCCCTCCCACGGGAATAGTGACCCAAGAAGGGGGAACCCACTTTTTCCCTCCCAGGTCTCTCTGTCCCGGTTTATGCACTCTTTAGGTGGTCCTGTGATTTGACTCGACAGAATTAGTCCCCAGTGCCAGCTTCTGCCAGCTGATGCTGTGGCCCTGATCTTGTCCACATGCAGCGCACAGGTGTTGTAGCCTTGCTTAGTCGTGTCTGTCTCTATCCCAGCCAACACTCTCCAGTGGGAGTGGTTGTCCAGCGAGGGGACCAGCCCCTTAACCCCCCCGCCAGCTCTGCCCCTCCCTTCCTGGATCTCACGTGTGCTGGATGGGTGCTGCATTCATATCCAGTACAGGCAACCACGCCCTGGCGTTCCAGAATGTGTACTGGTTTTGTCGCAACCAAACCCGGCCCATTCCACACTCTGTTCTGGTGATCGGATTTGCCAGAGGATGACATGAACTGATTCAGCCTGGCCTGCTCCTGACCCATGCCGAATGCATGCCAGTGGGAAACTTTCCATGGCCTATTCTGGGCTGTTTCCAATCATGCTTCTCGCGCTTACCTGCAGGGACTGTGTCCTGCCAGAGGAGTTGCCCAGGCTCCTCCATCAGAACCCCTCCCAATGCCAGATTTTGCGCTTGCCAGGGGGTTCTTGAGCCAACCCTACTCAGTTCACCTCCTGTCCTAGCAGGAACAGTGGCTTTTCCTGGCTGGCTTTCACCCCATTCTGACTCTTGTTGTTGGATGTTTCAGCCCAGCCATGGCTCGTCCATACCCACATACAGCTCACACATGGCTCAGAAGGGGATTGAGACCCAGCCTAGTCAGTCCCACATCTACCCTGTTTCTCCATAACACCAGATGGTGCTGGGATCTGAACCGGCCTGGTGCATCCAATCCCAGCCCACACTAGTGCCTCGGGTGACTGCAACTGTTTCCTAGATAGAACGCAGCCCCCATTCCAGCACATACACCCCTTGGTGGGAACCTCATCCCAGCTGTGGCATCCCAGATTGGGACCGTTCCTAGCCGTAAATCACGCACCTGCACGTGGTTGCTCCGAGGACCATTAGGTGCCAGCCTGCTACGCAAGCCGGAGCTTATCTTTTACTTGATAGGTGTTCAAAGCTCAGCATTATTAAGGGATTGGAAGTTCTTCAAAGGAAGAGTTACTGGCATTGGGAATCTTTAGGATTGACTCAGATCCCAGAAACAGTGGGGTCACTCTAGAGCTATCTCAGCAGCGATTCAGATGTCCAATACCCCAGAGCTCCCCGGCCGGGCGGCCAGCCAGCCATGAGCCATGGGCACATGGCGAACTGGGTTCGGGATCCGAGCTAGACGTCCTCTCCCGCAGCCCTAGGCTCGCCTCTGGCAGCCGGAGGTTAAATCCTGCAGGCCCGAGGTTGCGCCCCTCCCCAATCCCGTTCACCCACCACCCAATGAGGGTGTTGGGTGGGTCCCGGACATGCCCAGTCACGGAGGCCTCCCCCCTCGGCGTACTCACCCCAGAAGGAAGCAGGCCGCACCCAGGCATGTCCGGGCCCAGCCCGCCATGAGCCATGGGCACATGGCGGACTGGGTTCGGGATCCGAGCTAGACGTCCTCTCCCGCAGCCCTCGGCTCGCCTCTGGCAGCCGGAGGTTAAATCCTGTAGGCCCGAGGTTGCGCCCCTCCCCAATCCCGTTCACCCACCACCCAATGAGGGTGTTGGGTGGGTCCCGGACATGCCCAGTCACGGAGGCCTCCCCCCTCGGCGTACTCACCCCAGAAGGAAGCAGGCCGCACCCAGGCATGTCCGGGCCCAGCCCGCCATGAGCCATGGGCACATGGCGGACTGGGTTCGGGATCCGAGCTAGACGTCCTCTCCCGCAGCCCTCGGCTCGCCTCTGGCAGCCGGAGGTTAAATCCTGTAGGCCCGAGGTTGCGCCCCTCCCCAATCCCGTTCACCCACCACCCAATGAGGGTGTTGGGTGGGTCCCGGACATGCCCAGTCACGGAGGCCTCCCCCCTCGGCGTACTCACCCCAGAAGGAAGCAGGCCGCACCCAGGCATGTCCGGGCCCAGCCCGCCATGAGCCATGGGCACATGGCGGACTGGGTTCGGGATCCAAGCTAGACGTCCTCTCCCGCAGCCCTCGGTTCGCCTCTCGATACCTTGAATTATTGACAATTAATATTCAAGGCCATGTCAAGGCTCTGAAATTGAGCCCAGAGAGCAACCGAGAGCTGTAGAAGAGACACTAAACACCTTGTGCACAGTGGGAACAGAGACGAATCCAAGGGAAGCTCCCATGGAATTTATTCAAGATAGAAGACGTTTGTAGGTAAAGTTTCCACAGCATAAACCACATATGTCAGGCACAATTCTCGCTTATTAATGTATGTACATTTACTTGTGATTTAAAATTTTGAGTGGTCTTGCCACTAAAAATAATACTTAAAATTAGATTTACCAAATATTTGAGTTGGTATTATATCTTTGATTTTTGTGTACCCTCCTTTAGTTTATTATCTTATTGCTAATGGATATTCTTTAATGGTTTAGTTGGTGAAGATCTAAGAGTGATAAAACCTATATGTCTTTGTAAATCTGAAAAGAAAGCATTTTATTATAGCATTCGGGGTGAACATCACATCTCCGATATCCCTGGCCCTTGTTGCTTTTGGGAAGCCTGGGCTCGATCAGCGGCTGTTTTGTAGTAATGCTCTGTGTTTCCCAACTGGTAATTTGTAAATATATGTAAACCTTAAACTTGAAATTCTGAATATGTACCATAATCAGTCATTGGTTTGGTTTTGTTTCCCTTGTTTGGGGTTGGGGATGACTTTTCAATCTGAGTTTCATGTCTTCTCTCCTTTATAAAGAATCCCAACCATACATGCTTGCAATGAAAGAATCATGACTGGATTTGAACTGGAATACTGCAACAAGGTGGAGGATTCTATCATGGGGGGAGGGTATGGGGAGGGGTTGGAGGAATCCCAGAGCCTATGAAACTGTGTCATGAAATGAAATGTAATTAAAATTTTTAAAAAGCCAGTAAAAAAAAAGTATCCCAACCATGATACAATTTAGTTGTGTTTTCTCCTCATTCTGACCCTCTTTCTGAAACTTACTAAGACTGGAGCTTCTTCTAAAGGATCTGTTATCTTCTCCATTAGATTCTGTCAATTTCTCCAGGAATGTATTGTTATTAATTCTGTCTTCTGCAAAGGTACATTTTACCTACATGAGCTTTTTGATGGCTTTATTTCTCATTTATTGATTTTTAATTTTATTTTACTTGTAATATTTCTTTCCTTCATTCTTTCCCTTCCTCCCTCTCTCTTTCTTTCTTTTTCTCAGTTACTTTTTCATCTCTGCTATCCTGTTTTTGCTTGATTCATGGTTTTAATTTAACAAATTTATTTTAAGGTCTATTTCCAATTTTGTTATATCTATGAACTCTTCCTGTTACGACAAGCTTTCTGTCCACTATTTGGTAATTTTTCCTCATGAACTCATCCCCAGCAATTATTTATTTCAAGGGCGAGTCACATCTCCTAGACTACACTTGTCTTAGGAACCACTTTGTGTTTGATTCTGCTGAAGTAGTGAAACTTTGAAAATTGCACCCATATCCAGCTGTGAATGAAGATTTTGACTACTTCCTGGGAGCCTACCCAATCCAATATCTTCTTTCTATCATTATTGCCATCGTGTAACATGGAGTTCTGTAGTAAAATGAATTCTCTTTTCATCCATTTCTTACGCATTACAGACATTAAATACATATATTTTCCACTAAACTTTTGGCTAGGACTTAGAAATTACCCAAAATGTGTACCATGAAGCCAAATAATTAATAAGTAACTATGTTTTATTTCACAATTTTTCAGATAAATAATATTTAAGCTATTTATCTCACGATGGAAGTCTACTTTCTCTAATATGCTAGTCTATGTGCTTTTTTCATTCACACAAGTATAGAAAGTATTACAAAATATACTTGCATAAAAGCTTCAAAGTTGAACTACTTGTCAGGTGTAGCAGTTTTGTACTGGCACGCCCTCATGCAAATATTTATTTCCCAAGAAAGCTATTATACCATACTAATTTCCTCTGTTAACAAAATGATAGGCGCATATTAAGGGAAAAATAAAATTCCTAAAGGAATGAGTACATTCTAAGTACATAAATTATAAAAACTGTTTAAAATGTTAATCTATGTACAAAATAATATGCAAAAAATGAACCTCCTGTTACATTTGCCCTGCAGTAGGATAATGCAAGATGTTAGAAGGAAATCAAGCTGTTGGTTGCCAGCCCCTAACAAAGGATCAGGTTTCTTTAGATTGCATCATCACAGAGCACTTCTACTGAAATAATAATGCAGACGTATCTTGAACACATTGTGCGCTTGCTTGAAGAAAATGCAGAGTTACAGAAATGTCAGCTATGTACCGAAAGCATGGCTGAAATCCCACATACGAAATCCATCCTTCCAGAAAAAAAATGGTAAATTGAAATCACTGATATTTCTTTTTATCAGAATAATTTCAGAAAAGGTATAAAATAAAATATATAATATTGGCAATCTGGAATTTTGGAGTAAGTAGAGTATAGTTTAGATTAGTGTAGGGGAATTAAGCTACAAATTACCCATGCTTGATCTAGATACAGGGTGGTTGTTATTAGATATTATTCTTCTTGCATCATGATCAGTAGAGTATTTCATTTAAAGAGAGTGAAATCTCTCAAATTTTTCTTCTATCTCTATCTCCACCCCCTTCTCTCCTCCATATGTGATTCAAAGAGTTCCTCTAAGTAGTACACACAATGGTTTTCATTCAGCCTGATTCCACTTCAATTCTAGATAGACTAAATGTCTAGAATAAATCACCTTAGCTCATATCTGGATCAGTTCGGCATCCAATCTGCCTCTACTCAGAGCAGAACATTTTTCCAGATGCTCTTGAGTTAACGCTCCCTCATTTGTCATTCTTGCAGACAGTACAGAATGTGCTAGGAATAGCCTAAGGCAGAGAAGGACTGGCCAGAACATCCTAAGTTATGTTCCAAGCACTTTGAGAGATGGGATGTCTTTCACTGTTTTTGGTAAGCATTTCCTGTTACCCGCTTCCCCCACCAGGGTATAAAGACCATAGTGGGTTGCTTTCTGAAATGCTTTGGCTGTGTTGCAAGTGTGACAACATAGAAGAGCTGCACCAGTCTGTCTACTCTCAGGCCAACCTCCTGAGACTTAGAGGGTAGCCTGTAAGGAATTCTAAGATTCCTTTATTCTTGCTGCCTATCTGTAACAACAAATTGCTTCAATCAATTTATTCTGTGCAGGTGCTCATTGTCACTGGACTGAGTCAAGCTGGTAATCCACTCACAGTGAATATACTTTGCAAAACTGATGCATAGGATGCAGCCTGACAGAGCCACGGCTTGTTGGTGAAGCAGAAGTGGTCATTGCTTCTGGGTAATATCGAGCCCAAGACTGAGATGTTGAACACTAGTGTGCACAGGCTGATGTGACACACTTAAATAGCAATGCCTTTGTGGAACTTGAAAGCTCGAGAAGTGTAGATTCCAGATTCTGAGACATATGAGATGTAACCAACACACACAATGTATACAGACACAAAGACACACTCTCCACAGAACATAGAAAATCTCAGAAAAGTCTGCCATAGCCTCCTTGCTGTGTTTGTTTTGATGGAAAGGCACTCTGGAGTCTAATGCTGCATTCTGGTGTAGGTCTGAGGCCTCTTGGGCCCCACCAGAGGTCAATGGTCCTAGACTCCTGTAATACAAAAAGAGAAAGGGGTAGATTCAAACTTTACCAGAATTCATGGACACTGAGGTCTACATGATAATATTCAGGAAAAATTCAGTCATGACAGCAAATGGTCTTGAGACAAACATCTGGTAACACACCATGTTTCTTTGCTCCAATACTGATTGAAATGTGGCTCTGTCAGCTAAGGTTTGCAGAAATGAGTTCCAGTCTGTTATTCAATTAAAGTAGTACCTTACAGGGAGTGGAGAACAGGCCATCACTCTGTAAACCCAGGACATGCTATAGATGTGTTGGAACCCACATTGTCAAAATGTGATAACAGTTTCTCTTCAAAAGCTGGACATTGACAATAGACTGCACAGACTGAATGTCAAGGCCACTTGGGCAGTAACCCAAAGAAGAACTCTAAAGCCCATATAGGAAATGATTACTGCAATTGAGAGACTGGGCTATACCAGAATCTCTTGTGCATGGACAATAACTACGATAACAGCCTGCTGCCTGTATGGAGCATACATACACCATGTATGTCCGTTGGTAAGTGCAGGGACTATCATCGCCACATTAGACGGCATTTTGCTGTGCTTTTGAATAATTGATGAGACCACCCAGATGAAGAAATATCAACTTTGAAAAGTGCAACAATATGAGCAATTTCACAGGTTACTAGATAGATAGGTAGATAGATAGATAGATAGATAGATAGATAGATAGATAGATAGATAGATATTCAGGTACACGATGAAAACATTGAATGATGAACAACTGTCTCACAAAGAAATTTAAAGACATGAAGACAGCCTACTAATCTTTCTACCCTTATATTGCTATGGAGTTACACAACCAAATACTGCATTCCAACCAAGGGGAAGCATACATTGGAGTGCAGGCTGAGAAACAAACTGTAGCTCACTAGCAGGGAACTTCTGGGGATTTCATTTTTGCTCTCAGTTTTCTCCTCTATTCGACAGTGCTCATAGAAATGCTAGGCACAGCAGCTAGTGCCATGGCACGGCAAGGCAAACTGCAGCCTGTGATGCCAGCATCTCATACGGACCACAGGTCAAGTCCTGGCTGCTCCAAATATGATCCAGCGCCCTACTAGTGACCCTAGGAAACATAGAGAAAGATGGCCCAAATACCTGAGTCTTTTGTTACACAGGTAGGACCCCTGGTATTTTATAGGGCCCAGCCATAGCTTTTATGGCCATCAGGAGAATGAATTGACGGATGGAAGATGGTCTGTATCCCTTCCTCTGTCTCTCAGTTACTTTTTCAGATTAATTAATTAATTGAAAATAAATGAAATTTTTAAAAAGGAATTGTTGAGTACATTAATTGGAAGAAAAAATTGAAAAGGAGTTCAAAATTTCACCCAATGATTTCTAGTCTAGATAAATTCTTCAAATATTTTATACTTTTGCCATTACTGCTGAGGTTTTTTTTCATATTATTAAGTGATAAAATTATGGAACAACGTATTCAGCATTATGAAGCAACAAATTATACACAGAAGATCAATTCATAAGGAAAATAAGACATGAATCATCGACAGCAATTTTTCTGCAACCTGAGTTAGCAAATTTTCTCAACGATTCCTGGGGGATTTTTAATTCATCTTGTCATTCAACAAATACATCCTGTAATTACCTGTGTTCCATGTCCCGGCCTGACTCTGAAGACACAGTATAGACCAAAACAGACGATGTAGAACTCATGGTGCTACACTGGAAAAAGAGACTCAGCCCTCAACAAACACCAAATGTGACAACCCTCATCTTCGAATTCCCAGACTCCAGCTCTGGGAGAAACACATTCCTGCTTTTCATAACTTACCCAACCTGTGATATTTTGGTATAGCCATACAACCAGAGACTCCACAACTTAAGTCCCGGGCACAGATGATGTTCGGCACGTTTACACATGATAGCAGGTCAGGAGATGAGTAGAGTTGCTCAACATGCCTTTCATAAGCACACAATAGCTACCAACTGGAGGTGCTAGCCGTAAGGATTGGAGCAGGCCAGAATATCTGAAGAGAAAAGGTCTGATTGAGAAATTGGAACACACTGGAAATACAAGGAAAGGAGAAAAATAATCCATTTAAGAGGAAATAAGAGAAGCCCTGATACAAAAATTAGTCATTTTATTATCTTGCCAAACAAGAGGAACACATACGTGGAAATTCACTGAGGTGCTTCCCTAAATCATTTCTGTCACCTTTACATTAGTTTCCCAACAAAATCACAGACACGTGTAACATGTTAAACATGCAATTAGAATCAATACTTTATTCAGGTTCTGACAGGTTAACGTTCTACTTTCATAAATCTATTTTGTCACATTTTTAATAATTTAAAGGTTAATTTACAGTAAAGCATCAATGAAAATAATCAGAAGATAGAGTTGGTTAGACTTCTAGTACTTGCAAAACAGAGCATTAATGCTTACTCAATGCTAAATTGCATTAATACTTAATGCAAAATAGTATTTATTTTTTTTTTGTTTTTGTTTTTGTTTTTTTTTTTAAGATTTATTCATTTTATGACAGCCAGATATACACAGAGGAGGAGAGACAGAGAGGAAGATCTTCCATCCGATGATTCACTCCCCAAGTGAGCCGCAACAGCCGGTGCGCGCGGATCCGATGCCGGGAACCAGGAACCTCTTCCTCCAGGTCTCCCGTGCGGGTGCAGGGTCCCAAAGCATTGGGCCGTCCTCGACTGCTTTCCCAGGCCACAAGCAGGGAGGTGGATGGGAAGTGGAGCTGCCGGGATTAGAACCGGCGCCCATATGGGATCCCAGGGCATTCAAGGTGAGGACTTTAGCCGCTAGGCCATGCCGCCGGGCCCGCAAAATAGTATTTAAAGTAAAATACTATAAAATGCTTAAATGCACTAATGCTTATGCAAAATAAAGCATTAGTGTTACTCACCTTCTCAAAATATATATTTCAAACGCATGCCTAAAAACACTCTAATGTTGTACAAATATTGTGTGCTAGCCAAGTAAGCTAGAGAATGCCATCAGTCCAAGGTCCATATGCATGTTCATGGAAATAATTAATAAAAAGGGATAAGCCAGTTTAGACTACCCTAAGATCTGCCAAGTTCAGTAAAAACTATGCTTCAACACAATAAACTGCTAAGTACTGGAATGGAAATAGACATGAGACAGCTGATTAGTGTCCTGTAGCCAATTTAAGGTAGCTAGAGGCCGGTTGCATAAGAACTATAATTGAAATGTTAATGAAGTAGTCACAGGATGTGGTTAAGAACTCGCATTGTCTAACCTATCAATCACTCAATACAATGTTAATTAACCCTCCCTCAAAAAAAAGTTAATATCAGAACAACAATGTCCTTGAGAATATAAGAAGCAATCATTGATTCTTTATGTAGTGTTACAACCAACTTTGTCTAAATTTAAATTTCAGCTCAAATATAAAATATTCAGTTTTCAATTTAATAGAAATGTACATCATTATATTGTCATGAGATATAATTGAAATGAATTTATTCTTTAATATTATTTGCTATACTCAAAATAAGATCTGTGCTTTCCTAATTTTAATATGCATGCCAGTTAAATAAACATTATTGTGATTATACTATGTCCTGTGAAAATGAGTCAAAGATGGAGAAATAGTGAAAAATTAGAAAAGCTAGGATAATTACCAATGTTATGGTTGAGGGAAAGTATCCGAGGACAGTTGTCAAATGGGTGGAAATAACACCAGGTGGAAATCTTTATAATACTGGGGGCTCATTCAAGGAATAAAAACAAGGCATCGAGAAAAAGAAGTTGCTTAACATTCTTGGTGAAAATGCACATTGGTCCCATATTTATGTATTTGTTTGTTTGGAAGCTAGAATGATTCAGAGATGGAGACACAAACACACAAGCAGAGAGAGTCGGGAGAAACCTTCCACTCACTGGTCACTCCCCAAAGGAGGACAGCAGTTAGGGCTGCACCAGACCTAAGTCAGGGCCAGAAGCCTCAACTGGGTTTCCCACATGGGTGACAGGGGTTGGTACATTGTGGTCATATATTTTGCTTTTCCCAGATCATTGAAAGGATCAGAAGCAGAGCAATCAAGATATGAAACCGTGCTAGTGTGAGATGCCAGTTCTCCAGTTGCGTTTTTACCCACTACAAGATAATGCCAGTACCACATGTTAAACAACTTAAAATATACCCAAGCTATAGATACTTAACAATATTTTGCTATACACAATATCGGCATGCAGGTTTTTATTGACTCACTAGTAATCATACTAAGTTATAAATATAGGAGAAAGTATCCAATATAAGAGATGAAAGAAGAAAAGGTACCAAAACAGAAGCTTAAGAAAATGTGTGATATTGGGTTAATGCAGAATATGTTTATAGCTGGAAAATAAGTGGTTTGCCCTGGATATTATGATTTGATAAAATTTAAGGGGAAATAATTTTTTAAATTGTTCTGTGAAAATGATTTCTACTCTAAATCAGTTAAGTGATTTTACAATGGTCAGTCATGAGAAAGCCAAAGAGAAAAGTTAATTTCCTGATTGCTGAATTCATGTTGTTAGCACTGTTACACCCCATGTGAGCTCCATTATCTGTCATTCAAAACACAAGATATTTACAAAAAATGAATTAGCATGAATTCTTGCATTGTGAGATCAGGTTAATAACTATAATATGCTGAAGTTTGGCAAAAGTTACATGGAATCATTACCTCTAAATTTCATTCCATTCTTAGGAACTAATTGCATATTTTACCTTTTCCCAATATTAAAGGACCTTCTGAAATAAAAAAAAAAAACTAAAGTAAAAATCTATCATTCTGAAATCAAGATTGAAAGAACAAGAAAAAATAGTCAAAAAGGCAATTTTTTTTTTAATTTTGTAAATGACACTCTGTCTTCCACTGTCTAAAGTATTAAAGGTCTTGACCAGGCACGATACTGTAGCTGCCCTGGAAAAATCACCATACCCCTTAAATTTCTACTAATTACTATAGAGGTTATCCCAAAGTGGCATGTTCATTTGCAACTTTGTGGCTATCATGTGGCTTACCACACAGGCCAGCCAGTAAACACAGAATAGGCTAGTCTCTCAAAGGGAGACGACATCCATGTGACTGTTGATAGCCCATATGTCCATGCTTCTCAGCAGGTGCGAGGCTGGAATCATGTGAATCTATCCTGAAAAACGTAAGTTTTCCCAGTAATTAGAGCATCAGAACATGCAGCATGGAGAGCCGCCCCAGGAACCCCAGTGAGTTCACGGAGGGAGCAGCTCTGCCTGGGTGGACAGTCCAGTTCCAGCAGACCACCTGCTACATCAGAATTCCTTCTTTCCTCAGACCCATCTTCCCCTCCTTTGCCTTGGAAAACCATTTTCAATCTTTGGCAGGTGAGATTCTACCAGTAGCTCTGACTACAAAACATTTTAAAAATTGCCCTCTTCCCTAAAAAATCCATTTTTTTTTTCTGTTTCTCACCTCCCATAAAGCTTTCTGTGTACAAGCACACTAACATGCAAACATCAGAACACATACATCCAGGCAACCACACGTTTCCACTTTTCCTTTGTATGTTTTCTTTTATCCTAACAGACTGTGAGATACTTAGAAATCATCATGAGATGCTGTTATTTCACGCAATTGGAGAAACTGTGTGAGCTACTTTTCAAATCTAGAAAATTTTTAGCAAAATATTTTCAATGCTCTAAAAGATCTCTGGACAGTGTCTGTGAGTACATAGAAAGAATTGTCATGATACAGGCTTGTTCTGGCACAGTTTCACACAGGATAAAGAAATATTCAGCTTTCATAGTAAATAGAAATAATAATACTAATTAGGCATTCTTCTGAACAGCTAACTCAGCCACCTACTAAGAATGGTGTGTCAGGAAAGAGTGAGAGAGACCCTCTATAACAGAGCTGGCAGGAGTGATTGCCTTCTTCCTTTAGGAGGACACTTAGCTATGGTGTTTGTTTTTAGCATAAAAAGAACCGAGGTATTAAAGACAAAACGAATGGGAAAGGTTTCTCCTGGGAAGGTCTGACTTCATCTTCACTCTACTAAGCACCCGGTTCATGGAACAAGTAGGTGGCAGTCTTGCACGTGTCCTAAATGTACACACTAACATCCCGGAGAGTTAAGTCTCCCTTTGCAATACCCACCTCTGATCCCAAACTGCAGTTAGAGACCTCCCTCCTGCACTGCTGACCCAGTTTCCTGATAATGCCCCTGGGAAAGCAACGTGGTCCAAGGGCTTGAGCCTCACCACCCACCTGGGAGACCAGATGGGGCGATCCTGCTCTGGACTTGGCTGCTGCAGCTATTTCGTGAGTGAATCAGATCATTAGAGGTCTCTCTGCTTTTCAATTAAATAAATTAATACATCTTTAAAAACAACCCTGTGTTGGAAACCAACGATCCTCAGAAACCTCTTGAGAAGCAGGGATGTATGATGGAGTTGGTGGTATTCTAGCAAGGCCACACGCAGAACCATTGTTGGATCCTCCACCAAGCTGGTGCTGCTGAAGAGACAGTCTGCCAGATTCATCACTGTGGAGCCTCGGGATTCACCACCAAGAGATGCCCAAGTTACCACTAGCATCAAAGCCACAAAAACTGCATTTCCTGGTAGAGACTGAAGCACAAATAATGTACACTTCACATTTTAGAATTCTTCAGAATTATTTTAAGATCATTTTTCTTCAATTATGTTACAACTCCCATAGAAAAAAGTAAGTTTTGTTGTCACCGAATCATCCACCATTGTGTTTCCCAATGCTATAATTATCAGTTATGAGTTGATACTACCAGTGAATGTGCCAACATGTTCAAAAGTAGCAAAGCTATTCCAGGAGAAGGCCATCCCAAGGGAAGTAGCTAAGGAGTTTTCTGGAACTGTCCATTCTCCGTGTAAAGGAACTGCACAGGGGCTGGCATGATGGGGCAACAGACTATAATCCTCCAGCTGCAAGCATCTCAAATAGACACTGGGTTTGTATCCCGGCTGCTCTACTGCCCATCCAGCTCTCTGCTTATGGCCTGGGAAAGCGGCAAAACGGTTCAAGCCCTTGGGACCCTGCACCCACAAGGGAAACCTGGAAGAGGCTTCTGGCTCCTGCTTTCAGACAACACAGCTCCAGCGGTCGTGGCCATTTAGAGAGTAAATCAGTGGGTGGAAGATATTTCTCTCTGTCTCCCCTTTTCTCTCTAAATCTGCCTTTCCAAATGCTGGCAGAGGGGGTTACTTTCTGTCAAGTTAAACTGGACAGTCACCTGGAGAGTACAAGATGCAGCAGTGGGAATGGGCCCAGTAGGAAACAATGGGCTCCTCCCTCTTGGGTTGCCACTCCCACTGGTGAGCATGAGAACCAGGACTCGGGAACACACGCTTAGGCAGAGAGTGGCACCTGCCAGCACATGTGTGGGCTGCATAGTGGGGCTGGTTGGGTTGCACTAGGCTATAATGCCCATTGACATAAATGAGAGAAGAATAGGATGTGGGACTGGCAAGCACGTGAACCAGGGCAGGGGGCTCCTGAAGCTCCCACTAGTGTCCGCGAAGGCCGAGTGTGTGGTGGGCATGACTAGGTTGGGCTCCAACACCCAGTGGTCTGTGTAAAAGACAGGGCTGAAGACAGAACTGACCCAGCAATTGCAACCACCAGCGTGTGCATAAGCTGATTGGGGTGATGAATTGTGCCAAACCCTGTATTGGCAAGCACACACAAGAATCAGGTCTGCGAACACCTCAGATGAAGTTTCTGTGGGATTCTCCCCAACTTAACTGCTGGACTCAGAACCCCAACATAGAGAGAATTGCAGGTTCAATGGTCTGACCGTGGAGTACATGTGTCAGAGCTGGGACTCCTCAGTGGCTTAGACCGAGCAATGAACAGCATATCCAGGTGCACATGGGGAATATGGCAGTACATTGGAGCCTGCAGAGGACACCTGTTACCACAACAGAAGACAGAGGATGGAACAAATTGATCAACTACCCCAGCCAAGTGTTGGCAGTGAGTAACTGGACAAACGGAGACTCTAAGGTGGACTATTTCCACAGTAGATTCTGGAGAGATTTCACTGTGCTTGGAGTGGTGAAATTGACAGTAATTCAAAACTGTTGAACTATCAAAACCTCATAAGCAGGACCTTCAGAGCACTCACTTTGGGGACCCTGAGGTGGTGTTAGGTGGCTGCCCTTCATTCCAGGGTGCAGAGACTTTTGGGAGGCTAGGTGTGACTTCTCTCCTTATCTTCCTCTTTCTCTCAGACGAAGGAAGGAAGAAAAAAGAAAATGTGGAAATGGTAATCTTACCCAACTTCCTATAGCTCATGACCCTAATCACCCTAATCAACTATGTAAAAATCATCAAACATAAAATAATTAATAATTTTTTAAAAATCATATGTATATACATAATTTTTAAAAGGCACCTCACTGATAATGGAGACTGACACGTGGCAATTTTCTCATTACAGAGCTGGGAGATGTGGAATACGCACCCCTCTGACACCTCCTCCATCCCAGTGCCTACGAGCTCAGTGCAGACAAGATCATAAATTAAAAAGGCAAAATCAGTTTCACTGAAATGTGTTTGGCTTGCCTTGCCCTCTGCTCTGACATGGGGTGAGTGAGGGGCCTCTGGAATGTTCTCTCTTCTCCTATGTAAACTGCATTGTGCACCTAGCACCCTGACTCCTGCATACGCAGGGGTGTCTGGCAAATTAACAAAAGCTTGCAGTAGGAGTCCCAAGTACCTAAGACTAGGAGTCCAGTAAAGAAGCAACTTTCATATAATCTCAAATGGAATGGGAAGATGATGAATACAGCATGAATGGCCGGAGGGGGCAGGCAGCAGCGATGGTAGCAGCATCTGGGAGCAGACTTGATTTGCAAGAAAATGTGAGAAAACACTAGACAGGACTTGGTCAATGTCTACCATTCTCCTCTAGAGATGAGCAACACCTCATCTGCTCAGGGGTAGGAACCACTTGGAGAAGCAAGCTGAAGGTGGAGTGAGGTGATATTGCTGCTTTCTGTATGTCAGCACTGTAATGCCAGGGTTCTTTAAGGATTGCATGGAAAATGTATACCATTAAAAACCTATGTTTGTATTTGAAATGCGTTTTTTTCAGTGAAATGAACTTACCTTTTCATTTGCTTTTTCTATAAACTAAGTGTCCTCATGCTTAGAGGTTTACTGATTCTTACGTGTGCAACTGTCACAGCTTCTGACTTTAATCTTAACAAATGTACATTATACACTACATTCCAAATATGACTCCAAGGCTGTAGTCATCAAGCCAGACTGTATTAACTTACAAAGAGCCAAAATGCAATCAGACATAATTTTCACATCTGTGATAACTGTGATTTTGACATACAGGAAAGGAAAAACCTCTGAATAAAGTGTAGAATTTTCCACCGAGAGCAAGATGAACCCAATTGCACTAAGATGTGAGTATTCCAAAGAGTTCTCATTAAGCAGATGGAAAAAAATATTTTAAGTTCCTCAAAAAAGATAGGAAAGAAAAGAAAGAAAGAAAGAAAGAAAGAAAGAAAGAAAGAAAGAAAGAAAGAAAGAAAGAAAGAAAGAAAGAAAATCCATCTTGAAACTCAACTGAATAGTGGCCATGAGAGTTACGCACAGCTTTAAAAATGCTTGAAGAACTGGGCCAGTAAACAACGTCGGAGTAACTGGCTGGCAGTAAGACTTAATCCCAGAAATGCAGACTGCAGAAATGCCTCTTTTTAAATTTCGGAAGTGCCCTTTTGATGTTACTAGTGCAGAACTTGATGCATTTCAAATACATCAACAGCAAAAACACCATCATCTTTTTACTTCAGGGTCTCTCTGGCCACTCCAACTTGCTCTAAAAGACATCATCACTTGACCATGACCTTCACTCATACGCTACACAGCAGGAAGCTAACCCATTCTATCAGCCCCAGGCATTGTTTCAGACTTTGGGATAGCAAGATAAACAGCAGAGCCCATACCCTCAAGGAGTTTATAATCTAGAGAAAGTTAGGATCAAATAGCCACAGGCATGATGGACAACTATTTTATCATGCTGCATTTCATCAAATTGGAAATGTCACCAATTGCATAGCAATACACATAGACTTCAAAGCAGTCCTCCAGGTGTGAGTGCTTGACACAGTGATTAGGATGCCCTTGGGACACATGCATGCCTCTCTGCATGCCTGCATTGAGCCCTCACTCCTCTGTTTCTGATCCAGCTGCCTGCAAATGTGCACTGTGGAAACCTCAGCTGGTCAGGTCCTCGCCATCCATGTGGGAGATTTGGATTGGATGACAAGATCTCAGCACCAGCTTGGTCAACTCTACTTGTTTGAACTTTGAATGTGAACCAAGGAAGTAAGATTTCTGTGTCCCAAATAAATTTTGTAAAGATCATGTAAAATTGAGTGTATAGATGCACAATTTTGGCAAATATTTTGAAATAAGCACATATGAGGGATTTTCAAAAAGTTTGCAGACAGGCAGGAGTTCAGTGATTTAGTTGTCAGCTCCTGTTGCATGATGGAGTGCCTGGGTTTGAGTCCCAGTTCTGCCCCTTGATTCCACAGTTTCATGCTAGGGCAGGCCCTGTGAGACAACAACAATGGTCAAGTAATAAAGGCCCTGTCACATCACTGGAAGACACAGATTAAGTTCTCACCCACCACTACCATGAGCATTGGAGAAGTGAACCAGGATGGGAGACCTGTGTATGTATGGGTTATCATTCCCTCTCTCTCTCTCTTCTTGGTCTCTCAAATAAATATAATTTTCAGAATACTTGTATAAACTGGTATTATGAAAAAAAAACACATGATTTCAAAATCCTTTGCACCAAATTAACTTCTCTTTTTTATAATTTAGAAAATATTTCAATGGTAAAGAGGGAGACAGAGACAGAGAAAGACCTACCATTCAATAGTTCACTGCCTAGATCTTTGTTGCAGTCAGGCTGGGGTTGGTTACTCAGGACCAGGGAGCCAATCCAGGTCTTCCCTGAGGGTGGGAGGCACCCAGTCACTCCGGTTAGCCCCGCTGCCCCCCACGGTGTGTATCATTAGGAAGCCGAAATCAGCAGTGGAGCCAAATGCAAATGCTGTGCTATGGGATTCGGTACCTAACAGGGGCCCTCAGTTTCCCCTTTAACGGTATTTTTCTATGAACTTGTTGAAGCATGCTAATAAACATTATTTTGTCTCATTATTCAATCATGATAACAACAGGATGTTGTTTTGTATCATTAAGAAGACAAGATAATCCTCTTCTCTGGAGAAATGTGTTCTTATCTCACAATTTTATGTGTATTAAGAATATTTATGGACAGATTTTCATCATATATTGCTTTCATTTCATAAATACAAAAATATGTCAGGGAAAAGAGCTTGATAGTGATTCCTTTCCTCTATTCATAATCAAGCTCCGCTCAGTGAAGTTAATGTCCCCTGCCCCACAAACACACACACATAGTCTCTCGCTCTCATACACACACACACACACACACTCAATCATTCAGTGTGCTACAGGGAATGTTACTGTTGTAGGATTTCTTGTCCATTTTTGCCTCCAAATTTATTCCCAGTCACTGAACCCCATTCTGCAGTTTGAGTGCCAGTAATTCTCACGTTAGCACACGACAACCTTTGAGCATGCCACTCAGTGAGAAACGACATGCTGTCATCATCTATTGTTCGTATCTTTCTTTTCCAAGTGCAATAAAGAAATGTATTGCACTTTTTCCAATAAGTGCAAAGTAGCACCATCCCACCATTGACTTCTGCTTGCGGCATTATCAAACTCACACACCCTGACCAATGTGCTTCTCCTTCTCACACGCACTTTGTGCTGTCGCTGTATCAAAACAGTAATTAACTTTATAACAGAACAAAATGTACATTATTCTACCATTCACTAATTTGTACTAAAGTGATTAATCAACAAGATCACAGAAAATTAGCTGCTAAATAGACAAAAATATCAGATAGCTAACAAAAGAGTCTCTGGAGTTAAATGAGATAACAAATACAAAAAAGATTTTTGAAAAACATCATGTAAGTCAGTGACCAAAGAGTTATAAGGAACTCAGAATTTAAAACTTTGAGAGGAATTGTGGCTACATTGTACAGGCTGTTAATGCAGTCAGGAAAAGATAACAATGAAGCAATAGTGATAACAAATACAAACAATATAGACAGCAAATTCAAGTTCAGAGAGAATGAAAAGATCCCAGACACGTTTAGCTACAGGGTTAGGAGGATGGAAAGAATCTATTTTTGAAATATGGGAGGCTTGAACACATAGAAATGTCAGTGAGTATAATCTACTCAAAAGAGCAAAGTAGCAAGGAATAAAAAAGAAGACCAAGAGTGTAAAGTACCAGCGAAAACAAAGATTTAGATTAGGCTAAGCATTCAAAGAAATATATGGGCAGCCTTTCATTTGAGTTCAGACCTAGAAAAGTTACTCTGGATAGCTTTGAGGAAGTTAGTTAACTATTCTATACTTCAATTTCCTCATATGAATTACAAAAATAGGTACCTGTCTCATATGACTCTTGTAAAAAAATCAATATTTGTAAATTACTTGCAATAGTATATGACAATGTTAAGCACTCTATTATTATCACTTTGTCACTTTATGGGATTAAACTCATAAAGTCAATAATTTTCTGAGTTAATATCTCATTTCTTACAGGAAAATTGATAAGTAAACTTTATGTTAAGATATGAAAAAAAATTTGACTTTGCAAAATTAAATGAACACTTCAAAATGCACTAGGCCAAAGCTCCTTCCAAAGTCTAAAAGCCTATGATTTAAAAATGATATTTAACAAGCACAATAATAGAAAATTATATGTATTTAAGAATATAACTTCTCTGAAATTTCAAATGTATTCATTAAAATTGGTTTTTAAGTTTCTACCAGGGACTAATTTTAAACCCAGTTAAAATATGTTTGTATTTAGGAGTGGTTATTGGGCTCACAGTATGTTAAGATACTGTTTAGGACAGCCACATCCCCAAGCAGAGTGCCTGGGTTCATAACTTCCTGCTCTCCCGGACATTGGGAAGATGAACATGATGGCTTGATTGGCTGGAAACCGACCAACCAAATAAGAGACACAGACTGGGCTTCCAGTTCCCAGCTTCAGCTTGATAATGTCCTAGCTGCTTTTGGCATTTGTGGAATGAATCAACAGGTCAAATTCTCTGTGTCTCCAGATACGTCTCTTCCTTTCAAATAAATGAATTAAAAAAAAAAAACCCCTACATTCATTAGCTTACATTCAGTAGCCTGTTTTGCATGCCTATTTTGTATATTCTTGCTCTGACATATATATATGTATTTCAGCAGCTTTAATTTTGTCAGTTCCTCTCCGCCACATTTCTTTCATTCTTTTTTTTTTCAATCACGCCATCTTTTTTATGGGTTCATTTTTAATATTAATTTCTTGTTTTATTGCTTTTGATACAGTTTAGTTGGCACTGGAGTCTCCGTTCCCTCTGCCCCAAGTTCCCTCCCCTTCTCTCTGTTTCCCCTCCAGCCTAACAATCGGTATCTGTCGTGAATTTTCATAAGTCCATCATGCGGCCGTTGGAGTGTCTCCCAACCATGTACGAGACAGTTAGTCATTTGGTTGTGAGTTCATTCTTGTATCCCAGGGCCCTAATGAAGGTACAATGAGGACCAGATCTTTGTTATTTATGGGCAGTACCAATAACAGTGATAAAAGGGACATTGACCATCTCAGATAATTATAAACAATCAGTCTCTTATGGATGGTTGATTGATGAATTATATCACAAGATCTTATTACTAGTGTTGATCTCATCCTTACTGCCCTAGTTCTGTCCATACAATCTCCCCAAACAACAATAATAAATCAACAACAAATAAAATCAGTTAATCAAACAAGCAAAAAAAAAATCTAGTGCATTTGTTGTAAGGGCCCAAGGAGATGACTTTGAATTCAAAAGAAACCAGGAAGCCAGTTCTTGGGAACAATGAGGACTGAAAATGTAAAAGGGAGAGAGCCCAGGTACTAGTTTTTCACTAACATTTTATGATTCCAAAGCTTTACTACTTTTGTCTCTCTACTCCCACTCCCTCCTTCTCCAGCAACCTTCCTTGCACTCCACCTAATGTAGTGACTCATTTACACCTATTTTTTCCAGGTTTAGATGCCACGATTGCATTTCTACCTAGGAGATTTATCAAATCAAATAAATTCATGAGAAGATTTTATCATTCCCACCTGGTCAAGGTAGACACTCCATGCCTGTTGTTTGCCAAGGCATAGAACTGTCTGTGTTAGCAGTGAAATTGCTAGAGTGAGTATATGTAATCCTTGGAGGAGCAGCAGCTTTTCCAAAGAAGCATAGAAGCCAGTTGCAGTATGAATTGTACCAAAACAAAAACAAACAAAAAAAACAAAATCATCTAGCCCAATATTCTAGTAGAAATCACATTTTCTATTCTTTTTTCCAAGTAGTTTGATGAATTCTTTTTATGCACTTCTGAAGAAACATAATTTTTATGCAATTAGGAGGCACTATAGAAGATACTGAGATACTAACAGGTGTGAATATTTTACATATCCTGATTTTAAAGAGGATGTGGGATTTATTCTTTCTATTCTCACCATATTAATGTCTGATATTACCTTTATCCTAGTGTTATCAGATGATGGACAAAGCTTACAAAAATATGAAAACACATGAAGAGTCTTCAAGAAGTACATGGAAATGTCTACTACAAAGATAATTATTTTGCACCAAAATAAACTTGTCTTTTAATTCTAGGTTCCCTTGAACTTTTTAAAGTATTCTTATATTCCATAACTTTGATTTTTTGTTATTTAGCCTAACATAATTTTCATGATAGGCATTTTGCACAAGCCTTTTGAAGATGTTTCATATACATGAGTTTTATATTATTTTGCACACATATAAACATAATTTAATTCATTTTCCTTTTAAATTTTTGAAGTATCTTCTTTTGGAAGATGGGATATATAAGAGGATGCATGCAAAAGTATTAAATGCTCTCTGTACTATCTGTTTATTATGTTCCCCATACTTTCATGAAAGAGCTACTGCTCAATTTGTTGTTGATTGCATGTCAGAATCACAGAGAGGGGGGCGGGGGAGAGAGAGAAAGAAGAAAGAGAAAAAACTCTTCCATCTCCTGGTTCTTTGCCAAATGACCACAGCATATAGGACTGGTCCAGGCAAAAGCTAGGAGCCAAAAGCTTTTTCCTGGCCCCTGGTGTAGGGGTCCAGACACTTCAGCCATCTTCTGCTTTTCAGGTACCTTATCAGGGAGGTAGATCACAGGTGCAGCATCTGGGACTCTAACTGGTCTTTAAAGCAGACTACGGCATAGCAGGCAGTGACTTTACCCTTTACCCATCACAGAACATGTCTGCAGGTCTCCCCCACAGATTCC
Organism: Ochotona princeps; assembly: GCF_030435755.1. Taxonomy (NCBI): domain Eukaryota; kingdom Metazoa; phylum Chordata; class Mammalia; order Lagomorpha; family Ochotonidae; genus Ochotona; species Ochotona princeps. The sequence continues at coordinate 74,318,767 of NC_080838.1, forward strand.
TTTAGTACCCTGTTGCTGGAGGGGATGAGCCTGCTCCCCTCCACCCAGCTTCCCAGCCCATGAGAGACAAACAGATGGACAGGGGTTCTGTCTAAGCAGTTCTGATTTATTAGGGAAATTCAATTTCTTATATAGGGTAAGGGATAGCCTAAGGCCAGGAATTTTGGGAATTCCAGGAGCAGAGAAAGTGGAGCCAATTATGAGGAGAATGACTTTGGAAGCCACCTTCCATAGGCCAGGGATAGGTGAGCGAGATGGCCCTGGACAATCAGTATTTCCTTGGAGCTACGTGACTCCTGTCCTGGTTCATGCCCAGGGCTCTGTCCTTGGCCGCCATCTTGCCCACCAGTGACCTGAACTGTTAGTCGCCATCTTATTGATTTAGTGACCTCTTTGCCCCTGAGCCCCACACATGTCAACCCCAAGAGCTATTTATTTGAAACCCAGTGTGCAAGAGAAAAAAAAAAAAGAAGGAGAGAGAGAGAGAGAGAGAGAGAAAGATGAAGAGGGAGGGAAGGAAGCAGAAAGACAAAGAGAGAGAGAGATTATAAGAGAGATGGAGACGGAGTGATTCTTCCATCCTCTGATTCACTCCCCATATAATTATAGCAGCCCTAGCTGTTCTAAGCTGAAGCCAGGATCCTGGGACTTGATTTGGGGTTTCCCAAATGAGTGGCAGGTCTCAAGCACCCGGGCCATCCACTAGTGTTTTCCCAGTCACATGAGCAGTGCGCTACATTAGAAGTGGAGCACTTTGACATGCAGTGATAAAATGCCGATGTCACAGTTGTGGCTTAGCCTGTTATACCACAGTGCTGGCCCCACCACTCTTATTTCACTCCAGTCTTGATTAAATGCTTGCATTCCTAGTTAATTCGACCATGAAAGATTATCAGTTGATATGGGAATACAAGAAAAATGCTTCATATTTTCTTCAAAAAAATCTTCATATTTTCCAAGAGTGTCATTACTAACAAATTGTACATGCATATGTAAGGTATTGTGATGCTACATTTTGAAGGATTTAGAGAATGTCTGTGTGCTATTTTTTTTTTCATTTATTGTTGCTAACAGCATTTTCTGCTCCAGTTTTAATTAGTAGCCTGCAAACATTATTGTAATATATGATAAAAATATTTACGTAGCTACAGAATGGGTGTTTTTGTAGAAAATTATCTAACATGGACAATGGTCAAATTTGTAATTATGCTTTAAGACATTTTAACATAGTATGCTTGCTTTTATTTACATAAATATTTACTACAGTTTAAAAAATGAAAATCATTTCTGGACGACTTTGTTTTGTATGTAAAACCTTCATTTAAATTTTGGATTATTCGTATAACTCAATGGCCAGTGGGAGTGACAGAGGATTTTGATAAAAAAAAAGAAAAATTTATGACTATTTATAATAATGATCAATTAACACCCTTTAAATCTACAGCAATTTAAATGTTCTGTATAACAGGTATTATGCCTGCATCCCGTTTGGGAGCCAGTTTGTGCCTCGCTGCTCCACGTCTAATCCAGCTCCTTGACTATGGCTTGGGAAAGCAAAGGAGGATGGTTCAAGTTCCTGAGCCACTGCACCCTCCTAGGAGACCCAGAGGTTCCTGGCTTTAGGCTGGCTCAGCTCTGACCATTGTGGCCATTTGGGGGAGTAAAGCAGCAGAAGGAAGGTCGCTTTCTCTCCCCCCATTTCTCCTTTTTTTTGTAACTCAGCCTATCAAATACAAATAAATGTTTAAAAATCTGTGGATCCATAAACGTGAATGGATGTAAACATGACACCAATACAGAAGCCATTTTAAGTAAATACTGGTACAATGTTGAGAAGCAGCAGCAAGGGTCAACACCCTATTTTTCTGCTGAACTTAGAGAAAACAGTCTTTTACCTTCAACTATGATATTTGCTATCGATTTTTGCAACTCTCCTTTGTAAGGTTGATTAAATTCCCTTCTGTCTCTGATTTGTTGGGAAATCATGCAGGTGTCCCATTTTGTCAAAACCTCTTTGTAAGATTAACGGGATGTTCACATCATAGGTTACTGCAACTGGGATTTTAGATTAAATGAACTTGCACACTTAAAATACATGGAGCTGATTATATCAGCACTATTTTTTCCATGTAACTAGATTTTGTTTGTGGTTATGTTGTAGGAAGTTTTCACAGTCATATTTAGGAAATTTCTTTCTTTCTTTTTTTTTTTTTTTTTTTTTTTTTTTTTGAGGTATCTTAGGAGGTTTATTCCAGTGGGGCAGGAACAAAGCGGGGTGGTGGAGCTCAGCAGGGAAGGGGAAAGGGGGGACAAGGAAAGGGAAGGGGGAAGGGAGGCTGGAAGGAGAAAAGAGAGAGACAGAGCCCCACCTGGGGGCCTTTTTGTCTGCAAGGTGTCAGGGCGGGGATTGGGAGCGATTGAGGGCAGGCCTCAGGGGATTGGTACCTGAGACTGTCACAGGTGATTGCCTAGCAATGGTTGGTAAGTGGGCAGAGTTGGGGAAGGGGCTGGTGAGCTGGGGGTGGGATTCTCAGGTGAAATGGCTGATTGGTGGACAGCTGGACTGGTGCGAATTTCGTGAGCTGTGAGGAAGAGGAAATGGCGCTGGGTCCAGGGTGGGATAGTCAAATAACTCCTTACCTTCCTCCCTTTTGTTACATATAAAGGAAGAGTGACATTGTTCTCTGTGGCTTCTTCAAGCTGAGTTTTCTCTTGGCAGTGGTTGCAGCCTGGTGGGAGGAATGGGAGGTGGAGGGACGCTTCTAGTCCTGTAAAAGAAACTGGTTAATGGTTTGAACAGAAAAAAAATTTTTTTTTTTACATTTAAGTGGGTGACACCGGAATGGAAGGAAGGGTTATTAAGAGTCTTTTTTACAAGGTGGCTTGAGTTCTCTTTTTCTCTTAGCCAGGCCTTCTTGTACTTTAGTCATTGGTTCTTCATTACTCCTGAATGGTCAATGTAGACAGGGTAGCTTCACCAGGACCAGAGACCCTGACTGCTTATCATCCTGTTTAACTCTTCACATTTCCATAGGAGTGAGCAGGGATAAAGGAACAATGACTGCTCTAGCTGCTTCCAAATATTCCAACTGGGTTTCTAACTGAACTCACAACCTGTTAGGTTGGGAAAGACTGTTATATTTTGTGATCTAGACTTCAACAAAGAGAAGCCTTCAAGTGCCAGGCAGTACGTCAGACATCTAATAACTTCTACCTTCTACCCGGAACCTCTAGACCCCCTACTGCTGCGGTTACTCAACAACGCCCCCTTTCAGCTCTTTTTTTGTTTAAATTCTCTGTTGCTTTCATGTTTTATTATGCTGTGCCTGCCTAGCGTTTGTGTAAGGATAAAAATGTCCTCATAGAATGAGTTGGAAAATATTCCCCAGTCCTCAATATTAGTTTAATTGCTTCCTAAATGTTTGGTAGATCTCGCCAGTAAAGCCATTTGGGCTTGGGCTTTTCCTCATAGAGTGTTTTTAATTAGTTGTCATAAATGACGAGCTTATGGCAAGTCATCCCACATTTAAATCCCCAAATATCATGACTTTGATAGCTCAAACATTAGCACAAAACAACAGAATCTTGAAATACTAGTCTGGGACTATTTGGAATGTTAAATAAATGAGTTATTTTGAAGCTAAGCATAACAGGAAAGCTAAAACATTTTTAGGTCATTTTTAAAAACCTATGGAAGGTAGTGATTACATCATCCTCTCGTGCTTCTAAGCTGGTAAAATGCAATATGGAAGCAAACTACATTGTATTTAGTATGTTTCGATGCTTTATGTGTTGCTGCTCAGATAGTGTTACCTTTGGTGTGCTGTGTGCAGACTTTTTGTGTGCACACGCTTAGTTTAACAGTTTTGTCACCTAAAACTTTTACTTTTCTTTTTGTAGACTTATTCTTTTTTTTACTGGAAAATCATATTTCACAGAGAGAAGGAGAGACAGAGAGAAAGATCTTTCATTTGCTGGTTCACTCCCCAAGGGGCCGCAATGGCCAGAGCTGAGTTGACCAGAAGCCAGGAGCCAAGAGACAGGAGATCTTTCTGGGTCTCCCACACAGGTGCAGGCGCCCAAGGCTTTGGGTCATCCTCTACTGCCTTTCCAGGCCACAAGCAGGCAGCTGGAATGCAAGTGCAGCATCCAGGACATAAATAAGCTCCCATGTGGGATCCATGCAAACGTAAGGGAAGGGCTTTAGCCACTAGGGCATTGTGCTGGGCTCATCATTTAGAACTTTGACACTCTTCTACTTTTGCAAGAGCTTAGTTTTCTATTTCTCAACTATGGTTTGTCTATGTTAGCTACTTTCAATTATTTACTACACGTTATTTGGAGTACAATTTTCAATTAAATCAATAGAATGGCTTACCACCAGCCCCGCATATAATTTATATTGCATAATCCTAATACCACAAGTGATACTTTTCGTGAAGTTAGCCTTCAAGAATGGGACTGATTTGTTTTATGAGAAACTCAAGAGACTTACATCCGATGCCTCTTCTGTCATCTGGTCCTCACAGGGTAATGTCCATTATGAGAAAGCAAATTTCCAGCATAGTATGATTCTGCCAGCTCCATAGTCTTGAGCTTTTTATTTTTAAAGATTCATCTTATTATTATTAATATAAAGGCAGATTTACAGAGAGAAGGCGATACAGAGAAAAAGATCTTCCCTCCATTGGTTCACTCACCAAGTGGTCGCAAAGCCAAAGCTGAGCTCATCCAAAAACAGAAGCCAGAAGCTTCTTCTGGGTCTCCCATGCAGGTGCAGGGTCCCAAGGCTTTGGGCTGTCCTCCACTGCTTTCCCAGGTCGCAAGCAGAGAGCGGGATGGCAAGTGGAGCAGCCAGGACATGAACTATATCAACACCCATATGGGAAACCTTGCCATGTACAACAGGAAGATTTGACCATTGAGGCATCATACTAGGCCTAGTCTTTGGCTTCTTAGCTTCTGGAACTCTGTGACATAAATGCTTGTTATTTACAAGCCTCCCAATCTGTAACATATCCATTATAAACGGGACAGCTACATAGCCTCATTACTAAATACATTTAATAAGAAGTAACTTAAGTCATGGTAATTTTATGTGTTGGTACTTCTTTTTCAGGTTTAACATTATCAGTCAAGCATTTTTAAGATAATTAAGTCAAAAATGTTCCTAACAGTAAATTTCCATTTATCTTATAGCAACCTTGTGCATGTTTATTACAAAACTAAGCTTTATTACATAAAACATCACAAGGGGTGGTGACCCGTGCTCCACGTGCCACAGAATTCTTATTCTCACAAATTGAAACTTCTTGCAAACTTAACCCTAAGTGAAAGCTGGTAGCTCATAGGCCATTTACTTACGTGCTGCTCTGATCACATGACTTAGCTCCTCAGAATTGCAACTTTAGGCAATGGGGCAGCTTCCTTCGCTCTTGGACTCCAGTTATGCTAAATATGCCAGACCATGGAAATCTCCTTACATGACAGGTAGCTTGCGTGGTTCTGATCTAGTTAAACTATGTGAGCTACTGCGCTTGAAAACTAAGTATGATAACTCTTCAAGTTTAATGCCATACGAGCAGATGTAATGTATAATCTGATCTACAACTTAGTGAGGGAAAAGTTCATCTCTTCAGTTATTAATATACAGCATGGCTGCCATTAAAGTGTAGAACTTAGTTTCTTTTCATTCAGATAATTCTTCAAAACTTCATTTCCACCCTATATTTGGCTACATCCAAAAGCAGCAAAATTAGCCTTTCTATAGCATTTATTTTATACTTATGATAACATTAACTTTCACATGCAGGCATCCTTTAATGGTTCATCTAGGTTTAAATCCCTAATTCACTTCCTAATTCTAGCCTCCTGTTGATCCTCACTCTTGGAGGTGGCTGGATGCGGTTCAAATACTTGGTTTCCTGATATCTACATAGCAGAAATGGATTGTTTTTGGTTCCTAGCTTCAGCCTGGTCCAATCCCCTGCGATTGCAAATATTGCCAGGGGTGAACCCATGGCTGGGTCTCTCTCACTGACAAATAACTGAATTTTTTCAAAGAAAAATTAAATATGTTTACTATTTGATATAGAAAAATAACACTGGTTAGGGAATGTTCTGTATAATATTTAATTTATTCCTAGAGTTTATTGTATCCATTCTAAGCTAAGAAGATACACAGCTGATAGACAGCAGTCATTTACGAAAACAACAACCATCTGACCACAAATCCAAGTTTCCTATTATCGTACTAACTGTCTTCAACCTCTGTTTCCCAAGATGGCATGCATCTATGGACAGAGCCACACATTATAATGCAAATCCCATTTTCTTGTATCTTAAGAAGGCTGAAGGATGGGGGTGGGCTGAAGGGTGGACTACGGAATAAGGAAAACAAATTTCCTTTTAATGTCTACCAGATTTCCTTCAAAGTAACAGTTGAATACAGGGTGTTAAGATTGCCAAATTTTCACTGCTACTTTTTGAGGTAGAGACAGTTAATCTCATTTTAGAGTTGAATAAACTGAAGCTCAGAAAGGTTAATTGCTTTGCACAAAGTAACATAGCTAATAAAGAAGAACAAAACTATGCACCCGGTTCTCTGTGATCTATAAACCTAGTTGCCTTCTCACACATGGATGCTCCCGCTGATTAGCATCATGTATTAAGTAACAGCTAATCATTTAGGATGCTCTTTGTTCCCAACTTTCTTCTCCATAAAACTTCCCTTCCTTATCCTTGATTTTCAGCAATGATTATCACTCTTCCCCCAACCCCACACGAAAACATATGCTCTTCATTCTGGAGCACACATACTTTCATCTTTTTAAACATTTTAACATGGAGCATTTCCAACATGTATAAAGTACACAAAGCAATCTTATAACTCCTCATGCATTCATCATTCAGCTACAAAACAAATCGGCATCAAAGACGAACATCCTCCTCAGTCTGACTCAGTTTGTTAGGTAAAGTTTTATTGGATTGAAATGCACAAATATTACATGTATGATCTTATTGCACATGTGTAGAGTCTGCTTGTTAGTCAGTTGCTCTTCATCCCAGAGACAACCATAGGTCAGCCACATTGTTTTGCGTCAACAATTTGTTGTGTTTTGGAGTTGAGGGTGAAGTTCTGCAGCATGTTGATCTGAATATGTATACACCACACATCTCTCACGCATTCTTCATTTTTCAGCCGGTTACTATTTAGAATATTTAAACCTTCAGGCTGCTATAAATGAAGTTCCTAAGAACACCTGGATTTAAGTATTTACATGGAAAATACGTACCATTTCTTGTTTCAGCTACTTGCCTGTAAATTTATTGCCTATAAATTTTTGTCCGGTGGTGACCAAAAATATTTTGTCCCACTATCTATGGTGTATAGATCGTTTCCTTTGCTGTGCAGAAGCTTGTTAGTTTCAAAGAATCCCATTTGTATATTTTTGCTTCCTGTGCTTATGACATACTACCCTGTAATCATTCTGCATGGAATATCGTCAAGCATTCCCCAGATGTATTCTACAAGTAATTTCACACCTTCCATTTAGGCTTTTGTTCCACCTAGAGTTGATTTTTGCAGAAAATGAGTGATGAATAGAGTTCAAGTTTGATTCTCTTGCAAAGGGATATTCAGATTTTCCAATACAATTTACCTGTTCACAAAGTATGTTTTTGGTGTCTTTGTTGGGACTCAATGGGTTTTAGACATAGGCATTAAGGAGTGCCATTCTTTTCCCTCAGTCTATGTGTCTATATATTTTTTTTTTGGCAAGTATTCATGCTGTTTTGGTTACTATGTAGGTATGATGATGATTCTAATTTCCTTTATTGTTGGAGGTCCTTTGTGCTTCCCTAGGCATTAGGATTCCCTACTTCTGTGAAGAATGTTTTGATGGAGATCACACTGAATCTTTGAAGTTCTTCGGATAATGAAGACATGTTGAACATATTATCTCTTCCAGTTCATGATCATGGTGGTATTTTCTCTCTTTTTTTTATCATTTCTTTATTTTCTTGTTACAAAAGACTTTAAATTTTAATTGTAGGTGTCCTCTATTTCTTTGCTTTGTTTTTATCTTTGATTTCCTTTTTTTTTCCTTTTTTTTTCCTGCTGTGAATGTGATTGCTTTCAGGAATGGAATTGTTTTTACAACAAATTAACCACTGGTATGTATAAGGGCCATTGATTTTGGGGTTTTACTTTTGTGCATTTTTACTGAATTCATTGACTGCCATGATATTTGAGGTATTTTAAAGGCTTTGTTTTATATAAAATATTATATAATCTGCAAATGGGCAATTTCCTGCTTTTATTATATTTTATTTCTTTCTGTTATCTATCACTCTAAGACTAACTAACATTGGCACCAGACGGTGGACCATGAGGGCTGTCTGGTACTCAGGCACCAAAATACTTGAGTTCAACTTCAATTTAGGAGTGGGTAATATAAAACACAAAGTAAACTGCTGACCAAGCAGATGCACACTCCGCAGGTAAAGCAGGATCTGATCAGAGGGAAGTGGTCCTGACTCTGAATTGTTTATCATTAAACAGGAGAAATATTCTAATAAGAAGGAAATATCCTAATATAGGAAAAAGGCATCCATGTCCTCTATTGAGAAGTCGAATTCTGTTTGCAATTATACATGCATCATTTGATGAAACAGGAGGAACATTCTAAGAAGAAGGATACTTGCTAATAAGGGAAGGACAACCATGATGTGTTTGAGGAATTTTCATTCTGTGTGTGGGTTGATGTTTCCCATCCTGGTACCTGGAAGCTTTGCCCTACAGCATACCAATGTATTATGATGACTGTAGGTCATGATGCCCCCCAGATAAGGATGAGCCTGATACAGGCCAGTTGTCTGTTTATTCTTAGTGTCAGGGGAACCAAATCCAAGTTCTATAGATCAAGTTTTATAGCAGCTACTATTATCTCCAGGTTGCTTAGCTTCTTTCTGCTCCACCTCCCTCATGGATAGGGGATGCATAACGTTGGTTACAGGAGCTGTCCTTCTCCTGTTCCTCACCTTAAAGGAACGTTTTGAGTTTTTCTAGGTGGAGTATGATGTGTGTTTGTCATGGGTAGCCTTCCTTATGCTGAACTCAATTCCTTCTGCAGTTAATTTGTTCATTGAGCTTATCATGAATCAGTGTTGAATCTTGTGGAATGTTTTTCCATATCCTGCTGTATGTATCTATTGATCCAATCTTCCAGCCCTGGAATACATCCCAGCTGATTTAGATGCATGCTTAATTGGTTCAATGCACTCTAGGATTTTGTTGAGAATTTTACATTTTTTTCATCGACAGTGCTTGTCTGTGTTTTTGTTTTGTTTTGTTTTTTGTTGTCATTTCTTGTCTGGTTTCATAACCAAGGGATTTGATTGGCCTTGTTTGAAAACAACCCCAAAACTGATTGGATGAATTGCCACAGAATCCATAATTTTGGTGCTGTCACCCAAAGTGCAGCAAATTTGGGTGGTGTCGATCAGCAGTTTATTTGCAGTGTACCAAGCAAGGAGTCAGTCAGCTAACATTTCATTCCCAGATTCCCCAAAGGGTTAAAAGCAGTGATTTATAGTTCAACACTTAAGATGGGCAATGCATGATTAGCTCATGTGGGGACTCTGGTTAGTAATTAGTGTGTCTTTCCTTTGATTGGTCAATGACAACCAGTTTGTTTCTTTTGGAACGGCAAAGGTGGTCTCCAGTCTTTCTGTCTAAGGCATAGGTTGAGTATTACTTCACGGATTTGGGCATGTGAGTTCCAGCAGGACTCTCACAACACAGGTTCACATTGAGATGTCAGCTATGTGAAACAGGCTGGCAATCCTAGTCTTGTGATTCAAAGCTGATGCTCGACTTCAATATCTTTCATTCCTGTAATTTTGGTGAGGTAAGTTTGACAGAGGAAGTAAAAGCTAAGACAGGTGTCCTGTGGCCTGATAAAGTCTCCACCAAAGGCATTCGAGTAGGATTTGCCTTCAGCCTCGCAGAGGGAGTTTGGAAGAGTTTTCCCCTTTTAGATTTCTTGAAATGATTTGAGAAGAAGTAGTGCTGTTATATTTTACTTTATTTTGGTGTGTTCTCTATAGTCTAACCAAAGATTTTTTTGATTTTGACTTTTTCAAATGACCAGCTAGTGACTTCATTGATGATTTGTAGTTTTTCACTTCCCACTTCAATTACTTCTCCCTTGATCTTCATTATTATTTATTTCTTCTAATTTTGTGTTCAGTTTCTTCTTGCTTTTATAGTTCCTCCAAATTCATTGCTTCAGACTTTTCTGAAGTCTTTATACTTACTTTTAAATAGGTCTTTATTTTAAATCCCGTCAAAACCTCTTCTCCAGCCATTGAAAGTAGTATTGCTGTTGTTATTCTTGTATGTTAATGTTGTGAATCATATTGATTACTATCCAATAGTTAAACTAATCTTTCTCTTTCCCTAGGGATAATTCCCATTTAGTCATACTTTATTAGCTTTTTTTTTTTTTTTTGCAGGTTGTTGGATTCTACTTGCTAAAACTGCATTAAAAATTGGTATCATAGGGCTAGTGTTATGGTCAAACATGGTTAAGCTGTGGCTTACAATACAAATATTCTATGTCAGACTACACGTCCACGTTCTGGCTATTCTGCTTTCAATGAGACTTCCTGCTATTGTACTTCAAAAGGCAGTGGAAGACAGCCCAAGCACATGGTCCCTGCTACGTATGTCAGAGACGCAGATAGAATTCCTAGCTCCTGAATTCCATACCCATCGTGGCTATTTGGGGAATGAAACAACTAAGGGAAGTTCCACCTCTCTTTTCCTCTCTTTTTCTGCCTTTCAAATAAATACACACTGCCAAACAAAACTAATTAATTATTAACTATTGTCATGGAAAGAAACCTATTAGAGCTGGTAACATGGGGGTGAAAGAATTCCCTAAAGTATCCAGGTATAGTATACATTTATTGGAAATACTGCAGAAGAACAAGTCTGCTACCCGTGTGGGCAAGGAATTGAGAAGCTCATATGGAGTGGTCAGCTTCCTCAGAACTTGGATGATGTTCGTATTCTTATGCTCTAGTGGGTTTTCTTACAAATCATGAGGGCTGTTTTTCTGAACATAGCTGGGACTTTTCCCCAGCCGTTAGCTAGGAACTTTTCTCCTAGGATTCCCCACAATTATGCTACAGCTAAAATCAGCTCACAGCTTTTGGGTAATATGCTGTTTTGGCTTTCATATCAGAGAAAGGCGAGTGTTATAAAATGGCATGCGACTTACTCTTTTTCTTATGTCATCTGGGAGATTCAATATAAAATTGGTGGTTTTATCTAATAATTATTTGATATAATGCTCTAAATGAAAGCTTCCATGTGCCACGGAGGAAGACCTTGTAAATAAAAGTTGAATTTCCTTCGTAGGCCCTAGGTGTGTAAGGGGAAAATATTTGTAGTTTATGTAGTTGAAAATTATAAACACAATGGTCAAATTTATTGGCAGCAATTTGTTTATGCCCAATTTATTGATGTTTCCACAAACTGGTCAAACTTCTTGACATAAAGTGGTCTAAATTATGCACTTACTATGCTTTCAGTGAGTTTACAACTGCAAACAATGATACTTCCTCCTCTCCGGGCAATGGTAATGTACTTCTTCACTTACGGGGTGACAAGCCTGGCTATGGTATTGTTATTTGTACCCCTTTTTATTATTAAGGTCAGCTTTTGCATCCATTGACTGTATTTCTTTTCTCTTTTCTAGTTCCTTGATTTCTTCCTTGATCTTTCTTGACCTTATACTACTTCATTCTTTGATTTTCAGTTTTTTTCCCCTAATTTCTCAAGGTGGAAACTGAGGCCTTTGATTTGAGAATTTTTTCCTTGTGTTAAAACAAGAGTTTCCTTGAAAAGCAGTGTTACAGAGAGGGAGATGGGTAGCAGAAAGGAGAAGAGGAAGGAGAGAGAGGAGGAAGGAAGAGAGAGGGAGGAAAAGTAGAGGGAAGGACAGAGAGTAGAAAGACAGACACACAGATACTAGTTTAATCCCCAAGTCACTGAAATGGCCATAGCTGTGCCTGTCCAAGGCCAGAAGCTAGGAGATTCTTTCAGGTCTCCAACATAAGTGCAGGTGCCCAACGACAGGTGTTACCCTGTGCTGCTTTTCCAAGCATGTAAGCAGAGAGTTGGATGGGAAAAGGATGAGCTGGGATTTGATCTGGCACACACATGGGACGCCAGCACTGCGGGTAATGGCTTTACCCAGTGTGACACAGCACCATCCACCAATTCATTGTTAATAGCTTCTTAGCATTTCAGTGCATTTTGTTTATACCTCAATTTAGCGCAAAATAATTTCTTATGTAACACTAATTTTTACTTAGCCTAGAGGTTATTGGGTTTCATGATATTTGGAGGTTTTCCAGTTATCATCTTTATTTCTTCAGTATTTAATTCCATCATGATCAGGCATATTACTGTATACGACTTGAACTAGCTTGACATTTATTGGATGCATTAACTGATTCAGGAGAAATTTGTAATGTAGCATGCACATCTGAAAAGAGGGCTTATTTTAATTGTAGCCTTCTCTATTTCTTTTGAAAACTTTTTCTTCATTAAGCCTGAGGTCAACCAGAAATATCTGAGGTCACTATAATCTCCTGAAGAATTGAGCCTTTTTCATTAAGTCATTTCTGTGTCCCAGGATATTTAGCAGGTATTAGATTCCTGGAAATTGTGTCACCCACAGAAAACACTTTTTAAAATTTTGTTCTGTACTTTCATAGTCTGAATTTTATTTTGAATATTTTCTTTTGCTGTATGGTCTGTGCTGAACTATCATTTGTATAATTTGATAAAATACATTTGATTTCATTGTGGGAAGTCTATTCTACTGCTCAAGAAAATGGTCATTACCTGATGGCTATTGTGGATTTGTGCCTGTTCAGACCAGACATTTTTCATTCCTGTTAATATTCTCGATCTCTCATCTAGGGCATCACTCAATTACTTGAAAACCACTTCTTGACTGTCCAGGATATTAACTTTAAACTTTCTTAGGTCTGAGGCTGTGGTTAGTGATAATGTTTAAAACTAGCAAGAAAGCTTTTCTTAGTACCCCACCTGATGCTTAGGAATTATGAAGCATTGCATTTTGTTCAAGATAGGCAATATTTATTACTGTGAATTTCAAGGATGGTTATGTCTCACTGTGGTTTGTGGCTGTTTTTCTGGTCTCAGTTATTTTTCAGCTATGTATTGATCAACATGACGCAACCTTCAGGAATTCAGTGTGGGGGGGATGGTGTTGGGGGATGGGCACACGAATCCATCTCTTCTATTTTCTCATATGCTGTACTGTGAAAGCTACCTACCCTGGCCGCTGTAACTCTCATAGCACAAAACTGTCGAAAATCTGCATCGGAAACATTCCTGAGAGAGTAAGTTATGACAATTGTACTGCTTGTATACTTTTCTAAAAAAATTATTTCTAGGGGATTACTTTTGCATTGCAAGATGCAATTCATTGTTTCATTGTTTCTTTTCAAAAATTTATTTATTTATTTATTTGTTTTTTATTAATTACATTGCATTATGTAACACAGTTTTATAGGTACTGGAATTCCCCCTACCCCTCCCCAAACCCTCCCCCCATGGTGGATTCCTCCACCTTGTTGCATTACCACAGTTCAAGTTCAGTTGAGATTCTTTCATTGCAAGCATCTACCAAGCATGAAGTCCAGCATCTTATTGTCCAGGCAAATTCAACGGCTTGTTGGGGAGTTACAGAGAGAAGGAGTGACAGAGGCAGAGAGACCTTCGATCAACTGTTTCATTTCATTCCTTCAGTGACTACAATCACCACAACTGGACCAGACCAAAGTCAGTAGCTAGAAGCTTCTTCCTGGTCTCTCATAGATGGCCGGGTCTCAAGCACTTGGGCCATACACTGCCCCTTTCTAAGTCACATTAGCAGGGAACTAGAAGTGGTATAGTCAGGACAGGAGTCAGGCCCACACGGGATCCTGAAGGTGGCATTTTTTAGTTTGAATTCTGAGTTATTTCTGGTAGCAGCATGAATATGATCCATTTTGCTCAACCATGGCTAGAAGAAAAACTTAATATATACTCACCTTTGACATCAGTATACCTTGTACATACCAATCCACATTGTCATTTGGTATCATTTTCATTCATCCTGAATTAGTTCCTTTGGAATTGATATTTTTATTGATCTCTCTTTAAGTTCATTGATGCTTTATTTTGCTGTTTCCTCTACAGTACAAATTTTAAAACATGAAAGTCATATTTCATTTATCCTATATCTGAGATTCAGTGCTTAGTTCTCTTTTAAAATGGCTTTATTTCATTTCCCATCTATTTAATAACTATGAATATATTTTTCTTTAAGTCATTGAGCATATGTTTAATTTATTAATGTTTTAATTATTTGAAAAGCATAGACAGAGACAGAGAGAAACAGGAGCAGCCAAAGAGAGGTCTTACATTTACTGACTGATTAGCCAAACGCATGCAAAAGTTGGCGCAGCTCAATGCCAGGAGCCAGGTATCCAGCATGCGTCTCCCATGTCAGTGACAGGCATGCTGATTCTTGAGCCATCACCTGCTGCCTCTCAGAATGTACAAAAAGATGAAACTGGAATTGGGAACACAGCTGGACCAAGAGCCGAGGTGTTCTTACATGGGTTGCCAGAGTCACAAGAACCATCAGAATGACTGAGCCAATTTCCCGATCCCACTGAGCACATTGTAACAGTTCAAACTTTTCGACTGCTAATTCTAATTTTGTATTCTGATGATTTTTCCTTGTGCACTGTACATTACATAGGCCATAGATTTAATTATAGTCTTTTTCAGATAGTTGATTTTTTTAGTAGGTTATTTTACTTCACTGAACTCTAAATGTGTCTCACCTTTGTGGGCAGCAATATAAATACCAACCCAGATCTTTCAGATTTGAGCTACTACATTTTTGCGGAGCCCTATACTATCTTTCATGAACCAAAAAAAAAAAAAAAATCAAGTTCTAGGGCTAGTGTTTAGCACAGCAGGCAAGCCACCACCTGTGGTTCCTGCAGGTCCTGTCTGAATCCTTCTGTTAGAGTCCTACTTGCCCTGTTCATTCCAGTTCTCTTCTAATATGCACCCTGGAAGGCAGCCAGTGATGGCACTGAGTTAAAGCCCTGCTACCCACAGGAGAGGCAGAGGTTGAGATCCTGTCTGTTGGCACTGGCCTGGCTCAGATCTGTAGCAGGTATCTGAAGAAAAAAACCAGTAAATTGGAGATATCTCTTGTCTCTCTCATGCACTGTCTTTCACATAAGATAAATGTAATTTCCAAAATCATTGATTTATTAAGTTTTACACATTTTCATTTTTTTGTTTGTTTTTAATCTCCTAGCCAACTCTCTTTGCCAGGATTTTCTCCGTAAATTTCCAAATGCTTTCCCAGCACTAAACTCTGCTCTTCGGATTTAATAAGGCCATAGTTTCCTATTGTAGGGCAGTACTCCTTCGGTCTCAAATAAAAAAGAATTAAAAATAAAATAAAAAATAACTCACAAATTCAAGTTATTTCTTACAGCAAACTCCCCTCCAGTTGTTTCCGACTTGTAGCATTGTATATTGCTTTCTAATACATATTTTAAATGTTTTCTGCTTTATTATTTCTCTCTGCAGGGGAGTTATTATAAGTAAATGACAAGAGCTGGGACTTTATTAACCTTTACAAATATTATTTCTATGTATGTGAATATACATACTTTTATTAAAGGAACAGGATGAAAATAAGAAATAAGTAACAACCCTCATTTGTCACTAATCTTTCACAATTGTTTGTCTCCAAAATGTGCCGCGTGCCCCTTATCCCATGAAACTCAGTGTTATCAGAAAATTGCTTTCAAAATCAAGCAAAAGAGGACTCATCTGTGGGTTACCTTTTTCTCTGAAAACACTGTACATGCCAATTATATGTAATTTCAAAGCTCTGGGTCTCTGCATCTGCACTGATTTTAAGAAGCACTTCTTTTTCGTATGGAATAGAAACATTGGGGTCTACCTACTGGACTGAAGGAATGCCATTTTCTTTCTAAACTGTATCCCGTTTGCTTTCTTTGAAATCTTCCTCACAGGTCTACTTTCAACTGCTGAGTTTGGGCTACCTCTTTTGTGGAATTCTATAGGATTTTCATTTTTGGTCTTTTTTTCCTCAAGTTTGATTGGTTTTCACTGTATTTGAAAAGCAGACAGAGAGCAAGATAGCTCTTCCATTCCCCAAACGCCCACAACAACAAGGTTGGGTTAAGCCAAAACCAGGAGTCAGGAATTCAATCCGGATTTCTACTGCGTGGGGAGAGGGACCCTGGAAACTAAGAAATCACCTGCCTGCTGCTGCCTGCCCAGGGTAAACACTGGGAAGGAGCTAGACAGGAAGTGGAAGAGCCACGACCGGAACCATAATATCTGATGTTGACATATTAGGTGATGTGTTAACCTCTTTGCCAAACACCTGCCGTTCTTTTCATTTACCTAATTTATCACACTGTATTGGGATGGTAGCTTAATTTATCTATCTTCCTAAAAGATTAAATTCCTTGATTTGGGCATTACATTATTTAATTCTGTATATCTGTCATGTATTACAATATCTTTCAAAAGTAAGTGTTTTTTTTTTCAATAAGTTCAGTTCATTGAAAAGCTTGGAGGTGGAATTTTACCATCTACTTTGCATATTGTTCTTACTATTTTTTAATGGGACAACTTAAAAATGAAGATGTGGAGAAGTTTAGAGTTGCTTTACTATGTTTTTTTGTGTGACTGTTCTGCCATGCAAAAGTACTGAAGCACTATAATGTTTGTTTGCTTGTTTGTTTTACGATTTTAGCTCATGTGAGCTTTTACTTCATTCATCAGAATTGGCATAAGTTAGACAAATCTCCCCACACAGTCTTGCTTTTAAATTATAAGTGAATCCCATCATAGCCAGCGCTTTTGGTCAACATGCTTAATGGCTTGAAGACTCAGTGTCCCTAGCCGTTCAGTTGTTATGTACACTTTGACCACTGATTTCACTTTATTTGTAAATGAAATTAAAAGGGAACAATTCAAAACACTGACCTTATTTTACATTTTAACTAAAATGTTACCTTTTGCTCTCCCTTAAATTAACCAGAAATTTTACTTCGCTTTAAAGTACAAAGCAGACAATGTGGGACATTGATAATTTTGAAAACCTTAAATACATTTTTCTACAGGAAATGCATTCTCAACATACTGAAGGATTATTCAAATTCAAAATATGTTGTCTAAACAGAATCATCATTCAATATTTGTTGCATTGTTGCTTGTAAATATTTTTCATGTCACAAGCATTTCTTTTAATGGATATAAGGTTTTCATTAAAAGCAAATACAACAAGTATATTTAGCTGCCTGTACCACCAAGAAGGAACTGTTCTTTCTTTTCTGTTTTTTTACTAGAAAGGAAGATAATCAGAAAACAGACGATAATGAAATAATGTCAAAATAAGGTGGGTAATTTCTCAATCCCTGGTATCTGCTTCAATGAATACATATTCTTTGTATATATTAAAAAATATATATATGTATATATGTACATATGTGTATATATGTATATATATGTACATATATATATCCAACCCAAACATCATTGATCATTATTTTCATCCAATGTCTGAAAATCAAAAAGAAAAGTTTTTTTTTTCACAAAATGGAAATAAAAGCCTGATCACGGCCTTTAAGGCTTTGCTTCATTGTGAGCCACCTGAATTGCTACCGTTCTGGAGAAAATTGTACTGTCTGTGTTGCACACTGCTCTTCTGTTGCCCAAAACCCTGCTAGCAGGTGGTAAAGATGAGGAAAAGACAGAAAACGAACAGGTACCATTTAGGAAAGAATCACTTGCTCTAACTATTCCCCCCCCAGAAAAACATTAAACGGCAGTTCTCCAATATGTTGTGTTACAAATGGAGAGCCAAATCTCCAACATCCTAACAAATTTAAAATACGTTTTAACTAGAGACTGTATCTTCTCCTCCAGGGTGATGCAACAGCACGACTCCTTCGGTAATGTTACTGCTGAGCTTCCACTCTCAAAAGCTGTATCAGCTGATGAGGTGCAGTTTCAACACATCGCACTGACAGCCTTCGAAGTGGCACACTGAGCTTCCCACTAAGGTGACTCAGTTCCTTTTAAAAACACAGATGAAACTATTTACTCTCCATGCTCACTAAGCCATGTTCTCCGGGTGAGTGTTTCAATACTCAGTTACTCAGTAATGTTCTGGGATTTTTTTTCTTCCTTTTTTACTCAAGAAATACTTTCTCCAGGCTAATTTTCACTCCACATTGAGGCTAATTTAAGTTAATCAATTGGGGACTTTATGGAGAGTAATCCTAAAATGTCTTAAGAAGGAATAACAAAAGAAATTAAATGTTACATTTCTAAGCTCACCACTATGCTTTCACGCCCATCATGATTGAGCTGTACCACATCCTTCATGGTCTGGCCTTTGTTGTAGTGTGATCCTCTCTCTTCACTTTACATCTCTAAACAGAAAATTCTGAAATTTAATATGTTCAACCAACTAGCTTGCTGCCAGCTACCACACAAGATATTTTCCAAAATAGACAAAGATACTGTAAGATTAAATGCCAACAAGAGTATTCATTGATTTCTACGTGAATACATTTTTATTTGAGATACAGAGAAATGAAGCGACATATAAATAGAGCTCTTCCACCTGCTGTTTCATACTCTAAATGCCCAGAACAAGCAGACCTGGGCCACGGTGAGACTAAGTGGAAGGAACTCCAGGTACCACTACTGAACAACCACCTTGCTACCTCCCAGGATATGAAAGAACATCAATGGAATGGAGGGAGGAGGTGGGAGTCTGATTCTTATCCTTTCATACACGGTGTGGGTGTCGTAGGCAGCCTCTCTTTATGGGCATACACACACACACACACATATATATTTATATACACATATTTTTTTCATTTATTGGTTCAATTCCAAAATGGCCACACAGCCAGGTCTGGACAGGGCCACAACCTGGTGCCAGAAGTTTCAGTTGGGTCTCCTACATTGATGTAGGAGACCAAGAACTTGGGTCTTCTGCTGCTCTCCCAGCAGCATTAACAGGGGGCTGGATCAGAAGTGGAGCAGTGGAATAGCAAGCAGCACCCATGTAAAATGCCAGCACTGCAAGCAGTGGCATAACCTGCAAGAGAAGTCACTGCAATGGCCCCCGAGGGCACCCCTTCGCTGCCTACTCATGCATCTGCTCCTAGAAGGGTTTTTTTTTTTTTTTTTTAAAGATCCATCCATTTTCATTGGTACAGATTCACAGAGAGAAGGAGAGACAGAAAGAACTTACATCCACCATTCAATCCTCAAATGGCCTCAATGACTGGAGCTGAGCTGACCTAAAGCCAAAAGCTTCCTCTGAGTCACAAGGCTTTGGACCATCCTCTGCTACTTTCTAAGGCCACAAGGAGAACGCTTGTTCAGAATGGAGTAGCTGAAACACAAACCTGTGCCCATATGAGAAGCTAAAGCTTGAGGTGGTGGATTAGCCAGTTGAGCTATGCTGCATCTAGTAATGATCTTAAGAGATATTAGGAACTAAGAAAGCACCTGCAGTGTTCTCAGAATGGTTAAATGTTTTTAACAGCAAACAAGGGTTTTCTTTTGTCTTCACAAAATGATGGTGAACCTAGGAACCTGTATGCACACAGGTACATGCATGAAAAAGCTCCAAGCAGGCTGGCAGGGCCACAGGTTTGCTTGCCACCGCACCAGAACACCAGGCTTAGGGACTACCTGCTTGCAGGCATGTGGGATGTAAATTGCTCCAAGGAAGGGTATATGGGGATTGTGGGAGGTGGGACCACTGAGGGAGTATGTTGCAGGTCAGAATGACTTCTGGAGGACTTCCAACAACCAGGCAAATGAAGTAGGTAAATGGGGAGGCTGAGACCGGGTGATTTGGATGAGGGAAACCAAAGGAACTTCCTGGGTAAGAACAATGCATCTACCCATGTGGGAGACCTGAGCTGGGCTGGTTGGCATGGACCACCACCCACTGGTGCATATGCAAGCTAGGACTTCAGGGTCTGCCTGGCAGGGGATCACAGTACCCACCAAGGAGTGCTGGGGAAGGGGGTGGATCACAGAAGTTGGAAGATGATACTAATCAGCATATGAGAGAACTTGGCCTGGGGCAAATTCTGTGGGAACTATCTGGGCTAACACGTGTGGGACAGCAATACCTGCTGGTTTGCACAAGGACTGGGATGGGAGTGATAGGCCAAGCTTGGCATGATCATGGAACTCACTGGCACTTATAGGAACTGGGGTTGGGAATAGGCTGGGCTTGTCCAGGCTGCATTATTCACAGGTGCACCCCTGGGATGGGCCAGGTTGCAATACCTACCAGTACACACAAAGGCTGAGATTGGGGGGCTAGGGGGCAGAGTATACCATGTAGAGACCTAGCATATCCCTGTTTTGTGCTGTAGTTCCCCATGGTAGTGTCACATCAGAAGATGCAGACCAGAACAGGTTGAACAAATGTCCTGCTTGAGCTTTGGAAGCAGGTGTCTGGGTGAGTGGATACACTGGGGTGCTCTGTCAGCCAAGGGACCATGGAAGAACATTCTCAACCTTGGAGCAACAAAACCAACACTGTCTCAGAATTATCAAAACTACTCAAGCAATACCCTCAGAGCATTCTCCTCCAGAATAGGGTTTCTAATACACCAAGTGGACACACCCAGAATACAGGAGAAAAGGGAAGAAAAGGAAAATTGGAAGCATTTGTCCCACCCATCTTCCCTCATGCCTGGGCCCTCCCCCCACTAATCAGTGGTCTTCATGGACTCTCTTGGCGAGTGCAGTGAACCTTGGGGGATTTTTGTTTGGCCTTGGATCAATGAGACTGGGGGCATCTCGGAATTTGGGGCCACTCAGGTGGTGTCCTTGGAGCATTCTTCTTCACATCAGGGTTTCTGAGGTTCTATCAAGTGGACAGTCTCTTTCTTCAGGTGCTGTTGTGGTTTGGCAGCTGGGAGTTGTCCCCTCTCCTTCCTCATCCCTCGAATACAGGAGAGAAGGAAAGAGAGGGAAAATTGGAAGCATGTTTCCTCCGACCCTCCCCCATGCCTTGACCCTCCCCACCCCAGTTGGTCCTCTTTGTGGGCAATGGATCCATGTCACCAGTACTGAAAACATCAAATATTAAATTTTAAACAAAAAAGTTGAAATCTCAACTGTGTCTAATTGTTGAAGCTGTGCCCCAGCAAGTAGTTTTGACTAGCACGTAGTGGGATCTGAGCTAAATTGCTAAGAGCAGCTTTGCTCCATGTTTCAGTGGGTTCACAGGCATCTTCACCTGCTGTTGACGTGAATTATTTATTTATTAGTTTATGTATTTATTTAAGATTTATTTATTTTTAAAGGCTGATTTTGCAGAGAGAGGGAGAGAGATACAGAGGAAATCTCACAGCTGCTACTTCACTTCCCAAATGGCTGCAGCAGCTAGATCCTAGCTGATCTGAAGCCAGGAGCTGGAGCTTCTTCCAGGTCTCCCACGCAGGTGCAGGGTCCCAAGGCTTTAGACACCCCTGCTTTACCAGGCCACAGGCAGAGAGAGCTGGATCAGAAGCGGGTTAAGTGGGACACTAATTGGCTCCCATACGGGATGCCAGCATCAGCAAGTGGAAGATTAACTTACCACACCGCTTTGCTGGCACCAACACGAATTTTTATTTGGATTATTTTGGCCCACCATGGGTACTGTCTGACCTGAAATTCTAGCCTATCCTTTTCATCTAAGAAGAAGAAGATGTTCCTGAGCCAACTTGATGATGGTGAATTACGCTGCCAAGAACTGCAAAATCATAATTATCACCAGAATTGAGGCCATATTTACTCCAATGGCCAGTGCCATCTTTCTGGTTTTCACCTCTATTTCATATAAAACTCACATTCATGTTCCTGCTTTAAAGCACAAATCAGTGAACTCTGGCCAGAAGACTATGTCTGACACCTGTCAGCTTTTTGTAAACTGTTTTTTGGACCACAGTTACACCCTTCACTCACGCATGTTCTGGAGCTACTGTACACTACAATGGGAGACCCGAGCAGGTGCCCAGTGGACCATATGGTTGACAAAGCCAGAGATACCGTTGATCTCTTACCAGAAAAATCTTCTAAGCCTTATTTTAATGCTGCTGCTTGGGTCCTTCATGGGTGGCAATTGTGACTTTCTTCACAAGATCAGCACTGAAACGTTTTCCTTGTTTTTCCTGCCCAGAGTCTTACTGCAGTTCCAGCGTGTCTTCCAGGGAAAGATCATCTGATATGAAATAGTAAAGCTTCATTTATCATAGTTCACTGTGATGTTTCTTCTGTCACCATGGTCACAATGACAGATGCACATGACAGAACTCTAATTTCCATATGCACTAATCTTTTCCTTTACTATATATCAATTAAAGGTGGAGTCATGCAGAGAGGGAGAGAGACACACACACAGACAGAAAGGTCTTCCTTATATTGGTTCACTTCCCAGTTGGCCCCAATGGCTGGACGCTGGTCAGGCTGAAGTGAGGAAGCAGCAGCTTCTTGTTCTCCCATGCAGGTGCAGGGGCCCAAGCTCTTGTGTCAGCATTGCAGGCGGTAGCTGTCCCAGCATGCCACTGAAATGGCTCATTTTTTTTTTTCATTTTTCTGAGAACCAGGCACTCAAAGCTAATCAAGCATTCATGTTATATTGATAAATCCACTCATAAAAATGACCTGCCTCTGATTGTGCATTTCTACTTGTGTTTATGCATTGTTCTTGCCTTGTCTCTGAAAATTAAGAATTTGCACTTCAGAAATAGCAGTTCAAGGGCCCACTGCAATGGTTCAGTGGCTAAAGTTCTCACCTTGCAAGCGCCAGGATCCCGTATGGGTGATGGTTCATGTCCCAGCTGATCCACTTCCCAACCAGCTCCCAGCTTGTGGCCTAGGAAAGCAGTCGAGGACGGCCCAAAGCCGTGGGACCCTGCACCTGAGTGGGAGAACTGGAAGAAGCACCTGGCTTTGGGATTGGCTGAGTTCTGGCCATTGAAGCCACTTTTGGAGTGGACCAGCAGATGGAAGATCTTTCACTCTGTGTCTCCTTCTCTCTGACTTTTCAATAAAAATTTAAAAATCTTTTTTTAAAAAGTAGCAGTTACTTTGTTTTTATCGACATGAGCAACTCTAGCTACACATGGGCTATGCACCTTTTTGCTTTTTTCCATAGTGATTTGAGAAATTCGGCTTTAAATTTTGAATTCATGTAGGTATGAGTAGGGCTATAAATTACTAATATGCATTTGCCATGATTGGTATCATCATTAATATTGAACACACCCCACGGCCTGGCATGTAAGAGAGTATTTTTTGGATGAATCACAAACTAGGGTATTCTTACATGAATGAGATCGTGCCATTTGTACTGTTAGTAGTGCTTAAACAGAGTATAAGTCGTTCTGATAATGTTAATCACATTCTTTCTTGGGTTTTGCTATAAAAATGGTGCCCTATTTTCACGGGAAAACCCCCGAGTGACCAAGCATAATCCATAAACTATCTCTGATGTTTCATGCACATGTTAAAACACTTCATGAGGGAACAGAACTTCAGGAATAATTGTGTTGAAACAAAGTGCCACTTTTGAATAGTAATTGCCCAGAAATTCTCTGTTGAACAATATGTTAATTCTTTAAAATCTACCCAAAGATGAACAAAGTGCAAATGTAAAAGGGGGAAGGAAAAATAAGCAAGAAAAAATGTTCAAGTAAAATTAAGCATTCATCCACCTAGGTACAATATTTAGGTAGTGAAATAAGAGAGTGAGCTAGTGCATGTTTATATTACAGATAGATAGCACATGAATCTGAAATTAAGCATATTTCTATAAATTATATAAGATACAGCATCTATGTTGTGAAGAACTGTATGATATTATACGCATTTCACATGTAATCTTTAATATGTAGGAGGGAATTCAAGAAGTTCAAGGCAAAACAGAATTAAAAGAATGATTATTTTGGTACAAAAACATTTTGAAATACATACAAGGTTTTTTTCAGAATATTGATTTTCCATAACTTTTGAATGTGCTCCAACAAAATTGAAACCAAATATTTTGTTGTGGTTTGGATGTGGTCTCTCTCCCTGAGCTTGGTCCTCAGTGTGCAGTAGTGAAAGGTGGTGGGCATTTTCAGAAAAGAGGCTCACCAGGAGAAATGATGGATAACAGGGCCACGGCCATCTCTGGAAAAGCTTACCATTGCTCCCAGAGTGGTTTGAGTGAGTTGATTTTTTCCTGCTTGGGCATTTGTTACAAAGGAGGGACCCCATCCCCTACCTGGCCATCTCTCCACATGTTCTCTTCCATATTCACCATTTGTCACGCTCACAGGTTCATTGCCACGAGGTAACTCAGCCAAGAAGAGACTTGCCAGACACCGGCACAACTCTGCTTGGATTTCTAAGCTAGTAAAAACATATGCCAAATCAATCTCTTTTCCCAAGTACTAAGTTTCATGTATTTTTTATTGCAGCACAAAATGAACTGACACATGTTTACTTTAGTGCAATGGGAAGGAAACCGTAAAATTAAATAGGCTAAAGAGGATTGGCAGATGTATGGGTGTCTGTGTCGATTGCAGAGAGATGGTGGGCAAAGTAGTTTTCAGGTTAGTATCAGTGGTGCTATTCCAGAGCTGAATTGTTGAACTGAAACATTTCCTTTATGATTATATATTGTCCAAACTATTATGTTGAGAATATGTGATTTTATTGAGAGTGTATTATCTTTATAATCACACAAAAAAGCTAACACTCCCTAAAGGTTGATTATGTGATCATCGCTTTCTTGTTCTATCAATAATCACAAACATACCAAAAACCAATTCCTTAGAAAAACAGGAAGGTGATATTTTCTTGGCAAAATTGTGGTTTAATGGTCTAACCTTATTTTCATTATTAAATGTTTCAATAATATCAACATACCCTTTTCCAGAAAGTCATTTCTTTCATGCTGCCACATGTCTGTTGAGTCTCTTCCTTGGTTCCTACATTCCCTCACTCTCCAGCCGGATGTTCCACAAAACTGTCTACCTCCTTGTCCCTTATGAGGAATCAATCAAAAATCCAGAGAAGCTCCAGGCCAAATACAGAAAGCGTTTTCAATTCTTCAAAATCTTCCATGTCTACTTGTATATTCATTCCTCAGGTCTAAATTCTGTCAAGCATAAGCCCCACATTTTTACTTTCTGTTCTCTCTGACCTTGACTCGCTTACGACTGCTACCTGTAACGCATATGGGAATTAACTTGTGCTCACTAGCTCTACAAAATGTGTGTTAACCTGTTATAGCAGTAACAGGGATAAATACAATTGGCTGCACAGTTACATTTCAAATCCTCTTCCAAAGTGTGTACTCCTCTAGGAGATTTCATCTCTGCCCACATTGCAGTCAGCATCCGCGATACTTGGTGGCGAGCACTGTCTACATTTTGAGTTCATGCAGAAAGTACTAATTCAAAAGTTGAACCGCAAGCATCGCTCCCTGTCATCCTGCTGCTCGCTGAATCTCCTGTCATCAAATCAAAGCTCTATACCATTTTTACTTCTAATTTAGGTTTAATTTAAGGCCACAACTGCTCTCTTATAGAATTACTGTGACCAAATCTACCTTCTTCCAAACTGTGAAAGAGTGATATCTTTGAAAAAGCAATCTGATTGTGTCAATTCTCCACTCCAAACAAGTGTAGGATTGCATTATCGCTAAGATAAAATCATCTGTTGGGGAAGATAACACTTATTTGTTCCATTATGATATTGTCCCAATATGGAATGATTTCTTCATTTTTTAAAAATGACATTGACTATTCCAGGCCGTTAAGTCAATAGTCTGTGGATAATCTAGCAGAATGTCCCACATTCTGGTTATGCATATATATTTCTTTGGGTGGTGCTGGCCATATTATTGTATCCCCTATACCTCCTATAAAGAAATGTCATGCCTTGAGACTTGTTTTGATTAAATACATTTGGGGTTAATATTCCATGGGTGGTGTTAGGTATTTAACATGATATTACATCTGGAATAACATGATTGAAGAAAAATTTTGAGTGAGCATGAAGTTGAAAATGAATGATAGGTTGTATCTTATATTTTTTTTTCAAAAATACATCATTGTTTTGTTTTAGAAACAGAAGGAGAGAGGGAGAAAAAGACAGAAGAGGTAGTGGGGTCAACGAGGGAGAAATAGACAGAGACACAGTGAGAGAGCCAGGGGGACCTAGAGAGACAGACTTAAAAAGAGGCCAAAAGAGATGCATGCATACACATACAGACACAAATTTGAAGGAACTGTGTGCATAACTCTGGTGGTTAGCAAGAGATAAATTTACATGGAAGTCCTATAAATCCAGTTGCAATTCAAGACTGGCAGTCTGGAAACAGAAAATTCTTCCTTGGATGACTCTGCCTCTGCAACCTTCAGTTGCTTGCATGAGGCCCAGCCACACGCTGGGAGGTAATCTTTCTTACTCAACATTTACGGACTTAAATGCTAAGCATACTCAAAACTAACTCCACATTGGGATCAGGGCGGTGGCCTAGTGGCTAAAATCCTTGCCTTGTACGTGTCCTGGATCCCATATGGGCGCCGGTTCTAATCTGGCTGCCCTGCTTACCATCCAGCTCCCTGCTTGTGGCCTGGGAACGCAGTCAAGGACAGCCGAAAGCTTTGGGACCCTGCACCCATGGGGAAGACCTGGAGGAAATTCCTGGCTCCTGGCTTCAGATTGGCTCAGCTCCTGTCATTGCGGCTCACTTGGGGAGTGAATCATTGGACGGAAGATCTTCCTCTCTGTCTCTCTTCCTCTCTGTTTATCTGATTTTGCAATAAAAATAAATTAAGCATTAAAAAAAGCCTCCACATAAACATTAATACCAGTGCTTAGACAAGCATCTGTATGTCATAATCTAATCAATGACATGAAGTGAGTGTGACACACACAATTTTATTTGTACACATCTAGAGTGCCACACTTCACATATGTCATGTCTCCAGTAGGCCTGTTTTCTTTCATGTTACAATAAGGCTCTGTCTTTAACTGAAGTAAGTTGCTATTTCTGGATTGCTGGTAATTATCTCAGCATTTTAAAACTTTTTCTATTTCTCAATTCTTCATGGTATGTTTAGTATCATTACAACTTATGACGTAGGACCTGGTGGAGTAGCCTAGTGGCTAAAGTCCTTGCATTGCACCCTCCAGGATCCCATATGTGTACTGGTTCGAGTCCTGATGCCCTGACTTCCCAGCCAGCTCCCTGCTTGTGGCCTGGGAAAGCAATGGAGGATGACCCAAAGCCTTGGGACCCTGCACCTGCGTGAGAGACCTGGAGGAAGCTCCAAGCTCTTGGTTTTGGATCGATGCAGTTCCGGCCATTGACAGAAGATCTTTCTCTCTGTCTCTCTTCCTCTCCGTGTATCAGACTTCCCAATAAAAATAAAATAAATCTTAAGAAAAAAAGAAGCATGATGTATTTTAACCTAGACCATGTAGGAAACATACTAGCATGAGGTTATCATTTCAAATTTTAATCCACGGATATCTTTGATATAGACCCCGCACTTACAGAGTCTCTTCCAGCATGGGAACTATATAGCAACACCTGTAAGTGGATTGTGACAATAACATTGATATTGGACTGCAGACAAACAGTTGACTGAGTACCTTTATCTGAGGAGTAACTCATGCTCAGCTTTTTCAATAGAAAAGCCCCACTCAGGCTTCATTTCCAGTCAAGCTCTTTAAGGCATTCAGAAATACTAATGTAGGCTTCTGGAAAAATACAAAAGGAATAACTTCTCCCATACGAAAACTCCCTGACCATAAGTCAAATCTCCACATCATTTTATTCATCAAGTTTCAAAATGATATCACATTCCTAAACTCCCCACATTCCTTCTTGATTTGTTTGGAATTTCCCTAAATTTTTACTTCTGATTTGATTGTCTCTTTATGGTGATGAATACATTTAATACCTGAAGAAAGCATGGAACAGACCCTGAAACTTATCTTGGTGATGGCCCAGGGACCAGTTCAATTTAATGCTGGCCTGCTTTAATCATTTCCTAATTTTGCTCTTAGACCAGCTACTTTCTGGAAGAACTGACTCCTGCATTTGTAAAGTTGTAACTGTGACCTTCAGGACAGTAGCTCCGACTCAGCTCTTTAACTGGTACTTATTTTAGGAAGAAAGTCTAGCTCTTTCAGATTTAATTCCAAGTTCAGTTCCTTGGCTGGCACTAAATTTGGATGTCTTCCAGTCCCTTGCATATAAACTATGGCAACAAGACTTATCCATAAGACTTATCCTTGCCAGACAAGGGGCTGGCAATGCCAGGGGTGGGACCACAGGTGCAGGATCATCTGGACGTGCACAGCACACTCGTACCTGGCACTCAGGTCTCTGAAGTGTTTGCCGGCATCACTGATCATTTTTCAGAAGGTCTAAAAGGTATCTATCATCTGATCAGAAGTCATGGTATGGTTTAGAAACAAAAATTGATTACCTTGACTTTCTTATTGATTGTGAGAAATGTAGAAATTAGTACAGGTATTTTATCAAATATGGTTTTGACTTAATGAAGAGGATATGAAGCAAGCTCAGCGGCTTGTGTTTAATTTGTATCTATTACTAGAGAAGACCCAGTGTTTAGATCTGTTCCTGACCTTCAATTCGTCCTAAAGATTCGGAAAATATTCTTTCAATATGAAAATCGAACGGGAATGAAATAGTGAATTTCATAGAGGTTTCAAGGGACAGAGTTAACACATATTAGCCTGCCTGGGGGCTGAGCAAAGGGGCAGACACAGCTTTGCCCTGACCTGTTCTCTACACTGGGTGTCATTTATGCGAGCTTACATGGCAAGCATTCGAGAAATGGCTAAAAGTAAGACTAGATACAGCTCAAACTATACTAAGATTTTGCTGCAAATAAATAGAGCATATTATTTTTTTTTCTGTTCCACATCCAACCTTTGGCAGAATCAAAAAGGAGAAAGAAATCAAGTCTTGTATAGTAAATGTAGGCTAGTAAATATTTTAAATTGCATGTAGGTAGATCAAAATACGGTTTTTGATGTTAAATTGTAAGATAATACAAATTTAATCCTGTTCATCTTAAGGGACAGGAAATTCTCTATAGTTTGTGGGTGTTATTTGTGGGTGTTTTTTTTTTGGGGGGGGGCTTTAGGATGCAGCAAGGCAAAACAATTACAATCCAAATGACCTTTGTATTCAGCCAGTGATATCCCTAGTAACCCTTTTTAAGAGTCTTTCCTATGTAAATATTGTACCTGTGTGACAGATAAAGTGTTAGTAGTAACTAAATTATCCTATCAAGGGTGATTCTAATATGCTACCATTTGTTTTGATTTGATTAATTGCCAAAAACTTCGCTGGCAATGATTTTTAAGCAAGAAATAATGAAACTAAAGCAGAATTCAGGGACACATTACACATGTGCTCGTCCCAAAAACGCTCCTTTACCCTGATGCAAATCACGGAAGATGACAATGCCCGACACCCACTGCTAATGCTCGCCCACGCCGGCCTGCCCGACACCCACTCCTGATGCTCCCCCACGCCGGCCTGCCCGACACCCACTCCTGATGCTCGCCCACGCCGGCCTGCCCGACACCCACTCCTAATGCTCGCCCACGCCGGCCTGCCCGACACCCACTTCTGATGCTCGCCCACGCCGGCCTGCCCGACACCCACTCACCAGTTTCGATGTCTCCAGCACACCCTCAGCATCGGACGTCATGCCAGTGTCATCTCTTGTCTGAGTTTCATTGGCATCTGAAGAACTTATTTACATGTCATTAGGAACTTTCATGTGACTTTAAGCGAGTTTAAGAGAGTACCTATACTCCTATGGAGTAGTAATTCCGTTAATGCAAATTCTCTTCACTATCCCAGGTTCTGTACTTCCTGGAACCACACAGGCTTACCTTGTCACTACCCGGATTCTTATCTCTGACTCCATGTCCAGGACCACTCCAACTTAAAATATTGTTAAAATAATAAATAATAGAAAGATGGGTCTCACTGAAATTTCAAACTGTGAAAAGATCAAGATAAATTCTATGAGTTTTTTTTTTTTCACTGCCAAGGCTTAGTAGGTATAATTTATAAATAAAATTCATATGTATCTATGCTAAATAATATGATGTTTTGGTAGCTGTATATGTTGTGATATGATTAAATAAAGCTACTTAAAATGCTGCCCTCACAAACTTCTGATCATTTTGCATGGTGAAAACATTTGAATTCTGCATTGCTAGCAATCAATCAGGCACACATCACTATTACTCAGCATTATGCAGCATGTTGACTATAGTTATTGATCATGTATTGGCTGACGTTCAGTTTGGTTATTTTACATACATCGGTCAAAATCCACTTGTGATAAATAGTATTTGTCATGTGATACATATTTCTAGTGTCATGGGATAGAATATAACTACATAAGCTGAGTTGCATTCATTTCAGTAGAACTCCAATTGTTCATGTTTAGTTGCTTATCACAAATAATTACTATCTTCTCTGTTGAAAATTTCATTTGTAAATTTCAAAGATTCTTAAGTATCTTCACTCCCTTCTGTTCCCACTAATTTGTTTTTATCTTTAGTTTCCTTCTTGCCATAGAAGATAAAACACTTCCTGAAATCCTAACAGGCACTTCAGACTCTGAGCCATCACATGCATTTGTCTTTATTTCCTTTCAAATCAACTTGATAGAAGATCACTTGCCATACATGAGCGAAGCTTGTGCTCGCAAGGTTGCCTTGACCCAGTGCCTTGTGAGTAATTGTAAACAGTAAGACCCCTTCTTTCACATTGGCTAACTCAGGGAGGGTGGCCTCTGTTGTTAGCACCCTCTTACAAATGCACCATTGCTGCAGCATCTGGTCTACCACATGATGTTCTAGCTGTGTGTCTCGCACGTTTTGTTGAAAAGGAACAAACAGAGTATTTTAAAGTCAGTTGCCAGTGTTTCTAAAATAAGAATTCAGAGCATCCTTTCCAGATCTGTATATGACAAAAAAAATTAAACTATGACATTCTTCTCCAGTGCATATGAAAGTGAGAAATCTCACCCCGTGTGAATATTAATATTGTACAATTAAATAATGGCAGAACTATCGATTTACATGTGCTCTAATATTAAAGTATTTTTTCCTAATACGTGTGCTATAGTCTTCATTTTGGATTTTGTGCTTATTAAGGAATAGTATAAGAGTGTAATAAATATTTCTAGAATTTGGTGTATTTCAAACAGTTGATCTTCTGCACCTAGTCCTGCCCTTTAATGAATTAGGGTTAAAATACAAATTCAAAGATGTTTCCATCAATTAGTAGGCTAATCACATTACTGTGTGGCAGGGCAGAGGGACAAAAGAATTTCAAATGCAGTGACAGCAAGTCTTGGTCCTGTAGCTGACTCTTCCAGAAGATAAAATCAGGAAGATTGTCATTTAAACGCAGTGGGATTTGGGGAGAGTAACAAAGAGTGTATTATTTAAAAAATGTGATTTGAGTACAAGTTTCTAATTAGGTAGAAAATATCTTGAGGGACTTAATAACCAAAATTTTTAAATTAAGGCAGTATATATATAGTTTTTTCCTTTAAAAATTAGAAAGTATCTGAATAGGTAAAATACGCTGATAAATACAGCAAAGGCCGGTTAGAGAATCCATCCCAAAGCAAAATGCAAGAATCAGGAAGAATATAGTTCTTCACATATATTTTTCTAACTGTGGCAGCATTCCAGAGGCAAAGCTAAAAGTATGTAAAAAACACTCCAAGAAGCCAGTTTCTAAGAGGCCTCACTTCTCTGCTTCAATTCATGCATTATCTTCATGCAGACTCTACACATAGCTTGCATGACTTCATGGAGGAAAAAGACCCCCGATTCTTTGTTTCAGCAGAAATGCAGCACATGTCATTACCATGATGCTAAATTACTGTTCTTATGGCACTACAAGAGTTCAAGAATATTTTGCATGAGAAAAAATACGGCCAAATCTGAATGATGTCCACATGACATGCAAAAGGTAGCATATTTTCAGCGTATTGCGTGTCCATCAATGAAAGAAAAGACTTGACAAAGCCACTTTAGTAATGTATTGATTTGGTAAACGTACTTGAATACAATTTGCTGAAGACCAAGTAGATACATCACAAATGAAATGAAAGCTTTAGGCTTTCACTGCTGTTCCCCAAGCTTAAAACATGGCCATTATTTCACTAGTGCATTTTAATCAAACAAAGGGTAGAAAGCTGTACTTGATATGTTCAACATATCCAGGGGATTGTGTTAAATTAAAAGTAAAAACTTCAAATGATAACACATTACACTATGGAGAATTATTTTCTTTATAAAAAATGTAGAATTTATTTTACTTTTATGTATTTGAAAGAGAGAAAGCGAGAGGCAGCTGAGCTCTGGCACCTGCTTTGTCCCTCCTCAGATGTCCACAGCTGCCTGGGCTTGACCCGACTGAAGCCAGAAACCAGGAACATAATCTCGATCTATTCTAGCTGGCTGGCAGGGCATCACTCCTGCCTCCCAGCGCGCACATTAGAAGATGGCTAGAATGGAGAAGAGCACGGAATCCTGCCTCACTACTCCAGTGTGGAAGGCAGCTATCCCAGGTAGTTTGTTAACCATTGCGCAAAAACACCCTCCCCTAGAAATGGAGTAACTGAATAGAGCTATTTGAGCAACAATCACCTCTTATTTTCATGTTAATGTCTCAATTTCCTTCAAAATGTTTCCAAGTTAGTTGTAACAGTAGATAATAAACCATTGAGGAAATATCAATCATCCTCAAAAAGTGCATGGGAAATACACCCATTAAAATTGTCCTGGACCTTTTCTAGTTTTTCAATCCAAATTAAACATATTTGTTAAAAGATTCTAACACTGGATGGCAGAGGCAAGAGGGATACACGCACACACACACACTCTCTCCACTCTCTCTCTATCACACACACACACACACACACACCCCTTCTATCCATTGGTTCACTACTCAACACACAAGGGGGATGGGCATGCCAAAATCGGGAGCTAGGAACTGTGTTCTGGTCTCTACAAGTATTGGCAGAGTCCCAAGTACCTGCATCATCATTTGCTGTCTACCAGGCCAGCTGGTAGAAAACTGGACCAAAAGTAGATGTAGGGCTAATCTTGGATACTTTGAGGCATGATATAGCCATCCTAAGTAACAGCTTGATCGGCTGGCTGCCTCACATCTGCCCCTAAGCTTACAGTTTTGACTTTTGTTTCCCCATGAACTTCTGAAGTGCCTTTATGCTAGACAGGCAATAACTTAAAACTGAATCTATAAATTGGTTAGTAGAAAGAATATACTATAGCCATTAAATACACTCTGGAGTAAGACATGGACACTCACTCTGTCACTGCGATTTCAGAGCAAGGCAGTCCTAAGTCTCACGTTCGGCGTGTCTGGATAGTAAAATATGTGAAAGAGACATGAGATGAGAAGGAGAAATAAAAAGGGAGAACCAAATGTAGGTGAGATGTCCCTAGAACACGTTGATTTTGGTCTTAGTTGACACTAGCACAGAGAGTCATAAGGGTAGGTGTGTTGAGGAACTCACCTCTTTATTGAGCAGGTATCTATGGAGCTGCAGGCGGAAGGCAGGGACTGCTGTGGGTGGTGCTTCGCATGAAGCATCTTCCAAAAGTTCACAAGAATGCATAATATGAAAAAGTCTGCATGGATTTCAAAATTGATTTGCAACAAAACAAACCTTCATCCCGTTTTCCTACGGACCGTTGGAAGGACCCTTATATAAAATACAGAAGAGATAGATTGCTCTGGGAGAACATACTCTAGGAAACAGAGTAGAAATTAAGCAGGCATATTAAAAATCACATAGTCCCGGAGCATTGGAAAAAAAAAAAAGAAGTAAAATGAAGAGGTGAAGACTAATAAACGGTAGTAGAAATGACACAATTAGGAAAATCCTTCATTTATTCTATTGGAAAGGCAGAGTGAGACACACATTAAGGGTATAAATTTATATAAATGTCATCCGTCTACCTACCTACCCATCTGCTATATAGAGAGAGCACTTCCTGACTGGTCCACTCTCCCGAATACCCAGAACAGTTATCCCTGGGACATGCTGAGGCCTAGACTCAGGAACACAACACAGTAATATCAATCTCTGCACAGTGACAGAACCACTGTGGCCATCAGGTACTCCTAGAGAGCATCTTATAGGAAAATGAACTCAGGGCAAAGCCAGCACTTGAAGCCAGGCACTCTGATAAGCCCTGCGTGCTTATCTCAAAAAGCTCCTCCATCACGCCATATCATACCCCCCACACCCCCCAGGAAGTCACTTCTAAGAAGCACTGAGTAAAGGGGCTCGGCAGCATGGCCTAGTGGCTAAGGTCCTCGCCTTGATCCCATATGGCTGCTGGTTCTAATCCCGGCAGCTCCACTTCCTCTCTATCTCTCCTCCTCTCAGTATATCTGACTTTGTAATAAAAATAAAATAAATCTTTAAAAAAAAAAAAAAAGAAGCACTGAGTAAAAATTCTGAATGACAAAAGGGTACCAACTGAGGAGATTTAAGAAGTGGCTAAAGGAATGCTGCTAAAACAGCAAAGCAATTTGGTGCTCTGGGCAGCAAAGCGGCAAGGACAGTGCGAGTGAGGCACCATGTGACAGGGAGAACTCTGCCGGGATCTGGAAGGTAAAGCTGGGTTTTGTGTAGCACAGGAAGAGCAGTGGCGGTAAGAGGAGTGGGGCACGTGTGAGGGAGTTACACAAACGAACTGACCTGGGAGCCACATCATCCAGGAGGCATCATGCAGACAGCAAGCCAAAACGATCCTTTGGAATTAGAAGCCAGTGAATTGCTGTTGTACTGGCAGTAGCACAAAGGACGTCTGACATGATGAGCACCTTCCTAAAGCTGCGGGCCAAAGCAGACACGAGATGACACATTAGCTAGAGTTGCCTGACGGACTTGGGAAACTACCAGCGCTCATTGTTGATGTTCAGTTGTTTCCTGTTGTAACTACATCAGCTAAAGGAAAGAGCCTCATAGGTTTACTGTCCCAGAGTCGTCCAGGCACCCAGGACCCTTCCAGTTTCCGTCACCTACGTCTAATCCCTTGAGCTCCTCTCCTTTGCCTGTTTGTTGAATGAGTATAAAAATGGCCTCCACATTGGAGGGTGCTCATCACCTATTGTGAGAACAGAACAGATTCCCTCCTATTCTGCCCTCTTCTCACAGTCCTCCTTTCTCAGTGTGATGGATGTTGGTAACATGGCCAGCTGTCACCAAAAAGGAACCTGGAATGCTCTTTGTGCGACCAGGGAAAGAAGCAAAACAAAGAAAATTAAGTCAAGAGTAATGCACACGTATTAGAAGTAATTAGTTAACCAACAGGGGTGGAGTCAGCAACGATGTACATAATTAAAATGATTAAGATAATGTAAAATAAATAGTATAAAGAAAACAAGATATCCAGTAACAGATTTTAATATTTCCTTTATGAAAAATATGCAAAGTCACCACTAATGAACTGATTAACATCATGCTAGCACAGGATGTACTAGATTATATTCACATATTACCTTTTGTGTCGAATATTATGCTTTCTGGCTTCCTATCCACTCAGAAAGTACATAAGCATAGGAAGTACATCAGTGTAGATCACTGCATTTGGATAATGGGACTATTTTTAAACATTTAGTTTCTGCGTGTTCCCAAAGTGAATAATGCAGGTTCATTATGTCCTCATTCTAAAATGCAATATGTGTATGCATCTGTGTGGTTTTTATTTATTGAAAACTTTTCTTCTTACCAATTTGAAGCAAAGAAAGCTAAAATTGAGATTTTTCTACACTTTAAAAAATAATCATCCAATTTTAACTTATTTGAAATATAGACTGTAACATAGACACAGAGATCCTCCATAAATTGTTAAGTCCCCAAATGCAAAAAAAAAAAGCTTGCACTCCAGCTAGCTGAAACCATCGCTTGGGCGTGCAGTGCAGGCCTAGCAAGTGGGTGGCACATATCCACTGGACCATCACCCGCTAGCTCCCAGGGTAAACATCAGCCGGAAGCTGGAACAGAGACAGGCAGCTAGGCTTAAACCTAAGCCTTCCAATATGGGATGAGGGCATCCCAGGCTGACTCTACAACAACTGACCAAAACCTACTGCAGATTTTACTCATAATTTAAGGTAGATGTGCTATGAAAGCAGAAATTCAGTATAAAGGGATTTTTTTTTTAAATAATGTGATAAGAAGCTAGCATGGAGGCGTTGCAGACTAATTCTCTAACTGTGGTGCTTACATTCTATATGAGCAACTGTTTGACTCCCAGCTGCTCCACTTTGACTCCAGCTTCCTGTTTATGGCCTGGGAAAGCAGCAAAGAATGGTTCCCTGATTTCTAGCTGCAGATGGGTTCACCTCCGACCATTGTGGCCATTTGGGGAGTGAACCAATGGATGGAAGTACTCTCTCTCTCGGTCTCTCCTCCTCTCTGTAAAATCACCCTTTCAAACACAAATAAATAATTATTTTTAAAGCAAGAGATAATTGAGGAAAGATATTAAAATGACACTTGAACATAAAAAAATTTTGACCAATATATTACAGTCTACAATGATCCATGAAAAAAAAGTAATTATAACGAAATAATTCTATATCGCAGAGCAAGCTGATTTTAGCCTAGATTAGTATCAACTACATTATCTGTTAGATAGCAATTTTTCTAATTTAGAAGCCACAACACAGATTGTACTCAGAAATGTCAGTAGTTAACTTATTTCACTTTCTCTACCCCTCCTTTTCTTTCTCTTATCACTCTTTCAAGTAAGTAAATAAATAAATATTTTTTAAAATTGGGGTGGATGGTGTGACAAAGCAAGTCAAGCTCCCCCCTCTGCTGGGATGCCAGCATTAAAGATGGACCCTGGTTCATGTGGCGGGTGTCCCGCTGCCTAGCCTGTTCCCTGCTAAGTCAAAGATGGCCCAAGTGCTTGGTCCTCTGCTACCCAAGTGGGAGACTGAGCAGAGAGCCCGGCTCCTGGCTGCCGCTTGGTTCAGTGCTGGCTGTTACAGCCTGCTGGGAATTGAATCAATGGATGCAAGGTGTCTCTCTTACATTTCTATCTTATTTTCAAAAGATAAATTCTTAAAAAGTTAAAAATGTCTATTTCAGGACAATATGACTGTTGGTTTTCTATCAGGTCTAAACACTTCCTGTGACAATGTCTCTCTCCCTCTTTTGGCTTCCCTCTAGTTCACAGGACAGTATTAACCAGTGACAAAAATTCGGTTGGGTTGCATTATTAAGGTTTAATATAGGTTGATATTTTAATCATAATGTTTATCTAACACTGCGGTTTCTCTAAGCATTGTTTTCCTCATGTACCCACATTAGAATTTGGAACGAAACATGTTTTCTCGAGAAAATTCCCTGTGACAGCTTACAGTCGATAAAATAATGAAGAATTATTTTTTGAAACACTAATATTCAGACTCTGGTCTATTCTGCTGGCCTCCTCACTCCCTGCAATGCAGCCCTATTTCTTGGATGTGCCGTATAACTGAATTAAAAGCAATGCATGAACAGGAGTAATAGTGTTTTTTTCTTGCTCATATCACAATTCAATCCCCATGTCTCTTTAGGAAATCATTCAAGCTTAGTACACTTCATTTTTTTGTTGTCTTTTGTTTTTCTTTATGAACAAAGTGTGTGTTTAAATTCAAAACAACTTGAAAGCTCACTGTAAGTGTAATACAGTATAACTAGTTTTTAGAATGTATTGTACTTTGACATATCTTTATTAGTATATAATCATAATACAAAATTGCTGAAAGCTCTTGTATCATGTATCAACAAATGATTTTTGTTTTTACACTGCACCGATACATACACATTTTGTTCCTTTTTGGAAAACTGCATTTGAGCATGATGAAATTGCGTTCATAGAGATAAACAGATATAAGAGATAATCATATGATAGCCATGGAACTCAAGTCTTTGAACCTCTTGTGAGTTTTAAGGCCAAAATCACAGGCTAATTTCCAATGAAACTGTGGTTTTAAATAAGTTTTTTTTTTAAAGATTTATTCATTTTATTACAGCCAGATATACACAGAGGAGGAGAGACAGAGAGGAAGATCTTCCGTCCGATGATTCACTCCCCAAGTGAGCCGCAACAGGCCTATGCACGCCAATCCGATGCCGGGAACCAGGAACCTCTTCCAGGTCTCCCACGCGGGTGCAGTGTCCCAATGTATTGGGCCGTCCTCGACTGCTTTCCCAGGCCACAAGCAGGGAGCTGGATGGGAAGTGGAGCTGCCGGGATTAGAACCAGCGCCCATATGGGATCCCGGAGCTTTCAAGGCGAGGACTTTGGCCGCTAGGCCTCGCCGCCGGGCCCCTTAAATAAGTTTTTTAAACAACATTTATTTATTTTTATTGGAAAGTGAGACATACAGAGAGGAGGAGAGACAGAGAGAAAGATCTTCTGTCTGCTGATTCATTCCCCACATGGGATCAGCACCTATATGGGATCCCGGCACCTGCAAGGCGAGGACTTTAGCCGTTAGGCTACTGCGCCGTTACTTAAAAACAGTTTTAATAACCTGTCTCTGAAAACTGGATTCTACTTCCATTTCACTGAAAAGTAGTAGTTGAAAAAGAGACTGTTTCTATTTTACTCACCAGATTCATTGTTTTGATTCTGATTCTGACATCAATGTATTACCACTCCCATCTTTTCCCCTGGTATATACGTGTGTGTGTAAAACCTTGGAGAATTTTACAGTTTGGAACAACACAACATAAGCAGGACGAGTGAGAACATCCGTTTGTAGTAGGACACGGGAATGAAATTGAGAAGCAGGCGGTACATAAGGAGATGCTTGACTTGGGAGACTCATGAGCCTCAGGAAAGAAAATGTGGAGGAGCAGGGATGAGAAACCTATTTCCTTAAACTCCTCTGTGCTGCATTTCACAATCCTGAGCTGTGTGTACCCCACTTGACGGCAACTGCCGCTAAGGTCCACCTACCAAGTGAGAAATGTTTTTGAACAGATGAATGTATAGTCATTGGTTTCTTGATTAATCTTTTTTTTTTTAAGTATCTGCATGAAGACTTGGTATGTGATGTATCCTTTCTATAGAGTAGAAGCTCCACACCTTGAAGAGATTGGACAGTGTCCAACTTAATCTTTAACTTGCTTAAACATTTTTGGAATTATTTTTATTTTTTGATGATTATAAGGTTGGCAGGGTGGGAAAGATTGAGGGTTATGGGAAAAGTGGGTGAAATAATAGTTTCCAAATTATCTGTTTCTTCTTGTCTCTGGGGAAAGGGGAGAGATAAAGGGAGAAGCTGTTCCCAGCCGCTCGAATGTCCCAGTACCAACGGATGAGAAAACGCCACCCAATATCAGCCCAGGGTCCTGCTCTAGTGCATGTTCTGATAGTTCTGACCAAGTGGTTTTGATACTTCTGAAATGCTTTCTATTTTGCTCATCCCAGGGTGAGGCAACCTTCCCAAAGTCCACTGGTTGCCATAGTGGACTTCAAGTCTCCATTCACCCAGACTGCTGCTGTCCTTGTCTGCTAGGGTAGTTGTCCGACTTGTGACAGTATCAAATGAACTGCCGTAATCTCCATGTGCGTCAGGGGCTGTGTCCGCTGCTCCACCTTTTTCATTTGCAGGCAGGACCCAGGATCCGGCCCAGGGGACCCGAGTCCTGCTGAATCTTCCACCCCTGGGGTCATGAACCCAGCTCCCACGTCACATGTGAGCCTCCGGACCCAGGCCAGATAACCTGAGCCCTGCCAATCTCCCACCTCCCCGCCGGGGCTCACAAACCCAGCACCCACCACACAGAGGGCCAAAGGCCCGAGCCCTTCCACATGCATAGTAAGGGGTTTGCATACTGTGATAACCATTGACCCAAAATGGGTAAGAGGCATATAAAAATTTCTTCCAGTGGCTGGCATCGTGTTGTTGACACCACAATGCCACATCCTATAGAGAGGCCAGTTTGAGGATTGGCTGCTCTACTTTTGATCCAGCTTCCTGCTAATGGCCTGGGAAAAGTGGCTGAAGATGGCTCAAGTGCTTGGGTCCCTACCAAGTGGGAGACATGAATGAAGCTGCTGGCTTCCGGCTTTGGCCTGGCTTAGCTCTGGCTGTTGTGGCCACCTGGGGAATCAAACAGCAAATGCAAGATCTCTTTCTTTTCCTCCCTGTCGCCCTCTAACTCTGAGTTCCAAATAAATAAATAAATCTTTGAAAAATTATCCTATGAAATAGGCATTCAGTATAAGATTAATAATTGAAACAATCCCCATAGATTTCAGTGCTTTTATACAACAATTATAGATTTAATTATTTAATTCACTTGAAAGAGATCAGGAGATGGGGAGAGCTGGAGTGAGAAAGAGAGAGAAATGAGACATTCCATGTGCAGGGTCACTTCCCTTTGCCTACAACAACTGCATCAGTTTTTAGCTGTTCAATGTTCCCAGCTACTCCTTAGCTCCATTCCATGCATCTGCTGGGGACACACAAAAATTCTTCTTGAAATCTTTTAGGGAAAAAAATATCGGGGTGTCATTTCTGTGCAGTTATGCAGGTCTCTGTTGGTTTGTTGCACACATGAACAATACCTTTAGTGATATAACATATTTGAATTGCTATCATTTTTCTATCATTTTTCTATTAGATCTCTATTGACTTTGCTTCACTGTCCTCTTGAATTTATTGTTGCCTAGAAAGAAAAAGTGAAACCCAAGGTTCTCCTTAGAGAAAACACAGCTCAGAAAGCTAACAATAAAGTAGACGACCAGTTTACTGAGAAATGATTTATCAAGGGAGAACTACTTCCTGCTTTGAGGAAAATAGGGCAACAACCTTCAGCCCTTGTCACATTTGAAACAGTTCAACTGGAAAATTTTATAAAATGGGTTGAATAGCTGGTTAAACCTAAAATATCCACACTTCAAATGCTTGAGTTCCACTTGTAGGAGAGTCACAGAACATGTTCAGGCGTCTTCCTTGCGCTGGCAACCACAGAAAAATGAATAATTATGTGTAAGTCACACAACAGAAAACTGCAAATTATAGAAGTAACTGCAAGACATAAACACGGAACTAACTACTGCCAACAACAAAGTAAGCCTGGAAGTAGATCTTTCCCCAGAGGGGTCTCCAGGTAAGCTACAGTTCCATATACGGCATTCATTGCAGACCCGGAAAGCCAGGAATCACGGAACCGAGAAGAGCTGTGCCCAATTTCTAGAAATTGTGAGTTGCTGATATGTTTTGCAGCATTGGGCAACTAATTCAGCAAATGCTATTCAGAATCCCATTCTTATTTTCATGTTTCCCCACACAAACTAGAACAAAGATTCTCTATTTTTACTTCTCCAGAGAATAGAATCCCAGTGTTGGGTGAGATAAGAAAGAGGTTCATCCGTGAAACCAGAGGGGCTGGGTGAACTTCTAATTCTGTTTGAAACACAATGTCAACTAAAACTTTCCTTTTTATCCAGTAGTACACATCAGTTTTACTTATACCATACGTTTCACAACTTTTTGGGAACTTACAGTGAAAAATCATATTGCTATTAATTTTTCTGCTGATTAGTTTAGGATTCAACTTCCTGCGATCACTTCATTATTTCTGACCCATTCATTAAAATACATAAAAATCCACCTGTAGTTTTCTCTTGTCTTTTTTCCTGTTTTCTTGCCAATGTGGTTTGGTGTTGAAACCAGACAAATCAGCAAACTTTAAACAGACATTTCAGCAAATTTTTGGGATCACTTAAAATGGGTTAATTCTCTATCATCATCATAAAATGCATCAGTATGTGCCTACATGGCAATGACTTTCAAAAATCCAGAAATCATCATGTATTCGTGTGGGATTAACAGTCTATGGATATTTTATACTGTTCTTTGTAATTTTTAACATTTAAATATCAAATTTAGATTTGAGAACTTATAGTTAAAATATTTAGTCCATATAACAGAGTCCTTGGATTTCCATAGTACTATAAAATATTTGCTCATAAACAAAAAAATTTTAACCCACCTAAACTTATGAGAAAATTTTTAAAAAGGGAGGGGACTCCAAGTACAAATCATGACACAAAATAACTAGTACGTTTTTGCTTCATAGGTGATTTCTATATTTTTTTTTAAGAAAAAATGCATAGAAGTAGACATGCTGTTTTTCTACAAAGTACTTGGAGAAACCATGTACAATCCTATGCCTACAGGCGCGAAGATGTTTAAACAGAGATCTGTCTCCATTTTCCTCAGGCCAGCCACTTGACATTTCAAAAGATAAGAAGTGCTGCTCAGCTTGAATGGACTCAAAAATATCTCTGCAAATGTATTTGAACTCATCCTTTGAAATGTCAGCTTGGGACCAAATGGCATGTTACACGTACTGCAACATAAAGTGTTAAGAGTTCAAAACAAATTTTTTAGGGACAAAACGAGGTTGAAGAATATATTTTGTGTCAATCACTAATGTAAATGATTTTGTGGCTGTGAAATCATTAAGGCAACTTGATACTATTGGGAATTTAAACATAAAAAATGGTTTCTAAAATGCATGCATGTTCGATTTTCTGAAATTTGCTTTTAAAATTTTCTTTATTTACTATTTCACAGATTTTTAACTTTGTTTTGTGTGTATGTTAAATATTTTCATGTCTCAATGTTTTCTTTTTTAAAAAGATGTACTACAATAGTGTGTGTGACACATCCTGCTCTTTTTGGATAATCTGGGGGTAAAACAGAAAACAGTAAGCACAAATCTTTAAAAGTGATGATAAAAACTGACATATCAATCCCACTTAGTGCATTTCTCCTACAGAGATGATGACCCATTTTTACACAAGAACCAGTGCTCACAGCACACATGTTCATGGACGCCTTTTTTACCCTAACCCAAGGCTGGAAACTGCTTGAATGTCTGTAATGGGTGAAGTGGTAAAGAAATTGCTGTACACCCATACCGTGGAATACTACTCAGCAATTAAAAAGGATTGAGCTGTTGTCATACAAACAGCCTGGGTGAACCTCAAAGGAACTAGGCTGAGTGGAACAGCTAGTCTCAAAAATTTCTAACAGAATCCTACCTGTGTAAAATCTCTTTAAAAAGTATACACTAGATTAGTTAATTTTCAGGGTCTATGGGTACGTGTGTGTGTTAGGAGTTGTTCATGTTTGTGTGGGTATGAAGCGATAACAACAGGGACTACTGCAGATGCTTTGGTTCAAATATGAGTGATTTGGCTCCTGAATTCATGCAAGACTTTGAACTCTAACGTCATAACAAGAAGACATAAGGAGGATGGAAATTAATCCAGTTGTGTTGTTTAGAGATAGGGCCTTTGGGACATGCTGGCTTACATTAGATGCCCAGGGTTCAGACTCATGATTCAGTCCTGGAAGGAGGCTCTGAGGCTGCCCCAGCACCCACACAGCTAGAGGCTGACACGTGCTCCCTGCCTTGGCCAAGTGCTGCTAGGGGCCACCAGGAGACTGCACCACTGAGAAGGTTGCCTGACCTTGGTGAGGCGAATAAATGGTGAGCTAAAGAAACTTTCTGTCCCTCTTAATGGGTGGCACTTGGTATTTCTTTACAACAACAATAATGGTTATAGCAGTGACAGCACAGTTACCATATCCTAAGTTTTCCAATGGCTTATCAGGGACACACATGTAAGAAACTACACAGACACGCATGTACGCACACATATGTACATACACACAGAGTGCTGGAACAATTGTTGCAGTCTGAATGAGCTCTCTAAACAGTGCATGCTAACACTGGGAAATCTAAGGGCCATGAGACTTGACGCATTTCTCTGCAACATCTTGTGACTCTGTAATTATATCAGAACAAAATGTTTACCAAAAATTGTCTTGAAGAAAAATAGTTCTGACAGGCAAAACCTTAAGAGAAATGATGATGTTACAGAAGCAAGTCCTGTTACATTTTGAGGGATTTCTTCTGCTCACATTCCATTGGGAGGCAGACAAAAGCTATTGTCCTTGGACTCTGCACCTGTAAATCTTCAGGGAAACTGTGCCATAGGCCTTTCAGCAAGAACCTGGAAGTTGTTTCGTTTTAATTTTAAAAAGACCCCAGGGGGTCTTTTTTTGGCATTGTTGATTACACTTTGTAAACATGGAAAGGAACTTATCCTAAGGTACAAGTAATGTTGGAATATGTTTCATAAAGGTAAGGAAGAAGAAATTTTTTTGTTGTTGTTTTAGAAAACACACCTTTTAATATTTCAAATAGAAATGTTATAACTTATGC
This sequence comes from Ochotona princeps, assembly GCF_030435755.1. Taxonomy (NCBI): domain Eukaryota; kingdom Metazoa; phylum Chordata; class Mammalia; order Lagomorpha; family Ochotonidae; genus Ochotona; species Ochotona princeps. The sequence continues at coordinate 74,363,326 of NC_080838.1, forward strand.
TTTAATTTTTTATGAGTTTAATAACTAAATTGACTCCTAAAAAAAGAACTATTGGTATATCCCAAACCATGGTCTGGGTTTGCAATTTAAGATTCATACGTGTTTTTTTTTTCACATATTTTTTCAAATTTGTTTTCATTTCATTTGAAAGGAAGAGAGACAAAGAAATGAATGCATAAAGACAGCTTTTCTGAATGCTGGTTATCTCCCAAATATCTGCGAAAGCCAGGCCTTGGCCAGGATCAAGTCAGCAGAACAAAGTCACAGCTGGGCCTGGGGACATGAATCAGCATCTATTGCTTTCCAGGCACATTAGCAGGCAACTGGATCATAAGCCAATAATCAGTAGTCCAATCTGACACTCCAGTATGGGATTATGAAATATAAACATCCCAAATGGTGATTTAAACACAAGGGCAAATGTCCCAGCCTGAAGGACACAACGCTCAAACCCTAGGGTGGAATGGGAATGCCGGGTTGCCAGCCCCGGGCCCAAGAAACACAGGGACAAACGTACTTGGTGAAAGAGAACACCCATGACCTTTATTTTACTCCTCATATATATATACCTCCTTCTCTAGGGGATGGGGAGGGGGAGGGGGTTTCTGGAACTAATTATCTTCATTAAAACAGGGGAGGAACTAATCATCTATATTCAAACAGGGGAGGAACTAATTATTTGAACAGGAACAAGGGTGGAGGTTCTGTTCTGCTTGCTTTGCTCTGGATGTTCTGGCCACAATATCCTGCTTGCTGTGGCCCTGCTTGCCCAAGGTAGGTTTTGCAATGCAGCAGGTTGTCAGGCATGCCAAGTCTAAGGCCTGTTAGTCTGTAGCTCCTAACAGGCAAATTCAATGCTTGTCCCCATGCTTAGCTTTCAAAACGTGTTCTTCCTCAGAAGCCATAATTTTTGCCAGTTAACTTAAATAATGAAAAAGATCCAATGGCACTTTAAAATAATCAACCAGTTGTGATATGCACCTTAAAGAATGAAAGAAAAAGAACTGTTTTGGAGGTTGGCTCCCTCTTGACCAGCAAAACTAGAGGAGGTACTTAAAGAATTTTGGGGATCGTGGTGGTTGAGGTTCTGTGGTTAGAACCCTCTTAGAAGAGACTGGGCCAAGGGTTTACTGAAAGAAATGGCTTGAATGTGCCCCCAATGGTTCATATACTGAAATGACTGAAATACAATTCCCGTTGTGAGATCTTAAGAAGTAAACTGATTACTTCTCTAATTAGAGAAATGTGGGAGTGGATTGGGATCATTTAGGGAGAGGGAGGGAGGCCCATATGATTCAGCATTGCTGCTTTGATACACAGATCTCTGTGGTCCTCATCTTTTACCAGATGATCCCTACATGACCATCATTTGACATAGCTCCTTAACCTTGGACCCAAGAACTGTGAGCCTAAAATGAATCCCTTCTCTGATATGCTGGCTAGCTTCATAGCCATGGAAACTGGAGCACAGTCGTTGGGAATGTGAGGGTGAGCACTGAGGAGGAAAGGGTGAAGAATGTTCCTTAAGGGCGGAGGAATCCAGGCAAGAGGCAACAGGAAAGCCTGTAATGAGAAATAATCTCTGGGAGATCTCAGACGTCAAACTTTCAGATGAAACTTCAAAAAGTCAAATGCTATTTCTTTTACTTTTTTTTTTGTATAAAATTTGTATGTTGGGGAGAATCAGGATGGTGGAATAGGGTCAGGGCACACTTAAACAGACGGAGAAACATTTAATCAGGATGAAGCAGAGGGGACACATTCCAGGAAATAAGAGAGGACAGAACAACAGCAGAGGGGTACCTGGAGACTGACAGACAAAGGAAAGCAGCAGACACAACGGTGTGGTGTTGCAGTGACTGATACTCCAGCGACATTCAGCTAATGGGCGATCTGAACTCCACCAGCAACCAGGTGGGAAGGGACTTTCACTGGGAGCTTGGGAAGTGAATCCAGACAAACAGCTGCCCATCTTGCTGGTCTGTTTGATCTAACCAGGAGCAGAGACAGAGCAGCAGATCCCAGATGGACAGTGCGAGAACAGGGTGGATTTCATAGCCCAGTCAGCCTCCTAGAGCCGAACTGGGCGCCATTTTGCATAAGGAGGCAGAGGCAAGAGAAAGGACTGAGCATAAACTGAGCTGGGAGTGAACTCATTTCTGACTCAGTAAACGCGGCATTCTACAGGTTTCACTGGGTAGCCCGCAGAACTGCTGGCCAACAGATCAAGAACTCTAGTAGGGGCACGTCAGGTGCCATTGTGTACAGCATGGCAAAAGTTTAGCACTGTAGGGACAACTGTGAACTGCGCATGTGCTGAGCTTGCGAGAACTCACTGAGTTTAGTGGATTGCACTGGTGCCACAGGAAAATAACACCGACTGTGGCATCATACGGGTCAAAATAGGTCCGTGTGGCCCTCAGACCTAACAGCCAACAGGTTCCAGCAAGATTTGCGCCACTAACAACCTAGCTCTTTAGGATACCTGGTGTCTCCCTAAACCTGGGACCTGCTCCAACCGAAAGTAGGAGAAAGGCTGCAGAGACAACAGTGCAACTTCAGCACGATAGCACAGGAGGTAGAGAGTGGTGAGCCAGGAGTTGGGGCTACAGAGACCATGGAGGAAATCTAATATAAGAAGCCAGACCTGGAACTCGCTGGAGGGAGTGGCACAACTGGCTGCAAGCAAGAAGCTGTGTACCAATGGCAATTAGAAAAATTGAACGGTAGACCTGTGGGTGACACAGCTTAGAGACCTGCCCCAAGGAGAAGAATCTGATAACCAGAACTACAATGATCAAGAGCTAAAGACACAAAGGCACAATGAATATTGCTGAACACTCCCTAGCAAAAGAGCAAAACCCTATGCCGAACTCAGAGTTAACTGAGGAAGAAATCAAGAAAATTGAGGATGCAGAATTCAAAAAAATTATTATAAGGCTTCTGATCAATAATGAGAAGCACATACAAGAGTTCAAAGAATTTAAGGAGCATTTAACACAGGAAAGAGCAGCAATAAAGCAAATCAAGGCTGATATATCAGAAATTAAGAATACAGTGTAGCAAATTAAAAGTACAGTGGACAGTCTCCAAAATAGAATGAAGCAAGCAGAAGAAAGAATCTCAGAATTGGAAGATATTTCCTGTCACCAGGGGGAAGCAAACAAAAAACTGGAAGCAGAGCTGGATCAGGTCAAAAATGTATTCCAGAATTGAAAGACGCTATTAAGAGGCCAAATATAAGAGTTATGGGAGTCTCGGAGAGTGCAGAAAGAGAAACTGGTTTTACAGATATAATTAATGAAATAATAAGGAAAATTTTCCCTAATCTAGAGAAAGAATTGGGAAACAACATCCAGGACAGTCACAGAACTCCCAACAGGCTTGATCAAAGAGATCTTCACCAAGACACGAGACTCAAGCTCTCTTCAATTGAACATAATGAAAAGATCCTTAAATGTGCACTGGAAAAAAATCAATTGACATATAAAGAAATGCCAATTAAACTCACAGGAAACTCTACAAGCCAAAAGAGAATGGAATGACATTCCAGATTCTAAAAGAAAAAAAAAAAATTGTCGGCCCAGGATAACGTACCCAGCAAAACTGTCTTTTGTCTTTGAAAATGAAATACAGTTCTTCCACAGTAAAGAAAAGTTACAAGAATTTGCCTCTTTCAAACCTGCCCTACAAATGATACTTCAAGATATTCTCTTGACAAAGAAAAGAAATAGCACCCAAGAAAACCAAAGGTAAATGTGAAGAACATCCCAGTAAAATGACAACAGAAGACTAAATTAATGAACAACCCATTCCTAAAATGACAGGACCAAAGTACCACCCATTCATATTAACCCTGAATCTAAAAGGTTTAAGCTCAATCAAACATCACATATCAGTAGACCAGATTAAAAAACAAAACCCATCCATTGCCTACAGGAGACACATTTCACTAACAAAAAGCAGCAGAAACTGTATCTCATGGACTTTGATTTTTTGTTGTTGTTGTTAGTTTCATCTCTTCAAAGCACTTTCTTCTGATTAAATTCTTCAATGACTCCTAGATCATGCAGTAGCATCATTTTCTTCAAGAAGGTTTCTAATTTTCATTTCTTCAGCGACACATTAGTCAATCAGCAGCACGTTATTTAACTTCATGGTGTTAATTTCTTTTTTCTTCCTGTTGTTGATTTTGTTTTGTGTCTTTTCATTTAAGGGGATGTATAATAGCTGTGTCATGGAGACTATCATATCTAGTAACTTGTCATTTAACTTCATGGCATTGTAAATTTGTATTTGTCTTCCTATTGTTGATTTTGTATTGTGGCTTTTAATTTAAGGGGATGTACAGTAACTGTGAAATGCAGACTATCATATCCAGATGTGAGGATGCAGTGTGGTATGCATTTCTGCTTCCAGACAAAGATGGACTCCCAATGAAACTGTTTACTATATCTTGACAATAGGATGCTGGACTCTCTGCCATTGTCCATGCCCACAATAGTGAACATGCGACTGTGTATGAAGAACTATACTTTATTAATGATATAGGGGAACTAGGTGGGTGGGGGCGATTGGGGAAGGAATGAGGGAAATCCCAGGAGCCTGTGGAACCCTATCATAAAATCATGATAATACTAATTTAAAAAATTCCAACAAAATGGTATGTTTATGAGACCTACATGTTACTAACAAAGGGAGATGGATGTGATTAATTGTGAGGTAAGCTGCAGGAAAACAGGACTAGAATTACAACAAATTGAGGGACCTGGAGAATCGAGGGGTAAATGTCCTGAAACCTGAGGTGCATCAGAGATATCGTGCTAGGCAGAGTGTTCTGAGTGCTTGGAACTGCTCCTGTGTGAGAGACAACGAGCGAGTCACAAAAGGGCCTTACTACTTCTCGAAAGAGCAAAGGTTCATTGAATTAAATTTCATTTTATTAATCTACAGTAATATAAATTTCCTTGCTCTCATCTGCTATTTTCCGTCATTCTTCCTTCTTTTGTTTTTCCTTTTCTATCGTGTGTGTGTGTGTGTGTGTGTGTGTGTGTGTGTGTGTGTTTAGAGGGTACATAGCATTTCCAGGAGAAATTTTTACTTCCACTTTTGTATTGTTATTCAAGTATATACAATGAATGCTTATTACAGAAAATGTACAAAAGTAATAAAATAAATGCAAATTATTCAGCAGACATATGCAAATAATATATTAGTGGAATAGGACTTTCAAAACTTAAAACGTGTTTTCTTTTTATGCCTTTCAGTATTTCAGAGTGGTTTTTATGTACATACATACTCTCTCAGGCATTGAAATGAAATCATAATACTCTATTTTGTAGACTAAAATATTTACCTTTTCCAATTGAATATTAATATTCCTGTCTATTAAAATATCATTGTTTAATAATTTAGCCCATTTTCCTTTGCTTAGATTATTCTTTACATATATTTTATGTACATAGTACAGTTTCTGGATCTGAAATTACCCATATTTGAGCAGCAGCAGAAGACACTGTGAAATCACTCCGCAAAATTATTCCAGCTTAGCGTCTCCCCAACAAAATATAAGAATATGTGAATTATAACAGCTTTCATTTATTTTTAATTTTGTTTCATAATCAATAGCTGTCAAAAGCCCATATGAATACTTTACCTCATCCTTGAGAAAATCTGTTTGCTCCCCGCCTCTCTGTAAACTAGAGCTAGTTATAATATGAAACATCTTGTAGGAATGGGATAGGTAGAAATTTCAAGTCAGCAAAGACACTGAGTTGAATCAACAAGTCTCTGAATGTGTGAAATAGCACAGCCTAGCTTTTTTTTTTAACCTCTTGGCAAGTGCTTCTGGAGTCCTGAAGACAGGCTAGAAGCGGCAGGGACTGCATTCTCACAGTTGCGTCACTTCAGTCGTGGGACTCTGTGTACACTCTTCCTACCTCTTCAGTCCTGAAAGTTCTGACCACTTCAGCGACCACACTTTCACATGCAGTGATTGCTGTCCAAGAGGCTGGGGCACATCATGACCACAGAACTTTCTGGCAAATCAAGCTGGCTCATCCCAAGCGACAGCATTCTCAACGCATGCTTACTGCGATGTCTGTCACATGGAATTGTTAAAGCAATGGCTAAGGCATGAACCAACGCCGGCAACGACTGCGGTTCTTTGGCTCACTATAATTTATTTGAACATCTTGTTCCTCCTTCTTTGCCACAAAACTTCCTATTAATAATCATGAGCACTGTGAAGGTCTCAGTCTGTCCTCAGTGTTCATATAAAACAGAAAAATACTAGTGATTTTTATAGGAGCACGTGTAGGGAGGTCCAATGAATAAAAACTCAATATATTTGAAATAAAATAATGTATAATCTCAAACTCTCATTAATTTATCAAAATGCTAATAATTATTTTAAAATTAAATAATACCTAAGGGAATTCTGCATACATTTGAGTTTAAAATTTAATCTTATATTGACAGGTAGAAATATGGGTCATTACATGAGAGAAGGGATTCTTGTATTTCATGAAACAAAATTTTACTGGACAAAAATTACAACATTTTGTTTTGTGTCCAAAATTCTGTGGCTAAATTTTCATCAACATTTACCTTTGGAATAAAAATAATTATCAAAGCTACCTCATCAAACATGAATCCTCTTTAAGAAATCATTTACCTGAAGAACTGGATTCATTAGGGCATATGACAGCTTCCCTAGAGCATCTTGTAATTTAACCTATTTGGGGTTAAAATTTTACAATTTTGCTTGCTTTCTCATCAAATATTCCCAAAGAGAGCATGCAGTCATATGATAAACATTTAAAACAATGATGTAAAAACTGCTATTATATGACATTTTAGGGTAAAATGCTCTGGTTTGATGGAGTCCTATTTACCTCTTACAAAGATGACGGCTTCTATTTATTACCATGAATGGCATGAACTTGGGGCTATTTGTTTGTGTGCCAACGATCTATGTGATCAAAGACCTCAATCCTGTTATTGCCTTGATGTGATCTACTGCTTCCATTGTGTGCAAAAGTACACAATTCTGTGCATGAGACTCCAACTTGTGTTTATTTATGATGCTTGCTTTCTTGTTTTGTCTTACATATTTGCTCTGTATTCTACTATTTGTTCAGTAACTCGTGGATTTAAATGAACATGAAAAAGTAGAAAATTTAAACGTATTATTACTCCCACTGATGCAGAATTTTGAAGTAATCCACTGATTATCAACCTTAGTCTTCACTTCAGATACAGGAGAATTGTCTTAAACAGAGCCGGGACCTCCTGCCAGCTGTGAGCTTGCTCAGGTCACCTTGCCTCATCTCCTTAATTACTGCCACAGGGCACCAGTTGCAATGTGGCTGATAGGCCAGCATTAAGTAAAGTTCCTGCTCTAGAAACATCTCAAGCTTTGTGCATAGCAGACTTCTAGCAAACACCATCTGGTCTTCTGTGAGATTGTCTTTGTAGTCTCACTTTGAATGCAGTGAAGAGATGTTCAGGTTTCTTAACATTTTCAAGCTAACTGCAGCAGCACAGTTTTTTATACCAGTAGTGAGTGAGCTTCCAAGTTGCCTTATCAAGCTTTCTCTGAATAGCCCTCCTTTGTAAGAAGTTTGGCACCTAAGGTACTTCCCCCCATTAAGGCCAAAGCATTAAGGAAATGCATCCAATAGGACAGCCCATTCAACACCGAACCACAACCTCTGCTATGCAAAGCGGTGAGTATAAAGGGGAGAAAAAAAAAATCTGTCCTGTCCGTCCATGCCAAGGTCCTGCAGGTACACTGAGAGGGTTTACAAGCCCAGGTTAATCCACGGTCAGTGCAACGTCTCTTGTGACACTGAGGTGCACAGCAGACACCCTCATTACCTTCTCAGATTAACCCTCCTTAGACCAAACACTGACCTTGTCTGCTACCACTGGGGCTTCATTTTGCAGCAGCTGACTGTTGCAAAGGTCTGTAATAAATGCTGCTAAACAAGTAGGAGAACTTGGGCTGGCACTGACAGTGGAAAAATGAAAAGGTTGTTGCATTACTGATTCTTACTCGTTTAACAAGGTGGATGGGGTCCTAGGGTTTCTCTGACAGCTTTGATTTAAATTCTTTTTGTGCAAAGAAATAAATATACGATATAAATGCACACAACTCCTCCAGTATGTCAGTCACAGAACTGTGGCGTTATGTAGACTGACATAATTTATAAGGCACAGATATTTGGAGGAGGATAAATAAAGCTTTTTTTTTTTTTTTTTTGGCTGGGAAAAAAAAAAGCATTAACCTTGAATAGCTGACTGTCCTTGGGCACTGGGTATCACAGAGGAGGGCACTGGGGAGCCAGGGGGGCAGATGTTAAATATTTTGGGGGTGACAGTGTTTCTGTAACTTGTACTGGCAGATAAAAACCCCCGTGACTTTAGGGGATCATGGAATTGGAAATTTTAACGTCCAACAAAAGTCACAATCCGCAGAAGCTTTTGGTAGTACAAAGCCTTTGAAATCCCGGGCTGAAGAAGTTGGAGTATTTTGTAGTAAAAAAACCAAAGACAGAGGTGCAGGAGAGTAACACAAAAATGCAAAGAATATGGAATTAAGATCATCTTTTGCAAACCCCTACCTTAATTGATGAGAAAATAGAGGCCTGCAGAAGGAACCTTCTGCCTCCCGGTGACTGTATTACAGATTCCTAGGCTCTAGATATCTTACTTAGTATTCTGCTTCGATATTTTTAAGTAACTCAACTATATACGGGAGGAGGGAGGCTTCCATTTTGAATGGTCCTCAAATAGCAACATAAATTTTAACTTTCCATTTCACTGGGAGGCTCTTTGCCAAACTGGGAGACGGATCCCCTGCCTCTGCTCCGAATGTGTCTCATGCATTTGGTGCACATCACAATAGAATGAAGCTGTTTTCAGATTTCTGGTGCCAAAACATTTCAGGAAAAAAGAAAAAATCAAAGCTGGGCTTCCACCTCCTCACAAAATCGTATCACTGTTGCTTTCCCCTTTCATTTTTATTGTGAACATTTAAACAAAAAACAAAAGCTAGTGAAAGACACATGCCAGAGGGGCCTGGGTATTCCGAGCTGGCCAGCCCACCAGGCTGCACTGGGTGAGGCGGAGCACCACCTTCAAAGTGGTTACTGTACCCCAAATTGAGGGAGATGTCGCGCCTCTACCATCCCATCTTTCCCGAAGCTTTCTTTGCCAATATAAAACCCTTCCAGGTACATGTCTTCGGGGAAAAAAAAAAAGAGTAAATGCGGGGTAAATAGTACAGGAAATGAAGGTATAAAATAGTTGAAGCACTGAACGTTAATGTTTTCAACTATTTTTCTTAATCACTTGGAAATCTCTCGGTGCAACAGAACACAGGCAGTTATAATACTCCAATTTCTAAAATGCCTGAAATCATTTGACCCTAGTTAAGTTCACAGGAATTAATGGCCTGTATGTGCATGACATACAGTTTCTAAAATATGAAACCTGTCTGTCCAGGCAGTAAGTGAATGGGATGAGTATCTGGCATAGTACAAATCCTCATGTCTCAAAAAGAGCTCCTGACTTCTGCCTTCAGATAGTAGGCGATTTACTTCTGGAAGCAAGGTGGAGTCCTTACTGCATTCCAACCACCGAAAAGTACTCAGAGAAGCAGGGCGAGACGCGGGTGTTTAAGAAACTGGCCACGGATCCGCAGCGACGCGACCACCCCCCTGTGGCTGCTCCAAGCTCGCGAGGGGCAGCAGGCCAGGTGCTTGCCGAGGGGTTTCTCTGCTCCCGGCTGTGCCAGGGCTGCCTTTCCCGCCGCCTCTCGGGAACCCCGGCCTCCCAGGCGTCGTCAGGAGGAGCCTTGCTCCAATTATCTGGGGAGAAAGACGCGCCTGGCCCGGAAACAGCTAGGCAACACTCACCCGGGCAGCCTGCCTGCAGACGCCTTCGCTCCGTGGGCGTGGGGCTCCGTCTAAGCCGCTGACACCCGGAGCCTGGGAGCGGCGGAGGGCGGGGAGCTGGGGAGGGGAGGCGAGGAGGGGAGGAGTGGGCGGCGCGGCGCGGGGAGGCCGGGAGCCCGCGGCACAGCAGGAGCGCGGCGTGGCGGTGCAGTTCCCCCTTCGCCTTGGCAGCCGCGCACTCGCCGCCTGCCCGCGCGCCACGGGCGCCGCAGCGGCTCCGGGCACACTCCGCGCTCCCGCCCGCCGCCGCGCCTCGCCGCCGCGCCTCGCCGCCGCGACTCGCCGCGCTTCCAGCCTCGGCCAACTCTCGGGACCGTCGCCTGCGCTCGCCCCTCTCCTCTCTCTCTCTCTCTCTCGTTCTCCTGCGCCTACGGGGTCCCCGCTCCTGTCCCTGGAACTCTCGCCACCCTGCTTGCTGCCCTTCCATTTCGGTGGAGGCTGGTGGGCATTTCGACTTGACTTGGGATGACTTATCTTCCTCGCCGGGGTCCGTTTCAGCTCTGAAGACTGACAAGCAGCCTCTCCCAGTGCCACTCCAAGACGCTGACAAAGTCTGGAGAGGCGGAGGCACGCGGCGCGGGACACCCTCACGAGCTCACCCCTAGGATCCTTCGGAATTCCGTCGCGGGGGACGGCGAGCCCCACGAAAACTTGAGCCGTCTCGACGTCCCCGCGCGTCCCGCCTTTGGAGCAGCCGCCGCGAGCCGCGTGCCGGAAGGCGGAAGACCCCGGGAAGCGCGAGGGGAACCACAGGCGGCCTCGGACGCCCCCTCTGCGACGCGGGCAGCGTGCCTGAGGCGCGCGGGACAGCGGCGGCGGAGGAGGCCGGGAGAAGATGCGGGGCTCAAGGCCCCGCGCCGCGAGACGCCGGCGGCCACCCGCGGGCGGCGGCGACACCCCCGGCCCTTGCACATCCCTGGCCGGCTGCTGCTCCGCACCTCGCAGGGCCCCGCTCTGGACGTGCCTTCTCCTGTGCGCTGCGCTCCGGACCCTCCTGGCCAGCCCCAGCAACGAAGGTAGGGCGATGGGGGTGGGGACCGCGGCGACCCGCGGCGGAGGGGCGAGGCGGGGCCTGGGAGCGTGGGTCGCGGCGCACCGGACTCGGGGCCCAGGACTGCACCTTACCATGCCTGCCCGCCTTGTGCTTTCCTCGGGCCGCGGCGTTGCTTCTCTGCCAGTCCCAGGCTACAGTATTGTTTGACATTCGCTGCGGGGCGCGGGGCGCGGGCAACCGACCTACCCACGGACAGGGCCCGGCAGCCAGGCGGAGAGGGGAGGCTGGGACCCGCGCCGCGATGTTGGGTGCGGCTAGGTCTCCCGGAGGGTGCCTGGGGGAAGTGACAATTCTGGCTGCCTGTATTGGGAAGTGTTGGAGACGCAGCGACAGGGACGTTGGGAGCTGTGGGGCTTGTAAGGAACCGTTATTTGAGGACGGTGATGGGAAACGTGGTAGGAGGTGGCTGGGTGCTGTGGGCGCCGTGATTTAGGGCATCGTCAGCTGCTATTCTGGGGTGGTTGGCTGGCACGTGCTTTGGTTCCTCGGATGGCGAACGGAGACGGATCCCCGAGATGCTGCCCTTTACTTGGTGTTGTGTGTGTGTGTGGGGGGAGGATGCTTCAGGACATTTCCAGTCCAGTGTGGAAAAAAGAGCGAAAGTGGGACGCAACGAGAGGACAGGCGCAGGGTCGGGGTGTCGCTGCGGGGAAGTTGTTGCTGGAACGCACCGGGGAGAACAGGGACCTGCTTGATCCACGCGGCGTCCCGGAGCGCACAGCCGGTTCTTCGGGAACCCCGGAGGTTGTCCTGGGGGTGCTCCAGGAGAGAAGGACCCGGCGAGCGCGCGCAACACCTGTGCAGCGCAGCCCATGCTGCGGGAGAGACGCTGGGGCCTCGGCCCGTGTACCCGTGCCGCCACGCAAACCAAACTCACCGCCCGAAAGCCTGAGGGTCTAGCTCACCCAGCTCTGGGGGCGCAGTCAGCGCTACCGGTGGCTGGGGCGTGGAGTGGGGCGGAGGGTCAGGGCTGCCAGGTCAACTGCCTCCTTAACCCCCATCCTGGCACCCCTCACCAACGGTTCCGAAAACCCTACCTCGTGGGCTGGAATGTTCGGGTTTCGGATTGGGGCAGTGGGGTTCAGAACCTTAAAAATATTCCTGGAGTTCCCTGGGCAGAAGAGGACGCTAGACTGAATAGATGAAGCGGCGGCCAGAGACCCTCGAGTGCCCAGCGGGCGCACCATTCCCCCCACCCCTACTCCTCCTCCCTAACACTGGCCTTTTCTGCCTGGAACCTCCGGAATTTGGTTAAAATGCTGAGGGAAGGAGTACACATCTCTAGCTCTCTCAGGCCCTGCCTGTTAATGTCAACTCCCGGGCTTAAGCCGAGCGATTTGCATTTTCCCTTCTCAATGAAGTTGTCAAAGTGTTTTGTGAAGCCCTAGACCACTGGTGCATCGCGGGTTAGATTCCTTGCAGGAGAAATCCCGAGTATTACAGCAGGGCGAGGGTTCTTTTGAACTGCTCTTAGGCCTGCGCGGGAGACACCCAAGTGAGGGTGGCCAGAGCAGGTCACTGGTGCCTCCTTCATCCTCCTTGTGGCTCTTCCATCTTCTGGCCCTTTCAGGTGTCTTGGGCAGGAGGCATGAGATGGAGAGTGAGGGAGGAGTGAAGTCCAAGGGAGGGTGGCGCTGGGCAGGAACTGTAGCCTGGGGTGTGAGCACAGGGAAGCGGTGGAGGGAATGGATGGGAACGGTTGGTACATAGCCCTGGCTGGCAGAAGCTGCAAGCGGAGCTCCAGTCTGGTGGGACTCGGCCTGGCTGCTTCTGTGAATTTGCCCTCCACAGGTGGATCACTGCCTCCCAGCAGGTGGAGCGGGTAGCAAAGCTTGGGCGGCAGTGAGCTGGGGTGCAGGGATTCTGACACTGACCGGGGAGCACCTGCCCCTTGCGGCTCAGGACTTGAATGCAAGCCTGCTGTCCCCAGCCCCTTTGATGACAGGTCACTGAGTACACTGGATTAAAAATCAAGTTTTAGGAGTGGCTGTGGTTTTAATCTCAGCCCAACAGTCTCCCATCTTCATAAGAGTGTGTGTCTTTAAATTTACATTCCTTTTTGTTTCTCTGTACCAGTGTCCTTCTATTAAGGATACTGTGAATTTTCTTAAAAATATTGGAGTGAGGTTTTCAGTTTTTGTTTCTAGAGAAACTTTGAAACGGCAGGGACAGAAAGATTTCCGTGTACACAGAATTCATTAATAGCTTAATGTCATACAATGTGCCATCTGTCTTGTAGGAGTAAATACTGGTTTTTCAAACTGTCATGAGTTTATGTATTTACATAGGGGGATGCTATAAGGATTCGTTTTGTGGAAAGTTTTTTTCATGAAGATGGAAATAAACATTACATACATAATTGACAATCATAGTCATTTTAAGCTTAACTGACATTAACAGCTGAACAAAAGACACCTATCACGAATCTTGAAATGATGTTGCAATTTATTTTTTTAATAGAATATGTTGAATTGGAAACAAGAGGGAACATTTAGAATTCTAAGAAATTTATATGATAAATACCTGGTTATCAGTTATTGGACATTAGGCATAGACTCCATGCAAAAGAAACCGTGAACCAACAGTATGCATGAGAAACATTATTATGATTAATTCAGAGGGATTTGTATTTGTCTCATTGATCAGGCAGGATGCATATAACAAGTGCTTCAACAAGTGAACATTTAAATGCCTCTAATATTGGAGCGTGTCCAGTGCTGGGAATTGTGGAGATGGCCTGAAGTTATTCAGTAACTGCCACTTTTTGCTGTGTACAGATATATTTGTAAACAAGTATTATTTGACAAGTGCTTTTCCCAGCAGGGACCCTTGGCCAATTACTGCTGAACAGCTCTGCATTGAAAATGATCCATCCGCCATGAATCAAGCTGGCTTCCTTAAAGCTGAAGTCAGCCAGGTCCCAGGAAAGTGTTTCTAACAGTTGTCAGCAGTTTGCATTTGAAAAGTCCAGTTTCTTGTCTTGGAATGTTTTACAGCCCTCAGAAAGTGGTACCTGAGGGTTCTGAGAAAACAATAGAAAAAAACCCAAAACACCCACACATGGCAAGGGGAAAAAGCTTAAGTGCTGAGACAACAATCATAAAATTGTAAATGTCTTTCCTGGCCAGGGAGAAGAGGAGAAAGACTTTGTGTTACGGTTTTTCTTGCATTATAATAGGACCAGGCCCATAAAACAGATTGGAGGACATAATAGATTTGTAAAACTAAATGGCTTCGTTTTGTGGCCTTGTCATCCTGTTGTAACTCATTTCTTTTTAGATAAGTCCAGGGACTCCCCAGAAAGGGGGCTGTGAAATCATTCCCTCACCAGGACATTGCTGGACAAGAAAAGCCAGGCATTCCCCTGCTTTTGAGTCCTAGTTGTTGGCACCAGAAGAAACCCTGAAGTTTTGGCTTTTTACTTAATAAGCCATGTCCTGGACAGGGATTGGTCCGAGTGGGATGGGGTGAGGCGCTGGGAGCTTGGCATGCTCAGTTCTGAGGCTGAGATGAATGGAGTTTCAGATAGCGTGGTTCCGTTTCCTTGTGTGATACAGAGGGTGAGCAGTTCCTGTATGCACACCCTGGGATTTCTCCCTAATTGAGGCTGTTTTCGCCATGGCATCGCCTGGACATACTGTTATCGTTTTATTGGAGGCCAAATGAGAGTACCAGTGGTGTGGGAAACAGATGCACATTTTACACTTGGGCATAATTATTTACTGTTATTTCTGTCATTCCTTAACTCTACAGGAGGTGGTCACTTAGAGCAAATGGCTTTTGGATCTTTCCATGAAATGTTAGGATGACATCGTAGGGTTTTCTGTGGGTACATGTCCCCAGGTTTCCTAATTCTCTATTTTCTGCAGTATGACCACTGCACTTGTGTAGACTGACTGACCCTACGTCTGAAATCGCCTTTGTCAGAGTGCTTTTACGTGTGTTTGCTTGAATGACTAATAAATCTCTCCTTCCTTTGGAAGAAGCCTTTCTGCATTTGATGGTAACAACAAAATCTGACAATGTTTGTGATTCTATTAACTAAATGTAGCTGCTTTTAGGATTTGAATCGCACATGCTGTTTGCAGTGTGAAGAGTATAAGTATTGATCAATTTTTACAACGTTTTTTTGCATTCAGATGAGCAGACACAGTTGACTAGTGAATTATTTTAAATTAACAGGAATATCTAATTACTTCTGGAAGATTTTGACGTTTTAGCATTCTTGAAATTGTTTTATAGTAGTTTTCATAGAGCATCAGAACTGAATGAAATTTAAATATCAAGGTTTGCTTACTAATAATTGAAAATAGATTGCCACTTTTACCTTTTCTCTTCAAGAATTGTGACCCGTGATTATAACAGCACTATGAGAGCTAAACACGTGAGCTGTTTTCACAGAGCTTTATATTGTCTCTGTTAGTACAGTTCAGGAGGAGCTGAATGGCTCCGATATGCTATATTGGCTCAACACATACGGAGGCATTTTGTTGGAATTTATATAATCAATAGGATAAGTAAAATGTTCCTCAAAAGAATATTCGGTCCACTGAATGATGGTTCATTGAAAAAAATGCCCCATTAGATCTGTTTCAGCCTAATCACACAACATACTTGCAGAGTTGTGGACCTAAAGGTGGGTGCACGGAGGGGTGCTTTAGGCTTTAGAAGCACACATTTGGGAGCGTTCATCTTGTTAAGGAATACTTGAACTTCTCTATGTATTAGTCAACAAAATGAGATTTTGCAAT
Organism: Ochotona princeps; assembly: GCF_030435755.1. Classification (NCBI taxonomy): domain Eukaryota; kingdom Metazoa; phylum Chordata; class Mammalia; order Lagomorpha; family Ochotonidae; genus Ochotona; species Ochotona princeps. The sequence goes on from NC_080838.1 coordinate 74,379,093, forward strand.
GAAATGCAGTCCACATAGATGAATAATGGGAGAGTTCCCCATGCACTGACAGTTCTGAAATGCTGGGTAGCAAATGGAGAACTGGGAGATTTGACGGTTATTCGCTCTGAACAGCTTGGCACAATTATCGATTCCGTTGAAAAGGCTTCTTTCAAAATAGGAATGACCTATTTTTAAGTATTTGCTTTTAAGCTTTCAAAACACTTACATGATACTTTTCCTTTTTCTTTTTAAACATTCTGGCTTTTCAGACAGAACTTTATTTCTTCAGAGTTAATGAAATGGTTTTAAAGTGTTTGAATAAGGCCAAATGGATGTAGTGTAAGAATTACAATTTTGAAAGAGCAGCTCATTTTTGACAACCCATTTTACCCTATGCAAGTTGTTACTGTAATGAAAAGCATTTCTCAAAAAAGCCTTACTGATGCCATAATTATTGCAAATTCCTGAATATTGAAACTTGCTTGAAATATGCAGTATTTCTTTTGACAGGACAGATTTCACGTAAGGAATGCAGTTATGCAGGTTAATTATTCTTATTTTCTAAAATAAAGGTATGAATCTAACTTAAAATTCTTGGAGTATGTAATATTTACTTGAATTGTTTAAAACAAATTCAATTAACTTCGTGAAGAATGGAGAAGTTCAATTGTCATTTTTCACTGTTGTAAAAATTCTAACTTGATATAATCTGTTAATACAAAACCAAAAGAAACAACTCCGTAAGTCGCACTTGTGTGTGCTTTTTGGAAATGAGTAGTAATTTGTAGTCTTACTCTTTGCTTTTCTAAAAGTTCAGATGTTTCATCTAGCATTCCTGATGAGAATTCCAGGTGTTACAAAGTCATAAAATAAAATAGTAATTTACTAGGTGCCCACTTGGACTTTCTAAAAGCTCTGAGGTTTGGCATGATGACATTTATTAACTGCCATTTAATGCGAACAGAACTTTTTGCTTTTTTAAAGTATCTTTAGCAATCTGAAGAAGCCCAGAGTCCCTTCCACTGTTTAGACATTACTGGCAGATCTGAAAGCCGTGTGTGTTTTAACTGTGCCGTACCAGTTCGTTGTGTTTCACTGAAAGGAAACCTGGCAGGTTCTGCTCTCTTTTTAACATTTTTTTTTAAATTTTTGGTAGTGATTCTTTTGCTCTGAGGACTCACAGCCTTCAGGCTGCCATCAGCTTGTGCATTATTTTACAGTCTCATGGACTGCATCCAGACATGGTTTCATTCTGTTTTCCGTGAACTGTTTGAACTCCCCTCGTGGTCCTGGCGGTTAAATGAGTTCTTAAACTGTGACAGAGCATCCAGAACTTTGTTGAGCACAGCTGAAATCTGGGTCACGCCTCCTTTCCAGTGCATCTCACAGAGACCTAGTGTTCCTGGCAAAAGGTGTGGGACATTTGCTAAGCAGCCTGCAGGCTGGGAGGGTGGGCTCTGGTCCACGTGCTCTGGGTCGGTGGGTGGATCAATGAATGGCAGCCGTGGTGTGATGTTTGCATCTTGGCAACCTTGACATTTTGTGTTAATATGATTTTGAACGGATGCCTTAGCAGTTGTACAAAGCCAGTGCTAAGAGAAGTCTTTTGAGTGTTGTTTTTTTAGGTTATTTTAAAAAAAAAATGACACCTACATACACACACACACACACACACACACAAACTAAAGAAAAAAAGAATTCTAAGAAGCACCATAACCCTCTGGTTCGTTTTGGTTTGTTGAATTGGGTTTTTCCCCTTCGACTTTGCTTCGTAGCCTTCGTCTCTGAGATATGTTTGTGATGATTCTCCTGGGTTTCAGCTGTGGGAAGACTGTCCAGTCTGTCCTCTGAAGCCATCCGTTTGTCCGCAGTCCTGCAAAAACTGGGCCCACAGCTTGGTTCAGTACATGGTCTTTTAATTTTTTTCTGAGAGCCAAAACCTGAAGCCTGAAATATTTTGCATATGCTTTATGAGAAAATGTTCCTACTTGGAAACATGTTTCAGGCTAAGTATTGGAAGATTTAAGGAAAATACAGTCTGTTCTTTTACTTGGAGATGGATAGTATCTTTTTTCCCTTTAATTTTTTTTTTTTCACATTTATGTTCCTCTGTCACAGCTCTCTCGTTCTCTCTCTCGCCCTTGTACCTTCCAGCTTCAGGCAGCAGGAGTTAGGTGCGGAAGCGCCCAAGCCCGTTAGGTTCCACCCGCATCCAGGAGGTCATGGATTGCCAGTGGGGTATTAAGAAGCTCGTGAAGTGGGACGGGCTCTTACCCAATAGATCATTACTTAATTCAGACATCAGAGATACAGCAGGTCAGCACGCCATCTGCCACGTGTGCCTTGCTTACAAGACAGCTCACTTCGTTGCTTGGCTGTCCCTTCCCGGTCCAGGATGCTCGTTAATGTCTCTTCTAGGGAAAGACAAGCTCAGCAGGTACATCCTCCTGGCACTGGCTCAGCCTAGCAGTCCACAGCAGGAGCTTGCTCTGTGAGCCAAGTGCTTGTCCCTCCCTAAACCCTGGCTGAGTTACTAGCAGGCAAGGTGACAGGGACAGCCTTGGCGAGTCACTGCAAGCTGATTCTGTTGTCACCCAGCACAGTCCCTGTAGGCAGTGGGGGTGATGATGTGGGGCTGAATCTTATAAAGGGTGCAGCCAGCCCCGCTAAGACCTGAAGTACTCTGGTGGATTTCTGTTGAAGGAACGGAGGGAGGGGGCAACAATACTCGCAGCCACGGGACTAAATAGTTACCTCGACGTTGTAAATTTGGGATCCAATTTTTGATTTCACCCTGGGACATAGGGTGAGAACTAGGCAATGGAATTACAGAAAAATGAGGAAGAAAAAAAAAAGTGGCCTTGGAATTCCAAAATAAATAATTTCTTGTTTTTGCTAAATTTTTTTATGCACTTAAAAAAAATCAGCTCATTTGTGTCTATGCTGATTGGCAAAGCATTGCACAAATGTAGGTTGAGGAGGGGTGGAAGAAACCTGGGATGGATGTGTGACACACATGTAATAGCACTTTGCTGGTTGGACAAAGATTCGGAAAATTGGGCCCAGCATGGTTAGGTAGCCTAGAGGCTACAGTCCTTGCCTTGCATGCCCCGGGATCCCATATGAGCGCCGGTTCTAATCCTGGCTGCCCTGCTTCCATCCAGCTCTCTGCTTGTGCCCTGGGAAAGCAGGCGAGAAAGGCTTGGGAAACCTGGAAGATGCTCCTGGCTCCTGGCCTCGGATCAACTCAACCCTGGCTGCTGTGGCCCAATTGGGGAGTGAATCTTCGGATGAAAGATCTTCCGCTCTGTTTCTCCTCTTTTCTGTAAATGTGACTTTGCAATAAAAATAAATAAATCTTTAAAAAAAATTGGGAAAAATTTTACATTGTTTAGAGGAACTCTTGTAAGTAAAGGAACATGAAAATATCTTAATTTTAGAAATTTAACAAAGATATGGATTTTGTGAACCCTTTGAGGGCCTTGCAGGTTAACATTAGCTTCAGGAAAATTATGCTTTGTGTGTGGCAGTACAGATAAGATGTGAAGACTGAACTCAGCTCTCCTCCGCGCGTGATGGTGTGGTCCTGAGCCGTCCACCTGCCGTGCCTCGTAGTGAGCATGGTGACTGCTAAGGCACGTTCGTAGGGCTGCTGTGAAGATGCAGGGGTGTACATAGGCTGCCTAGTAAAACACATACAGCCAAGTGTGCACACAGAGGAGTGTCGTCCCCGCCGTTCTCCTCCTGTTTTCTGTGGAGGTTGGAGGTGTGACTTCGTTTCGTTTTTCTTGAATGGGATGAGGAACAGGCATCTGGCTAGGGAAGGCACTCTCAGAGAAGGAATTGCAAAGCTTCCACCAGACTTCGCAAAATCCAAGTCAGCCACTTGAATCATCTTCTTTTTCTGTCAGTTTTCTTCATTAGGTAGTATTGAATGCAGCATTTGATTAGGAAGTCAAGGGAAAACCACGGTTGCAGGGGCATGGCTTGTGAACATTGCTCTGGGCCTCATCTCCCTCAGGTAAATGGATAGAAAGCAGATGTTTATAGTAGCCATGAACACATCCAGATTTATCTTTAGGTGTTTTGTATATTTAATCCTTGATTTGTATGGTATTGGTTTTCTTTTAAAAAATATTGTAAAATAGAGTAATGATTACACACGCAGATTGGGTGAGGGATTGGCATGGGGTCCAGGCAGGCAGTCGGAAGCCATTACTGTGACCTGAATTTTCACACACTACATGTGTGAAGTGTGGAGGATCAAATCCTTAGCAGCTTTCTGAAACATACCTGAAATTGCAAATTTACACTTCTGTGTTTAGCTTGAAAATTTTGTGGAAAACTGAAATTCAAAGATACTTTCATTTTGCTACCAGTCATTTGGAAATCTGTGGAATTTTGATAGTATGCATTTTTCCTAAATTTTTGAAGCCCCTCAGATAAATGGGTTTAAACATTGTGCCACATGTTAAACTTGGCTTAATTCCATTTTTTCTTGATCACTCTGAAATACCCTAGTTTATATCATACATTGGTATGATTTGGCATTGCAATTGAGTGTTTCTATTTTCAGAATAGTTAATATTCTGTGAGGACTTCTCTTTTACATAGGGAAACATACTTGAGCGTAAGAAAGTTTGAAATGCACCGTGTCTGGATAAGCTTGTACAACACATGTGCATGTTGTGTGCTCGTGTGTGCAGTCGCCTGGAGGAGCAATCGCGCTCACATGGGGTACTGACATTTTGTTCTAAGTGCTTTCTTATTTTCCTTCAAACAAGCCTAGGCAGCAGCATTGCAGCTGCCATCATCGTCTCTACTCTGCTGTGCACAGGAGGCAGTGAGGTAGGCAGTGATCACAGTACGTGTCAGGGTTTCATAGCTGAGAAGGAACGAGCCTGCAGTCCAACCCCGGAAGGCTGACGGCAGCGCTGTTCTTGTAGGGTGTTCTTCTGGAGGTCACTGCTGTCCTCCAGAGACGCACAGTCACTCTGACCCTCACCATCCAAGTAATGGCTTATTTCACAGACAGGAAAGCAAGTAAAAACGCGTACAAATAATCATACGGTGCCATTCACGTTCACTCAGCTCCAGTTTTTACCTTTCATAAACCTCCGAGTGCTTGCCGGTCCTCTTACCCTTGCACACTGATTTATCCCTGATGACGGAGCTTCCGTTACCTAGAGCCCAGGAGCACAAGGGACATCTCTTCTAGCACAGTTCCTCTTCCCATTTCAAAGTGTGTGCTCTTTCTCTTTTGGGCTGTTTTTCCCTGTTACTTTGGTGTAGATACTATGAAGTTCTCAGGCTCAGTACAGACTTGATCCCAGACCTAGTTCATACACCGGAACCCTTTAGGAACCTGTTCTCCGATGAGTGTTGTCTACTGCTCATCGCCAGCCCTTTACTGGGCATAGAAGGTGTTTGGAAAATAGAGTTTTATCCTAGTTTGTGACACCCAGAAAATTTAATTTTTTAGACAACATTACTTCTCAGAAGGGACTAAAAGAGTCCTTGGAAAATATGTAATTTTTTTTTTTGAAAAAAGAGATCTTTACTCATTTTTAACATGGACTTATCGAACTTTGTCTTTGGATTTTGTTTGCCAAGACACAAATATACAGAAACAGACACAGAGAGAAATCTTTGAAGAGCTGGTTCGCACCCCAAATGCCTCAAAGTCACTTTTGTCTCTTATCAAAAGTCAGTATGCTTTATGTTGAACAGAATGACATTTTTTTAGAGATTTATTTTATGTATTTGAAAGAGTGACACACACACACACACACACACACACATACTGAGAGACAGAGAGAGAGAGAGAGAGAGAGAGAGAGAGAGAGAGAGAGAAGAAAGGAGAAGAGATAAGAGAGAGGAGAGATATATCTTCCAATTGCTTGTTCACTTCCCAAATGGCATTAAGCAGCCAGAGCTGAGCCTGACTGAATCTAGGAGCCAAAAATTTCTTTCCTGTCTCTGTGGTCCAGGGACCCAACACTTGAGATGCCCTCCACTGCTGTCCGAGGTGCATTAACAGGGAACTGGATCAGAAGTGGAGCAGCTGGAACTCAAACGGGTGCCAGATATGGGGTTCTACTGCCACAGGCAGCAGTTTTACCCAGTAAGCCAAAATTCTAGCCCTTATGTTAAATATTGTATAACCATTTGGATATGGTACTGTCATAGCAGTAACCGATTCTGCATGATTCATTAAATATCCCATTGGCTAGAGTAGGGAATGTATGCATGATAGGTGAAGCAACTGAGACAGGAAGGTTTGACCTATTTAAAACACAGAAGTCGTTCTGAAGTCCTGTCACTATGAGTCCATGTAGGACTGGGGAACTCAGTGAGCTCAGCCACTGGGAGCTGTGTGATCATGCACAATTGAAGACCTACCTATTCCTATGTCTTTGTCTATAAAACGGGGATGTTAATGCAATATGGTTTGTAGAGATGCTGAGATGTTTAGTATACCTCTGTAAAGAACATTTAATGCCCTTGTGTGTAGTATATAATAGCAAGTGTTAGCTTACACGTACTAAGATAATAGTGTGGGCTGGCTTTCTGACCTTTAGCAAGATCAAATTTTCTTTGTTAGTGGGTGAGTACTGTCTAATATTTACTGTAAATGGAAGTACCAGAAGAAAAGCACTTGACTTCAGTTCGATTGCTCCAGCAGCTCTTATTTACTCCCGGGGTAAAGTCCTTCAATGGCCCTCCAAGATCCTCAGGATAAACTCATCTGAACTCCTTGAGCCTGAGAGTGAAATTTTCAGTGGTTTGCTGCTGGCTGCCCTTTTCCTCCGGGCTCCTGGTCCCTGCACTGCAGGTGCCCATGCAGAGCTGCTTGCAGAGGTGCTGCGTTCTCAGAACAGGCTCACCTGGAGACACTCCCTTGTCACTTGGGTGATTGATCATTGCCCCTCGATCTGCACAGACTGATGTGCGCAAGGTTGTGTGCTGTTTTTATCTCAGATGCAGCCTGTAATACTTAGATGAAATTCTCTTTTCATTATTTTTGGACATTTCTAATGTTTATCATTTGCCAAGAAATTCAAGTTAATTCCAAGAAAAACTGACAGTGCAAGTTTTTGGGTTTGTTTATTCTTTTTTTTAATTTTTCAAAAATATTTTCCAACTGTATTTAGAACCAGCTTCAGTGCCTCACCCTCCTTATGGAACTTCAGGAATATATAGTATACTCTAGCCATTGATGCCTGAATGAGTGGCTTGAAGTAACTTCTTTGCATAATTTTAAACTCTCTGTGTTTGTGTTTTTAAAGAATTTGATTTCAGAATAGTATTAAATATACAAAATAAAGAACACTAAGTAGTAAGAGAAAGAGGTCACATACCCTGCCAATCTCAGGTACCCTGTTAACATCCCTTGTTAATATCTCCCGTTAGTCTGTCAAGTTAAAGAACCACACCCCAATTCCCCTATTTTAGTGCAACAACTTTTATCCTGCCTGCTTCTCTTATCCTGCAGTGACATATTATGCTCAAATTAATTTCTAAGTGTTCACACATGAAGGAGATTATGTGGCATTTGTCTTTATGTCTGCCTTGTTTCTTTCAACGTGATGTTCTTCAGCTCATTCATTTTGCTGCAAATGATGGCATTTCACTGTTTGTAATAGTCCAGTGATATTCTGTTGTGTGTGTGTATCCTTATTGTCACTTGCCCTTGGTTGAATCTGGTTTGTGTTTTGTGAATGATAACCTTGAATGTGAAGGAGCAGTTTTTGTTTTTTTTTTTTTAGCACAGTACATTTATTTTGAGCTTATCTCCATTTGTTGGGTTCTTGAGTCATATTGTTGTCTCATCTCTAGTTTTTAAAGAAATCAACCTGCTGTTTGCCACAGTGGCTGTACTAATTTACATTCCCTCACATCACTTCCTCACCTGCCTTTGGTGTTCTCAGTCTTATAGATAACAGCCATTCTGAAAGATGTAACACGCTAATACCATTGTGGAGCTGTTTTGCGTTTCCTGAATGGCTGACGATACTGAGTATGTCTCCACATATTTGTTGCCCACTTTCGTTTGCTCTGAAAACTATCCAGTGCTTTGAGCCACTTTTTAAATTGGATTGTTGTTGTGGATGACTTTTTAAATTTGCTGCTGTATTCTGTGTGTTACTTCTTCGTTGGGCAAGTAGCTTGCGTAGAGTTGCTCCCATTATGTTGGCTTGTCTCTTCATCCCGTTACTTGATTCCTTTACCGCGCAGAGGTGCCCGAATGCAGCATGGTTCCATTTGTCTTGTTTTGCTGCTGTTGCCTGTGTTCTGGGATCTTATCCAGAAAGGCATCCCCTCTACCGGTGGCTTACAGTATTACTCCTGCATTTTTCCCAGCAATTTCATAATCTCAGGTCATTAATTTAGATCTTTGATCTATTTTGAGTTGGTTTTTGGATAGAATGCAAGGTGTAATGATGTAGTTTTTCTTCTCAATATAAATGTCCAGTTTTGACAAGGTTGTCGTATCTGCACTGTATGTTCTTGGCACCTTTGTAGAGAATTAGCTGGCTGTGTGCTCCGTGGTGAGTTCTGGGCTTCCTGTTCTTTGCATCTGTGTGCTGGTTTTTATGGCAGTGCCATGCTGCTTCAATTACTATAGCTTGATAGTATACCTTGAGATCAAGTATTACAGCTTGATTTTTTTTTTTTTTTTTTGCTCAAGATGACTTTTTTTTGAATATTTTAGTTTTCCATGTGACTTTTAGGACTGTTTTTTAGAATCCTGTAAAGAAGCTATTGTTCTGTTGACATATTGTAAGATTCTCAGTCCTGCCTCATTACCCTAAAGTGTAGCCAGTATAACTCCTTTCCAGAATCCATGTCTAGTAGAATTTAGTATGTGTTATTATTGGCAACAGAAATTCACTAGAAGAGAGTTGAGGACAGAAGGGAGTCTATTTCAGGAAAGTTTGCAAACTGGGAACACATCCTTAGGCTCAAAAGGTTAAGTTTCTCCTTGTGGAGCCTTGGGGAGGCATGTCTCAGGCTGATGAGGTGATTGCCATGTCTTACCCCAGGCTGCTATTCAAGGAGAGGTGGAAGACTGCAGGGGTAGAGAGTGGGGCTGGGGAATTGCTAGTCCTGGCTGAAAGATTTTGATTGATTTAAAATGTTTTTATTTGGGGGGAGGGAACGTAGAGAGAGTCAGTAGCTGGGGGAGAGGAGAGAACGCACGAGGGCGAAAGTGAGAGAAGTAACTGCTAATAGGCTGGCTTCCTCAGTCCTTGCAGGGATGTGGTAGTTGGGGGCTGGGCCAGGGCCGAAGCTGGGAGACAGAAACACCACGCCACATCTGTGACTCGAAGGGCAGGAACTCAGTCGGCCAGGCTGCTCTCTGCCACCTCTCCGACTCTGCTTTGTGGAAGCCAGAAGGAGAGGTCCATGCCGAGACCCAAACCCAGGTTCTTAGATGTGGGAGTGACATCTTAATCCCTTGGCTCAACATTTTCATCTTGACTGAGTTTTAAAACTGTGGCATAATATAGTTCAGTAGTCAGGGTGGGTGGTGAAATGGAACTTTACGGAGATTGCTTATCTCTGCCAACATGCCTGGGCAGGAGCTTCAGGGTGATTTTCCAGCAATCTGGTGCAAAACAGAGCGTGGGTATAACCTCTGGTCAACAACGGCTGCTGAGTTCCACTGTGACGCTCATGAGCATTTGGAGTGTTGGGACCCATCTTTTAGATGGGTCTACAAGGCTACTTTCCCACACTGAGTGTCGTGAGACGGGAAACTAAGACATGAACCAGCGTACTGATGAAGCTCTTTCCAAAGCATGGTAACCAAGGCATTTCTCAGCAGGACACTTCCTTTCAGATTCAGCAAAAATAGCAAGATTAGCAAGGGCCAGAAACCAAGTCATAGATATCCTATGGTTACCATATCTCCGCAACTGAATGCATTTACACCCCTGCTCCCTTTGTTCTGATAACATTTAACATTCAGATAACTCGCACAAACCATGGTTAGACAGCATAAAGTAAAATTTTCTGCTTTAAGCAGGACTTAATTTTACCTCCAGAAAAATAATTAGTGAAAACATCTGTTTCTTAACGGTTTGAATTTCTTGGGAGTAGATGGATTTACTTTTTCATTTGTTCTAGATTTCTTGGATTATTTTGACTGTCACTTACTTTATGAAACCCTATAGATCTACAGTGTGGTAGGAATTCTTAATATTGCCAGTAAAATAGCAGGGAAAAAGGATGCCATCAACATGTCATTAGAATAGTCATAAAGCAAATTTATATCTCTAGGGGAGACATTTTAAAACCCATAAGTATACATCTGTTCGTGTCTCACTAATATGTCTAATTTTTTTCCTTCCAGGGAAAACAGAGTTTTTTGTTATTTATAAAATAATAAGTACATCCAAGATACCAAAGGGCTTAGGTGGGATTCTACTGAATTTTAGGAATTCCTTGAACAGAGCTTCTGCTTATTAGAGAAATATAACTGATAGGTGCCTTAAAGACTGTCACCATCTAATCTTTAATCCTTACGCAACATTTGGAGATTGAAATTATTATTCCATTTAAGGAGGACAGTTGAGTTTTGGGCTCAATAATTTGAAGTCATGTAGCCCATCGAATTGCTAGAGCAAGGGCTGCGTGGGACTCTGCTTATACCGAGTTTGCTGCAACTTACGTTGATTTAATTGGAGTTAGTTTTATAGTGTTTATTTTATTTATGTATATTCCCTTTAAAGGGAGATAACCTATTTTATAAAAATCATGTGCTTTATAAGAAAATCAATTAGTGGGCCCGGCGGCGTGGCCCGGCGGCTAAAGAAAATCAGTTAGTGTAAGACTAATGGAAGTATGTATATGAAGAAATACGGAAAACCCATGTCAAGAAAAGTTTCACTACCATCAATGCTACAACTGAATAAAAAACTAAAGTATCAGCTTTCTGTTACAGAACCCTTATTTCCTGGTCAAAACTGACATTTTTTTTCGTCTGAATCTGGGGTATGAAAGAAGCTGATAACAGTGATATTTTTGTTTGACTTATTGAATGCTGTCGTGAACAATATTCCTAATTTTCGAAATAGGCGCAAACGATTTTTGTCGGATAGATTCTTATGTAAGACCTTGTGGAAAGCCCAGGACGAACTGTTAGCAGTGGTTTTCTCAATTTTTTTTGTTGATAAATAGCATATGGTGTGAACTATCCTTCAGAAGAAACCACCATGGCAGCACAGTCCCTAAAAGAGATGCAGCAGAGGTGCTGGGGTGTGGCCTCCTCTGCATCACCTTGTGCTGCTGAACTGGCTCGTGAAACTTCCTGCTGTCTGCACTGCCATGTTTGAAAATGCAGAAGGGAGCTTTTGTTGTGCACAAGATCCGGGTGAGAACACCCTGACTTGTCTCTTTCGGAATAGGTACTTGAGAAAAAAGTTAAACTCCACAGGCCAGCTTACTCAGGGCAGCCGTGGGGGGTCCTCACCTAGAGGTGCTCGCCAAAGCCAGCCTCAGAGCATGGGTAAAGTATAGTGTCTGCCCTGACCAGAATGCAGCGCTTCTAAGCTTCGCACAGCAATTTCTATGGAATGTATAATTTAAGAATCTGTTAATCTATAGTTTAGGAACCATCCGTAAATAGTTCTCATTTTTATCCTTGTTTAAAAAAAATGCTTGCTGAGTACAGAGGTTTTCAGAGGCTTAGAAACTTCCTCCAATTTGACATTTTCACAATCTTCTAACCATGTGAAAGGTAGAGTCAGCTTACCAACCCAGGGCGTAGTCTGGCGTTAGTGTTGGCAACCCTAATTAGTGTGAGGGTAAGAATTACTTGGTTGGTGAAAGGGTGGGGGTGGTTTCTAACATGTAGTCTCTTAGCTCTGCCTACTACCCTGCTTTTTTCTGTCTTGGAAGCAGCCTCTGTGCTTCTATTAAAACAAAACAAACTACTGCAGATGGTTCAAGTGTGGGTGATACAAATATTGCACTTAAAAAAAACTGATACATGAAGTTACTTCTGAAAGCATGAGCAAAATGGAATCAGAAGTGTATTTCAGGGGCCAACATTGTGGCATAGCAGATCAAGCCACCTCACAGTCTAAAAATCCCAGATACTCCACTGCTGTTCCAGCCCCACGCCAACAGGCTCTAAAAGCATTGAACATGGCCGGAGCGCTTGGGTCCTTGCCACTTAGTAGGCAGCATGAAAGAAGCTCCTGGCTCGTGGCTTTGCTGGGGCCGTGAGGGGAGTGAGCCAGTGGGTGGAAGCTATGTCTGTCTTCGGCTCTCTCTGGGTAACTCTGACTTCCACAAACATCAGTAAATGTGTGGGAGAAAGTGTATTTCTGTACTAACAATTATGTTTTGGATAATTAATAAATATAATAAAATATTCTTAAAATTTGTAAATTTGAGGATTTTTAAGAAGTTCATAGGGAATACGCAGTTTGAAACAACTAAGTGTGGATTTCGAGTATTTTGCTTTAAAATACTTATTCTACATTTACTCCTCTTTTACCCATTTCTTTTTAAAGAAAAAATATGTATTTAATTGAGAGCCAGAGGGAGAAATTGGGAGTGCAGTCTGGTGGCTCATTCCCAGATGGTGGCTCATTCCCATGGAAGGTTCATGGCTGACACACAGCTGCTCACTTCTGAAGCCATCATCTGCTGCTTCCCGGGGACACATTAGCAGGTAGCTGGAACCTGGAGAGAACCCTGAACTTGAACCCTAAACTTGCAGTTTACCATGGGGCATAGGTAATCTCACCTCTAGGCCAAATACCCTAACTAAACTGACCTTTTAATTCCATTCTTCCAGGAACATTTCAAGGACGCTTTTCTGGGCATGTGAATGTCTCACTTATGCGATCAACATTCAGAAAATGCTGTTTATTTGCTCTTTTCAGTTAAAAATGAGAATATTAAACTTTCTAAAGTGAAGATTATGTCCATGGCTATCAAATAATAGTGTACAAGAAGGACATACATAGTATTAGAGTCATAAAGCAATGATCAAGATACAAAAAGTTCAAAGATGAGTTAGTATGTGTAGCTAATGATATAGCCACTAGATTCAAAACTGACTTTGAAGTATGTGCTTGGATTGGTAGTTCCCCTTTTGTTTACAAATCATATAAAGCTAGATTTAGGGAATGTTGATGGTCCTTCACAGGTAATAGAAATCGGAACAAGTTTCTAGTCTTCAAAGCCAGGCAACGGGAAGGCTGAGCAGTCAGAATCAGCAAGGCATTTCCTGGGTTGTTCACTGGTGAATTCCTGAGGCTCAGAGTAATCCCTGTCACCTCAGTGGCTGCTCAGTGACACCTGAATGAACATTCATTAAAGGTGAGTTGGATGTTATGCCCAGTTGCTTCTATACTATCCACATTATAGATGCTATATTAGGATACAAATCATAGAAAAGCCATTTCACAGTGGCCTGAAACGAAGTTGGTGGCTTGGATTCAGGAACCCGTGCGGCCTTGTTGGCCTCAGTCATGCTTGTTGCTTCATGATCTCAAGAAGTCTGCTGTTGCAGCTCATGCCACATTCAATCCAGAGCCAACAGAAGAAGGGGAAAAGAAGAGCCGAGAACTTTGGCAGCTGGCTTAGGCTGTTAGTTGGGACAAAGAAAAATTTCCCGGTAAATGACAAGCAGCTATCTGCCAGACAACCAGATTCAGTGCGAGCAACAATAATAGAAACAGCATCATCACTATTTGCTAAGCTCCGTCAGGATGAATTGTCTGGCAGGCAAGACAATGGTGAGGTTTGGCTGCTAAGGCAGGAGAAGGATGTGAACAATTTAGAGGCATGTTTACTTCATTGCCTTTATTTTTGTCTTTGCTATTTTGATCTTTGGAAAAGGTGGGTAACTGTCCACTTCAGTTAAACTTTGAACAGGTTAGCACTGAGTAAACAAGGCAAAACTGGATTACCACTGCATCAGCCTTTTACACACACACACGCAAAAACACATAAAATCATATACAATTTCAGTAAGGTGTTTCCAAACTTGAAAAAGAAAAGTTCTGTGATTGGTTAATATTGTTTTGTTTCATTTCAGATAACACAAATCGTTATGATTTGCGTCCGAATCAACTTTTAGCGGGATTGCAAGACTGGCATAAAGAGTAAAATTGTCATAAAAAGTTGTGATTGTCATTTACTTTACAAAAAAGAATTCTGCAGTCACACAGATGTTTGGTCATTTTTGACATATGATATTACTTTACAATACAAACTGTGAATCTGTATGTTTCCTTTTCTACATTCTGAGATCCAATCATCATTTATCCTAGCCCGAAGGTTGTAAAGTTAATGGCTGTATAGATTGTTTTGAAGTCGGATATATTGTAATCAAGCATTAAGGGTAATTAGGAACCAGGGTAAAATTGCATTCAAACCCAAGAATTAGCCATGCATTCATTTTCCACTCTGTTCTAATAGTCTTTTACATACTTTTTTCGGACAAAGTATGTTTGGACAGATGCATGCTCTATTTGTCCCAATTAGGATTCTAAAAACATAATGAATAACAAAATGAAAAAAATTACACAAGAAGGACCCTCATTACATTTTTGCCTACTCTTTGGCTTTCTCTAATCTCCACACATATTCTAATTTCCTTTCTGCCAGCAACTTGATACTAAACTGTGATTCCCCTAGGAGAACGAATGCCCTTTCTGACTTCCACCTTACGTCCACTGCGATGATAGCATTACAGTGGCTGCCATTCATGGTCCACTGATTTAATCAAATTTATGGAAATAGCAGTTAAGTGTTTCAGAGTAGTGAACTTTCACACGAGGAAGGCTAGATACTGACCCAAATGGGATACAGAAACAAGAATAAAAGCTGAAGTTAAACTTGCGTTTGGATTCCAGCTCCATGCTTACTAGCTTTGGGATCTTGGCTATATAATGTTGGCTTTTCTCTTTAAACTAAAAAAGAATATTTAAGGCTTGACTAGCTTGGTTACCACACCTGACAAGGTGGCCACTGAAAACCATATGGGCTGGCTCTTTTTCCTGCCATGTGTCCCTGTGAATGTAGCAGACGGCTCATTAGTCATCATTTGGCTGTCGCTTCTCTGTGTTAGATTTTCCTATAACTTTATACAGAACAACCAGGGGATACGAACTCTGAGGGTTTTTTTTTTCTTTTTTTTTTGCCACCTGTCTGCAGTCACACTTTTAGAGTGTATTACCAATTCAAATTCTTAAGTGTGCTTCTGAAATGTCTTTGCCCCATCATAGCTGTCTGAAAAATGGCATGCATTTTATACTGCTTCATTTTGAAGGATAGTCCTAAAACTCCTTTGTTGATGATGATGAAAATAGTTTGGAACAAGATGACTGATATTAATTAGGACAAACCGATTTAGGAGAACACGGAGGCATAATCCGATTGAAAGGCACAGCAGAAGCCATCCTCTGGGCCTCAAGATCAGCTGAGAGTTTAGTTGACTTCATTATGAATTTCATTGAAATGCTATAAATACAGCTTCGAAGGTGTCATGGCAGGATTGAAGGGAAACAGTCTCTGGAAATAGAAAGACGTGTTTGCCTGCAACCTAGGCCACTTGGAAATTGTGTTGGTTATTGTGTTTTTGTCTGCACGTATCCATAAATCACGTCACATTGATTAGCAGTGAAATTCAATTTTACCACATAAAAGTAAGTTCTATGAGAGGCAAGGTGCAAGTTAAGGATTAGCAAATTTGTGATGTAATTTAGCACCAAGCACCTTGCCTTCACTTTACCAGCCTCAATCTGTAAGCTTTGCTGTCTTGCTGCTACTTCTGTTGTCACCATGGCTGTACCAATGTCAGGAAATGCAGCCATGCCCAGCAACTCCAAGGCAAGTCAGGAAGTCTTCTGATTTCTTTTCTGACAACAAGTCTCTGCACTGGTCATTAAACAGAGCTGATTCAACGGAGGGATCACACAGTTGGAATGAAAATAAGATCATTTCTGCTAAAATACAAGAAGAGGGGGAGGAAGAAGCTTGGATAAATTAAGAGAAGAGACAGGGAACAGCCTGTGAAAGGACATAAAAAAAAGGTACAGAATCATGAACGGGTTTGGAGTCGAGGAATGAGATGATCATATTGGTGGCTCATAATGAGCTTTCCAAACAGTATTTTGAAGAAATTGTCAGGGCTTAGGCCTCTCTACTGAGAAACAAGGCAGAAGATTTTTCACGGGGAACATCTTGGCCAGGATGTGGCTACACTTATTTCATGTGAAACAGGGTAAAGAATTTAACAAGTCCCGTAAGACGGAGTTGGTATTGGGTCAGTAATGCACTGGGGTCAGGGAAAGGACAAAGACACGGTGACCACTCCCGGGATTCACGTTTCCGGTTAGAACAGCAGTCCTGCTGAATTGCATTTACTGAAACAGGGAACACTAGAGGAGGATTTTTTTTCCCCCTTGGAAGATTCTTTGCTCATTTGGGGCTACCTGAAGTTGAGATGACTGCTTTGTGTAAACGTGTTGATAATCCTATAAATTGGTAGGAATTTCAAGAGAGAAATTCACATGATATGCAGATTTTGGAGTCATTAAACATTTAGATTATTAATGAGTGTTGGGAAGTTCTTGTTTTCTTCTGGGGTAATTACTGTGGGATGTGTGCGAATACTTCCTTTGATATCAACAAATAAAATGCCAATCCAAAAACTAAGTAAAATTGTATTAGCTGTTCTCTATCATTCTTGGTCCAATTTTGTGTGTGCTTCTGTTCTTTGGCAAACCCCTTCTATAGTTTTTATGCCAAAAATCTGCCTGATGCAAAAACCTAAAATAATTTTTACCAAACTGACAAATTGAATTTTCCAATGGGAAACACATGTCTGTCTCCACACTCAGTGTGTCACCTGCTCTATGTCTGGTGCAACAGTTGTCAGCCTGTAACCTTCAGCCTGGAAGCAGAGTCTATGCTCAGGGGACGGTGCAGAGAGGCATGGCAGCTCTGTGTCTGGAGTTTGTTCCCACAGATTAGTTAAATGTGAGCTGTAATTGAATCAGTAGCCTTTCTGATATTGTTAAATGGAAATCAATAAACAGACCTCCATCAAAAGTCTTTGGTGAGCAGTGGGACTTTGACTCAGCGCCTCTCAGGAGTGAGAATGCCATCTTATGTACCGTGATCTGAGTGATTCTCTCCTCAGCCTGGGGGAGAGGCAGAGCTACTGTGAGCACTGTGCTCTAACGGCAACATCTTGCAAGGAACCTACGAACAACTTAGAAGTGGCATTACATCTGGGCCTTTCTACTTCACCTGTGTCTTCAACATCACCTATCCTCTCTAGGCTTTGCCTGTGGATGATGGTGGGATCACATGTCTTTCGTGTCTTTTGCCTTCCCGAAGTCTGAAAAGATGTTCATCTTAGTGTGTCTAATTTTTCCTAGAGAATCCGATAAACCGGATTCACACTCTTGGTGACTTGTATTATTTAGCAAGGTACCGAGGAAAAATCACTGGACTCTAGGGGATATCCAGCAGGTTAAAAATATTTGAAAGTTAGAGTCGTGGAAGAGCATATTTGAGTTAGTAACTGAAGATAGTCCCTAGTTATTTGAATGTGGGTTTTAGGACACTTGTATTGCATCTCCCATTTTATATAGTGTGTCCCCTGGCTGCTATCCTTAAGTTCCCAGAAAAATAATGTTAGCAATACTTGACCTGTTTGAAAGTAAATTCTTTTTTTTAAAAGATTATTTATTTCTACTGCAAAGTCAGACATACAGAGAGAAGGAGAGACAGAGACTTACTTCCCAAGTGACCGCAACAGCCGCTGCTGCGCTGATCCAAAGCCAGGAACCAGGAGCTCCTCTGGGTCTCCCACGCGGGTGCAGGGTCCCAAGGCCTTGGGCCATCCTTGACTGCCTTCCCAAGTCACAAGCAGGGAGCTGGGTGGGAAGGAGAGCCGCCGGGATCAGAACTGGCACCCATATGGGTTCCCGGTGTGTTCAAGGCGAGGACCTTAGCCGCTAGGCCAGCGTGCTGGGCCCGAAAGTAAATTTTTTATTAAAGATTTTCTTCTGTTCAAATAATATGATAACTGTTGATACGTCATAATGAAATTAAGACACAGGTAAAATTAAAGCACTGTTCACACTTGGCTTCTATTGTATTTTCTTATTTTCATCCGGCCAAAAGTTAAGGTTGTTTTGTTTTTTTCACTTTCTAAAATGTACCTGTGATAGTGGCATCTTCTGTTGTGTAACTGTAGAGGTTTGCAAAAAATAACCTTTGTAGAGTTATTGCTTGTGGGGAATGCGTCTTCCTGATGACTGGGTAGCATAGCGCCGCTGGCCCAGCCTCGTGGTGGTTATATAGTACCTGAGCCAAGATGACTTTGAAAGCTGTCTCCCAGTTTTTTCATGTGATCTTCTTAAAATATATATAAATAATAGAATGAAGTATTTTCTGTAAAATTTCTGATACGTAATTAATGTCTTCAAGAGTAATGGTGGTATCAAACATTTGCTCTAATTATATTCATTAGTGACTTCTCCCAGACACGTTTTAATTAAGTTGTACAATGTAGATCAATACTCATTGTGAGTTCATTGCAATTTATAACAAGCCTATATGCTGTTCAGAACAATTTAATTACTATAATTATAGTACAGAAGACACTTGGTAACTCTGCCAATCCCAACTCTTAAAACTTCTAGTAATGAAACTGGAAAATAAACCTCTGAAAATTCACATATACCTTATTGCCTAAACTTCTGGCCTTTTTATGTAACTAACTTGTCTCATTATGCATCTCCATTATCCAGCCAGCAGGTAAAATGAGCACCTGTAACAATTTTATTGGCTGTGTGGAAATAATTCAGGGGCGTTGTATTGCCAGATGATCTATTTGCATTTCCTTAATTAAAATCAACTTTTTATTACTTTTCTTTGCTTATATAAGTAATATTATTTTGGTTGGAAGGAATAGCTTATCTCCTTAGCATGCTAAATTATGTTAATGAAGTTCATGCTAGTGGTGTACTACACAAAGGATTGAGACAGTGGATATTTTCTGGTAATATTGTTAGGTAAAGAAAGAAAGTTTCCAAACTATACAGCCAGTAAAATTTGGGCCAGATAATTGTTCCTGGGGAATTTTCCCATGTGCCTGACTTTTTCTTGTTAAAGATCAGTGAGAAACACTCTCCCAGTCCTCCAGCTATTGCGATGAAAATGGCTGCATACATGATCAGATCTACATGTTGAAAACCACTGGTGTTTGTTGCTTCGGGCATACCCTCCTCATTTGTCCCCCCAACGAAATGGTTTTCTCACAAGTCTAGCTGTCATGAGTTCATTGTGGGTTTTTTTTTTTAAGGGAACAATTTGATTTTCTCTATTCAAGTTTCTGGAGACAGAAATTAGTTGTTAATGGAATATTCAGGAATGATATCTAACAGATTTAGAGCAGAAATGATCAGAAATATGTTCCTTGAGAAGACAGATCCCTAGCAGCTGGTAAAGCTGGCACTCTAGAAGGGTTGAGAGCGGTTCAGGTGGCACAAGCAGCTTCTTCAAAGCATGGTACGAAAAGAAAGATGCAGATTTTTTTTCAACTTTTACAAAAAGATTTGTTTCTCATGATACAGTCCCATAGGCTCAGGGACTTCTCCCACCCCCCTCCTTTCCCCTTCCCCTCTGTCCCATTTGCTGTCATATCATATTACAATAGTCACAAGTTCATCATTCTGTTATTTAAGTGTATCCTGACATTGTATAGTAGACAGTAGCACAAAGTCCAGCCTCCTATTGTAAAGACATATTTAACAGCTTCATCAGGAGTTCGTCTTTTATACAGGAATAGAGATAAATACTGCAAAGATACAGATTTTAAGATTTGTATGTGAATTTGCATGTGAATTTTCTCTGATGCATTAATCCTGCCATATATATATATATATATATGATCAACATTTTAATAATCTAAAAGTAATTGTGTAAAACGCCTAATTTCCATTTCTTTCTTAGTTCCCAATTAAGCACTGTTGTGTATAAGTATTTTGCATTGTGTATTTTATGAAATTATTTGCTTCCGTTAGGAAAGTCATGTTAGACAGTTATATTCATGAGTTTCTGTGAGAGAGCCTTTTGAAAACAATCACAAAGAGGAAGGCTGTGTAGATTCTATTGTGGTTATTTTCCTGTGTTTTGTAGTATCTTCCACTAGCCCAAACTCCCAATACATTGTGTTAGCTGCCAGGCTGTTCTTTTGAGCTCATTTATTTTCTTCCACACATACAAATGTTTTAAAATGAAAGAAAGATTAAAAATTGTAATTTTAAAGCAAACTCAGGTGTGTGCAATCAGATATTGAAAGGGTATTGGGAATTCTGTGGGTGAAAATGAATATTTTCAGATGCACATATTCTGAAGAGGTCTACAAGGAATGCTGTGTTTCTCCTGGCTGGCTGGTTCTGAATTCCTGGAATTCCATTGCACATCAGGTTACCACCCCAGGATTAAGTTCATTGTGACTGTCTTTGGAGCTAACCCTCAGCTCTGCTGGGGTGCTCTGCTTTTCCTGGGCTCTGCTGTTGTGCTGCTGCTGCTCAGTATCAAAGGTTAATCAAATGAATCATTAAGATGAATAAACATAACAATTTAGATTCCATGTTCCCCTGGTATTTAGTCATGTCTAGACACAGCCCCAGTGTCCCAGAAAAACTAAAATGAGGACAAGGACATTTATGTTTAATGTAGCCTATTCCCATGGAAACCAGGAACACCAACAATAGAGTAAGAAGGGGTGTATGTATGTGGGAGCTCAGGGATATGACTGGCGGGATTTTCAAGGTCAGTAGGTAGTTGAATAGCTCTGTATTGATTTCGTTTTGCTATTTTAAGAAGAAGTAGGCTATCAGTTCTCTAAGAAATTCGTAATTCTGTGTATTTAATTTTCTTATTCCTTAAAGCCACAACGATGTGAATGGTTTAAAGATTTATTTATGTAAATAAATCTTGATGGTTGATGCTTGGTTGAGAGACAGAGGCAGGTAGAGACAGCTCCCATCAGCTCTCATTTATTCTCTGAATCTTTGTAATGGGCAGAATGGCCAGGTCTGGGCTGAACTATAAAACTTGGACCTAGGAGATCAATAGTAGTTCCCACTTGGGTACTAAGAGCCAATTATTAAGCTGTCACCACCACTTTTCAGGGTTAGCAGGACACTGGAAGCTGGAGTTAGAGCAAGAAACAACCTGGACACAGCGGTGTGGGACACAAGTGTTCTAACCCCCTGACAACTATCTGTCCTCTAGCCTATTTTAATGCTGATAATATGGCTGTCGACATTAGACTTTTAAGTGTTTAACAGATAAACAAGGATGCTTCAAATACTTTGTGGCAAAAAAATTACAAGATAGATTTTGTGCAAAAAATTTGTTTGCAGTGGTATTAGCACATTTTCCAGCAGTACCCAGGGCTTGTTTTGCTTGCAGATAGAGTGATCCATTTGGAATTGGCTTGGACAATGTAAGGATGCTCTGCTTACTCAGACTAATAGTAACCCAGGTGTTTGTCCTCTTGAGTCCATTTGCCTTGTTCATCAGACTGTCCAAGTGATCCAGCTGTTCAGAGAGCCAGGCAGATTCATGAGGGTTAACACAATACTTTAGAAAAATAATGATTTGTGATCAAATATGAAACATTTTACAAGATAATTGTCTTCAAGCAAAATTTTTTAAAGGAAGATTTATTTATTTGAAAGGCAGAGTGATGGGTGGGGGGAGAGGGATGAAAGAGAGAGGAGAGGGAAAGAAGCTATTTCCCATCTGCCAGTTGATTCCCTAAATGGCTACAGCAGCTGCAGCTGAACCAGGAGCCAGGAGCCAGCAGCCAGCAGCCAGGAGCCAGGAGCCAGCAGCCAGCAGCCAGGAGTCAGGAGCCAGCAGCCAGGAGCCAGGAGTCAGGAGCCAGGAGCCAGGAGCCAGCAGCCAGGAGTCAGGAGCCAGCAGCCAGGAGCCAGGAGCCAGTAGTCAGGAGCCAGGAGTCAGGAGCCAGGAGTCAAGAGCCAGGAGTTCCATTCAGGTCTCCCACATGAGTGAAAGGGGCCCAAACTTTGGCCATCTTCTGTTGCTTTCCTGAGTGCACTGGCAGGCAGTGGGATCTGAAATAGCAGCCAGGACTCAAACTGGTGCTCCAGAATGAAGATAAGGAAATGCTGGTGTCACAGGCGGCAACCTACCAGCTCTGCCTCAATTCCAGCCTTTCTTCAATCCACTTGAATATTTTTTCAGAAACTATACACACACACATACAAGCATATACACACATACGCACATATATTGTATGTATATGAATATGTGTGTGTGCATAAGAGTGACACATGCGCTGTTTGTGCATACATGTCTGTACACACTGATCTGTGTCTTGTGTTTTTATTGAAAATATTCTTTTCCAACCTGGAAGTTCCATCCTGGAATTTTCAAGCATCATGAATCTGATAGTTCTATAGAAAACATCTTTTAGACTCTTAGTGTAAGTTTGGCAATGTAGTGGGCTCTTAACCATAGCATCAACTTTAAGAATT
The DNA here is from genome assembly GCF_030435755.1 of Ochotona princeps. Taxonomy (NCBI): domain Eukaryota; kingdom Metazoa; phylum Chordata; class Mammalia; order Lagomorpha; family Ochotonidae; genus Ochotona; species Ochotona princeps. The sequence continues at coordinate 74,401,634 of NC_080838.1, forward strand.
GCTGTAATTTCCTTGTCTTGGTTAAGGGTGTGGAGATTTATTTCTTAATTAAACTTGCAATTTGGGTTACAGATTTGAGTTAATATCACACAAGTTACAAGCTTAGGAATAGTTTATTGCTGATTAGTGTAAATTATTTGTTAACTGCATCATAATAGCTTTCTGGAAGAAAATAAAATATGTTCCAATACAACTTCATGACTGCAGATTAAGCCCTAAACCTCTAATGCCTTTGCAAAGAGGCGACCTGGTGGGACCTTAATTTTGATGGGCATTTTTTTTTTGTTTTTTTTTTTCTTGTTCTTGGTTATTAGTTCCATTTCCTCATTTTTGCTTCTTGGAAAAGCATTGAATTCAATGGCTGGTATATACATTTCTGCTCTAATTATTCTCCAAATGTTTTTAAAAATCGCATGTTCACTTGCTTTCCAAAAATGTTTTCTAAAAATTACAACTCTTGTATCCATCATAGTGAAAGCCTAAGGAAATTTCAGTCATGTGCAAAAAACGTATACTTTTAGTAACACTATCAAAGTAGGATTGCATTATTATAGATTTTGCTGAGCTTTGTTCTCTTTCTCTTTCAGTGAACCTGTTGGATTCACGCACTGTCATGGGGGACCTCGGATGGATTGCTTTCCCAAAAAATGGCGTAAGTTTTTATGGAATCTTTCCTAAAACCTAAGATAAATCTGTTGTGAGAAATCTGTGTGAATTTGTGCATTCAGCTCTTTGTTGTTCAGAGAGGAAGAGTGTGTATGTGTGAGGAGGGGTGTGTGTTAGTCACTGCAGCGTCACAGGGACTTCAGTTGTGCAAAGTGCACACGATAGAAGTGTTTCCAATGACTGCCTTCCAAACATGTTTTCTTCAGAGTATTTTTCCACAAAGAGATAGGAAGTTTTCTTTAGCTTTTAGGAAAATTTCAGATCCAGTCTTGGAACACACTTTCATAAATAGCTGATTTTTGTATTAATATTGCATTTTGAAGGAGGTGAATCAATATTGATTGCAGACTAAGGTTCGTTAATCTAGTTTGTTTAATCTACAGAATTAAAGAATGCAGATATTTTAGGAAAATTCTTTAAATTCTCTTGATAAGAATTTCTGCAGTTTTAATTTGTTCAACATTCAAATTTTCAGTTTTATTTTTTTAAGCTCATAAAATATGCTTCATTGAATTGTATAATTAGCAATTATTTTAAAAATAAAATGTTTTATGAGATTACATTAAAAACAAAAGTAACTCATGTTAAAATTAGGTAGGCAATTTTTAAACAATATATATTTTAAATTGTCATAATATTAACAATTTTACCCATCAATTACATTAAAGAGTACTCCATTAGCCTCAATCACACTTAGAAGCGTATAAATTCAATCAGATGGAAAATGAAAATATAAGTACAATATTGGGATCTAGATCCATATTAAACTGAAAATATTAAATGTGTCACATTACTATTCTATTTAAACATTTCAGACTCAAAGATGATTCTATTATCTAATATCTTTAATATTTCTTGATTTTAAGGTGCAGTTGCTAAAATCCACTATGACAACCACACATCAGTTTCAGTGCTACCATTTGGATAAAAAAAAATATGAATCCCATGTGAATCGTACAACAGTTTTAATGCATATATGTGATTAATTTAGTTTTTCACCCTTACGGTATTTTACGTGACATTTAAAATCAGGTGTCACTCAAGACGGAATATTAACTAGCAAATTATTTTTTTCCTTATGGAAATACAATCTTAGAAATATGACAATGACACTATTTTTCAAAAATAACTGTGTTAATTTTCTTTTTAAATTGTCTTTCACTATCTGTAATTCATCTTCATAGAGAAACAAAAAAAAACTGTTGAATTAAGTCTTTATCCTCAAGCTTTGAAAAATTTATTTCAAGTGGCAGTGAATATTAGAACAGTTTGATATGGTTTTATGATTTGATATAAATAAATTAAAAAAACATACAATACTCCTGTTTGAATTTATGATTTAATAGGTGAAATACTTCTAAAATCAAGTAATTTATAACTAAAGGAATGTGTTGAATGAATTTAGGAAATTACATATTGTGTTCCTTCAATAAGATGTGTTCAGTGTTGGTTGTGTGTGAAATATTCTGCGATTTATGTAGAATAAGATAAGGACCTGTCTTTGACAAAGAGTGAGTGATCTTAGTTTGATTGTTTCAATCATTACAGTGTACAAGGTAGATAAAATGTCTGCTAAGAAGTTGACCCTTAATTCTGCAGTTCTGGAAAACTTGTGTAGTTTAATAACACGGCCACTAAGTCTCTCCCTCTGACCGTAATTTCTGGTTTAAAGTGAGTAATTTTACTCAGGAGTTGGGCTGTTGCCCGACGCTTTAGTTGAAACAGGGTGTATATGTTTAATAAGCAAATGAAATTGATTGTGTTGTTCTTGTGGCAATTCAGAACTCTTTATACGAAACACAGAAGCAGTTACGTGCATATTTGAAGCTGTCACATGCTTCGCTTTCTGTCCTCTGTGTAGTAGGTGTTAGGAGTGGATAGATTTCTTGAACTGATTGTAAAAGGAGTACTTCAAATCTGAGTGTAAGAATTGAGCAGAAATTTAGGGAAAACACTGTTATTTGTCCTCATTGTTTCAGACACAAACACCAAATACTTGTTAGAAACAGTCATTATGCCTGTCACGCCCTTGCCCTTTCTGCTCTGTTACAGGGTGAGCTCCTAAGCTTGTCGCCCTTAATCTGTATTTACTGCCAAAACTTGGCTCCGTTTCTGACTTGTAACAGAACATCGGTAAACATGCATTGAAAGGAAACCTATTCTGCCGCGTTTACTAACATTTATAAATGGACAGAAGCTTCTGACATATAATTTTTAACTCATTTATTTTCATGGTAGTTTAAAGAAAGAGACTGAGCCAAAGACATGGACATAAGAGAGACTGTCCGTACGCTAGTTCACTGCCCAGATGCAGCTCGGTTGGGGCCAGGCAGAAGTCGGCAGCCCAGATCCAGTGTTTGTCACCTGTGGGTGGCAGGGCCCCAGGCACGTGACGCAGGATCTGCCACCTCCAAGCGTGCATCTGAAGCAGCAGATCAGGGATTCAGCACTCCGCGGTGGGATGGGTGTCCCAGCAGTGACGTCACAGCTGTGCCCGGTGCCTGCTCCCCTGAGCTGCAGTTTTACAGTAACTAGTAAATGGTATTTGCAGAAGTGACAGCCCGTAATATCCTCCCTTAGCTTCTAGTGAATTTCTTTCCTGTACAGTCCGTAAGATACTTTGTTCGTATCTTTGCTTATGCATGAGAGAGAGATAATTGTTATCAACATGTAAAAATTAAAAAATTTCAAATAAAACCTAATTTCCAACTTTAACTGCCTAAAGGATTTCTGTATTTACGTTAAAGTCAGAGTTAAAGAGACATACCGGTGGTGTGGGGTGGAGGCTGTCAGGAGGTGGGCAGAAAGACAGTATGTTCTACCCACTCCTTCACTCTCCGTTGGCCAGAGCTGCGTGCTTCATCAGGGTCCCTGCCATGGTGGCAGAGGTCAGGCACTTGCACCATGTTCTGGCACTTTCTCCAGGCTATTAGCGGGGTACTGGATTTGGAAGTGGAGCCACCGAGACATAAAGCAGCACCCACGTGAGATGTTGGTGTTGTGTTACCTGCTACAGCACAATGCTGGGTCTGATTCCTGGCTTTTTTGTGGACTGTTCCAAAGCTGGTCGCAGATTGCAGTTTTAGGAGAGTAAGCAGATTCGCTGGTTTGGCTCACTTTCTGCCTGACACCGTTCCCTGATTTAAGGTGCCTGTCTGTGACCTTGGCTCCAGTGACGATCCTTTTTCTCCCACATTGCACGAGCATCAGCATCTCCTTTTGATTCAGGAAGGATCTTCTCATTTGTGTTTTAACTTTGCTACATACGGAGATAATTGTCTTTGAATCCTTGAGTTCTTTACCTTGCTTAGCATGCATCGTTCCGGCCTGGGCTTCAGCATGTAAGTGATGGACAGTGTGTCTTATGGTTTCTTATGTTATACTGGGCATATCAAGAACTATCATGTTATGGCAAATTCCATGCATGCTTACTGGTGCCTTCATTCCAAAGGTGTTTACTCCCTACCCGGCCCATGCGTGCCATTCACTTTTCTAGGCACCAGGACTGCTCCACTGAAGGAAGAAAGCAAGAATTTCTGACATGCACCCTGAAGCTTGAAGAAGTGTGATGATTCTGCAAATCAATCAATAAACAAAATCGCAGTCTTTTCTATTCTCGTACTTTCTTTTTGTAGTTGTGAAGAAGTGGAAGAGCGATGGTAGTAATTGCTACAGTTATGCAGGCTTGCCATATGGCTAGAAAACAGGGTATGTTCTGTGTGAGAGGATATTGCAGTTTCTGGAAGGGTGGAATTAAAAGGTATGGGGTGACATGGGTGGTGGCGCTGGTAGTGCGGCTCAGCAGGTTTGAGTACCTGGTGCTCTGCTTGCCGTCTGTCTCTCTGTGCACCTGCACACAAAATGGAGGATGATCCAAGTGTGTAGGAGATTGGATAGAGTTCAGGGCTCCTGATGTTCATGTGGCTTGGCCCTGACTTGTGGCTCTTGGGGATTGAACCAGCAGATGAAAGATATGGCTATCTATTTGTCTTTCTGTCTGACAGGTAAATAAGCAAGTCTCTTACAAACAAATAAATTGCAAGATAAAATGTATTTCTTCCAAGTTTTTGATGATCATTTATACTGGACTCATACATCATCAAACCACTCTTCATTTTCTTGAAAAATACTCATGCTAATATACAGTGCTTAACAGAGTGCGCAGAGGGACCTTTAGTGTTCCTTTGTTAAATATTCATTTGTTTATTTATTTGAAAGGCAAAGTCTAGGAGGAGAGAGAGAGTGCTGTTTTTCATGTGCAGGCTCACTGCCCAGATGGCTGTGACAGTGGAAGTGGAGAAGCTGAGGCTCCGGCTCTGGTCTTCTTGTAGGATGACGGCATCGCAGGCAGTGCCTTCATCTGCTTGGCCACAGCGTCTGCCCCTATTCTTTTTTTTTTTTTCCATGTGAAGAGAAAGAGACTCAGTAAAGGCAGGTGACTGAGTGAAGAAGATTAAGAGGTAGAGTGCCCTCACACTCATGTATTTTCTGATACTGATTATTTAAAATTAGAAATGAACCACACTGAACTGTTAGGTCTTTATAGATGTGTCTGGGTTTTGGAATGTGCTCGAGTTTTGCTTTAGAGAAAGCAGGAAACTGGAAGTTTCTCCCAAGAATGCTTTATATAAGCAAGACTGAGTTACATCGCATTCATGGGTAGCCCATGCAGTTTTTAAAGTTTATTTTATGAAAGTCAGTGTTACACATGTGCACACACACACAGACACATATACAGAGAGAGAGAGAAAGAGAGAACCAGAGAGAATGATTTTCCATCTGCTGTTCACTGCCCCGAGGTTCATGTTTCCACAGGTGGGCCAGACCTAAGCCAAGAGCCAGGAACTTGTTCCAGGTCTCTCCCATGGTAGCAGGTGTCTAAGTAGTTGGGCTGTCCTCCTCTGTTTTTCCCTGACCGCTAGAAGGGAGCTTCATTGGAAGTAGACCAACAGAGTCCAAACAGCACCCTGCGCTACAGGTGGCGGTTTTACCTGCTATACCATTTATTTTAAAATAGTAGATAATATATGCATATATATGATCAAATGTATGCTGCATTTTATGTGTCTGGCTGTTATATAAATGTAAAATTATATTAATAGAATTAAGCCTGCAATTAATAGAATAAGTAACTCGATTGCCACCTCTGACTGTAATCTGTTCTGTAATACTTGGGGCCCCGTGGTACTGAACTTTACATTTCAGCGAAGCAGAGTGAGAGGCTATTGTATCATGTATCTCCTGGTGTTCCGGATAGTATAAAAATGACGTAATTTATTTGAATGCACTATATGACCCCTGAGCCTCTAAAGAAATAGGATGATGTTTGACAAAGCCCTTCTGTTTTGCTTTCTTTCAAATAGGGACAGGAAGTAGACTTTGGTGGTTAAAAGAAACAAGCCTTGCGTTCTCTTTTGGGCATATGACTGGCCGTAATGAAATGAGTGGTATTTAAAAGCGGTCAGCCTTCAGCACCTGATGTGGACCTAGTAGTCTTATTTCACTTTGAGTAAGATCAAAGAGAAGGGAAAACTTCCGCAACTGATACTTTATTTTTATTCTCCTAAGGTTTAATTAATGAATGAATTAATTAGATAGAAAGGATGGGCGACAGAGGGCAGAGAGAGGGAGAGAGATCCTGTGGCTGCTGGTCTACTTGCCAGATGCCCCCAAGAGCAGGGGATAAGCCAGGCTGAAGCTAGGAGCCAGGAGTTCCAGGTGGGTTTCCCACAGGGGTGATTGGTTCCCATGGACTTGAGCCGTCATCTACTGCCTCGCATGTGCGTTGAGGAAGCTGATCAGGCTTGGAACTCCATTCCAGGCCTTCTGAAGTGAGAGGTGACCACTCGAGCTGTGGATTAACCTGCTCTGCTTACCCCCGAAACTGATATCCAATTGAAAATGAAACTGAGAGGCAAAATATTAACTGATTTCAGGCTCAGTAGATGTAAAGCCACTTATAAATTTCACCACTAATTTGAGTACATACATGTTTTCCCCTTCCAAATCAACATTTGTGAAGATTTCATATGAATCTTCTCCAGCTGTTTTACTCCAAACCCAATGTGGACAGTTCTTGAACAGTCTGTCATGAGGTTAGGGTTATTATCGCTAAGCTCTGTGAATATACTAAGCTGTGATACGAGATACATCGATTTTCATACTAATGATGCTGTTTTTTCCATTTATTCATTGTGTTTTCTTTACATTTTATTTTTAAATGTTTCTAACCATTGTGACCCCTTTTTAAAGTTTGTATTTTAGGTTTGAAGAAAAACATGAATAGAATTCCAGGGCATTCTTTATCTGATAATCCTATCCACCTGCGTATTACTAGTGTATTGTCTTAACGGGGCTGAATTTTTTATATAATCAGTGAGCCAATGTTGAGACATTATTGTTAACTCAAGTCCATACTTCACAGTAGGGCTAAATCTTCCTTTGAACATTTGTTGCACATTGTGTAGGTATTTGGCAGAATACAACGTTAGGGTGTATCACAGTGGATCACACGAATGGTGCCATTGCCCTGAGAACTCCCTCTACTCATATGCATCACGCCTTTAAGGAGAGTGGGCAAGGACTTGCTTGCTCCCTTAACATTGGTCTGTTTTTTTTTTTTTTTTTTTTTTAAAAGCTGTTTCTGTGCTTTCCCTTTTCTAGAATGTCATATGTTTGGCATCACATGGTGTGCAGTATTTTCAGATTGTCTTCCTTCCGTTAGCAAAATATATTTAAGTTTGTCCCTGTCTTTTTCTGGCTTCACACTGCATATTTTGTTATCATAAAATATTGCTCTATTTTTTAGACAGGAAATTTTAGGATTTCAAGAAGTAGTTTTGTTTGCACACACTATGCCATTTAAGTGTCAAATATGTGATAACAATACCAAGTCTAGATTTTAGAAGGTGTATAAATCTTTACAAGTATGCTTCTCTGAAGCTAAAACTGATGTTTTATGTAGATCCATTTTCTATTAAAATTATAGAAGTATTTAGAATAGACTAGCATTCCTCATGGTAAGGATTTTTTCCTGATTTCTGTTGAATCATTTGTCTGAATAACAAGAGCCAGTGGAGTCTAAAATATGCAGTTTCTCAATAAGGCTTTCTTCTCTCTTTTTGCCTTTACTCTCGTCGCCTGTTTAGAGCATTACAAGCCTGTATGGATATGCCCTGGAAACATATTTTCATTTATTCTGATTATATTAGTGTTATTTCAGTTATCTGCAGGACATTTGATGTTGTTTGATCTTAGTAATCTGAGTATTCTTTTTAAAAGTTTTTTATTTTTATTTTTGATGGTCTTTGCATAGTTGATCGGGAGGATTAGGGTCATGGGCTACAGGAAGGTGGTGAGATCACCATTTGCACATTCTTTTTTTTTTTCCCTTCCTGTATCTGGGAGAACGGGGAAGATGAAGAGAAAAGCCACACCCAGCCTCCCAGAAGCCTCTGCACCCTGGGATGGAGGGCAGCCACTGGCACCACCCCAGGGTCCCCGATGTGGGGCACGCTCTGAGGGTCTTGCTCATGAGGTTTTGATAGTTCAACAGTTTCGAATTACTGCCTATCTCGTCACTCCAGGCACAATGAAATCTCTCCAGAATTCGCTGGTTGACTTAATCCACCTTAGAGTCTCTGTTTAGTCAGATATTCACTGCCAACACTTGGCTGGGGTAGTTGGTCAATCTGTTCTGTCCTCTGTCCTCTGTTGTGGCACCAGGCATTCTCTGCAGACTCCAGTGTACTGACATTCCTCCACGTGCACCTGTATGTGCTGTTCACTGCTCGGTTTAAGCCATTGAGTAGTCTCAGCTCTGACACGTGCACTCCACATTAGACCATGGAACTTGCAATTCTTTCTATGATTGGGGTTCTGAGTCTAGCAATTCAGCTGGGGGATCCCCACAGAAACTTCATCTGAGGTGAACCCAGACCTGATTCTTGTGTGTGCTTGCCAATACAGGGTCTGGCACAGTTCATCACCCCAATCAGCTTATGCACACGCTGGTGGTTTCAGTTGCTGGGTCAGTTCTGTCTCCCACCCTGTCTTTTGCACAAACCAGTGGGTGTTGGAACACAGCAAGATCTTGCCCAGCTCACACTCTGCCTTCGCGGACACTAGTGGGAGCTGCATCTTAGTTGGAGCAACGCAAAATAACCCCTATCAGTCCTGCCCCCTGCCCTGGTTCCCGTGCTTGCCAGTTTGAATAGCAGACTGCTCCAGTCTGTCCCACATTCCATTCAGCTCTCATTCATATCAATGGGCATTATAGCCTAGTTCAACCCAACCAGCCCCACTATGCAGCCCACATACATGCTGGCAGGTGCCACGCTGTGTCTGGTTATACCTGCCCCACTCTTGGTTCTCATGTTCATCAGTAAGAGTGGCAACCCAAGAGGGAGGAGCCCACTGATTCGCTACTGGGCCCACTCCCACTCCTGGATCTTGCACTCTCCAGGTGGTTCTGGTTGATGTGGTGGTCCAGCAGGGGAGCCCTCCAGATCCTGCCTACTGGGTTCAATTCTACCTACTCTGGGTCTCACGTGTGCTGGTTGGGTGTTGTGGCCCAGTCTGGCATGGCTGCCTCCTTTTAACATTTGCCAGTGGGTGCTGTAACCTGGATGGGCCCAGCCCACCCCCAATTTCAACTCATGCTGGTGGGGGCTATAGCCTGGCCCAGTCCAGCTGGACCCCAGTCCTAGCCATCACGTGAACTGGCTCATGTTGTGACCCAGCCTAGCCTGACCCACGCTTCATTATGGTGCTCGGATTTGCCCATAGGTGATATGAACTGACACTCCCTGGTTCGCCCGGGACCTGCACCAAATGTATGCCAGTGGGTAAGGTTTCCTGTTCTGGTCCAGGCTGCTCTCTATTGTGGTTCTTGCGCTCACCTGCAGGGACTGTGTCCTGACAGAGGAGTTGTCCAGGCTCCTCCATCAGATCCTCCCCCAGTGCCAGATCTTGCACACACTGGTGGGTCCATGGGCCGGCCTTAGTTCGTCCACTTCCTGTCCTTAGTAGGAACTTTGGCCTTTGCTGGCTGGCCTCCACCCATTCCGGTTTTTACTGTTGGGTGTTACAGCCTAGCCAAGCCTGGTCCACTCCCAGACCCCTGAGACCTCAGAGCCTACTGCTGTGCTGCCAGTGGGCAAAGCCTGGCTCTGTTGTTACTCTAGCCATCTACAAGCCCAGGATTCGCCCACCACTTGGCAGTAGTGAACAGGGATCTAGGATCTAGGATTTAGGAAGTCTGACCTGGCATGGTTTCTTCCAGCCACAGCCTCGTGGCTGGGAGAGTCAGACACCCACACCTTTGAGCAGACTTACCTGAACTCTCATCTAAATGTTCTGATCATGGATGTAAACATGATTGTTTCCTGGAAGTTTTTAGCCAGTGTTTTCAAGGCTTAGTCTTACAAGAAAAAAGTGAATGGCTTTGGTGTTTGTTTGAAGCAGTGTGTGCTCCTACATCTTAGAGAATGTGCCTGTGCACACCTTTTCCATGTGTGTTTGTTGCATGTGGTCACAGCTGTACCTGCCTCCTGTTCCCTGCTGACTTGTCTGCACTTGCTGTCTTTCTCACTGAGGAAGCCTCCGCGTTCCCCTGAGCATCCCCTCTGCCTGTTCTGCATTTGATTTCACTCTATCTTCTTCTTCCAGTAAAATACAGGGAGCAAACATTGTTTTTAAAATGGTTTTCTTATATTGATCTTAGAGACTGGTCATTCAGGAACATTTGTGAGTTCGAGCGAAATTCCAGAACGTTGACCTAATTCCTAGTTTGTACTCCAATGGAGACAAAATGACTTGTTCTCTTTCTAGGGGAGGGGTAGAGTAGGAAGAAAAAGCAGCAGGCCTCCTTGTGTTCTTCAAAGTAGAAAGTATAGCTTTTCTTTTTCTATTTTGTGATCTGTTTGAGATGAAAGACTGTACTTGCTAAGTTGGCAGTAGCTCCGGTCTGGATTACCGGAAATGGATTATGGATATATTATCAATGTTTTAGGCGCATTCTCTTTAGTCAATCAAAAAGTAAGCTGGATTTCCCATTCTGCTACTCAGTTTTTGGCAGAAGTAACTGTGTGTGTGTTACATATGATAGTTTGTCTTCAAAATTAAAGGCAGAAAATGAAGAGAAGTGTTTGAGCACAGTTACTCTCTTCTGTGTTGATTATGGTCACTACGGGTTTTGCCAAAGTCTTATTTTGGTTTTGCTTCCTACTGAAGGAAGGGGAATCTGATGGCAGGCTCTAAGGCCCATGCTGAGCATGGAGCGGCTGAGAAAGATTAAATTGATCCTGATGTGGATAAGAGAGTACATGTTAGTGGCTGTAGAAAAGCTCTTTATGTGGACAGTGACAGAAATGAATTCTAAGGATTGAACGTTATCATATATAATGCAAATGCATGATAATAAACAAGCCTGACCCAGAATGGCTTTGTAGGCATTATTTTTTCAAAAAACAAGAATCACACCCATTCCATAAGGTAATTAAAATAAATAATTTAAGGAATAATTTAAGATAGTCATTCAGTATACACTGACGTTTGGAAGACATAACAGCTTGCATTTATATTTCCCGCATGCGAACTTAGCAGTTATTGAGGAAGTTAATTTAAAGATGTTGATTTTGTCTTTCGTATAAGTAACAATGTGGAATGAACTCTTTATTACGAGGTAGAATGGAGATATTTATGTATTATTTATTCATTAGGCATCACTCTGATTATGCCTTACATTCAAAGTAAATATAAAATAACACCAATAGGTTTTTATGTGCTCAGAGCAGTTTTCTCACATGGTAGGGAAGCTCACACATCCGTCCAGGGCACGGGTCAGCGTTGTGATGCTGAGGATTAAGTGGTCACTAGCAGCTCTGGCATCCCAGGTTGGAAATTCTAACCCAGCTCTTGCCTGAAGGCGCAGAGGAAGGTACAGCAGATAGATGGTTCAGGTGCTTGTGTCCTGCCCACCTAGGTGGGAGACCTGGGTGGAATACCAGGCTCATGGCTTCAGTCTGGCCCAGACTGGGCAGCCATCTGGACAATGAAACTAACTACAGGTGACAGATTATCTATGTATTATCTTTCTTTCTATCTATCTATCTATCTATCTATCTATCTATCATCTATCGTTTTTCTATCTTCTGTTTCCATCACTCCTTCTCTTTACTTCCCTCTGTCAAACTGTCATTCAGTAAAACAAGTGTAGCTTTTTTTAGAAAAGCTCATGGAATATGTGCATTCTCTTCTAATGCGTTTTTCATGATCTTGTGCAAGCATTGCTGTGTTATCAGCTGGAAAACGACTTGTGTCCATGTCCCTTTTCTACAACGGCGAATGTCCCATTGTTCTGGTTCCATTCGAAGTATCACTTCCTCAAGCGTATCTTTGTGAGATGAGCTCGGTGCCTCCCAGCGGATCATGGCATGGAATCCCTTCTCCATCAGTTCCAGCCTCCTGACTCCATTCATTCTCCAGATTGGAGTGTGTACAGCTGTGACGCTCCTCACTTTGTTTTGCTATGTGTCTAATTCTCTTATATGTGCAAAAAAAAATGAGGGTCAAAGAGGAGAAAGACACACAGAGCTGCCATCACTGAGTCACTCCCCAGTGGCTTTAGCATCTGGGGTAAAGGCAGAAGTGGGATCTCCATCTGGGTCTCCCACATTGGTGTATGAAACCAAGTACTTAAAACTCACCATACCCCTCCCTAGGTCACGTCAGCAGGAAACTAGAGTTAGGGGCTACAGATAGAATTGGACGTGTGTATCATAACTGGTTGGCTCTCTCCTTTAATTATTGTTTCCCCCCCCCCCCCGCCTCCTTTGAATTGTGCTTATAGTGAGTAGAGAACCTAACTGAGGAAAAGTGTTTCAGGTTGTTTGTAAAGAATGTCAGACAAATGACTGGTACTCTACTGTGAAGTCAGGAGCATCTAAGCTTCAAAGTTTTCCTGGTTGGTTCCCACGCGTTTTGTTTTGATTCCTAAAATTTTTCTTTTCCCTGTTATTTAGTAGGGATTTGTCTAGATGCTGCTCAGGGTAGGTGTTTTCCTTTTCTGTCAAGTGATGTAGTACATGCAAAATCTGAGCCTGAAATTCTTTCTCTTCTGGGAAAAAAAAAATCTCTCAATACATTTGCACCAGTTTGCATCCATATATAATATTAAGATGTTTGTTTTGTTTTGCTCTTAAAAAACACTTGCGTCTTTCTACTTATTAATGAAGATGTTGGATAAATCTGAACTTTGCAGCTGTCCCTAGGGTTTGACCACCAGGTATAGTTCCAAGTGGTTTGATTGCTGTTTGTCACAATCTTTTTTTTAAAGTCCTTCAACTGTTTTCAATTCCCATGACGATGCGCCCATGCAAGTCAATTTGAATTAATTTTGCAAGCAAATGCTCTATGGTTCTGAGTACATAATCTCCCTCTCCCACAGAGAAAAAAATATACTGTAATCATCCAGCATTCCTGTTGATTATTTCCATTAAAGGCAGCAGGGGAAGCGGCAATGCTCTAGACTTCTTTCATATGTGAAGTTATTTGAGGCTTTTGCTATTCATCGCCTCATTGCCTTATTCAGTCTCTCCCTGTCTGCTGTTCAGTGCTTACACTAATGTGGAAAATTATGGGCCAAACTGGTCAGTGTGGAATTCTTTTTTGAAACTGGCTGCTACAGCAATTCTTAAGACCTTACATCTCGATGCCTTTTCTGGCAAATGGACCTGAATCTCTCTTGGCAACTCTGCAAAGGATTCCTGTATGTTTCTACCCCTGGTGTTTTTGCACGAATGACGTGAAATACTCCATAGAACCCGTCATGATGCTAATCATTTTTTCAAGACCCAGTTCAAATTATTCAACATGAAACCTTTCATTACCACCAAGAAGGGTGACCATTTCTTAGGCTGGATCGATACAATTCTTATTAAGTATTGAACACACTGAAAATTAGGTATTTGTAGTGCTGCATATTGTTTCAGGGAACACTGTAAGCTGCTCTTCTGTAAAGATCGTTTTGTCCCTATCTCTAAAACTCATCCTGTACCTCAAAAGTAGATCCAGATTATCTGAGTGCTGCAGACTGATAGAAACTAAGGTCTTTAAATCTTTAGGCAGCAGTGGTTGTTGGAAAGCTAGGGTTGCACATTTTTAGCTGAAAAAGGAATGGTGAAGAAAACATCAAAGTTTGGCATTAGGGATGCCTATTTATTTGATCGTATGCAGCGTTGAACCAGGGACATTTAATATTGTGACTTATTTTTATAAAAATTGCTCTGTGCTAGATGCTGAAGACTCAGCTGTTCTCCCCAAGTATCTAAGCAGATACGTTTTGGATGACACCTTATATACATAGAAGTAAAGGCAATACCGAGTCTGTTTCCCCATTGAATTTAATTTGAATTGCTAATTTGTATTAACATTTGTCTCTAAGCTGGCAGTGAGGTTAACATGAAGATTTAGAAGTAAGCTAATCTGAATTCAGAATCGGATTCCACCCCTTTGTGCCTAACATGTACCAGGCAAATCGGTTTCTCCTTTTATCATCAGTAGATGATATCCAATGCAGTCACCTGCATGGAGTGGTGGAAACAATTAGAATTGAGGCAGCGATACTCTGGTTAATTCTGCACCTGGCCCATGTGAAACAGCCTGTGTGATGTTATTATCCTTAGTCTTGGTCCTTGTTCTTATTTGTCTCACCGTGAAACAGGCATGCCTGTGTTTCTGTATTTCCAGGATGAGTATGTTTTATTATTCACATATTCTCTTATGTGGATTTGAACTATACGTTACTGAAATTTTAAGGATGGCAAGCTTACTTTTTTGTTACATAAGTAATCTAGGTAATTTATTCATGGAGAATTTAGTGATTTTGTTAGAAGGCATGCTGCCTCTTTAGTTGGTAGCACATACGGAGACTTTACCAAAACTTTTGTCTTCATTGGTGGCAGCAAGAAAGAAAATTTCCCAGTAATGGAAGGAACAAATCACCAATAATAAACAATTGCATGTTGCAGATTTGCTGCTGCTTGGTTTGCCAAATTTCTGAATGCTGGTGCCTCCCTTCACCCTGACCCAAAAGAAAGGTGCAGGATTGGACCAGGACCCAGTAGCAAGTAACTGAAGCATTATACTCTTTCTCTTCAGTATTCAGGATGTTAGAGAAATAGTTCATCCATGCATTATTAACATCAAACATTACTTACAAGGAGATTTTCCCAGAAGGATTCTAACTTTATAGATGACTGAGGCGGATTCAGTTACTTATTATTCAGCCTCTTAGATTTCAGTTAATTACTAGTAGTGTTACCTGACTTCAGCTAGTGTAAGAAAAAGAGAAGGTTTAATGTAAACTTTCAGAACTTAAGATCAATTAAATTCTGGAAATGATGGTACCAGGGTCTGGGTAAAGTCCTCTGAGCTAAGCTGTGGTCATCTTCCCTCCCTTGTTGCTGCTTCCCACCAATTACTTATTCTTCCCCCCAAACTAAGATTTCTCTGTTTCATTGTGCCCGTGGCTCCCCTGCAGTTCTGAACTCATCCTCTTTCCCTGCAGAGACCAGCTCACACTGCCTGGCAGTTTCACATTCTGCCTAGAAAGGTTATGACAGAGTCCGTTTGGTTCAGCTCTTCATCACAAACACAAACAGTGTAAGCTGGACTGGGAGCAGGATAGAGCCATGGCGTGCCAGTGTTGCTGTGGCTGTTGGGGGCATTCCTAAAAGAAAAGTCTCAGTTGCCTCTAATTAGTGTCTTTTAGGAATTCTAGAGAATTTCCGTAAATGTAATGCTGTTTTGTATAAAGTTGATTTAGTTGTAAAAGGAGGCATGGCTGTGAAAAACTTTTCCATGAAATGAGATGTTACAGACTTATGTCCACATTACTCTAAAGCTTGATCTGTACAATGTATGTACGTTTTACCTTGAAGTAGGTACTTACACTGAATTGACCTTTTTGATTTTTTTTAAATATTGTGTTAATATATGCAGCAATGTAGATGTGGTTTTTACTTCATTGCTGGTTATTGAATGTCTTTAAAAAAAGATTTATTTGTTTTTATTGGAAAGCAGATTTATAGAGAGAGGTAGAAATATAGCAAAAGATCTTTCATCCACTGGTTCACTCCCTAAATGGCTACAATGGCTAGAGCTGAGCTGATCCAAAGTCAAGAGCCAGGAGGCAGGAGCTTCCTCCGGGTCTCCCACAAGTGGTTGCAGGGTCCCAAGGACTTTGGCCTTCTGCTACTGCTTTTCCAGACCACAAGCAGGGAGCTGGTTGGGAAATGGAGCAGGTGGGACAAGAACCTACACTCAGATGGGCTCCCAGTGCTGGCAGTAGGATGATTAGCCAATTCAACCATTGTACCAGCTCTGAATGTCTTTGGTACATCCTGATTCTTTTTCCTGTTTTAAAGGTAATTTTTTGAATATTTGGGTTTTTTGCATGTGTGTGTGTATATATATATATATATGTATTATTATGTTTTTGACAATCTTTACATAGTCAATTAGGGTAAAAAGGCTCAAGGGCTACAGGAAAGTGGGTAAGACCATTGTCTTCACATTGTTTCCTTCATGTATCTGAGGTAAAGGGGGATTTGAAGGGAGAAGTCCCATCCAGTCTCCCACCCCTCCACACCAGGTTGCTAATGTGGGGCATGCTCTGAGGCTCTTGCTCAAGTGGTTTTGATAGTTCAACAGTTATAAATTGCTGCCAGTCTCACCATTCTAAGCACAATGAGGTCATTGAAGAATCCACTGATTGACATAGTCCATCTTAGAGTCTCTGTTTGCCCAGTGTTTCACTGCCAACATATGGCTGAGGTGGTTGATTGACTTGTTCTGTCTTCTGTCTTTTCATGGTTAGGGTTCTGAGTTTGGCAGTTTGATTGGGGAGATCCCCAAAGAGACTTTGTGTGAGGTGTTCCTAGACCAGATTCTTGTATGTAGTAGCAAGTACAGGGTCCGGCACAGTCTATTGCCCTAATCAGCTGGTGGTTGCAGTTGCTGGGTTGGTTCTGTTTCCAGCGCTGTCTTTCACTGGAACCAGTGGGTGTTGCAGTCCAGCCTGGTTCTGCCTAGCACACACTCGGCCCTCACATAAACCAGTGGGAGCTGCAGCCTAGTCGGAGCGACCTGCAATAACTCCCACAAGGTCCGCCCCCTATCCTGGTTTGCCAGTATGTGCAGCAAACCAGTCCAGTCTGTCCCACATCCCATTCAGCTCTCATACATGTCAGTGGACATTGAAGCCTAGTTCAACCCAACGAGCCCGACTATTCAGCCCTTACACATGCTGGCAGGTGCCTCTCTGTCTTGCCACCCCAGCCCCTGTCCTAGTTTTCTTGCCCTCCAGTAGGTGTGGTAACTCAAGAGGGAGGAGCCCACTAGTTCCCTTCCAGGCCAGCCCCACTTGCGGATTATGCACTTTCCAGGTGGTTCTGCATTTTAACTTGACAGAATTAGCCTCTTGTGCCAGCATCTGCCAGTCGATACTGCGGCTAGGCCCAACCAACCGTTACTCACTCTGATTTATGCTTTCACCAGTAGGAACAATCAGCCCAGCCTGGCTTTTCTCTGATATGGCTCACATGAGGCACACAGGTGTTGTAGCCCTGCCTAGTCTGGTCTGCCCCCATCCCAGTTCACGCTGTCCAGTGGGAGTAGCTGTCCAGCAGGGGAGCACCCCCATATTCCCCCAGCCAGCTCCGCCCCCTCCCTTCCTGATTCTCACGTGTGCTGGTTGAGTGTTGTGGTCACATCTGGCACAGGTAACCTCACTTTGGCATTCCATTATGTGCATTGGTTTTTGTCGCGACCGAAATTGGCTTGACCCACACTCTGTTCTGGTGCACGGATTCGCCAGTGGATGATGTGAACTGATTGAGCCTGGTCTGCCCCGACCCACGCCCCCTCTCCGTTTGAATATTTGAAAGACAGAGTGACAGAGGGAGAGACAGAGACCGAGATGGTGATATTCCATCTTCTAATTCACTCCCCTAAATGTTACAACAGCTAGAAACTGGACAGATTCAAAGCCAGGTGCTGGAAACTCTGTCTGGGTCTTCCACGTGGCTGAAGAAGCCAGAACAGTTGTGGGTCTTGTGTGGCTTTTGCAGGCAGATGTGCAGGGAGATGGCTTGGAAGTGCTGTGACTAGGAGCTGAACCTGAGTCCTGCAATGGCGTGCTCATGTCATTGCAGGCAGCGTCTTAACCTGCTTCGCAGGAGTGCAGGCATCATCATTCTCTTATATAACACGAGTACTTCCATCCCCTCTGCTACTTCGACTGCGTGAGGATTTTGCATGTCTCTCTGTATCCAGATATTCTGACTAGGCATAAAACAAATACCATCCTATTAGCTCACTGTTTCCGTAGAGCCTGAGAAAATCACCCTTGTGATTGCTGACCTGGCTCTGAGAGTCCCTGTGCTGCCTCTCTTGGTTACAGATGAGTCGTGGATTGAAAAATATTGAAACAAAAGGAGGAGGCAGGTTTTATTGTCTGTTCATATTTTTTCCTTATGTGGAATTTCCTTATATAATTTCAGTACTTCCAAAATGTTATTATGAATTATTTAATGAGACAGGTTATGAATCCGAATGCATTGAGCAGCCATATTCCAATTCGGTTTTATTTCTTAACATTTGCTCAAGAAGTAAGATAATGGAAATGCAGTGTAGATATTGCATGAACATCTAGCTTAATCCCGCATGTATTCATCAGGGTAGGACAGCTGCCAAGGCAGTTGGAGAAGTTTCATTTTAGGCAGAGTTTTGTATAGTTGGGCATGCATAGGCTTTAGTTGATTATAACATGCAAATGAATGATAAGCCAATGAATTACAGAGCCTACTGTGATTACAAATTATTCAAATAATGGAAGATTATTCAGTTTGCACCACAAATCCTTGCAGTCTGCACAATTAAAGGCATAACTGCGAGTGTGAACCTGGAAGTCACTTCATTAAGCAAGCCTCTCTGGTTTGTTGTCTTTCTTATTTTGGTGCCAGAGTAAATAATGCAGTACTGAACTTATCTCCACTTAGGATTTTTCATTATTTTATGTTCTTAATGTCTGTAGAAATAAATAATATATACATATTGTAAGATATATATTTTTAAAGATTCATATATTTATTTGAAAGAGTTGGAGAGAAGGGGAGAAACAGAGAGCAAGACAAAGAGAAGTATCTTTTAACACTAGTTCACTCTCCGGTTGGCCACAATGGCTGGAGATGGGCCTGTCCAAAGCCAGGAGTTCCTCCACATCGCCCATGGAGGTGCAGGGGTCCAAGCTCTTGGGCCATTTTTTACTGATTTCCCAGGTGTGTTAGCAGGGAGCTGGATTGGAATTGGAGGAGCTGGAACTTGAACTGAAACCCATCTTTGATGCCGGCACCACAGACAATAACTTAGTTTGTTATCCCCATAGTGCCCAACCCCAGAAGGAAGATTTATGAAATTGTGGAAAAAAAAAAAAAAGAACCCTACCATCATTTAAACAGCAGTCACAACAGTGGCAAACAGTGACAATGTCTTTTTTATATTGAGTTATGTTATCACCACTGTTTACTCATTTCTCAAAGAAAAATTATTCATTAAAATTATTATTAATATTCAAGTGCATGCTTTTGCTTTGACAAATGGAGTCAACGTCCTGAAGTGAGTGTATACAGGAGGGGCAGAGGTTAAGGAGTTGCTTGGGATACTTGGGGTATCCATATCTACAGCCTTGTGCTTGTGTGCGCTTGAAGATACAAAGTGTGATGAGCAAATACCTGTTCCCTACTGCTTATGTGAGAAACTAGGACTGAGTTCTGCTCCCTGGCTTCAGCTGCTGGCGCTCCAGCTAGTAAGGATATTGGAGAAGTTAACTGGTATATGGAAACACTCTCCTCTCGCTCTCTTTCTGCATTTCAAATACATTGCAAAAAATGTAAAGAGTAGATGCATACCACAATATGTATTTATTTACTTACTGAGATGGGGTTTGGGAAATACCAAAGATGAACAATGGCTTTACTAGTTTAGTCTAAAAGAGAATAGAACCCAATAATGCAATGCTTGCTAGCAGGAGCTGCAAGGGGTTCATTCCAAGCCAAAGCAGGTCCACGGAGAGAGTGAAGGACATTTTGTTTATTGACTTTCTGGAAGGACAAACAGCACTAATACCTGCTTATAACGTGGATGTTTTGAGAAATGTAGCAAAAAAGCTAGAAAATGCCTGGGAAGTCTTCCCCAGAGCGTCCTTCCCCGCCATGACACTGCCTCACCCCATTTCTCTTCCACAAGGACACATTTGGTGGATATGGCACATTCTTCTGCAGCTCCATAGCAGGAAGCCTGTTTGACTTCTTTTTGTTTCCTATTCTGGGAAACATCTTTAAGAATCTCCCATTTTTCTTCAGTTTCTAATATCGAGAAGATAGCAGTGACGTTACAGTCATGGCTGGCATCATGGCTTCTGAAAGTGTCTTGAGCTTGTGTGGCTTATGCTGAGAAGTGAAATTTGTATTTTTTGTTGTTGTATTTAAGAAAAAACTAGATTTATTTTATTTATTTGTAGGAGACCGATAGGAATGGAGAAAGAGAGAGAGAGAGGGAGAAGGAATTAAATGAATGAGAATTATCCCATCTCCTTTCCTTGCTCTCTGAATGCTCGCCTCAAAAGTCATTCCAGGTCTCCCACAAGCATCCTGTCTCTGCTTAGCCTGTATTTGAATTGTGCAGTAGTTATTGTATTTCAAGAAGCTGAGCTTTGGTGCTGAGGTGGAAATCAACCTCAGATACTTCAATTTGTGATACAGGCAACCAGAATTTTGTCTGAAGTTCTAAGTAAAATACCGACGTTTATTTTTTAGAGTTTTCTTTAAATTTTTGAAGTCCTTCTTATGAGGCAAAAGACACTTTTAAAATCATGTGTTTGTTTAATTAGTAGTTGGTGTTACAGAGAGTGAGGGAGAGACAGAGATCTTTCCTCTGCAGAGAACTCCCCAAATGGCCCAAGGGCCATGGCCATGCCAAGCTGGCACCAAGTGCATCATTCAGATCTCCCGCAATGTTTCAAGTTTTCAACCACTTGGGTCATTCTCTGCTCCTTTTCCCAGGCCATTATCTCAGAGCTCATCAGAACAGTGCCCGTGTGAATGTCAGCATTGCAGGTGGAGGCTTGACCTGCTACACCACAGTGCTGGCCTCCTGAAATCTTCTTTACTTATCAGTTTGCAGATTCTTATAACTGGTTGTATCAGGAAATATTTACCCGTATTTGTGGCCATTTTCATGAGAACTATTCAGTAAATCACAGGAATATTTTAATTCAAAGTACTTGTTACCAATTTAAAAACTTATGTGAACACAGTGAGATAACTGGGAGTGTAGAAGTTGATATTTTTCTGTGTTGTAATGACGGTGCCTAAGATTCCCTTTCTTTTTTATCTTTTATTATTATTATTATTATTATTATTTTATGATACAGTTCCATAGGCACCTGGGATTTCCCTTATCGCTTCCCCAATCGCTCCCACCCACCTAGTTCCCCTATATCATTACTAAAGTATAGTTCTTCATACACAGTCATATGTCCATCGTTGTGGGAATGGACAATGGCAGAGAGTCCAGCATCCTATTGTCATACAGTACAAGTTTCATTGGGAGTCCATCTTTAATCTGGAAGCAGAGATGCATACTGCATTGTATCCTCACATCTGGATATGTTACACAGTTACTGTACATCCCCCTAAATGAAAAGCCACATATAAAATCAACAATAGGAAGACAAATACAAATTTACAATGCCATGAAGTTAAATAACATGAGAGTCTCCATGACACAGCTATTATACATCCCCTTGAATGAAAAGGCACAAAACAAAATCAACAACAGGAAGAAAAAAGAAATTAACACCATGAAGTTAAATAACATGCTGCTGACTGACTAATGTGTCGCTGAAGAAATGAAAATCAGAAACCTTCTTGAAGAAAATGATGCTACTGCATGATCTAGGAGTCATTGAAGAATTTAATCAGAAGAAAGTGCTTTGAAGAGATGAAACTAACAACAACAACAAAAAATCAAAATCCATGAGATACAGTTTCTGCTGCTTTTTGTTGGTGAAATGTGTCTCCTGTAGGCAATGGATGGGTTTTATTTTTTAATCTGGTCTACTGATATGTGATGTTTGATTGAGCTTAAGCCATTTAGATTCAGGTTTAATATGAATGGGTGGTACTTTGGTCCTGTCATTTTAGGAATGGGTTGTTCATTAATTTAGTCTTCTGTTGTCATTTTACTGGGATGTTCTTCACATTTACCTTTGGTTTTCTTGGGTGCTATTTCTTTTCTTTGTCAAGAGAATATCTTGAAGTATCATTTGTAGGGCAGGTTTGAAAGAGGCAAATTCTTGTAACTTTTCTTTACTGTGGAAGAACTGTATTTAATTTTCAAAGACAAAACAAAGCTTTGCTGGATATGTTACCCTGGGCCAACAATTTTTTTCTTTTAGGATCTGGATTATGTCATTCCATTCTCTTCTTGCCTGTAGAGTTTCCTTCGAGAGGTTTCCTGTGAGTTTAACTTGCATTCCTTTATATGTGAATTGATTTTTTTCATGTGCACAGTAAACATTTTCCGTATGTTCGATTGAAGAGAACTTGATGATCATGTGTCTTGGTGAAGATCGCTTTTGTTCAGGCCTGTTGGGAGTTCTGTGCCCCTCCTGGATGTTGTTTCCCAATTCTTTCTCTAGATTAGGGAAAATTTTCTCTTATTATTTCATTAAATATATCTGTAAAACCAGTTTCTCTTTCTGCACCTTCTGGGAATCCCAAAACTTTTATATTAGGCCTCTTAATTGTGTCTTGCAATTCTTGAATACTTTTTTTGACCTGATCCAGCTCTGCTGCCAGCTTTTTGTTTGCTTCCCCCTGATGACAGGAAATATTTTCCAATTCTGAGATTCTTTCTTCTGCTTGCTTCATTCTATTTTGGAGACTCTCCATTATACTTTCAATTTGCTACACTGTATTCTTCATTTCTGATATATCCGCTTTCATTTGATTCATTTCCAGTGTGACATATTCCTTGAATTCCTTGAAAGCCTGCTTTACCTGCTTCTCATTGTTGTTAAGAAACTTTCTAACAAGTGTTTTGAATTCTGTATCCCCCATTTTATTGGTGTCTTCCTCACTTTACTCTGAAGCTGGCAAAGGGTTTTGGTGCTTTGCAGGGGAGTCTTCAGTAATATTCATTTTACCTTTGTGTCTTCTTTTGCTCGCTCTTGATCATTATACTTCTACCTATCAGATTCTTCTCCTTGGGGCAGATTTCTAAGCTGTGTCATCCACAGGTCTACAGTTTGATTTGACTTATTGCAGTTGGTACAGGGCTCTTTATTTGTAGCCAGTTGTACCACTCCCTCCAGCAAGTTCCAGGTCTGGCTTTTTATGTTAGATTTCCACCAGGAACTCCATAGCCCCAGTTCCTGGCTCACCACGCTCCACCTCCTATGCTACCATGCTGGGGCTGCACCGTTTTCTATACAGCCTTTCTCCCACTTTCGGTTGGAGTAGGTCCCAGGATTAGAGAGACACCAGGAGTCCTATTTCGCTAGGATGTTGTTGGTGGTGCTAATCTTGTCGGAACCTGTTGGCTGTTAGGTCTGAGGGCCACACGGACCTATTTTGACCCATGAGATGCCATAGTCGGTATTATTTTCCTGTGGGACCAGTGCAATGCACTGAGCTCAGTGAGTTGTCGTGAGCTCAGCACATGCACAGCTCACAGTTGTCCCCTGCAGACCTAAAACTTTTGCTACTGTATAAGAAATTGCACCTGATGTGCCACTACTAGAGTTCTTGATCTGCTGGCTGTCAGGTCTGAGGGCTACCTGGACATGTTTTGGGTAGAACCTATAGGATGTCACACTTTTGCAGTTCACTGAGTCAGAAATGAGTTAACTTCCAGCTGAGCGTATGCTCAGTCCTTTCCTTTGCTTTTTCCTCCTTGAACAAAATGACGCCCAATTTGGCTTTAGGGGATGGACTGGGTTGAAATCCAGGCTGTTCCTGCACTGCTGGTCTGGGATCTGCTGCTCTGTGTCTGGTCCTGATCAAATCAAATAAACCAGCAGGATGGGCAGTTCTTTGAGTTTACCTCCCAAGCTCCCAGTGAAAGTCCCTTCTCACCTGGTTGCTGGTGGAGTTCTGGCTGCCAGTGGAGTTCATATCCCTGTTTGCTGAATGCTACTGGAAATCAGTCACTACAACACCACACCACTGTTTTCGCTGCTTTCCCGTGTCTGTCTCCAGGTGCCCCTCTGCTGCTGTTGTGTCCTCTCCTATATCCTGGAATGTCCTCTCTGCTTCACACTGGTTGATGTTTCTCCACCTGTTTAAATGTGTCCTTATCCTATTCCACCATCTTGATTCTCCAAGATTCAGTTTCTTACACTTGCATGTTAGGCAGCGTAATGATAGCTGGCTAGCCTGCCGCTGGAAATGACAGCCCCAAAGTGGTTTCTGTTACATTAGATGGGCAGGACCCAGCTTGTACTGCATTGGTGTACAGAGACACCATGGTATAGATGCACAGACTGTACTGGGAAAGCATTTTAAGTTTATGTTTTCCAAATAAAATTTAATGAAACACATTCCTTCTTAGTTGAAGTGAGAAAACAAATAATTTTTTTTAGTTTATTCTCTAATTGAACATCTGAGCAATCTCATTCATGGCTCCATGGTAGAACAGACAAGGCAGCTGTGAAAAGTCCCATAAAAAGTTAATAGACTTACATTTACTTTCTTGAGAAGAAATGTGTCTTTTTCCTAAATTTACTGGATCACACATAGGCAAGTAGAATTTCGAAGTATCACTTTGATTTGAAATTGTATAGGTTTATGTAACATCATAAAACAGCCTTATAATTTAGTTTCTTGATATTTCTTGATTCTTTTTTTTTTCCATTTTCATCTAACAGATTCTCCACTGAATGATCTGCTAGAATTATAATAGGCACTGGAGACAGTGACGTATGCCAGTATTAGTTGATTGTTTTTTACATTATTACGTGTTAATTTATTGCTGTTTGGTTTGATACAGGAAAATGCATTATCCCAAAGATCAGTAGTGTAATGAGCATTTTTATCGTCGTGTCTCTTATAAAGAAGGACTTCTTTCTTCTTATTATTATTTTATGATACAGTACAGTAGGCTCTGGGATTTTCTTTCCTACCTCCCCAAATCCTCTCTCCCCCAGCCATTGAATTCCTCTTATTATTAACAATAGTGTAGTCCTTCACAAAGTGTATCCTGAAATTGTATGTATGGACATTGGCAGAGAGACTAGCATTGGCTATTTAAATTAAAGAAACTCAACAACAAGCAGTACCTTATTGTTGAGTTATTTAACACATGAATTGGGTCGCATTGTGTACAGCACAATGAAATTTGGACTTCAATTCCAAATGAGTAATATGTACCTGAAGAATGAAATAGCTGGTAGTGAACTCTTATAGGACTTGGGGAAAATAGTAAGGAAATCTTCTATTTTATTGTATGTTGGACTACAATATTTATAAACATTTAAAATATACTTTTGGCTTTTGTACTAAATTAATACATTTTGTTTTCCATTGCAGAGATGAAGTTAAATATCAACATTTGTTTTACATAATGCTCTTTCTGAATGCAAAATAGCTAGTTAAATATGCTATATGTGATACTCGGTTATCATTTGTTGAAATGCATTCCTTAAATGAATATTAAAATGACTGCCTACACACCTGTGCACCAGGATCTGGAAGTTGGTTGTGGTTCTTGACTAATGCCAAAATAAGTCTTATTTATTTTTCACTTTAAATCAGATCAGTTAGTAGTGTTTAGTGAGCAGTTTCATCCACAGTTAATTTTAAGAGTTGAACTGATATTTGCCGTGACCTCTTTTTTAGAATTAGGTCATCAAGGTCAATTACCAGCTCCTTCTAGAGATGAGAATATTGATTTACATCACAGAACTTCTGGGAGATACAAATTGAGCGTGGCTTAAATGTTTGTTCAGTATTCCTCAATGCCATCACTGGGAGTTGCACTTATTTAACAAGTAGCGCAGGGAGTGGCTTAACCTGTTTAACATGCAAGTATGATATGTGCATGTGGAAACAGTTGCATATGTAACACGCAGAAATTTGTCTTCAACACATGTTTTTGGTATATTCCTTTAAACGCTAGGCCACTTAATCACTTCTAACATTCTTTAGCTGTGTCAGTCTTAAATTTATATGCTGTCCTTTAGTGTAATAAGCACTGAAATCGGAGGTGGTCATTTGCTCTATACCAGTGACAGATATTTTATATATATATATCACTTGGTTTCAGATGCCCATTTGTGTGTGAAATCCATCAATTACTTATAAAGTGACTTTTCAACAGTTGGTGGCTCTTAGAGGTACCTACCTCCAATTGCTGAAAACTATTAGAAGCTATATGACAATGGAGCCTCTGTAAGGATTTCCAAGGGAAGCTCACCGCTTAATAGCAGCAAATGTAGGTTCCTGCCACGGTATGCCAACTGCTTGTTGCACATTTGACAGGCTGTGGCAGCCAGTCTGCAGTCAATGTGTGAATAGTTGATAGGAATGATACTGAAGAGTGACAAAATGAAAGTATTAATTTTCGTTGCAAAATTTCACTAAATTTGGTCTTGTATTTAAAGTAATTCAGTGCATTTTTGTGTTTATAACTTCCTGATTATTTAACTTTTCCTAAAGCGTAACATTCTCATATTCTTCTAAGCCATTCATCTTAAATTTATAAATAAATGTCCTAGATTCTTAATTCAAATTACGTTTTCCCTTTGTTTGATCTGCAAGCATGTGGTGGTAGTGTAATGTGAAGTTAAATAAATAGTGTGGATTTCACCTTAATATTCTTCACATTGTTCATTAATTACTGATAGCGCAGGTATGTGCAGTTTTTTATTTTTCAGTTTTTTCAGGTTGACTTAGGGTTTAATATGCTTGTCAGATAACACCCTAACTTTTCCCTGCTGCTTGCGGTGTGTTTTGGGCCGTGTTCAAAGCGCATGCTCAGGTTACAGCACGCGGCTTGCTGGTTTCTAAGACAGAGGTGTCACCCGCAGCTGGTCAAGTGCTGCATCAGGAATTTGTTATTCTGTGCCATCCGTAATAACAGAGAGGAGCCGTGTCCTTGGTTTGGAGGAGCAGGGCTGTTTGCACTCAGGCAGTCTTGTGGATGTCACTGGGTCCAGCATCTTTATGCCTAGGCATCTGAGAAGTGGCCCTGCTGCGTGTGCCTAGAATCCCAAGGCCCTGCTGCTTTCTACATCAGAAAGCCGTCTCAGAAAATGAAACAAGAAACACACAAATACGCCTAAGATTCCAAATCTTTAGGCCAGATAATTATCTTTTAATTTCATTATCCTGTGAATATTGAAACACCCTTTGTGTAACGCGAGTCCCTTACGTCTCCATTGTGGCAGGCTACCTCTGATGGCAGGCTGAGGGGACAGCCAGGGCCGCCGTGGTTCGGCTCCTCACGGCTGTGTCCCCACGCCGTCGCAAGTGTCACCGTGTCTGCTGGGTGACAGGACCAGGGAGTGATGGTGAGGCTGAAAGGGGATTGTTTTTTCATCATTTACAGGAATATGTGTCTAGGTACCTGGGATTGTTGTTAAAGGGATTGTAACTTACAAAGTGATGCCCACAGAAACAGGAAGATGCGTCCCAGGTGTACACATACATATACAGCCTCTCACATGAATTTTGGTTTTGAAATCCATCTTTGATTAATGAAAGTTTTTTTTAAAAAAACATAGCAATGCAATTTCCAAGTTTCAAGCAGGTTATTTCCAAAATTTTTGAAAGTGCAACCTTTTCATAAGCTAGATGGCCCAAATTCATGGTATACAAATCAGGCGATATAGATTTTATATAGCAAATATGTGTTCATATGTTTAAATATTAATGTTCTGTTTTGACAGTTTTCAGCTTTGCTGGGTTTCTACATGACACACCGGCCACTCTATTCTAATTAATAATTAAAGTTACATGAACCTGAATTTTGAATACACCACTTTTTACCTCAGAAACCAGATCAAGTCCAGCTATGAGGCATGATTTATTCCTTTTTCCACAGTCAAAAAAAAAAAAAATCAGGCCAAATGAATCTCCAAGAATTATACAGGAATGATGGTGTTCATTAAACAGTGAGTCAAATATTAAACTCAAAGTACTTCCTAAATCAAAACTTACAAATATCCTGTCATTATCATTTCATTAAAAATGAAATTCGAATAAATTTTCTGTTCAATTGAAATATTGTTTTTTTTTTACGAAATGCTTACTACAGTGAAACATTGTTCTTAAGGTTTAGTGAAACAGTGCCCAGTGCAGTAGCCTAGCGGCTAAAAGTATGCGCCATGAACCTATATGGGGACCAGTTCTAAATCCAGCACCCCCGCTTCCCATCCACTCCCTGCTTGTGGCCTGGGAAAGCAGTTGAGGACGGCCCTAAGCCTTGGGATCCTGCACCTGCGTGGGAGACCCGGAGGAGGCTCCTGGCTCCTGGCTTCAGATTGGCTGAACTTGAGGCTTTGCAGCTACTTGGGGAGTGAATCATCAGATGGAAGATCTTCCTCTCTGTCTCTCCTTTTCTCTGTATATGTGACTTTACAATACAAATAAGTATACCTTAAAAAAAAAAAACTAGTGAAACTTTGGCATGGTTCATGCAATAGCATTTTAGATTGATGTCGGACTTGTGTCTTCTTTTAAAGGTGACAACTTTTGATTGTCTAGGGTTTTGTTAAATCTGTCATGTGGCCTTCACTTTGAATGCTTTTTTTGTGACCTCACGTAGGTCTGTATGTTAAAAGCCATATAGAAGTGTTTTTCTGGAACTGCTTTTGTACTGCTAGAATGTTCACCTTATTTCTTACCCGGTGTTTTACGCAGACACAAGTTGGTAGCTTTGATCAAAAACTCGAATAAGTTTATGGTTCATCTTTGAAGAGAGCAGCAAATCAGTTGCTCTTTAGAGCTGATTCTAAACAAAAGAAAGTTACTTTTCTGTGAAATAAAGTAAGCTGAACAAAATACAATTACAGAGAACTAATATAAGGGTGCCTCAAGCAAGTTGGGCCTGACTGAATAATTTTAACCTGAAGACACTCATCTAAGGTTTAATTATGCTCCTTAGGCTGCGGCAAATAAGAATGTAAGTGAAACTTTAATCTGAGGGTTTAATGGACTGGAGCCTCCTCTGAACTCTGGGCACTGATGGTGAGATCCGTGCCCAGGCACAGGCGCCTTGTATTTCCAAGTTTCTCACTCACTCAGTAACATCCAGTCTGTATGCCGAGACCCACCAACAATGGCTTGAATGAGGTGCTGAAAAGCACCCAAAATGCTCAGACCACATCTCTACGCATATGGTGGAGACCACGTGAGGGTAGCACAGGCTGTCCTGGAGGAGATTCTAGAAATATCCAGCACCTTCAGCTCATGTCTTAGCCCCAGGCATCTGCCTGAGTTTCTCGTGCTGGATTTCTAGTTTATCTTCTGATGATGATTTCTGAACATGTTTCACTTTGCTTTGGTGCCTATTTTCCTGTTCCTCAAACAGATAAAATTACAACGGCTTATAAAGCTACTCTGTCGGAAGCACTGTATATGTACCATGTAGTGTCAGTATAGCAGGTACATTGTAATTAGAGGGAGATGAAAGTTTCACTTCCCTGTATTCTTTTTTGTTTTAATTTTTTAAAGATTTATTTATTTTTATTGGAAAGGCAGATATACAGAGGTGAGGAGAGACAGAGAGAAAGATCTTCCATCCAATGATTCATTCCCCAAGTGGCTGCCATGGCCGGAGCTGCGCTAATCCGAAGCCAGGAGCCTCCTCCGGGTCTCCCATGCAAGTGTGGGGTCCCAAGGCTGTTCTCACCTGCTTTCCCAGGCCACAGGCAGGGAGCTAGATGGGAAGCGGGCTACTGGGATTAGAACTGGTGTTCGTATGGGATCCCGTCATGTTCAACGCAAGGACGTTAGCTGCTAGGCTACTGTATTGGGCCCTTCCCTGTATTTTAAAGAGAATGTTTCCAGTTGAGGCAAATATGAGTTAATATTGTATCACCCACTCTGACGAGGCCAATCACTAGACATCCTTTCATCTTTATTTCCCCAAATTTTATAGGTTAGTGAAAGTCATCTTGCCATATATCTTTTGGCTCCATGCCACTTGTGGCCTTAGTATTAATCCTTGCAGTTTGGGGTTTGGGTGTCCCAGGGGCTTGTTCTTGTTATGACGGTAGCAATACATAAAGAAGAAGCAACTTGCGTCTGCAAGGGATGCTCCTAGCGTTTTGACTTCAGGCTGTCTTGTTTCATCTTGCTAAACATCGCCGCCGTATTCATCTTCAAAGTGGGAAGCGTTTTCGTGAGACTGTGTCTGGTTACCGGCGACCCCGCGCCTTTGGCTCACGAGGCCCAGCAAGTTACGGGACGTGGTTGTTGGCTCTTTGTGATGCACGTGGATGTCAGAGTAGAGCCGAAGGGCTTCGTGAAGCATGCGCATTCTAGTGCATTCCGTCTGCCTTTCCTCTCTTCCTCCTGACCCGCTGAAAAAGGGGAAGCTATGACATCCTGAAAGATTTATTTATTTTTATTGGAAAGTCAGATATACAGAGAGGAGAAAAACAGAGAGTAAGATCTTTCGTCTGATTATTCACTCCTCAAGTGACCGCAACGACTTGTGCTTCACCGGTCCGAAGCCAGGAGCCAGGAGCCTCCTCTGGGTCTCCCATGTGGGTGCAGGGTCCCAAGGCTTTGGGCCATCCTGGGCTGCTTTTCCAGACCACAAGCAGGGAGCTGGATGGGAAGCGGGGGTGCTGGGATTAGAACTGGCGTCCATATGGGTTCCCGGCGCGTTCAAGGGGAAGACTTCAGCTGATAGGCCACGGTGCTGGACCCTCCATTCTGTGCTTTTAAAATTAAATTTATTCCTATATATGGAGAAAACCTAAGGGAAAATTTGTAATCTTATGCAAATGTATTATCTGATACCTAAAGCTATCTGGATAATTTTTGAATGCATTACTTAAATTTTTCTTTGTTTTTGAAGATGTTAACGTGTTTGAAGTTTTAGCAAATCCTTAACCGAAAAGTCTTTAGCCAAGAAAGTGACCTGATATTACTTCTTAGCAGTACATGTGCATCGCTGCAGGAACCGGAGCGTCACTGAAATGTCAGCTGCTGCTGTCCGTGGTGAGCTGTCCTGGAGATGAGTTACTGCAACTAACTGCCACGCGTGTGCTACTATGATAAGTAAAGTACAAAGAAGGAGCGAAGAGGATAGATACAAAACCTTGAAGAAATTAAAACGTAACCCATCTGTAGTCAGTGTATAGGACTGACAGTCACCTGCTTGCAGAGAAAAAGCAGAGTTGGAGTCAAATATCAAATACATCTGTGTGTGTGTGTGTGTGTGTGTGTGTGTATTCTGCAAGTGTTTTGCAGAAGGGTCCTAAAGGATCCTGACAGTGAACACATATTCCCGCTGCCCACCCGAGGAAGTGCCCATCGAGGGAGAGAGAACCCTTCCAGCTGCGTGTCCCTGTGCCTCTGTGTGCCGTGTCTGCCGTGTCTCCAGCAGGAGGCTTGGAAAGCGTTCTCACAGAAGCTTCCCTGAACGTTTCGTTTACCCAAGACATCGTCTTCTGAGACATCACGACCAGGTCTCCAAGGGTCAGTGGCCAGAGTCGAAGCTCTGCAGCTTTTAAGCTTTCAGGACTTCTCAACTGAACGGAGTGATGATTAAAATGTATAAAAATGTCTGGGAATTTCTAATTATGTACTGTACTCTTAATAGATTCTAAATAATTATTATCATGTTTTCTTATTGAAATATAGACTTGTGGGCTCTAGAATTCTGTACATGTGGTGTAATTTCATTCGTTTTCCAAGGAATTTACAATTTAACAACCATCACAAAAGCTTATGATACTGTTAATTATTAAATCAGTATTTGGGAGTCTTTGTTCTTGGTCATCCAAGTCAGAGGGATCAGAGGAGGTCGGAGCCTCACAGTGTTGTGATCAGTTAAAGCAAAAAAGTGACATCTGTTTTTTAATAAATAGAAAGACATAAAGAGAAACTGAGTAGAAGCTAAGGTTTTCTGAATAATATAGCACGTGGGTGTGACTCCAGCAGGGAGCAGGGGCTTGATACACCTGTTAGGGATATCTGTTCTACCACTGCTCCCTCCTTCACCCAGGCCGGGAGAGTCTCTTAGCATCGTTCCTGCTGAATGTTTAATTCTGCCAGCTTTAGGGTGTTTTAGCAGAGAACAAGATGAATTAAGATGGCTTAAAGAAGAAAAAAATTACACGTCGTTAATCATTTTCCCCTGAGAATAGGTTTCAAAACCATGCTGCCATGAGTCAAGTTCAATTATTTAATGTCAACGTGTACTTTTGTGAGGATACATTCTTTATAGCTGCTTATTTTAATTTGAACAAAGCTATGTATTTCATATTTAAATATAAAAACTACTGTTTTAAAATTTTTTGCAAGCCATTCAGCTTAAATGTAAATAAACTATACCCATTTTTCAACCTGCTGAATCTCTTGAAAGTATCTTTTATAGTATCTGTTTTATTATCTATTAAAAGAGAGAGATTTGGGCTTGGTGTGGTGGCCTAGAGGCTAAAGTCCTCACTTTGAATGCGCCGGGATCCCATATGGGCGCCGGTTCTAATCCGGGCGGCCCTGCTTCCCATCCAGCTCCCTGCTTGTGGCCTGACCCTGCGCCCGCATGGGAGACCTGGAGCAAGTCCCTGGTTCCTGGCTCCTGGCTTCGGATCGGCTCAGCACCGGCCTTTGCGGTCAGTTGGGGAGTGAATCAGCGGATGGAAGATCTTTCTTTCTATCTCTCCTCCTGTTTATATATCTGACTTTGCAATAAAAATAATAGATAAATCTTAAAAAAAAAA
Organism: Ochotona princeps; assembly: GCF_030435755.1. Lineage (NCBI taxonomy): Eukaryota > Metazoa > Chordata > Mammalia > Lagomorpha > Ochotonidae > Ochotona > Ochotona princeps. The sequence goes on from NC_080838.1 coordinate 74,434,323, forward strand.
CAAGAAAAAAAGATTTCAGGTATAAAGAAATGGTTAACGTGGTGTCAGTGAGTGTCCATGCTGCGTAGTGATGTGCTGTCGCCATGTGCCTGTGCGACATGAGCAGGTTCCTGGCACAGTAGCTGTGTATCCATGGACCGTCTAAGTGCTGCTGCGGCTAGGGCAAGTATGGCTTTTGCTGCTGTATCAACGGCACATGGTAATGAATGAAGTGTTTCATGTGGAAACTTACTGGAATTACAAACCCAATCATCTCCTTAAAAAAATTTGGGTATGACATTTCTCGCAAAATCTGAGAAAAACATACAGTAACATATGTGGAGCCTGTTTATGACTGTGAAGACATCTGCTGAAAAGAGCTGCCCTGCCGTGGGGTGGTGGGAAGCCGTAGGGTGGTGGGAAGCCGTAGGGTATTGGGAAGCCGTAGGGTGGTGGGAAGCCGTAGGGTATTGGGAAGCTGTAGGGTGGTGGGAAGCCGTAGGGTGGTGGGAAGCCCTAGGGTGATGGGAAGCCCTAGGGTATTGGGAAGCCGTAGGGTGGTGGGAAGCCGTAGGGTGGTGGGAAGCCGTGGGGTGGTGGGAAGCCGTAGGGTGGTGGGAGGGTGGTGGGAAGCCGTGGGGTGGTGGGAAGCCGTGGGGTGGTGGGAAGCCGTGGGGTGGTGGGAAGCCGTAGGGTGGTGGGAAGCCGTAGGGTATTGGGAAGCCGTAGGGTGGTGGGAAGCCGTAGGGTATTGGGAAGCCGTAGGGTGGTGGGAAGCCGTAGGGTGGTGGGAAGCCGTAGGGTGGTGGGAAGCCGTAGGGTATTGGGAAGCCGTAGGGTGGTGGGAAGCCGTAGGGTGGTGGGAAGCCGTAGGGTATTGGGAAGCCGTAGGGTGGTGGGAAGCCGTGGGGTGGTGGGAGGCCGTGGGGTGGTGGGAAGCCGTAGGGTGGTGGGAAGCCGTGGGGTGGTGGGAAGCCGTGATGCAGCTCCTGCTGGGAGGAAGGTTGGTCGAGTGTGATGATGGCTCCCCGTGCTCCCCCAGGGGTGCTCCCAGGCCATCAGCTCTGTTTGTGAACGTTAATAAGTGTCCCCCAGGGTCAGGCATGTGGAGTTGCTGCTTGCAACACCTACGTCTCATTTCACTGTGCTTGGATAAAGTCCCAGCTCTGCCCAGTCCAGCTTCCTGCACATGCACATTATGGGGGTGGAGGGAGGGGAGGCCAGCAGGTGCCCGCTCAGGTGGTGTGGAGTCCTTGCTGCCCACACGGGAGGCCTGGGATCCTGGCTCGGCCTCCGCAGTGTCTGGGCATCTGGGCATTGGGCGATATCTCCCTCCCTCACTGTCTCTCCGTTGTAGTTTCTCTCTAATATTAATTTGCAGGGTTTTTTTTTAAGTGCACTGAGATTCTCAGTTAAGGCAAATAGCTTTGTTCTGACTTCCCCTCTAGCTTTGCCCCAAGTGAGTAAATTTATGAACAAGTGATTATGGCTCATATTCTTTTGCAGTGATCAGAGAAAAAGTATTTGTGTTGTAGTTTTTGGACTTGACATTTAACCCACCTAATTAGATCTTGGCCCCTAATAACATGGGAAATGAACATACTATCACATGACTTTAAATACTTTATATAAGAAGGTTAAAAATTCTGCTTAGCGCAAGTTCAACGTCACATGATTTTAATCCTGCTTTATTTCCATGAATCATTGGAACTTGTAAGTGTTCTAATTGGACGATTTAATAAAAATTTACAATCTTCTGAGCCCTCCAAGGGTTTGCCAACTGTTACTTCCCAGAGAAAATTAGGAGCAGGGCTACACAGCTCAATGGAATTCACAGTGAATCAAGTAGTACCCGTCTCCATGAGATTCAATTCTCTTCACTATTAAACCTTTCCCAAAGCTGCCAGTTCTTAACACGTGCCAGGATTGAGCTTAACTTTCCCTTTCTTTCCTTGCTGTTCTGCTGGTGGAGATGATTACTCTGAGGAAGAAAACAGTGGCCGGAGCGAAAGGCTGGCATCATTTCAGGGCTGATGCGCCAAGTGTTCTTTGACTAAATTGCTTGTAGGAAAAGGAAGGGGAAATAGCTGTCACTCAGAAGTTCTTCCTGCTTCTCTGCCATTAGGTCATGACACGTCGCTGAGCCAGCCAATCACTGTTGCTCTTTTATTCATGCATTCATTCATTCTTCTGCTCAGCTTTCATTCATACATAGCTGACTTCAGTCAATACTGCACTGAATTTGTACACTTCTTCAGGCAACATTCTTAACACTCACACAGCAGCATAAACTGACAGTGGGCTGTAAGTCTGCGTGCAAGAGGAGACCTCAGGGTTGAAGCTGGCCTCCTGAGCCGTCCCCCCAGGTGGCTGCAGCCTGCAGCACTTGTCAGTGAATGCCATTGCGTATTTCCAAGACGTGGGAATGGTCAGCAAATGCATACGTGTCTTATGAAATAGCCATCTATTTAGCAGTGGGAAATGTGATAAAAAGAGAAATTGGAAAATTTGTTGTGTATGTTTAATATGTTTATGCATATTGCCAGATATGCTTCAGTGTTGCACTCAGCATTCTCAAAGCTTTCATTTAGTATCGTAAGAAGATATAAACTAGAAAGAACCCTTATAGATTTCCAAGAAATGTTTCTTTTCTGTGAAATATTTACTGAGATTCCAGTTGCATAGACAATGCCTAGAGTGGCATTACTTCAGTATCTACTTAAGCTTTAATTAAACTAAAAAAAAAAAAAGAAACGTGTAGTAGCATTTTGTGTAAAATATACAGCTGAACCTCTTAAAAATACCAGGCAGACTTCATTTATTCCATTCATTATCTTGCCTAGCAATGATGTAAATTATCATGGTTCAGTGAATTCAAGCGTGAACTTTGAACTCAATAATTCTGAATTTCAGTCTCAGTATATGATGTCATTCATGGTCTCACCGCTGCTCCGTGACCATGCCTCTGGCCTGTCTCAGTCCTGTCCTATTTCTCCCTACCGTGTGTCCATGTGTGTTACATCCTGTGCACTCACCAGCTCTGTAGGCTTTGTGCTCACTAGTTCAGTTACAGCCACAAAGACAACACTACATCTTTCATTTCATTCTTTCGTGACTCGGCTGGCTTCCTTGTTGCTACTCGATTCCTATTCTCAACTTCTGGCAGCTACTAAACTCTTATACACTTATAACCAGATATTTTAACCATGTTTGTTTCCGGAATCATACAGTTAAAGTTAGTAAAATATTATTTTGTTCACTCAGCATGATTCCCTGGAGGTCTGTTCTAGTTATTCTAATTCTTGCTTTTGTCAGTCATTTTGTCTAATGGCATTTAAACATTTGGCCATAGGAACTTATCCCGGCAGCTGCCTCTTGCTTTCTTTTTTTTAGGATATTACAAATGAAATTACAATATACAGGTATTTGTGTAAAAGTAGGTTTTCATTTACTTATCATAAATGTCAAAAACTGGGACTTCTCTGTTGTGTGGTAATTCCATATTTACCTCTGTGAGACTCTGCTGTTCATTCAGAGTGGGTGTACTATTCCACATACTAACCAGCGATTTGGGGCTCGACCAAAAGCTCATAGAAGCTATATAGTATGAAAATCATATGCATGTATATCAGTACTTTCTCTCCAAAATATAAGTTTTTTAATTTCAGCTTCCCATGAGCATTTGTAGTACTCAAACTAGTTTCTGCAGTATCTTTAACACTGGGTATTGTCACTATCTAAAAATACAATTTTAACTCATTGTAAGCAGGTGTACAGTAATGTTTCACCGTGAGCTTGACTTGAATCTTCCTGGTGGCTAATAGCATTGATCGTCTTTATATTGACTTAAAAGCTTTTGCTCCCCACCTGTTTTGTTCAGTGACACATCTATTCATCCCTTTTCTTCATGTTGTAATTGGTTTATTTATGTATTTTTCCAGTGAGTTTTGCAAGGTACATTTCTTAAACTTAGTTTTGTGAGATAACAGAATATTTGTAGTGGCGTTTTCTCTTCTAGCGTGTTCAGTATCTCTTCCATTCTGGGCCTGCCTCTGACTAAGAGTCAGTTGATGGTCAAGTTTCCCCACTCTCCACCTGAGATCTTTTCCTCTTGCTACACCCAAGCATTTTCGCTGTGTTGGCTCTCATTGGTGTGACCAGGCACGGATCTCCGTGGACACTGATCAGGCTCCCGGGCGTTTTCAATCTGTGGATCAGTGTTGCTCATCAAACTTGGGAAAGCTTTCACATTCATGCAGCTATTGCATGTGCCATCATGTTCAAACATTACTTTGGGGACTTTTGTTATGTAGCTACAGTTATATTTCAACCCAGACCAGACACAGTCTTAATCAATGCAGAAGGCTCAGTTTGCACTTGATTGAAGTTTGTCCCTTCCACCTCAGAGAGAGACACACTGCCTTGCTGAAAACCAAAACCGTTCCTTGTGGAAATTGCACTTGCTGAGCATCCTCCATGCTCACTCAACACGACCTTCCATTCTGTGACATTTTACTGATGTGGCTGCAGCAAGTGGTTGGGGGGTGGACTTTAGTCTATTCCTGCAACACAATCACTTAAACTTGAAGAAGCTCTCAGCTCTAATGTGACTGTTTCCCAACAAAACAATGAGCTGGAAATTTGTGTCGAATAGCCACTGATTACAAGCACATGATTAATCTGAGATATGGAATTGATTTATGGGGGCTGTTGTCAAGGCCTGTACCACAAGTGTAGTATTATCCACTGAAAAACGAGGGCAGAAAATAGAGAACACGGTCAGCTTTATATTTCTTTACGTATTTTATAGACTAGGCACATAATTCGGAGTTGTAAATGGTTTACTGAAAACTTTTTTTTTCTTGTCAGAATAGCAGAAGTATAATTATATTTATTTGCTCTGAAACATTAAGCGCACCAGAGGTTAATCTACTTTATTTTCGTTAAATTGAATCTCAAGTGAAATAGTTTTTTCCTCATTTACTGAAACATTCATACTTCTTGGAAAAAAAAAGTTTTCTGTCAGATTGGTGATTGTTTATGATAGGGCAGAATTTTCATGAAAGTGTATCATAATACGAATTTCAAATTGTACATGTTATACACACATGCAGTGAACTAGCATTGGGAGTTCATCTTGACTTCTCGTAATGACTGTCATGGTCAAGGGGTGTCTGTGATCTCAAGCCTTGAAACATGAGGGAAATATTTGACTCTCATTGGTGGGATCTTAAAAGCTTCGTGGTGTATGTATACTTCTGCTTAATTAAGCAAGTCTGTATGGAGGTGGCAGTCAAGCTAAAAGATATAAAATCACTGACTTTGCATATTGCTCTAATTGTACAGTAAAGGGCATTAATATCACCGTAGCTGTATGCAGTGTTAAGGCCTGGACTAACTCGTGGTTTAGCGTGGTAACAGTGCATGCTAGCAAGGTCCTGTAGCGTCAGCAGTTGCTGTCTTCAAGTGCAGTGGTGCCAGAGTGGATCTCATGGTGAATTTTAGCCTTGTTTGTTGTTTTCCTGCTGCTTAATTATAATTCACAGCACAAAATCACCGACAGTTCAGATAATACTTGGAAGACACACTGAGATCATGTAAAACTATATTCAGTGTATTAATTTGTTAATTTCAGACATGTCTACCCAGTTAGCTTGTTCTGACTTTCAACATTATTTCTGACTTGTTCATAAGTTTGAGTTCATTCTCGTTGAGTAGGTTTCAGGGAGAAATGTCAGATTATAAGTTTTGAAATATTTATGACACGTTTGATCATCTTACATGATGTAGAGCTATTTGTAAGGATGCACTTATTTATTTATTCGTTTGAAGTAGTGGCAGCAAGAGATGGGGAAAGAGAGCTTCCACCTGCTTTTTGCCTTGCCAGATGCTTGCCGCAGCTGAGGCTGGCCCAGGCCACGGCAGAGTCCAGAAGTCATTCTAGGTCTCCCGTCTGGGTTACAGGGCTTCAGATATTTGGCTCATCATCTGCTGCTTCCCAGGCACATTGGAAAGTAGTTGGATTAGAAGTGGAGCAGCCAGGACTGAGTTTGAATTTTTGTGTGTTCATCTTTGTATATCATTTGATCTTTGCAATGGCAGAAAGCTTGCACAAAGTCTGGACTTTAGGTATGCATGTTTTTCATGGTTTGTCTCATGCTGCTTTGGATGTTGTAACTTCCAGGTTTATTTCTTTTGAACGTAGATGCTTTTCTTAAACTGAATAAATAAATAGTGGAAACTGAATAAATAAATAGTGAATACATTAAAAATATCAACACCAGTATTCAAGGAAAAGCAAAATATGCTTTATTTTTCCATTTGGAGAAATCTTTCCTTTGAGAGTCATACTTGGTCTAAGAGATGCTCAATTATTAGTGAAATTTTTGTGAAAACAGCCATAGAAATTTGAGAGTTTTAATCCCTGTGTTTATCAAATGATTTTATTTGTATCATGGATTGAATTTGATTTCAGAAATAGTTGTGTTTTGTTCTGGAGACAATAAAGTAATCATATCCATGTTTATTTTATATGCAGAAAATTGAGTCATTTTTAACAATATCACTACAGCTTACTCATGATGCTTTAAACAAATAAAACTCCTATTTGGCATGTGTCAAGTCATTATTCCAGTAATATATGATTGAGCAAATGTAGCAAGATTTTGGTTCAAATGATTTTTTCTGAAAGTTGGTTCATTTAATCATTTTTATTTTACTAAATCATTAGAGCTATAGGTATAAAACTTTCTCACTGTGGCTGTGCATTAAAACCAGACATGCTGCTGTTGCTGCTGCCCTGTGGATACCAGGGTTTTCATCCAAAGGACACTGAACAAAGAAATTGGGGAGCTATGAGTCTACCCAAAAGAAAACATGTATCTACTTCACTAGGCATTGAAAATTTTTCTGTTGGTTGCTATAACCTCATGTGACCTCGCTTAAACTCTAATTTTAATCCGTGCACAGGTGAAAAAAAATTACTCCTAATCAGAGTTCTGATTGTGCAGATTAGCTGATTTGGCACCAATTATAGGTGTTAAATGTGCTGGGTTTCTTATCTGTGAAATGGTGTGCGGGTTTTCAATGTGAGTGTGTTAATCACATGGTGTGTAGATGGAACTTTTTAAAAGCATGACTGTTTCATTGCTATACTGTGTTAGCTTCGAGGTGTTCACACATCACAGGCTCACCTTCGAATTATAACAAAATGGCTTTCAAAGGGTTAATGATGACTCAAGATGACATTTGCTGTTTTAGTTGAATCCTCACTGTGTGCACCATTGGATAGTTGTGGAAAGGCAGGCAGACAAGAGACTGATATTTGTAGCTGAAGTACCTTGCTCTTTGTGATGAAGTGTATTCTGCTAAAGAGAAATGGCTTCCAGTTGGTAGTAACACATCAAACACAGTAATAGGAAGCAGACACACACACAAAACCTTTCAGCTGTGGAACCTCACTCTTCTACCGTTGCTCATGTTCTTAAGTCACAGACTATGGAAGGTTTCTAGTCTGCTTTCTCTTAGGAAATGTCCTAGATTGAGTGCCTTAGTTCACACCATATTTCTGCTTGGAAAGACATACAAATGTACGTCATGGTACATCTAACTCAAGGAAAAAACACAGTGTTTTGTGTGGCCCAATGAGTCTCCGAACCAAATCCGGGCATGTTTGGCTCATTTTAGCCAATTTAGCAAAACAGGAGAAAAGGGAAGTCATAACAATGAAAATATGATATTAAATTATAAAAGAATCATTAGCAAGATACTAACAAAAATTTTTTTTAAAAATACCTTTACTGAGTTTGAATTTTTGTGTGTTCATCCATCTTTGTATATCATTTGATCTTTGCAATGGCAGAAAGCTTGCACAAAGTCTGGACTTTAGGTATGCATTATTTTTGAGGTAGTAATTCAAATGTTTCTCATTGGTTAAAATGATCCCTTGATATAAAACATTGTGATATAAAGGAATCATCGGCAGCTACCAACAAGGTCGAAGCAGGCTTCAGGTGATAAACAGAGACCCCTAGGAAGTCGTGCTTGGCAGGTGTCGGAAAGATCTGGAGACAGCGATTTTGGGTCATATTTTTTTACACTGCTGTGCCAAAAGCATTGCTAGGATTGTCCTTTGATTCCGCCGAAGTCTGAAAAGCAAGGCCGTAGTGTTTGTAACTGTGGGCTATTACAGGGCTTAAAGTATCAAAGAAGTCTGAGTAAACAAAATAGAAATGGATATTTTGAAAACATTTGCTCGAAAGAAATATGTTCAACGAAGGTGTAAGTTCAAGTTCATACAGCATTAGGCCAATGAAAGATTGATTCACAAATTGTTAAGTAAAATTAAACTCATAAAACATTGCAGATATACTTGGAATGAGAAAATATGTATTTATTTTTAAAAAAGATACATTTCATTTTCCTTTGAAAGGCAGGAGAGTCATAGGTCTTCCATTGAGAGTTTCACTCCCTAAATGGCCCCAGCAGCTGGAGCTGAGCTGTTCTGGATCCAAGATCCAGGAGCCAGGAGCCTCTTCTGGTCCCCCATGTTGGTGTAGGGGTCTACTGACTTAAGCCATCCTCCACAGCTTTTTCTGTGTTTTTCTATGTTTAACATAACAAAATTATATGATAATTTACTGTATTTAAGTTATTTTAAATTAGTGATGTCTCTGGACTAATGTGGCATACTCCCTTCCTTGTAGAAATTCTTTCACTATCAAACATTTATTGAGCATCCCAATGTCTCTGAAAAAATAATTGAAATTGAGACAGTCATGGTTCTTCCCTCCTGTCTGAATGTCTAAGTATTAAAATACACAGAGAAATGAAGAATGGTTTGTGGAGCGCTACATGATGTCTTAACAATATTATTTTAGTTTCTACAAAATGGTACGGTAATCAGTGCTGTGAGTCAGGAGGCACCGGGGTACATCCACACATTCAGGACAGAGCAATATCAGCTGGTAACAGGAGGACTGCGGACACTGTAGTCAGATGGTCAACACGTCTTGCATGAGCTTGGACAAATCCTTTGTATTGTCTGAGCTGAACCTGGAACTTGAGACCCAGAATCTTTTCTCTCTGTAAGATCAGATGAGTATTAAGAAGTCTGATGTGAAGTTCCTTACCACTGTAGCTCGATTTCACTAGAGTGATTCTGATGTGGAAGCTAAAAAAATGCATCATGAAGATGAAAACAGAACTGGGCCTTGCATGGACATTCTCGGATAACTTGAAAGGTCTAAATGAGTTTGATTGTCGTTAAGCTTGCCATTGAGGATTTGAGTGTGTGAGTCATTTTGCAATTTCTGAGTCAGAATTTTCAAGTGTTAGAGGAAAAGCAAGAGTTGTGTGATTTGGGGGTTTGAAAATGAGGTAGTAACGAACAGTGTAGTGGGAGATAGCCCACACGTGGGGCACAACACAGATAGGCAATGCAGAAAGCAGCTGAAGGCTTTGGTGACTTGAATGTTGGGAATTCTGTGAAACCAATATGGCTGTTAAAAATAAGTCATTTTTACCTTTTTGCTACTTCTTTGGATGTAACTGACGTGGGATACCCGGCCAGTTGTGAGCTGAGACTTCAACTGACTTGGAGCTCTCTGTGCCCTGAGGGAGAGTAGTCAGCCTGGGCATGCAGTCCCTGGACTCTGTAACTAGCCCCTTCATCGTCAGGCAATGGCATAGAATTATAGAGACTTGCATGGGCCCCGAGGATGAACTCTAGGGCGTTGAGGATCTGAAGAAACTGAGCCGTCCACCATGATTGGATTTGGTGAACCATACTGGCAAAAACACTCATGGATTCTGACAACAAAAGGCTCAGTGACAATGGTTAAGTAAATCATTAACTCAATGCAAATCCAGCAAAAACTGAAATGAGAATGTTATTTCCTACCTATTGTCTTCTTTGAATTATTGTCATCTTGGTGAGACATAAAAATGTCTCCTAAGAATATGTCTGTCACATGCTTTTTTTTTTTTACATTCTTAGGTGTTATTTTTTTCCTCACTCTCTGTCTTTTTTCTCCCATAACTGATGTTTACTGAAGGCACTGAAATGTTCTTTTTCATTAAAAAAAGACAAGGGGGCAAAATAAATATTATAAGAAAAATGAATTGTGTACCAGTTTGGAGTTTTGTTTAAAAAAATGGGTCTAAAATTAGTGACCTGTTCATTTTAGGTGTGGTTAACTGAACATCTACATGGGAGTTTCATATGATACCCGTTAGTCTGAACGGCACGGGCATAATCAGTGCCTTCTGTTAGTTTATTAGGAATTTGAATCTGCGCTTTGGCTATATTTTGGAAACTTGAAGAGAAAACCAAAATATCATCATGACATTCTGAATTTAAAAAAATATCACAGATTTCTGCTATGAGAGGGTTTAGAGAAGTAAGATGCTTATGGACACATTTTGAAATTGTCACTTGAACCAACTGTGACGCTGTCTCGTCAAGTTCTTGGCTTGCATTTTTAATATCTCTGGTACCCCGGATGTTGTACCGACAGGGATAGTGAGTTGTCCAGGTTAAAATCTTGGAATGTGTTGATACTCCACTTGTTTTTACTTGCTAACAAGATGCTGCTAAATGAATAATGCAACAATTTATGTTACATGAGTGATTTAATGCTTTTTATTTAAAATTCTCGACTTTCGTACTGAAAAACTGTCATAAAAAGATCTGAAGTAACATTAATGTAGATTTTGAAACCTTTCTTAGAGAAGAATGATTTTTCATGCTTATGTCTGTTTTACTAATTCAAAGACATTTTAATGAATTTTATTCCGAATAAATGCATTGTTTGTTTTCATTTGATTAGTTGAGATGGTCTTTTGCGTGAAGCATTAATCATGACATTCAAGAGCCACTTATAGTAAAGATATGGGTGCTTGAGTCACTTGGAGAGAAAATGTAAGTGGTGTAACGACATGATAAAACAGGAAACTGACTTAGGAAATCACAGGCTAAATAGTTTACATATTTTTTGAGAGAGGTCCGAGATTAAATCAGAACATGAATACTGGACATCACAGGATACCTGTAAATTGTTATGCCAGATATAATCTTGATGGCTACATTTCAGGAGCTTAGGAATTGCATCTCATTACCACCTTTTATTTGTATCACATGGAATCTAAAATTTTGAGAGATGCTATTGAAGGTAAGATATTTATTTGCATGCATCTTTGATTTCCCATTACTGACATTTTTGTCAGCTGAACAGGGTCAAGAACTAAGAGTGTATTGCATTTCATATGTAAAGAGACGAATGTGTTAAATATGTTATCTGTAATACTTACTATCTTAAATTGCTTATTTTAAATTTATTGAAAGTAAGCATGGTTTTAATGCTCTGTGACATACAAACATTGAAGTAAAAGTACTTTTTATACTCTCAGATTCTATAAAGACTTAAGGAATTTCTTATGCTATAATAACATCGTTATGAAGAATAAAAATTTGGTTCCATACTGTTGAGGAAATCATTATAGTGCATTGACGTTCTCAGTGTTGGAGTGTTTTACTTTAAAGGAGGACCCTTGTATCTCCTTACCTGGATGCCATTTTTGAAGCTGTGTAAGCCGTAGTTATTGTTTTTTATATCTGATGTGTTTCCAGAAATCTTCAATTGTTGTGCATTGAATAATACATTGTTAAGGCAGAATTAATACATTGCCAGGTTGTAACAAGAAGTCAGTTATTTTGAGATGACAGGATCATCTGTTTTATCAATCTATATTTTTAAAAATTTTACTTCTTTTCATTATTATCATTTTATGATACAGTTCCACAGGCCCTGGGATTTCCCTTACCCCTTCCCCAACCCCTTCCCCCCTCACTGAGTTCCCCTATATTATTACTATAGTATAGTTCTTCATACACAGTCATGTGTCCATCATTGTGGGCATGGACTATGGCAGAGAGTCCAGCATCCTCTTGTCAAGATACAGTAAATAGTTTTATTGGGAGTCCATCTTTATTCTGGAAATAGAAATGCATACTGCATTGTATTCTCACATCTGGATGTGATAGTCTCCATTACATAGTTACCGTACATCCCCTTAAATGAAAACTCACAATACAAAATCAGCAGGAAGAAAAATAGAAATTTACAATGCCATGAAGTTAAGTAGCATGCTACTAGATATAATAGTCTCCATTACACAGCTACTATACATACCCTTAAATGAAAAGCCACAAAACAAAATCAACAGGAAGAAAAAAGAAATTAACAGCACCATGAAATTAAATAACATGCTACTGAATGAGTAATGTGTCGCTGAAGAAACACACAAAAAAATCTCTACTATATTTCTATATCTGATAACAAATCTATGAATAAGCCTTTAACTGTTGAATTTCTGATGGGGTATTGAGTAGAGGGGTTCAATGAAATATCTATTATTAATTTAAATTTATAAATTTTGCATCAGCTTTTATTACAACATTGATTTGTTATTTGTAACTTGACAGGATTAAATAACTGGCTGTTTGAGCACATTAAAATTTCTTCCTCTTTCCCACATTTAGTTATTATAGAAAACTTACAATTTTATAAATTGTTCTCCTCTTTCCCATAATAAATATTGGCTCCACTGTTTGTTCCCCCGATTATTATTCTTCCAAATATATACTTTCTTTGCTCTTCTCATTAACCTCATTCATATTCAATTTTCTTTTCTCTTTTGCTCTGAAATGCACATTTCTACTGTGGGGCATAGCAATCAATCCTATATGTTCATCTTTGGTTTATGGGATGTAATGAAAGATGCAATTTCTTAACTTGACCTTGTTTTCTCAATGCTGTACTTCCAGAAGATCCTAGCAAGTATTCAGCAAAACCACATATGGATTTCAGAACTTCTTTATGTCAAAATAGCTGATTTTTGGATTTCAGTTTCTGTGACATTTCCTGACAAATATTTGTGTGCATGTTAAGACTAGAGGCATTTGTGTGGCTTATTTTTCCTTGTGATGTGTTTTTGCGATTTTTCCTGGCTCTCTTCCTTTTATTTGAATATTCATCTTTCTCATTTTTGTTGTGCAGTGGGAAGAAATTGGTGAAGTGGATGAAAACTACACCCCTATCCACACATATCAAGTATGCAAAGTTATGGAACAGAATCAGAACAACTGGCTTTTGACCAGTTGGATCTCCAACGAAGGTGCTTCTAGAATTTTCATAGAACTCAAGTTCACCCTGCGGGACTGCAACAGCCTTCCAGGAGGCCTGGGAACCTGCAAAGAAACTTTCAATATGTATTACTTTGAGTCCAATGATGAAAACGGGAGAAGCATCAGGGAAAATCAGTACATCAAAATTGATACCATTGCCGCTGATGAGAGCTTTACAGAACTTGATCTCGGTGACCGTGTCATGAAGCTGAACACGGAGGTCAGAGATGTGGGGCCGCTCACCAAAAAGGGCTTCTATCTTGCTTTCCAAGACGTTGGTGCTTGCATTGCTCTCGTTTCTGTGCGTGTGTACTATAAAAAATGCCCTTCAGTGGTGCGACACTTGGCTGTCTTCCCCGACACCATCACTGGAGCAGATTCTTCGCAGTTGCTGGAAGTGTCAGGCTCCTGTGTCAACCATTCAGTGACAGATGAACCTCCCAAGATGCACTGCAGCGCGGAGGGGGAGTGGCTGGTGCCCATCGGGAAGTGCATGTGCAAGGCCGGATATGAAGAGAGGAATGGCACCTGTCAAGGTAAGACTTGCCTGTGGATTTGCGCAGCCACGTCCTCCACCTCCAGCGTGTGTGCACTTCCACCCGAGGCTGTGAACTAGTGGCCTTTTACTCTGCTAATTTATGGAGAATATTTCTCTTGCACTCTGATTTCTCTCTTTTCAAAAGCATTGCATGTCTGGCAGCGATCAAAAACTTAGTGCAGTAGTTTATTGGCTCTGCATAATCGATGCCCGTGGAGTTTCACTTTGCGTTCGGAAGTTTTAGTTTTGAATGATTCGAATCAAGGAATTTAATACCTAGCATTGCTTGATTATTGTTCGCTACTGTTTAATTCCTCTCCATGAAGCTGTTTGCTACCATTGACTTACTGTATGAAATTCAAAAATGAAGGATCTTTCGTGAGGTTTGTTTTGTTTTGGCTTACTTTTGAAAACTCTTCAGAAGTGAGTTCAGCCATATGAACTTCAGGGCAAAACATTTGTAAGCTGACCAGACTTAGTTTATGGTGTTTGCATGTGGCTGCTGTTACATGCTTGTCTTTTAAAATCTACAGATCCATTTTAGGAGCATAATAAGCCGCGCCCCACAAAAAGAGCTACTTGGTGATAGAGCCAAGGTGAAAATGCCATTTCAAAGCAGTGTGCCCTTGAAGACTTTTTTCTGCTTTAATTTTTCCATGCATGCCTCCCTATCATTCGAAGGCTCCTTGTTTGCCCGCACTGTGGTGAATTTAAACTTGGATCCTTCTCTGGGGTTTTCCACAACAGGGTAACACTTGATGTTTGAGCAGAGGGAAGACAAACTTATGGAGAGTAAAAGTAGTTATTTCTTCCCTTTAAAAACACTCATTTTTTTGTGAGCCCAAATCTTATTTTATGTGATATGTTCAGGCTTTCACGTGTATCACTTGGGGCCAGTCGAATATGACCTGGTGCTTTGGTCCCACCCTGTGCTCCCCTGGCCTCCCCTGTTGGGACGCCGCTGCTAGCACGTGGTCAGACTCGCTTCTTCGCCTAGCCTTGACTGCAGATGGAACATAGATCCAGAGAAATGAAGCCGGGAAAATCACTTGTACATTTTCATGAATTCGGTTAATTTTTCTTGCACTTAACTTTCCTCTTTGAGCACCGGCTTCAATTTGGCATTTTTTGCTTTACTCTCTAAATGAATTCACTTTTTCAAATAAAACACAACCGTCTGCACTGGATTTAGAAACACACACACACACACCTGACAGTTGTCTCAAATTAAAATTATGTTTCTGTGTGTAAGGTTCTTGGTGAAATGAATCACAGCTTGTTCCTGATTGCATTTAAAAATGTTAACTTTCATTTTTGAGTATTATAGCTGGTTCAAGTTCAGGTTAAATGGTAAATGAAGAAATCCAAATCAAGAATTGTAAGATCAGGGCCATGAACCTGTTTTAGTTTAAAATAATGTAAATATAAACCATGATTTACATTTCAAACATTTACTTAATAGTGTTGTATGGCAGCGTGCTGTATTTGATTACTTGTTCACACTGTTTTGTGGAATTCACAGGTAACTTTTGCTTTCGTTGAGGTTGACATAGGAGGAGAGAGAGCTGTAGTTATAGAGGACAGAATTTGACTGCTCAGTGTGATTAGAACAGTCTCCTGTGCCTATAAACTATATTGTGATGCAAGTGTTTTGACAAAATGTTAGTGCGAGCATTCACACACTTCAGCGTTCTTGGTTACACTTTCTTAAGTAGGGAGGAGGTGCTGAATTGGGAGAAGTGGGCTTATCTGAGGAGTGTGCACTGTAGCCCACTTTACTAAGTTACCGTGAATTCCAGCTGTGGGTGGCAGGTTGTCTTTAGACCACAGCCCAACAAGTGTGCTGTACAATTGAGGCTCTGTGGATCTTGATGCTGTACAGTAAACGGCATATGCCATTGTAGGCATACAATGCAAAGTACTTAAAACATTTAGTGAATAACTCAGTGCAAGCAAGTATCTGTTGAGTGTTTGCTTTGGACAGGTAAGTCTCTGGCGTCTTTTTGTATGTAGATGTGTGCATGGGTGGGGAGTGGGTGGATGAGGTGTGTAGGGTAAGTGCCATCCTGGCTCTGACTTGCACTGTGCCTTTAACACCGATGAAGTTTGATCACCAAGTCTTTAGAACTCTACTTCCTGCGAAGGCAGTCAGTTCAGAAGCATCTTTGCCATCTTTCTGGGCACTCAGTTTCAAACCTTCCTAAAGTGTTTGTTGCAGGCCCACCAAGTTCTCTCTTAAAACCATCCACTTCTGCTTCCTTTCTCCTTCAATTTAGCAGCCTACCTTACTAAAATTTTGTTTTTCAGATTTAATGAATGACCGGGAATTTTGATTTTTGAACCATATGAATGCAGCTCCTGCACACGCGCAGTCCGTTTCTTGCCAAGTGTGCCCTGGGTCCTGCGCACATTGTATCCCCAGCTGTTTTCTTCAGGCCTTAGTGATTGTCAGTGTCCTAAGGTCCAGGGTGGTTTTTTTCCCAGACTCATCCAAAGTGAGCTCGGATCCCAACCTCTGCAGCCACAGCAGGTTTTTTGTTTTTTTTTGTTTTAAATTTCCTAAAGGAAATTTGTTTATTTTTTACTACTTGTTCTTTCACGATTTTATTTTCTTCCCCTGGAATATTTCTGCACTTCCTTTATGCCTGCTTGTAACGTTGATCCTTCCCATCTGTGCTCCTGTATCTGATTCACTGGCAAGGTCAAGGCTCACTGATGTTCATTCATTCACTCTCCCTGCATAGAATTCTTTTGATGTACCGTTTTGCAAAAGTCCGTTGATCTGCAGCTGGAGGAAGGACTATCCCACCCCGTTGTGCTACGAAGTCCTTGATATCAGCAGTGGCTTTTTTCATTTAATGAACGAGAAAGAAACCAAATCGCAACAGGATGGAGGTGGATTCCAAGGAAATGAGAGAGGATGTGCAAAGTCATCAGTCTTACGATTTAAAACACTGCCTTTTGTGGATTTATCTCACGTTTGTATTGTTTCATCTTGGTCTTTCTGAAATTCTCATTGGTGTTCCCGAAAATGGACAAACATGTCTTTAAATGGAACCTTCCTTAATCCTATGACGATCAGACCATATTCTGAAGTTTGGAGTATTAAATCACATGTGATTGACACTTCCTATATTAGTTATGATAAAGACCATCTTAGTGGATTTTCTATATATCAAAATATATTTATAGTATGACCTTATTCTCTAATGATATTTAATTACCCAGCTTCCTTGATAACCTCACTGTTAGGATTTAATTAAGAATATAATTATAATAAGAATCTGAGGTTTGAATATATCCATTTTAATAGTTACCATAGTATATTAAAATTTGGTGGAAGATGACAGCATACTTCCATGGAGCTGACTCGTGTCTGAGAGGATATATCTTCAGTGTTCAGGATGCTGGCTGGTCCATGAACACTTGGTCTCAAGCCAGAAGATCATGGAGCAGTGAATCAGGAGTCCTTGCTAATTCCACATCTCCTCACTTAACTTCTATAAACACAGGTGCAATTCCTTTCCTGTAATAATCTGGTTTTACCAAAGTACTCCCATCTCAATTTTACTAACTAAAGTGTAGTGTAGATTTGTTTTGTTAGTCTTAATTTTATGCCTGAATTTCCAATAATGAGCTGCTGAAGTACACAAATTTATTTCTTTGAAATGTTCTTTATGTTGAGAAACAAAGCTTATCCCAAACCTATTTATCCAAGTATGTTTCCCTACTTGCTATTTATTATTCTTTCTAATGAAATGTCTGCTATTTTTCTTCCCTTAAGAGACATGTGAAAAACATTTTTTGAATACAAAATGGTTAGCAAAAGACCCGTTTCGAAAATTTCTGCTTGTTATTGAAGTGAATGGTGTTTGACAGAAGTAATTGAGATCACATGAATCAAATGTGGCCTGCTGAGTTCTCTTGTGATTATGTTGCTGCTTTCCTCCGATGCAAGGCAAGCCCACTAATCTTCATCAGTTGCTAGTGGAATAAAGTAGTAATTTGAAATTAGCCTTAGATAATTATGGTTTCCCATATAGCAAAGGGAGGAAAGAGTTTTATATTGTAGGTCACTGCCAAAACCAGCCAGAGGGAAGAAGCTATAGAATCCATGCTAAAATGCAGGGTAAGGGCGCGGTCCACATCAAGGACTATGGGGGAAAAGCACTTACTAATTGTCCAAGTGGGAGATGATTGCACAGTCAGGAAAATGTACTGAAAATACCCAGCTGAAGAAAGAGCCTTGGTTCAGAAATAGTGCACGGGCAGCAGGGAGCCGTATGCCCATCATTCATAACTGTTGGTGCATGGTTATGACTGAAGCAGAGTTGGCTGGGAATATAATCAGTTAGGTGTTTGTGTAATTATGCATAGATACCCTAGTTATTTTTTATTAGTATTAATATAAAAATGTCAAAGGGCATTGAATTTTAATTCTACTTAATATTGTTGATATATAAAATAAAAGAAAATGGATTTTAATTTGAAAATTTGAGTAAATGATGATAGTGGTAGTTGTGTGAGATGTCAGTGATGTGTGTATGGAGGTTGATTTGTGCGTGTCTGCTGCTGCTGAAAGCGACACACCAAGATAATGAAGTGGCCATGTCAGTGCATGTTTAGATGTCCCACATGAGAAATACAGAAGGCTTCATTGTTAAGAAGAAATAAACTGATATGTGACATTGTATGGGATTGGTTCTATTAAACTTTCAGAACATGTACACAGTTTATTTTGTTTTTCAAAATTTACTTATGAGCTTGAATGGCAGTGTGACAGAGAGGGAAGAGGACACACACACACACACACACACACACACACAGGTTTGTTAATCTTCCATCTTCTGGTTCACTTCTCAAATGCCCCCAACAGCCAGAACTGGGCCAGGCTGGAGCCAGGAGCCAGGAACTCCATCCAGGTTTTCAGAGTACTTGGCCACCCTCTGCTGCCTTTCCAAGTATCTTGGCAGGGAGCTGGCTGGGGATGGAGTAGCTAAGACAGGAACTGGCTTTCTGGGACAGAGTGCCAGCCTCCCAAGCTGATTAATGTGCCCAGCCAGAATGCCTGCCCGTTTTGTGTTCTCTACATTGTGCTTTCTCAGCACTCACTGGCACGCTTAGTAATTTGGGCCAGATGATTTTCTTACTGGTGGTGGTGGTAATAGCAGTAGCAGGGATGTTTTGCACATTAGAGGATTGGTAGCAGTTTCCTTGAGCTGTGCCCACTAGATGCAGCAGAATGCATTACTACTGATTTTGACAGTCAAAATATCTTCATATATTACCAAAATTACACTGAGTGAAAATTGTTCCTGATTGACTACAGCTATTCCAAATATTCACTGTCTCCAAATGAACAGGTGAGCCACTGAAACTGTGTTCATAGATAGCTTCGTGAGCTGGTTACTTTTGCAACGTGAACATGTTTACTTGTCTGAATTTCACAGAGTGGAACTTGGCGGTGTGGCTAACTGAACTTGAA
The DNA here is from genome assembly GCF_030435755.1 of Ochotona princeps. Classification (NCBI taxonomy): domain Eukaryota; kingdom Metazoa; phylum Chordata; class Mammalia; order Lagomorpha; family Ochotonidae; genus Ochotona; species Ochotona princeps. The sequence goes on from NC_080838.1 coordinate 74,453,511, forward strand.
TGTGATGGGAAGCAGGTTGCCTGTGATCGGCAGTGTGAACTGCTGGTGTTAGCATCGATTCTGATTCAGACTGCTTGCCTTCCAAACCTGTCTGCCAGCTCTCAGCCCTCATCCCTGTGCATGGTCCCACATCTCTCTGCTAATGAATTTTCTCCCATTTAAATTCTTCATGGAAATCTTGTGAGCTAATACCTGAAAGTTACTTAACACAAGGCCAAACATTTTGTACTTAACTCAGTTAAAATGGGCCGTTTCTTATGTCTATCTGTCTGTATGTATCTATATCTACACCTGTGTATGTCATTAAAAATTAAATGTACTGGCAGGGATATATAACTTCCATTATAAAAGGGCATTCTCCATGCGTTTTTATCTAACCAGGTATACACACCTAACTACGTGTATTCTTTAGCTATTGCATGTACCAAATGAAAATCCTACATTTGGATTTTGAGTGAACATGCTGTATAAATATCATGGGTCCTGCTTTATAAGGATTGTGTTAGGAATTCAAAGCTGAAAGAGCTGTTACTTGGTTGGCAGTTTATCCTTCATTCTTCAAGTTACCTTTTACAGGGCACTATAAGTTGCCAGTGCAATTTCTGTATGCTGGGAACACAACACGTCCGGTTGACATGAATATGAACTCCCGTCTCCAATTCCAGTGTAGGGGAAAACCCGACAGTCGTGTGAGTAGTTGGAGTTCGAGTAAGCTATTTTTTACAGGGCAGGAGGAAAGATTGATTTCTTCTCTGTGGTCGAATATTCCTATGAACATGGCTAAGCCAACATGTAAGAAATGCAACAACGTGTCAAACAGGAGCTTCCAGTGCAGCAATCTGCTCTAATATGTTAATCATGTGTATCTTTTATTGCTTTTTAAAACTGCTTTATGCTAGTTTCTTTAGATGCATTTAAATATAAAAATATAAGAAATTTGAAGTGTTAATTTCTGATTTTCCATGTAAAAGTTGTTCAGTTCACATGTAAGATGAAACACACACATTTCAAGTGTGAAGTGACCTCTTGATGGATGGAATCGGTGCATGCATGGTTAGTTGGAAATTATTATACCTTTTTAAAAAGAAGACCAGGGATATTGTATTGATCTAATGAGAGTAGTAAATTAGTGAACTTGTGGGTAGAAAGAGAGGGTGCTTTGGCAGTGAAGGAGAGAGGAACCAAAGTGTAGGCTCAAACTGATGACCTGAATTTGCATTCTCATATGTAATAGAAAATGTGTCAGTGAAAATTCTGAATATCTGTCTAGCCACCTGTCTGTCTGCTCAAGCATCACACATAGTTGTTATAGTTTATCCTGACAAGAATTGTGAGAACAACTCTGCACGTTTTGCTTTAGAAAAGTTTCTAGGATGCTTTGTCCTGGTGAGGACTCTTCCATGTTAGGACTTTGCCGGTGGATTCCAACACCGATGGCTTGGAGCTCCTTGTGATCATACAGATGGAGAGTTAATGATGATTTCATTCCCAAATACACTTGGGCAAAACATCCATTATTACAGATTAAGGTAGAAAGTTTCCTAAACGTTTTAATGATAATGATCTCACGAAGATCTTTACATATCTATATTCTTGCATGTTTTAATTGATATATTTAGAAGTGGCTGAAAATCAAATTTAAAAATGCTAGGAAAACAAAGCATAGTTCATTTGTCTTATTTCTTCTTAATTTTATTTAGATAGCAAGAAAAGGATTTATATAAAATCTGATGACATGAGTCAGTGGAGTCACCAGGAGCAACATTGTATGGGAAGAGAGATTCAGCACTGAAAACTTAGAGAATGTGTGTTCACAAAGATGTTCCTGTCAGTTTCAATCTCCGCAACTGTAAATCCAAAATGGAAGTAAAATAGCTAGTATCTGCATAAAATGAACAAATATAAGTCTCCCGGCATCAGATGGATGTATGGAAAGCATCAGGAAATGTTTGGGTGTTCAGGAAATTCAGTATACTGTGCTTTTTGGGAAACAGGCCTCGGGTCATTTCTCTTGTGTTTGATAGATGTGTCACAGGCTGGAGTGAACCTGACTGAGCCTTACCTGCCCTATCTGTGAAATCTTACATGCTGTAATATGCACCTGTAAAGTGTGAATTTAAATCACATCATGTTTACATGCCAAGGAGTGTTTCTTGTGCACAGCTTGGAAAACCCTGGGAATACGGGAGAAATGAAAAATCTGAGGCCCATCCCTAGAAATACTGAGTCTAAGATTGTGTTGTAGATAGCAGGGTTCTTTTGATCTTTGATGTGCTGATATAAATTTTACAAATTTAGAAGATGAGGTATGTGTGAAAAAGACATATCTCTGCATAAAGCGCAGCATATACTTCTGCTGACTACTTTGTGTATATCACAATCCTGCACTAACCACAGTGTAGAAGACCTAATTTAATCATGTATGTGTTCCCCCTCAAAATGTTCTGTGATAGTTTTATTTTATAGATTGTAACTATGTAATTTTCACTGTATTGGATCTAATATAATACCCTGTTTATTTTTTAATATTTGACTCTTGGCTTAGGATTACCTTTTTACTGTCTATTCTTTGTTCGTTACCATAAATAGACAGTAATCGTAAGCTGGGGAAAGGATCAAACCGTAAACTCCCCCATCTGTGTTTCTTGTTTGTTTCTCCCTTTTGTCTGGGATTGTCTTACTGCCTCATAGAAGAGCCTCACATGATTTAGCATTTCCTTCCGCTATGCCTAGTTCGGACACAATTTTACCTGATTGCTTCATTCTACACAATATCATGGTTGGCATACAGTGGACCGATTTCGATTGTGTGGCCTGGTGCTGGCCAGGGTGTCGGTCTTCTTAATAAAGCCTCCCAGGTGATGATGGGTGCACTCAAAATTGGGAAGTGTTGTAATATTTTAGCTTGCATGGATTAGTAAGAATTTGTACTCCAGAACCTACTGAGTTAGATTCCAGAAGAATTTGAGTGTTTTTCCCATCCTCACTGTCACACTGCCTCTTGGGCGCTCCCTTAGGCGGTGGCTGGCTCTCTAAATGGTGTCCCCTGGAGGGGGAGGTCAGCTCTTTAAGAACACAGGCTCTCTCCCCCTTGCTGTGAGGCTGTCGTCCTGGGCCTGGGACACGGACACCCCCCCTCCACCCCCGTGTGAGGCAGCAGCTTTGCCAACGCTCACCCAAGACTCTGCCTGCTTACTGTTGCTCTGTCTTCTGGATCGCCCTTCCCGGACTGTTAGTTGTTTGTTTCTTCTGGTTTCCTTACGCTTAAATATAACATAATGAAAAGAACCCCAAACTTGATTTTATTTATTTCAGGATTTCTAGGTGTTCCATCTGGAGGATTTTTTGGGTTTTCTTATTACTGTCAAGTTATTTGAATTGGAAGCGTTCTGCAAAATAATCAATTCTAAGGCATGAAGTGCCCAAATATAATTCCTGTGGACATATAAAAACTGTGTATATATAATGCTTTCATTAGAACCCTCTTCTTACTAAAGTGAAAGATACTCATCATGTAAAAAATCAGGATGGTTTATGAAAAATACTTCTCATGTTGTATTCAACACTCATCTTCATTATGTTTTTAATAAATCATCAAAAGTAGTTAAGCTGTTTAAATATTGGAAAATTGAATAACTCTTCTGGTTTAATAAGATTGTTATTTCAACAGAAGAGGTTTATATAATTTTCTTATAAATATTTTCTTATGAAATAAACATTTCTTATAAATATTATTTCTTATAAAAATTGGGCAAGTAGCGTTAGGAGTAAAATGATTTATAAGACATAAAAATACCTTTAGTTTCTTCATATTCTTTTTTCTGTGATCATATGCTCTCAAACTTTATTCAAAACACAGTATTTTAAAAATTCAGAGAAAATATATCTTGGCATTGAGAATGGGACTTAGAAGTAAGTTTGTGAAACAATAAATTTTTAAAACTAGCCTATGGAAGGTATACTTACAATCATTTTAGTATAAAGAATCCTAAGTGATAGCACAAGTTAAACTTTACTTTGTCAACTCAGCAATTACAGTCAAATCATGTCATTTATAAAAAAGAAAAATATGTGAATTTAAAGTGCTATGGTAATATTTTTATTGCAATAAGATTAATAATTTTTAATGGCATTTGCAAGTTCAGGTATATAGTACGGACAAAAGTATTAATAATTTTGATATATTTTATCAGCTGTTACTCAAATAAGTAAAAACACAACAGTCCTTCTTTGGAGAATAAGGAAATCTTCAAAGTTGAAGGAGGATATGGTGTTATTTGCACGATGTATGTTAAAACGACATATCAATTGAAAGTTTCCTGATGGCTAGCTAATTAGCAGGGATAATGAGACTTGTGGTTGAGTCGGGGGAGGAATTTATGTGCAAGCTGTCACACTTTGCATTTTCAATTTGGACAAGAGTCATTGATATAAGTTTAGACTGTTGTACTTTTATTTCTGTGTACTGTAAAGCTACACTTAGCCCCATGACTGCGCCATAGTCTGTAATCACAATAGTGTGCATCATCAGCCTGAGTAGATGTACTTTGTGGCAAGATGGAAAATGTTCTGAGCTTTAGCTGTACAGATTTAGTGAACCTCCTGAATAGATTAGTCTGGAAAACTACCTCTTTTGAGTGTTGCATAGGAAACAAGCTAGTTACCTAACTCATAAGTGTAGCTTAAGTTTTTGTTTGTTAGTTTATCTAGCTCATGGGTGCATTAGTTTATGCTACCCATACGAAAAAAGTCCTGTCTAAACTGAAGTTGTATCAATTTATTGCTTTGGAATTTGAACATGTGCATTTGTTCAGAGACATAGCAGTTATTACGAAGCAAAAGCCCTGGGGGTCACTAGCTCTCATAGTTGTTGCTAGAAAGTATGTCACTAGCAACAATAATGAAAAAGTGAATTTCAAGCTTTCAAACGATCTCATGACTGGTTTTCATTACGTGAAAATGCTTTTGTATCCTTCATTATTTGTAGTCATTTGTGAGGATCACATCTCCTCTGCTTGTGTTTCAATCTCTTTGGTGTTTTAGTGCTTTGTCTGCATTTAAGGCTGGTCAGTAGTATTTCATCTATAAGATCTGAGGTGATTTGTTGATAAGCTTTGATCTTTTCTGAGCTTGAAGACATCCTGTTCATTTTAGTGCTGTGAAGGTGGAGTTTAAAGAAGAAAAGGAGAAAGAAAGGGAAGAGCCACAGTTTGGGGAAGGAACAATTAGAGCAAAGGATAATTTGACTGATGGAGCACTCCATTTCTTTGACGGAATTATTAGCAGGGCTCAGGCTTGGAGGATGAATGCCTCAATGTTCCTGCTGTGTGACTGTAAAGGAGAATAATCACACACTACTCCATATGCACAAGGCCGTTCCCTCTGATGAATTCGAAGTGTTTTGAAAGGATTCCATTAGGATGGTTCTAAAATAAAGAATGGGATCATCACATTTTTATTTTCCATTTTTTTAAAATGGAAATTGTGTGCTGTGATTCTTACCAGTGTTTCCCCGTGTCTCCCCCACGCTTCCTTCCTTCGCGCTCCCCCATGCTACCTCTCACCATCTGAAGGCAACATCATTTCTTGGCCCATGGACACCTTCCTCATACTCACCCAGCCCAGTATTTTCCAATGCTAAAAGCTTCCTTTTGTCGCAGCAGACTGACCTGTATTATTTATTTATTTATGATTCCCTTTAGAAGGTTTTGTGTGTCATCTGTTTTTGCTCTCTTGGTTCAAGCATGATTTAATATGTCAACACTGGTTTGCTTAACGGCCTTTGATTGTCTTCCATCCTTGACTTAGAACCAGGCAATCGCCTTTCTAGCATACTGCTGCCCAGACAAATGAAATGTCACAATAGTGAGGTCTCCTTGTTTGGTGACAGCCGCAGGGAGGTGGGCAGAGAATTTCAACAGCAGTAACAGAGCCAGTGGAAGTCACGATGTTCTGCAGGCCCACGCAGACACACTTGGGGAGACCCTCTTCCTTCGTTCAGCTAAAAAGAGGTTTAATTACAAAACAGGGTTGTTTCCCCCACTGTGGATGATTGGAAAACATCTGTTAACAGTTGCGCTAAAATAACAGTCAATCAGAGCACTTTTTGGCTTGTTTGTTTGACTTCTTCCGTACTTGTTTGTGAAACCCTTCATAGTTACTACTCTGAGTACAGCTTGATAGGAGCCAGTCCAGCCTGAATGAGATGTCTACTGGCTCCTAAAATGAATGTTTTGCTTCTGGTTTCAAATGCTATGTTAGATTTTAAGACCTGGGGGCTGTTGAAGCTCAGACCTTAGCATCAAGAACAACTGCCCTGGGTGCTGTTTGCCATGAAAGATTTCAACAATCTCCCCGAGAAGTATCCCCAAATCACATTTTCTTTGTTTCTCACTGCAGTTGTGTGCCAGCGTGGCCTGACCACGTAGGGGTGTGACCTGCCCCACGAACCCCCACTGGGGCATGAGGGAGCCCTGGGAAGTGGAACACACTCTGTGGTGACCCAGTCTCTGCCTGCTGTTTACGCCAAGGCCTCTATGGAGGCTCTGAAGGGTGGTTTGTGTGACTGCAAGTCTCAGTGTTTCAATAATCTTAATTTTAGAGAGAAATAAATTCAGCTGACCAGATCCGTTACAAATGATTACAGGCGAGTCAGACAAATGGAGACCATTAATAAAGTGCCTTGATGAGGAACTGAAAAAGAAGTTAAACATTCAGCAAGCAGGGTTGAATGAGAAATCTGAGTTCTGGAATAATATGATGAAAGTGAATTCTTCACCAAGGGCATTCCCCTGGGAAAGCCTGGCCGGGTGTTCCCACGATGAGGCCTCCGGAGGATGTAAATGATTTTCATCTGAGGCTAGGACAGGATTGGGATTAAAGTCGAGGAAGAAAGAACCTTGTTTCTAGCAAAGACAAAAGTGGGCAAAAGGGGCTAGTCTGACTTTCAAGTGGAGTGTACAAGGCCGTGATAGTCTTAAATTAATGCTGATCCAAGGACGGCCCAGGAGCTGAATGTCAGAATCGTCTGGCTTGTAGATCTTGGATGGCAAGGCAAAAAGGGTTGACGTGCGTGCTGCAAACTGCGATGTGCCTGTGCCGTTCGATGTTTTATTCATAGTCCAGCTTTTAAGCCTGACAACATCCTGTGAGCCACAGTTTCTGGGGCAGCTGAAGCTCAGAAGGTTAAATTTGCTAGCATCACACAGACTAAGATGAGAAAGTGACAAGCTGACGTCTGAGGGCAGGTGTGTCTGTTTCAAGTTCTGCAGCTCAACTCTGCATCCTGTGTTCTCCGTGAGAGTCTTAATTGTGTCATCTCAGCTCCCGTCAGCTGGAAGCTTAAAGTGGCGTATGTGAGAGGTGCACAGAAGTGGGGAGGGGCACCCTGGAGGACCTGGACCTCCTATAGCTGTCTTTCTGTGCCTTTTCTCAGAAATTTGCACTGGGAGTGGCAGGGCAATTCAAGGTGGGCTGGAGAATGGGCTGAGTGAGCAAGCATTCTTCCAGACCTTGGCATTTGGGACCCTGTAATGAGGTTTTACAAATAATCTGGAACCAAACTGGAATTTACCACTTTTTCTTAAAAAAGGGTACATCCTTTTGGAACAGTTGACTGTGGGCATGAACTCAACACACACGTTTTTGAGATACAGCCTCTGATCGCAGGTGAGGACTCTTGCGTGTGCCATCTGCTGCTGAGGGTTTGTTAGCTTGCTTACTTGCGTTAATGATTTGGCCTCTGGAGTCTCAAAGTGGCGTGGTGCTTAAATCTGGTTTGGTTGTATTTTCTTGTTTGTTTTTCTGTGTAGGGTGCGATGTGAGGGAGTAAAAGCCATGCCGTGTTGAAGCTGGTCAGGATTGTCTCCAGGAGCGGCATCCTCTATACCTCTTGGGTCAGGTGCCATGGTTAGATTTTCTGGCTCCACAATGAAGACGCCAGGGGACTGTTCACGTCCGCATCAGTCTTGCATCTGGCACGGGGAGCAGCTGGGTGGTGCTTTCTTGGAGAAGACTGGCACTCCGAGGTGTTTTCACTCTCTCTTGGATGCTGGGAGGCTGAGCAGAGCAGAACACAGGCAGAGCAAACACCTTGCTGTGTGTTGTTTCTAGCCCTTGTTTAAACTCCCATGGAACTCTGTTTTTTGTTTGTTTTTGTTTTTTGCTTGTTGAATCGTATGGTCAGTGGTGCATTAAGCCAGTGGTTATAGAGTAAACTGAAATTCTGTTTTTACAGTAATTAAAGAAGAAAATCAAGGAGGGGAGGATAGGGATTGAAGGGAAGAAGAGGCAGTAAGGGAAGCATGTTTATCTTCTTAGAATTGTTCATATGAAACACAGGGTACCTGTTCTTTTATATTAGTACAGATTAAAAAGGAGCAAGGCACCAAGCCAAACAAAAGCATCGCAAACACAACACTGAACAGACTTTTCTCCAAAAACAAATGAACATGATTGAAAGAATTGTTGCTTCTCTGTGGAGTGATGTGAGTTAAATGATCAGCATGATAGCAAGGGCTAAAGATTCTGTGGTCTACTGCGGAAAGCAGGCGTGTTCAAGGAAAAAAAAAGAAATTACTCGTGCGTGACCAGCCTCAGCTATATGTCAGCTGTATAGAAAACACTTTATTTTGAAGATTGATTTGTTTGAAAGTCAGCCTTCTGGGGAGAAGAGGGAGATTGCTTCATTTAAATTATTACCACGTAGAGAAAGGATTGAAAGGATTTTGTAGGAAGAATTCTCCCATACCTTGCATCCTTTGATTCATTCCCTGAGTTACTGTGAGTCATGGGTTTCATCCAGATCTCCACATGGTTGGAAAAGATCCAATTTTCTGGGTCATCTTCCCCTGCCTTCCCAGGCTGATGATCAGGGAGTGGGCTTGGAAGTGGAGCAAGGAGCCAGACACTAATTGGTGCCCACATGGCATAACGTTATCACGGACAATGGCACTCCCTGCCCAGTCACCACGATGGTTCGTAAGAAACATTTAAACATCAACAATCATTCAGCTAGATATATTCTATTCTTTTTTTTGTTTAAGGCTTTTGTTTATGTTTATTGAAAGACAGATTTATAGACAGAAGGACAGAGAGGAAGATCTTCCATCTCCTGGTTCACTCTTCAAGAGGGTGCAAGGGCTAGAGCCACACCTTTCCGAAGCCAGGGCCCAGGAGGATTTTCCAGGTTTCCAGTGTGGTGCAGGATTCCAAGGCTTTGGACCATGCTTTTCCAGACAGGCAAGGAGCTGGAAGGGAAGTGAGGCAGCCAGGACATGAACTGTTGCCCATGTGGGATCCTGGAGTGTGCCAGCTGAGGCTTTAACCACTAGGGCATTGCACTGGGTCCTCTATTCTGGTTTATATTTGAGGAAATTGAAGTTATTGGTTTTCAAGTACCCTGAATGAGGAGCTAGCTGCAAATATGGTTGTGTCAGGTTTCAACAGTTTGAAAAAAATGAGAAAATGAAATTCTTTCACAGAAAAAGCCTCAATTTTCAGAATGTTCAGTTTAGTATTCTTTCTTTCCTTGCTTTATTTCTTTCTTGAATTTAAGAAATACAGCTCAGTTTTTATAGCTGTTTCAGAGGAAAATTTACAGCCAAAGAGCAAGCATAAAAACACTTAACATTGATTTTACAAAAAACAACTACTAATTTTTTTTTTTTTAAAATCACATTCAAGGAGCTAGTGTTGCAGTATAGCAAGTAAAGCTGCCATCTGTTACCCAGAATTCCACATGGAGCTGCTTATAAAGTCAGCAGCTCACTTCCAATTCAACTGTTTTCTAATGTGCCTGGGAAAGCACTGGAAGATGATCCAAGGGTTTGGGCCCCTGCCACACACTTGCAAGGTCCAGAATAAGCTCCTGGCTCCTATCTTTAAAATAAATAAAACATCTTAAAAATTCAAAATAAAGAACACATAGTAATACTATTTTTCAGAGAATCAATAAAAAGGATATAATCATATTTAAATAGATGTATAAGTAATGCTGAAACTGTCACAGAATAACTCAAGGTTATGTAATTATTGCATACCTTGAATATGTTTACTTTTAGTGGAATCCATGTTATACTGAATTGACTGATTATAAAACAGTAGCTAATGTGTCCATTTCTATAGGAGAAAATTTCATGGTTCAGTGCAACATATTTTGCATTGAACTTCCTCATTCCTTAAATCATGAATATAATCTAGGGATTAAGGGAAATATGAACATAGATCCAAATAGCCAAGAAAACTCCCTCTTGTCCATGTCATTCTGAAAATGATCTCTTTCATATTTTTTTTTTACTCTATTTGAGTTAAAAATGATTTTTAGAGCTAATTTTGGTGGCTTTGAGTCAAAATTCTTTTTAAAGTTATAAGTATTACTAGTTTTACACAAGCCAACATATATCCCTGAGTGTTATGGAGAAACATGATTTTTCTTTTTCCTTGCTAGTTTCTTGTTCATGAAAACTTCAAGTGCTTCTGAGAGCTGATTAGAGCAGGTGTTTTTATGGTCTCTGGCAGAAATATACGTGCAGCTAAAGGGAACTGGGGTCTGCACAAAGCCTCACACTTCCCTTCTCTCCCCAAATTCTTCCTTTCTGTAATCACAGAAACAGAAAGAACTATCTTGGTGTTTTTGCCATCTCATTTTTGTTGCTACCAAAATGAGTGTATCGTGTTAAACTCATGAAAGTATTGCCTATATTGGTTTTTAAGTTTAATAAAACTCATTTAGGCAAGATTTGTTTCTAAGGAAGTGTTTGATTTTGAGTGCCTGTGAGGTCTCAGTGCTAGGGAGTTAAAGCAAGGTTCTTTTCCTTTTCTGCTTCTCCAATGCTTAGGATTAACTTCTGAAGCTACTTTGTTCTTGTATTGTTTTAATCACTTCCAATTAAGTCGTCTTAATTTCTCTTTCTTTGGTTCTCTCTGCATTATAAATTTTCTCTAATATAGATACATTTCCATTGATTTCCATATCTTTGCTCCTTGAGAAAACCTTACCTTCTTGAGAGGAGGCTCTGTCGGTTTTCACGGATTCAAGGGACGACATTTGTTCTTTTCATTCGAAGGCAAAGCAGAGGGGATGGTTGGAGTTGCTGTGACATCTAGTCGTTAGGTGGATCATGAATATTTGTGAGATGCACATAGAACATTTTATGTGCAGTAAATCCGTTTTTGTTGATTTTTTGTTGTTGTTCTGTCAGTAGTGGTAATGATATATGCCATGATGTGTGAGGAACGTGTTGTGTGCCACACACTCTTTGAAGCACTCGGAGTTTACTGTGCAGTTAGATGCATGCACTCACAAGTGTGCAGCCTATCAGGTGGGTGCTATTTTAATTTTTTACAGAAAAATGAATTGGGATTACTTTAACATGTATTCAAGAGCTTCCATTTCTCTGTGTGTGTGTGTTTAAATCATTTGTTTGAGAGAGAGTGAGAGCGGGACTTAGAGAGAGAGAGACCTACCATCTACTTGTTCACTTCTCAAATGCCCACAGCAGCAGCAGAGCCTGGCCTGGGCTGCAACCAGGAGCCAGAAAGTCCATCGGGGTCACCCATTGGCAATAGGGTCCCTAACACTTGAACTCTCACCTGCCGCCTGCAAGGGTCACATTTCTGAAAACTAGGCTGAGGAAGAGGAGGCAGGAATAGACCCCCAGACTGTCTGATGGGAGGTGCAGACACACAAAGTAGCAGTTTAACCCAGTGCACCACAATATTTGTCCTTGTAACAATATTTTCATTGAATATTTTTTATTAAAAAATGGCATTCAGACATGCCTTTTCTGATAAAGGAGAGTATTTCCAAGATATTCCCACGAAGAGCTACATTTGCATATGAGGAAACTTCTGAAAGCAAACAAATCGTCAGGAACAAAGATAAAAAAATTTCATCGAAGCACTTTAAAATCAAAGAGGTAGACCATCTGGACAATAAGTAGCTGGACTCTATGCTTGGTATATGTTTGCAATGAAAGAATCTTGATTGAATTTGAACTGTAATACTGCATCAAGGTGGAGGAATCCACCGGGGGGAGGGGAGGGGGAGGGAGGGGGGGATTCCCAGAGCCTATGAAACTGTCACATAATGCAAAATAATTAACAATAAAAAAAAAAATCAAAGAGGTAGAAACGTCTTTTTTTTTTAAAGATATATTTATTTTTATTGAAAAGGCAGATATATATATAGAGAGAGAAAGGAGAGGAGAGACAGAGAGAACTACCTTCCATCTGCTAAGTCACTCCCCAAGTGACCACAATGGCCAGTGCTGCACTGATCCGAAGCCAGGAGCTGGGAGCCAGGAGCTCTTCCAGGTCTCCCACGCGGGTGCAGGGTCCCAATGCTTTGGGCCATCCTTGACTGCTTTCCTAGGTCACAAGCAGGGAGCTAGATGGGAAGTGGAGCTGCCGGGATTAGAACCGGCGCCCATATGGGATCCTGGCAGGTTCAAGGCAAGACTTTAGGCACTAGGCCTCGATGCCAGGCCCGAGGTAGAAACTTCTTTCTTCCAGGTATTCAGCTTTGGTTCGTACTAATTCTTATTCGCTCTGCTATGGATACAGGCTAATGTGAATAGATGTAATTTGTCAGCCTGGGGACCTCTGTGAGGGCGGACACCTGTGTCATTCCACCTCAAATCTGAAAGAAGCAACATTAAATTCTTACCAAGGAGTATTTTCAAATAGGACTTGAGTGTTGCTTTTTATTTTAAAAAACATATCCAAACAATAATACAATTTGTATAGTTTACATTAAATATTGACATTTTTAGCTGAGTTTCCATCTTGCTAGGTGTCACGATTAGTTTCCATCCAACAGTGACTTGGTTGGATGGAAAGTTATTATATTTAGAATTGATTGATGTTTACAGTTGAAACAAATATTTGTTGTAGGTTTTCCTTACCATGACCACTTATTTCTTCTTATTACTGTGACAGGAAGGAAATCCAAACCCTCCCACCATGGTGGATTCCTCCACCTTGTTGCATAACCACAGTTCAAGTTCAGTTGAGATTCCCTCATTGCAAGCATATACCAAACATAGAGTCCAGCATCTTATTGTCCAGTCAAGTTCAATGGCTTCTTAGGTATACCCTCTCTGGCCTGAAGACAGAGCCAGCAGAGTATCATCCCGATCAATTAAAAGCTCCAACATACCATCAGTAAAAATTTACATCATTATGGAATTAATGAACAAAAATCAACAGCCATAGTGTATGCAAACAGCCCCAAGATGGAAAAAGATTTAACCAGCAAGATACCATTCAAAATAACAGAGAAAAGTATGAAGTGTCTGGGAATAAATCTAACCAAAAATGTAGGAGACCTATTTGAAGAAAACTACAAACTACTTAAAAAAGAAATTGAACAAGACCTCAAAAGATGGAGTAACATCCCATGCTCCTGGATAGGTAAAATCAATATCATTAAAATGTCTATACTGCCAAAAGCAATATATATATTCAACGCAATCCCAATCAAATTGCCCAAAACATTCTTCAGGAAGGAAACTTTTTACAGCCGTGGATGGAGACAGCGACTGTATACCATAGGGATCTACTGAGCTATTTGTATCACTCCTGTGTTGACACTGTATTTGGTTTTTTTTAGATTAATATCTGGTATTATAATTTATATACATTTGTACAGACATATTTAATCTACTTATAAATATAGAAATATATGATTTACTTCATTATTTATGTAAAAATGGTAACAAGCCTTTCTCCTTTGCCAGTAAAATCAAACTGTACATTTTCTTGAAGGTGATAGCCGCAAGCCACAGGGAGCAGGGCTGGACCACGTTTAAATTAGCCTCACTGTTCTAGGATATCTTCCTGGACTGCAAGGTTAATTAGTACCATAGGCAGTATGCATTATTCATTGCTGCAATCAACATTTTATTCTGCTGGGCCTTTATCCCCTACAAACTGTTGTTCCTGCCATTGCAAAACCTTGATGTACTAGTGCCATATTTAAATTTGCTGTATTATATTTGATATATACATGTGTATGCATGTATGTATGTATAAGGTCATGTATTTTACATGTTCTGAAGTAAGGTTAATGACCAACGTCCTCTAATATGTGATGAAGCTGAGACAATGAATGTTAGTCGTAATGGATTATTACTAGTTTTGTACCTTTAATTTAATTTGTACCTTTTTCTATCTTAGAAAGTAACCTTTAATAATGTTCTATTTAGTGACTATAAATTTTATCTAAGGTATTGATTTTTGAAAATAATTTCATATGAATAATTGCTTATGATTAGGGCAATTACTGAGAGCAGAGATTTTTATTTGAGATTTATTTATTTTACTGCAAAGTCAGATATACAGAGAGGAGGAGAGACAGAGAAGATCCTTGGTTGCTGAGTCACTCCCCAAATAGCTGCCAGGGCTGGAGCTGAGCCAATCCAAAGCCAGGAGCCAGGAGCCAGGAGCCTCTTTGGGTCTTCCACGTGGGTGCAGGGTCACAAGGGCCATCCTCAACTGATGGCCCAAGAGCGGAATTTTTTTTTTTTTTTTTTTTTTTTTTGTCTACTGCTTCGCAGCAGGCAGAACTGACCTCTGGCCTAAATATATTTTTAAATGAATTTAATGTACATGCATGTGCATTTTAAATAATTATGTATGTTTATTGACTAACAGATTAGGATTTGATTGTTGCAATTAAAAGCAAGGAGATTCTGGGTGTGTCTTGCTCCTTCAGTTGCATGGAGGTGATGAACGAAGAGGAGAGGAGAACTGGCTGGAGCGTCTCCCCAAGGCACCTTAAAAATTATTATTGATTGTGTGCACGGTTTAAAGTTGGACAATCTCAGGATATCCAGCTACTGAGGTGGTAAACAGAGATTTTCTAATATTCTGTGGCAATGCAGAATTGGTAATGAAGATGAATCAGTTGGTACATTTCTCGTTTACTTCTTTTTATAGAAAGAACATCCTGAGATTGTGCACAAGTGACGCAGCGACAAGCCCGCTGTGTGAGCTGTTAGCCAGTGCTCCCTGGTTCCCAGGACTTGAGTCACCTGCAGAGACCTCCTGTAACCTTCATCACCTGCACGCAGGTTACCTGAAAACCTCACCTGCGCCCAAGCACTTCAGCTTACTGCTGCTTCACAATTTGCCCACAAACAATTTCTTTCGTAAACATAAGGGATGAGATTAGGGGTATTTGAGATTTCTTGTCCTTTTTCCATCCGGTTGCCTGTCATTTCTGATATTGAAACAGTCATGCCTGAGTCTTGCTTTCCAGACTAAATGGAAAGAACGAAATATTTTATCAGCAGGGAATACCTGATTATGCTTATCGGGTGCAGAATTTTCCAGATAATTTAGTTCAAATCGGAAATTAAAAGTTATACAATGTGTGGATAAAAATACGGAATCTGCTGCGCTATCCTAAGAGTAGAATTGGTGGTATCTAGAATGTGAATCGCAAATTGTTCGGCTTCTGGAAATGTTGAAGCTTAGCTAAGGTGTCCCATGAACCATGTCAGGTACACTGTTACACTATTTCTTTTCCGTAAGAGCACATGGAAGGCGTCTTCTATTTTGTGTGTATTTCCTAAATTATTTCAAGAAATATTTGATGCAAATATGGCCTACAAAATAAAGAGTGCCACTTCCATGCACTGCTTTACAAGAAAGAGTTTGAAATGTGTTCACACAGATCGGAAACTTCCCCCATTACAGGTACAAAAATGCCAGTATATTGTTTTTCAGTTAAACAGAAACAATAAAGTGATTTTCCTCAATGCCCATGCATAGACTATCGTAACGGGAGGTATTTGTCCCAGTTGGCAGGACATCTGTGTCACAGACTGGAGTATCTAGGTTCAAATCTTGACTGTGGCTCTGGATTCCAGCTTCCTGCTAGTGTTGATGCAGCATGGCAGGTGGTGGCTTAAGGAACTGGGTCATTGCCACGCGGTGTAGCAGACGGGAGCTCTCTTTGTCACTGTCTGCCTGCCTCTTTTCTCTCTCTCACATGAATTACAAAAAAAAAAAAAATTGTAAATAGCATTGTTAGAACTCCTGACGATGTGTCTCATGACTAAGAAATAATTTGTTTAGAAATCTGCTAATTTCATATTAAAGTTTGTCATTTGTTTAATTATCCTTAGCCTGCCTTTCGTTTTTAAAGAGATAAAACACATAGAATATATTTATCTTAGAACCAAGTAAAGATTTTAAGTTATTGCAGTAAAGATGAGCAGGACGTTTTAAAATCACTGTGGCTGATACATTTTAAAATTCATTATCTTTGTTCTGCACAAATGATATATTCATCTGTGTGGTGAACAAATTAAAAGAAGCCATTGAAGTTTAAAGCCAAAGTCTTGAGACTGAGGGTATAAATAATTAGTGATGTTTGAAATATTCAAACCATCACTGCTTAGAAGAAAGTGGCTTTAGGAGCACCGCATTCATGACTGGGTAGGCTTCCACATTTGGCCATTGGAATGAAGCTGACTTTACAGAAGAGGGAACATAATTTTCCCTTCATATTTGTTCACTCCTAGCTCAGATCCCTGTAGCATAAGATTGGTTAACAAGAAAAGCAAACAGAAGGGAATTAACATGGATGTCTGCTGGATATCTGGGAAGAACCTAATTTAAAATGCATAAATCTTGAACAGATGCTTAGAACTTGGATTTACGTGAATTTTCCAAAAGTTCATGGAAAACAAATGGTATGCAGACACTTTCCATGCAGTTCAAAAAATGCTTGCACCAGCAATTTCTTTTTAAAAATATTTTATTTATTTTTATTGGATAGTCAGATATACAGAGAGGAGGAGAGACAGGAAGATCTCCCTGCTGAGTCACTCCCCAAGTGGCCACAATGGCCAGGGCTGAGCCAATCCAAAGCCAAAGAGCCAGGGCTTTCCTCCAGGTCTCCCACACAGGTGCAGGGTCCCAAGGCTTTTGGCTGTTCTGAACTGCTTTCCCAGGCCACAGGCAGAGAGATGGATGGGAAGCGGGGCTTCCGGGATTAGAACCAGTGCCCAGATGGGATCCTGGCACATGCAAGACAAGGACTTTGGCCACTAGGCTACAAGCTGGGCCTGCACCAACAATTTCAATTCTTTATTTCCATGATCTGTTTTTGGTTTACACCAAGAGCATCTTTGGCAAAGTACATTTTTAGAAGTGACCGCATAAAGCAAAGCATTTGAAGCTCTATGCTACTGAAATTGTGTGAAGGCAAAGAAATAGGGGGAATGGAACCTTAGGTTGATAAACTTTGTTATGTGGAGCCCTCTGGTACCATATCTGGACTGATAAGCGTGCACTGTTGTTTTTAGTGGAACAGCCAGGACTTGAACCTGTATTCTTGTGGAATGCTAGATAGCATGTGGCTCATTACACTGCACAACTCTGGTCCCCAGAAGTAGCTTCTTAATCTTTGTTGAACAATCAGTAGTTTCACTTGTTTCAGTTACTTCTTCTATAAATCAAAGTTCCTGGAAAAGTACGTTTGGTCCTTAGAGTTGTGTTCTTGAGACGTGCAGGGAGCCTGTTTTTGTTGGTTGTCAATTACCGCACTCAGAAAGCGGAGTTCCTCATTCCGTCTTCGTAATTGATACATTGATGGTTGGCAATAAAAAAGGAAGTTTTCACCTTTGAATCAGAGTATTCATCACAGTACTTATTCATCATTGAAACAGAGTAAAACAATAAACTCGCGTAAGTCTCTTTAATCCAGCAAACCCGAAAGCTGTTTATACCAATTGTGGGGAGATGCATTAAGCAATGCGTGCATTTAAAATTCTGATTTAATAAGTACAATGAATGACAATTATCTTTTAATTTTGTCATTGTGTTAATGTTGTGAAAATATAATTAATTATATATTGCAACCTATTAAATGTAATTCAGCATACACTTTTTTTTTCGATATTCACGTGTCTCATAGATGCTACACTCCCCCAATCTTGAGACGCCAATGAAGATGTGTTTCTACTCCTCAGGCAGTCCCCTCCAGGCCAACACACACAACCTTCTTCCTGTCCTCCAACCTCTCAGACATGACCCAGGACAAACAACACTGACAGCATGACGAAAGTGATACATCAGTAGAGATTCCATCGGCTCATGCCTGTTTGCTTATTTATATATTTTTCAGTTAAAGCAAAAATAATTACCTGAAGATTTTTTGAATAATTTATTTTTTAATCCCCCCAAAGTAACACACCTGTTGGTTACAAAGCTAAATTGTCATGTAGTAATTTCTGTGTTAGATTAGCATTTTGAAACATCAAATACAAATTATTTCTTACATTAAGCTGAATTCTCTAATTTAAGGTCTAATTGAAAATGAAGTTATTATGGTGTTTGATTATTTCCAGAAACATAATATTACCACTTTCAATAACACAGTCTAACACTTTATGATAAGGAAATCAGTATACAAGGCTGGTAGAATTTTATGGCTGGAAACATGTAAGAATGGGTTATAAGGGCTTTTATTTATTTGTGTTTTTTTTTAAATCCAATTCTTGTCTATTTTATTTAGTTTGTTACTAAATTGCTGCCTAGTTCTCAAGTCATCAACATATTTATCGGTGAGCCTCAAAGACATGTGTTCAAGAATGTCCTTTTTGCCCCACCCTTTTGAAAAATTGAACACCATACTTTTATTTACAACAGTGACGATCTTTTTATAAATAAAATTGGTTTATGTGCATGCTTTCCACGGTTAACTTTGTACAGGTTTGCAGTTTTTAACCTCTGCCACCATTCTGCACTTGTGTGAGTGGATGAGACCATTTGGAGCTGGGGACGTGTGGCCGACACGTACATTTGTCTCCCTCCACTCACCGGACCCTGGAGGTCCACCACCTGGTTCCTGGAGAGGATCTTTAGTGCTGGCAGCCTTGACTACTTGTTGAGATCTGACACCAATGTTTCCCTGGAGAGGGGGAGTGAAGGAGGAGGCAGAAACACAGCCAGTATTTCCCTGAGTATAAAACTGTGGAAAGAAGTTTGGAAGCTGCAAAGCCACCTGTCTGGTGAGTTGTACAACAGCACCGCGACCAACCCCATGCCCCAGAAATCTGTGGGGAGATAGCGTTATAACTGGAGCAGGGTCATGTAGAAACTGGGAAAATAATCTGATAGGACTTGAATGATGCTTGGAAAGGATATGAGATCGGAGATAAGAGAAAGAAATTAGATGTAGATAGAAGTATTTTGATATATGGATAGAAATATCCCAAGATGAAGTAAACTTTTATGAGTTACTATTATTTATATGGCTTCTTTAAATTTTAAGTATGCGCTTATTGCTGTAAACTTCATATGACATGTTAATAAAGAAAATTATTTGAGGGGTATATAGATACTCTGTGTTACTACCTCGTTTTTTTTTTGTTTGTTTTGTGAATCTATTGAGAAATCTATCGATAAGAAGTGTTTATAATTAGTTTGTGCCTCATTGTTCAACAGATATTCACGGAATCCAAATAATTGCTGCCTGCTCAGGTGATCCAAACCTGAGCCTCATTGGGAGGTGTGGGTTGGTCACCTGAGCCTCATTGGGAGGCATGGATTGGTCACCTGAGCCTCATTGGGAGGTGTGGATTGGTCACTTGAGCCTCACTGGGAGGTGTGGGTTGGTCACCTGAGCCTCATTGGGAGGTGTGGATTGGTCACCTGAGCCTCACTGGGAGGTGTGGATTGGTGACCTGAACCTCACTGGGAGGTGTGGATTGGTGACCTGAACCTCATTGGGAGATGTGGGTTGGTGACCTGAACCTCATTGGGAGGTGTGGATTGGTGACCTGAACCTCATTGGGAGGTGTGGATTGGTCACCTGAGCCTCATTGGGAGGTGTGGGTTGGTCACCTGAGCCTCATTGAGAGGTGTGGATTGGTCACCTGAGCCTCACTGGAAGGTGTGGGTTGGTCACCTGAGCTTCATTGGGAGGTGTGGATTGATCACCTGAGCCTCATTGAGAGGTGTGGGTTGGTCACCTGAGCCTCTTTGGGAGGCGTGGATTGGTCACCTGAGCCTCATTGGGAGGTGTGGATTGGTCACCTGAGCCTCACTGGGAGGTGTGGATTGGTCACCTGAGCCTTATTGGGAGGTGTGGATAGGTGGCGACACCCTGCAGTGTGATCGCTGGTGTGTGAGGGGAGGGTTCCAGGCTTTGGACAGATGCTCAGTACCAGTGCTGGTGGCATACTTTTCCTTTATCTTTTTGACTTTTAGGCTGTTTTCCAGAAAGTGATGCTGAATATGCATTGATATGTTCACATCTAAGTTGTTGCTGCATTTGCTCATACATTAATGCCTCGACCTAAAATTAAACCCGAGTTATAAGTAATCTAGTCTGTTTCAAATTAAAGTGTGAATCATGATGTATATGGAGAATTTGCCCCAAATTATATTACAGGCAGAGGAATAATAAGTAAATTGGGATTAATTACAATTATGTAAATTAACTGGCTGCGAATGGCTTTTTCTGTGCTGCTCTCCCAGCACCACACTCATCCGTTATGAACCGCAGTGTGTGGTGACTTTTTTCTTGCACCACTGTATGAACATATGATTGAACAGACTTTCAAAATATAAAAAAGATGGAATTTTTCTATTAATGTATAAATATCCCTGAGGTGAAATGTATATAGGAACAGAATTAATACAGTCTTAATTGAAGAAGATACTCTGTAAATGCTGTGACCCAGTAGATAAAACTTCATTTTAAAATTAATTTTGAGGAACAGCAAAGTGTTAATGCATAGTAGAATAAAATTATTGCAACGACGTGGTAATCTCAATTCTTTAACGATAATAGTGATAATAAACAACAAAATCTTACTTTCAGTAATAGTTCTTCGCAAACAATTGTTTCTTGAGTTTGGAGAAAGTGCACATAGAATATTCTGTTAGCATCAGTATTAGAAAGTTCTGTGCCTGTTCAAGGGCAGTGGGCCGCCTTTTCCCATTTGTGTGGAGTATAAATTCATTTCTTTCTGTGTGGAGAATGTCATTCAAACTGACGGGCATGGTGTGAATTGGCCAGGGAGCTGCATTTGCATTGAGCTTGAAGTCAGAGCCCGAATCCCAGGGGCTCTTCTCCAATTGCCTGCCTGTCCCAACCTAGCTTCTCAGACTTTCTGTGTGTGTCTAGAGTGAGAGATTCCCCAGGTGAATTGAGTTATAAAATGTGTGACAACCCAATAGGAAACAAGGCAAAGGTGGCCAAGTCTGTGAATACAACAGGAGCTTCAGGTTCCTCATTGTGCAAGTATTTACTTGAGAAGCGAAGCGAGACAGAGAGTCCCGTGTGTTACTGTGCTCCTCGGATACGGCTGTTGCTTCTGACTGATGGCAGAGGCCGGGAGCTGGACACTGCCTTCAGGTCACCCATATGCGTAGCAGGTTTCCAAGTACCTGGCCATTATCCTTGCCTTCCAGGGTCTAAATTAGTAGGAAACTAGCGTTGGCATCTAGGCAGGTGCTACATATTTTAAGTGTCTGGAATGTTTGCGTATTTAGAAGCGAAATGTTTGGGCTTAGAAAATGGTACTGTTTTATTTGAAATCTGTTCTGTGTAGCTTTCATTGGTTTGCCGACCATTGCTGCTTAAGCAGCACAGGCGCTGTTTGAAGTGAAGCTGGGAGAATTGGCTGTGTAGAGGTCACGGCGTTACAGGTGGGTGGCAGTTCCACATGTCGTGCTCCGTTCCTCACGTTTGCCTGACTCGTACCTTGCCAGCTTCTCCTTGAGAATGGAGTGATCCGCGCTGACCATGCTGTAGAAACTATAGCTTTGGCCCACACTAGGCAGAGTCCATGTTAGTGTGTGGTGTTCTGTTATTATCTTCCATAATCTTCTCACTGTTTTAGGATGATGGAGGTCATTGCAGTCAAACTGATCAACAAATATTTCCCAATAATATTTTTAGTTGGATTTTTTATTAATTACATTGCATTATGTGACACAGATTTATAGGCACTGGGATTCCCCCCAACTCTCCCCAAATCCTCCCCCCATGGTGGATTCCTCCACCTTGCTGCATTACCACAGTTCAAGTTCAATTGAGATTCTTTCATTGCAAGCATATACCAAGCATAGAGTCAAGCATCTTATTGTCCAGTCAAGTTCAACGGCTTCTTAGGTATACCCTCTCTGGTCTGAAGACAGAGCCAGCAGAGTATCATCCCTATCAATTAAAAGCCCCAACATAACATCAGCAACAATTTATAATGTTATGGAATTGATTGACATAGTATGGAGTAACCAATATGTTTTTTTTTAAAGAGTTTTTATTATTATTGGAAAGCTGGATATACAGAGAGGAGGAGAGACAGAGAGGAAGATCTTCCATCCGATGTTTCACTCTCCAAGTGAGCTGCAACGGGCCGGTGCTGCGCCAATCTGAAGCCGGGAACCAGGAACCTCTTCCGGGTCTCCTACACGGGTGCAGGGTCCCAAAGCTTTGGGCCATCCTCGACTGCTTTCCCAGGCCACAAGCAGGGAGCTGGATGGGAAGTGGAGCTGCCGGGACCAGAACCGGGGCCCATATGGGATCCCGGGGCTTTCAAGGCAAGGACTTTAGCCGCTAGGCCACGCCGTCGGGCCCGGAGTAACCAATATGTTAAAAGAAAAAAAAATGCAAGTTCTTAACTACATCCTGTGGCTTCTTTATTGACATTTCAATTATAGTTTATATACAACTGGATTCTATACACCTTAAAATGCCTATAGATTACTGTTTAGCTGTCTCGTGTCTATTTTCATTATAGTATTTAGCATTTTATAGTGTTGAAGCATAATTTTGCTGAACCTGGCTTTTTTTCGGGTTGTCTAGACTGCCTTATAACTCTAAGAAAACATATGTCAACAGTTTAGGTATAGAACAGTTTTAGGAGGGGTGTGCTATATTTAGGAGGGATATTGCTATATTTGAGGTACATTTTAAGTTTACGTTATAATGATCCACTACACAAAGGGTACAAGTAAAAAAAGACAATTATATTTCAGGATGAAAACACGCACGTGCCCAGGTGCTTCTCAGTAATCCGATGAGAAGATATTTGGTGCCAGTAAGATGACCTAACAGGATAATCTCTGCCATCAGTGCCGGCTTCCTGTAATGAGTGCTGGTTCAAGTCCTCCACCTGTGATCCAGCTCCCTGCTAAGAGAAACAGCGGAGGATGCACTGGGTGACTGGGCCCTGCACCCTTGTGGGAAACCGAGGAAGAAGCCCCTGGCTTCCAGCTTCAGATCAGCACAGGTCTGGTTTTCACAGCTGTTTGGGAAATGAGCCAGTGAAAGAAAACCTCTGTGTCTCCTCTCTCTAAAATCGCCTTTTAGAGAAAATAAACAAACAAGCAAATAAATCTTTAAAAAGACATTCAAAATCACTCCTATCAAGTACAATTAAAAATAGTCATCAAATCATTACAACTCTTATAGTGTATAATTATTAGCAAATTGGCCAAGCTTTAAAACGCCGATCGGCAAAACGCGGTATTTGTAGCAGATTTTTTAAGATTGAGGACTAAATCTGATTTTGTGTGCTTGATTCTTTCCTTGGAAGCAGGAAGGAAGAATTAGCACCATTCAGGTGAGAAAATAAGCCCCGGTAATCTTTT
The DNA here is from genome assembly GCF_030435755.1 of Ochotona princeps. Taxonomy (NCBI): domain Eukaryota; kingdom Metazoa; phylum Chordata; class Mammalia; order Lagomorpha; family Ochotonidae; genus Ochotona; species Ochotona princeps. The sequence goes on from NC_080838.1 coordinate 74,477,130, forward strand.
CATGCTTTGCAGAAGAGCGTTTGGGAAAAGCTTCAGGAACTGAAGAGCCAGTGTCAGCCAGTGGAAGGAGGGCAGGGAATCGGCCCCCTCCATGTTGAGCCAGGGAGGTGGCAGAGAGCCGGATGTAGAGAGGGGCCTGCAGGCAAACACTCAGCACCCAAGGGCAGTACATGGTGAAGACTCAGCGTCCTGGGAGCCCGAACTGTGGCTCTCCTCCGTGCCCAGGTTCTGAGCAGCCCTCTCTGGGGTCGTGATCTCTGGAGGTGCAGGGGGACAGCCCAGTTCTGGCGGTTCTGTTGAAATGTTGCTCATGGAGTTGCTGCCATGTTCTGGTTGGCCTGTCTCTGCTCATTGCTCCCTCCTAAGATCGCTCTGGTCTCATTCATTCTCTCTCTCCCCAGCTCTCTCCCCCTCTCTTGGATTTGTCCTTTTTAGTGGCGAGCAACCCTTCCTTTCCTAGGGGAAAGTTCGTGTTTTCTTTGTGGAATAGTCTTCATCCAAATTATACCCCTATGGTGTTAAGTTCTTTCTAGCAGGGAAACTGCTGTGGAAAAGCAGTTCTTTCAAGCAGCACAATTCCCTTAACTTTGCTCTTGAACTGAAGGTGAGATTCCGGAGAGCCCGTTGTAATTTGCAGGGATTTTAAGAGAGCCAAGTCAATGATTGTATTTACATAAATGTTGGAGTGGTACGGAGGCATCCAGTATTCCCTGACAAGGTGGCATCTAACGGCTGTGTAATATTCTTAGGTTTGGATCCACAAGTGACGAGGTGTTAAACTGTTTTCTCTTCTTGGTAGGAATGACATTTAAATAGATTGTCACTTACTTGAGTATTGCACTTCAGAATTATTTTTTCATGCTATGTGTCTGAATAGTTTAAAAGATATTCAAGTGAGCTTTCAGAATTGTGATAAATATGAGTATATACATAATGAGCATGAATGAATTCTCTCCTAATTTTATTGTCATTTCTAACTTTGTATGTACATAGCCCTATACTGTACATATCCATAACCTGAAACTCTTTGTAAAAGAAACGGGTTTGCAGCCATAATTACTGTAGCTTTTGCAACTAGTATAAGGTTCATTATATTATTAAAAGTGATGAAGTCGTTAAATGTTTTTTGCGCTAAGCATCCACATGCTTTCCCTCTATTGGGATGATTCGTGCATATAATCTTTTACATGTGAGTCTTGGTTTTATTTTTTTTTGAAAGATTTGTCTATTTAAAGACAGATTTTACAGAGAGAGAGAGAGACAGGAAGAGCTTCCATCTTTCACTGCCCATATTCCTGCGGTGGTCAGTTGAGATGATTCAAAGCGGGGAGCCAAGAGCTTCTTCCAGGTATCCCAGAGGACTGCTGGTTTCCAAGGCCTTGGGTCACCTTCTGCTGCCTTTCCAGGCTATGAGCAAAGATCTGGCTCAGTGGCAGAGCTGCGAGGTTGGGAATGCTGGGCCGGGATACTGGCGCCTCAGGGTGAGGGGTTATCCTATCGCACCACCACACCAGCCCTGAGGTTTCACATTAAATATGGCGCTTCCGTTCTGCCTCTAGACCAGATGTGCACCTGTAATGTGCCTGCCCGGTGGATAATGATAGATTAAAATGATCAAATAACGAAATCACTATGATGATATTATCACTAATAATGAAATTACTACCTCTATAAACAGTACATACTTGAAAATCAATTGGAAAATGACTGTAGAGCAAAAACCTGTGAAGACTGGTACCACTTCGGTGCGCTCTGAGCTGAAGCTGAGGAAGTGCCACTGGTGTGTAGGGGTGGAGTCGTAATACAGCCATGGGAAATCCCTCACCCACTGTTTTGTTTCTTTAATGGTTCCCAGTGAGTGAACCCTGACAAGAAACACGGGGAGCTTGGCACTGAGCTTTAGCTTACCTACCTAGGTTAGTAACCCGCACCCTGCCGGGAGCCCTGAGTTGTGCCTGCACTTGGCCTTCAGCTGTCTGCTCACATGCGCCCTGAGCGTGGGCCAGGCTTCCGGGGCTGGAGTACCTTCTCCTGGAGGAGGCCAGGTTGTCCTCAGGCTCTGGAAAGTGAAGCGGCAAATGAGAAATCATTTTTTCTCTGTCTCCCTGTCACCTTTTCTTTCAGATAAATTGGTAAAATCAACACAGAAACATTTCTTAAAATAACTAAGCTTTAAGGATTCCCTTAATTTTTTTTCCTTTCCTTAAAAAGTATTTATTTTTTCTTCAGAAACCTGCACACGATAATATTTGCCTCACAAGAAAAATAATTGATATGTTATGGTTTTATTTCTACAGGGAACCTAGCAGCATCTTCGTAAGGGGAAGAATGCACTTTTAAAGATATTTTGGCTGTAGATAATGAGAAAGAATAAAGCAAAAAGAATCCATGAACCATTTGTTTTAAATAGGGATTTATTAATTCAAAATTGACATGATTGGGAAGGAAGTTGACTTAAATTAAATGTTATATTCATTATTTTGAAAAGTTATATTTCTAACATGGAATGCTTATCATAATTTTGGAATTCTTGTTACAATCTATTAATTTTTACAATTCAGAGCTCTTTGGAAATGTAACTTGTAGAAGTTCGGTATGTTAGTGTTCAATGTTAAGAAACTCAAATTTGCACAGAAAATTCAGACCCTTTCCCAAATATTAAACAGTGCATTCCCTTGTGACTGAAAATACATGCATTGTTTGCAAACGGGGGTGGATCCTGAGAGCTGCGTGGATGGGTGGTTTTTGTGGTGTGAACATCCTGTGTGTAAGTCTGAATGAGCTTACTGCTCACCTGGTGCTCCCAGGTTGTGAGCCTGTGTAAGTTACTCTGTTCAGCACTGTGGGGACTGTAACTGCAAAATGTGATGAAAACAGGACAGGTGATGCAGCTGTGTGCGGCATTGGCCTTTAATGGAACCTGCGGAGTGAATGTGAGAAAATGGGGAAGGATCAGACATTACATTAGTGTAGATTTTAAAAAATGTTTATTTATTTGAAAGTCAGTTACATGTATAGTATATATTATATATTATATATAAATGGAGGGGGCAGGGAGAAAGAAAAAGAGAGAGAGAGTGAGAAAGAGAAAGACCTCTCCCAACTGCTGTTTCACTTCTCAGATAGCCAGGGTTAGGTCTGACTGAAGCCAGGAGCCAGGAGCATCATCTGGGTCTCCCACTGGGTGGCAGGAGCCCAGGCACTTGGTCCGCCTCCCCCTGCTCTTCCTAGGCCGTTAGTATGGAGCTGGATTAGAGGTCAGGCAGCCAGTACAAGAACTGGAGCTCACAGAGGATGCTGTTGTCCCAGGTAGCCGCTCAACTCAGTATGTCACAGTGCTGGTCCCAGGATAGTATAGGAACACTAGATATTAAGGCTAAATTAGACTTCATTTTCTTCTCCTTTAAAAAATTGGATATTGTAGCTTTTTTATAAGCTCTTCAAATTTTTAAAACTTTTGAATGTAATGTAGTAACAGCTAGAAACAAACATACTGTATAGCTGGACAACGGTAGTTTCCTGATACCATTGCTCTTTACATTTCTTTGTATTTTGCATTTTTTGATTGTCAAGGTTTATGTGTGTGTGTGTGTGTTGTTGTTGTTGTTGTTAAGAACTAAAACCCGAAGACACACTCACCTTAGGCCCACACAGTGTTGCTGTCTTCGTATTTCATCCCGCAGGAAAGTCTTTGGGGATGGGACCAGCCAAGGAGCTGTCGTCTCTGGCAACAATGCCTTCTGCTGGAATAGCACCTGAAGAACTTGTGTGAGGCTGACTCACAGTGGAGTACACTCTGAAGCAGCATTTAAAAGCACTGAGGGGGTAAATGCGCAAGCCAGTATCTTACTAGCTCATTGTCATTATCAGGTACTGTGTAATCATACACGATTCCTTAAGCTACACTTTCACTCTGGCGTCTTCACAAACACCCGAGGAATGCATCGTGCTACCATGCTGAATGGTTAGGGTGTCAGTGGATATTTTAGCTGTGTCTAAACATTATGGGGCCATTGTCACATAAAGGACCTGGTACTGACAGAACTGTTATGCGCCTTGTGTGTTAGACCTCAGAAATCAGCTTTCATGAAAACATGGCTTCTTGTGGCGGTCGCCTTTAGAAAGGGACAGATGATAAGCTCAGTGGTTGGAGAAGCATGCCTCTCTTTATATAGGTCAAACGTACCTTATTCTTCTCATTTCTACTTGCTGCTTAATAATAAAATGTTAAGGCTCATTTCATCCATCTCTTCAAGTACTGCCACATATCATTTAAAAGAAAATCCCCTGAATGCTAATAGTCCATTATATCTTTAAAAAGAAACCTGTTAATTTTGATCATTAAAGTAATACATATTTAACCCCTGACAAACACCCAGATTATTCCTTTTATTATTAAATAGATGATACTGTGTTTTATTTTTAAAGATTTATTTTATTTTTATTGGAAAGGCGGAAATACAGAGAGGAGAGACAGAGAGGAAGATCTTCTGTCTGATGATTCATTCCCCAAGTGACCACAATGGCTGGAACTGAGCCAATCCGAAGCCAGGAGCCTCTTCCGGGTCTCCCACGAGGGTGCAGGGTCCCAAAGCTTTGGGCCGTCCTCGACTGTCTTCCCAGGCCACAAGCAGGGAGCTGGATGGGAAGTGGAGCTGCCGGGATTAGAACCAGCGCCCATATGGGATCCCGGGGCGTTCAAGGCGAGGACTTTAACCACTACGCCATCGCCCCAGCCCTCATACTGTGTTTTAAGACAATCGGCTGAAGTCCTCGCCTTGAAAACCCCGGGATCCCATATGGGCGCTGGTTCTAATCCCGGCAGCTCCACTTCCCATCCAGCTCCCTGCTTGTGGCCTGGGAAAGCAGTTGAGGACGGCCCAATGCATTGGGACCCTGCACCCGCGTGGGAGACCCGGAAGAGGTTCCTGGTTCCCGGCTTCGGATCGGCGCGCACCGGCCCGTTGCGGCTCACTTGGGGAGTGAATCATCGGACGGAAGATCTTCCTCTCTGTCTCTCCTCCTCTCTGTATATCTGGCTGTAATAAAATGAATAAATCTTAAAAAAAAAAAGATGGTATTTCAATTGATATTTAGAGTTGCAGTCTAAATATTATATATGATTATTTGGTATTTCAAGACAACTCTGGAGTGAATTTAATCTTGCATATCACAAGAAATAATTGTGATTATGGACAGTTACACCAGATGGACTGTATTTGGAAGATACGTTTGGCTTGGGTCTCTGAAAGTTCTGCAGATTGAATTGTTACACTCATGGCTTGACCAAGATAAGCGTATTTCTCATATTCCTCCTTGACAACTGCTCTTGGAATCATGCTTGAAAAGGTGTTTCACCTCCCTCATGAGCACTCTACCACCAGCACAGTTCAGAAGGTTTTTGAAAGACACACTGGCCACCTTGAGTACAAAGACACTTTTCCTCTAGAAAAGCAACGTGGAGTTGTTTATAACCACAAATTCTACACGTGGCAAAAGAGACTTTTAATGGAGTTAAATATATTTTTAACTAAAAAAGAGAACATAGTTTTCCAATATCAATTCTTTGCAAATGCAAGTATAACTCTCACCTGCATTAAGATTTTATAATGAAAACTAGCCAGTGCCTTACTGACTTCTGAAAACCATTTGGAGAACAGTAGTTTATCAGTGGGCAGAGTCTGCGCTGCAAGGGACAGAAGACAAGATGTCAAGGACATCAATTTAAAAACAGCAGAATGTACAGAAGGAGTTCTCTAGCGCCCCAGAGGAGGAGGATCCACTGATGTGAATTTCTAGCTTCTCTGGATGTATATGGAGCGTGCCATCGTATGCTGTCTTCAGTATTTATTGAAAAATGTGCTTTAGAGATTTACTCATTGGTTTTTGCATGCTGAATTTTTGTATGCATCATTTGGAAAAAAAAATGCTGCAGTTGAGTTCCATCCACTTTTCAGAGAGAATGTCATACTGACATTGATTCTTCAGTTTGTCCAGGCTCTCTCTCGACTGTGTCTACAGAGTGCACAACTGAGGTCCAGCTTAATGTTTTCATGTCAGCATAGCTGTGCCGGCACTTCCCCTGTGCAAAACATGGGTTTGCTATGATCATGTCCACCTGACCTACCATGGCCATTTCAAGAGCAGGTATTAAAACAGAGAGAATCACCAGTAACCCTGTTGACTAGTGAAGGACGAGTAATGAATAAGTCACTGAGAGTGGTAAATTGTCTACCCAGTTCATTCATGCATGCTTCATTAAAAAGTACCTTAAGAAACAAAATTTGTTCACAAAATAACAAGAATTTTCTCTTGAAATTATCTATGAAAGCAAAATTTTTGCTGCTTTGTTTTCATAGTACTCTGATTATTTTCAAGATTTTGTTCATTGTCAGTGTGGTTCTTTGACATTAAGTATGCAAGACCTATATAATCTCTTCACCAAAGTATCATAATAAGAAATGAATCACCAACGTTCATATTTTGATGAAACCATTGTATATTCAAAATGGTTTTTAATGATGCTAGTATTTTGGTACAAAGGGAGAAAAGAAGAAGTGTATAGTAATTAGCACCTGTCAGTTGCATTTCACTGCTGTTGAAGATGTGAATGGGACAGTCTGGACAAGCACTGCCACTTCCGGGAGGAGGCGTTGCTGATCAGCAGATGTTTCCAGGAACCTCAGGTCTTTAGGGCACCTGCTCTTAGCATCTCTGCCGAAAACGAAGTTGGAATAGCACTTACAGCACTGTGCTGCCTCTCTGGATTTCCGTAAAAAATTGGAATGAAGAAAAGAAAAGAAAAAGGGGGTGGGTAGAATTGAAGAAAGACTAAAATTAATTTAGTAACAGAGTCACCGCTGACATTGTGGCTTATTTCCTGAAACCATTTCTAAGGGAAAGATGTTTCAGAAAGTTCCTTCTGGGAGAGGATTTTTGAGGAGCCGTGTGAGGTGTCACTTTGGGAGTTGCTACTCGATATGAAGAGTGCTAAGTGGTGCCCTGCAAAATCTCTGTGTACACCTGCCAGAGAGAATTGTGTGTTTAATACACACTGCAATTTAATCCATTTAGACTGTTATTATACTGTGTGACATGGGCTCTGAACATCTTTGTTACTTGAATGGAATTGCTAAACAGACAGAGGAGACTCCATTGTTTTCCAAGTTACACAGCCATGAGAAAATAGAGGCAAAAAGCTCTTAATTATCATATTTCCCTGTTGTAAAAGTGGAGCCCCCACAGAGGTCGCTTTGTAATGCGTGGGACTGTGGGATTATCAAAGACAAGTCTGAAAGATATTTTGAACAAATTTGGAAAACTCAAGGTTGGAACACAAGAATTGGCCTAATAAAATGTCACATCATAAAGGATAAAATGAGATAAATGCAGCCTCCTCATTATGATCGTATTGTTAGTAGGAAGTAAAAAAGCTCATAATTTATTTAAAGGTATAAACTTACAAATACTTAATATTTATTCAAAGTAATTCTGCAGTTACTGTTTGTTAGTTTGTATTTCTAACATACGTAAGCCTTTTCAAGCCTATTTTTGACTCTGTTGTCATCACTGGAAATGAATTTACTCTATATATGTGTTCAGTAAAGTATGACTTCTTCTAACCTTGGGGAATATCTTGTTGCTTGCAGAGTCACCACTAATCTGTTTTAGCTGACACAGTGCAGGTTTTGCACAGTTCCTAAAAGCAGAATATTATTTGAACTATGCATTATGAACATAATGAATAAAACCTTATATTTTTAGTCATATAGATTGACAAAAAATGCTGTACTGGATTAAGATCGATTGGAGTGTAAGCAAAGGGTAATTGACTTAAGATGATACTGGAAATTATTTAATTTTCATGAAAATCATTGATGTATCTTTTAAAATTTTGAGTTCCCAGGCTTCTTTCTTTTGCAAGAGTAGAAGTGTAGGATTTAAAATACTTTGTGAAGGCTTAAGAAGACTTACAGAAATGAAATTTGGCTGAAAATATTAGGTTCTGAAGTTACTACTTTTTTCACATTATTGCATAATGGTAAAAATTAGGTTCTGTTAACTCTGATTTAGTAAATGGGCCACTATTGATATTGAAACCTGTCTCCTAAAAAGTCTGTCTGTGGAAAGGTAATTTGTCAAGAGCCATAGTTTGTTGGAGTTAATTTTAGAGAAGCTCCATCAAGAGCCAGTACATTTCAATTGGGAGGAAATAGTTTGAGGTGGCTCCCTGCAAAATATCTCCATATGAAGAGTTTAAAGTTCATCGAAAATGCACATTATCTTTTAATTTCATTTTGCCATGGCATTTTCGAAGTTCTCTCATATTTCTGCTAGGACTCCATAATTAACAGTGTACTATTTGATCCTAGAGTCTCTGTAATGCAAGGAAATTTACAGACCACTATCACATTTAATTTTGGATACAAGTCTGCAAAATTAGGTCATCAATTAAATAAGGAATATGTGAGGGGATCAGTTTCAATGGAGAGCACCATGTTTGAAATACCAGCACCGAGGAATAGGACAGTCAGTAGACAGATATCGTTTCGATAAGCTTATTTAATGTCAACCCATATACCAAAGCATTGCTAAATCCTGGTAATACTGCATTTTTTTTTTCCCACCAGAGGTGATATTTATATGCTTTTGTAGGGTGAGAAATCTCTCAAAATGTGTAAAATTTCACAAGAATACCAATTATTCTACAGAATGATTTTTTTAAAGAACTGTTACATACAGCTAAAAAGCATTTCAATTGATAGTAACAGAAATTGTGCAGATCGAAATTGAACTCTGCTGTCTTCTGTCCATGCTTCTAAAATGATATAATGGAAAAAGAAAACATGAGGTGACTTTATGGATAATGGAGTGAAAAGATAAGTTTCCCACTGCTTGATAGGATCTACAGGAGGAAGGTTAGTTGAAGTGGTGTAGTACTTGATGCAAAGCCTGGGTTGGACGGCAGCACCACTGGGGTGCATTGTTGTATTTTAAAGTTCTGTGTCTATTCTGGTCCCCTAAGAGCACTTCCCGTTGACCTTTAGGGAAAAGCAGTTCTGCTGGTGTGTTTGTGATGCAGAATCAGCAGGTGAAGGCAGATGCAAAGGCAAATTCTAGAATGAAGTAAACTTTTATGTCTTTGTGTTTGTTTAAAAATGAAGGAAGCCTAGCAAGGGTAAGTAGGGTGAATATGAACACAAGCCAGCTTATTTCAATTAGAACCAGGTCCTTCAACAAGGCGTTTGATACAAAAATGGCTGGAATGGAATTGTTCTAGTAATTGTACAATATGTTGTCTTTTTTTTTCTTGTTAGCTTTGGGCTTTTCTCAGTGGATGCCTTCTGAATTCATACTATGATCCTTAATCTGTTTCAGTTTGTAGAGAAAAATCTCTCATCACTCAACACTATTCATCCCTCCCCGTGAATAATTTTCCCCATATCATTACAAGAGAATCATGTTTTAGCCACAAGTGGTGGGGAGGAGTCCTAAAATTACAGAACTGCATCATGGAAAACAATAAGAATAAAAATACATGCACACAGGAAAGTCTTATCACCCACAGATTTTCAGTAAGATCGAAATGAAAGGAATAGGGATTTTCTTCCAGTTAAAAGCTAAGCGTGTTTGCATGTGCTAATTCTTAAATACTTTTACCAAAACGTGCTTGCTTTGAGTCTTTAGTTTCCGCACTGATTAGAAATAAGAGATATGGTTTTGTTATTTTCTGCTACATGTGCTGATTCATCCTTATATTCCCATAAGAGTGATATTTAGGATCATTTCCCTATAAATCTTTCAATTTTGTGGGCTTTATTTTAATTATTTCTGAATTTGAGTTGATTAAAACCTAAGTATAATGTAATCTCTTCCCACTTGATCTTTTGGAAAAATAATTACATTCTTGTCCGAACTGCATGTTTCCTGTGACCAAAAGATACTAAAATGCTGGCGTGTCTCGGGATAATTCTAAATGGAAGGAACTCAAGGCCACTCTGAACATGTAAATGTTACCTGATGAGAGGTATCAATGCAGCCTTCATCACCATCAGCCTGTATCAGCAACTGAGGAGTAAAATTCATATCATTTTAGACAGAGGGCAACCCTGCCAAATGGGACCCTAAAGCACATATCAGCCAGATAGCTCCATGACGACACGAGTATAGATCACATGTACCTGAAAGTATTCTTTACTTCCATCATGGTGTTTTAACTGAAAACCATGTCAGGTACACTCTGTTTCACGCAGCAGTATCTTTCATGTCTTGAAGGCGTTTGAGATGTCAGCGCATACACCAAGGCATCTTTAAACTAGACCATCTCTTATGTTTGTTGAAGAGTTCTATATTATAAGCTTCCCTTTTGAGAACCGGAGCAGTAGAGGAAAAAGCAAAAAAAACAAAGCAGCATTCTTCCTGAGAATTGCTGTGTGTGTGTTCTCTCTGACTCCCTTAAATGATGACCATTAGGTTTCTCCCTACGCAAGGAAGCAGAGTTGCAAAATTCTGTTACAAATATATTATTTGAACTTCCCATGAGCACAACTCAGTCATCTGAAGTTTTGTGTATTAGTATTTGTAAGTCTGGTTTCAAGAAATGAAATACGTTCCTTCCCTCCAGACTTGAGGGCATTGCAGTATACTCTAACCGTATGCACGCAGTCCAATTGACATCCAGTGCTATTTTGGAGAGCCCCTAAAAGCCTCCGAAATATACAAGAACAATCCAGAAGCAGAACTTTAAGAACTAACACTTAAATAAAATCTTATGCAATAATAAGTAAAAGAGTACTTCTCGGTTAGAGGAGGAAATTTAGAAATTAGTCATATTAATTTTGTCAAATTAAAAAAACCTGGAACATTTTGTTGAAAATTACAATTGAACTGATAGGCAGTCAGTGTTATTTTGATCATACTTGAGAAATATAACCCAAAAATGGCATGCCTGCAGGCCAAGTGGTTCTCACTCTTTCTTTAAATGATACCTAATGACCTTGAAATTTGACTGAAGTCCCAGATAATCATTGGCAAGAAGAGCTGTGTGGCTGAAGATAACCGCCTTTCTGATAACCATGGTTCACTAGAAGCCAGTTATCGATCAAGTTCGTTGTGAAGATTGTCATGCTGGATGGTCACCAAAAATATCTTCGAAAATGACTCCCCAGTGGCGATGGGGAGAGGTGCCGTTCCAGAGAGAGCAACAAAGCAGTTCTTTCCAAGCACTGATGTTTACCTTCAATTTTCTGGCATATCAATCTTGCTTAAAAATTATTTCCTAGAATGGTTTCCCTTCAACCTTTTGTGGTTCATTCTACCCCCCCGGTTTCCAAGAAGTCTACCACAGATCAATACGTGTATTTGGCTTTTAGTGTAATGGAAGCACGCGGACTTGGTGCCGAGTTGAGGCGGTACAAGAATTTAAATCAATACAGTGTGTCTTAATTTCAGCCACTGAATGCTCCTGTTGCTCACGCTTTTCTGCTTTGACTGTATCTCCGCATTTATGTGAGAGAGTAGGAGGTGACTGTTGAAGCAGTGGGCCACTGTGAGCAGGTCAGGTTCAGAAACACACCCACCGGCTGAGTGTTGCCATGGCACAGCCCCTTGCCTTCTGTCTGCCCGCTCCCTGCGCATGCTTCTAGTGGAGCGACAAGGGGATGCTCCCTCGCCACCCAGGGTGGCCACGCAACACCCCTGTCTGTGACGGTGGATAACATCAGTAGTTTGTACCCAAGCTGGCACATTGCCTAACACAGTGTTTGGCGCTCTGACTGTGCAGCTGCCGTGTGTACAGGCACCTGAGAACAAATTTCCCCATCTTAGAAAAGTGTATTTTAGAAAACTAATTTGATTTTGGAAAACAGGAATATTAAGTGGCTGTTGTTTTAATATGTACGTTTTTGGGTTTAACAGTGTGGCAGGATATATTGAGGAAGTTCTTTCTCCGCGATTTCAGGTGTTCAGGAGTCATCTGAGATAGCACCAGTTTGAATTTCTACATTCTATTGGTGTCAATAACTGCCTTATAATTACTGGTGAAAATGGCGTGGAGTGACATCTTCGATATGAGATTTTCGCTCCAATATAGGGATTATGACTCACCAATTTAAACCATGAATGGGAAGACAAAGGATCTCAAGAGGTTCTGTGAACAGTCAACAAGATGTCATTAAACCAACACCAAAAGGTCGCATGTGAGACAGAAACATTTGTTTCAAAAAACTGAAGGTCCGGCTCTGTATTCTACATTAGTTCATTTATCTTCAGCATATTCTTTGAGCTAGTCAACAACAGGAAGTATTAGCCAGGATCCTTATGTGAAAATGAACAGGCTTAAGCTGGGCATGATTGGGTTACCTTTTAGGGTTTTGTTTTCCTTTCCAGAAACTTAAAAGGCAGCTGGGATACGGGCATGGAAGGCTGACAGTGAGTTGGAATCTAAAGAAAAACCACTGGCTTCCGGTATGATGCCCAAAACAGGCTCCGCAAATGACACGTAGGCTTGTTACAATAAACAAGCAAGGATGTTTATTGCAACGATGGTAAACATTTCTCTGTAATAATTTCATTATGCATGTCATAATGGGAAGGTGCTGCAATTTTCAGAGTAAAGTTGTTTTGAAAAGATCTTGACAACACAGAACAAAAATCCTCATCCTTTTTGTGTAGAGTGAATATTACATTTTGGTTGCAGAAAAATTGACTAGGCGCTGTTTGAGAGAGGGGAACTCAACTAGGCAGGAAGTAGCCTAAGGAGAAGCAAAGCAGACACCTGGCTCCATGCGCCATTTTCTTTAGATGGATCCTGTATGAAAAGGCAGGTGCATTGGCAGTGGCTCAAAGAGCATTTTGCGTTTTCTGAAGGTTTTTTTTTTTTGTTGGTGGTGTGGAGGTATTTGATAGAAACAGTCACTTGATTCAGATCAGTATGCTTCAGATTACAGGTTCAATGTACTGTAAGACTTCACACTTGCCTGCTGTGTTGCCACCCTAAAAAATCAGCCCTCTCTCTGGACTGGAATCCTGGCTGTGAGTGGAAGGAGTGTTCAGAGGTGATGCCCTTAGTACTTCCGGGCTGAGCTGGTGAGCTTGTTATGCAGCAGCAGCGGCACTGCTCCTTGGTTGCTGTGTTGGGTAGAGTAATCATTTTAAAACAAACATTTGGGCCCGGCGCAGTGGCCTAGCGGCTAAAGTCCTCGCCTTGAACGCCCCAGGATCCCATATGGGCCCCGGTTCTAATCCCGGCAGCTCCACTTCCCATCCAGCTCCCTACTTGTGGCCTGGGAAAGCAGTCGAGGATGGCCCAAAGCCTTGGGACCCTGCACCTGCGTGGGAGACCTGGAAGAAGTTCCTGGTTCCTGGCTTCGGATCTGCGCATCAGCACCGGCCTTTGCGGCTCACTTGGGGAGTGAATCATCCGATGGAAGATCTTCCTCTCTGTCTCTCCTCCTCTCTGTATATCTGACTTTGTAATGAAAATAAATAAATCTCTAAAAACAAACAAATATTCTCACATAAAACATTTATATTTTCAGCGATGAAGACGTTTTTATCCTGTCAGAAATCAACCCTGTAAGAGAAAACTGCCAGCAATTGCCCAACCTATTTAAAATGGGTGTTTTGTAGCTCTAAGCTGTAGGGAAAAGTCATTCTAGAAGTCCCTGACATTTCCAGCACAATTTTTCTTGCTGGAAGGCATCCTAGTACACATGATTCATCTGCAAACCTATGGGAGATTTCTCACAAGCCCCTCTGTGTTTGCAAGCTCTCACCCCACAGCAGCACCTGCCAGGTTCAGCTGCTGGCTAATATTTATTAAAGATGAAGAGCCCGTGATATCTCTGTGAAACACAGTGTCGTGGAGAGACTGCAGAGCAGCCTCACGGTAGCTGGAGCTGGGAGCAATTATAGGAACTGCGCGTGAAACAGGTGTATTCCTGCCAGAAAGGAGCAGACTTCACTGTGTGCTCCTTAAGATGGGACAGCAGGCAGGGCCCCGCCCATTGCTGGGGACAGCAGGCAGGGCCCCACCCATTGCGGGGGGGGCAGCAGGCAGGGCCCCACCCATTGTGGGGGGGCGGGACAGCCGGCAGGGCCCCGCCCATTGCGGGGGGGCGGGACAGCAGGCAGGGCCCCGCCCATTGCGGGGGCGGGCAGCTGTGGAAATGGCCAGTGCAGGTGTCTTCCTGCAAGTCCCTGTGGGTTATTTCTGAAGTAATTGTCAAACTTACGTCTCTGTTTTTTTGTGTGTGCTTTGTATGTCTGTATGAATGAGCCTTTCTGCTGATTTAGGCAGATGATAAAATGAAAAATGTTTTTTCATTAGTAAATGAAGAAGAAAAAGGATGGTTGGGGAAAAATAAATAAAATGGTTGAAATTTATCACAGTGAATTTTATCTTAGAAAATTCTACTGGATACAAATTTGTATCAGAACACTATTGTTACCTGTTTTTCAAGTAAGTCGTGTTTTCAAATACGTGATCCTCAATTGGTCTATAGGTTTTTTTTTCAAAGGGAAACAAATGATATAAGGTGTGGGGAGGGTGGTTCTAGCCGAGCCCCACTTTTCTCTTAGTGTGTTCAGCACCAGGCCTGCCTTGCAGTGGAGAGCTGTGAGCTGCCCCTGGCTTAGTCCTGCCACTCAGAACAACATTTTATTGACATCATAATAGTTCTTGTGGGATCTCTTGAGCCTGTTTCATTTAATCTGGTACGTGGTGAAATAACAGATCTCCACTCTTGCCATCAAATTGGCTTTATGCTTTCTCAGAACTGATGTGTCAGCTGAAAGGTAGGGGTGTGTGTGTGTGTGTGTGTGTGTGTGTGTATTTCACCAGGGGAGCTGGCTGCTGATCTTTTCTCTAGGTAACCAATCTTTCTCACATTTTAAGATATCAGTAGGATTTGGTGAAGCTTGTACACATTCATCAAAATCAGCATATTCTTTTGGGTTTGTTTAAAAAACAACATGAGCTGAAATTGGGTTAAAAAAAAAGCTTATATGCAAAGAATAAATTACTAAACTTTGGAGAATTAGTTTGAATGTATTTTCCCAAGGTTTTGTTCTTTTTTTCCTGTTAGATTATTTTGTAATGTCTTGGAAAATCATAAAAAGTTTCCAGATGTATGCAGACTAAACAATGCCAAACTGAAAAAAATATGCTCTGTGGATATTGTGTTAGTTTTCTTACTTAACAATCTTCATTCAGCCCTTGACTCTTCCATGACAGTTCAGCTCCAGGATCGTGTGCAGGCTCACAGAGTCGGCTGCTGCCATTTGTGAAGCCACTTCTGTGAGCCCCTCTGTACCAGGGGAAGTAGCCCAGATTGGAACAATGTGTTAGAATGTAGAATACGTGAAAGTCAAAAGTCAAAATAAAGCAACTGAATTTGTTTTCTGGTTCTGTTACAGATGGGTAAATGAATATTTTGGTGATTTGTGGTTTGTTCTTAGAATGCTTTAAGGATCTCTTTAAACCACTATTGGTGTGAATTTGTTTCCTAATTCATCTTTGTGTGCCTGCATACAGACTTAAAGCATTTTTTCATGTAGATTTCAATCTTTTGCTTATGTATTATTTTTTAAAAGATTTGTTAATTTTTATTGGAAAGGCCAATAGAGAGGAGGAGAGACAGAGAGTAAGATCTTTAGTCCGTTGACTCACTTCCCAAGTGTCCCCAGTGGCCGGAGCTGTGTAGATCTGAAGCCAGGAGCCAGGAGCCTCCTCCGGATCTCCCATGTGGATGCAGGGTCCCAAGGCTTTGGGCCATCCTCCATTGCTCTCTCAGGCCACAAGCACGGAGCTGGATGGGAAGTGGGGCCACTGGGACACAAACTGGTGCCCATACGGGATCCTGGTTTGTTGGCCCAGTACAGACAATTACTATGAAGCCTAATGTGAGGGTTCCTGGACAAAGGCTGCCCACTTTCCATACCCACCCTCACACAGCCTGACTTGGAATCAGTAGCTGAGTTGCCCCTTGGGTGAGTTCTCGCTAACTCTTTTTTGCATCAGAAATAAACAGCCTCAGAAAGGGCTAAAAAGAATCATAGGAGAATGTTTCAGGATGAAGAGATCCAGTAGCCACACATAGTGTAGTAGTTCCTTCACCAAATATAGAGTGAATGTTAGCATTTCTTGCAAAAAAAAAAAAAAAAAAAAGAAAGAAAGAAAATGGAAGTTCAGAAGAAATAATGTGTACAGTAAACTTTTACTATAATGATTTACATTTTTGCTTTTTACCTTTTCCCTGTCCTTACTTATTGAATTGAAACTGACTTCTCGCCTGTATCTCCTGTACATGGACTGAGTTTAAATTTATACATAATTCAGTAAGAATTCATTATTTGGTGACTAAGGGAGAGCTGGGTTTTGTTAATGTCACATAGTATGTTAGCATTATGGCCAACTAAATGGTAAAACTCAAATTAATAGAAGTAGTAAATAAAAGTCATGGATGGTATATTTTTGGATGGTATATTTTTACTATGTGTATATATGCGAGCTTTCAAGGTGAAAACATGTAACTCTGAAATTTGAAGAAGTACAGGTGTCTGGGATTTTTTTTTCTAATATTGGCATCTTCAAAAGACATAAGTAGCTGTGCAAGAATGCATTTTTTATTAAATGAACCTTCAAAGTCTTAAGGTGCAAATATATTTTTTTTTTTTGGATCAGTGACAACATCTTTTGCTAAGAGATATTTTTTCTGAGAATGTAACAAATGCCCGTTTGACGAGGTATCTGTTACCTAAAATGAAATCAGACTTCTCTAGTGTTTTCTCTTAGGAAGGTGCACATTATCATATCATTGAAAGATTTTCCATGTTGGAAAAAATATATTATTTAAATGTTTAGGCAGCTGTGAAGCTTTTCATATATAATTGATTTCAAAATATTTGAGGTCCCAGGTCTGGATACTTGATATAGGCACCAAAATATTTATACAGCCAAAGAGATTAAGGGAAGTGGCCCAGTATATCACAAATATTTATCTGGCACTGTCTGTAAGCTACTGTGACCCACATTTCTTTTCACAGATTATTATAAAATGAATTTCATCTTCTTTTTCTGAGGGCCCAGAATTGACTTGAACAAATCAAATGCTAAATGTAGCAATGGAGAAACCAAGGTGTGCCCCATGTGGCCATTGGCAGGGTGGCTACTGATGAACAAGGTATTTAGAAACTAAGGCGGTGGATGGAGACATCAGCAGAATATGATTTCTGCTTTGAGCTGGTTTTATCTTTTAAGATAACTGCTTTTTTTTTCTTGGTGTAAATTTTCGTATTTAAATCAAGTAACCTTCTGATGATGAACAGGTCCAATAAGCTGGCCATGGCGAGTCGTGGTCCATTTGGTTTTTGAACTCCTCATAATAATCCTCCTGATGATACACACAAGCATGCACACATGTTATTTATGCACATATAACACATACATATAAATATACATACATATACACAGGCATGGACATCTACACCCATATAAATACACAAACATACATATGCATACACACATATACACATATGCATGCATATCTACATATACAGAAATATATACACACATATATATAAATATTTGAATTTCTGCTTTAATGAGTTAGATGTAAAATTGTGTAGGAAGATGCATTTTCAAGCGCCAACCTATTCCTAAACTTGTCATTCAGAGTTTGAAACTTGGTACACTCCAAGAAAAGGTTTAGAGCGTGTAATCAACTTTCTGAAACATTTGATGACTCTAATTTTTATTCCCTAGCCAAGCATGTATTTAACATCTAAAAAGGGATAAATGTCCCCAAAGCAGGTGCTGTTTGGAAACTCTACAACTCAGCAACTTAGCATTCTGTCCCTGAATAATGAAGCAAGTGACCTTAAGTTAAAATGTCTTGGATGAGGTACCTATTTTTGACATTATATTGACTATTTTTTTAAAAAATATAATGTTTTCCTATTAATGTCTATGCTTTTTAATCAAGTAAAATAATTTTGGTTGTCATATTCCAATTTAGCAGATCTAAAAATACCACTTGAAAGAGAAGCGAAACATGCAGAGAACATCTTTGAATATAATCAGTAATTTTAAAGAATTTTAAATAACATTGTGACCTGACAGAGACTATATTTTACAAGTATTTTTGTCTCACGGTGTGAATGAATCGCTAATTGCCTTTGTGTGATGAGTTGAAATGGGTCCTTTCTTCCTTGTCACTGCCGGAGACATCTCGCCTCCTGCTTCTTAAGGAGGTCGGGCTCAGGCCTCTCTTTGAATCCTAAATGAGATTTGTCAGTCAAGCGTAGCAAAATCTAATCTCACCCAAAGAAAAAGAAGAAAAGGGACCAGAAAATGATCTGATTTTCCGATTTCATGGCCAAGGTTAGCCCGGGAAGTGATGAAAGTGCCATTTAAAGTCCATAACTAAGGTGGTATGCCAAACCTTGCAGTAATAACGGATAAACCGTGTGGAAAGATCTCGCTTTAACAATTTTACAGTTGCTAAGTGTGAAAATTGTAATGTGGTCAAGCTCCAGGACTCCATTGCAGTAGGTCCAAAGAACTGGAACAATGCTCAACTGGAAAGCATTTTCAGTTCCTGTAAGTCTTAAATACTGATGAGGTGCGCGTCTGCCCCGGTTGTTGGGACGGCGGTGTTGCTCGCGTGCACAACAGCTTCATTAGTGATGTGAGTGTCTTGTTTTCCCTCTGCGCTGAAGGAGAGCGGCAATTCTGAGCAGACAGGTAGAGATGCAAACCCAGCGAGCCTCATGTCTAGTATTGACTTGAACTAGGTTGTAGCAAAAACACAAATTACTGAAGTAGGATTGCAAATGCAGACTTGATAAATATTTTTCTAAAAATCTTAACATCTGGAACATCAGCTTCTGGTGCTCTGAATAACCTTAAACTACCTGGGGTGTCTGCAGTATGGAGTCCGAAACGAAAGGCATTGTAACTGTTCATTGTAAGCACTGAGCGATATAACCCAGGGTGGGCAAAAAGGAGGATGGAGTTATTCAGCTTGACAGTTGGCGTTGTATGTGCAACAAAAATATGGTCAAACTTTTCCTGTATTGGAATGATTATTGGGAAATATCTCAACAGTGCGTGGCTGATGTACTAACGTTCACTCAATTATGTCTCCTTTTCCTTAAGTTACTTACGTTTCAGTTCAGTAAGCCAAAGAAAAGCGAGACATTTGTGATGAATTTTATTACGTATTAGTTACAGTAAATACATTCTCTTCCTTACGCTTTAAGTATAAGAATTGGTTTGGGCCAGTTTGTTTTAAATGGCAAATATTCTTAAATTATGACATTTGTGAAATAATGAAAACGATGTACAAGAATGAACTAATGTCTCATAGTTGATTATTGTTCAGAACCCTCGTCTATGTCGCTGTGGTCTTTCTGCTTTTTACTTGTTGAACATTATGGATCATGGTGCATTAAGCCTTTGAATACAAAAGTAAGTAGAAATTGTTTTAATTGAAAAAATTAAAGAAGAGGATGAAAGACAATTATTAAAGGATGGAAGGGAATATTATCTTAGAATTTGAAGTATGAAACACATAAAATTTGCAAACTTTGTAATAACACCATTTTTTAAAAGAAGTAATGATTATATGCTGACTCAAAGGATTCTAAAATGCTGCAGTATAGTTTTGTAAATAAATCTACAGCATGCTTGTAGGAGTTTGCACACCATCATTCAGAGATGCCTCAGGAGGATGATGTCATCAGGACAGGCTGGGACTCGATGTCTGCCCTGTGTAAGGGAAGGATCTTCCTATATCCCAGTTTGGGTGCACAGGACTCTTTAAACCTAACAGCCGTTTTGGGGTATAAAGATGACTCCAAGCAAGGAAACTAGCCCTGGCAGAGTTTAAGATTGCTGGTTTCCTTTTTGTTAAGTCATGTCTAAAGTAAAGATTTCTTTTTGTTTATTTTAATTTCAATTTTTAATTAGTTTTAACAGATTCAGTGTGGTTTGTAGATTTAATTAAAAACATAACGGTATTTTCTTCCTCTCTTCTGGCTGGCCTCCTTTCATCTCTCTCTCTCTCTTTCTCTTATTTACTGTAACTTAGTTTCAGCTTAAGGGGCTGCCTACACACTGTGATGTGCATATTCATAATAAAGAACTCTGAGCGAGCAAGCATTTGGCATAGTGTTTAAGACACCACTTTTAACTGGAGTGCCTGTGGTGCTAGTCCTGTCTACTCCTGTCTCCACTTCCTTCTAATGCACACCCTGGCAGGTGGCAGGTGATGGCTCTAGTGCTTTAGTCCCTGCCACCCAAATGGGTAACCTGTATTGAGTTCCAGTTTCTTGGCTTCCAGCCCAGACCCAGCTATGATTAGCATGCACGTGGGGAGTGAACCAGTAGATTACAGCTCTCTCGTGCTCTCTCTCTCTGTATTTCTAGGAAGCATTTTTTTTTTTGAAAAAGTATAAACTGAAAAGAGAAAGTTCTTAGAACATTTGAAATGACTCATTCTTTTCTGGTTTGAATTCCAATGAGTTTAATTTTCATTATGCTTCAAACACACAATAAAGTGTTAAATATTAGAAGCTTTGCCTATATTAACATTCTTTTTGATTTGTCA
Organism: Ochotona princeps; assembly: GCF_030435755.1. Lineage (NCBI taxonomy): Eukaryota > Metazoa > Chordata > Mammalia > Lagomorpha > Ochotonidae > Ochotona > Ochotona princeps. The sequence goes on from NC_080838.1 coordinate 74,497,742, forward strand.
TCAATCCCGCAACTGGTCCTTTCTGTCTATAATCATGAATTTGAAGGCAGAATGCTATTTAGAATTGTTCAAGTTTTTGCCTACTGGTAATGAATTTCTGATTTGCTTCTCTGAAAATCACCCTGATAGCTTGAGAGCATTTTAGCTGATCGTATAATTCCAGGTTGTCAGTTATATTCAACCAGGACTTCATTCTGCTGTCTTCCACAATTTCTGTGGGGAATTTACTCATGAGTCTGCTTTTTCTCACTTGGATATTATCTGACAAACTTCAGATTTTTTTTTAAGTTGTTACCTTTCTACACTTTTGCTAGGTGGCTATGTTAAGAGCTGTGAAAGGTCAGCTCTGTTTGCTCTTCTTGCAAGCAGACTGCTTGCTACAGTTTTAGATGCTGGCAAAAGACAGTGTGTTCCTAGATCCAAGACTGTTTTTCATGGCCAGGTAATTACTATTTGTGCCAGGTCCTTGAGCCCAGATACCTACATAGTGATGAGAATGGGAAGTGTGACACTTGCTCACACAGAGAGCTTCATTTCAAGTGAGAGATCTTGAGTTTAGAGAACATGAGAGCTGATGGTGTTAGGTTTTTTACCGGAGAGGGTACAGAAACCTAATTTTGGCTCCAAGTCACTATCTTTGTTACCTGAGACTGTGTGCTTTTCACACATCTTCATGAAAATATCCCACAACAAAGCCAGACAGTGCATCTGCTTCTAAGCCACGTAGAATTCCAGAGCATCTCTCAAGTGTATTGTTTTATGTTTTGTATTTTTCTGCTTGGAATTAGTAGAATTTCTTGCATTTGTGATTTCAGATCTGTCATCCAGTTTGGAAAGTTGTGAGTTGTTGTGTTATTAAACAGTAATTCTGACTTATGGTATCTCTATTTCTCTGGCTTTGGTGAGGAGCAATTTAATACTTGACAGTTCATGACCTTTGTGTCATACCTTGTCTTCCACATTTACCATCACTCTATTTTTCTGTATTTCATTCTGGAATCTTTTCTCCTGTATTCTAGATCATTAAATCTTTCTTTTACTTTGTCTAATCTGATGTTAACCCATCCATGGAATAGAAATCTAGATTTTGTTATACTTTGAAATATTTATTTTTCTAATTTGTGAAAAAATATTCTTATATTGTTCCCATTGAACAGTTATTTTAAAATAACTGTAATCTGAGCATTTGCTATCACTATTGGTAATTCTAACACAGTATTCACTTGTCAGTTACTATTGATTGATACTCTTGTTTAAAATATTTATGTATGTATTAGAGAGAGAGAGATGAGATGAGAGAGAGGATATCGATCGATCTACTGCTGGTTCATTTCCAAGGTGGTCACCACAGGTGATTCTAGACCTGACTCTGAAGGCTGAAGACGGCAGCCAGAACCTTCTTTGTGTCCCACTTGTGGCAGGGGCCCAAGTGCTTGAGTCGTCTTCCATTGCTTTCCAAAAGCATCAATAGGGAGATGGGTCAGAAGAAGAGCACAATTTGAACAGGCAATCTGACATGGATATGCATAGTTACAAGCTATGGCTTAACTTGCTGTCCCATAAGAGTGGTCCCGGTTGCTGGTTTTTTTTTTTTTCCAACATTATTCTCCATCATAGTGTAGTAATTTTTGATACTAAGTTGTATCATTGGAAAGTTACGTCTGTATTTGACATAAAACCATTTTTTTCTTTTACCAATGAGCCTGATTGCTGGTAATCCAGGATCATCTCAATCCATTTTCAGAAACTGTAATAATCTGAAACCAAATAGGATGGTGTATGAGATGATATCCGGGTTTATCTGGACTGCAGCCTTTCAGGGACACTTCACAATGCATATATTCACCCTGGATCCTAGCCCCATTTCTTGGTGACCATACATGTCAGTCTATCTTTCCTGCATAAAACAAAACAAAACAAAACAAAAGCTTAACATTTCATTTTGGGAATAAATAATATATGGACGGTCCCCTACATACATCAGGCAAATGTTTTCAAGTATTTTCTTCTGCTTTTCTGAGTGTCTCAGGATTAAGAAGGGAAGGGAGGGAGAGATGAGGGGTGGAGAAAGGAAGGTTGGCAGAGAGAAAGCTTGAATTAAGTATTTCCTCCTAACCAAAGTAGGGAGCTTGAGAATTTGTTTAAAAAAAAAGTATTTATTGATTTGAACGGTGGAGAAACAGATGTAAAGAGATCTTTTGCCAGCTGGGTTAATGTCCCCGTGCACTCTCCAGGGCTGGGTTAGGCGTGCCAGCCAACTAGAACTGTAGTTGTGCCTCCCATCTCAGGGGCAGGGACTTCAGCTATTACCTATTACACCCCTTTGCCCCCACCCCATCTGTGTGTGTATTATCACAAAACAGGAATTGAGACCATAGATGGGATTTGAACGCAAGCACACTGATAAGGGATGCAGGCATTCCAGGCAGCATCTTAACCTCTGGGCTAAATACCCACCAATGAGGGTGATGGTAAGTTCTGTTTGTATTTTTTTAAAGGCAAGTGAAGTGGCTTAATCAGAATATGCATGTACTGTTAACACCACAAAGAAACATAAAAGTATTAATGGGTTATGGACTATTCTAATTGAATATGTCAGAAACTAGTCAATAGGTATTGACTAGCTTTTGTAAAGACAGTCCTCCTGTCTTGTTTGCTCATTTATATTACCTACTTGCCTTTTTTATCATCACCGAAGTGACAGCAGTAAAATCCTTCTTTTTTTCACTTGATTTTGAATCTTCATTGTCTTACCCATTTGATGCATAGGTAACAGAAGTCCACAGGGGTTAGAAAGCCAGGTTCATCCAAAACTGCCTCTGTCCATGCCATCTGTCTTCTCCTGCATGTGTGAGGTGCTCCTCTTTCTCCGTTAAACACACACACGCACACACAACACCCCCACACTGAGCCCTTCCTCTCGTCTCAGCACTAATTCATCACACCAGGCATTTGCAAGCATCTGTTATTACAGTTTTCACGGCGGTGAACACTATATTTAAGGTTGCAGTGACACTTCCATTACAGAATTGTTGCTTCTAGTCACATGGGGACTTATGAATGATTATTATGTTAGGGAAGAGGTTGAACTTTTCAGTAAATATATTATGCACATCGGTTACTTTGCAAGTGGTGCCAGGATGGTTTTAGTTGCTTTGAATTAATAAAAAGAAATAAAATAAAAGTGTTACCCCTTAGAAAATAACATGTCTTCCTTTAACTGCGATTTTGGTTGTTTTAAATAATATGCAACCATTTATGTCTGTCATAAGATTTTGAAAGTCATTACTATTCAAGTTATTAGAGCGTTATTGTGTAAAAAGTCCACTTGCTCAATTTGAACAAAATTAGAAAACTGGAGTATAAATTACTGTTATGAATCAATGGACAGTTGCTAAAATATCTGATTGTCTCACTTTTGATATTCAATTACAGAGAAAGACGAACTATTTGAACACAAATAAGAGTCATTAGAAACTTAGATTAGCAGATACCTGGGAAAGCTATTTATATTGGTCATTGTGTGACATCACACTGTGAAAAAAACACGGAGAATTCCACCCATATCCATTAATCAAGTACTCTAAAATATTTGCAGAGCTGGGAGCAGATGCAGCGGACAGATTCACTGTCTGGAATGCCCACATTCTCTGCTCACAAGCCTGGTTTGAACCCTGGTTCCTGCATTTGTGTTAGTGAGCATTGTGGATGGCAACACAGGATGGCTCAGGTACGAGATCCTGTTGAAATCCTCCGATTCTGAGTTTGGCCTGGGCCAGCTGTGACTGTTGGCAGGCATTTGGGCCGCCAATCAGAGATGCACCATTTCTCTCCCTCTCTCTGCTCTTTCTCTGTCTCTGTCTCTGTCTCTGTCTGGGACCAGCATTGTCAAATAGTAGATGAAGCTGCTGCGTGTGATGCTGAAATTCCCTACAGGCACCTGAGAAAGTCTCGGCCACTCCACTCCTAATGCAGCTCCCTCCTAAGGTGTCTGTGAAGGCAACTGTCCAACCCCCTACTGATGAGCCTCTGAAAGCTCCTTAAGGATGTGTTTGAGCCCCAGCACCCAAGTGGAGACCTGGAAGAAGCTCCTGAGTCGATGTGGCTCGTCTCTGGCTGTTGTGGCCTGTGAATCAGTGAATGGTAGTATTCTCTCTCTCTCTTCTTTAACTCTGCCTTTCAGATAAATAATTTCTTACATTTTTTCTCTGCCTTTCAAATAAAATAGAAAACATTGAAGATTATATCTTGTGTTCTATTCAGAAAATATGAATAAAGATCATAAATATTTGTTTTAATGAGAGACCAGGATAGCTTTAATTTTATTACTAATATTACCCTTTGCTATGAATATTGTACACCAAATATGGCAGTCAGAAGTTAGCAGCACTTTGCTGCCACACTCTCAATGCCTGATGATGTATTTATAAAAGTAATTAATTTCAAGATAAGGGAGAAAGCAGAGAGGCGTAGTGGAAGTATGAGTAATGCTCTAAAAACCCAGCTTGATAGAAGGAGTATTTTCTGCTATTCCACAGCACTGGGAAAAGATGATAGCTCATCACAACCTATTATGTATTTATGAATAACTACAAGGGAGGAGCTCAAAGGCTTCAATCATAAATGATAAGGAGATGGAAACGCAAATTACTGTGAATTGAACAGAGCAAAACTTTATATCTTGAAATGTCACCGTGCGTGCTATAAATATGTTGAGTTTGCATGCCAGTAACAATTTTTAAAATCCTGCCAAATACACAAATGAATTAATAAAATAAATATTTTCTTAGTATTACAGTGAAATATTAAGATAACAAATAAGGTTCTTACTTTTGTTTCACACGGAGGTCAAAACATACAGACACCTGAGCCACCTCTGCCTGAGTGGCTATTTGTTTGCGTATTGGCTTCCTGCTTTTAAGCTACAAGTCAGAATGGAGCAGATCTGGGAGAGACCCAGTGACGTGGTGGGCTAAAAATACCTGATTTGTCGGTCATGTTTTTACAGATTCCTGCTTTAGAGTAGTTGGAATATGGTTGATGGTGGAAGCTGTCATTCCTGACATGCTGCATACTTGGCTAATCTGCGTTTGTTAAATACACACATATGGCCAACTGAGATTGGAGTACTGTTCTGTGTTGCCAGTAGGATCACCTCTTAGCAAACTGAGTCAAGGCCTGTGTAAACTTCCAATGGGTCCTAAGAGGTTGCTAATGTATGCATGCCATGTGTGTAATTTCTTCTGCCACTTACAAAGCTATCCAATATTCAAAGTATTTCACAATTTTTATTTTCACTGTATTTTTACTAATACCCAGTTAGTCTTGGGTCTAGAATTCATTATATGTCAGTTTCATTAATGTCCTAATTTTTTGGTGGCAGTAGTTCCAAGAGCCTGTTTTCCCTTCCAGCCTTCCAGTTCTATGGAAATGACTGAGAAAATTTCATGTAATATCTTAGAAACACCACCACTCAGGACTTGGCATCATGTGTTGCTTTGAGGTTTCTCTTCTGAGAGATAGTAGTCCAGTTATGTCAACATACAGGCTTCACAGTGCTTTAAGCAGAAGCCGCTTTAGAGAGCCACTTTGTTGGGCAGGATTTTGGAACCTGCCAGGAGGAGCCTGGATGAGTCACCGTTGGTGAAGTGATGCCCCATGAGGTCTGCCACAAGATGATAAAGTGTTTCTCACAGTTGATCTTTATGCTATTGTCTGTCTAAATATCATTTGAGAAGCAATGCAGATCTGAGATTCAGGAGAAGAATAATTGCATATATCCTAACAAATATAAATTAAAGTGGATGTCAGACGGGGAAGAAGGACGACATGAAGGGAGAAGAGGAGATGGAAATGTGGCTGTATTTTCCTGGGTGTCACAGATTCAGGTTGTCCTCCTGTCTTTCCTTTGTTCAAATATATTCCTTTCCTTGGATTAGAGAGAAATTCATGGCCAGAAGTGACTAATACTTGTAAAAGCAGTGCTGTGTAACACAACAGCTGATGCGTGGTTTCAGAGTTGAGTGTGGGAATGCGGGGAGCTCACACTGTGAAAGGGAGGGTGAAGGGAAGAAGACAACGCTGAAAAAATAAGACATCTGAGACAGGAAATTAGGGTAAGGACACTTGGCTGTCCTGCAGCGTGGCTGTCTGCAAGCATGGATAAAACGAGCCAGGTGTTATATAAGTTCCTAGAAGTTTTAAATCATGACACGATTTGAGGTGTGACCGGAAACTTGCCGTATTACTTCATTTTTGGTGAGCATCCTTTCAACTGTTTCTCTCCTTTACAATATAAACATTAACTCTTTTCCTTTTTTCTTTTACTGTAGTTTTTTTCTGTTTTGAAAATATGAAATACCTTTCAAACACTTACAGAAAACATATTGTCGGGGCACCGTGCTTGGGGGAAAATAAACGGTTCAAGGAGGGAAAATGATGACTTATTGAATCAGAGTATTTCTTGGGACAAAGGTGGGCGGCAGATCTTACTGTTCATGGAAAACATGCAACTTGATTCTTGTGAAAAGATATGTTTTAATGTTGATATTTCTTTACTTTAAAAGAAACCGCTTTTGGGGGCCAGTGCAATCACTCAGCTGGCAAATCCTCCACCTCTAAGCGCTACATCCCAAATGGTTACTACTTCGTGTCCTAGCTGCTCTACTTCCCATCCAGGTCCCTGCTTGTGACCTGGGAAAGCAGTGGAAGATGGACCAAAGCCTTGGGACGCTGTACCCATGTGGGAGACCTAGAAGAGCTCCTGGCTTCTGGTCATACCAGCTCAGCTTCAGTCGTTGCGGTCGTTTGGGGAGTGAACCAGGGGATGGGCGTCTTTGTCTCTGTTTTTCATTCTCTCTGTAAATCTACCTTTCCAAGAAAAAAAAAAAACTTTAAAAAGTATAGCTTTTCAAAATACTTTTCAGATTCCAAGAATATGTTTTTGGTCAGTACGGTGACATTTCTTACACATTTCTTGTTTTATTATTCATTTGATATCATTCATGATCAACTTTTATACATTCTTGACATTGTTTTATTGTGCTTAATTTCATGTATGGTGCTGACTCCATCAGTATCTGTGTCCTGTCAACAGAGAATTTCATTCATGGTACATAGTTTTATTCTATTTTTTCTTTAAAATATATATATATATCTATATTTGGAGAAGGCAGTGACCGCTGGGCCAGGACATGCCCCCTGACCCTAAGGTGGTGGTGGTGTTGGGGTGGTGTTGGGGTTTCTTGCATATGCTCAGGGGAGTAGATATGGGGACTTATTGAAGTGGGAGTGGCTGAGGGCATGTTCGGTAGGGAATAATAACTTCTAGGGGATTCCATGGATCCAGCCACTGCACTTGCTGACAGTTGAGAGGGAAACCAGAAGGCATGTCTGGGTCAGGCCAAGGCACGTGCCTTTATGCGAGACCTGGGATGGGCTGAACAGCACTGTCTATCGCCTACTGTCATACACAGAAGCTGAGACTGGTAGGGTGTCTGGTTGGGCTGGGCCATAGTAGCCACCCGCAACTGTTGGAATAGGCAGTGGACCACAAAACACATTCCACAGAACCTACCAGAATGTGCGAGAACCGGGGACACTGGGATGACATGGCGTGGCCAGTCCCCATCCCCGGGTACTGAGGTGGTTGGGAGGCTGGGTGCGGCCTCTCCCCTATCTCCCCACCCCCACCCCAGATACAGAAAGAAGAAAAAGAAAATTTGAAAATACTGGTCTCATTCACTTTCGCCTAATCATAAAGCTTTCCCACATGAATGAATTATGTAAACATCATCCAAAATAAAATTAAAATTTATATAAAATCACTCAGGTAAATCCACGGATCACTCTTCCCCACATCTGGGTCTCTAATGTATCATCAGATGACCGTCCCCTCAGCGTGGGTGCTGATGTAATTTGACAGCAACGAGTGGCCCCCTCTGCTTCACTCCCTGGGGTCCGAGGAAAAAATAATCATTTGAAACATATCCCACTCACCTTCCTCCACTGACCTTCCCCACCCTAATCGGAGACCCGTGTGGGCATGCGTCCCTCTCAGCTATGTAGACATGTTAAAAATAATGTTGATGGTATGATGGAGCTTTCAGTTGACTGGGATAATACTCTGCTAGCTCTGTCTTCAGAGAGGGTATACCTAAGAAGACGTTGAACTTGACTGGACAATAAGATGCTGGACTCTATGTTTGGTGTATGCTTGCAATGGGGGAATCTCAACTGAACTTGAGCTGTGGTTATGCAACAAGGTGGAGGAATCCACCATGGTGGGAGGGTTTGGGCAGGGGTGGGAGAACCCAAGTATCTATGTAACTGTGTCACATAATACAATGTAATTAATGAAGTTAAATAATAATAAAAAAATGGCAAGGGAAAAAAAATAAATCAACAGGGAATGACATTATGCCTATATTTCTGTATCCCATTTCCATAATTAACATGAATTATGTTTGTCTTACCCAGACAATGTCTGTGCCTCCTTTATATCATTTGACCCATAGAAGATTAATAGTTCCTTAATATTGCGTTCAAACACATGTTTGCTCTGTCTACCACGTCCTCTTCTTTATGGTTCTTCTTTTAGTAATTTTCACCATTTTTAAAGAATCCTCCAGCACAGAGTTTAATACTTATTTTTGGGAAGGATAATGATGGAGTAGGATGAAATAGGTAAATTCCATTTAATTAAAAGCTGTTACAGCTACAGTCTTGCTTATTCTCCTGAGAGGAGAATGAACTTGCTGTCTCTTCGTAGACATGGGGTGCTTCCACCATGCATAAACATCTGGAAGGAGTAGCAAGAGATGCTCCATGGTGAATGTATATGCACACCTTCTGCCCTCTGTTCAGGCGTACAAGCCTGTTTGTGCTTGTCTCGTGTTTCTGCAGTCATGCTATCCGTCATACATACATATTACTAAGCTATTTTTATATTATTATTTGTATGTTCAGCCCTTGTCATCTCTTGGCGGGGGAAGGGTCCCAATGCGAACTAAATCTGTTTTAAAATACATTGTCCAGAGCAGGTTTGCTCCCCAGTTTTCTGTCTTGTGGTTGCATTACTTTTACCTTTGGTGGAAGGTTTTTTTTTTTTTTTCTTTGAAAGGCAGATTTACAGAGAGGAGAGACGGATCCTCCATCCACTGGTTTACTCCCCAAGGCACGATAGCTGGAGTGGAGTTGATGCAAAGCTCGGAGCTTCCTCCAGGCCCCCCTGGAGTTGCAGGGTCTCAAGCCTTTGAGCCATCCTTTCTCTCTTCCCAGGCCAGAAGCTGGGAGTGGCTGAGAAGTGCTGCAGCCAGGGCATAAATTGACACCCATATGAGATGCTGGAACTTGTAGGTAGGGGATTTGCCAACTGAGCCACGGCACTGGCCCTGCCATGTTGTTTCTTCCATGCATGCTTGCTGAGCATGTTCATGTCCATGTTCATATCCGAGAGCAATGCTGAGAAGTGTTTTTCCCTGGCTATCATGGGCCCATCTAATCCTCAAGAATCCTATGATTAGGAATGGAGAATGGACCTGGAGTTGGTTATCTGTTTTTTATTCTATCTACAATCTCTCTCTCTCTCTCCTTCCTTCCTTCCTTCCTTCTTTTACTTTCCTTTACAACTTCTAAAACTTGTAGTGAGTGCATCTTATAGGCCAGGCTCCTCAGTGCATCACCTTTCTCATATCATATAATGAATGCTTGTTATATTAGCGGGCTAACAGACGGGGAGTATGATTGTTGACTCTCTTAAGTATAATCTTTCTTATATAGAGCTCTGTGTTGGGCTACAAAGGAAGTAGGTTGTTGCGGTATTCTACTTCTCACCGAGCCTCCCGGTGCTGTGTCTGGGAAACAGTGGAAGATGGCCCAAGTCTCTGGGCCATCAAATGGGAGTCTGAATGGGAGTTTGCAGCGTTGGCTTGGCCTAGGCTGGTGCATTGTGGCCGTTTGGTGGGTAAACCAGTGGAAGCTCTTTCTTGCTCACTCTCTTTCAATCTTTCTTGTCTCTCTGTAACTCTGTTTCTCAAATAAATAAATAAGTCTTTAAAAAATGTACAATTATAAGCAAAATTGCTTGTTACTTTTATCAGTTATTTGTTAATGCATAGCTTTGAGTGATACTCTCATTATTAAAAAGGTAGTGTTTTTAAGAGATTTCTTTTGTTTGTTCATGTTGAAATTTTCCTCAAACTTAGGAACACGGAATTGATTTTGGTGATCATCAAATGTTGATTTCATTTACTTTAACCACAAATCAATGCTCCTACTCTGGGCCCTCTTGTGTTTAAATTCTTTGTTACTCAAAAGGCATTCAGATTTTTCTCAGGTCTGAAATACGGATACCAAGGGCCTGTTTAATAAGAGTGACTACAGATCAGGTCCTCCTGGCAGATTAAAAGGGATTATTTTCTTTAAATTAGCGGTTAAAATGAGGAAATTATGAGAGCAGTATTTAAGAAATGCCTGCACAGTGCGAGTTGGATGGATATGCTTGTGAATATGAATCTCTTGGTGCTTTGTAGAAAATCAGAAACATCTGAGGTGATTATTTTTAATATCCAGAAATCTGTTATTGAAGGTAAAGAACAGTATGAGAAAAATACATTAATCTGCCATTTCTGATAGGTGTGTTTAATAGAAGTTGCATCAGAAATGTTTTGTGTGTTTTTATTGTTTTTAAGCTCTATTTTGTAAGATTTGGGCTATGTGTGAAAACTTTCAACTATTTTAATATTTCATTAAAATGAACAGGTTGACTATTAAGGAGGAAATTGGTGATTTGCACTAGAATTCCCAATGCAATGCAGAGCTTTCTATTCCTGATACATGAGACAGGTTCAGAACTGGCTTTATTTTTGGCTGACTCTGAATTACTTTGAGCTTCTAAGTATGCCAAATATATGAAAACAATTATAAATCATGCACTGAACTTTTGTAGATATTTATTCTGAGTCTTTTTTTTTAAATCTGGGAATATATTCTGAGGGGAAAATAGGATTCTCTCACAGGGTTTGCATAAGTTTTGGGATTAAATGCCAGAGTAAAAAGGTGTAGTTAACTTTTGCTGTTTGAAAAACTTGATTTTTTTCTATGTCATATGAATTTTACGCGATGTTTCTCACCCATCACACATTTATGTCTTAACTGCAAGTCTGGTGGACATTAGTTTTATTGCTTAACTTAGCGATGATAATGTTGCAATTTAGATGTGAATAGATGCTCAGTTGAATTGCAAAAAAAATGTCTATTGGAAAATAAGTGTTCTGTATCCCATTTTCTTATAACTGAAAAATGAATTTTGGTTCAGTACCTTCTGTTATTTCTACCACAGGGAAAATATGGGTATTCACCATCTCTTTCCTGTGAGAAATATGTTCCAATTTTTGGATCCCAAGAGTTTTATGGAAAATTTGTCCCTTTAAGTCATAGCCTGACCCAATTAAAATATGAAAGTGATTAATTCACCTACCATTTAAAAATGTGAAACTGGGTTGTCATGATGGTAACACCATTCTAAATATGCACAGAGTCTACCTTTTATGGTAAATGCAATGAAAAATACATGAACTGTACTTGATTAACATTAGTTTTAGCTTCTCTTTGGGTATCATGCATTAAATGTAAAGAGTTCTACAGGATTATAATTTTTCCAGTTATTCTTCTTATGAGAAGGAATGTTTTGGATTTTACATTTTGTTCTATTGAAAATGAAGGACACAGTAATCTCATTTTATATAGAAGAAGTTATTGAATACATGCTTATATTCCTGTGGGACTGATATTCAGTTCAAAATATGATTTATTTAATCTACTCTGCACTAAAAAACTTAGTGGTTTTGCAACACGCTAAGAACACATTTTGACTTACATGTGATCCTGGATTCCCTGGGTTTGAACTCTATTTTCCTCCAGCTTCCTGCTTCTTGGCATCCTGGGCAGCAGCTGGGCACCGCGTTCATGCCACCTGTGGTGAAGACCTCCATTGCACACCAGTATGCGGGCCTCAGCCCAATCATGCCTAAGGGGGCATAAATCAGAGGATAAAAAAGAGCCTGTCTCTCTCTTGCTTGTTTTATCTCTGCCTTTCAAATAAAGAAAAAAATTATAACAATACAGTAAAATTGATGATCAAATAGCATTTAGATGAGCCATTGAAAGGGATGAAACATTTTATCTGATGCAAATCATAAATGTATAGTTTTATTTACATGGTAGATCAATGCCTGCAAAATTCCAGTATTATGAAAATTTGGTCTTGTGCTCAGCAAAATTGTCTTTGAGGCCAAGATTTCCTTGTGATTCAGTGAGGACCCAATTACAAGAGATCGTGATGCCTGTCCTATTGTAAAGAACATAAAGAAATAAGATCATAGTGATAAGGTGCTTAGTTGTCCGCTTCAGAAGTGATTAGGATGGGGTGACTTCCCATTCAGGCACAGAAGAGCAGATACGGATCTGCCCTTCCCAAACCGTAGGGAGCAGGATGCATCTAAGCAGGTGCATTAAAGGGAAGATAGTCAATCCACTACTACACTGATCACTGAAATGTACGTTAAAATCACAAGATTTCATGTAGATTATGAATGCTACTTTTTAGGATTTTTAAACATTCTGTAAACTTCATTCATGTAAATATTTGTTTCTGCAGATCTTCAAAGCAATCTTAGAATTCAGAAATACAAAACTGTAATACCTAAAGCGGAAATTTTGATCCTCATTAAAAATAATAATTACAGTTTTGGTTATGTTGTGTCTCTGTGAGATCAGTAGTACAAGGTTAGACCTCGGTTCCTGATTGAGCTTTTCCTAAATCAGTTCTACTTTTTCCCTACATTAGACTCATATTTTGCTCTTTGTGATGAAACACGCATTTTAATGCTATGTTCTGATTATTTAATTCTCTGAACTCAATATTAAGGCATAGAATATTTTTTGTATTTCTTTAACATCTTACACATGTTGAAATGTGAAGTAGTTTAGAAAAATGGATATTTTAAGAATTTGAATAAATTATGTAATAAGAAAGACTAGTAAATTGCCCATTCTAAGAAAATTTGCAGTCTTGCTTTTAATGGGCTGAGAAATTGGGCAAGAATTGTTCCTTCATTTTCAAAAGTGAATTTTGGTGGAGGCCATGATGCTAAAACTTACTTGCCATCAAAAGTTGTTCAGTAGGAAGAAAGCAGCCTCTTTCTGTTGTGTTTTCTCCATTCCTTCGTCTGGCTCCTTCAGCTGCTCCGTCAGTGATTCAGCACTTCTCATACTTCTGTCCTAACACAGACAGTGGGGAGTTTTAATCGTAACCGGGGAACACGGAAGGTTATCTAAGATTACCATAGTCTCATTAGCAATTAAATTTTACTAATAGATTAAGAAAAAAATCCCATGGTGCATCATAAGGGAAACAAAGCATAAAACCAGTTCATTATTTTGCTTTAGCTCACAAGCAGAAAATCACGTTAAGTATTGAGATTTACCATGTTACCATTTGCTGCTCCTGGACTCTATCCAGCAGGGAGGGCTCTGTATTTTTTGGCATTGAACAAAGGCGTGAACATAAACAAACTGAGGATTTTGGCAATTCACAAAATATATTAAAGAAATATGATTGTAGAATTCTCTTAGGTGTCCATCTTCACTGGAAGAGAAACCAAAGCTAAGGCATTTTTTTTTTCTCCCGGAAAATTAAAGATCGCATCTTAGCAGGTTATTTCCCAAGGTTGTTGATTATTTATCAAGGGAGCATTATATGAATATCTATTTAAGCTTATTTTATTGTGTTGGCACAGCAACATTCCATTGATGTGCAATAACCTTTTTTTTCAACTTTTAATTGATAACCAAAATTGTGTGTATTCGTGTGGTGTGATGTGATGTTTCAAAACATGTGCATGTTCTGCACGGATCAGTTTAGGATAAACATTCTTATTTTTGCAGGTTTCAATCTCTGCTCTTGTGGGAAACATTGAAAATCCTCTCAGTGTGTGATACGTATGTGTAACATATGTGTGTGTGTGTGTGTGTGTGTGTGTGTATAACGGCAGTCACCTGTTTTGCAATTAAACATTAGAAGTTCCTGTTCCTAACAAACGGACTTCTACTCATCAACTCTCTCTCCTTCCAAGCTAGTCTCCTCCATGTCTGATAACCACTATTTTGCTCTCACCTTTTTTGAGATCATCATGGCTTAGATTCGGCTGCTGAGTGAGATCCTGTAGTACGTGTGTTTCTTTATCACGCTCATTTTGTTTGACATAATACCTCTCAAGTTATCTGCAATTGCAGGTAGGTTTTCCATCTTTGTACAGACGTCAGGAGACACCAGAGCTACTTCCATCCCTTGACAGTTTTAAATCTAGTGCTATTAAACATGGGTGTGAGATGTCTCTTCAGAGATTGAAGTCATCTGGGCAGTTAGTTATGTGATCGTTGGATCACATGATCGTTTTACATTAAATCTGAGACTCTTCCATAGGTGCTATGAATTTACATTCCAGAGAACAAATTGTGAGGGCTTCTTTTTCTTCACGTCCTCTCCAGTGCTTATTATTTTCTTTAAAAAAAGATTTATTTATTTTTATTCAAAAGTCAGATATACAGAGAGGAGGAGAGACAGAGAGGATCTTTCATCCATTGGTTCACTCCCCAGGCCAGGAACCAGGAGCCAGGAACTTCCAGGTCTTCCATTGGGTGCAGGGTCCCAAGGCTTTGGGTCATCCTCCGCTGCTTTCCCAGGCCACTAGCAGGGAGCTGGATGGGAAGTGGAGCTGCCGGGATTTGAACCGGTGCCCATATGGGATCCTAGTGCATGCAAAATGAAGACTTTAGTTGCTGGCCACCGTGCCGGGTCAAATCATTTTCTTTTAATAATAGTGATTCTAACTAGAGTGAGGCACTAGCTCAATGTGGCTTTGGTTTTCCCGTTGGCTATTAGTGCACTTTAAAAACGTTTACTGTATAGCTCTCTTGCTTATTTGATTTGGCACACTCCTATATTAAGACTGTAGTTCTTTATATTTTCTCAAATTAAAAAAAAATGAATTCATTTGAAAGTAGAGGTACAGAGAGAGGGAAGGAAAGAAATACAGAGAGATCTTACAGCCAGGAAAGGCCCAATGACCTCAATTATTGGTGACTGAGGTCCATGTAAGCCAGCATCCAGGAGCTTCTGCTGAGTTTCCCGTATGTATGCAGTTACCCAAGAACTTGGCATATCCTCCACTGCTTTCCCAAGCATATAAGCAGGGAGCTGCATTGGAAGTGGAGCAGCTGGGACTAGAACAGATATTCATATGGGATGCTGGTTGCCTAGGAGCAAACTTATACCACTGCACCACAGCATGGCACTGGCCCGCTAGTTTTTGGTTTTAAATCCTGATGAGATGCATGGCTAACCAGTATTTTCTTCTGTTCTACAAATTGTTTTTTCAGTCTGCTGGTGTTTTTTTTCTGTTTAAAGCTTTTCAGGGCCCAGCGTGATAGTGTAGTCGTTAAAGACCTCGCCTTGCATGCACCGGGATCCCATATGGGCACCGGTTCTAATCCCGGCAGCCCTGCTTCCCATCCTGCTCCCTGCTTCTGGCCTGGGAATGCAGTCGAGGACAGCCCAAAACCTTGGGACCCTGCACCCCTGTGGGAGACCTGGAAGAGCTCCTGGTTCCTGGCTTCTGATTGGCTCAGCTCCAGCCATTGCAGTAACTTGGGGGGTGAACTATTGGACGGAAAGATCTTCCTCTCTGTCTCTCCTCCTTTCTGTATATCTGCCTTTCCAATAAAAATAAATGAACCTTAGAAAAAAAGCTCTTCAGTTTGATGAAATTCAATCTGGGCATTTTTGCTTTTGTGTCTTGTGCTTGTAAAGTATTATCCATAAAATCCTTGTCTAGTCCAATATCCTGTAATGGTCCTCCATGTTTTCTAATGCTTTTAAAGTATCAGGCCTTGCAATGAGATCTTCAATTCATTTTGTGTTGATTTGTGTTCATATTGTAAAACAACAGGTCTTATTTTATTTTTCTCAGTGCGGATATCCGACTTTTCCACTGTGGCGTTTGAAAACATTGTGCTTCATCCTGTGTGTGTGTCTTTAGCATCTTTACCCATGTGAGTAGGCTGTACAAGCATGGGTTAATTTTAGGCTCTTAATTCAGTGATGTTTCTACCTTAAGAAATTTTATTTAAATATTTATTTATTCATTTATTTATGTATCTCTCTATTCATTTATTTTTCCTTGTGAGAATTGCTTTGTCCTTTAAGAAATCTCATTAATAACTTGTGAGCTAAATGTGGTTTTGATAAATTCAACCAAAATCTGCTTTTTCTTTTTTTTTTTTTTGAAATGTTATTTTCTGTCTTTCATATCTGAAGGGTAGCTTTTCTGTGTGCCTTAATTGGCACATTTTTTCTTTTACTGCTGTGAAAATCCCGTCCTGTTCTCTTCAGGCCTGGGAAGCTTCTGCGGGTAAGTCAGCAGCCAGGTGAACTGGGACAGCCTTGTGTACTGAGAGCGGCTTCTCTCTAACAGCTCGGAGAGTCTTTCTTTTCTTAATCTTGCAGAGCTGAATTATAAACTGTCTTAGGGTGAGCTGGGTTCAGAGACGAGAGACTTCTAAACTTGATGTGTCCAGACTCCAGTGTCATTGTGTAGGCTTGGAAAATATTCTGTTATTATCTCTCTCTCTTTTTAAAAGATTTATTTATTTTTATTGGAAAGGCAGATATACAGAGAGGAGGAGAGACAGAGAGGAACATCTCCCGTCTGATAGTTCACCCCCCAAGTGAACGCAACAGCCAGAGCTGAGACAATTCGAAGCCAGGAGCCAGGGTCTTCTTCCAGGTCTCCCACAGGGGTGCAGGGTCCCAAAGCTTTGGGCCGTCCTCGACTGCATTTCCAGGCCTCAAGCAGGGAGCAAGATGGGCAGTGGAGCTGCCGGGATTAGAACCAGTGCCTGTATGGGATCCTGGTGCATGCAAGGCGAGGTCTTTAACCACTATGCTATCGCGCTGGGCCCTGTTATTATCTCTTTAATGTGTTCTGTTATTACCTCCTTGAATATGCGTTTTACTTCATCAGCTTTCTCAAGTTCATCATCAATTCCAGTAATCCAAAAATTGAATTTCTTGTCCTTTTTCCCAGTTTTCATTACTTTCCTTAATTCTTGTTGATTCTTTTTGTTTGTTTGCTTTCCTTGCTCTGACTAGCTATTTTTAATAGATTTTTAACAGTGTTTTAATAGATTATCTTTCCTCTGTTTGAGCTATTAGTGATAACTGGGTTTTTTTTTTAAATTTTTTTTACTCATTTTACTTTCCCCGTCAAGGGCTTTTTTTGGTTTTTTAAATATTGTTTCAGAAACATTTCCATCTCTGTTAAATTTCTCAATAGTTGGAGTATTGAATTGTTTCTCTACTTTTTTTTTAACTTTTTCTTGTAAAAAGCGATTTTTAATTTGCATGAGGCATTTTTCATCTGCTCTGTTTCAGACATGTTCTCGTGTTCCTTAGGTAAAGTCAGGATTTGCTCTACATTCCCCAGGTCTGATTTATAGCACCAATTTGTGCAGTGGCAGATGAGAGATTTCTTTTCTAGTCCTTCTCATCTGACTCTGTGACTGTTTTCTGGTAGTTCTAACCATCTGCCTGCTTTTTCTGGATCTCTGTACAATTTTAGCACTAGGTGGAGCCCTCAATTGAGATTTGCCGTAGTTTGTTACTGGTGTGGTGCTCTTTCTTTTTCCATACTACGCAGGAACCTTATTCTAACATTGTCCCCAAATCCGTTTTTACATCCTCTGAAGAGAACTGAGCACATATCTAAAAATTGGTTGTCTGTCCTTTTCCTGAGGACAGGCTAGCCCAGTTGTCTCATCCAAGTCCCTGGTCCGTGGTTAGGTACCCAAGGGTTCTGACTGTGCAGCAAACCTGGGAAGCAGTAGTGACACAGAACAAAATGTGTAGACCCCATATGGTAGGGTTGCTGTTTGTGCCTGGGACATATCTTGGAATTCTATCTGTAAACCTTGGCCCGGGGTTGGAGGCCACTGGGTTTACCTTGGATTGTATCGCAGTGTAGCTGTACCAACGCTGGGCTACAAAACCAGGTGTTGACATCCCCAGACTTAAAGCCTGGACACTTTCTCATCTGCTCTAAGTTACAGTAAGGGTGTTAGAGAGATGTTCTCTTTGCCACTTGGCTAAAGTGGGTCCCCAAACACTACTACCTGCAGCTACTGGCCTGGAGGCAGACCCTGAGGGATCTTGTTTGACCCTGCATGTTAGAATGAGAGGCGTGGGGGAGTTTCAGGTTTGAAATGTAGCTCCCCCAAACGTGTGAAGTGTATGGCTGGTGGGGCGATGATGATTGACAGCCCTTTCCTGGTTTCATTTGTACACGTGTTCTGATGATGACACTAAAGTCAGGCCGTGCAGTGTCTCACCTGGTGCCCTTACTGCTTGTGGTTGGAGGTGGTTGAGTTCAGGAATAGCTGCTCCACTTGCTGTCTTTTGCAGAAATGATTCCTTGGATGGGTGAGTTGCCATCTTATTCTGGCAACTTATCTAGAATGACCTTGACTCAAAGATGCTAACATTCACCTGTAGTAGGAACGCACTGAACTCCACTGTTCTCAGAATCTGAATCAACTTGTGTCATTTATGTGAGTTAATGTTTCTGATCCTGACAGAAAATTATGTATGAATAATTACTAAATGCATACAGAGTTGTACCTTCTTTGATATGTCTACTTAAAAATATTGTCATTTGAGAAGTGAATTTACAGAATGGAGAAAGAGAGATTGCGGGTTCACCCCCCAAATGATCGCAGTTGTCAGGCAGGAACCAGCAACTTGTTCTAGGTCTCCCACGCAGGTGCAGGGTCCCAAGGCTTTGGGCCTGCCTCCACCCTCTTCCCATGCAATAAACAGGAAATAGGATCAGCAGTGGAGCAGCCAGGACATGAACCAGTGTCCGTAAGGGATGCCAGTGCTTGAAAGTGAAGGGATGGTCTGTTGAGCCACTGCGCCAGCTCTGTTCTGATTTGTCTGCTTTTAATGACAACTTGCCCTGCTTGCTGACCTTCGGGTGTGTGCATGATCTGACCATGTTAACACGAAAAGACATTATAATGTTTAGGTTTTTATTCAATTAATTCAGAAAATATTTCCAAAAGGGTAAATATTCTGTTTCGGCAGGATGTTGTTGGAGATTCAATGAAAATGAGAAACTCTAATATTTATGTAAATAATTTTCCCCTAATGTTTTTAATGTATTTCAGTAGACAGTATATTTTACAACTATCAGGAAGGTGAGTATAGCCATATGATGACTTATTACTTAGCTTTTACTTTGAATTTAAACATGTAAATGAATATTTAAAATCACATGAATAAGTAATATACAACTTTCAGCAGAGTATCATATACACATATACTTTTTATTTCTTATGCTCCTTTTATCTGAAAAGCACCGAAAGAAGCAGAGCCACAGACAAGGAGACATTCCCCATCCTGTGATTCTCTCCAGAATTCTCACACTAGCTGAGCTAGACTGAAACGAAAGAGCAAGAACTGAAGGCTGCCGGCTGCGTAGGTCCAGAGACCCAAGTGTTCCAGCCAGATTCTGCTGCGTGCCAGGGTGCGCATTAGTGGGAAACTGGACAGAACCGGAGAACTGAGACTCGAATCAGGAATGGGGGCATGGTGTCCAAAGCAGCATGTTAGCCATTGTGCCAAATGTCTGCCATAGTGTTTACTCTCTTTCACTCTTTCATAGAACAGGTTGTTTTTTTTTGAAGTGTATTACCTAGTTGGGTATTTGAACCATTTATGAACTGTTGAGAAGATCAAAGCTGTCTGAACATTGACACATTGTGTTACATTCATTTCATTACTAAGCATTCTGAATATTATTTTAAAACCTGGCAATAATACAGAGTACATAACATAAAATTCATTCTTTTTTCCTATATTCATACATGTTCAGTATTAGCTTTTTTGGAGGAATTGGTAGAAAAATCTTTTGATAGTTTAAATTTGGAGTTAATATCTATAATTTAAGCCATAATTCTTTTCCTTTCCTAGGATTAAAAAAAATAGTAGGTAATATATTGTCATCATTTAAGCCAGAATTTTAACTTACACACTTCTTCTTTTGTATGGCTTTAAGTGTAACAATTCACGCTACCAGTGCAAAGATTTTAAAAACTAAAATGAGTATAATGATACTCATTTTGCTTAGCTTAGTTGTGGCACATGAAGACAGGTTGATAAATTCTGAATTTTATATAGATGTGAATGTACTGCCAAAAATATTCCAAGAGTGAAAATATGCATCACCATTTTAAAATTATTTTAATGTTTATTAAGTCCCGAACAGCACATTTACCCAAGATAAGGATTATAAAAATTGCCTATGTTAATTACTTTCAGAGAATAATTTATTTTAGCATTCATTGAGTGTTTAGGATATGGACTGAAGTCAAATAATTAAAAATGAAGAGAGAAGAGGGTAATATTTATGACACAAGAAATATTAATGCTAGCCTTCGGTAGGTGTGCAACGTGTCCCTAAGCGCTTTTTCTTCCCTGCGCTTAAGGGCATAATAGGGTGAGTTCTCTGTTAACCAAGATCATATGGACATGAATCATGTGCAGCCAAATGGCTGTTTTAGATTGTGGCAGTGATGGCAATAAAGTGAGATTCCCGAAGAGTCCATTTAAAAGCATGCTTAGAGCAGCGAAACAGCTCCAATTTGAAATTATGAATCTGGAAATTATGTGTGTAAAACTTTCACTTGTTTTCTGTATTGTGTGGAATACTACACTACGAATGGAAGAAAAGAAGGAAATATGACCAGTAGCAGGTTCAATGATCTGAAAGTTAGAGGAAAAAGATGTATTAGAATAAGTCTTCATGATGTTGATGGGGTCCAATCGAATCCAGGAGAAAGAATTTCAAAACGGTGAAAATTATGCAAACATGGTAAGGCAGTGTAAAGCTGCTAAAAATCAGCTTGTGATTAAGCCAACAGTTTCATCCCAGGAGGAAACCTGGTAGCAGAATTTTATTTAAATGAATTGAAGATGATTGTGACGTAATATTTTAATAAAATATTTAAATAAGAATTTTTCAAATCATTATTTATCTAGTCCAAATGTCTTTAAGGAGATTTCAGTATTTAATAGAAGACTTTTGAAAAACCACATTGAATTATACCCCTAATTGATAATAAGTGAAAATAAGTGAACATTTTGTGTTTTTAAAAGGGCATTGTGAGGAACTAACAAATGTCAAGAGATAGCCCGAGCTAAGCTTTGTGGAACAGGAAATTCGAATCCCATGTCAGAGTACCAGCTCACTGCCAGCCTGGCTGTTGAACTTCTCCTTCAGCTTCCTGTTAGTGTGTGTATCCGGGATGCCAGTAGGTGATGGTCAGAGTATTTAGATCCCAGGCACCCATGTGAAAAACCAGGATGAAGCTCTTGGTTCTGGACTTTGGCTAGGGACAGACCTTCTTATAGTAGCCACTTGTAGAATGAACCCAAGGACAAAAAACATCTCCCTGTGTGTCTCTCACTAATGCTGTCATTGTGCCTGATAAAACAAAAACAACCTTTAAAAGGAAGCCAGTACATATTTTCTCTTACTGTTATATTTGTTTATCCAGCATATGCTTGTATTACTCACTATGCTGTCAGTTGTTTGTGTTTTTCACTGTCATTTCATAGAGCAAGGATAGAGAGGAGCAGACTAGAATGTGAAACTAAGCATAGTGCTTGTGAATTCTGCTGAGTGCTGTGACGAAAGAACAGCAGGTGGACTTACTGCATGCTGAGCCATCAAGGAAGGCCTCTCTGAGGAGATGATATTTAAGGTCGGATCTCACATGTGGAACATTTGTTTCAAGGATGAAAAGTACATTAAGCCTAATAGAGACATGCCCTTATTTAATCATAGGCTACAGTATAATACAACACAATATTCCTATGAGACAAGTTTATGTATCCATTAGAATAAGATGTTGAATGTAAGTGAAAGCCAAGAGACCTCAGCAAGTTTCATTATGCAAAGAAGTGATTATTTATCTCTCTTGTAGTGAGTGCCATTTGGTGTGATATTGATAATTGTACTTCAAATGAAAAAATAAACTGATACTAAAAAAAAAATCAGTCATTATATAATGTAAGCATGTTTGTGCAAAAACCATGCTTGAAGAAGGCATTTTCAACATTGTACAGCTACCTGAGGATTGGAAAGAGGGCAAGGTGTTGCACATCAGCTTGATTTAATTCTTTTTATAAACACTTCTTGAGCACCTATTATGTGTCTGATATTTTTCTGGTTTGTTTTATTATGTCATACACTATAGCTGTTTTATTGGGAAAAAACGATTAGATTTATTCCAATCCAACTTTTTCAGTTGCCAGATGTTTTAATTGAAAATAGCTTTGGAACACTCTATGGAAACCAGTCATCCCTTTCACATTAGACAAGTGCTTTCTTAGCCCAAGGTCTTCCTGTTTCTCACTGACACGCTGGGCAGCAGGTTAATTGTAATTGCACGGTCACCTGGGCTATCCTGTAATTTGAAGTAGAGTTCCTCTTCTGTGTCGGGCTCTGCAGTATATTATTTCCAGGCATTAATGCTAGGATGTTCTTTAAATTGGCTCTGGAACTGGGCAAGGAGTGATTTACGTGCTCGATTTAGCGCACTCCTCTTGCTGTCTGCTTCAGGCCACTTTCCTAGTAATAGCAGAATGTGAGCGGAATTAAAATTCTGATGTTAGCTAACATGGAAGAGTAATAGGAAACAGGAAATCAAAGCCATCCTCGTTCTGCGCATCTTTGTTCAGGTAGGGAGCCTGCCAGTCACTAGGTATCCCAAACTTCAAATTTCGCTTCTGAGAAAGCCTGAATTAAACATTAATTGTGGATTTTAATGAATAAGTACTTCTACACACTGGATTTGTAACGACTTTCTAAGCAACCAGGAAGGGCAAATATATACATATATATATATATTTTTTAAGACAAGAAGAGGAAGAAGTGAGTTAATCTCATTGCCTGAGAAGTAGGCATAATGTACTTTAATGGGAAAAAAAAGAAGAAGCGATGTAATTTTGTTAGCATTACAGAAATAAGTACCAAAATTAAAACACATTATGTTTCTCTATATCTAATTTTGGATTAATAAGATTAAATTTGGTTGCATGTCTTTCCTTCTGTGGCATTTTGGCTCATGGCACCTAATGGTTTATCAGTGCTTGTGACTTAGCTGCCTTCCATGTTCTAATTACATTTGCAGACATTCACAACAAGCCTGTTATAGCTCTCATTATGTGAGAAACAGCTACAGCCTGATGTATCTGAGAAGCAAATAAAATGTACGCTTTCCCAAGTAGAGTCAGTCTTCTTTCTCTGAGAGTTCTCTTCACTATTTGGAAATTCATCATTAAAACAGCTTCCTTTTTGGATGAAGATTAAGAGTCAGACCCGGAAGAGGCTGGTAGGAAGCCCCTCTGCTCCTAAGAAGGTAGCTGACGCCACAGTCATTTCTTGTAGTTTAAATATGGGGAATGGTCTTCGGCTCGTTTGCAGTATAGCTTTCATGTCACTTCTGAGACTGTAAATTCCTATCAGAGAACAAGCCAATTTCATATCCTTAGCTAACACTGAACTCTTTGGGGGATTTACGTGGAAGATCAGTGCATATTTGCAAAGGAGAGAATGTTTCACAATTATCTCACCTCATTTATTAATTTATTTAAACGTGTATGTAAACAGACCACATTTCCTGCATCTCATACACACAGCTTTAAGGACAGAGTGATCCGGTTTCCCTTGACCCACTCACTCCCCCTGTGTTCCTTCCTCCATCGTTTGTCTTTTGTCTCATCTACTTTCATAAGCCCTGGCGTAACCCTCCACCAAATGAAGAATTCAAGCAGTAAGCAGAAGAACCACTGTTCCTCAAGCGTATACGCAAGAGTTATAAAAAATGACTAAATTTTAAAACATCAGTTCCTCTCATATATGTTCCTTTTTGTACCCTGTATATCAGTTGCTAAAAATCAGGAAAAAAATGCATTTGTCTTTTGAGGACTGGCTTAATTCAGTAAGCATAATGTTTTCCAGTCTCACTCATTTTCTTTTTCTTTTCTTTTTTTTTTTTTTTGGTGAAAGACAGGATTTCATTCTGTATAGTGGAGTCACACTCTATGGTGTGTATGTGTACGACTATGTATGTATATGTTTATGATATATGTATACGATTTGTTCATCTAGTCATCATCTAGGTATGAGTTGACTCCATATCTTCACTATTGCGAGTTGAGCTTACATAAGAATGTGAGTACAGATAATTCTTTCATACGTTTACATATCTTGGATAAATTTCTAGAACTTAGACTAGTAGGGTCCTATGATGTACCCATTTTAAGATTTCTCTGAAATCTCCATACTGTCTTCTGTTAGGTTTGTACTAGACTACATCCTCACCAACAATACATTCGTTATTTTTGGGTTTTTGAATGCCAACTGTTCTAACTTGAGTAAGTGGAAACCATGATGGTCGGTGATCCTGAACATTGAACATGATTTCCTGTGTCTTTTGGCATTTGAAAAGTGCCTGTTTATATTCTCAGCCTGTTCCTTAAAATTAGTTGGCTGGTTTTGTTGTGAATGATTGTTTAATATCCTTAAATATGCTGGGTGTTAATCCTTTATCAGATGTATAATTTGTAAATCTTTCCTTCTATTCTCTTGGCTGCCATTTTATTCTTTTGAGTGTTCCCTGTGCAGTGCAGAAGCTTCTTAGTCTGATGTAATTCCTGTCTGTTTTTGTCTTTACCGATCATGCTTGTGGGGCATTCTCCAAGAATGCTTCGCCTTTGCCATCATATGACAGTGTTGCTCTGGTGTGTTCCTTTAGTGATCGCATGGTATCGGGTCATAGAGTTAGTTATCTGATACATTTGAGTTAATCTTTTGCATGAGGTATAAAGTATGGGTCTTCCACATAAATAGATTCAGCTTTTCCAATACTCTGTTGAAGAGACCATCCTTTCTCCATGGATTGATTTTAGTTCATTTGTCAAAATCTGGTTGGTTGTAGATGTGTGTATTAGTTTTGGGGGTCTGTAGTCGGCTCTCTTGATTGATATGTCTATTATATGTCTCTTGTGATTCCACATCAAATATAACATCATTTTTCGAGATCTCAGAACATCTTTGTGGTTTCAATTAAGATTGCATTGAATCTGTAAGTTGCTTTAGCTAAAGACATTTGGCTAATTAATTAACTTGATTATTTAATTAATTTGATACAGGAAATGGAAGTTTTTCCATTTTTTGTAGATATCTTCTTTTTTTATTGTAGAAATTTTTCACATCTTAGTTAGCATGATCTGAAGGCTTTCTTTTTCAGTTTTCAAGTCATTTTATTGTGTAAAATCTCTTATATGCAAATTGGGTTTTTTATTTTTTATTTTGCCTTTTATGGTACAATTATGTAGAATCTGGGATTCACCCCCTCAAATTAGTCCCACCCCCCAACCAATATTCCCCGTATTGTTACAATAGTATAGTCCTTCATAACAGGTTATAATTCTATCAATCTGTTATTTCAGTGTGCCCAGACATTGCTGGTACAGACAATGCCAGACAGTCCAGCCTCCAATTGTCTAGATATATTCAACAGTTTCATGAGTCCATCTTTGGTTTGCAAGTAGGGATGCATATTGCATTGTATCTTCACAACTGGATATGGTAATCTCTAATACTCCATCACTATACTTTCCCTTAAATGAGAGCCACAAACTAAGGTCAACAAGAGATATGAAGTTATAAACAGAATGAAAAAATATACAACATCACTGAGTACAAAAATAAGCCATGGAATAACCAACACATGGGTGACCAAAAAAAGATACAAAAGCCTAATTTGCATGGTGGTTTCCTTATTTTAGAGATCATATGCTATATGTCCTTTTGTGATTGACTTATTTCACTTAGCATCTAGTTAGGACCATCTAGTTGCAAATGGTATGATTTCATTTTTTAATGGCTGAGTAATATTCCGTGGAGTAGATGTACCACAGTTTCTTTAACCACTCCTATTTGGATGGACATTTGTATTGCAATTCCAATCTAAATCCCAACAACATTCTTCTCAAATATAGAAAAGAAGACATAAAAGCTCATCTGGAAACACAAGACACCACAAATAACCAAAGCTATCCTGAAGAATAAAAATCAGACTGGAGGAATCACAATTCCAAACCTCAAGACATACTACAGAGCAGTGGTCATCAAAACAGTCTGGTACTGGTACAGAAACAGAGAAGACCGGTGGAACATAATAGAAACACGAGAAGTGAGCCCACAGTTGTATAGCCAACTAATCTTTGACAAGAAAACTGAAAACAATCCAGGGGAAAAAGCCTAGTTTATTCAACAAATGCTGTTGGGGCAACTGGATAGCAGCTTGTAGAATTAAGAAGCAAGACCCGCATCTGTTACATTATACAAAAGCCAGCTCTAAATGGATCAAGGAACTAAATCTACACCCAGGAATCATAAAACTATTAAAGGCAAATATAGGAAGCATGCTCCAAGAAATGAGAACGGGGAAAGAATTCTTATAAAAGACACCAAAAGCACAGGCAGTCAAAGCTAAACAAATGGGACTACATCAAACTAAAAAGCTTCTGTATAGAAAAGGAAACAATTAACAAAGTAAAGAAGCAACCAACAGAATGGGAGAAAAATTTTTGCACACTACATAAGTGATAGGGGATTAATATCCAGGATTTACAAAGAGGTTTAGAAACGCAGGGGCAGTTTTAAAAACAACAACAACCCTATAATCCAAATGTCTTAAAATTTTTTGGAACTTGTAAATTTAATAAATCATACAAGTGATTTCTCAGCCATGGCATTGCTTCTATATTCAAAAGATTTTAATTTTTTGAAAAGATTATTTTTGTGTGATTAGAAAGTCAGCTTTACAAAAACCAGGAGAGAATAGAAAGAAATATCTTCCACTTACTGTTTGACTCTCCAAATGGCCATAAAGGCTGGAGCTGAGTCAGTCTTAAGCCAGGAAACAGGAACTTCTTCCAGTTCTGCTATGTGGGTACAGGGTCCCAAGCACTTGAGCCATCTTCCCCTGCCTTCCCAGGTCATAAACAGGGAGCTGGTTTGAAAGCAGAGCAGCAAGGACAAAAACCATTAGCCACAGGGGATGCCTTCAGTGCCTGACGTTGGAAATGCACTGAGTCATAGTGTGGCCCCAAAGGCTGTTGATTTTTGTGGTTGATTCAATGTCCTGTCACTTTGCTAGATTCTCATTTCGAAGTATCTCTCTTGATGTCCTTGGGTACTTTGTTATGAACTGCAGTACTCCAAGATCTAATATGACATCTCTGTAACTCTTGCAGTTACAGTTCTCTTGCTTTGTATCCATGTAAGGAATATCCCTTGTCATTTCCAAAACCATTCTAACTTTTTCAGCTATTTACTCGGTCATCAGTAACCTTTAATAAGCAAAAAAAAAATAATAATAATACCTGTGATCGACAGGATGTTTAATGGGCCAGATATTGAACTAAATACTCACATGATAAATTTTAATATTTTAAGTATTCATTTTTAAGGGGATGGTTGATTTACAGAGTGAAAGAGAAGCAGAGAAAGATCCTTTATTACTCATTCACTCCCAAATGACTGCCACAGCCAGAGCTGAGCCGTGTAGGAACCAGGAGATTCTTCCATGTCTCCTACATTGGTTCAGGATCCCAAAACTTTGGGCCATCCTTTACTACTTTCCCAGTTGAGCAGCAGGATAATGGAAAAGAAATGGAGCAGCTGGGACACCCACTGGCCCCCACATGGAATGCTGGGGTTTGAAGGTAGGAAATTAGCATATTGAGTCACTGTACCAGTGACATACATTCTGTTATGATTCTACTTCGTCTGAATGAAGTGGAATTGTAAGAAGATAGTTCCCTCAAGTAGCAAGGCAGTCAGTTAAAGGACATCATCCTGTTCTCTTTATCAGCAATGGCTAAATTGAAAATTGATTTCAAAAACAGATTTGTTCAGTATCTGAAAGAAACAGAATAAATTCTGAAAAACCTCATGGTAATTGTTTGAAGGGAAGAAATGAGGACATTTGATAAACCGTAACTTTGATTATTTGTACATCATTCCTGTGTTGGTATGTTTGTGATTTGTTTATGGCAGGGGATTTCTCTTTGAGAAACTTACGTTTGTATGTTTTTGGTGAGATCCTGTTTTTCTTTTTATAATTTCTTCGTGTTTTTATTTGAGCAAGACTGTACTTTAAATGTGGACGCTTTAAGAAAGATATCTCTGCTCTTTATAGTATAGTAAATAGATTTTCTAATCATTCCAGTGAATGCAATAGGCTACTTTAATGGGCCACAGATGAGTGGCCCATCTGTGAAATGTAACATCAAATCAAGATTTGTAGGAACCCAATTGATACCCAGTTCTAAACAGGAGGAAAAACTTTCTTTTTAAAGATTTATTTATTTTTATTGGAAAGTCAGATGTACAGAGATGAGGGGAAAGAGGGAGGAAATCTTCTGTGCACAGGTTCACTCCCCAGGTGGCTGCCCTGGCTGGTGCTGAGCACATCCAAAACCAGGTCTCCCATACGGGTGCAGGGTCCCGGGGCTCTGGGCCACCCTCAGCTGACTTTCTGGGCCACAAGCAGGGAGCTGGATGGGAAGTGGGGCAGCAGGGGTTAGAACTGATACCCATCTGGGATCCAGGCATGCAAGGCAAGGCTGTTAGCCACTAGGCCACTGGGCCAGGTCTGGAAAAACTATTTTTTTGTGAAATGCTCTAGACTAGCATCTGAAATGTTCTGTAATAAGCTCATGATAAAATTTAAATGTGTCTTTATGAATCATATTAGCATTTTCTGTCACTCAGACCAAAATACTTAAGAATTGTGAATGAATAAAACTAGCTTTTTGTTTCACAGTCATATTCATAAAGAGCAATATGAAAGAACATGTTTCATGCCACAAGCAATACTATTAGCGTAAACTTTCCAAGAAGTATCTAGGTAATAGACATTGAGTAGCTGAAAGCTGTGTAACTGTAAGATTTGAAGTATCATTTTTGTCTTCAAGGATTTTTTCCTTAAGGCACAGAATACATACTTAGGATTATGCATGAAATTTAGCAGATGACAGGATAGCTCAGATATCTCTGAGAGAGTAAGTGTAAGTAACACTGACTCACAAAGAAATGTGACTTTATGGAATATGGCAAACCATTGTGTGAAGGACTGGATTTTTGTGGAGACAAAGTTTAAAATTCCCTCAGACAGATTGTATAGATAATCTTATCACTGATATTTTCCTTTTAGAAAATTTGTCAGCTGTTACAAAATCTGCTCTTTTTTATGGGAAAATAATGCAGTGAATAATCTAAAAGCTTTGTCGCTTTGTAGATGTTAACACTTTAAGAAACAAAACCTTGAAACAACTGATTGGTAGAGCAGATCTGCTCATAAAGAGGTCACTGTAAATACTTGTAAATATTTCTCTACAGGCTATTTTACACTTCATTTTTAAATTCAACTCATATTTCATTGTCTTGAGCATATATGTTGGAATGCACGTAACATATTTGCTCGTGTAAGGGCTTACAGTTTGGAAAGAGGAAGCATAGGCGCAGTTAATTAATATGAGATCTGCATAATGTGGTAAGTGGCATGTAAATGTTCAAGCACGGATTACGTAGGTATGCAAGTTCTTAGAGTACAGAACTGTAAAGTAACAATGATTTATTATATTTTTAAAATGTTGAAAAGCACACCTGATACTAACCTATCTTGGCTTGGTAGACAAGGATAGTCTCTTTGTTTTCTTGACTGTGTCCTAAGGTTCATTGCTTGCATACTCATTCAAAATATTTCAAAAATTGCTCATTTATTTATGGCTTTGTTTGTCAAATCTCTTTGTTCAAATTCAATCCCTGTGACATACTGTGTTTGCTAATGTGCCCGCTTACACATATAGAGTGAGAGGGTTTTATATTGTGGCTTATCAAGTAAATGACAGCCTGTGATGGCGTCATTCCTCCGTGGATGTTGAATTAGATCCCAGCTGTGCTCCACTTGTGATACAGTTCCCTGCTGTTGGCCAAGGAAATCCCAAGAACTTGGTCTGCCACCCACATGGTACATCTGGCTGAAGCTCCTGGCTCTGGCTCCTGGCTCCTGACTGTTGGCTGCTGGCCCCTGGCTCCTGGCTCTTGGCTCCTGGCTCTTGGCTCCTGACTGTTGGCTGCTGGCTCTGGTCTAATCCAGCACAGTCTGTTGTAGCCATACAGCCATTGGGGGTGAACCAAAGATTGAATCTCTCTTTCTCTCTCTCCCCCTCTCTGTTTCAAATAAATGAGTAAATCTTTTACATGTATATATGTAAATACACATATATGTAAATATACGTATATGTAAAAACATATATATCTCTAAAATATAATGTGTAAGTCAACCTTTAATATATATTTATTTAATATGTGTGTGTAGTATAAGAAAAATATGGTGAAAGCAATGTCAACATCAAAAATACTTGTACAACTATTTACAACTTTGTATAGAGAAAGTTGTTCTTCTAAACAATTGCTTTTAGGTATTTCTTGGTGCTTCATACTGTAGTTGGGTATTCATATTTTGCATTTTAAGTTTTTTGTGTCTCTAAATTAGCATTCTTTGTATTTGCTTTATGAAAGTTGTGAACTCAGCAACCAGTAGAGTGGAAATAGCATCTTACATAGGCAGATAGAGGTTGCTCAAATCCTGTGAGACTGAGGGATTTTATTGGACAGATAAATGGTCAGTCCCCGCGGCCTCACAAGTTAGTGGAGGACAGGTGACCAAATTGGCCTGTGAGGCTCTCCCCTCCCTGTTGTGATATGAGAGTTAAAGATATATTGCAAGATAGTTATGATCAGAATATCTATGATACTGAGATAAAGACACGTAAACCAGTGGAACCAAATATAACCACTAGAAGATACTCCACACATCTACTAATCTTGGATAAACAAGCTATAATGAATCCATGGATATAAAGAACATTCAATTCAATAAGTATTACTGGGAAAGTGGGATCTGTGCATACGGAAACATGAGACCAGACTCCTGTATAAACACTTTATATACAAAATCAATTCACAATGGATCAGGGATCTAAGTGTAGGTGACCTGATACCCTAAACCTAGTAGGCAAAACCATTGGAGAAACTCTGCAAGTCATTGGCATAGACAAGAGATATTTTGGAAGAAAAACCCCAGAAGCACAGGCAGTAAAAGAAAAAAGAAAAATACAGGTGGAATTATCTCAAGCTCACTGTGAAGTGAAGCAGCAACCAACAGAATGGGAGAACGTGCTTACGGACTGTGTACGCAGAAAGGATAAATCTAGAATCTAGGATGAGATCAAGAAACTCAGCAATAAAACAGTAAACAGTCCAGCTAAGGAATGGGCAAAGGAGATGTGCAGATATTTTCAAAGGATAAATCCAAATGTACAACAGACATAAGAAAAAATGTTCAGGATTAACAGCCAACAGGGAAATGCAAAAGGAAACCATGCTGAGATTTTATTTCAGTCTAGTTATAATGCTTATTTTCCAGAAATCAACAACGAACACATACTAGAAAGGAAGTGGTTAGAAAGGTCCTCCACTCAGTTGGTGAGTACATTAGTGCAGTAATTATGGAAGACATGGAGATTCCAGAGAACTCTGAGTGTAGATATACCATATGATCCACTCATTCCAGTCCTGGGAATTCACTCATAGGAAATGAAATCACATTAAAGTGCTGTTTTTACCCTCATATGTACTGCAACTCAAGAGCAGAGATGTGGAATCCACCCAAATTATACATCAGTTTGATGTCCAGTTAAAGAAAATGCACTTATATACCATGAAGTAGTACTTAGCCATAAAAAAGAATGAAATGCTGTATTTTGCAAAAAAAAAAAAAAAGGCTGTGTCTGTAAACTGTTTGCCTAGTAAAATAAGGCAGCCAGAAAAAGGTAATAATGAAATGTTTTACCTGATATGTAGCAGCAAATATAGCATATGAAACATGTATAAGATTAAAGCTGCTTTCTTGAAGTCTAATTATTGCTTTTAGACTCGTTTACACTAGTTTAGAACTGTGGTCTTTCTGCTTCCTTCTAGTTAAATATTATGACTTAATCATGAATGCATCTTAGGATTATGTGCTGGACTGAAATTATGTATTTGCTACAATTAAAGAAAGAAGGAATACAGGAGGGGGATCAGAAGATGGAGGGAGGACAGGTGGAAAGTGTTTTTATCTTGGGATTGTAACTGTGACATACACAGAATCTGTTCTCTTATATTGATAAAAAAAATGGAAAAGAAAGCAGAGCCCTCACAGGTCTGCTTTTTTGTGTGTAAAGTTAAGAAGTGAAATCTAAAACAAAAAAACAACTATGTCTTTAGGATTCAGTTGTGTTCCCATTTCTGAATACTCTTCTGCACAAAGTTCTGGATCCACTGAAAACAATGAAGAGGAATCTAAAAATAAATAAGCGTACTTTAAAAATTAATTGAAGCATGATAAGTAGGCATAGCTGATGGAAGATGTTTATCTGTGTGAGAACCTTTTCCTGTACTGGGAGCTGCTTGTATCTTTTAGTGCTGGACACTTTTGGTTATTGATTATGCTTTTTGACTCCCTTGAGATACTCTCATTTCCCCTGACATCTCTCAGAGTGAATGACTGGCTTAAAATGTGCTATAGTAGATCATCTCCTTAAGACACAAGTGTTAATCATTTTAAGTACAGAGCATTGGATGAATAGGAAATGAAAGTGAAGTGTTCAGGAAAGACTGATCACCTATGAATGCCCAACATGTGTGGGAAATGGTGGACAGATACAGATGAATTGGGAACCTATTAGCTCCTCTGCTGTTTCTGTTACAATAACTAACATTTTGTTATTGTACATATATGTTCAGAACACCCCCATGTAAATTATTGGATGAGCTCTGAAAAGTTTCAACCTTTTATTTACTGCTATTCACAGAATTCCAGTCAAGCAGAAACATTGTAAAAGTTTCACTTAATGTAGCATATTATTCCAAACTACGCATGGGTCTCAAAATAATCTAAACCAAAGTAACCTTACTCTGACTTTTATTTTTGACATGAACTTTTTAAGGTGCCCTTGTATGCTAATCCCTGAGCCTATCAACTCTGTCGTGAAAAATAGAAATTAAACAATTTGCAAATATTGTTAATATAAATAACTAATTTGATGACAGTGTGGGTTTGGAGAAGATTATAAGCACAGTGGCAGAGAGTGTTATGGTTGAGTAAGTGAGGCACAGTTGCTGATAGTACGTGTCTTGACATGGTTCACAACAGTTCAACTGCTTGGCTAATCTGGCAGAAACAGAAAGACCTGTCTTTCATGTCTGAAAGTGCCAGGGTACAAAAGGCCCAGAACCTCTCCCAGAGAGGCAGAATGCATGCCAGTAGCACTCAGATGGGACTCCAGTGCCCAGCGCTCAGCATATTTCATCAGTTACTGGAATCTTAGACCTGTTCCTGCTGGTTTGAGTTCCAAAGAGGTGTTTTTCAGAAATACACTACTTGCTAATTAAAAGAAGAATTTGGATGAACTGTGGAATTTAAATGAAGAGCAATGTTAGGTTTCATAATAATTTTCAGAATCAGAATTTCACCGTTCCATCTCGGGCAGTGGCTGTCCATCTGGGAAGCTTGGACAGTGGACTTGCTGCAGATGGGTAAAGGGGGTTTGCCATGGTGGGAACAGTGGCTGGGTTACTTAGTGAAAGTTTTCTCTTTTGCTTTCTTATTGGGTGAACTTCAGCAACATGGACTCTCAGATATTTAGGACAGAATAGTTTAGGTTCAGTGCTTCTTTTGCTGTTTACTTCGCAAACTTGAATTTTCTGAAGAAAAGTAAATGTTCAAAGAAAACAGAGCAGGGACTAGATATGAAATACAGCTTTTGTGTACTGGAGTTAATCCTTTGTTTCTATCCTCTGAGACCCCCTGAAAGATAACTCCTCTTTCAAAGCTTTCTCGGTGCACCTGTTAAGGGATTGGCAGGTGCGCTTCCTTGCTCCTCAGATATCTCACACAAGAACACAGCGATAAAGCTCACACATGTGCAGCTGACTCAGGTAATTGAACCAGCCTTTTTTTTCTCTAATATTCCGAGATCATTGGATCTGTTTTACATTGCGCATTTGGCTTCGGTAAGTGATTGAAAAGATTGGGGATTAAAATTAAAGTATACTGAATGTGGAACGTGATTACAGAAATACAAGTTAACGTGTGAGTGGATCTGTGAGTGTGTGAATGCAAATGCATGCCGATGCAGATTTTTCCAAATATGACAAGACGGAGCGAGCCTTTGCTTTTGGTGTACGCTTACGTTACAGCGTGTGTTTCAACAAATATCTTAAATTACCCAAATTTTATAGAAGAGGACAACATACATATGAAACATTGATGAGTTTTCTCTTCTTACATGATATTGACATTTATGTGATGATGAGCAAAGCCAACATGAAGTTTAAAAAATACCAGGGCCCAGCTTGGCAGCCTGGTGGCTTAAGTCCTCACCTTGCATGTGCTGGAATCCTATATGGGCGCCGATTCTGATCCCAGCTGCCCCACTTCCCATCCAGCTCCCTGCTTGTGGCCTGGGAAAGCAGTCGATGATAGCCTAAAGCCTTGGGACCCTGCACTGGCGTCGGAGTCGGGGGAGGTTCCTGACTTCTGGCTTTGGATCGGCTCAGCATCTGCTATTGTGGCTACTTAGGGAGTGAACCAGTATACAGATCTTACTCTCTGAATCTCCTCTCTATAAATCTGATTTTCCAACAAAAATAAGTAAATCTTTTTTAAAAAAATAGTAAGACCAGCTTTTTATAGGCAAAATGTGGGCTTCCCTCAATATCCATACAGTCAGTGAATGCCCACAGTGCTCAATTCCATCATACACAATTGCATGATATTTACCTATAAACGTCACACACTCTCCAGTTTATGTTAAAATGTATCTGGATTGTAATACTAACTACAGGGTAAATGGTATATAAATACTACATTTCTTAGAGAATAAAGGTGAGAAAAAAAATCTCATCCATGATCAGTACAGACATTTCCCCCACCTTCAAATAATTTCTGTGTTTACTTTGTTCAGTCCTGGGTGTGTAATTCATAAAATCCAGAAAACAAGCTATCGTTTATTATTTTGAAATAAACCAATTTGATGTGCCCTTTGTCTTTTTTATGCTGGAAATTAGCTATCAGTTAAATTTGTGACAGTGTAATGCTTTTAGAAAAACTTAGTAATTCATCTTTTTCTATGTTTGTTTATAAATATTATCTTCTTGTTTTGAAAATTATTTACTTCCTGTATTTATTTGAATCTTGTGATTTACTACTGAAATGTCTTCAACAGCTGGAGTTGGGCCAGGCTGACAGCCGGAGCCGAGAACTCAGTCTGGGTCTAACAGGGACACAACTACGTGAGCCATGCCCTGCGACTCCCAGTGTCTGGGTTAGCAGGAAACACAGTGCAAACGGAGAGAACTTGACCCACATGCAGCCAGAGGAGATCTGAAGTGGCATCTTAGGCCGTGCCAGGCACCTGCCATCTTGAGTAGCAATTCCTTCAATGCAATGCATTCTGGAGAATCAGGAACCCTCATGTAATTCAGTTCAAGTCTAAAGGAACCAGCAACTCAGCTTGAAAAGCAAGAAAAAAGCATTTGTGTCTGCTCAAGGAAAGAGAATGAATGTGCTTGTCCTGCTGCTTGTTCTAGTGATGTCAACAGGGGACTGAATGATGCCCTCCCACTTGAATGAGGGCGACTTCCTTATTCAGTACACCAGTTCAAATGCTAATCTCTCCTGGAAAAGGATTCCTGCACGCACATAATATTACCAGCTCTTTGGGTGTTTTAAGGCAGTTTCTTTTGCTTTCACCGAATACCACACATTAAGTTATAATTAATGAGCATTTATTTATACTGAGCAGATGTTTGGCCTTGTAGTTAAGAAGCTGGTTTCCAATATGGGAATGCCTGGGTTTGAGTCCTGGATTCTGCTCCAGGTATCAACTTCTTGCTAATGTACAACCTGAGAGGTAGCTGTTAGTGACTCAGTTGGATCCTCCACTTCATCTATAAGGGAGAAACAGATCGTGGCTTCAGTCTGGCCAGTACGTGGCTATTTTAGGTATCTGGGGAATGAACCTGTCATTGGGGTTGGTCTGTCTCTCCCCTGGCCCCAGCCCTATCTGTGAACCTTGAAGAAGGGGAAGGGGAAGAGAAGGGGAAGGAGAATGTAGAAGGAGGAGGAAGAGGAAGCATTCGTTCAGTTCACCATTCTAGAGATGCGAGGTTGAGGACCTGTATCACTGAGGTCCTTACGACAGCTGAGATGGAGCAGTGTACAAAGGTCTCTCCTGTTCTTATAAAACTAGAGTTGCATGGATGTAATTCACATGACCTTATGTTTCCTGTAGCCTTACTTATCTCTAAATGTTCCACCTTAAAGTACCATAGTGGGATTAAAGTAGCATCCTCTTAATATCTTCAATGAGGATTAAATTTCAACATGAGTTACTTGGAGTCCTGAAATGCATATAGATACAATTAATTTCATATTAAATTTCAGCCAACTTAAATTTTAGAATTGAGAAGCAGTTGATAGGATTCAAAAGGAATTAAAACTGAAAATGAGAATAAATTTTTTTCAGACAAAGGCAATATAAGGACTATTTGTACTGCTCGATCAAAAAATCTTATTGAAGATTTATTTTTATTGGAAACTCAGATTTAAACAGATGAGAGACACACACATAGAGGAAGAGAGATCCTCTGTCTGCTGGTGTGGCCACAATAGTCATAGCTGAGCCGATCCAATCCGAAGACAGGAACCTGGAGCTTTTTCCACTTCTCCCATGTAGGGTCTCAAGGCTGTGCTCCACTGCTTTCTCAGACCACAAACAGGGAGCTGGATGGGAAATGGGACAGCTGGTATATGAACTGGCACCCATATGGGATTCCAGCTTATGCAGGGTGAGGACTTTAGCCACTAGGCCATTTAAAATTTTCTTAAACAAACAAAAACAGATTTGCTTTGGGAACTGGTCCAGTGGCATGTCAAGTTAAGCCTCTGCTTGTGGCATTAACGTCGCATATAGGCACAGCTGTTCCATTGCCAATCCTGCTCTCTCCTAGTGGCCTGGGAAAGCAGGGGCAGGTGGCCCTAGGCATTGGACCCTTATATCTGTGTGACTCTTGTCTCCTGGCTCCCAGCTTTGGATGAGTCCAGTTCTGGCCATTACAACCATTTGAGGTATGAACCAGAGGATGGAAGATCTCTTTCTGTCTGTCTCCCTACATCTGTAATTCTCCCTTGTATTCGGGGTCCCAGGTGGGTACAGTTGTGGGCTAGTCTTTGCTGCCTTCCCAGGTCATTAGCAGAGTATGGAGTTATCTGAATGTGAAGTGGAGCAGCGATGATTTGAACTGGTGTGCATATGGGATACTGGCATCTCAGTAGCATTAGCTGCTATGCTAAAATGTTGGCTGCCAAAATTTTATTATAGTGCGTATATACATAATGCAGTGTCAAAGTTCTCCCACATTTGTGTGGCTTTTTTTTTCTGTGACTTGGGCTCGGGTATAATGACTATTCATCCATATTGACAGCAAATGGATGAGACATGTGAGCCAGAACTGGGTGTGGCTGTGAGAACTAGTATTGAGAGGTCCTCAACAAAGGTCATAGATACTATGCATTGTGAAAAAAATGGTGCATTAGTTTCAAGATTTTTATCCATCGATTTCCCATGAATTTTTGAGGTATTCTGCTGTGGGTTTTCTTGGGATTGCCCCTGTTTCTCAGAGAGATAGGAGGGTGACTGGTGAGAACAGGCATGAAAGCGAGAGAAGAATACAACAGCTGCCTGGAAAGAGAGAAGAGCAAGTGCATGAACATGTACTTTGGGACATCATAAAGGTCCAGTTGAAGTTGATACTGAACTTTGTGTGACTTTGTGTTTGCATAGGATTGAGTGAAAGCTAGATTGATTCGGTTGGATTTGGATAAAAACAAATAAGGAGTTTGGTAAAGTCTGTTAATGTAGGAAGGAACGGTGATTGTGGAAATGGATTTTAGAAGCTTGTGGATTTGGCACTAGAGGAACTAATGTGTGATTACAAACAGGTGGAAGTGGAGCATGGGTTGTTTAAAACTGTCCCTAGTTTCATAGCTGTTGATAATCACAAATCCTGATTTGATTATGAAAATTGATTAGCAGAAATATTGGCTGAGATAGATAAGCAGAATTGTAAATAACTTCAAGCAGCTGTATATTTTAAGGATATCTTAATTACCAAGGATTATCACATGAATTTGTTTAAAATCATGATGAAAGGCCAAGAGCTCAACATCTCCAAGGAACAAAAGGGAAGGAGGCTCAAGAAAGTATAATTTTATATGGAATTACAGTGTATGCTTTGTGGTGAGAATCAGGACAACTTCACATACTTTTTTTGCTCA
Organism: Ochotona princeps; assembly: GCF_030435755.1. NCBI lineage: Eukaryota > Metazoa > Chordata > Mammalia > Lagomorpha > Ochotonidae > Ochotona > Ochotona princeps. The sequence continues at coordinate 74,536,388 of NC_080838.1, forward strand.
TGAAATTCTGTGTTGTCGAGGTATGGTGTGAACAGGACTTTTCTGTTCCACTCATTGGCTGATGCAATGAGACTGAGTCTGAAAATTCATTCACTTGTCTAGCGTTTGTCTGTAGTTTTGAGTTGAGATCCTAATGCAGTTAAAAACCAGGACACTTCAGTTTGACCTTTCAATGTTAACACTAGATTTTCCATGTCATCTTAGATTCAAGGGTCAGGGACATGGATCTCCACTAGTTGACTAACAGTTAAAAATAGATTAAGCATCGCTATAGTAAAATTGAAGGTGTCACATATATGATAGTGATTATAATTCGAAATCTGCCAAGAATGTTTAGTTGCTCCTGAAAAATCCTATTTGTAGCATCTTATTTAGATAAAGGCTCTAAAATGTGGGGTGTAGAAACACACATGCCATGAATCATCAAAATAAGTTCTCCCTCATGCCGTATTTCCTATCCACAAATTACTCTAATTGTTCAAACCACATAATGATTTGCGATTCCCTTTTCTCTGCAGGCCCACAGCCAAATCTGCGTGACATCCCTAATCATACAACTAAAGATCTTAGTTCTTGTAAACTGTTGCACATCTGGTTCTGAAATTCAGTTATGTTTTCCAGAATCTGCCAGCAGATTAACTTTGAAATGTTTGCATACATAACACAATTAGAAAAAAATGTTGGATATACTTATTTATTTTTCATGTTTACAACTTTACCATTAAAACAGTTTATCCTGAATCTCAGTAGAAACTAAGCCTTACTGCTGCTAAAATGAGTTGTTATGAGTTTTAAGTTCGAAGGTGGTACCTGGGCATAACATAAATAGGCTTATTTCTGACATACCTAGAGATTCATGACCGTGAGTATGGAATTGGTGACGTTAATGAAGAGTGTTGTGAGATATATGAAGTGACATTAACTGTGGAAGAGATGAAGGTTAAGAAGAAAAACGATGTGGATTCTGTGACATGTGATTTTCTCCTACAAATGAGTTATTATCCCCTTGAGGATAGATGAGTGATATACTTGATAGAACATAATGTTAGGATGAGGGGCCAAAATCCTAGTCTTGAATTTCAGTATGGCCTCAGACAGGCTCTAATGGCTCTTTCAGTCTTTGATAATGATTTGAAGTCTCGAAATGTCCTTTAACTTGCATTTTTTGGGTATCTTCATGGGTTGTTGTATGTAACTCCCACATATTCACTAGTACGACTCCTCCATTTATGGAACAGAGAGAGTGGGTGGGCTTCCTGTCCAGCATCCTAGCGTGGATTGTGGCAGTGACCTCGCAGTCACGTGCAAGGCCATTTCTGCTTCTGTTGTTTCTTGATTGTGCGATACAAATCTGTTTTGAATTGAATGGTAGCTGAAGCATCTAAAATTAATTTGTCTTTGACATTTTGCTCACAAGATTCATCATGATAGTTTTACTATTTTTTTCTTAAATTTTTAATTTTCAGTACATTAAATTTACCAACAAAAATATTCTAAACAATGTACATTTTTCTTTTTAAATAAAGTATAATAAAACACAAAAATCCCCAAATAGAACACTTTATATTTACAATTCAAAAATAAGTTATCAGAATATTAAATATTTGGAGAATTATGTATTTTAAAATGGCCTGGGACAATAGCTCAGTAGCTAAATCTTTGCCTTGCAAGCACTAGGATTCCATATGGGTGCCTGTTCATATCCCAGGTGCTTCCTGCTTCCCATCCAGCTCCATGCTTGTTGCCTGGGAAAGCAGTCGAGGATGGCCCAAAGCCTTGGGACCCAACCTCCGCGTGGGAGACCCGGAAGCAGCTCCTAGCTCTTAGCTTCAGATTGGCTCAGCTCTGACATTGCAGCCACTTTGGGAGTGAACCAGAGGATGGAAGATGTTTCTCTCTTTCCTTATCCTTGTAACTCTGCCTTTTGGAATAAAAATAAATAAATCTTAAAAATATTTATAAAGTTACATGCCATTTTGTAGAATTGACAAAAAATGGCTCTAAAATGAGAATTTTCCCTTTAGATACCATTTGTGCTTCACAACATTCATGCATATGCATATTCTGAAAAGCAATAAGCATGGACTTCAAATCTATCGCATCACAAGAAGCATCTTCAACTTCCATTTCTGCTCAGACTTCTCCCATCCACTGTGTATGTGTGTGTATCTCGGTTAAATCCTTACAGAAACACAAATCCTTAAGGACTTAATCCTTACAGATAAAACATGAGAGACTAGTTGCAGAAAAAGGACATTTACTCTCCAGGTTATACAGGATCTTCTCAAGGAACACATAGACAAAATGGAAACGTTATTAAGTTTTGAATTTGAATCTGTGATACCTCAAAGAACATGATGCTCAATAGTGTGTTGTCATGGACCGAAAGCGTTAGAACAGGCACCATGGAGACCACAGTAACAAGAAAAAAATGCCGCTAGAGTTATTGCTTACTGCAGTCTGCGATTACTCTGGGTTACCCTGGGAATGCGCTTCACAATGAATAATCCTTGGAATGGTTAACTGACAGAGGGTTATTGGTGAGGAGGTTGAGCTGTGTGACGAGATGACCCTGCAGTGCCTTCACAGCTTTTGCAGTGCCTGATCTATGGATTTGGCTTTATTGTTTAGCTGTACATCTGTAACATGGAAAGATTGATGCTAACGAGTTATGATAATTCTATGAGTGTATGGGGAGTTTTATTCACTGGCTGACATTAGTGCCGGGCGAAGGGTCGTGTTTTTATTAGTGTGGCTACTGCTACTGTTATCTCTCTTGTAATCACAAAAGAGTATTTTGAGAAAAAGCAGCAATTTGGCAACCATGGCATAATGATGAAGGAAGAGTATTATTTGAAATATAGTCAAGAAACTTTGTTTGAAGTCTGATTCTCTACTATGAAGTCAGACGTCTGCTTTGCACTCATCCCTAAGAGCAACCTGTTCCAGCGCTTGCATTTCTCACACTCTTTTTCTTCCTTCTCCTGTAACTTATTAAGAAAATAAAAAGTAAACTCTGATTTTAAAGTTGAGATGGCCAGATATCAAGGATATAAATATAAACACTGGAGATGAGTGAATGATTCTATAGCATGGATCATATTCACAAGAGAAAAACAGAAGTTAACGTCAGTACATTCAAATAGTATGGTATAAAATGCCATGGGAAGTGAGCACATTTGAGCATTGGCCTGGGTTGAGCTTTGGGAATAATACACTGTGGAAGTGCAGCTTTTACCATTATTTTCAGGATGAATTTCCCATTCTCTGAATAAAGATTATGCCCCTCAATATTGACATCAGAAACTATTTAATTTGAGACCTGGCAGGACACTTGCACACTGAACATTAAGGGCAGAGCGATGACTGCTTTTCCCACCTGATGGCATTAGCCAGTGCCTTTGCTGATTTACAGATTTTGAATTCTAAAAGAGGAGCATTGCATAGATAGGGATTGAACATCTGTGCAGTGAGTTGATTGGTTTTAATTCTCAGTGTACAATTTGGAGGAAACTTATTTAGAATGATTATGTGCTGTCTGTGTTCTGTGCCCTTCTTGTACTATATTTACATTCATGTCTGCAGATTTTCAGTTTTCTGATGTTCAAGTAGATTCTCCAAACATTCAGAGGGTATGTTTTAAACATATCTTTTATTTTTGAGGAAAAATTATAGTTGCCAAACATGTGTTACTGTTTAACTGTATCAGTCTAGCTTTGCCTTTTTTTTAAAAAGGGAACTTTATTGCTAAATTATCTGGACACTAATTCTCTAACAAGACTGAAGAATTTTTGTTTTTGTTTTAGTAATTGCTTGGTTTTGAAGGAGGAAACCTCTAATCACTCAGAGATTTATTCTACATACGATTGTCGTTTGTTTAAAAAACAGTGCATGTTCATTTTATACTTTCTCATTTTTATCAAGGAGGCTTTGTTACAAATGCTTGGTTGTCCATTGAGTCAATAAGGCAAGGCCAACGGTACAAAGAGAACGCCCTGCGTAACTATCATGGTCAGGATCCTGCAGCAGACCTTATCTGTCCTGTTGCAACAATCGCATTTGTCTGCACGTGTGCATCATTAAAAACAAACAAAACATAATGGGTGGATCTGAAATGTTTCTTAAACTGAAACGTATTCACTGTCTGCATCCTCTGACACTGCTTCTGTCTTTCTCTCCAGCTCTGTGTCTGTGTGTGTGTAGGCTCTTGCTTTACTTTACAACTTTGTCACTTTATATATGCACATATGCATTTACGTATATTAAATATGTTACGCACTGGATACTATTTTTAAAGGTTGTTTTAAGTGCTTTATAAATAAAGAAAAGGTTATATGTATATATTTATATTAGGCATCATTCAAAACATATGTCTTGACACACTTATGTAATCATTATCCCTGAAATTGTTATCTAACAGCATAATGAAAATAAGGGTATGCCTTAATAATCCTTCTGGGTCCAGTGTCCTATGTATTTCATGACACATGTCCTGTTGATTTGTGAATAAACGTATGTTGGGTTAATAAATGTGCATGAATGTGCAGCCTAAGTCCTGTTCCTCATTTGTAACTATCATATAATTCCTTAAGATTTCTCTCAATATTTGATGAGCTTTGAGTACAAACTGTGTACACGAGAAGTATTTAATATGTTTTTAATCGTCTTACTCTTCTATGCAATTATATTCTTAGAATGGTAGCCCTTGTAATTTCGTCTTTGATTGTCCATTCTATTTACCCAGCAAATCAAAATCTTAAGATCCTTTTCCTGTTTCTGTTATGGAAAAATCTGACTTACCCTGTACTAATTCACATCTGACGGAAATATGGCGAATATCTTGTTCATAGTGATTTTCTGTCATTCTCAATAATGCGTATTTGGACAAACACAGTAACTTTTGGAAAGTGAATTGTGTCTTGAATCCTGCAGCTCACAAGAAATGTGTATTTCCATTACTCTTCATTGTAGATACATATTATATTTACAGATATGCATATACACATATATATGTTTTATGTAATCCCAGTACATTTTAATTATACATTGAGAGCCTTTTTCAGAATTACTGAAACCATATTTTTAGTTACTGTTTCTCAGTTTTTTCTCAGTATTGATGTTTCTGAAATGTTAACTTTGAATTATACAGTGAATATACATAGGCATCCTGAGAGTTGAGACTCTTTATGGTTATAATATACTGAACTTCATTAAAAGTGCATTAGAAGAAAATAAACAGTTCGAATAATCAATCAAAATTGTCAGTATGATAGGTGTGGGCAAGTTTACAAAATGAAAAAAAGTTGTATTGAAGATGAATATTCGAGTATGAGTATAAAGACTGACTGAAATGTTTTCCTTCCATTGTTGAATTTGCAAAATCCTTTCAAGAAACAGATTCCCGCAGGCAGTGCCTCTTGTCTGGCGGTCCTTGCCTAACTGAAGGGAAACCACCTGATGTTTTCCGGATACATTCAAGTGATGTGTCTCCATCATGTGTAGGAACATTGCTCTACATTCTTTTTAAACATTTTGAATAAAAAGTATCGAGTTGGTACTTAGAAAACTTCTACTGTTTATCCAAACAATTATTTGTTAATTGTTATTATTAGAATGTAAAAATCCAGTAATGTATCTATTTATTCTTATCCATTTTATGTCTTTTCTAGTGTCTTGTGTTTTCTTTCTTCTTTTTTTTTTTAAAGATTTATTTATTTTTATTACAAAGTCAGATATACAAAGAGGAGGAGAGACAGAGAGGAAGATCTTCCATCTGATGATTCACTCCCCAAGTGACCACAACGGCCGGTGCTTTGCCGCTCCAAAGCCAGGAACCAGGAACCTCTTCCTGGTATCCCACGCGGTGCAGGGTCCCAAGGCTTTGGGCCATCCTTGACTGCTTTCCCAGGCCACAAGCAGGGAGCAGGATGGGAAGTGGAGCTGCCGGGGTTAGAACCGGCACCCATATGGGACCCCGGTGCATTCAAGGCAAGGACTTTAGCTGCTAGGCCATGGCGCTGGACCCAGTATCTTGTGTTTTCATCAGGGTAAATAAGTCTTAGTTTATCACCTTAACGAAATTTTGCCTTAGTCGCATTGTAGACAGAATATGTACACTTCACTTGGACGACAAATAGTGGTCAGTGTCTTCCATATATTGTCAGATTTTCAGATCCTATACTGTGATCCACAGCTCTCAGAATCAGTTTGTTTTTTGTAGATCTTGCTTGGAGTGCATGTTTAGTGTCCAGATTGTTTCATAAATGCAGGCCATTGTAAGGAGGCAATTAAAAATGACATCATTATTAATAATGTAGAATACCATACTTAAAGACTTTTAAAATGCTGTGTGCAATCCTATAGGGCATGCTAGGATTTGGTAATGGAAAGGACTTATTTCCCCAAAGAGCGAAGTTCAGGGAATCTGTGACCTGCGTATTGGCAACAAGACATATAGAGCCTTAACCAATGCAGTTTAAGGTGAGCAGTTTCAGCATGGGATTTGCAGGAGGAACTAGAGACACATGTAGAGAAAAACAGAGCAAGAGTTTGTAGTTTTGATGTGGAGCAAAACTACTTGGTAGCTACAGGGAGCCTGACAACTGGGATTAAGTGCGGATTGCTTTGTTTCTGCTTCAAAAGCGTTGAAGGTATTTGAAGAGTGTATTTAAGAGAGCACAGTGGATGTTCCTAGTTCATCTGCAGATATTTCTCTTTGAAATATAGAAGGACACACCATTTTAGCATGGATAAAAGTAGGGAGGATTGGTACAAGTGCCTTCAGATGTGGAGACTCAGTGGTAGGAAAATGAGAGGTTCCTCTGAAGTGCCACCTGCTGTCTCAACACTCAGTACGTCAGGCTGGTTGTAGCAAAGGGATGGAGATGGTGCGGAGTCTAAAGAAGAGATGTTACCAAAGAATTATGTTGATTCTGAGCAATGAAGTTAAATAATATAAAACTGTAGTTTTATAAGAGTTGTATGTTCCACTGGGATATCGAATCATGAATTGAAAGGCAATGGGTAATTAGTTTGTGATATTTTTTCTTGAACATTTTTGAATTGAATACTTTTCCTCTGTTTGAGTTTCTCTGCTTCTTACCTGAAATAATGGCATTAACCCTATTATCTCCTTCCAAACACATGTCACATTTGGAGCTCTGTATCTGAGAGAATCACTCTGCAGCCTTTAGATGTAACACCTTGGAATCCTGTGGAGGATGTCCCATTCATTCATGTGACCTATTTAGTGTTATCATAAAATTGATTTACTTTCACTTCTTTTCTTGATTTGTTTCTCCTAACTTGTAATTGGAAACCTTATTATGTGACTCATTCATTCTGGACCAGTACTGTAAAAACAAAAAATTAACTGTCCCTGTTCTTTCTCTTCTGCCTGTTATCATTGCTACTAAAGAATTATCCCTAAACACCATTCTGATCACATTGTTTCCCTGCTCAGATGTTTGGAACTACTGTAAATAAGTTTTAATTTTGTCAGTTGTGCTTAGTGATGCCAGCAGCAGGATCTGAACATAGACTGCCATTTATTTGCAAAATAGTGTCACAAATGCAGAAATTCCTAAACTTACAACTGTGTTCCATTTTGATAAACCCATTATAAATCAGTCATAAAAGTAGTTGAGTGCCCAGCGCCATGGCCTAGTGGCTAAAATCCTCACCTTGAACGCACCAGGTTCCCATATGGGCACCGGTTCTAACCCCGGCAGCGCCACTTCCCATCCAGCTCCCTGCTGGTGGTCTGGGAAAGCAGTCGAGGACGGCCCAAAGCCTTGGGACCCTGCACCGCGTGGGAGACCTGGAAGAGCTCCGAGATCCTGGCTTCGGATTGGCACAGAACCGGCCGTTGTGGTCACTTGGGGAGTGAATCATCGGATGGAAGATCTTCCTCTCTGTCTCTCCTCCTCTTTGTATATCTGACTTTGTAATGAAAATAAATCTTCTTTTTAAAAAAGTAGTTGAAAATGCACTTAAAACTGATTGCCTATGAGACGTAATAGCTGAACCTAGTCCATCTTAGCCATGCTCATGACGCTCACTTGCAGTAAACCTGTAACAGAACAGTCATCTAACTTCAAGCTGACTTTATGTATCCCAACCCTGCATGGAAACCCGGCTGGGAGCTATAGCTGCTGCCATTGCGCAGCATTGTGTAGGATAATTGTACAGATCAATAACCTAGCGAGATAATCAGAACACAAAGTTTGAAGTATGGTGTCTGCTGAATGCATGTTGCTTTTCACTGCCCAGTTGAAGCCGAACCTCATCACTTGAGCCACTATATGTCGCAGACCATCTCTACATACTTAAGAAAGTAAGGTTTTGTGAGCTGGTGACCTTTGCCTGGTATCCCTACTGTGTTTTCTACATCTTGTATATCCCCCTGGGAAGATTTTTCCATCTTAAGCATGCTGCTCAAGTTGAGTAATTTTCCTGTCTTTCTTGAATGTCAATAAAAACATCAGTTGCTATTGCATCTCAACTGAGTATCGTCACTGGCTGTTAAACCTGGCAATGAAGTTGCTTGTGAGTTGGATGTGAGGACCAGGGTTCCATCCCAATCCCAGTCTGACACTGGCATTTCTTTTCTTCCAGACCCCAGTATGTACTAGGTGTCCGTATGCACTCCCACCTAACTTTCTTTGTATTGGTAAAGTCATATTTGTATTTTAATGTGGTATCTTTATGATTCATATAGGGAAAGCCATGTATAATCTTTACTTTCGCAACCCAGTACCAAGCAGTTTGTCACCTGGCACACATTCTAAAAGCATTTGGTAGAACATCTGAACTTCTGGTCCATTTGATTGTTATTTCATATATATATATGATATATATATGTATATATATGAGCATATATATATAGTTTCTATTTTCAAAGCTTCCATATGCTTTGAAAAACAATGTTATATATGATATTATATAAAACCTTTAACAGACATTTATTAAGAGAAAAGTGGATTTGCTTCATGAGAGATAAATGAATTCCAGGGATGCATAATGTGTAGATTGACACATCCTGACTTTGAAAGCAAATAGAGTTTAAAGTGAGAATGGCTTTCCTAAAAGGATTAAAGAAGAAAAATTGGATTGTTCCTACATATGGTATTGGCTGCTACAGGAATCCTATTATGAGAAAAATTATATTTTAAATCTTTTCCTAATCATTTAACTACAAGAAAACCCTTAATGCTATCAAAAGGCTCTTCTTATCTTTCCCAGACCTTCCTGTTCTCTCTGAATGTGTAAGAGTATTAAGGCTTTAATATCACCATAATTAGGTCTGCAGAAAAGAGTTCCTTCTCATTTTTGCCAACTCCTGCTTGCTTGTGGTGATGGCAGAAAGCCTCGCACGGATGACAAAGCTCAGGATCATTTACAGCAGATGAAGATTAGCCCCAGCTCATTATGTCTATCAAAATTCCAACTGAAATACAAGTTCACCTTTCAGATGCAGCAAATGTGCGTTGATGTTTGAACCAAGACACCTGAGTAAATGTAGTGGATTTCTCAAGTAGAAAAAAATAGAATTGATTAACTTCATGAAAAACAAGCGCAAAAAATACTCCAAACATCAGTTAAGTGGTCTTCAGATGTTCGTAGTATGTGTGCAACTGGAATACTACCGTTTGACTTCATTATTGATTGAGAATACATTTGAATGACTAGGAAAGCTACCTGATCAAAAGATTTACTTCATGAAAACATTTTACCTAACTACTAATAAAATAATAGCTAAAATTTTGTTAAGCAATTTCACGTAGTTATTTACAAATTTCACACATGTCATCTGTTCATATATGTATTTTTTTAAAGCTTTATTCATTTTTATTGGAAAGCAGGATATACAGAGAGGAGGAGAGACAGAGAGGAAGATCTTCCATCTGATGAGTCACTCCCCAAGTGAGCCGCAATGGGCCGGTGCGCGCTGATCCAAAGTCTGGAACCAGGAACTTCTTCAGGTCTCCCACACGGGTGCAGGGTCCCAATGCATTGGGCCGTCCTCGACTGCTTTCCCAGGCCACAAGCAGGGAGCTGGATGGGAAGTGGCGCTGCCGTGGTTAGAACCGGCGCCCATATGGGATCCCGGTGCATTCAAGGCGGGGACTTTAGCCTTTAGGCCATGGCGCCCCTCATATATGTATTTTGCAGTGCTTTTTGAACACCCATTGCTGCCAAATACTGTGATGTGTATTGTGAATGTAAAACTAGTTAGACACAGTTTCTACTTTTTGTAGATCATTGTAATTTGAATAGAATAAATATTACAAATCTTGGAATAAAGACATTGAATTAGCATGAAAAGTTCTAAAATAGAGTTGAATGTAAAATAGATGCATAAAATCTGACTTCTTCCAAAATAAATAGAATGTAAATGATATATAGGCTGAGTTATACATCCTCCATAAGCTACCAGAAATTGTAAGAATTTAACACTGCAACAGAATTCTGATGATCTACCGTGTACTTGTCCGTTCCTGGAGTACATGGACCAATTTGCATTTATTCATCATTTCAGAAAGAAGAGTATAAAGGAACGTTGTATTTAAATATTTGCTTCACTTTTGAATACATATAAATATTTGCCTCTTGCAAATATAATTTCTTAAAAACTCCATTAGCATAAAATAAACGTTTATGCTTTCTGTAGTGTTCACTTTAAATATTTTACATGGACATTTGATTATCTGAATGAATAGCCTGCTATTTATGATCCAGAAGCCAATGACAATTTCTTGCAATTGATGCAAACATTTGTGTTTTCTGTGCTCTGTGTATACATTTCAAAATATTGCCATGATTCAAAAAAACAAACGCTGCATCTGTTCCTGGGAAAAGCTTAGTCTCTTATTTCTCTTGACAGTGTGCAGACCTGGGTTCTTCAAAGCCTCACCTCACAGCCAGAGCTGCAGCAAATGTCCACCTCACAGTTACACCCATGAGGAAGCATCAACCTCTTGTGTCTGTGAAAAGGATTATTTCAGGAGGGAGTCTGATCCACCCACAATGGCATGCACAAGTAAGGAAACCCACAATATTTGGTGACATTAACTTTCACCAGCTTGAAGAAACAGGATGTTGGAGCCTGTTAACAATCTAACGCTTTCCTCTGAAACAGGCCTAATGTAGACCTTCTCACTATAGTTTCACCAAGTTTCTCTCTCCTTGAGAAAGCATTGATAAACCTGTCTCTTTGTATTACCTGCTGTTGGAAGCCCCCATTGCCCCTAACTTTAATTTCAACATCAGAAACATAGGTGCAGATTTTATCCCTTTTACTTTGTGATGTATTTGACTGTTCATGACAGCCAGTGTGACATTGTTAAATTCACTTTCCTTTTCATGATTAATTTTTTTTTTCTAAAATCAGGTTTCTGGTCACATATATATGAAGTAAGTAGCACTTTCGCCCTTATTTTTCTAAGTTGTCATGGCTGATAAGAGGATTGTGTATGTAATTAGGTAGGAAATTTTCCACAAATAGGTAGATCTGGGACTGTAAACCCGATTCAAGGATCATGCAAACTATAATTTAGGCCTTTGAAAAAGCTGTCATGTTTATTATTAGTTGTGTATCCTTTGCTATTATTAAAAAACATTTTTTCTAATCATGCAAGCAGAGTGGATGAACTTTGAACACTTAATTTCAAACTTTGCAGTGCAGTGATTTGTCAGTGAGTTCAGGACTCCTTTGTATTAGTTACATGGGAATGTCATTGATTTACACATTTTCTTGATGACATCAATCCTGACATTTTTGCCAAAAGCAAAATAAAAAACACAGTTAAAAAAACCCCACAGAAATGAAAGACAATAGACGTGAATTTTTTTCTCACGTAATGGTTCCATTGCCTGCTTCATTTCGATATTGTAGGTCCCAGTAGCCTGAATTTGCTCGCAGAACAATTCAGGAAGATTTAGGGAATTTTAGTATTGATTTTGAGTATTAGACAATCATCATGGATTACTTTTAATAAAATCATCACACATTGAAATTGTTTCTGAATTTCATAGTGTCAGTTGAACTTTGAATATGTTCACAGTTTCCCATGTTGCTGTCATTATTTGCTTCACATTAGTGAAGATCATCCTGTTGGCTCTAGGCTGAGGATTTTGTATGATGAATGATTACCAAATGAGAAGAATTATTCTGTCGATGAATAGATGATGTTTTTGGAGAACATTTGAGTGGAAACGATATGAAGCATGAGTGGATATGATTTGTATTTAAATCGAAGTGTAAACAACTACTTAAGAGTGTAGTGAGATTCTGAAATAGAGGTGAGGCAGCGCGGTCCTGACCAAGAAATAACCTTAATGTTCATGATGCTGATGCTAGTAGGAGGCTCACTGAATTGGTGTTTGGAAGGCTGTGCCCCAGATAAAGAATTATATTTTTTATATAATATGATATATTATATAACACACTTCTTCCTTTATATGGTTATATGCATACAGTTGATTGAATATTATATGTTTGCATGGCATCTTAGCTTGAGGAAATGACATATAACTGCCTATGTACCTAGTTCCCAGTAATGTCTGGCTAGTTTCTTTTACCGCAGCTAAGATCATTTTGTACACAGATGGTGGTATACATGCTGTTTGGGCATTGGCTAACACCATTGGATTGCGCAGAACTGCAGTGACTGAAAGAATTAAAAGCTAATAGCTCATAGCTACATTCCATTCCTAACTTAAGTTTTGTGGCTTGTTTTTATTTTATTTTTTTTAACTTCGGGCAGGGCTCTACCACAAGATAGAGGAAAATAATGACCCCAAACAAAAATACAATTTTTTGTCACTAGTGTGGAACAGGTTAAGTTAGCAAAATATGTAACGAATCGTTTTTAAATATCAATTTTTTAGTCAGTGTCTTCCTTAAGTGTTCCAGTTGTTGACTTGCTTTCGTTGGCATAGACGTGAGCCTCCCTTTCATAGGTTTGTTAGGATTGGGCTTGGGGAAGAGGTTGTGCCTTGGTGGCAGGTGTGATCTGTAGAGTCCGCTCTTAGAATTTAGGTCAAAAACTCCTAGGCAGGCTTGACATCTTTGTAGATGTGTGAGTTCCACCAGTGTTTGTCAAAGAAAAACAATCTGCATGTATTTCTTAAAAATAAATAAATAAATATAAAGGAAAAGAAAAGTACGTCTTAGGATTCGAGGATAAGATCTTTCTGATACATTGCCAGAGAGAGAGAGAGAGAGAGAGAGAGTGTGTGTGTCTGTTTTTAGTTGTGTTTAGAGTACAACAGATTCCGCATATGATCCCGTAACGGCTGGGTCCATGTTCAGAGCAAGATCATAAACCTCACTTTGCTGTTCGCTCTTTGGAATTGAGCTTACAGGTTAAACTGCTTTGGATAGTGGAAAATATAGTTGCAAATATTTATTCACCCAGTAAGTGGTATTTTACAAACAAGCAAGAAAACAAACAAAAATGAAAACTCCGAGGGTGGTGTATCTGCATTGTAATTAAGCATATTAATCACAGCTTTACTTTAGGTCAAATCTGTTTTATAGAGTTTCACATTATTTAAGTGTGGGTTAGACATGGCCTCTTTTTTTTTTCTTGTTTTTTTTTTTTAATCTTGGTGTTCTTTGCTTGAACTTGAGCTTCATTTTGACTGAGAGGGGCTGTTAGCAGTAGAGTCAGAGAGAAGGATTAAATACTGCTCAGTTTTACAGACTTCCAGGAAAGGTGTTAAGTACAAGTGTATTTCAGTTGACCAAAAAAATATGGAAGTTTAACTTTTTTTTCGGCTGGACGTATTGGGGTAGCCATTACTTTTTTCTCAGAAATTAAGGGTGTAACTTTTTTTATTTTTCCTGAAATCCCATGTTGTCTAATTACACTGTAAGCTGGAGGTTTTAGTAAACAAGAATGCTTATATACTGATTTAAGAATTGTTTTGACATAAAAGTGATAATTCTGTGTTAAAGCATATGATGTGGCATGTAAGGCAAATTTATGGGGTTTACTCATGAGCGTAAAAGGTTGTTTTGGGAAGAAAGTTTCAGTCTCTTAGTTATGCAGTTCTTTCATTTACATGGCATTTCTATAGCTATGTATCCTTAAAGTACTGGTTAGCTTTCTTAAGTTTTGAACTTACTCCTTGGGAGTCATGATTATAAAATTTAAGTAGAAGTTAATGTGACTGTTTGTATTTAAAACAGACGCTATGTATTCCGATCAACTTAACGACCTTTGTTTTGTTTGGTTTCTGAACCATTCAACATCCACCATGCTCCATTTTGTTTCATCAAACCAATTTTTGTATCTTCACTTTGAGAATATCTGATCACAAAATATGAACATGTGACTGAAATTTCAACTTTATCTTAAATCAACTTTGGAGTTAGAAATTATGTGAATAACTTGAGATCTTAAGATGCTAACTGTTAGGATCAAAACCAAAATAATACACAATTAGAATATTGTTAACTCTGAGTAATCATTTAAGTAATTCTAAATGTGATTCTCATTGTGAAAATTGTAGTGAGTCAATCCCATCTCACTAGAATGAGACAGATTTTTACATTGATTCCCCATTACCACAGGACTGGAAAAGATGATGTGTCTGTTAAGTATTTTTTGAAGTTAGATCATTTACATGGGTAGTTATTTCAGATGTTATGAATCAGTAGTCTGTATAATTGTTTGATTGAAGTGCATGACTTTCTTTATTGTAGAAGATTGTTAGAAGCTGAACTTTGTTACCTGACCTGTGAAAATATGAACATTTTTGTCCTTTTCCAGTTGAAGTGTTCCTCATGGTTATTTTCAAATGAAATTTTAAATTTTTCACAAACGGCAGGCCCATACTATAGAAGAAAACAGTGAAGTAGAATACATTTGTCCCTTCAAGTTGTAATCTTGACCAACACATAGAGATATCTTGGCGTAGGAGCAAGGTCTGAAATTATCATTATTATTTACCAATAGGCAGCTTCTTTTGAGGTGAGCCAAGGCTGTTAGTTAATTCTGTGACTAGCTACGGAATTGGTTTCCAAAAGCTGCTCTGGAAATTTTGATTTCAGCTGGGCTCATTGGAATTTGCTTCTTGATTTTTACAGAGCAGTGTCAACAAGGATGTGATCGTGTGTCCTATATACCCCAGGGAGGCCCACTGACTAGTTAATGTTCAGCCATATAATTTTAACAGCCATTACTTGTGCACACAGTTTTGCCCCAGGAGTATTTTCATATACCATAAGCGAAACATTTGCCTCACCTGAACAAATGTTAGGACAGTACTAATCATCATTCCTACAGGGCTTACACCCTCCTCATGTCCCTAAAATCTATAGCCAGCTTTCTCCAAGGTAATTACAAATTATGACCTAAAAGAGTGATTGCTGATCTCTTTTGTTTCCTTCAGGCCAGGGATTAGTTTGATAAATGATACCTAATTCATATCATCTGAAAATATGTTTTTCTCACTTTACTTTCCAAACCAGGACCCCCCTCTGCCCCTCGGAATGCCATCTCAAATGTTAATGAGACTAGTGTCTTTCTGGAATGGATTCCGCCTGCTGACACTGGTGGAAGGAAAGATGTGTCCTATTATATTGCATGCAAGAAGTGCAACTCCCATGCAGGTGTGTGTGAGGAGTGTGGCCGTCATGTCAGGTACCTCCCCCAGCAAACCGGCCTGCAAAACACCTCTGTCATGATGGTGGATCTGCTTGCTCACACAAACTATACCTTTGAGATTGAGGCAGTGAACGGAGTATCCAACTTGAGCCCGGGAGCCCGGCAATATGTGTCTGTAAATGTAACCACAAATCAAGCAGGTAAGTGCCGTGCCCCACCACACCCAGTACCTTAGATTTAGCTCGTCTGTTGTTTCTGCAGCTGGGAACAAGGTTGACAGATGTGGGAGATGACGTCCCATCCAGTAAAGCTCAACATGTCATGCAGAGTACATCTCAAAATGCTTGATGAGTTAAACAGATAAAAGTTAAGATAGGCATACCCATAGACTGCCTTAAAAATGTTTCTGGATCAAGTACATTTGTAAGTAAATGCTTTATATCATATAGTTTTATAGAGTGCATGTTTATACTATATATCTACTTTCATTTTTGTTTTCTTACATTCAAGAATGTTGTCCGTTTAATTTGTTCATTTACCATGTGATCAGTGAGAATTCATTTGTTTGTTTATTTGATTGCTTGCTTGGCACCTCCACTAAATTTCTGTGCAGATTTTGATAGTTTTTTAAAATTATTTCTATTATTATTATAACAGAAATGCATGAAAATGATTTTCGTTTGGTAAGCTCATTCTACCAAATTTTAATGATGGTGTATTATTGTGTAACCACATTAACAAGACATCTGAGTTCCATGTATAAATCTCAGAGTTAGTGAGGAATAATTGTTTGAGAGTACAGAACATGGTGCGTGCTACTAATTCCTCAGCATTTCCTATCACATATTCAGTTGTCAAAAAGATTAACATAGAAGACTTACTTACTGGTAAAATGAAAGCCCAATGTAAAATAGAGTTGGACTTAAAAATTCAGCCAGCTGTATGGCAAGAAATCATTCCAAGTCCAAGAATTATTTATAACTTGTGTTTGTCCAGCAACAAGTGTCTGGGAGAAGACAGATATTAAGCTCAAAGATTTGTAACTGTCCCAACTGACTGGACCACAAATCATAGTCCTCATGAGCACCCACAGTCCATTTTAGTCTGGGGTAGCCTGCTTGCCATCAGGACGCACAAACATGTACGATGAGCTTGACTGATTCACGCAATGTTCGTGTAACCTTTTTGGTGATGTAAGGAGAGAATGTCAACTCTCAGCCAAAATAATTCCCGAAAACTTGTGGATGTCAGTTACATCAACGTTTGTCTCTTCCATGTAAGAAAATACGTAAAGTGGGGTTTATGATTTCCTGATTTGTAAGGTTGATGGAAATATTCTGGAGTAGCCCAAATGACGTGCAGTACCGGAGTAATTCACAAAGAGTTGCTCTGGGCCCTTTTCATCACCTGAGCAACAGTGAGTATGTGTCAACAGAACTTCTCTTTCCCCACAAACAAAAACAGTATGTACATAAATTCCAGTTTCCCCAATGCCTTCTTCAAATATTTCCTGATTTACTTCTCAAGCAAAGACGGGATTAATCAAAGTGCTAAATTAGAGTAGTTAAAATTACTTTTCCCCTCAGTATACACTCAGCTGCAGGACATGCTAAAATTTATCAGCTGTCACAGTTTCTAGATGGTATGCGTGTTCACTAAATGTGAAATATATAACTATACCACACAAATATGAAATTCATTAGAAATTTGTTTTTGTAATTATTTGAAAGGCAAAGCAGCTTACAGAGAGAGAGGGAGAGAGAGAAAGAGAGATTGTCTTTTCACTGGTTCACTCCTTCACTGGCCACAACAGCCAGTCTGGAACAGGCCAAAGCCAGGAGCCAGGAGGTCTGCTCTGCTCTGTCACCAGTGGCAGGGACTCAAACACTTGTACCATCCTCTTCCCCTTCCTGCGCACATTAACAGGCAATTGGGCTAAGAAGAGCTTTGACACAGTGCAGCCTCTGATGAGATGATGGTCTTGGAAACACTTGTTTTGCCTGCTGAACTACAATGCCTGGCCATAAACCTATGGTTTGAGATCTCGTATAGAACAGCTTTCAAACTTAGTTGGTCTCCATAGAATTCTCCCATTAACACATTTTAGATGGAAAGAAATTCTCTAGTTTACTTAATCTCACCCACTTTGAAAGATTGCTTTAATGAACTAGGTACAGGAAATGAATTTCCTTGTTTCATGAGGTGGTCAACAGATAAATATTTCTTCTAGTTGTCTTTGACTGTAGGCTCTTTGACATTGAAACTCTTAAATATCAGGAAGATGCACTTTATCTAGATGGTCAGGGCCTGGTTATCCTGCAAATATTTGTATTCACAGCCAACACTTCATTGACTTTTGCTTATTGCTTTTTTTCCCCAAGTGCTCATGGTACACAGTTTAAAGATTTTGCCAATCTAACCAAACGTCAAAATAAGATTTTTCACAGTGTCATCATTCAAGACCCATTAATTCAATTTCCACGAAAATCTTTATGCTCCAGTAATTCCCTGAAAGCTGTAAATTTCAGGCTACCAGAAGAGTCCACAAGTACCAGCCCTGTAGGAGTGAGCTGTAATAGTTCCTGGTCAGTGTGTGAATATTTCGTAAGCAGTCTGCACTTTACAGGGATTTTCCTATAAAATTTATGTTTCCATATATTTTTAACTTTAGTAACAAGTTCTTTTAAATATTTTTTGATAAATATTTTTAAGTAATTTATTTCAAATTTATAAATGTATTCAAAATCCTTGTGGGATTTTTCAATGCTGAGGTTTTTTTCAAAGACAGTTAAGCATGCATGACTGACCAGATTGAAAGAGGATACAAATAATATACATAGTATATATTAAGATTATATACAATATGTACAACATAATGTAAATCAATAAAGTATTCAATATCAATATATCAATAATATATACTATCAGTGTTATATGTATCTAATATATATCTCTTTACTAAATTATAGATTTCATATACATAACATAACATATAATATGTACATTATATATGTACATAATGTGTGAAGCAACTATCTATACTATATATGCATCTAATATATAATATCTCTTACTAAATTATAGATTTCACTTATGCATACATATATATCTATATATACATATATAACACCTATAACCAATGGGAAGCTGGGCTAGGAATGAAGTTACCAGGATATAAACCTTTGCAGCAACACAGGATTCCCTGATTGTAGGAGGTAGCTTAGCTTAAAGGCAACAGTGCTTTATGTGGTAGGTAAAATATTCTCATAATAAGTATTACTTTTGCGAGAAGCTACCTGAATTCAGTTGATGCTTTTTTGAGTCAAAATATGACACTGAAATCCAATATTGTAATTGATTTAAATTTCTG
Source organism: Ochotona princeps (assembly GCF_030435755.1). Taxonomy (NCBI): domain Eukaryota; kingdom Metazoa; phylum Chordata; class Mammalia; order Lagomorpha; family Ochotonidae; genus Ochotona; species Ochotona princeps. The sequence continues at coordinate 74,555,375 of NC_080838.1, forward strand.
ATTCTTATAAAATGTGGTTATAGTGTTGCAACAGAAAAGCATTCTAAAATTTTGTAACAGTTTCCTGGCCAAGAAAATGATGTGTGTGAAAGGGGAAAAAAATGAATATTACAGAAAGTAAAAAATACTCCGTGACGAAGTGGGAAATGAAAGCAAAATAAACTGAATGGGCTCATTGTGTAAGAAACTCTTCATAATTAAACTGCAGAAGGTGTGAGATTGTGGATGTGTATTGTATATTACTGAGCAACATGAGAAACTTAGGAGAGCCTAACATTGAAAACCTCATGTTTCCTAGCGAGTGCGTATCTCTTTCATGTAAGATATTCTTACAAAATTGGTTTATATAACTTGTCAAAAGGATTTAGAATTTTTAAGCGATGACATTTTTTGCTCTGTTTCTTAAAGAATCTAAAATATATTCTCATTTAGACATGTATCATTCAAATTAAAACCCCCATTGAAAGCAGTTTTATTAAAAGTTGTATCTGCTCATAGAAGCATATGTAGTAAACTTGTTTTCTGTGTATTTTAAATATTTTATTTGAAAGCAACTGCACTAGGCACATATAGTAAGCTAGTTTTAATAATCTGTGAATGTACACATGTGTATGTTTTAGCCCAAGAGAAAATTAACTCATTCTAATAACAAAACCAAAATTGACTGATCAACATACAGAGGTTCCAAACTTGACTTGTGGGCTGAGATACGTCGATTTCTAAGTGTGTAAGCACTTGAGCCCTGTCCTCAGGAGAGCTGTGTTGACATCTGGGTAAACTGCAGCCCACTTCTCTCTTACCTTGCAGTCACCTTGTGTGCTCTAGTAGTTTGGAAACATGAACACAGTTGGGGATCCCTGTGTTTGCAAGGACTCTCCCCTTGCCTCTTGCCCTGGCATCTGAAGGATGTGCTCATCCTCCATTGGAATCCTTCCCTGGTAAGCAGCACCAAGGAGGTGAGGTGTTCGAACTGCTGAGACTAACACTCTGCAGAGGTATACTTAAGAAAACGGGAATCCAGAGTAAAAAGGCACTGTTCCTGCGAGATGGAGCAGACATTTCCTGGTGGTTCCTGTTTCCTGGTTTCCTTGAAGCAAGCTCACGTTACTTCCTGGACCATCATTAGAATACAGGTGCCTTGAGTCTTTCTTGGTTCTGTTTGGCAGAGACTACTTTGTGGTTTAGTCAAAGTGTGGTTGAACACATTTTGATGTCGGATGTTCTTCACGGTGGCGTTGATTTTCCCGGGAATGTATTTTCCCTCTGTTGATAGGAGAAGCTAAGAGGTCCTCAGTTTGGACATTTCTTCAATATTACAGCTTTTAATTCATGGGCTGCTGAGCCCCCCAAAATGTTTGTCGTTGCAGAGTAAATCTTGCATGGATCTGGTAAAACAACTGAAAGATACATCAGAGATATCACTGTGCCAATTGCAGTGTATGCTCAGGCCCGCATCCGGTTCACCACAAGCCCCTCATAGCCTATTTCCGGGACTGTTAGTGCTTTTCTGAGTCCCCTAGCATGGGTATCAGTTCCAAGGACAGTAGTCACAAACTGCTGAAGGGTTAGGGTGTTTCCATCCACCCCATTTCCCTCTCCCAGTGCATTGAGAAAATAGTTGGAGATGCCTTGCAGAAGCTAGCCGGGGGTGTTCACCTATCTTTTGGAATTCTGAAACTTACTGAGAGGCCTTGAGTAAGGAACAGGGTCACTAAATTCAAATTCATTTCCTACACTTTGTTGCCATTGGGGTTCACTCCATGTGTCCTCCGTGTCTGCATGTCAGAAGCCATGTTTCCTACCATTTCAACCTTGATGCCTTGATGAGATCTGTGCTCACTCTTTGCACGGGAGAGCACCGCTCTGGCTGCCGCCACTTCCTTAAGCGCCTAGAGCCCAGCCGTGCTTTCCTGCACCTGCAGCTTCCAGCTCTGTCTTCCCACAAACAAAACAAAAGTTAGAAATCTCTTTTCTCCTCCCCTCCCCTCCCTCCCTCTCCTCTTTCCTCTCCTCTCCTCTCCTCTCCTCTCCTCTCCTCTCCTCTCCTCTTCTCTCCTCTCCTCTCCTCTCTTTTCCTTCCTTCCCTTCCTTTCCCTCCCCTCCTCTGCCTTCCCCTCCCCTCCCCTTTCTTTCCCTTTCTTTTCCTTTCTTTTCCTCTCCATCATTCTCCTCATTGTCCTGGCAAAGACAGTGTCTGTTGGGCTATTTTCAAAGATGTGAACAGTGGATGAGTTCACAGATCTGGACAAAAAAAATGTACTTTAAATTTGCTATTTCACTGATGTTTTTTTCTACCAAAAAAAAAAAAAGGCATTTCCTGCAGTTTCTGACTTTAACTTACGCTACTTTCCAGTCCAGACTTTGATCAAGTAATCATAGACGTCTTTAGCACCTATGCTGGCTCTCAAAAATAGCACGTTGACTCTAGAGTGTCTAATCATATAGAAAATTCTTTCTTGCCTTGACATCAGGGAAGCATGAAGCCAGTTTTTTTCGCATATGTAGATCCTCTCCCTGTGTCGTCCAATGGAAGGTGTAGACCCCGTATGTGTGTAGCTAACCCATGTTTTCTCGATAATTGGCTCCCACGTCGATGTCCAGTTCTTGAGTTGAGCTGGAAAAAAATTTAGGTGGGAAGAGAATTGCTTCTCTCCTTCAGTTAATCGACTTAGATGAGGGAGGAAGTGGAGATTGAAGAGATGAAGGAATGACTTCTTATTTCAGGTCTGGAGTATCTGAAATGCTAGGATGATGAACTTAGTTTCAGAAACTGAGAATGTTTTGAGTCTCTTCAATTCTCCCGTTCATCTAAACATTCCAGAGATCTAAAATTTTCATTTCCCCCCCATCATGGGTTCTTTATGTAAGGCCAATATGTTCCATCATTTATATAATTCAGGAATTCTGCAGAAATACCTGCATCTTGCTATTGTTGAACTTGCCGTGCTTTTAAAGTACATACATACATATATGTACATATTTATGAGTTTCAGAGAGAAGAGGCTAGAGAGGTAGAGAGACAGAGAGAGAGAGAGAGAGAGAGAGAGAGAGAGAGAGGGCACTTTCATCCTGTGGTGTCCTTTGCAAATGTCTGCAGTGGGCCACACGGAAGCCTAGAGCCAGAAGCTTGATCCAGATCTCCCCAGTGGTCCAGGGGCCTAAACACATGGGTCATATCCCTCTGCTTTCCTCGGTGCACTAAAAGAAATGTAATCAACAGTGGAGTGGCCATGACCCCAATTTTCATCCATATTGGATGCTGGCATCGTAGGCCTTGCTTTGTCTGCGACACCACAACAGCAGCTCCGTAAACTTGAAGTGCATTTTGATACAACCCTTTGCACATTTTTTTTAATATTTTTTATATTCTTATGATAGTAAAACAGGTGTAGTTTGTTCAGGGAAAGTGCTGTCTAGACGAAGTGTTTTGAGGAGAGCACAAGGGATGTTACCTCTTACTGCACGCCTGATTTTGTCAGATGGCTGTCCTGTGGTGCTAAACAGACGCTTAATTCCCCGACAATACAGTCACTGCAGTCACTGCTCCTGAGTTTCCGTTTCCCTCAAGAGCTATTATCCTAAAACATTCCTCCTGGCCCCCTTAAAATGTTTTTAATGTTGGTTTTCTTAAGTACAAGACTCAGGAAAGAGTGATCTTAAACATATTAAGGGACTCAGAGAATTATTGAATAGAACAAATTCAAGGAGCAAAGTCAGAGTTTCCGGGAGGAATGCCCGTGAATCTACCAGCAATCACCCTCAATGTTGATGACTGCAGTTGCCCAGCATTGGAATGCTGGTGATCATGGCTTGGAGGTTACAGCATTACCATATCTGGACAGTATACTTGAAACTGCAGGAAAGTCATTAGCTTTGCCAGAAGCAAAATTGTTATATTTTATATTAAGCAGAAAGAAAAATATGAAATCTATAAGTCCATCCTGGTTCCTTACATTGATCACATAAGTCAGGATTATGTCTATGCAGTTGTAGTGTATTTTCAGCCATATATCTTTATTCTACGAGTGGACACAGTTTATTATTTTTTTCCTTTATGGAAAGACAGGGTTTATTACTTGGATTTTATATGATTAATTGCACTCAAAAGAGTATGTACTCCTTGAATTTTGTAAATTCTACTTACCTTTTTTTTGCTTAATTTGAGCAAACATTCCTACATATATGTACTTTCATTTTTTACATTTATTTATTTGAGTAGCAGAGAGAGACTGAGCGAACGCTCATCCACTGGTTAACTCCAATAATGCCCGCAACAGCCAGAGTGCAGCTGGACTCCTGTGAGGGGTTTACACTTAATGCAGCCCCTCTTGTTTGTGCCAAGAACCCAGCCACAGGAGCCTTCACTGCTTCCCAACTTACGCATTGCTGCAGGTGGGACTCAGCAGCCAGTGCCAAGAATCCAGCCTGAGTACTCCATGTATTACGCAGGTGTCCTGATCCGTGTCTTAGCCACAAGTCCAATCTCTGTCCATCCTAACATAGACAGTTTTGAACCAGTTGTTCATAATCATTTGGAAGAATATGCTTTTTCAGATATGTGAGATTTGTGGATGCTTTCTTCGTTTCTCTCTGTATTTGCACTGTCTTCCATGCTTTCCTCCGTCCCTTGCTATTTTCCTTCAATTTCATTTTATATCTCAGTCGTGAGGGATCCATTGCTTTTATACCTCAATTAATGATACACTTACATTTTTAAACCATAAGAGACCGTCATTGGGCGTATGTATTTTCTCTGATTCTCACTTTGATTCTTACACTAGGCTCATCTGTTGTTTTCTTCTGTTAAAGAGCAACCATTTTAGTAGTCGGTATTAGGGGGCAGCATAAGCTTTACTCTGCACTGCCAGCATTCCGTAGGCACAAGGGTTCAAGTATTGGTTGTTCCAGTTCCAGTCATGCTCCCTGCTAATGCGTGTGGCTCAAATGCTTGGGGCTCTACAACACACATGGGGAACTGAGATGGAATGCCAAACGATTGACTTGAGATTGACTTGAGCTAGGCCGAGCCCTGGTCACTGCAGCCATCTGGGGAGTGAACAAGCAGATGGAAGTTGTTTCTTTTGCTTGCCCTCACTGTCACTCTGTCCCTCTCTCCCTCTCGGTGTAACTCTGCCTTGTAAACAAATATATCATTTTTAAAAAAATGCATGAGCAACCATTTTTATATGATTTTATGGTTAGATAATATTTATTTTTAAATGTATAAGTATGCATTTTTAATATATGTAAATTATATATTGTATGCCTCTTTTTTGCCCTGAAATTTTCCCACCATAGTCAGAATGCTTTACATTCTTCCATGTTGTTTTTGGCCATCTAATGTAGTGCTTATTACTGCTACATATGCACTGTGCTTGTCATACCAACTGATACCACTAATAGGAACTCCGATTATCTGACTATCCTATTGGTAGGCATTCTGTATTTAGTCTTAAAGATCTAGAATTGTGATTTTGGAATTCAATATATGCAAGTTTAATTTCGAAAAAGAGGAAAGGAAAGTGACAAATCGCTAGCCCTCATTTTCAGTTACTTTAGCTTTTCCACATTGTGGATTGAATGTATTTTATTATCTACCGAATGAAGTATGTCAAGATGATGTTGTGCAGAGTTTTACAGACATTACATGAGACACAAGATTGTTAGTTTAGCTAAATCTCTGGATTGTTTGAGGCAGACTTTCTGGTTTCTATCTTTTCTGTCACTAATCAGCTTTTTGATTTGGGTAAATGTCCTAGGGCCTCCATTGAACCACCAGTGGAATTCAGTGAAATGATGTCTGTGACAGAGAATGGATATAATAAAGACATGAATTAATATTTGCAGAGTAATTGGTATAATACCTAGCATGGAAAAAGTATTTTAAAAATGTTAGTATAGTGATATGTAAGAAACCTTCTATTAATATTCCAAGTAGTGTGAATCCATGGAATAAACTGTGTGAGGAAATAGTGTTCAGGCTGTATGAATACAGTGCACAGAAGATTTGTGAGCTAAAATAATGGCTAGAACAATTGATTATCAGTAGCAAAAGGAAATGCTTTAAGCTTAGATAAAATGAAGAAAGTTTCATTTCCAATACTGATTAAATCTTCAGTTTTTTTAAGCATTGTACTTTATCTTGACATTGAAGTCCATGTAATTTTGATTTTCTTAAAATTAATCCATTTCATTTCTTAAAATAATTCATAGCAACATAATAGTATCAAAATAGTAGCAATTAGGGGAAAATAGTTTGTATATAGAAAAACATTCAGAATTTTGATGTTCATTAGTATTTACTTGGAAAGGTATGAACTATATCATTGTCATATGTGAATGGCTGTTAATTTGATGTAGTATGAACATTTGCAAGGAAAATAACCAGAGGCAAGTATTTTGACTAGTTGCATATAGTAGCCTCATGCCAAGTGTCTTTGTCAAGGATAACTTTCTGATAATGGCTGCCAACAAACTCCCTAACATTTTGCCAGCACGAGCTGCTTGTCTGTACCGAAGCTTGGTTCACATGAAGCTCTGGTCCTGTGCTTGCTCCCCTGCCTTTTTGCTGTGTTGACAGTAGTTCAAAGATGAGATTCTACACCAGTGAATATGTCTGCAACTCATATCTGATTCACTTAATTAGGATTATTGGATGGTGCCTGCCAACACGCATGTATGTACTTTGCTGAGCAATCCGTGATTAGTTCATTGACTAATCTTGCTAGAGACTCACCTATTGACTGTAAAACACTATGTGGCCTTCTCTTTCTTCCCTATCTTCCCATATGGCAGTCCCATTGTCTGAAATTGAAGGTGAGCATGTTTCAGCAATTGCTTTGTGTACTTTAATATGCAAGGAACTATAATTTCCTTTCCTTATCTGATCCCAGCATTATCTTTATGATATAATATTATCATTGTTGTGTTTTAAGATAAGGAAGTTGAAGTAAAAAATAGGAAGTGGTCTCTCCAGTGCCACCAATCTACTTCTGGAGAAAAAGAATCTAAATGAAGGAATTCTAGGGTTACAGCTATTATATCCTACGACGCCGCACAGCATGGTAAGCGCTGTTCCTTGTGTTTCAACCTGTATTTTTGCAGTCATCCTTGCAAGCTCTATTTTCACGTCCTCCAATTGCTGACTTGCTCTGCTCTCTCAGAGAAGCCAAAGCTGGCTCAAGGATTTTACCCTAACTACAAGGCACTGGAACTGTGTATTCCAGTCCCTGCTTCTGTGGGATTATTCCTGGAGCTAAGAAGTGCCAACAGTTGTCTTTGTTAAAATAATTCCTTGATAAATGGGTTTGATCGTCTCCTCTGTTATTCAGATCAGCATTAGAATCCCATTTCTTACTAGTGATGAACCTGTTGCTAGGAAACTTGTTTTTCTTAGCTTTGTTTTCTGTTTACCATTTTCTTTTTTTCTTTTTTCTTTCTTTTTCGCTGAAGAACCAGACACAGAGCACTAATCAAAGCTGATAGTTTAGGTTTTTCAGAACTCTCAAATAGATCTTATCCTTTAATATAGTCTGGTTAACTAGCCTGCCTCCTTTCTTAATAGTCTTTTCAGACACTGTAATGTTGTCCAAAGTGCTCACTGAATGTGACTGTCTCCATTCTGGAAATTTCATAAATTAACTACTGTGTTGTTTACTGACAATGGAAAATAGTTTTTCAGTAACTCTTTGTGGGCTTAACAATTAACAAGTGTGTACATATAGTCATCTAAAGGATCAGTATAATAGAGACCGTCATGGAGATGTAACGATACAAAGTTTTATGCATCTCTACTTCCAAATCCGAGATGGACTCCCAGCGAAACTGTTCAATATGTCTTGGCAGCAGAATGCTGGATTCTGTGCCATTGTCCATACCTGCAGTGTCAGGATACACTTAAATAGCAGAGTGATGGACTTATGATTGTTTGAAGGACTATGCTATTGTAATAATGTAGCGGGGACCAGTTGGGTGAGGGGAATTGGGGAGGAGGAGTCTCAAGCCTATGGAGCTATTATAAAACACATTATTAAATTAATTAAAAAAGAGTTACTTTGTGAGTTTCTTAAAATGCATTCTGATGGACTTCGCACTCTAAATTTATGATTCAGTACATCTGAGTAAGGGGCCAGGGATTTGCATAGTTTCAAAAACAGCCCATGTTTCTGATGCAGGTGGTGTTTGGTGCGTATTTTGAGAGAAATCACATTTGTTCTGATATTTCTAATCCCATCTCCGTGGGGAAATTGTGACAACTATCAATCAGGTTTTCTTTGCACAACTTCTCCCAAAAGCTCTCTACCAGAACACCTCCTGACAGCCCATTGTTGTGCCATTGCTCATTTTGGTGAATGACGTCCTCTTTCCGTCTAATCTGGATGCTGTCTTCTGTCCACTACTTGCCAGCAAGGTAGTTCTAAATTCTGTTTTTGTGTCTTGCAAGCTGATATGCTCTTTAACTAGAACGTGCTCAGTGATCCATTTCCTCTATGAAACATCAAACTTTCCTGTGGCTCAGCTCAGAATCAGGGCAGCCCTGTTATGTTACTGAACTGTTCAATGATCTCATCGGTATGTGTGATAGAAACGTATTTGCATAAAGCTTCATGTTGTAAGTTGATAGGTGTAGAATATAAAGCATCACTCTGAAGTACCATTGTTCTTTATTGCTATTTTGGGGGAACAGAGTTTTCGAAGCATCCTTGATGGCCTGCCTACTTTCTTCATCTGTCTTTAAACATTGTAATAGTACCTTGTGTAAGTCTTTGCAGCACGTTGTGTAGGTATAGTAGAATAGTGAAACCACTAATGAAAACTCAGGTTTCAAGCAAGCATATGTATGAGTATGCCATTAAATTGCTAATTAAGTTCACTCTGAGTACAGACATGTTTTGGGCAATGTGTAAAGAAATAACATTTCAAGTGGTTTTCCTGAAATTAACCTCCTTCCATTCAAACACCAACTATCTATTCCCTCCCTCCAATATTTATTCTACTACATTGAGCATCCTTTTTTTTAAAGATTTATTTATTTTTATTACAAAGTTAGATATACAGAGAGGAGGAAAGACAGAGAGGAAGATCTTCCATCCAATGATTCACTCCCCAAGTGACCCACAATAGCTGGTGCTGTGCCGATCCGAAGCCGGATACCTCTTCCAGGTCTCCCACGCGGGTGTAGGGTCCCAAGGCTTTGGGTCGTCCTCGACTGTCTTCCCAGGCCACAAGCAGGGAGCTGGATGGGAAGTGGGGCTTCCGGGATAAGAACTGGTGCCCATATGGGATCCCAGCGCGTTCAAGGCGAGGAATTAAACCGCTAGGCCACGCTGCCGGACCTGAGCATTCTTTTTTTTACAGACTTTTAATATTTTTATTTATTTATACTTGAAAGGCAGATTCATTGAGAGAAGAAAGAAGGTCTTCTTGCCTCTGCTGACTCCACAAATGGCTGCAACAGTCTGAGCGGAGATGATCTGAGGCCAGGTGTCACAGGACACAAGCCTTTACAGGGTCTCCAACATGGGCGCTGCATCCTAAGGATTTGGCCTATTCTTTAATAATTTCCCAGGCCACACACGTAGAGAAGAATGGGAAGTGGAGCAGCCAGGACAGAGTGGAGGATGAGCCTGTGGTGCCATGCTGCTGGTCCCTTTATGGAACAATCTGAAATCTATAGAAATAGCTGAAGCTGGGCTGAGTTTCAGTGACCTTATTTTCTCTGAATAAGAATTCCAGGAAGCAGACTAATGAAGTAAAACAAGTAGAAATCAGTCAGTGCAATTGGATATTAAACTCTACAGTGATAACATAAAATTAATTACACTGAATAATTACCGGGGTGCTGAATTTACATTTTCTTTTCTTTCCTTTTTTTTTTTTCTTGTTTTTTTGCACTGTTAGGACTTTTGGTATGCCTGTGGAAACTTCACTTTAACCATGAGTCAGAGTTCCAGTGATTGTCAACAGGATTATAAACCATTTATTGATAAGGACCTGCTATTCCCAAGGTTTTAGATTCTACTGGTTTCCCAGGCTATAAAGCAGGGAACTTGAAAGGAAGTGGAACAAGCAAGACTCAAGTCAACATCCATATGGGATGCCAGAACTGGCAGGGGGAAGATGCGCCAATTGAGCTATCTTACTGAGCCGCAAAGTATATGAATTTAAGGAATCTCGGTTGGTATTCAAATAATTCTTATTTTTCCATAACAGAATAGTAGGTGCCATTTTGAAAGGAAAGCTGAATATCTTAGTGTTTTAAAAATCATTTAAGATAATTTTCCTAGTAATAGTTTATTCACATTAAGTCTGCATTTCATGGTAAATGCATTTCATGAATCTTTGATATGCTATTCATATAAAAACTTTCTGCTTCTGAAATATACTTTCATTCAGAAGAATAAATTAAGAGATTTTTAAAAGTTATGCCTGTTGGTGACAGAGCTGCTCCCAATGGTTTTATTTTCAGGCACTTCAGAAAACTAAAGCTTGCAAACAAAAGCACGCTGAGGTTGCTGTAAGTTTTCCCAATGCAGTAACATTAATACCCTCAAATGAAAGCAGACGTGCGATTGTTTATGATATTTATAGGTATTTCCCTAGGGATTAACTTAGAAGCATGAGAGATTTGTCCCTAAAGTCAGTGAAACTACTTAACATAATTGATGAGTACACTAAACCTTAAACAACTCTGTGCTTTTTATGATTTATTTGTTTAGTTTATTTTAAAATTTTTATGATGTTCACATAGTTCATCAGAGTGTGGAGGGCGGAGGCTTAGGGGAAAGTGGATGACATTACTGTTTTCAAGTTTTCTTTTTCTTCCTCCTGTATCTGGTGAAGTAGGAAGATAAGGGCAGAAGCAGGATCCAGTCTCCCAACCGCCTCATTATCCAGGGATGGGCAGTGGCCACCTGGTGTCATCCCAGGGTCCCCAGTGTTGTGAGGGTCCTGCTTAAGTGGGTTTGATAGTTCTGACATGCTGTTTATCTCACTGATCTAAGGATGAGGAAATTCTTCCAAGCATCTTGTCTCAGGCTGTCACAGACCTGATCCTTGAGTGTGCTTGCCAGTACAATGTCTGGCTCACTGTCACCTTCATCAGCCTACACACGCACTAGTAATTGCAATTGCTGGAGCAGTTCTGTCTCCAGCCTCATCTCTTATGCAAAACAATGGATGCTGATGCCCAGACAGTTGGCCTTCACATACACTAGTAGGAATTGCAGCCTAGTTAGAGTGACCTCCAATAACCCCCAGCAGGCCTGCCCCGAGCCCTGGTTCCTGTGCTTGCCAGTATGTGCAACAGCCTGGGTCAGTCTCTCCCACATCCCAACTCCCATACACGAATATGGGTGTTGCAGCCTATTTCAACTCAATAAAACCCAACGTCCAGCCCACACTTCTGCTGGTGGGTGCTATTGCCTACCAACCCTGACCCTCCCCTTTCCTTGGTTTTCATGTTCACCAGTGGGAGTTGAAGCCCTTTAGAAAAGTGCCCAGTTTTCCTCCTGGGTCCACTCCCAGCCCAAGCTCTTTTATTATCCAGGGGCTTCTGCAGTCTAGCATGATAGCAGTTGCCCCTTAGCAGCACTTGCCATCTGATGCTGTGGCAAAGCCCAACCAGACTGCACTTACTCTGGCTCATGCATGCACCAGTGGATACAGACGGCTAGCCCAGCCTGGCTCTCCCCTAGTCCAGTTCACATGTAGGCCAACCGTTGTAGCCCTGCCCAGCCTGGTCTGTCCCTAGTCCCATTTCTCATGCTCACTAATGGGAACAATGTCCCTGCAGGGGAGCCTGCACTGCCCCCCTCACAAGCTCGCACCCCTCCCCCAGAGGCTCACGTGTACTGGTAGGTGCTGTGGCCCAGTTTGGCATGGCCTGCCTTACCTCAGCATTTGTTAATGGGTGCTGTTGTCTGGTTATGCCATGTCTGTACCAGATTTCAGCTCATGCTGGTGGGTGCTGTAGGTTAACCTGGCACAGTCATCCCCCAGTTCCCAGCCTAAAGTGAACTGTCTGGTGTTATAACCCAACCCAGCCTGTCCTGCCCCCATCCAGGTTCTCAGATCTGGCAGTGGGTGTTATGATCTGGCCCAGCCTGGCCACAACTCTGTTCTTAAAGCATCGGCCATTATTTCTAGTCTTACCTTTTCTTTTGTCTTTTTTGCCCCCTAAGATTTGTTTATTTAAGTTATAAAAAAAGAGGGCGAGAAAGATCTGTCTTCCAACTGTTGGTGCCCCACACCTTTCCCCACCACCCCTCTCCCACCTCCCATGGCCACCGTGATGGAAACTAGGCAAAACCCAAAGCCAAGATCCAGGAAATTCACCAGTTTCTACCATGTGGGTGCAGGAGTCCAAGGACTTGGGCCATCCTTCGCTGTTTTCCCAGGCACATGAAGAGCAGCTGAATGGGAAGTGGAACAGGCTGGACTCATTCAGTGTCCACATGGGTTGCTGGCACCACAGGTAGCAACTTTGCCTGTTACAACACAACACTGCCCCCTTATCTTTTATACTTAAAAAAATTAAGATTTATTTATTTTTACTTGAAATTCAGAAAGAAGGAGATACAGAAAAACAAACAAACAAACAAACAAAAAAACAAACTTGCATTCTATGTGTTGGTTCACTCGCCAAACTGGTTCCATGACTGAAACTAGGCCAGTCCAAGACCTGCAGCCAGGAGCTTCTTTGCGATCTCCCACGTGATTGCAGTTGACCAAGGCCTTGCGCAATCCTCTGCTGATTTCCAAAGTCATCAGCGAGGAACTGGATCAGTTGTGGAGCTGTTGAGACATGAACAGAATCTGTAGCGAAGGCCCACGCAACAGGCAGAGGACTAGCTTTCAACACACCTTACCGATCCCTCTACATTCAAGTCACGGTGCTGACTTGAAATCAAGAGAGGTAGTATGCAGTGTTGGTTTCTATGGGGCAGCAGAGGAACTAAATGTTCTGCAACTAGGTATTCAGGAGACTCTCCAGAGCTCCTTCTGATACTTAGATGTGAAATGAAATTCTTGACTCAGAATTGTTTACTCCTGTGTAAAGATGACCCTTGGGCATCTTGACAAGTGGCTACTGTTTTGTTTGGTGGGAGAATCACATTAGTTGGGGCTATAGCTTTAGTCTGGTTTGACAGCAAACTGCTCTCCATTGGACTTACTAAGTGAATTAATTCTTGGCACTCTGAATGCGTTCAACTTCTTTTAAAGATGTTGACAACGGCAATGATGATTATGGCAAAATTATTTTACTCCATTCCAAATTATCCTAAATTTCATAAAAACATAATAATTGAGTTTCTAAAGAATACATCTAAAGTATTTTTGGTGGAATTAACAGCAGACTAAGAATCAGCCTTTTTTTTTTTTTTTAAGTGTTCCTCTTTCCAAGCAGCAGTGAAATGGTCATTGTCCTCCACCTTGTGGCCTTTCACTCTGAAAGCCTAAGGTTATATGAGACTTTTTCCAACCCACAGATCATCTTTTTTTTTTTAACCAAAAAATTTCTCCAATGAGTTACTCATCCTTGCATAGAAACAGCCCAAAGCACCACAGTTCCTCATTTTTACTCCTCCCATCGACTCTGAAGATTATAACTCAGATGCAAATTTTATGCAGAGTTAATAGGCCAGAGATTTAAATTCATAGTTGTCTTACCTTGGCAGCCAAGGAACAGTGAGTGACATAAATTTAGCTAGAATATACTCGAAGCATGTAGAGACCCAGTTTTGTCGTTGAAAAGCGCTGCTATCAGGAAGGGTTGTGACGATACATCTGGCTCAATTTCTCTGAGATTTGCAGCTTGATCTTCTTCTGAGTCTCTCTTATGTCAAACTGTAATTCTCCCTTCTTAGCATACTGTCTGTGGAAGCCCCAGATTTTATAGATGTGTCCTGCAGCATCCAGAAGGCAAGAAAACTTTTCTTACTCCCTTTGTCAGTTGTGCAACTGATGTATTTTGGATACAGAGTGGCTTAAAATCTTAAGCTTTTTATTCATTTTCATGACTGTTTTGATGCTAACTCTTGTGTAAATTTATTTTCTCTTTGGCTAGTGTTTGTAATTTCTTTGGACAATTATGTTGCCCTTCCCATCAGTCTGCACCTATTTTTTTTTTCTTCAGAATGAAGCTCTCTTTTATTTTTATAAAAAAACACTTTAAAAAGATTGGTTTATTTTTATTGGAAAGGAGATTTACAGAGAAGGAGAGACACAGAGAAAGATCTTCCATCCATTGACTCACTCCCCAAATGGCCACAATGGCCAGGGCTGAGCTGATCTGAATCCAGGAACCAGGAGGTCTTCTGGGTCTCCCACACAGGTGCAGGGTCCCAAGGCTTTGGGCCATCCTTGACTGCTTTCCCAGGCCACAAGCAGGGAGCTGGATGGGAAGTGGAGCTAGTACATGAACCAGTGCCCCTAAAGTGTCCCAGTGCTTGCGGGGAGGGGGGTTATACCAGTGAGGCATTGTGCCAGGCCCTTGAGAACTTTTTCTCATCTCACCCAAAGGTATTCTGGCATCATATATCAGAGACATAGTGTATAGGAAGCCAGCACTTAGCTGACATGCCACTGATGCTCCTTCTGGCCTCAGCTTGCTTCCCTCATCCTTGTACATTCAGAAGCAAATGTCCACGTTTGTTTCTTGTTGTTATTGTGCTATTGTCATAAACTTAATGGCAAACCAGTACACATTTATTGTTTTAAATTCTGTAAATCTCTCATGTGTTAAAATTCTGAGTTAGCAAAGCATTGTTCCCTTCTGGAGGCTAGCCTTCCCATCCTTTCGTTTCCTGCTTTAGTGTGTCTGGCTCTTTGATACTGGCTCCGTTCCACCCCCTTCATTGATGGCATGTGCCCATGCATAGCTGCATCCTGGCTTCCTCCTCTGACGCTGTATTCACTTTTATGCACCTGTGTCATGGCATTTTGCTCACCTAGATATTCTAGAATAAATTCTTTATCTGCTTATCAGCAGCATTTATTCCATCTGTGACTTTACAGTTTTCTTGTTCCCTGTAATGTACCAAATGCAGAGGTTCTGTGAATTGGAAATCCTTTTTTCTTGGAAGACCATGATCCTGGCTGCAACAGTGATGTGTTAATCTTGCTTGAACTTCTCTATGCGTGTGAAGATCTGCAGGTAGGCTGCTTTAAGGACGGCTTGGGTCGAGATAAACTGCTGCTTTTCTCTATGTTCTTTCAGGCTTCAGCAGGTGAGCCCAGATTTTTGTGTTAACAAATCATGTTTCTGAAAGTGATACAGTCAGGATGCTGCCTTCTTGACTAAGTACCCAACCTTACTACTAGGGCTGTTTTCCAATAAAAGCAGAGGCAATAGAAGCAATCCAGCAGCAGGCCTATGCTTATAATAACCAAGTATGTTTCGGTGGTTGTAATAATTTGGTACAACCACCCCACATGTACACAGTCATAAAATCTCACACTTAACTTCAGTAATACCTGGCTATTCGACATAGGTGAAGATGCACCTGTAATGCAGTGAGGTGCCACCACTCCCATTGCTAATGGCTTCATCTCAATCAACATTATTTCCATAACTAGATTTCCACCGTAGTTTCCTAATTAATTTCCTTGCTTTCCCTGTTGACCTCCATGGCAGCCACTGGGACCATTTGAAAATGCTTGAGTTGATGATACACCCTTGCTCACAACCCTATGATGAATTTCCATCTTATGAAAAGTAAAAGACATAATCCACAGGCACTGGAACTTTTCCAGCTGATCAGCTGGCCACATCTCCCATCGTCTTCTCCCTCCCTCACTTCCCAAGGTCCATTTGCCTCATTGTTAATTTGAACTCTAGGGCTATTCCAGCCTTAAGACATGTATAGTATCACTTTTATTCTTGTGTATACTCATCATCTTTAAAATATTGATGGTTCTACAAGCCTTGGTAGCCTTTGATTCAAATATATTTTCGTGAGTGTTTCGATTGTCTCATTTAAAAGGAGGTACATCTCCATTTCTCTCTCTCTCTCTTTCTCTCTCTCACAGTCCTTGCAAATATAACCATTTCCGCTCTATTTTTCTTGTTATGTTTACCAGTGTTATGTTTTCCCATGACATTTGTTAGGCTCTGAAATAATAAGACTTAGTTTGTACACTTATGGTCTGTCACTGAGAAAGTGAGTTTCAGTAGGATAGGAACGTCACTGTAGTTTGTTTATTGAAGTGTATTCTAATGTCGCTAATTGCGGTGGCCCAGAGAGGCCACTTGCTAAGTGTTTTGAAGGAATGAGTGAATGTCCCAGTGTGTGTAATTGTTGAGTAATGTCTTTTTATGGATTCATATTTCTTTTAAGAAATTGCGAGTTCTCTTAAGAACATTCCAAGGTTATGATGTTTTCTCAAGCAAAGGGCACTTTTTTTTCCCTAATTCTCAAATCATTTGCTGTTCTTACACGGAAAGATTTTGCATAGTGTGACAGTGCAGGACTCCGTGTGAGAGACAACCATCTTCCCTTTGTTTATTGTACTTTTTCTTGGCTTCTAATCAGTCATTGCGAATGTATTATTAATGACTTAATTCTCAACAGCTGCCCTGCGTTTAACATGCAACAGCTATTAATGAATGTTTAATGAGTAAATGAATGGGTGTAATTCATTGATACTTTATTTTTAAATCAGGAATTCTTAGCATGTAATATCAATTTTTAAAAGATTTATTTATTCAAAAGATAGCATTATATAGAGAGAAAGCAACTGAGAGAGAGAGAGAGAGAGAGAGAGAGAGAGAGAGAGAGAGAGAGAGAGAGAATGCTTCCATCTGCTGGTTCATACTCAAAATGGCCTCAGTGGCAGGGGTTGAGGGAAGCTGAAGCCAGAAGCTCCAGCAGTGATCCTGGCTTAGGCGGCAGGATCCCAACCACCTGAGTCTTTTTTGGCTGTGTTCTCAGGTGCTTCATCATGGAGTTGGATTGCAGGTGGAGCAACTGAGCTCTAACAGGTGTCCAAATGGGATGCTGGCATACAGGCAGGGCTTAACCCCACAGGGTCACTTTGATGGGCCCCAAATTCCTTTTTAATGTAGTGTTATTTCAAAAAGAGAAAACTGATCTTGGGGCCTTCACAATGGTTTAGCAAGCTAATTCTCTGCCTGAGATGCCTGCATCCCATTGGGGTTCCAATTCCTGTCCTGGTTGCTCCAAGTGCAGTCCAGCTGCGTGCAAATTCTCCTGGGGAGGCAGCAAAAAGGTTCAAGTTCTTGGTTCCCTACACCCGTACAGGAGACCAGAAGTTCCTGTCTCCTACCATTTCCCCCAGAGTTCAAAATCAATTTGATATTTCTTGCTTAGAATTTATCAAACAGGATTCATGTCACTCTGATAAGGACTCTTCAAATTAGTGTTTTAGCCTTCTTATTGACTCAAACTAGATGCTTTTCAGACACATTGTAACAGCTTGATGGAAGTTTATTTTGGTTGAAACATGTTTATAAAACCTCATGCATATTTTCAAAAATAATGTATATTCTGCCTGCATTTTTGAAGATGCCTTAATATACTAGCAGTTGCATTCATATATTTTGTGATACTCTACTATCGATTATTATTTTGGGGATTTCAATCTTTTAGTGAAACTGCAATTCAGTTTCTTTCCAGTTCTATTGGGTATTACAGATGTAGGATAGAGGAATCAAACAGTATTAGTCATTTAAACTTAATTGTTGAAAAGAAAATTTTAAATGTAAAAGGCAGAATACATTTTCACTAGTTTGCTAGATCAGCTTGATATCTGCATTTTAATGTTTTAATTATAGTTTTTTATTCTTCATTGATTTCAGAATCTCTATACACATACTGTCTGGGAAAATGCTAAATCTCCAGAGATTTATATTTATTATAAGTGAAATAATTTGGAACAGAATAAGTAAATTCTCAGAGAAGATGATTGTAAAGATTTGTGTACAGTTTGTCTTGGAGTCTGATTTTTTTTTTCTGAGAGCATTTATATTGAAATGAGTATTGTAGCAAATGAAGTACTTGTGGAAGGCTAACAATCATTGAAAATCACAGGAAGTCAAGAAAGTTTTTTTCAGCACTGTTAGCATTTTATATTGCTGGCTTCTCCCTTCCAGTATTGTGATACAGTTTTTAAAAAGTTTCTGGTACTTTGAAGAACATATTGAAACTAGCAGTGACAACTCACATAACATTTGAAGAGTCATTTGTACAAACTCGTGACTGTGACATCTTAGGCGACTACAGTCCAGGTTAGGCAACATGATGCACGTCCCTGAAACCTCTGATTTGCTCATGAGAATGTCACCATGACATGCCCAGGCAGAGCTGTCTGAGCGCAAAGCTGACTGTCTTTTGGAAGTGAGCAAATATGAGTCACACAGGAACACACACTTCTATGTGGCTGAGACATTTTAGTCTCATTGTAGAAAGAGGATAAAGATGGAGATAATATTCAGAGAGTTGGTGCAGGGATTCTTACCTCTGCGTGCTACATGCCAACCTGCTGTGAAAACATTAAAAGAATTATCTTCTTCAAAACTTTGTAGTTACTCAATGTAGTTTGTGTATTTCCATGATTGTACTTATCAACCACAGGCGTCTTTCGGAAGGAGGGAAAAGTTTCTTTCTAGTTTTATTCAGAGGTTGAAATTTGGTATAATTATCCAGTTGCAAAAATAAAAAGAATGGCTATGAGACAGTGTGAAAATAGAGCCATGCATATTTATTTCTACAATGCTTATGTATTTATTTGAAAGGCAGAGTTACAGAGAAGGGGAAGGAGTTACAGAGAAGGATGTCCTCTGTAAGTTGGTTCATTGCCCCCAGAAAGCCTACAGAGCTGGGACCTGGCCATGCCAAAGCCAGGTACCTGGAATGCCATCTGTGCTTCCCACTTGGCTGGCAGGGGCCAAGCACTTGGATCATCTACTTTTCCAGGTGCGTTAGCAAGGACCTGGATGGGAAGCAGAGCAGCTGGGATTAACAACATTTTAGGAAGCAGCTTGATTGTACCACATGCATTTAAACCCTGGCACAAGTCCTGGTGGTGGGCTAGTGGCTAAAGTCATCGCCTTGAACACACCAGGATTCCATATGGGTACCGGTTCTAATCCCAGCAGCCCCGCTTCCCATCCAGCTCCCTGTTTGCAGCCTGGGAAAGCAGTCAAGGATGGCCCAAAGCCTTGGGACCCTGCACCTGTGTGGGAGACCCAGAAGAGCTCCTGGCTTTGGATTGGCTCAGCTCCAGCCATTGCAACTGCTTGGGGAGTGAGTCAATGGACAAAAGATCTTCCTGGCTGTCTCTCCTCCTCTCTGTATATCTGACTTTCCAATAAAAATAAGTAAATCCTTAAAAAATAAAATTTAAAAAAAATTAATAAAATAAAATAAGTCCTGGCGCAGAGGTTGAGCGTGGTCCATCAGCCCTTCAATCTGAGCCACACTGTATCCTTCTTGGACTGATGGAGAGCTGAGGGAGGAATGTGTTTTGCTGTCGCTTGTGAGCCTAAAGGCATGCGGTATCCCCTCCCAGCCTCTTGGAGCCCTGCGACCACCAGTTGTCCTGCAAGATGAAGGCAGTCAAGACCTGCAGAACAGCCACCCAACTAGTGCTTCAAATTAATAGAAGCATTGTCATTGTTCTAAGTCACCAGATACTGCAGGTAAAAAAAATTGCCTAATCATTATCTTGTAATTGCACATGAACTGTAGGGACACTGACATACACTTCAATGCTATCAATCAGTAGAACAATCAGAATTTAAACCCAAACATTTGGCTTGAGAAATGCCCTATTTACTGGAAAAAGATGCTACAGAGATCTACACACTAGATTTATTCTTTTTTTTTTTTTTTAAAGATTTTTATTGTTATTGCAAAGCCGGATATACACAGAGGAGGAGACAGAGAGGAAGATCTTCCATCCGATGATTCACTCCCCAAGTGAGCCGCAACGGGCCGGTACGCACCAATCCGATGCTGGGAGCCAGGAACCTCTTCCGGGTCTCCCACGCAGGTGCAGGGTCCCAAAGCTTTGGGCCGTCCTCGACAGCTTTCCCAGGCCACAAGCAGGGAGCTGGATGGGAAGTGGAGCTGCTGGGATTAGAACCGGCGCCCATATGGGATCCCGGGGCTTTCAAGGCGAGGACTTTAGCCGCTAGGCCATGCTGCCAGGCCCAGCTAGATTTATTCTTGAATCGGAAAAGACCAGCCTTATCCAGTAGCCCTGGCACACATATGAAATGCTTGGATGTGTTTAGCTGTTTCTCTCTGATTCTCTCCCGTTGTCTACCCATGACATAATTCTGCCAGTAGACATTATGGTTTACTTGGTCAACTGTTTAATTGTGTAATATCAATAATATTTGGTGACTGTATCTCTGAAGGCCTGCCCAAATATTTTTATGATAATATTTCCCTCATTAGCTTTTGTTTGTATTTTGTTCCTTTTTATATTTCACAAGATTTTCATGTACATATTTTGTATCCTAAACTGAGTTCTCTGAATACATCATGTTTTATAAGTTGGTTCATTTTTGTAGCAGTCTAAGAAGGTTTTCTGTGCCCTTAGCTGTGTCATTTTGTGTCTGACATTACAAGGTATCAGTATCCCTTAAGGAAACTGTGACTCATTGTGTTACATGTTAGATGTTGCAGTTAAAAGCAATTGTTTGATGACATTCCTCCATCTAATATTCTAGAATATAGAATATCCCTTTACCAGCATACAGCATAATAAATACTGGAATCTAGTGCAAGATAATACAAATAATTAGTATTTTGCTGGTTAAATGTTCAACAAACATGTAAAATGCGTAAAAGTGAATTAGAAGTCCCTTGAAGGAAGATAAGTTACACATTTAGACTTACAGAAAAATGCAATTTCTTTTCACTTCTATGATTTACAGTAACAGATTCTTAAATGTCCATGAATAAACTCCATAAAAACCTCCATAACTACAATTATGTAGTGAAAAAGAAATGTAATACTGAATTAGGAGTAGTGACTGGATTTGTTCTCTCCATTAAACTTTATCACAAGGGAACCTAACTCTGGGGGCTTACATTTCTTTATGTTTGATGGTCAGGTGTAGCATTGCCACGAATCTCCCCTTGACAGTTATTGGTTTGTTACTAGAGGAAGAAAAATCTCAAAAGGTCATAATGTGCCAATATTCTGTAGCATTGTGGCGATAATGTAAATGAAAAGCACATACATCACGGATCATTTGGGAATTTACAGTAAATTGATATGCTGTTTTCAGTGCTTCTGTATATGTTATCACATATAGAATTTTTCAAATTAATAGCAAATTGGTGAGTTCAAAAATTTATGTGGTGATTGAACATGAAATCTAAGAAAAAAAATTTGAAAAAAGTAGAGATGATTGTCGTATTAGCTAATTCTCCACCTCTTTTCATCTTAAGCAAGTACTCACACTCCGCTGTCACACAAATACATTGTGCTGCTTGGCAGAGAGAAGTGGTTATAAATATTACATGACTCATGAAAATCCATAAAGAATTGTTATTTTTGCATTGTGCAAAATTGAGGAAAATAGGGAAAGTAATTTTTCAAGAAAATATTTTGGTGTTTTGTATTTTTGTCTTGCTGTTAACTTATTTTGGGGAAAGGCAATTTGCAAATGTTAGGTCATAAAATTTTAATTAGAAATGGATACCTCAAGAAGTTGTATTAATTCTCTTGCTTTGTTTCCAGAATGAGCTTGAATTAGGATGCGAATTAAGTATTGAATGTGGTCATTGTATCAAATGATAACCTTTTAAGATTTTTTCTTTATTTAATAATATAACCACCAAGGAGAGACTCATTACACATCTGCGGCTAGCCATCAGGAATAACTGATGAAAATTTATGGAGTGAACGGACCCAGTCACTTTTCATGATTTAGTACTATGTTTTCATTTGCTTACAAAGTTTTGGGTTTGGGGATTTTTAATTGTTTGTTTCAGACATTCAAATGATCCGCCTCTCCAAGTCATAGAAATACAAAGAAAGTGCCTCTTGCTGTAAGTTTGAATGCAACATCCTCCTCTTTCAAAGAGCTCATCCACTTTGACGCACCTTATATGTTTACTGGACATATAGCCAGTAAAGTACTAATTATTTCCTCTTGTTATATTGTGCTATTTTAAAATATTTGTTTTATTATGCACTTCTTAAAAACCCTTAAGTTACATCACAGAACATTAGATTAGTGAGACAGTGGGGCTATACATTTGTAAAGGTTAGTGTAATGGTTTGGAAAGCTTTAGCACTCGGCAAAAATATTTGCTTTACCCTCCTGTTTTGGGTCAATCAATAAAGTTTCGTAAAGCTTCGTAGTGTGAAGGTAACTTTCTGTTTCTGACCTGTTTTTTTCACTTTTGTCCTGCCTTTGTTTGTGACCCTAAAAAAGTTATGTGAAAGCAGAGGGACAGAGAGAGGAGAAATCACCAGAGAGAGACAGAGAGAGTAAGCTATTGCCCACTGTGTTAGCAGGAGACTGGACCACAATCAGAGAATCTGCAACTTGAGCTGGCTGAACCACAATGCCACCCTGATACAATTTTAATAATAAGTTAAATGAATAATGGAAAATGCGGGAAAAAAACACAATACTGTTTGTATTGGCATGTATTATAGCGTGTAATCTAAAAAGCTGTCCTCGGCAATCCTCCTAAGGAAAAAGAATGGTTATCTAAATTACACTGCATTTCCGAAATCACGAGCCCGGTCCCAGGCAGTTGTAACTTAGGGGGAATAGATACGTCTTGTATGTTTTTGCTGTCAATTCTCATGCAGTAGATGCTGGCATATACTTCAGAAAAAAATTGCATTAGTATATGAAGCTCCTAAATGACCAAATACATAAAAATGTGCAAAGGAGGAAAAGAAACAGCTAATAGCCAGTTATGAATTCTTCATTCTTCTTCCAAGATAGGCATTTTAAAGTCACTCTCAGAGAGAGCTACTTGTCAAAAATATGTTCCCAGATGCAGGAGAACCTGTGGTATTTACATGGCGTTTCCTCTGTTAGGCATAGCAGTGTAGTGAACGGAGGTAACTTGCCTACATCACAGAGCATCTAAGCAGAGTTCTCATGTGGGACTGTGCTCCATTAGCAAGCAGGGGGTGACTTCCTCACCCAAAATCCAACGCACTTCTCCAGCCACCCATTCAGGAGAAATGAATGAGGTATGTTTGTTTAAATTCATGTATGATAGCTTATTAAAAACGCTCTCCAACCTCCAAAAATATGAGTGCCTTTTGGAGATCATTTCTCAGCTCACATTTCTTTCTGTCCTTTTGGTGCTTGCACTGAGCCACGCTACATCCTAATAAAGCAATATTATTGACGATGCATGTGGTATCTACCACTGAATGAGGTAGCAGCTGCATTCTTTTTCTTTTTTTTTTTTTTTTTTTTAAGATTTATTCATTTTATTACAGCCAGATATACACAGAGGAGGAGAGACAGAGGAAGATCTTCCGTCCGATGATTCATTCCCCAAGTGAGCTGC
This sequence comes from Ochotona princeps, assembly GCF_030435755.1. NCBI lineage: Eukaryota > Metazoa > Chordata > Mammalia > Lagomorpha > Ochotonidae > Ochotona > Ochotona princeps. The sequence goes on from NC_080838.1 coordinate 74,578,900, forward strand.
AACAGGCCGGTACGCACCAATCCGATGCTGGGAACCTGGAACCTCTTCCGGGTCTCCCACGTGGGTGCAGGGTCCCAATACATTGGGCCGTCCTCGACTGCTTTCCCAGGCCACAAGCAGGGAGCTGGATGGGAAGTGGAGCTGCCGGGATTAGAACCGGCGCCCATATGGGATCCCGGGGCTTTCAAGGCGAGGACTTTAGCCGCTAGGCCACGCCGTCGGGCCCAGCAGCTGCATTCTTGGGCTTATACATTGTCAGGCATTGAGCATTTTAATCAAATGGAAAGGAAAAAAATAACAAGTTTTTCAAGTTTTTCCCATAGCTTTCTTTAAAATAGGAAGACAATTTTCACATATTGATAAACAGTTTTGGAGAGGTGAATAGGTAACATGGTTTCTAAAAATAGAAAAATTTCTGTATCTTTCTAGACAATTTTGAAGCAGTAGGTAGGTGGTGTTAAAAATGAATGTGTGAATTTATGTCATTTTTCTCTCGTAGCTGATATTATTTGATAAAATTATACTTGGTTAAAATAATTGCATTTCCCTTTTTTCTTATTGTTTCACTTATATAAGGTGAATGCATTTTATGTATTTTATAGTACAGATTTAGGAACACAGTGGTACTTTTTAATTAACATTTTATGTTGATTAGCATTTTAGTTAAGCTGTTTTCAAGACTTGTTCCTTCAATCCCCACAAGCAACACACCAAATTATTTTAAAATAGGATAATCTTGAGACATACTACTGATTAATATTTTATTAACATTTCTTTCTTTTTTTAATTATTTATTATTTAAATTCATTAATTACATTGTATTATGTGACACAGTTACATAGATACTTGGGTTCTCCCCACCCCTCCCCATACCCTCCCACCATGGTGGATTCCTCCACCTTGTTGCATAACCACAGTTCAAGTTCAGTTGAGATTCCCCCATTGCAAGCATATACCAAACATAGAGTCCAGCATCTTATTGTCCAGTCAAGTTCAACAGCTTCTTAGGTATATCCTCTCTGGCCTGAAGACAGAGCCAGCAGAGTATCATCCCAGTCAATTGAAAGCTCCAACATACCATCAGCAAAAATTTACATCATTATGGAATTAATTGACATAGTAATGAGTAATCAATATGTTAAAAGTAAATGCGAGTTCCCAGCCACCTTCTGTGACCACCTCACCTATACTTCAATTTTAGTTTATAGACAACATATAACATTCAAAACATAACATGTTATACATAACATCGTGTCATCTTAAATTAAGGCAAACATGTGGTATTTAACCTTTTGGGATTGGCTCATTTCCCTTAGCATTATGGTTTCCAGTTTGGCCCATTTGGCCACAAAGAACTGCATTTTTTTTTTTAATAGCTGAGTAGTATTCCATGGAGTAGATGAACCATAGCTTTCTTATCCAATCCTCTGTTGATGGGCATTTTGGTTGCTTCCATGTTTTTGCAATTACTGATTGTGCTGCTATGAGCATAGGAGTGCATGTTGGTTTCTCATAAAACAAGTGTTCTGGATATATTCCTAGGAGTGCTATTGCTGGATCATACGGTATGTTGAATTTGAGTTGTTTGAATATTCTCCATACTGATTTCCATAGAGGCTGTACCAGCCTGCAGCCCCACCAGCAGTGGAGTAGGGTTCCCTTTTCCCCGCAACCTCGCCAACAAGTGAAGGAAACCCACATAGATACAGCCAAATAATCTTTGACAAAAAGACAAGCGACAATCCAGGCAAATGGGAAGGTCTGTTCAATAAATGCTGTTGGGACAACTGGTTAATAGCCTGCAGAAACAAAAAAATAGATCCACATCTCTCACCATACACTAAGATCGAATCTAAATGGATAACAGATCTAAACCTACATCCAGAAACCTTCAAACCTTTGGAATCAAATGTTGGAAACACACTGCAACACTTAGGGGTAGGCCCTCACTTCCTAAAAAAGACTCCAAATGCAGTAGAAATCAAGACCAAAATAAACAATTGGGACCTCATCAAACTAAGAAGCTTCTGTACAGCTAGAGAAACAATCAACAAAGTAAAAAGGCAACCCACAGAATGGGAGAAGATCTTCGCACACGACATAGGTGATAGAGGGCTGATCTCCAGAATATACAAAGAGCTACAAAACAACCAAAATGTCAAAACAAACAAGCCACTCAAGAAATGGGCACGGGAAATGGGCAAACACTTCACAAAGGAACAAACCCAAATGGCAAATAAACATATGAAAAAATGCTCAAGTTCCCTGGCAATAAGGGAAATCCAAATTAAAACATCAATGAGATACCACCTAACACCAGTAAGACTGGCCCACATGAATAAAAGCACCAACATTTATTTCTGAACTCTAAAAGGAAATGTATGGCTTATTTTTTGTCTGATCTTTGACGATTTGGGGAAAACAGAGTATCTTCCACATCGTCCTTAGAATCTTGTGGCTTTTTTCCACTCCTATGAAGGAAACAGAAATTGATGAAAAAGGTGAAGGGCAGTTCACAGATGGAACCGCAGAAATGCATGCTGTGAGACATGAAGAGGTCCAGGCAGTGAAGCTCTGCTTCTGGGGTGGAACTACCCTCTGCTGCTGTCCTGGCATCTCCGGTCTCTCATTGCCGGAGCACAGCCAGGTCATTCCACCTGATCACTGCTCATTTCCTGCGAATGTGCATGGTAGTTATTCACATTCAAGTGTGCTACTCTTTTCCATGCAAGTTCTCCTACCCAGTCAGCATTCTTCCAGGTGTTGTGAATGCTCTGAAATGTGATCTTTCCACAAAGAATTGGGAAAAGATTCAGTTAGTGAAAGAAAGATGTGTAATATATACAAAATGTGTATTAAGCCAGTTTGGAATGCGGTTTCTGATCCTAAGAAGAATAATGTGTCTAAAAATTGGCTTATTGTTGAGAAATAGGGAGAAAAACTAGCAGGAAAGAATAAACAGTAAGTCTGGTGCACAGTCGTTGGCGATGTAAGCCCAAGCAAACTGATGTGTGCCTTGAAATTTAAGCAGCATTCCATTACAAGTAGAGATTAGTAACTTCCTCAAAATAGGAGAGGTATGAAGTGCCAGAGGTGAGAAAGTCTAATATATTACAAAAATCAAGTTCTACTTCCTTCATTAAGAGAAAACAGAGTTAAAGCTTGCAGTTTTGAATGTATTTCCATTGTGTGGTTAGTACTTACAGTTTTCTTTTAATATGTTAAAGTCAAACTTTGCCATTTCTCGTTGTGAGTTGAGATGTGTATCATTTCCCAGACACGCAAGTTTCCCACACTTTGGAATGTGGTGAGGCAAATTCACTTTTCTGGATTCACTGGGTCTTGTGCTGTGCCCCGCCACTGTCCATGATCTTCTTAGCTCACCTGGACAACATATACGTTGTAAAGACCATGGAAACATTGCGGAAATCTGCAGTTGCAAATCAATGCCACCTCACAATGTTTTCATCAACTTTTAAACAAAACGAATTCTAATCTTTGACTTGTGTTGGTATTTGTCTCATGAGCGTCTGACATCGCTGCGAGCTCCTAGACACGCACTAAAATAACGTTTCACTGAGTTGACTGTTTTCTTACGGTTGTACGACCTGCCCATTGACTATTTCATAAGACCAGTATTTTTTTCAAACTTATAGCTTTAATTGTAACTGTTTTACTTGGAATGTTTAGCATTTGAAACTTGTTTCAGTCTAAAAGTATTTTAGGTACATTGCTTCATTTAGTAAGCATAGCAATACAACTGGTATGTTTCTTTTGTAAGAAATTCGTATTTGGGGATGTCAGGAACACAGCAAGTACATGATATAATTAGAACAATTAGAACAATTCTTGTCAGGGCTCATGTTTATGTTCTACTCACTCAAAGAGGACGAAGTCAGTGTAAGGCATAGATGCAATTCTAAGGGGAAAAAAGGTACTTTTTTCCTTCCTCCCTTCTTCATGCCTCTCTTCTCTCCTTTTTTCCCTCTCCTTCCTTCCTCTCCCTCACTTCCTTTCCTCTTCTTTCTCTTTCACTTTCATGAGATAATGTGTTTAATTGACATCATTTCCAAAGGCTGTTACTTTCCCTGCCTTTTACCAATGTATGTGTGTATGTATGTACGTGTTTATGCAACTTAACAAAAAAACAGAATGGAATAATTTATCTGATATACCTTGGAATACCTGCCTTACCTATCAGAGTTCCTGAGTTCAGTTCTGGGTTTGCTTCCAGTTCCAGCTTACTGAGAGTACGTAATGTGGGAGCCGGCAGGTGTGCTCACCAACATGGTTCCCTAGCACCCCCATGGGAAGTCAGACTGAATTCTTGGCTCCAGCCCTGACATTTTGAATAATTGGGAAGTTTTCTCTGTCTCTGTGGCTGTATGTCTCTCTTTCTTTGCAATAAATTGAAACCAATAATTAAAATAAATCAGAGAGATCATTATAACCTCATGCTAACAGCCAGTCACCTGAATAGCTGGGATTTCGTTCCTTCCTTATAAATCATATACACCACCCACTTCTCACATCCATCCTTCTTGGGAACGCACAAAATTATTCAAAATCACCTTACATAACATAGCGAGTATGTATATGAAGACCTGACAACAAAGTTAGGCCTATTTGTGTTATTTCAAAATTATTGTTATGATATTGTATATATCAAGTATATAACAAGTTTAAGATAATCTTTTGTTAATCAGTCCAGACTATAGTTTTGGAAAAGAGCCAACTTTATATAATGATTCTGATAAAATATATTTGCTATACCCAGAAATCAATTGTTTGTTCCATATCCATGATTTCAGTTGTCGTCATTGTGCAATCTTATCCTTTTAATGTCATATTTAGCCAGTGTAACTGTGATTCCTAAATGTAGATTTTATGCAGTTTAAATCTATGCAACTGGAACCTCCTAGTTCCAGTGACTAGGAAACCATAACTTATTTGCTTTGTCTTTGTGGAGTGTATAAAATGTTTAAATTGTAATTGAATGAATTAAAAGTGTTCCAAATGATTTGCTTTGTTAATAAAACATATTGTAATAACTTGAAGACCGATAACAAGGGGAAGATATAAAGAAGGAGGAGGGGCTGAAGGAGAGGGAAGGATACACACACACACACACACACATATATATGTATGTATGTATGTATAGTATAATGTATATTTTAATAATGTATGTTATATAAAATATAAAGTATTAACAAATTAACAATTTGAAGATACTTTGAAACATATTGTGAGAAGACTGTATTTTTTCTTTTAAAAACTATCTTTTTGTCTTTAAATAGTCTTTAATTGAAAATCAGAACTTTAGTGTTGCCTTTTCTAGGCAGCCCAGGATCTCGGAGGGAAGCTAGTTTTCCTGCAGTGTGTTTTAGCCACCTGCTCTATGAGCCAAGCTTCAGCAGGTAACAGTGGGCACTTCTTAACTGCCTGTAGGGTGCTCTGTGAGCCTTTGAAGTATGGTTAGAAGGTCTGAGGCTGAGAATAAGGTTTCACTGTTCATGCTCGAGGCATTATTCAGAGCGGGAGGCCTTTCCTCTCATGCCTGAATACCCTTTGAGACTGTACAGTTACACTTAAAGGGGCAAAGCACTGCTCCTGTTTCAGTTTTGGCACATGAACACAGAAGAAAATAGTGATTTAGGATTTGTACTGACAAGTTGGATGCCTCAGATATTTTGACTTTCTTTAGGACTTGTATACCTTAGATCAGATTGTGAGCAAATTCATCAGTTGGGTGATTGCATGGGGCAACCAGAGCGGGCTGGCTTGCTGCTATGTCACTTTCATTTCTAAGACAAATATGTGATAACACGACATGAATAATACTTACAAGGAGAAAGAATGGTTGTATTGTTTTACATGGTTATATGTAACATGACATTCTACTTTGCACATGTGAGTGCAATGAGTGACTTCAGGATTTTGCTATTCTCCGTCTCTTGCCATAATTGTCACAAGGAAGTTCGCTTGTGAAATTATGGTACAGGCATGGATAGACCTAGTGTACATGAAAATGCAGGGCAACATAGGTTCTGTATGTTTCACTGATTGTATTTTAAGTGTTGAAACAATTCATCCAAAATGATGGAATTCACTTCCCAATCTGCTGAAATGTATAGGAATATCCGCCTTATTAACGTAAACGTGCTTTCTCTTTTAACGAAAGGCCGTGACATTTCTGTACCCTGCCTCTCTTCATATTCTCCCTAGAAGAGACGGTCTACCTCAAGTGCGTCTGCACTGTTTGTGTGAGCACTGTTGTTCTCAAACTTCGACTACAGGCATTAACACCATTTTATACAGCGATGCTCTTGTACATCTAGCTTTTCAGTAGTTTTAAGGACTTATTTAATTTGATGCTTGTATGAATTTGCTCTGCTTGATCAGCATCTGTATTTAACATTGAGCCAGCAAACAGGAGAGCTCTTTTTAAGATGAAGGTGTGAAAGCAGCAGCAGAGGACTTGTTCCAGCCGAGCCCAGCTTCTAGACAGTCTTTGGCTAAGGTAGCCTAACCCATATCCTGGGAAGGCATTTTCCCAGTGTTACTTTCTCTTGCCCAAATTGCTGTTGTTTTGGGGGATGTGGTCATAGCAGATTAGGGCTCACCCTAAGAAAGCCATCTTATCTTAATCATTTGCAAGGACTTCATATTCACAGGCACTAGCGATTGACTTTGACTGCTTTTCTGGGAATACGACATAACCAATCACAATGTCTATATAAGATTTTACTGTAAACAGAATGCTATTAAAATAGATTACAGTATGTCCAGTCTTCCACTGACAGACGGCTTCATGCTGAGCCTATCTTTCTATACTGTTCCTTCTGCTGATTTTATATATAGATTCAAATTTGTTTTATGCAAAGTTTTCAAGTTCTCCACTAAAGTTTGCAGATAATATCTTCCAAAAAATGTGCATCATTGCAAAAATCCCTTCCCTGAAACTTTTCATTTTATCAAATTTTAAAATTTTCACTGTTAAATGGGTACAATTTTATTTTCATTTGTGTTTTATTAATATTAATCAAGCTTTAAAACTTATTTTAATTAAAAAAAATCCCTATAATATTCAGTGCACTTTCTGTCAATTTATTGGGCTCATTTCACAAAATGTCATTACGTTCTTCTTTATTCTGTTATTTGTTTTAATTTATAGTTAATGATAATTTTAACATGATAGCTATGCTAGCTGAAATAAAGTCATTTTTGCATCTTTATTTTTTAATGAGTGGAATTATTTTATTCGTTCTTGCAGTAGAATGACGATAAATGTTTTTAAATTTCTCTTGAGAATGTTTGGATTATCCTCTAATGGATTTATTCAGTAGTGTAAATTACATATTTATGTATATTTTCTTCTTTTGAGAATAACTTTTTTCCCCTCAAATTTTATCTTCCACTTGCCCTGTTTTTACAGTTTTCCATGTAACAAGAAATTGATGTCGAGATTATTTTTCATAGTTATTTGAACACAGTATCATTATTGAATATGAGGTCATATAATCTCTGCATCTACAAATCTTGTCTTCTCTCCCATAGTCTTTTGAACTTGCATAAGCATAAATTTTTTATAGTATATCCCATGTTTTTTCTCTCCTAAAGATTAACTTCAGGGCCCAGCATGATAATGTAGTGGTTAAAGTCTCACCTTGCATGCGCCAGAGTCCCATATGGGAGCCGGTTCTAATCCCTGCAGTTTACTTCCCATCCAGCTCCCTGCTTGTGGCCTGTGAAGGCAGTCTCGGGTGGCCCAAAGCCTTGGGACCCCGCACTTGTGTGGGAGACCTGGAGGAAGTTCCTGGCTCCTGGCTTTGGATCGGCACAGCACCGGCCGTTGCGGGTCACTTGGGGAGTGAACCATCGGATGGAAGATCTTCCTCTCTGTCTCTCCTCTCTGTATGTCTGACTTTGCAATAAAAATAAATAAATCTTTAATAAAAGAATAAGTTTAAATATTTGACATTTTTATCTTATTTTTCCAGTTCTGTTTTCTAAATGTTCCTTTATTAGGCAAGGTTGTTACATTCAAATGCCAGAAATTCCCCAAATTATAGTTTATTTCTTGCCGTATACTTGTACATTTTTCTACAATTAAAAGAGATCTCCTATAGCAAAAAAAAAAAGTTAGTTTTCTGTGTTGGGAAGGACTGGTTACAAATACCTTTTGTTGATTGAATTCTGGATGCGAATTCTCTGAATTTCTACTTGAAGAGAAGCCAATGTGATTGTACCAATCTTGAGTGCAAACCTGAGGGTTACTTTACATTGATATATAAATGTATACACACAAACGCACACATATGTTCTAACAACCACAGGCCATGTAAGATTCAGCAAAACCCTTCTGGAAGGCTTTCCTGTTGGACAAAGGGACCGTAATCATGTTTCTCCTCAGCCATATGATGGCTGCAGGACACATTGAATGGACTAATATTAGCTTGCAGAAACATTTGGAATATTTAGATCTGTGGTCATTGCCCAACAGCAGATGTCTGCACAAACGCTATTATGACTCATTGGCTTACTTAACAAACCTCATGTTATCTGTTGTTTCCATTGTACATAAGGCAAGCTCTTGAAAATACGGACTTAGTGATGTAATTCTTTAATTCTTAGTATTCAATATAACTAGTTGATCCTTTAATAAACTTAAATGCTAAGTGAACTTTATTAGTTTTATATAAATGTCTACTTACCTTATTAGTTTCATATTTCACTCTCCAAACTCACAATTTGTATTACAACTACACAGATACATCTTTCCGTGCAATAATGTATTGCTTAGTGATAAGGAAATATTCTGAGAAAGGCATGGCACGTTACTTTGTGAGAACTGTTTAAGGCTGTACTCACACTGAGATGGCTGTGATGTCACTAGGTGACCGAGTGTAATAACCACTGTTGTGTATTTGATCCATCATTGATTTTGCCTAAATATCACATAGTTCTCTCCCACACCCCGCAACGTCGCTCCCCCTCTCTCTCTCTGTCACACATACACACAATATCCAGTACACACAATGTTCTTTTTAACCCGTAACATGTTGCCCTGCATTCCTTTAAACAGCTCCATTCTGGAGATTGTCTCTCATTTTACAAATCATTTTCTTTGAGCAAACTTACTTGACTGTGCAAGAATGAGTTTTCTTTTCTATAGATCACTTTGAGAGCAGTTTTGGCCGTGGGGATGTGGACAGGAGTGGCAAGGCTGCTCAGATGACAAGAGTGAGAAACAAAGTGGTGTGAGTACCTTGAATTTTAAACTTCAGGATGAAACTTCGTATTTATAGAAGTTGCAGATTCCAAAGTCTGTACCATTCTTAACTGGTAGCACTTCAATCTCTTTAGTTATGAGCGGAAAAAAAGGAAGAGCTTGCCAGCCTGGCTCCTGAGGCTATGCTCCTATGTGAATTTAAAGTATTTGATTTGGAGCACAGCTCTTTAAGCCAAGATTAATATTTTTGTGCAAGGACATTAATCCTTTTGTGAGTCTGAATGATGAATGTAGCAAGTCTAATCTGCCAGGGAGAAGGTCACTGTGTAAATGCATGGCCCACTAATCTTTAGAAAAAGGTGCTCAAATTTTAGATGACAACTAACTTTTTCAAACTTGCAAGTTAAGGCTGGAGTCCACAGAAATTCCATTTAATATGATGCAGTGAGATGTTTATACTAAACGTGATGTGCCTTTATGGATAATTCTTTATAGATAATTCTATAGAATAGCTGAGAGTGTGGCCTCTAAGGAAGCACTTTCAGTGTAGTTAGTATGATATAATAAATTTCATTTGGAGTGTTCACAATCCTGGTAGCACCTGCACTAGCTAGAAAGCAGTATGTGACCAATTAGATTTTCTCATAAAGCAGCATTCTTGGAAGGGCTCTTGATATCCATTACTGGTTTTAAGCAAACTTCTTTTATGTTTGATCACCAATATGCCTGCCCATTGATAATTAAATCAGGCACATATAGTTTCTTCTGTTTAAATATTAATTTCAGTAGCAAAAAAATAAACCTGAACTGCGTAAAATGTGTTCCTAATGTGGAATGAGAAGTACGTGTCTCCTAATGGATACCATTTTAGCTAATTTCACAAGAACTAAATGAGCACATTTGGTATTTCCGTAATTATGATTAAAAATTTAAAATTACAATCAAACATGATGGCAACAAGAACAACAAACAAACTGGTTCTGAAAGTGATCTGTGTGGCCAAGTGATGTGATTCACCCTGCTAAACCGCCTCTAGTTTGGAAACACACGACAGTGAACATGTTAGAGATGATCTGTGGAAGTCTCCCTAGCAGGATGCTGTCCGTAGTAATTATCCTGTGAACAGAGCTTGGATTTCCTCTTTTCTGCTGCAATTTGAATAAATAGAGTTGAATAATTTAAATAGAAGTACTTAGCATTCACAGTAAGAACATTATATTATAGATTATTATATAGTAGATGGTAACTAGATTATATCAATATAAAATGCTTATTTTCTAACAAATTAGGCAATATCTTGATTTTTTTTAGAAATGAATAGAGGTCTGCAATAGATTTATCTAAGATTTTCATAAAATAATCATTTATAAAATGGCACAAGTGGAGTTGAAGCTCAAGTTTATGTTGTTTGAAAGGTGTGACTTTCCATTATGCCACATAGTCTCTTTATTTGGTGGAAAATTTAGGAAAAAAAAAATTATAATTTAAGTCTACATGTCAGGCATGTACATTTAATAAGTATACATACTTTGAAGTGATGACCTCCAGACTATTACTGTACATGTGGATTGTCACAGTGGCAACCCCAGCAGCGGACTACAATTGCCCTGTTTCCTCCATTGTCCCCTCCACACACATACACACGCCTACAGACACCAAGGAGACTGGAAATAGGGAGCTCTTTGTAGGAGACATAGTTTGGTGAATATGCTTGTCTCTAATAGAGACCCATCCTCATGTAGGTTGCTCTGTGGAGCTGGCACTGAGACCCAGGAAACAGGTTTCTGCACTGTCAGCGTTCACCATTGGAAGTCATGGGGATCAGAAGAGAAAATAATGTCATCCTTTGCATTTTGCTTTCAGTTTCAGACATTTTTCTCCCAGCAATAATATCTTTTTTATATTTATTCATATTTTATTTAAAAGGCACATTTACAAAGAAGAGGGGCAGAAAGATCTTCCACCCACTCGTTCACAATCAAAATGGCCACAAATAATGGCTGGAGCTGAGCTGATCCAAAGCCAGGAGCTTCCTCCAGGTGTTCCACATGGTTATAGATCCCAAGGCTTTGGGTCATCCTCTGCTGCCTTTGCAGGATAGAAGCGGGAAGCAAGATCAGAAGTGGAGCAAACAGGACACAAATCAGCACCAATATGGGGTGCTGGCACTTACAGGCAGAGAATTAGCCAGTTTAGCCATTACAGCTGTCACCATAGCAACAATTCTTTGTCGCCACAGCAGCAGGTGGTTCCAGTCACATTCCCCTTTCAGAAAGTCCCAGAATTTACATCACTGCACCCTTTACAGGCCCTCGTCTAAGACTTGAGTTAGCAGTTATTGACAGGCTTAGTGAATCTGATATCCTTCCAATTTTCCTTTTTTTTATTTGAATGAATTATCTGCCTCTCAGATTTATTGGTATTGGATTGCCTCAGTAGTTCCACTTTATCCAATTAAGTATCACACCACCAGCAAGAAGCAGTTCCCTGTATTAAATACCCTTTGTTGAAATATCTAGCCTGACGATTTTCCTAACTAGACCAGTTCAAAATCTTTTTTTTTTTTACAAATAAAATATGTTTATCTTAGAAAATCTGAGAGATTTATGTAATTCAGATTTGCAAGGTTTTATATGGCTACACCCCCTTTAGTCATGAAAAACAGATGCATCTATTAAGTACAATGTCTCAGACTAGATGAGTTGTAAATAACTTGGGCAAACCCAGGATACTACAGCCAGGCCTTCTCATCTACTATACCTAACATTCAGATTTGCTCTTCTAAAAGACAAGTCTCCAAGGTGTTTGAGGATTCTAGCATTGTTCTATGAAAAGAACTATTGGAGAATATAGTTTGTTCAAATAGATACTTGAAAGAGTTTCTGACTTCTGAAGCTCAGTCTATAAATGATCATGATCTGGTGAACTTAGTACAGATCTGAGACTTGACAGTTGTCATCCACAGTGTCAGGGAGTGACTGTGTGACTGCTAGCAAGTCACTCGGCCTCCTCTGCATTTCAGCGTCTTTAGCTTACAGGACAATGGCAGTTCTTGATGAGTCTCCTGTGCCATTATGATGACAACCAAGTGGTTGTAAAATTTCTGCTGGCTGTCTCTAAAAAAATAAACAGTTGTAATGGACAGGTTTTATTTTATTGTGCTTTACTGGTTATATATGTAGAGAAATACAGGTTTTACAATGTAATGTGAGTATGTAGGGAAAAAAAGAATTATCACTTCAGAGTGTGGGTAAGGGAACAGTTAGTTATTTGTGTCCTTGCTAATGTGTTCTCCCCCACACACATACAGGGACACAGCACAGGCCGTCCAGAGCCTGTGTCCAAAACTACTATGGCGTTGAGGTGTAGGGCTTCAACATAGTGATTTGGGAGAGCAGCAAACATGAAGCTGATTGCAAATTTCGCAAAGCTGTGTCTTACACATCAAGTAATTTTTTCATTTTCCTTAGGAACTTTGGCTTAGCCTGTTTGCCTGTATAATAAAGTAGTTAACTCAGGTTGCTATGAGGAAGATGAAATGATTCTAGCTATGTAAAATGCCTAGCATAATACGGAGACACAGTGAAAGATCATCAATATGCACCTTTACTACAGCAAAGATACAATTGGGTAACGCATTTGAGCTGGCTAGACTTTCCTACATCACCTGGCTAGATCGACTCAGCTTCCACTCCGATAGTCTGTCTAAGTGTTCCAAACTGTTTTTCTTTAACATGTTTTGCAGAGCTTTCCCAGTCAGAATCTTGTGTAGTAGTTTATACTTAATTTGTACACACTCCATTTTGTTCTTTGTAGCAGCTGTAATATACTATGAGAATGAATATAGTGTAATTGTTCATTTATATCTGTTTTCTTCTTTCTTCCTCATTCTGTCCTTTCTTCTCTCTTTTTTCCTTTCCGTATTTATTATTTTCCCCTTTATAAAATGGACTAGAGGAAATGGTGAGTGAATACATATGATTATCTACTAAAGAGATAAATCCCTTTAGGAGTGTGCATTTTTTATTTAGTTAATGGCATAAACATGATTTTCAAAAGGAGGAGGTTCTATTCTGATGACTAGAGGCAAGATGAATCCATACACAATCTTTTTCATGTTCTTTATTGATCTACTGTGTATTGCTTAGTAGTTATATCAGTATGCTAAAGTGTGGGGATGAAGAAATATTATAGTGATTTGAAGTTACTGTGAAGTACATATATAAGAATGTTAACAATCATTCAGTTTTAGATTATGTTTTTTGATATAATGAGTATATTTCTTATGTTTATTGGCTGAAAAAGTTTAGAGCTGAGTTACTCATGACAAGATATTTGATTAAATATTGAACACAGTCCTGGGCAGACAGCTATAGACAGAAGTTCTAGCACTTCTACACTTTAGAATTTTCACACATGGCGAACTATTACAGAAACAACCTCCACTGAGGCGTGAGCCACCAGAAGTGGATCTGACCCCAGTCCCCCCTCTCGTTGTCCCTCTGCCTCCCTCTCTCCTTATGGACAACAGGGTCCTTTGCATGTTGATGTCCACCTTTGCACTTAGCAGAATTGCTCTCTACTTGTGTGGTGCATGGAGTGTGTGTTGCTGTCTGATGCATTTGGAAGGAAGAAGACTGAGGTCTGGAAATAGCCAGAGCTGAACCTCTCATGAATGAGCCTTGAAAAATAATATAACATACATGTTGAATTGCAACAAAGAAACAGGTTTAATTGTACATTTTATGTTATAAAAATAGCAAATAACATCTTAATAGTTGATTTTAATTATTATTCAAATCATATAAATATAAAACTCAGTGTTAAAGTATATGACTCTGCACTGGAGTTTCCTCTTTAATCACAATGTTTTTTTCTTAGACTATTTATATACTTATTGAATAGAGTGGTTCATGAAGTAGGGAGGACTAGAAAATACCTTTATTTACACTATTAAATAAGACTTTCACAAAATTATTTTCACCAATTCTGTGTTAGTTATGCCTAAGTAAATCCTGGTATTAATTATTCATAAAATGTTAGGAATTTTTACAGTATTATATAAATGACTTTATCTTATGTATATGAATAAATCTTTATAGTAAGATTAATAAGGACCCCATATCAGAACGTATTATCATATTAACGATATATTTTATGTCTTGAAAACATCAGGGGTTCCGTTTTATTTTACTGTAAATAGTTAAAAGCAGTTAATATTTAGCATTTGGCTTTGTTTCAGTCAATGAAAATAAAAGGAAAAAGGCAAACTCCATGCTTTTTATGCTCAGTATAATTGATTTTGTTGGAATTACTACAATAAATCAGATTTGTTTTTAAAGGAGATTTTGAGGGAATCAATTAAAAATAAGAATGCAAATTAAAATATGGTGTGTTCTGTCTAAATTGTTAATTAAGCACTGACTCCTGTGTTTTTTTTTTCTTAAATACTTCTATGTCAGATTTCCAGTTGAGTTTAGGAAGGGATTTTCAGCCTGCACTTGAATAATATGGTTTGTGATCTACTGTTCTGTAGGCTCTGGGATTTCGCTTACACCTTCCTCAAATTCCCTCCCCCCTCACTGATTTCCCCAATATTATTGCAATAGTATAGTCTTTAATAACCAGACTTAAGTCTATCATTTTGCTATTTAAATGTATCCTGACATTGTAGATGTGGACAGTGGCAGAGAGCACAGCAGCCTTGTCAGGATGTATATTTAACAGTTTAATTGGGAGTCCACCTTTGATTTAGAATTAGAGATATGTGCTGCATTTTGTCTTAACATCTGAATACGAGAGTCTCTGTTACACAGTTACTATACATCCCCTTAAATGAAAAGCCATAAGGCAAAATCAACATTAGGAAGACTTTTAAAGAATTAGCCATGGCATGAGGTTAGATAACATGCTACTGAATGACCAGTGTGTTGCTGAAGATATAAAGAAAAAGCAAATAAAAAACATCCTTGGAGAAAATGATGCTACTTTATGACCTGTGGATCATTTAAGGAATTAATAAGAAAATAAAACTATTCTGAAGAAATTAAAAATAAAAATCTCAAACCCCGTTAGATGTAACAAAAACAGAGCAGACATGGCTATTGATCTTATATTTTGCAAGAAGGTTGTCTTAATACATATGATATTTGTCCATTGGATTTGATTTATATCACTGAGCATAATGGTTTCTGGGTGGGACCATATGGTTGCAATGGTAGAATTTGACTATTTTTAATGGTTGAATAGTATTCCCTGGAGTAGAAGTTTCTTTTTCCATTCCTCTTTGGATGGACATCTGCGCTGTTCCCATGTCTTCATTATTGTGGATTTTGTTGCTGCAAATATAGTATTATCTTTTTCTCATATGCAGATTTCACTTCCAATGGAAATATCCCCAGAAGTGGGATATCTGGGTCCTATGGCAGATCAATTTTCAGTTCTCTTAGCCCTCTCCATACTAACTTCCATCGGGGTAGCACTGGCCCACAATCCCACCAACAGTAAAGGAGGGTGCCTTTCTTCCCACATCCATGCCAGCAGGTGTTATTAGTACAGTTTTGAATGTAGACCATTCATTTCAATTTGTTCTTTTGAAAAGTGTCTTTTCAATTTCTTCACCCATTTCTTCACTGAGGTTTTGTTTGTTTTTCGCTCTTGTGGAGTTTCTGAAGCTCTGAGTATTGTCCTCTATCGGTTGCAAGCATTTTCTCCCATTCTGTTGGTTGCTTCTTC
Source organism: Ochotona princeps (assembly GCF_030435755.1). NCBI lineage: Eukaryota > Metazoa > Chordata > Mammalia > Lagomorpha > Ochotonidae > Ochotona > Ochotona princeps. The sequence goes on from NC_080838.1 coordinate 74,594,867, forward strand.
ACTGTGTTGATCATTTTCTTTGCTGTACAGAAGCTTTTTAGTTTCATGTAGTCCCATTTGTTTATTTTGACTTTGACTTCCTGTGCTTTTGGTGACTTTTCTAAGAAGTTTTTCCAATTCCTATAACTTAGATAATGCTTTCTGTGTTTTCTTCTAATAGTCTGATGGTCTCTGGGTACAAATTTTGGTCATTGATCCATTTAGACCTGATTGTTTTATAAAGTGATAGGTGGAGGGTCTTGCTTCTTACTCTACAGGCTGCTATCCAATTGTCCCAACAGCATTTGTTCAAGAGACCAGGCTTTTTTCCTAGATTGTTTTTAGTTTTCTTATCAAAGATTGGTTGGCTATATATGGCTGGGTTTTATTCTGGTGTTTGTATTCTGTTCTATTGACGTTTTTCTCTGTTTTTGAATCAGTACTAGACTGTTTTGATGACCACTGCTCTGTAATATGTCTTGAGGTCTGGAATTGTGATTCCTCCAGCTTGCTCTTTATTCTTCAGGATAGCTTTGTCTATTCATGGTCTTGTGTGTTTCCAGATGAATTTTTGTGTCTTCCATTTCTGAGAAGAATTATGGTTGGGATTTTGATGGGGATTTCATTGAATCTTAATAGTACTTTTGGTAATATGGGCATTTTGATGATGTTGAACCTGCCAATCCAGAAACGTGGTAAGTTTCTCCATCTTTTAATGTCTTCTATTTCTTTTTTTAATGTTTCATAGTTTTTATCAGAGAGATATTCTACATATTTGGTTACATTAATTCCTGTGTATTTAAGATTCCTCTCCACTATTTTAAAGGAGACTGTACATTCAATTTCTTTCTTAGCCAAGGAATTATTTGTGTATAGTGGAGCCATCTGTTTATGTTCATGAATTTTTGATCATGCTACTCTTCCAAATTCTCCTATGAGATCCAGTAGTCTCTTAACTGAATCTTTTGGTTCTCTTATGTAGAGAAAGAATCATGTAATCTGCAAGCAGGGATAACTTTAGTTTGTTGGTTGTGATTTGAATTTCTTTAATTTGTTATTTTTTTTTTTTGCCTAAGGTCTTGAAATACTATATTGAATAGCAGTGGTGAAGGTGTTCATCCAGTTTTCAGTGGAAAAGCTTCTGGATTCTCTCCATTTGGTGTGATGCTGGCATTGTGTTTTTCATATATTGCTTTTACTGTGTTACAACAATGTTCCTTCTACGCCTATCTTGCTTAAGGTTTTTTAGCATGAAGTGGTGCTGGATTTTATCAGATGCCTTCTCTGTGTCTATTGAGATGATCATATAGTTTTATTTTTTGATTTGTTGATGTGGCTAATTACATTTATTGATTTGTGAATGTTAAACCATTCCTGCATGCCAGGGCTGAATCCCACCTGGTCTGAGTGAATGATGATCTGCTTGATTTACTGCTTGATCCTGTTGGTTAGTTGTTTCGCTGAGGACCATTGTGTTTGTTCATCTGGGATATTGCTCTCTAATTCTCCTTTTCTGTTGTGTCTCTGTCCGGCTTTGTTATTAAGGTGTTATTGGCTTTCTAGAAAGAATTTGGAAGGATTGCCTCCCTTTCTGTTGTTTGGAGTAGCTTGTGGAATATTGGGGTCAGTTCTTGAGGCATTTGGTAGAATTAAGCAGTAAAACCATCTGGTCCAAGGCTTTCTTGTTTGGGAGCTAACCATAACTTCGAAGCATCTAGAAAAACAACAACAAATCAATTCCAAGATAGGCAGAAGGAACAAAATAGCCAAAATAAAGGAGGACATCAAGCAAATAGAGACAAAAAAAAAAAGAAAAAAAATGATACAGAAGATCAATTAATCAAAGGAAAAAATCACCAAAATAGATTCCCCACTAGCCCAGCTAATCAAAAGTGGAGAGACAGGTACAAATCAATAGGATCAGAGCAGAAAAAGGAAATACAACAACAGATTTTCCAGTCATAGAATTATTAGGAAATTTTACAGGCAACTCTATGCCAGAAAATCAGAATACCTCAAAGAAATGAATAGATTTTAGGATACATACAATATATGAGATTGAATCATGAGGCTATCAGTAATCTAAGTAAACCTATAACAAAGATTGAAATTGAATCAGCAAGATTATTGTCAACTGAGGTTCTGGGAGCAATGTCCACATAATATATGGATTAAAAGGGACTTGAAATAAATTGTAATTATGGTAGCACTTAATTACTTCTGTTTAAAGTTTATTTGTTGTTTTTATCTCATTTACATGTTCATGAAATGTCCCTTTCACTTTCTTCAGGCACACTTACAGATTTAGTAGATCACTCAAAAATTCTATGCAAAGAACACTGTAAAAAGAATTTTTTCTGACATTGTGATGAAAATATAAAGATGAAAAGCCTGGTACTGTTTACCCATGAGAGGATGAAAAGGAACCAAGTGTATGTATAAAACCATATCCTGGAAAAGAATAACAACAGAAAAGAAAGGAACATTAAATTATTGAGGAAAAAACCCTAGACATTACTGAAGTGATTAGACTCATCAAGATTTCCACGTGCTAGGAGATACAACTTAATTATGGATAGACAGTCTCATATCCAAACAGTTATCTTTGTAATCATCAATACATTTTTATGCGCTCATACTGATCTGAGAATTTGAAACATGAATTTACAAAGCACTGTGCAGCTGAGACGAAGACCCTTTCACTGAATTTGGGGTGTGGTAAGAAATGAGACTGAATTACAAGTTATTTAACGTTTACTACACGTGCAACGCCAGGTTTCCTTTCTTTGGTCACTCACTTTGGATTGCTATACCAGTGCTTCTTATTCCATAGTTATTGTTTAACCAGAAGCAGATACAATGATGGGATCTTTTAGTTAATCAGAAGTTTTAATTTTACATGGAAATTCCCAAAGAAAAAATTTTTTTTGTTAAAGATTAGATTTTGTATGTGTTTGCTTATTTGTAGTATTCTGTTGACCTACAGAATAATGGGTCAGAAAACACTAAAATATTTTCTTCATGGTGTCAAAAATTGATGGATACAAGTAATTCAGTTGTAATCTATTACATATGACTGTTAATTCATGCTGTATTTTAATAGAACAACTCAGCTTCAAAAGAAGAAATTGCCTCAAGTGATCAAATTCTTACAAATATAGATGTAATTGAAATGATCAAGTAACAATTTACTTCATCCAATGTTAATTTCATGTGTCGTTTTATCTAGTGATGCTTTTATTGTTTATTCATATTATGTTTATTACTACTGAAAATGACGGATAATTAAATTGAAACATTATCATAAATTTTTAAGACCCGAGAGTAGGCAAAAGCCATATTTTAAATTTTATCAAAAGGATAATTTTTCATTCATGCAGGTATTTAAGTAGAATACATTACTTACTACTTGTCAGGCAGAGGGGATTGAGCTCATCAAATCAGAATGATTTTTTTCTTTCTATTACTTTAAAATATTTTTAATTTGACGTATTGTTATAGTGTATATTTAGTGGGGCCATTTGATGCTTTCACAGCATCGTGCATAGAATTTTTTTTTTTTACATTTCTGAGAGCGGAGTGCGGATAGTTTATTCCAGCGCACTACATCCAGATTTCCATCTCTTCTCAATTCAAGATACAAAGTTTCCAGGAGGCCCCAACACTTTAAGAAAACAGAAATGGAAAGCAGCGAAACATTACAGCAGCGGAAGGAATTCTTTCTCTGTGAATCCTTAATTTTGTAGCTGTTACTGCTAAAGGCAATCAATCTCATTGATTATCTCATCTGTCTCTTGAAGGCCACTCACACCATCATCAAGACCTGTACTACTTTGATTTCTCAGTATCTTATATACTTAGAAAATCCTTTGAGGATGAAAAAAAATCACGTAAATACTATTAGGACTATTCATTACGCCTTTCACCTTAGTTTTTCACTTAAATGCTGCAAATATTTTCCTTTACCCATCTGTGTGGTTGGATCAATGAAATGCCCTCAACTCTGAGCAGAGAAATCTGTAACATTGGATACAAATCATGTACTGATCCAACATACTCGTTACACAGATCTATAATCCTCAGGGACAGTTTGTTGGGAGCGAGGCATTCATGAAGCTGTATATATATATATTCATAAATATATATGGTTTATATAAACATTTATATACATATATATACATATATATCCATGGATATGTAGGGATTATGACCAAGTGTAGGAATTTAGTAGTATAACTCATTCAACTATTTTTTATGTGATTGTTAAATCAAATTTAAGAAATTAAGTTTGAATCAGCTCAGCTCCAACCTTTGCGGCTACTTGGGAGTGAATCATCGGCTAGATCTTCCTCTGTCCCTCCTCCTCTCTCTATACCTGATTTCCTATACAAAAGTAAATAGATCTTTCAAAAATAGAATAGCGCTAGGCTTTGATAGAAAGGGGCTGTGGCAATTGGATTGATTCAGTGTCAGAGGCGAGGAGTATGCCGTGAGTTTGGAGGGAGGAACTGTACCCAGGATGCTGATGGTCTCTCGGATTTAAAAAGGCCCGGAATGGTTCTCTGCTACCATCTCCAGGGGGAACACCCCCGGGACATCCAGATCTCTAGAATTTGTCATAATGAATTGGTGTTATATTAGGGTACAAGTTTGTGGTGAGCTGTTGTAGGCACCATAGGAAGCAACCACAATATGATAACATTGTGCTCAACTGTGTGAGGGGTACGGGTACCTGGATGAATTGAATGAAGAACCACATGCCCTGCTATTGCCAACAGTAAGTTGATTAAATACATTCCAAGATGTGTGTATTTCACCACAAAATTGTTATATATGTGTGTGTGTGCACATATATACATATATGAGCTTTATGTAAATTTCCTACAAGTTGTATTTAATTTTCACTTTTTAAAAAATTTACTTACTTTGCTTGAAAAATCAGTTACAGAGAGAGAGAGAGGGAAGGCAGGAGACATCTTTCATCTGCTGAATCATTCCCCAAATGGGCATGACAGCCAGAGCTAGGCCGATATGAAGCTGGGGGCCAGGGGCTTTTTCCAGATAGCCCAAGTGGCTGTCAGGGTCCCAAGCTTTGGGCCATCTTTGTCCGCTTTCTCAGGCCATGAGCAAAGAGACAGATGAAAAACAGAGCAGGTGGGACTCAAACAGGAGCCTCTATGGGAGGTAGGCAGAGGGATTATCTTGCTGTGACACAGCACCTGCCCCTTAGCATATGTTTTCACAGAAGAAAGTATTTATATTAAGAATTAATTTCAGGTATATTAAAAAGAAATGGCTTGTAGTGTTTTTAATGTAACAAAAATATGGTTCAGTCTTCAAACATACCTGATATTCTTTACTTTGTTCCAGTTATGTATAAATATGATTGCTTAGAATTAGTTGGTAAAAATTCCGTATACATTCATATGCTTTACTATACTGCTAGCCAATTCAAATTCATTTTAGTGACAACTTTTGATATCATTAAGCATGGAAGCAGGATATGAGGCACACTTAGATTTGTGCTTTCCTGTTAACTCCCAACTCCCCTACTTATATGTTATTGATAAGATATTGAATTGCTAAATATATTTTTGTTGATACTTATGTAAAATATAGATTAGCAGTCCATATCTACTATATAAAATATAAGACAACTTCTACTCAGTGAAAAATATAAGTGGTGAACTGATTAAGTAGAATGGCAGCTTTTCTAAGCAGTCCAAGACAATTTGGAAGAGTCCTGGCTTTTTCTTCCAAGATCTATAAATAGTCTGTCCAAATAGGCCTTAATAAACTATCTTCTCAGTATATTTAAATGACTGAAATGCAACAAACCTCGCTCTTGCTTTGCGGTAAAAACTGGTCATTCTCTACATTTAAAAATGATACAACAGTTCTTTATTGTAGTGCCGCTGAGATGTGTGTTAAAATTGCATCATGGTAATACTTAGTTATTTTCGCCATCTCAAGTGTGCTTTATAGTCATATGAATCGGTTATCTTGTGAATTTCACTCATCAGCAGTGTGATGAGACATCCAACTTGACATAAACTCAAACTGGTACATATTATTTAAATGTTTTGCAAATGCATTTCCTTTTGAATATTCAATCAAAGTTCATATACAAGTAAAATGATGTTTGTCATTTTTATCCATAGATTTTGAAAAAATGCCAAATTGTTTTTTAATGATGATATTACATCTACAATACTAGTTGGAAATACCTTGTGTCGCTTTCCTGATTCATTGGCTTCTTGACTGATTGGACATGTTTAGTGATTGGGCACAAACATGCAATTGTTCTTGTTCTACTTCCGGAGGCTACAGAGATCAATGAGGTCACTCACTGAACTAAAAGTTGCACAGTCTGCGAGGCAGCTGCACGGATTCCCAGCATGATCTAACTTTCTGAATGTAGGGCATCGAGTACTTACTCCCAGGTGATTCGTTTTTAATATTCCAGGGTCTGTGTGTACTGACTAGGATGTACATGTAATGGGATGCCACCACTGATGGCTTGCACCAGCTTGTCAGGTTAATTGAGAGTGGACAGGGCACAGAAATGGAGTCTCTGCACCCCACCCTTTCTACCTCCTCTGGCACCATTCAAGTTAATTGAAAGGGTGAAGAGCCCACCCCACACCTCCTGCCTTCTACACCATTCAGAACAATCGACAGCTCTGAAATTACTGCAGAGGTTCCACACACCGGCCCCTCCTGCCTCCTTTTGTACTAGATTGGGTTAACTACAAGAAAGCCTTGGGCTTTGGTAACTCCCTTCCTGCCTCCTGCGTGGGGAAGCTTTGTACTGGATTCTCGATCTGATTGGAGGATGAGAGTTTGAAAACCCCTGACTTGGGGCTCAGCACAGTGTCTCCTGGAGTGTAGTGGGAGGTGCTGTCGCCGAGCTTGGGAAATGAAGACTCCTCCTAATATCCCACACTTGGATCCAGTGTGTTCTCTCTCACAGCCCACAACAGTATGGAGTTGTTGATTGCCACAGACCAATTCCCTATTCTCTGCCACATGTCCAGTGCTCAGAAATATTAGGGTTGAAGGAAGCAATTGGAGTTTGTTGAGAGCAGAGTTGCTGAACACACTTATTTTGCCTTCTGGAGTGTTTTTGAAGTCCTCCAGAAAGGTAGATGGTATATGATTGTTTTGGAATAAGAATGCACTGGACTAAAGAAGGAAGAACTTATCAAGTGATCACTGAATGCCTTCTCTCTCTCCATGTTCAGCTTTGTGGTTTGTTATATGTTACTTATTAAACTTGAACTAATTGAATTCTGTAAGCTATCATTTCTTAAATGTAAATTCACTGGGGGTATTCATGGCTCTGTGTGTGATAATACCTGCTTCACACAGTGAGGAGTAGAGAAAATTGGACTTGGACTTAATTTGCAAGGATTCACTCAAAATCCAGTTTGTCGTGGGTGTGGTGCAGCTCGTGGAGAACCATCATTCCATGTGACTTTAATTGGAGCTGAATATTATGACTTGTCTTAAGACATTTTTGTAAGAGAATTGTCGAGTTTCAATGGTGCAGAATTATATGTAAGATCTCTTCATAGGCAAGTCTAGATGTGTTGCTGAGGCTGCTTTCCACAGTTCTGGAAGATCCCCGCAAGACCACCAGAGAAAGAGACAACCAGGAGTCAACCAACCAATCCGTTTATTGAGTCTAATAGTGATGCTCATTGACAGGGTGAAAAACAGGAAGCCCAGAGCATTAGGAACAATAACATGACTGGACCCCATCCCCCTAGCCCCCAATCAACTTAAAGGTCAGTTTTAGATACAGTCCTTGCTGGAAAGAGTTATCTGCAAGCCTGATCTAACCACAGTGGCCCCTAATTGGTTCCCTCATTTCCCAGTGCAAGGTGGAGATCTCCTTAGCAGAGGAAAATAGAATATGAGCATGCAGTCCCAGGCCACCTGTCAGCCATCAGATCAAAGCAGGGTCTCAGTTTGTCAAGAAACCTGAAGGTTTGTCAGGGACACAGGTGCTGCGTCCTTATGACCTCCAGCGTAGGTCAAAATAAATTATATGAAAATCATATTATATAGATATATAGATATAGAAAGTCAGGCCAAAACTCAATAAATAGAAACTGCAGTCCCCAGCTCCTGGATGCAGTGTTATCCAGCTCCAACTATTACAGACATTTGAGGAGGGAACCAGTCTACAAGAGATCTAATAGATAAATTGTAAACAAAAAATTACTGTAGGTAATACAACGTGAACAAAATTACATGGCATAGACTTTATACATTTTGTGACAATAAATCTTTCCTAATGCTTATCAGATACTCTACACTTTTTGTTATTAGCACTGCCAACAAAGTGGACAGAAATTAACATTTTAAAGTATTTTTAATTTTTATATAATTTAATATAAAATTGCATTTGAAGTATAACAACTCTATTAGGAGCTGTTCTTCATGGAGTAATTTTTAGAATACAAGGTGAAGTGAGTTGGCTTGAGGCCACCAGTGCTTCGCGGGCTGAACTTGGACTAGTTATTGAATTTCTCTGCCTCAAAAAAAGGGGTGGCAATAGTTTTTAGGGATGTTGGAAAATATTAAATGAATTAGTGTATATGAAGAACTTAGATTGTACCGTGTTTGGCACATAATGCTAAATATAAATTCAGTGTACTCTTATGGTAGTATGAAAATATCTATTCATCCATAGATGCATTTGTTGATTTCTTTAGCCAATGTTTTTCATTTTTCAAGTTCGCTGAATAAAATTGGACTTGTCCTTTCTAGCAAGTGAAACTTTTAGAAAATATCCAGTTTTGAGTATCTTACATAAAGGATTATATGCATTTTATTTGTCGGTGTGACTACAAACTGCTGTTGAGTGGCCTGGAATTGTGGACCTCGGGTCATTTAAGCCTCTGTGGCCAGACACGTAGGGCTGCAGTTAGCAGTTCATTTTTTTTGACCACGTCTCTGTGTGTGACTCCTCCAAGTGGGAAGCGGCATCCTGCACAGACCCGGTATTAGTCCACATTTTCCACAACTTGCAGACGCTCTAGTTTGATTCATTCATGTTAGTTCCAGGGAAAGATCTGTGAAATTAAATTCTTACAACATCACAAATTTCATGTGGAGTGTTATAATTTGTCCTTCTTCTGGATCGTAATGCGTTGACCAGCTGTGATCATTAATTGTGTGTTTTCTGTAGTAACAAGTGCTACTGAAAGAAATTGTCTTATTTAAAGACATTGTGATGTCAGTATTTCTGAGCACACCTGATAAACACCTCTTGGGTCTCCATGGTTTTTCTGCAGTCATGCAGTTTAATTTTTTGTGTACATTGGCCCAACTTCAGGTTTTAAAGTAATCTTGACAGATGGCCTCAGAGAAAGTATTTAGGGAAAGAAAATTTAATGGGCCTGTGTTTCAGTAGTATAATAGAAATCAATATATAAATGATGTTATTGCTGTGATTCATGGTGAGTTAGATAATTCTTCTTGATAATATGGTTGAGATTAAGACCTATGAAAAATAAGAAAGGGCAATGCCATGCACATTATTTATAGTTGTGATGTGTTTATTTGCTCTTTTACAGTATTTTAACAGTGACACATAATGTGAAAAATCTTGAATTAAGTAAGAACTCAATTATAGTATGCATTTTATGGCTTTGTAAGTGTCAGTGGCTTATTCAAGATGTTATAATGTTTTATAACATGCATTTGTAAAAGAAGACTTTTTTTTCTCGTTAAAGGAGGGCATGAGCTGTAGGAGTTTGCTCTTTGACTTGATTACTGGTTATCTACCTATAAAACTAACTGCTATAACCCATAATTAAGGTTTAGTATTAATAAAACAATGTTGAAAATTATACTTTCAACACCGTATTCCTTCCAAATAGTAGAACTTATCACCTTATTGTTTAAAGTTTCCCAAATGTTCCTCATTTCTTAGCTATAACCTTATTTTATTTTAAAAGGTTATTGCAAGCATTGTTTAAAGGTGAGTATTGTGGTTGTTATGGTTCAGTACTTGTTGATATTAGCTACTTGCTATACTAAAATTCTGCTACAAGTTAATAATAAGTAATAAATGGAAGGCAAATTCTATATTTTATTTGATGTAGTTAATTATGGAATCTTAAAAACGCATGTCGTCATTTTACACCTTTTTACTTACACTGTTGGCTGTTATAGTATGTACAGTTTTGTGGTTGTTTTACAGAATGAGTTGCTGTAAACCCCAGTGGTATAGTTCTGTGTATAATCAATTTTCTTTTATAATTATCATCATTGTGACTTTGACTTCACATGGTGCGTGTAGCTTTGCAATTAAATTACTCATTTCTACATAAAGTGATACGTTTTTAAGACTTTGCAAGTTTCAGATTTTTCATAAACAGAGTATTATCTCTCCAGAACCAGTGGGATGTAAAGCCAGGTTTTGTGTGTGAAATGGTAGTCTTTGACACTAGTGTGAGATCAGATATCAGAAGAGGAACTTGCAGGTTTTTAAGATGGAATGATTGTAGTTTTTTTTTTTTTCTGAATGAGCAGACTGAAACTATAGTTGAGAAACCTTGAAATGCCCTCTTTCTTTGTAGAGACTATGGGTACCAGGAGTGCTGCAGACGCGTTATGCTCATGTTTGTGGGGCTGGTAGTCTCAGTTGGTAACAGAAGAAGAAAGTACATATGGAAGAGGTGATAGGTATTTGTGATTTACAGACTGCGTATACATGAGGAAATGTAACATATATGTAAGACATATATCTGTGTGTGTCTGTGTGCATGTCGTAATAATGGGCTCATGTAAAAATTGTACATTTGTACATAGCATACTTCAGTACCTGTGTTTGTTGTTTGCTTGAGAAAAGCTAGGTGCTCACTTTAACTTCAAATGATATTTGCGTACTCCAAAACAAATATAGGAGAGGAATCATGTACAGTTTCATTAAAACTGCTCTAAAAGATAGCAGTCAGCACATGACTACCTATTCTATTTCTCTGCTTCCATCATATGTACTGTGTGTATGTGTGTGTGAGTATACTATCTATACACATGGAATACTTATGTGTGTATATAAAGCAATTAACTACACAGTTCTTTAATGATATGCTTCTTTAGCATATGTATATAGTCTCGCAACAAGCATATGTCTGTGTGTGTGCATGTGTGTAGCCTGTGGAAAGGTTTTAACTGAAATTGCTAACATGCAGATGTATTTCGATACACTTAAGAAAATCAAACATAAAATCACTATGCCAGTGTTAAGGTTACTTCATATTAGAAAATGTAAACAAAAGATAGGTTGGATTTACAGTGTCTCTGAAATTCCTATCACTGTGTGTCAGGTTAATGTCACTCAGAGTATGTCTTCTGATTGTGTCCCCTCTCTTCACCCTCTATCATTCATGAAGAAGTGAAGAAAGTTTATGAGTAGGAAAATCAGACATAGTAGATCTAAAACCTGTACTTTTTTTTTAGTATCGTTTTAAAAGGCTATTCCTTATTTCTCTTTGATTTTTATCACTTTATAATATACATGTAATTGCTTATATATAAATGAATTTGAAATTGTGCATGTATGTATGTAATGCTGTAAAATGTGTTTCAGTAACTCATTTGAAACAGGTGATTTGGGGTGATAGAATATAGACTAAAAATAAGTTCTTCACATTTTCCCCTATAGATCCCTACATGTATTAAATACTTCATTACTGATGTTTATTCATTTTATTAACATCATCAGATTCATATAGGTCATGTACATATTCACTATATAACATTCACAAACAGCTTTATCTGTCTTGTGCTGTGTTAGAAACACAGTGAAAGCATTTTATTTACAGCACATATTTATTGGAATTGCGCAAACATCCCAGTGAGTCGCAAATAGTGCAAGCTCCTGTTGGCATGGGAGATTACAAACAGCAGAGTTGAAGAGGCTAGAATGGTTTGTGTGACAAGTTTATTTGATATCTAGGAAATAGAACCATGTGTTATGTAATGATTATTAAGTTTAAACCATACAGAAACAATTCATGCACAAGAAAAATGTAAAAATCAGCCTATGTCCCAAGAATTTTGAAGGTACATGAGATGCAGTAAATTAGACAGCCAAAAGGCTGCTCACCAAGGAGGCTGCAGTCTTGCAGTACACAAAGACATGGGTGGTAAACAAGGAAAGGCTGTATCAGGCAGAGCTAAGATGAAGAAAAGGCTGGAGCTCCTGAACGGTAGATCAGTGCGTAAATATAGCTTGCTTATAAAACTACAGAGGAAGAACAAAATGCATGAAATTCAGGGAGTGTGTTTGCAATGCAGAGACATAGATGTGTAAAGTCCCGAGATATAGGATAATATGAGAGTATTTATGAGTATCAAAGGGATCAGCCCACAATCAAGGAGATGAGTTTTTAAATTTAGCCATATAAAAGGACGTTCATGATTTACTGAGCCACTGGGCACAGTGGCGATTTTAAACATAGTAGGGACGTGAGCAAGTTCATATGAACAAAAAGACATCGATCGATCGTATTTAGGTGATGCAGGTGGGTAGACAATGTGAGTTCAACCAGGAGGTTGGCTACAGTGTCTTCAACAAAGTGGCGGTTGTGTATTTCAAGAATTTGTCAGAAACTGCTCAAAGATTGACAGGAAAGAGTAAACAGGGTGCAGATGTGTTCTAACCTTACAGAGATTACGGTATGATCAGATAAAATTACAACATATTCGATTGAAACAAGAACCAAGAAAGACTAAAGGATCAGGGTTATTAGATAAATAATCACTGAATACGAAAAGACCAGGCATGCTCAAAATATCATGATGGCAGTCAATAATGGTGAGGAAAAGGCTCAAGACCACAGCTTGCAAAATATCAAAACCAATCCAGTTTTCAGCTTCAACTATTTGTTAATAAAATTATGCTAAAAGAAAAACTAATCCTATTTTGAGCTGCCTTCATTAATTCTATGAGTTTTACTAATAACATGACTCCTCGAATGTCTTTTTTTAAAAGCACAGCCACTTAGGTCGTAGTCAAAATTTTCAAGAAAGAGATCTGGTAACCTGTTCTTTAGGGATTACAAGCCTAGAACCATCTGTGTAACTAGAGGCTTCCAAGTGTGATCTATGATGTATGGCAGAGAAAAAAAAATAGGACTCTCAGCTTTTGAACAATGGAGTTGAATATCAGATACATGTAAACGTTTTCATTTATTTTCAATTACGTTTTCCACAAACATTTGAAATACCCTCACGTCACTGCTGGCGGTGCTTTGTACGCCACTGCTTGTGACTCTAAGATGCTGAAAATGATCCCAGGATCTCAGCATCTTTGACAGAGAAAAGCACTTCTAAGTAGTTGGTCCTACAAAAACATTTAGCTGGGCCCAGCGGCGTGGCCTGACGGTTAAAGTCCTCACCTTGAACGCGCCGGGATCCCATATGGGCGCCGGTTCTAATCCCAGCAGCTCCACTTCCCATCCAGCTCCCTGCCTGTGGCCTGGGAAAGCAGTCGAGGATGGCCCAAAGCTTTGGGACCCTGCACCCGCGTGGGAGACCAGGAAGAGGTTCCTGGGTCCCAGCATTGGATTGGCGCAGCACCAGCCCGTTGCGGCTCACTTGGGGAGTGAATCATTGGATGGAAGATCTTCCTCTCTGTCTCTCCTCTCTGTATATCTGACTTTGTAATTAAAAAAAAAAAAAAATCTTAAAAAAAAAAAAAAAACCAAAAACATTTAGCTGAGCAGATGGCATAAAGGAGAAGCTGTTTGAGAGAGAGTATCCAAGAAAGCAATGTCTGGAGGGTGGAATGACCCAGGCTGTGACTGATAAAAACTGATACTCGGGCCCGGCGCAGTGGCCTAGCGGCTAAAGTCCTCGCCTTGCATACCCGCCCCGGGATCCCATATGGGCGCCGGTTCTTATCCCAGCAGCTCCACTTCCCATCCAGCTCCCTGCTTGCGGCCTGGGAAAGCAGTCGAGGACAGCCCGAAGCTTTGGGACCCTGCACCCGCGTGGGAGACCTGGAAGAGGTTCCTGGTTCCCAGCATCTGATCGGCGCGCACCGGCCCGTTGCGGCTCACTTGGGGAGTGAAACATCGGACGGAAGATCTTCCTCTCTCTCTCTCCTCCTCTGTATATCTGACTTTGTAATAAAATGAATAAATCTTTAAAAAAAACCTGATACTCAAGTGTAGCGTAACATAGACATAGATGGGAGCATGATGAGATACTTCTAGTTGTACATGTGTTTGTTTCCTTGTTCTGTCAGCCTACAAGTAGCAACAGGCACACTGGCACCTGTAAAAAATTCCCTTTTACAGTAAAGAAAATCAGTGCTCTCTGAGGAAATGAGTACTTCTAGTGCTGCACTCTGCTGCGATCAAACGTAATATTCTGTCCTCACTTCAGAATATTTGGGGGCAGTAAGGAAACCGAGTGTGGAGAACAATGGCACGTGTTAAGTGATCATTGAAAGCTAAATAAGTCAAGTTTCACGTGAATGGATATAAGTGAATCACAGAATGTCCCACGCTGAGCGGATTGTATCTGTGTTCACAGCTGTTGGTTAGCTTGCTTTGAAATGGCTCGTTATTTTGTGAAAGAGTAAGCGGTACAATAAAGTACAGATTCACAACTGATACTATCCTTCATATGCCTTTAAGATGGACAGAAATAGATTTTCAGTGATAAATGATGGTGTGTGTCCTGGCCAGTCATTCATCTATTCGTTCAAAATGGCTTAGTAAATTTTCATGTGCTAAATAATAGCTTTGCCCTTGAAATATATCAGTGAATGAAACCCAGTCAATCCCTCCCTTCATAAGCATATGTGTGAAATATAATTCATGAGGGGAATGGAGTCAACACCATCAGTCTTTTCCAGGAAAACTGACAGCTGTCTCTGAAGGGAGGTTTGCACTGGAGTGAAGTGAAAAAAAAAAAAAAAAACTGGGAAGAAGTATTCATACCGAAGTATAAAATAAATATATACAGTGGAGAGTGTAACTGATGATTAAATTCATGGAGATTTATAAAGAAGTTTACTGCAAAACAGAAGCCAGTTAAAGGATGTGTTGCTTTCCTTAATTCTTTGTTGCTGTTCCTGGTTCAGGAGACTTGCGGTTGTGCTGCAAATCCTCCGATGAAGTAAGCAGCTCACAGCTTAATATTGCACAGTGCTGTGTCGCTGGATGGCGTCTCCCCAGTGATGAACAAGGCATAGGCTTATAGCTCTCCCCTGATGGGAAGTCAGTAAGACTTTGAACTTAGGCCAAATGGTGACTGTGAGACCTGCCAGTCAGCTGCAATTTCCGTGGAAGTAACCAAAGTGTGATATCAATATCACCATTAAGGCAAACATTGCTAGTTATACACACTGTTATATATGCACACTATTATATAACATGCACTGTTACATAATGTACATTGTAATAGTCTGGTTATATAATGATCAGAAAATGTTATGGGACTTCCCATGTTTGATTGTATAACTCATATATATCAAATTCATATATATGAAAAAGAGCCTTAAAATTGTGGGTATGTGATACCAAAGCTATTTATAAATGGGTTAGCATTATGGATTATTTTCACAGAGTCTATACATTTTGCAAACATAAAATATACATAGAAGTTGACAAAGAACATCTTCATTCTTTAAAAAAAAATTTTTTTTACATGTCCAAATTTTATACAAAAAATGAAAACTTAAGATTCTGTATTGCTACAGGGATAAGAAAATCCTCAAAATACATAGCTGACTCCTATTTGCAAAGCAGCTTTTCATCATAAAGTTGAGCAGTTACCTGGTTAAAATGTAACTGCCTATAGTCGTAATATGCTGTATTGTGAAAATATCAATATTTGTGATCCGTGCAAGAAAATACAGTTTGAAAGATTCCATTAATCAAGTTTCGCTTTTTTGTTGTTCTGTTTTGCAGCCCCTTCTCCAGTCACCAATGTGAAAAAGGGCAAGATCGCAAAAAACAGCATATCTTTGTCCTGGCAAGAGCCAGATCGCCCCAATGGAATCATCCTGGAATATGAAATCAAATATTTTGAAAAGGTGGGACAAACAGAATAAAAGATGTCATTACTTTCTCATTTCGGTGGCTGCAATGACCCGATTTGTAGACGAGCACCTGTGACTTTCACGTGCAAATCGATGACAGTGGATTCTATAGTCACGGGGAGCTCTGTTCCTCTCTTGCACTGCCAGATAGTGTTTGCTGCCCGGGAACCACAGTGTAATCTAACATTAGCGTAACCAGATTTCAGAGCACTAAAGGATGAAATCATAGGACACTTTGGTGTGTTACAAACACTTAAGATGCTGAACTGCAGTAATGACTGCGGGGAAAATCTTACGTGCATCCGGACAGTAACTGGGCCTGAAACCCAGCAGTGAGATGCACGTACGAGAAGTTCCGGAAAATGTCCATTGGGAAAATCAGCTCCTACAGTTGAAACCAACTTTCCATAAAAGTAAAATTACCTTTTAATTACATTTTTCATAAGCTTGTCAATTTTATGTATAAAGCTTCATATTTAGGAACATGCTAAGAAATTATTACTAAACATTTTTGTGATGCTATATCCTTGTATAATTTCTTGTCCATTATATCCAATATAATGTCTTATCAATTACTTTTCATATGGAGGGTACAAAGTCAGAAATGGGGGCCTCCTACTCCCTATACAAGGTTAATGTCTTCTTCCCTGACTGCCTCCTTTAAACATACATTTATTATAACCCAATGGCAATATTCACCTCTTTTCTTTTATTATCCACAACTGTGTGAGCAATTGAAAAAGACTGGTGGAGTTTATCACTCAAGATGAGGTTATAACTTGTCAAGCTGAGCTGGAGTGGGTAGCTTAGAAATGTAGCCAAATTCGATCTTTCCTGATGTGCCCCATTCCGGGATCCTCTGTCTGTCCAGCATTTTAAAGTACTCTTGACAACATTTACGTATAGTACGTGCACCAGCCTAGACACCATCTTATTCCTTTTCTGCTTATGTGAGTGACCCTGGGTGTTTGCCCTGCACCCTTCAACATACACACAGCTCTCAATACGTACGTGGTACTTAACAAGTGCAATGATTTACATGTTTCACTAAGTGATGTATCCTAATATCCTAATATCAACAAGTTGATAAGGAGCCCTTTTCCATGAATATTTCTTCTAGTGAATTTTACTCATTTTGTGAAGTTGTTTTCTTTCTGCGTTAATTTCTTTGGAAGTATGTAATTCCACTAGGATTTGTTCCTGCTGTATTTGCTGGCATTTAATGCCATAATACTACATCTTATTTGTGTAACTCGGTAAAGAAAAATGGTTTTGAAAAAAAAGGTTTCTTTATATAAATTGCCTCTCAGATATGTAAAAAGGAACAAAAATTTACATAACAGATTATCCTGGTGGAAATTGTTAACTCATTTTGGTCATTGTTTTGCTTTCTACATGAATATGCTAATTTTCAGACCTTTTTGTGAAGGTCTGAATATTTAAATATTTTACTTGAAAGTATTTTTTAGGATCTCAGAAAAGCAAAATGGGATCATGAGCTCTTATATCGTGTATTAATGAGGAGCCAGGCAGATCTCTCGTGTTGAACATTGCAGACACCACCCATTTTACTAGGTGGCTTTTGGCCAAACCCAGGTGGCAGTGTTTTCCAGGGCACATGCATTTGCCAAGTGGCATCACTGTCTTCCACGGCCGAGCTCTAATAGAGGTCAGCGGGCCTTTCTGCTCCAGCGTGGTGATGGGCTCTTTGCCATCTCTTAATTAAAGGCAGAGGAAGGAAGAAGCTGCCCTTCGGCAGCTTGTGCCAGCTGGCGGCTGCACAAGCCCTCCTCCTCTGCCCACATGGCAGCGCCATTAGCTCAGCAGCTGGGGAATGCAGCTCCCATGCTCAGCTGGAGGGTCAAGCAGCAAAAGCCGCTGCCCTGAGCCAGGACTTGGCAGCCGGGCGGCTGTGGGTGTTGACGATGTATAAGAAGGGTTTGTACCATAGAGTAAATTGTAACAGGTGAGAACATTTACAGAGGGGGATAGATGTAAATTCAGGAAGACATTTAGATTGCCACCACTGTCAGTTCAGTGATGTTCATCATTTCATATGCTTGGCTAAATTCTCTTCTCTGGTAAGAGTACAGTTAAATCAGAGACACAATGTAAAATTAGAGTCAAACAGTGGAGAAATACATAAACATTAATTATGAAATTGGAATGTTGTGTAATATTTCCAGTTGATATTTAATCATACACTCTTTCAAGGAGAACATTCTGATTTCGATATTCACTTTTCTCTTTTTAAAGAAGGTTTACTTAAAAAAATGTTTGAAAGGCAGTGAGAGAAAAAGAGAGAGAGACATGTTCCATTCACCAGTTTGCTCCCCAAGATGCCTCCAAAGCTGGGGTTAGGCTAGGCTGATATCAGGAGCCTGGAATTCCCATCCAGGTTTCCCATGTGGGTGCCAGGGGCCCAAGGATAGGAGCCATCACTCACGGCTTTCCCAGAGGCTTACGCTGGGAACTGATGGAAAGCTGAGGTGCCAAGTCTAAATAGGGCAACTATGGGATGATGTCATCAGAGGCACCTGCCTGATTTACTGCACCGCAAGGCTGGCCCCTGATTATTACTTTTCATTGGAATTTCTGCCACCATGATATGCAGTTAGGAATCAACCAATTCAGCTGCAAGCTACCACACTGTGGAGCAGGTGCCTTCAGCTCTCTAAACTAACTGTCTCATTCCCCTGTTATCATTGAACAACACGCTTCCATGTTATAGGGACGTAAACTGAGACTCAGAATTCTGCACTGACATTGATGAACACCTACTGTATTACTGATGTTCTAATAATGCTGTTCCTGTTTTATTTTCTTTTAAAAAAACCCTTCCTATTTTACATTGTAAATGTTAGTATTTTATGTCAAAATCATTATGGTGTCAAATATATCAGAATCGTATATTTTACTTTTGAGCAAATTTCCAACTGTTTAAAACTCTTTTAATAAAGAGGAATAGGGACCTAGTGCAAAAGCCTAGTACCTAAGTCCTCGCCTTGCATGCTCCAGGATCTCATGTGGTTGCTGGTTTGTGTCCCAACTGCTCCACCTCCCTTCCAGCTCCCTGCTTTGGCCTCAGAAAGCAGTAGAGGCTGACTCAAAGACTTGGGACCCTGCATCACGTGGGAGACCCAGAGGAAGTACTTGGGGAGTGAACCAGCAGATGAAAGCTCTTTCCCTCTGTACCTCCTTCTCTCTGCTTATCTACCTTTTCAATAAAAATAAATCTTTAAAATGAATGAATAAGTAAATATGAATAATATCAACAAAGGCATTTAAAATTTCCTACAGACACAATACTTCTGTACTCATAGCTAACATCAAATTATGTAACTTAGAAATAATATTGAATTCTAACATTGAGAAGTAATAAGGGTATCATCAGACTTGTTCATTCGTAAGCTTTAGCCTTCCCTTGGCACTCCATATTTTATGGAAGCTTCTTACAAGTTTTAGAGGAAATATATAAAAATATTATGCTTTTACTGTTGTATGGAAAAGATGTAATAGTACAGGCTAATAGAAGATCAATAAATGTAGTGAATGAAGAAAATTATTGGCATACACTTGAAGTTTTTGAGAATTTAATTCCTTCTGGAAGTCTTTTGTGAAACTCTTTGACACTTAAATCAATCTTCTCATTAAAACCTAAAGATTACTCATTTACCCCGAAAGAATGAGGAACACTTGGTTTTGAAATTAGTATTTACTTCTTTAAAGAGGAATTTGGACGTATTTTTCTGTCAGAGATAATTTCATGTGTTGGTGCAATAAATCAGGAATTGTAAGTTTATTTTTTTAAGATTTATTTATTTTTGTTTGAAAGTCAGATATACAGAGAGGAGGAGAGACAGAGAGGAAGATCTTCCATCTGATGATTCACTCCCCAAGTGGCCTCAATGATTGGAGCTGAGCCAATCCGAAGCCAGGAGCCAGGAGCTTCTTCTGGGTCTTCCACATGGGTGCAGGGTCCCAAGTCTTTGGGCCGTCCTCAACTGCTTTCCCAGGCCACAGGCAGGGAGTTTGATGGGAAGCAGGGCTGCCAGGATTAGAACTGGCACCTATGTGGGATCCCGGGCATGCAAGGCGAGGACTTTAACCACTACACTATCACACCGGGCCCCGTAAGTTTATTCTGAAAAAATACAGGTTATGTATTTTTAGGTAGGATTGGTGGTAGTATTCAGAGTGGTTGATGTCAGCATTGATGGATCCACTTAAGAAATGCTGAGAAAATAAAATGATAAGTATGAAATGAAATCACATTTCAGTTTATAAATTGTTTTCATATGCATTGCATGCTTTGTTTTAATGACACCTCCATGGATTTCTTCCTCAGCTGCATAGCCACGAACACCGAGGAAATCAGTGAAAGTGGGCCTGCTGGGTTTTAGCATGGAATTTCTGTGTCAACCCTCAAGTCAGTTGGTGACTTCACAGACACAATGAGCAGTGAAGGACGGTTATTCTTTTATTAGCCATCAAAGTAGAAGACATTCTTGCGGTTTCTAAAATTGTCTTCACATGTGTTTTTTTTTCCTACTATTTCCCCATGCATTATTTTCCTAGTCCTGTTCCCACTTATAGGGGACATTTTTAAAAGGGAAAAAAAAAAGACCTGGGTTATTTGCATGTTTTTATTAGCCCTCTTTTTTTAAGCCTAATGAGTTAAAGACCCCCCAATGAAGTATTAATGTCTTCTCCTGAACCTCAAATATAATTATGAAGTGAATTCACCAGTTTTAAGGAATAAAGTCTCATCTGGCAGCATGTGAGAGACTGTCAGCTGTCCCTCAACTGGCATCGTACTAGATACACTCTAAGGACAGCAAGTACACCAGTCACATTCAAGAAAACACCTCTAAAACAACCTGCAAAATTGGTATTTCAAACTTTTAGGAGTCTGTTTTTGCCAGAAGTGAGTATGATAGATGGGTGGCAAGCATGGCATTATCACTTTAGTTTCTAGAAAAAACTTCAAGGTTTTGTATAAATAGCACACCTGGGATACTCAGGTTTTTTGTCCTAAAAAAAAATCTGTGCTAATTGACAGAGGTTTCTGGTTCTTTTTGTAATCTTGTGATTCTAACATTTGCCTCCATTGGAAACTCCCATGTTGACTGTTTTTCCTGTATCCCTTTGTAACTCAAGGACCAAGAAACCAGCTACACGATTATCAAATCTAAAGAGACAAGCATCACCGCAGAAGGCTTGAAGCCAGCCTCAGTGTATGTCTTCCAAATTCGAGCACGTACAGCAGCAGGCTATGGTGTCTTCAGTCGAAGATTCGAGTTTGAAACCGTCCCAGTGTGTAAGTCATTTTCATTACTGTCAGCTCATGTCTCTGTAACGGTTACCAGGAGACTCAGCAGATCAATACCCTCCCAGGGCCCTGTGTTGGCCTCCCTCTCCTGCCGTCTCCCACACACAGCCCCTTCAGGTACGAAGCACCTGTCATACGCTCGTGATCGGTCTGTGGGTTAACACTTCCATCCTGCTCATCGCATTTAGCCAACCAGGACATGGTCCATCAGCAGATCCTTCACGATGTTTTAACCTTACTTTAAAAGGCTTTCTTCCTACTGCTGCCATGCTTTATTGAATTATTGCCATTAACTTTGTGCTTATTGAAGTATGTTACGAGGTTTAGTCTTTACTGGAAAATTCCACAGGGAATGAACACTAGTATTGAGTTTGGTAAGAAAAAGGTACCCTTGGGAGCCACTCTGACTTCTTCAAAACTTCTAAATCTCTGACAGTGTCTTCCAGTGGGGATCTGGAAGCATTTTGAAGCCTGCTCTTGGTACCTCATAATTTCCCCCAAATGATATAAACACCTTTCTCCTTTAGATTCAAAATCCAACAAAATGTTTAAATTATGTACTTGTCCTTAAAGGCCATGCATCAAAGTAGCAGTGGAAAAGGCTTGGATAACTTGACTTACCAGTAGATGTAAGAGTGGATGCTTGATTTTTTGGGATTCTTAGTCATTGTTTATACACTCCTGTGGAACTGCAGTCTTCATATATTTTACATGTTGAAGGCTCCGGTTAATGGCACATCCAGCCTGTGATTGTAGAATTTACTATGTTTTTTTAAAATGGACTTTTTTTTAAATGAAAGAAAGAAAAAGGAAGTAATAGAATTGATGAGAGTAAGAGAAGGGAATAAATATGATTATATTATATTAGAATTGTATCGGATCTATCTGCTTTGTGCTAATAAAAATTTTTAAAAAGATGTGTTTTAAAAATAAAAAGAATAGCACAAATACTGTAAAATATTAAATGGGTGTATATACCTTGTAAAGCACTCATATAAAATATAATGTTGTTAAAATGAAGAAAATAAAATGCGTATGTCGGTTTTGATAATCACCATGAGTTCCAAGTTATGCGGTTAACTTTGTAAGTGGTGGAATCAATAAAAATTTCTATATAAAAATTCTATTCAGTCTATGTATGATGATCCTTTGGAAAATCAGGATGTAATGAATGTTACAAAAAACATGTTTAATGGAATTATGTAGAAAATGTATTAAGATTTTTAGAAGTCAGAATAATAGCCAGAGGGAGAGACAGAGGAACTTCAACGCACTGGTTCCCGCTCCACCTTGCTGCCGTGGCCAGGCGTGAGCCAGGCGGCAACCACGAACCAGGCGCTTCTTCTGGATCTCCCATGTGGGTTGCAGGGACAAAACGTTTTGTTGATTTCTTGGGCCATTACCATGGAACTGGATCAGATGCAGAACTGCCAAACTCAAACTGTTGCCAGATGATAGATTAACCCATTCACCAAAACACCGGCCAGAGGAAATAATCTTTGTTATGTAAAAAATAAAAAGGTTCCTCCCCGTGTGGTCCTCAACTGAATCTAAAATAGACAAGTGTGCCATCTTGAATAATGATGGATTAATTTTATTAAAAACCAAAGGCAAGGTGTCATAGCCTCTAATTGGAGGCAGTAATATTTGATCATTAATGATATTTGGAAAACTTTTGTTTCAGATTTTAGAATGTTAGCATAATCAGGGAATTCCCATAATCTTGCTAATTAATTTTTAGTCTTTCTCTTTAAACCCAAAATAGATTTAAAGCAAAAGATGCGTAACATGCACTGGCCGTTCTAATAGGTCTTGATGCTCTTTATGGATGTTGGTAATATGTACTGTTTATGCAACCTGGCAACTCTGGGAACAAAACCACATCTAGTATCTTAAAATATGCTTGAGGATCTTAGTAACTACGTAATGAAAAATGCCAATTTGATAAGCATTATAAAATTCTACTCACTTTTACGATATTGACATATCTGCGGCAGTTTTTCTTCAACCTTTTCAGTATTCCTTCTGTATTTCTTTATGAAATAGCTGTTTCTAGGCTTGCCCAAATCCACCACTCAGCACACTGTTTTATGATGTGCGCTTATAATGTGTCATCTGGGCCCCGGTACTTCAGAAATTGGCCCACATCATTTGTAGAGAAAAGGTAAATGTAGGTAACTAATTTTCTACAAAAACTGAATTCAATGTTTCTGGTCACAAGACATAGAATATGTTAGTTAGGGTTCTGCTGCCTCCTAGTTGTGTGTACAAGATTTCATTTTTCTCGAGCAGGGGTGCATGTGTTTAAAGGCATTTGGAACCCCGTGCATCTGTCTTGATTGATCTAACTGTAGAGAGCTTTCTTGACACAATTCAGCAGGAATATGTTAAGTTTGATAGGCTGATGAGAAAGCATCACAGAACGAACAGACAGTTCTCTCCAGACAGGGAGTGTGCTATGCCTGTAATTCTGAACATGAAAATAATGTCTCAAAAACCATTTTTGGGGTTGAGTGCGGTAACTTATGGCTAAAGTCCTTACCTTGAATGTACTGAGATCCCATATAGGTACCAGTTCTAATCCCAGCAGCCCCTCTTCCCATCCGGCTCCGTGCTTCTGGCCTGGGAAAGCACAGCTGAGGCTAGCCCAAGGCCTTGGGACCATGCACCTGCATGTGGCAGACCCAGAACAGGGTCCTGGCTCCTTGCTTTGGATCGACACAGCTCCAGCTGTTGCGGCCTCTTGGGGAGTGAATCATTGGACGAAAGATCTTCCTGTCTGTCTTTGTTCCTCTCTTATGTCTGAATTTCTAACGAAAATAAATAAATCTTAAAAAAAACAGTTTTGAATAACTGTTTGTTGTCTAAAGGCATTTTTTATTTATCCCCAGTCAGACAAGAGTTTTCACCCGGAGTACTGTGGATGAATCAGTCATGCAGGGTGCCCTCCTTTCTTTCTCGAGGTGCAGTCTCAGGGAGTCAAACCTGATAAACAGTCGCGATTCAGCTTAGGCCTCATTTCAGAAATTAGGCTCCGTTTGTGTGACAGACCTTTAATTTGACTGTAATCAGTGTAGTCTTTGTGAGCCTTCATGATTTTATTCACTAAAATAATTTTCATTATTTCACTGGACAGTTAATTTGTAACAATTTAAGTCTTCATATGTGTAAATACATACGAATTGCACACCTGTACACAAGTGTATCTCTCTATATATCTATCTACAGCCATATCTATATAAAATAATATATAATAAAATATAGATATGGATATAGCATATCTATATATAATATGGATATATAGATATGGATATGCATAGGTATTATTTTTCCCCCGACAAGTTCTCCTAAATGTTACAATGCATGATTTTAATTTTCCCAAAATGTATTCAGCGGATTTTTCTTTGGTGGAAATAGTTCAGAATCCTGTCTTTATTGGGACATTTTACTAAGGAAAGTTTATTTCGTTGTTCAGGTATTTAAGGACAAGAATATTGTTTTAAAATTAGCTGCTGTCCAGGCCATAAGCAGAGAGCTGGATGGGAAGTGGAGCAGCCAGAGCACAAGCCAGCATCCATATGGAATCCTGGTGCTTTTAGGTTGGAGATGAGCCACTGGGCCACCCACGACACCAACCCCTATATAACTCTCTTATTCTCAAAGCTGCGTTACCTGGCTTCAATAACGTGCAGGTGCCCAGGGCCCCAGTGAATTTAGGGGCGGGACGGAGTGCGCCTTTTTTATCATGACAGAGGGGAGTACCAGAGAATCCCCAACAGAGACTGTAGAGAAAAACAGTATTGGGAGTAGGGGCGGAGGCTTTAATGGGCTGTGGTCCCGACGCCTATAGACAGAGATCCTGGCGGCCTGAGGTGTACTCCCTCACAGGCCTGAAGGGTGCTGGGGGTCTCCCAAATGCGCCAAGACCAGAGATACGGAGTCTTGAAGCTACAAAGTACTGCCACAATGCCCTACCCCTGAAGACATACACAGGACGACGCCATAGCCAACAGGCTCTAGAGAATCCCAGCTACAGAGGGTTATATACATCCAGGGGTTAACAAAGCTACCCTACTCCCCACCCTCACTAAACACACCCAGTAGTACCCAGGAAAATTCTCTTCCATATACAAACCAAATAACAGTAGCAGATTCACACCTACTTCAGACTATTGCACCAAGACCAGAAGCTGTGGATAAACAAACCAGAAAATAAATCCCCCAAATCAACAGGAAACAATAACACAATGAGAAGAGGTATCAGAAAAAGTAATGATCCAGATGAGAGAGCCAGCTCCCCACCAAAAAATGACCAAAAGACAGTATCTATTTCGGAGATGCAAGATGAAGACATGGAAGTTCTACCAGACAAGGAATTTTAAAAAATATTGACAAATTTGTCAGAGACAATGAGAAGAACTGGGAAGACTTCAAGGAATTCAAGAACCACATAGTCACAGAAATACAACAAGTCAAAAGCAAAATCCTTGACTTAGAACACAAAGTTGAGAGTCTAACCTACAGAATAAATACAGCAGAAGAGAGGATCTGAAACTGAAGATACGCAGAATGAAAGCACCCAGCTCATTAAACAGCTGGAGACAGGTCTGAACAAAGCCAACAAGACCGTACAGGAAATGAAAGACAACCTAAGAAAATTGAATATCAGGATTATAGGCCTTCCCGAAGGCGTGGAAAGAGAGTCAGGAATGCAAATGGTGCTCGATGAAATTATACAGGAAAACTTCCAAAACACTTGGAACATGAATCCAGCCCAAATCCAGGACGGGCAATGAACTCCCAACACACACAATCTAAGGAAATCACCACCCAGACACATGGAGCTCAGGTTCTACTCCAGCGAAGACAAGAGACTCAATACAGAGACTGCTAGAACTTATACGAGAGTTTGGTAGAGTGGCAGGGTACAAAATTAATGAACAAAAATCAACAGCCATAGTGTATGCAAACAGCCCCAAGATGGAAGACGATCTAACCAGCAAAATACCATTCAAAATAACGGAGAAAAGTATGAAGTATCTGGGAATAAATCTAACCAAAAATGTAGGAGACCTATTTGAAGAAAACTACAAACTACTTAAAAAGAAATTGAACAAAACCTCAAAAGATGGAGTAACATCCCATGCTCCTGGATAGGTAAAATCAGTATCATTAAAATGTGTATACTACCAAAAGCAATATAGACATTCAACGCAATCCCAATCAAATTGCCCAAAACATTCTTCATGGAACTGGAAACAATGATCCAAAGGTTCATCTGGAAACACAAAAAACCACGAATAGCTAGA
This sequence comes from Ochotona princeps, assembly GCF_030435755.1. Lineage (NCBI taxonomy): Eukaryota > Metazoa > Chordata > Mammalia > Lagomorpha > Ochotonidae > Ochotona > Ochotona princeps. Next base: position 74,621,562 of record NC_080838.1, read on the forward strand.
ACCATCCTGAAGAACAGGAAGTTAGCAGGGGGAATCACAGTCCCAGACCTCTGGACATACTGTAGAGCAGTGGTTATCAAAACAGCCTGGTACTGGCACAAAGATAGAGAGGAAGATCAGTGGAGCAGAATAGAAGCACCAGAAGGGAACCCACACAGATACAGCCAAATAATCTTTGACAAAAGGACAAACGATAATCCAGGCAAATGGGAAGGTCTGTTCAATAAATGCTGTTGGGACAACTGGTTGATAGCCTGTAGAAACAAAAAGATAGACCCATATCTCTCACCATACACTAAGATCAAATCTACATGGATAAAAGACTTAAACCTATATCGACAAACCTTCAAACTTTTGGAAGAAAATGTTGGAAATACCCTGCAAGATCTAGGTCCTGACTTCCTAAAAAGGACACCAAAAGCAGTAGCAATCAAGACCAGAATAAACAAATGCGACCTCATTAAACTAAGAAGCTTCTGTACAGCAAGGGAAACAATCAACAAAGTAAAAAAGCAACCCACAGAATGGGAGAAGATCTTCACGCACTATGTAGGTGATAGAGGGCTGATCTCCAGAATATATAAAGAACTACAAAACAATTAAAATACCAAAACAAACAAGCCACTCAAGAAATGGGCATGGGAAATGGGCAGACATTTCACAAAGAAACAAACCCAAATGGCAAACAAACATATGAAAAAGTGCTCAAGTTGCCTGTCAATAAGGGAAATCCAAATTAAAACATCAATGAGATACCACCTGACGCCAGTAAGATTGGCCCACATGAAAAAAAAAAAAAACACCAACAACACTTGTTGGCGAGGTTGCGGGTAAAAGGGAACCCTACTCCACTGCTGGTGGGGCTGCAGGCTGGTACAGCCTCTATGGAAATCAGTATGGAGAACATTCAAACAACTCAAAATCAACATACCATATGATCCAGCAATAGCACTCCTAGGAATATATCCAAAACACCTGTTTCACGAGAAACCAACATGCACCCCTATGTTCATAGCAGCACAATCAGTAATTGCAAAAACGTGGAAGCAAACAAAATGCTCATCAGTGGAAGACTGGATAAGAAAGCTATGGTTCATCTACTCCATGGAATACTACTCAGCAATTAAAAAAATATGCAGTTCTTTGTGGCCAAACGGGCCCAACTGGAAACCATAATGCTAAGGGAAATGAGCCAATCCCAAAAGGTTAGATTCCACATGTTTGCCTTAATTTAAGATGAAATGATGTCAATATGAAAAATAGTACCTGTAAAATGTAATATTATCTCAACCTCATGTGGTTAAGAACTTGCATTTTTTTTTGTTAACATATTGGTTACTCAATACTATGTCCACTAATTCCATATTGTTATAAATTGTTGCTGATGTTATGTTGGGGCTTTTAATAGATCGGGATGACACTCTACTGGCTCTACATTCAGACCAGCTATGGTCTCCCCAGAAGCCATTGAACTTATCTGGACAGTAAGATGCTTGACTCTATGTTTGGTATATGCTTGCAATGAAAGAATCTCAACTGAACTTGAACTGTGGGTATGCAACAAGGTGGAGGAATCCACCATGGTGGGAGGGTTTGGGGAGAATTGGGGGGAATCTCAGTGCCTATAAAACTGTATCACATAATGCAATGTAATAAAAAAAAAAAAAACTGATCAAATTTAATGTAAGTCTTCTTTTGGGCTATATTCTGTTTTAATGATTAATTTGTTTTTTATTTTATGGATACTACCTTGAACTGATTACTATAGTCTTCAATTATGTTGTTTTACTGTTACATAGTGTCACTCCTCTGATTTTATTCTTTCATACTGTGTTGACTATTCTGTTTGTTTGCCTTTCAACTTACACTTTAGACTTAGTATCAACAAAATCACTTTCTGGGATTTCAACTGGAATTATGTTGACTCTGTAGATCTAGTTGGGAAAACTGTCATCTTGACCATTTTGGATCTCAATATGCTTATTCATGGATATCAATCTCTCCATTTATGAGGGATTTGTGAAAAGTTGTGGCAGATACGTATTATGAAAAAACTATACTTAAAGGTTCAAAAGTTCTACATCAGAGTAACTACATCTTTTAACTCCTTTTCCCCACAGACTTTTGTAAGTGCTGTCATGTTTAGGTGATCCATTAGGTCTTAAATATATGTATACCTATTTCATTTAATTTGTACTAGTGTAAACGGCATTCCTTTTTCTTTTGGCATTGTGTTTTTAATTTCAATTTGTTCATTACATATACATAAGAGAGTAAAAAGAAAGAATAATGTTGGTATGGTTTTAAATTTGAATTTAAGAGTAAATTCACACATAGTGTTTTCTGTAATAAAGAGAAATTTGGCATATATTGCTCAGTTTTCCCTAATGGGAATATTTTGCAAAACGAGATTTACTGCCAGGATATTAACAGTGAAGCAACCCGCAGATTTAAATCGCCTTAGCTAATTCTCCTTCGTATATTGACAAAGGGGTCTGTTGACACATGGGTGTGACAGGGTGATCACTTGTCTGTGTTAATGTGGCTGTAAAGTTAGCATACTGAGCAAACATTAAAAAGCTCTCAAGTGTTGCCTTTGAAACCATACTCACCACCTTATGAATCACTCTTATTCTGCCAGAAATCCCTGATAACCAGTCATCTGTCCTTTCTTTTGATATTTCAGAAATGTTTCGTTTGTTGAATAATTCGGGAGGTGATATTACATTTTGAATTTGTTTCTCTTTAGATGTATTTCCTGGAGATTTTTTCAGGCTTTTATATCTATCACAGTTCTTTATTTCTTCATTTTTTTAACCTAATAGTATTCCATGGTATACATACCAGACTTTGTCTCCGTGCACCTTAACACATTTTGTCATTCTATTGAATAATATCTAAGTTTTATTTTTTCTGTTTTTGCTCTTTAAAAGCTGCCATGAACATATATTTTTGAGCTAATATAAGTTTTGGGTTTTTTTTGGAATAAATTACCAAGTGAGAAATTGTTGGGACATGTGATTAATTACCGCTTGGTTATCAAAGGAAATACCAATTGTTTTCTGTAGTACACTCATTATTTTACATTCCCGCAAGAAGTCTATGAATAAGTTATCTCCCCTTCTTTATCAACATTTGATGCTGTCACATTTTTTCTTTGTTAGCCATGTTGGATTGCTGTGTCATGATCTCTCATTATGGCTTCGTGTTGAATTTTCCTGGCAGCTAAAATGTTTCAACATCTTTTCTTGTGATTACTTGCTTTTTGATGGATTTCCAAAGTTTCCACTTCCTTGTGGATGCTAATATTATTAATGAAAAACTATAGCTTGGTAAGGATCTCCAGATGAAGCAAGTTAACCAGTGATGGTTGCTGGGATGTTGGTTCATGCACAGAAGTGTAGTAAATGTGTGGGGGGAAAAGGTGTGAGTTTTCAGTATAGACTGTCTCAAAATTTCCAGGTATGATGTGAATGTGTAGTTGTTTGAAACAATAAACATTGTTATGCAATAAATGATACTAGAATTATAGCTGTGATTGATAGCATGTTACATTGCTTTAAACGTGCCTTTTCAGTAGTCAGGAGCACACATTCAGCTATTTTCCAAGACTATATTGTCACTAATTATAAAAAAAGAAGTAATTTGGATAAATGAGTGTCTGAAGATTCATTTTGTCATACACAACATGTTTACAATATGGCAAATGATGAAATTAGCTCATAAAGTACTTAATGATTAGAAATATTTTAATCAAATCCATGACTGTTGGATGAAGGGAAGTGATGCATGGGGAACACAAAGTAATAAGCTGTGAGTAAATGAAGGTTAAGAAAGACTCAGCGGTGGTTAGAAGAAGCCAGAAAATAGCAAGTTTCAATTATTGGTTTGATTTATGATTTGTTTATTTGTTGACGTGTTGTGTTCATACCCTTTAGGGTAGATGTAGTATAAGGGTCAATTTTAAAGTGCTGTTTTTATGTGACAATAAAATCCCAATAAACCAGAGAACAGTGTGTAATAAAAAAAGCAAAGTATTGTTTTTAAGAGAAATAATAGTTGGAGGTACAGAAACCGACATTTATTTCACTACTAGCAAAGAGTTGTCAGTGAGAGAGAAGAGAAAGATAAAGAAGGAGAGAGAACACAGCAGAGAGAAGAGAAGTGAGGGTCAATAGCATGCGCTCTCACGAAACAAACAGAAGGTGTGGGAGGAAAACGTGGCTCCAGCAGAACCCACGGGTACAGGAAAGGAAGAACGAAAAAGAGGGAAGAGTTATCTAACAGAATAAAGAGCAGGAAGTGAGTATCTTCAGGATGAGGTGTCAGTTCACCTTGATCACATTACGTATTTTATGTGCAAGGTAAGATGAACTGCATATCAAGTCATATCATGTATATATGTGTATGTCAAATAGTATATGTCAGACCTTGCATTCAGTTCAAAGCAGAAGAGGACAAGACAAATTTCAGAGTTTAATAATGCTGGCCATCAGAGGATAAGATAAATTCCATATAACCCCAACAGTGTACTGATAGATAATAAAGATAGTAAATAAACTTGGGGTTGAGTAGACCTAATACCTACTGTTTATTTAAGTTGGCAGTAGTTGGAGCACTTTGCTAATTGCTTTTATATAATCACTGATCTTAACAGAAATATAGTGGTCTAAGGAAATTAAACCTATTTGAAAATTGAAGGGAATGTGATCCTAAAAGGTTATAGAATTTCCTTGGCTCATGAAATTAGTAAATGTTCAGCCTAGTTTTTAATCAGGTTGAACTAATGCCAGTAAGTTTAGTTATGAAGAAACTTTCTCCCCAAAGAAATATACTCTCGGGTATATAAATAATAGAGAATCAGTCTTTCAGAAAACAAAACTGTCTCCTAAAGGGAAATTTTCATTTTTAAAATTTTTTCGCTCATACAGTATACATTTTAAAATAATCTCAGATGATTAAAACTGCAGTACTGTACCATTCTTAGCAATTCTTATTCAAAGAAGTAAAACAAAATTTCACAAAGCTGTGTTTGCAGCAGTGCTGTTACATTAAGACATTTATTTTTTATTTATGTATTTATTTTTTTATTTTGGAAAGTGGTTTGGAATGAATAAGTCTTAGAAATGGCAGGAAGGATTTTATCAGTAGGGTTAAGTAAAAGAAATTTTTACAGTTTTATGTGATCATGGCATTCAAAGTCCACTGCTCTTATCTGTCATATATGACATATATAAATATGGGCAGTGGAAATGGATTAATACAATGAGAAAATGAGAAGGATTTGTTAGGGAGGTGATTTTTTTTTTCAATTACTAAGCAATATTCAGAGACATTCAGCAACAGTCTGAATCCACTCAAAATAACACTCAACTTCAAAATAGCAAACTTCTATGGACCAAATCTGGACAGATTTCTTCAGAAAGAATGTGGTCTGCTAAAACAAACACAAATAAAACAGAAAAATACAATTGTAGAAGCATTCTTAGTTTAGAATTTAATAATTTTCCCCACTTCATTTGTACTACACAAATAATTAAATCTGTAGGCAGCATTAGAAAAATAGGAAAAATCATTGTAAAGCATTATTTGTCTGTAAATTTCCCAAAGAGAAGGTAGGAACACAGATTTACTCTGTTTATTATATAGGTTTCCAAAGGCCATAAAGTGGCCATAGAACAAGTCCGTTTTGGAGGATGAGAAGTAAGGGGCTGGGACTGTTGCCTGGCACGTGAGGTTGCCAGCATTGCGTATCAGAGTACCTGTGTCAGGTGCCCACTACTCTGCAATCCCGGTCCAGTTTCCTCCTATGGTACCCAGAGGACAGCAGAGGATGGTTCAACTGTTTCAGTTCCTGCCACACACTTGTAAGACTGACTGGGTCTCCAGGCGCCTGGCTTCAGGCTGGCCCAATCTTGGTTGTTGTGGACTGATAGAAAATTAGCTATCTGTCTTTTTGCCCATCAAATCAATTAATATTTCATAAGAAATAAGAATTGAGGATAAGGTGATCAGATTAAAAGGGAAATGTGAAACCCAAACTGTTGTTGATATAAAATCTTGGGAAAAGTTATAAAAGCCAGAGATGGACAATGTGCTTTTGTTAATTCTGCTTACTTAAAAGTTGGTTTGATGTAGGTGAACTAACAGTACTCTGCACTTATCAGAATGGCTGTGTCCTTAGGCAAGAAATATACAGGTATTCAATTAATGAATTCTTGAAACTATTAGAATTTATTGTAACATAGATGTTTCCTGTTTTAATCAGGATTGCTTATCAGCACAAGAGAGAAATGCATTTGCTTACTTAGATGCAAATAATCATGTTCATGTTTCTTTTATTATATTAATTATGTCATTAAAATGTAAAAATGTTAACCAAAATCCTCTTGATTTCAAAAATGCGATGTAAGTGAAACTGACCTAAGTGAAGACTGCTTGGATTTCAAGATGCATGCTTTGATGTTTATATAAAAAAGATCATACTGATTATGTTGTATTTGGAACCACATGTTCTGTTAAATGATGTTAAGAATAACAATATGGGGCCCAACGGCGTGGCCTAGCGGCTAAAGTCCTCGCCTTGAAAGCCCCGGGATCCCATATGGGTGCCAGTTCTAATCCCGGCAGCTCTACTTCCCATCCAGCTCCATGCTTGTGGCCTGGGAAAGCAGTCGAGGACGGCCCAATGCATTGGGACACTGCACCCGCGTAGGAGAACTGGAAGAGGTTCCTGGTTCCTGGCTTCGGATCTGCGCAGCACCGGCCCGTTGTGGCTCACTTGGGGAGTGAATCATCGGATGGAAGATCTTCCTCTCTGTCTCTCCTCCTCTCTCTGCATATCTGACTTTGTAATAAAATAAATCTTATAAAAAAAAAGAATAACAATATGATATATTCACCTTCATTGAGTTCTTATTCCCATTATCTGGACTTCAAACTATGTCTGTGGGGAAGGAATCCTATCTGACTTAATCTCATTTTTTCGCACACAACTACAACATGTAAACCTAAACATTGTTAAATTCCATGTACCTAACACCTCCTTCTTAGGTAAATTTTAGCAGGAATTCCATTTTATCTTGCAGTCGAAAGGCCTGTGGATGAAACTGTGTAAACAATATACATTCAATTTTTATGAAGACAATGAAATCATCACTGAATTTAGTGAGGTTTTTTCTTAATTTGGAGTGTAAATATTCTCTCCTAAAGATGACTTTGCAATTACATAATTTTAAAGAAAAAATATTAGCAGGGAGCTTCAGCCAAGCATGAGTGAAGGGCTTAAACCATGAATTGGTTATCAGCTGTTGGACAGCTCTTACTTTTGGATCCACGTGTTCACTCTAACCACATGCTCCATTTTCTGTGTCTCTTGTCAGCAGTTGCAGCATCCAGCGATCAAAGCCAGATCCCTATAATTGCCGTGTCTGTGACCGTGGGAGTCCTTCTGCTGGCAGTGGTTATCGGCTTCCTCCTCAGCGGAAGGTAAGAGAGGAAGCTGTGACACTGAACTTTGCATCTGATCTCTTCTTACCTTGATCTGACCATTTGGCTGTGAAGCACATCCCAGAACCGATCAGCCAAGTGGTCTGTCAGCGTAGCTCAGTGTATGATGTGCGTCTTCTGCCTTAGCTGGTCGTGTGAGTGCTAATGATTTTTAAGTACAGGACTTCTGGTTCCAGGGATGCTGTCTGCATAAGAGTGCTGTGAATCTGTTCTTGTTTATTCTGTTATTAACATAACTTGATCTCTTTTTCTGATGTGGTCAACTCCTAATTCTGGACTACTTGCTCTCTCAGGAGTGTATGTACTTGACTAATTTCAATTTTCACTATTGTTTAAGAAGGCCTGTGTCTGTGCCCGGTAGATCTTTGAAATAGGATTGATGATTCCAGCGTTATGTCCTAACAGGAGGATGGACAGAAAGCAGACTTTCTGGCAAACAAGGATTTGGGGAAATAACCAAGCCTTTTCAGGGACTATTTTTATTTTCTGCTACCAAAGAAGCTCAACCCTAATACATCAATCATAGTGTGTACTGATTTAGAGTGAATGAATGTCAAATCCATTGATATGTGAACAGGTGAATTACGTTTCTACATTTTTTCCCCAAGAAGAGCTTTTGTATAAGCTGTTTTCTAACATTGAGCTAGGCATAATCAGTTGCTAAAAATAAAAGAACCTAAGTAAATATATAAATAGGTATGCTGTATAGCTGCAAGAAATGTATTTTTATATGTTTTATTCAGGCCACTGGTAGAAGGAGTGTTTAATAATGAGAGTTGTCCACTTGAAAATGTATTTGGGTGTCAGCCTGTTATAGGAAACCTGATGAAAGTCTTCTTGGAGATCATTTAAACCTGACTAAATGGGAAAATGTACTATAAGGCTCCCCCCAAAAGGTCAGGAAATCAATATGCATATTGATTTTGTTACTGTTCTATTCATTTACTGTTTGCTCTTCAGCACCTCTCCAACTCATAAATATACAGAATTAGGCACTTTTCAATACACAATATTATGTTCCAAAGTGATTTATGACCTTATCCTTAAATCACAAGAGGCGCCATTAATTTTCAGAATATATCGCTATTCCCTTGAACCAGACTCAGACTCGTAGTAGCTGAAAATTCTATTTCCTTTTATTCTTGTTCTTTAAGAATGGTGGAAGTTTCCTCAAGAATATATACAGTAACCCATTGTTTCAATATGAGAAATGCTGTGTATCTTTCTAGCTGGAGAGCAGTTTCTGTTCTTTCAAGGACAGTTAAGACCAAGCAGGGACCGGCAGCTGGGGAGTGCAGGTGTCCTGTCTTAGCTGCCCCTCCGGGTATCTAATCTTGTTGCTGCACATAGGAAGATAGCCATGTGGGAGACCAAGGTGGAGGTCCTGGCTCCTGGCCTCTGCCTGGGCCAGACCTAGAAGTTAAGACCAGGTGTCACTGCCTGTTGCGCTGCCTTCAAGGTCACTAAGCAAATCTTTTAAACAAAGGTCACTCTACACAGGGGCTGGCTGTCTCTTGCCCCCCACTTCCTTAAAGTCACCTTAGTAGAATACTTAGTCTGACCTTGTGTTCTGCAAGATAAGCTGATTTCACCATGTTTTCCTAAGATCTTTGTGATTTGAAGGATGACAAATCACTCCGTACCACCACAAAAGTCTGAGGGTTAACTGTTTTTACAAGCAAATTTTCAGCAAGAAATTGTCCCTGCTTAAATTTCTTGAATGTATATTCTTTAATTTAATGGGATCTTTGTAATCTTATTAAAATATATTTGACTACTGTGTTTTAAGCTATCAGCAAATTGTTTTTGACTATTGCGTTGTGGACATAAATACTGAAAACCTAAAGGGCAAGATTTGTGAAAGTCTCTTGCAATCCCATTGAACTCAGCGAATGTTGCAGTTTTTCTCTGAACCTTGTCTTAGCTGCATTACTGCATCTGGACTGCCCTGATTTGCAAATTCAGTAAACTGTAAGTTCTAGTAAATTATAGAAAAAAAGACCAATATAAGCAGGCTAAATTATGTTGATTCTCTCTTCTTTCTGTGGCAAATATGACCCACGCATGTAGAAATGTAATGACTTTGTCTCCTTACTACATTTTGTTCTCCCAAATACCCTGTTGTAAACAAGGTATGCCCTTCTAAATAATGTCTTTGAATTTTAAAACAATTGGCCCTTCAGTGCATTTTAAACATTTATTTTTATTTTGTGTAGAGCAAAACCTTAGTATGACTTTCATGTAACAGTGATTGATAATTTATATAATCATTTGGAATCAGGAAAAATACATATTCTAAATCCATATTATTGATGATTTATGTTTTTACTTAGACCAGAGGAAAATGAATTGCCACTCTAACATATGAATATAATAAAAAATTCACTTAAAAAAGAAATATTTAATATTTAAATGATAAAATACATGCATCAATGAAAGAGAAAACAATGTAGAAACTCCCTAGTTCTGTTTTTAAGCCTTAGTTGGTTATTCAGAAACTTTTAGAGGCTTCATACCTAGACTTAGTTTAAAATAATAAATACTAATGTTGAAACTAAAAGTTTTGTTTTAGAAATGGTAGAGTTGCTGCCCATTTTAAGTGTTTTCAGTATCAGGCAGTATTTACTCAGGGTTCATTCTTCCACTACTTTTTCCCCCATTAATCTTTAAAGTATATTTTTCCCCTAAGAATTACAACTCAAGTGACAAGCTCTCAAAATTTATAAATTGATTTATTTAGGACAAATAGAAATTAAACCCCTTTGTATGCATAGCATATGGTAACTGGGCTTTATTATTTTTCTTTATATCAGTGAGACTATGAGACACGAATAATTTCCTTATATCCTGATTTTGTGATATAAACTATAGACATACTATTGACACCACTGCTCTTTCGTCTCCAAGCTCTAATGGTTAAATGCCTGAGAAAACAGTTGTGTACTTTTCCCTCTTTGTCATTCTTATAGCGTGGAGTGGTTGTTTTTTTCTGTGTTTACATTTGACTCTTGGTAGCTAAATTTGAAGATTGAATACTGGGCGCTTTGTAGTCTGATATGAAGATCCAAAGTGTGGTGTTTAGTGGAATAGATAATTGAAAGCAGAGCATCTTCTAGTGGACAGAAACCACATTATTATTCTCAGTGCTTTATTTATTTTTTTTTAAAGATTTATTATTATTATTGGAAAGCCAGATATACAGAGAGGAGGAGAGACAGAGAGGAAGATCTTCCATCTGTTGTTTCACTCCCCAAGTGAACCGCAATGGGCCGGTGCTGCGCCAATCCGAAGCCGGGAACCAGGAACCTCTTCCAGGTCTGCCACGCGGGCTACAGGGTCCCAAAGCATTGGGCCGTCCTCGACTGCTTTCCCAGGCCACAAGCAGGGAGCTGGATGGGAAGTGGAGCTGCCGGGATTAGGACCGGCATCCATATGGGATCCGGGGGCTTTCAAGGCGAGGACTTTAGCCGCTAGGCCACGCCGCCGGGCCCAGTGCTTTATTTTTGATTCCTCATTTATTATATGTTCATGAATGTCATCACCTTTCAAGGAAATTTTAGAGCTGTCTAGTTCAAATTAATTTTGCATATTTGTTCATACTCCTGCCTATGTTGGGCATTTTGCATGTACTGCAGAAAGGTAAACGTTTCCTGCCAACTTTGAACTTGGAAGACAAAATGGAAAGCAATTCTCCAAGGGGATGAAGGATTCTTTTTTGCTGTTTACAGGTGATTTTCATAGTATCAGATTCTGGAGGTGATCAATTCAATAAAAGGGGTTTCTTAAGACCACTAGAAATGATTATCTTCTTAGCAAAAATGTTTCCTTTGTATGACCTGGTCATCTGAAATTCTGTGCCTGGGCCTAAAACTGTTTTCCTCCAACCTCCATTAAACAATGTAAACTAACCATTTGAAAAGGCCTCGTGATTTCCAGAGGCAAAAATCCTTCAGTAGCTGTTATAAATGGTATTTGGAAGTCAGTCTTTCAACATTCAGAAGTTAAGACCACATCCGAAGCATGGTGAAATAGTAGATCATGTGAAAATACTTCTTTATGAGCATTTTTACTTGAAAAATACATTGAGAATTAGCGTTTTATAATTATATTCAAGTTTCCTGGAGTAAAACAGTATAAATGACATCTTCACGATCATTCATTATTAACATTTATGAAGTTCCTTTACAAGCATGGGTGACCTAATCAAGACCTCTCCTCCAGATGTTTCCACCTTTATTTTTGTGTCGCAAAACATGTAGGAATAAAGTAAATACTTTAAAGGAAACCAGGAGTCTTTCTCTTCATGGTGCATTTTTTATTTGTACCAATAATAATGTTCTATTTTTTACGTCCAGAAATAATTTGAGTTCTTATTACGTACGTTCCCATTTTCTGTGTTAACAGTAATGGCTGAAGTGTAAAATCCTTAGGACCTAGAAAGTTTTCTTCAGGCTCATCTCAAGCCAAATGAAATAATTATGCAAGTATTTTGAATGCAACATTTTAATTTAGGCCAGAGCCAGGCATCTTGCCTGCCTCTAATATCAAAACATCATAGTTTCTCAAGGGAGTATTTTTCAATGGGAATGAAACCTTCCAAAGCCTTCAGAAAAGCTCCTCTGCCTGATGCAAGTAGCATAATTATTACATTATAATCCCACGCTGCCCAGCTTCTGGAGTCGGTCTTCTGTGGGCTTTACAAGTAATAGCACGTAATGCCATATCTCAGTGCCAGTTTTGTGTTCTGGCTGTGGCTGATGGCAGTATTCCCTTGCTGTTCGTGGCCTTTCCCTAATACCTTGGCACTGGTTCTTCTTGTTGCCCCTGACTCCCTCACCCTGGAGAAAGCTCCTTCAAGTCTGTGGTCAGTCTCATCCTCGTATTTATACATACTTAACGCACGTCGCGTGTCCTGTGCGCCTTCTGAAGACTGAGTCTGTTTACTCGTGACTTATTGCCATTACATACCGTCACTTTTACTGGAATATAAGTTGCAGAACACTAAGGAGGAGGGGGTTTTTATTCTGGCTCCTTCCCTTGGGAAAGTGTCTAGAAGATAAGTTATTCTATGTAGCGCGTTAGTGAGGACATGGGTCTTGAATCCAACTCTGACCCTAGAGTCCTTGCACGTCACAATATTATCTCTCCCTGACTTTTGATTTTTTAAATTCTGAACATTTCTGTACAAAGCTTCTAATTCTCTATTGTTATTAATAGTGGCATTAACATTATTTTTTCCCAAACTGATCAGTAATATGAATACAATATCAATTACAAATGAATATCAATGGAATCATGTTAAATTAAAAATATATTCTATCTTAATGATTCTGTCTCCTCCTGTCATTAGAATATTATACTTGGCCAATTGTATTCATTCAAAAACCACTCCAAATCCAAATATGCTCAGATCCAGTAACATTTCTGATTTGGTGAAAGCTGGTTAGTTTCTCTTCTGTGTAGCCTTCAAATGTTTAATTTAACTGCTGAAGTAATTTTATTTGAGCATTTAATATGATGTGCCACTGCACTGGACCTAGGAGAGATTTGATTCCCTTCTCCCCCCTCTGAGCTCACATGGCAAGGATTTCAGGGAAATTTGACACTTACCTCTTGGACCTCATGGTCCAGCAAAACAGGTGCTTACACCTGAACCTGAAGGTTGAGTCAGTGTCGTACAAGCACATGAACTGACAGTGAAGAAAGAGGGTCTTGCTCCCCACCTTTTCTGATACCAGCACTGGCATGGAAAAACTTCCTACCATTTCTCAGAATTGAACCTCTACCCACATATCAAGACTTACACATCCAATTTTCCTATCATATAGTCTTCCTCAATTCCTTTTGCCCAAGAATTTTCACCATTCTCTGTAGTCTTAGCACAGTTTATCAGTATATTTCATGTTTGCTACCATGTATTGTACCGTATTGTAGAAATACATTCTGTCTTCTTTCTGTAAGCAAGTATTTAGAGGATAAAAACTCCTGTGGCTGTCCCACATAGTGTAATTGTAACAATATTCATAAATTTTGAAACTAAATATGAATTCTGCATGTCTCCATTTGCAATTCTTTGTCCATTTCCTCCCTATAACTTGATATTTTACAAGATTAAATGTGTTAACAATCCTAATAGAAGCATAATAGGATGTCCAACCCTCAAGTATGCATTCTTCCTAAGTAATAGAGTTTTGTTGCTACAATATAAATGCAGTGCTTTTCAAAAGGTGGTAAGTAGTACATGACAATTATGAAATTTTAATTGATATTTTTTTATTTGATATGTGGACATGCTTATGTCAGTGAAACTATACTTTGGGCACAGCAAGCAGAAACATCTATTTTAGCTAATAGTATAGGAGAATAATATTTGTGCTTGGGAAATTTAAAAGTTCATAGGAAAAGGTAAGATTGTTTTGTTTCGCAACATGTATGATTTTCCATGGCCTCGTTGAAGAGTCTTTCCCTCAGGTTACAAGCACCACAGGTCCCTTGAAAAAGCTGACATCTTCAATTAACCTAGGGCAATACACGTACAGAACTACTTTTTTTAATAAGTAAAAGTTTATGAAAACATTTTAACCTCATACTGTTTTATCTTAGCACGCTGCATCAGTCTTTCTAGTTGCACAATCCCTGATTTAAAGGAGCTCATTAGTAGTGAAGGTCAATACATTATGAATTAACAATAGATGTGATATAATAAAAAAATAGTAAATCCAGGCATGTATTGGTTTACTATCTGGACTTTGTTTTTACTTTTCCCATATTACATATTTTTTTTCCTTCACAGACTCTGAATCAAACCAAATTATAGAGCAGGTCATAATTTATGAATGACTGACAAATGGAGATCAAGGCAGAGCAATGCTGGGAATGCTCGGAGCCCAGCAACAGCTAATTGCCCACTGTGGGAAGACAATTGTCCCAGGAAACCAAGTCTGAAAGGTTACATTCCCAGTTGCTCAACACTATTGAAGATGCCACCTGCAGTTTCTCTCAGGTGACACACAGAATGGAGAACTATAACTCTCAGACAGATACAGTGAGGACAGTATTTCAAAGGTAAAATTTTCTGGCCCTAGAGACAAAAGGGTCACATTGATCTGCAGACATGCAAATTGTCTCTGTAGATTTTAGAGTCTCATAGATTTCAGTTAGCAGGAAGCAAAGGGCAGGTCAAAAGCCTAACCGCAAGTGCAAAATACACTTTTTGTCTAAAGTTCCATTTGCTCAAGGCTCCATTTCTGTAAGAACTTGATCCCCACCTGAAATCGAGAGCAGCCGGCGTGCCCAGAAGGTGCAGGGCTCTGGGGAAGACTTTGCTGAGTTTCTGGGAATTTTATCACTTCTTCCAGAGCCTGCAATAATGCCGCTCCCATAGGACAACTGATACCTAACTCCACAATGCCAATCAATAGCCTATGTCAACGGGTAGACTGTATTCAACAATAGCACCAGAAAACAAAGGACCAGCTGCTTTTCTCAGGCTTGTCTGGGAGTGTGGTCATTGCTGAGAAATGAAGCAAAATATCCCAAAGGATTTTCCATACCAGCTAAAAGCCACATTTATTCAAGATCTAGGCTCTGCAAGGCCTTGCATGAACCAGGGTTGAAAAAAAAAAGGTTCTTAGCAACTCAGTCTCAGAAAACATAATTGTGTATTATGTGCAGGACAGGCATGGCTCCAGGTACATCAGATAGCTATGATAGTAACAGCGGTACGAAGCGTGCAAAATCCCAGTTATTCTGCTTATCAGAGTTCTTTTATTGAGTTTCACTCCTTGATTCTATTTTGTTTAATTCTTTGACTTTTGAATTTCACAAAGAAAGTAGACAGTGGCATTTCAGACCTTTGGCACCTGTTTGCTTTCAGTAGTCGTTCATGGTTCCTCCAGCTTGTTTGCTACAATATTACTCATAACAATATTGTAGATAGCAATGACAGTTGATTTAGTTGTTTGGAGGTTTTTTCCAATGTTATAGTTTCTGTTAGTGAAGAGTTTTTTTTCTGTGTTTCAGTTTGTACGATCTGATTTTGGGAACCCTATATACACTGGCTGTTGGGTCCCTATTTTGTATTATGTGATGGTCAGTCAGCTGTTGGTCACCATGGAAACACAGAAGCAGCTCAGAACAACAAAATGTGTTATAGCCCAGGGCCCTTTTCACAGAAGGCATGGCATGGCAAGACAAATATAGCATGGAAACCTTGGATGTGTCTCTGGAGGCAAAAGGCAGGAGTGGGAGCAAAGTAAAGCAGTATGTTGACTGTGGATTCTGTGGTAAAGGTAACGCAGGGCCGAGCAAACTGTAGGATTGGCTGTTTCAGATAAACCAAGACCTGGGATGAGTAAGGTAGAGAAGTATCATGCACTGGGGATTACAGACAGAAGAAGTATGGCTCTGGCTAAATTAATGTTCTTAGCAAAAGAAAGCAACACGCTAATTCCTCTGCTGCCTGTAAGGAATGAGTAGTCCCAGAGAGGGCATTTGTTCCATAGCTGAACGTTTTCTGGAAAGAGTTAAAATACATTAGTGGCACAATTGAGTGGCAAGAATCATGGTTAGGTTGGGGCTATGATTTGTGTATGGTTTGGCTCCCAGCCTCAAGCTTTGGTGCTCCTATTCCCCTGGGGTGGAGGTTGTTCCACTTAAGGCATTCAGGAGGTACATCCAATACAAAAGGCTCGTGCATGCTCTCAGAATGGAGTCCTGTGATAGCCTTTCTTGTAAAGCTGTGTTGGAACCAGCCTTTTCTCTCTTGGTTTTCTATGTGATTATTCCTCTAACATAGTATGTCATTGTCATGTACCACTTCATCAGTTGCTAACCAGTAGGGTTACCCATCCAGTCTTTAAGACCATGAGAGAAACTAAACCTTCCTACTTCTGTGAGTAGTCTGTTAGAATTTTTTCAGTACAGCAAGAAACACAACAAAACCTTATAAAAATCACCACCTCCATGAACTGCTTCCATTCAAAAAGACAGAAATGGAGAACATTCGCAAGATGGCACTCCCTCAGGCTAGGACAGCCTTCTGCCCCATGGCTTATTTCAAACAAACTTGACAATTTCTTTTAGTGTTTGTTCAGAGTGACAATTACAGAAGATTCAAATATTCACATAAACCTCACAAACACCATTTAACCATCACTGAATGTACTCACTGCTTTGGTGGATGCTAATGCTACTCCACTATACTGGTAGGCCTATTTACCTTGTCTCTACTCTCCAAAAACAAGCTTGACAACCTTTGGCTAGGATTCATTCTATCTGTAAGTGATGTATAAATCTTGTCAACATTAAAAAAATTATCCACGTTCAATTTAAATGCATGTGATTTTACTATTAAATATTTCTATTTAATACATTCACGGTTTAATATATACAGATAAAATCAGTGATGCTTATTACAAAATATGATTTTTGCTTGTATTACGCATTAAATATTAAGTACATACATATATAATGCATCAGAATGTAAACTGTGCTCATTAAATCTCACAGCAAAGAATAACCTTTAAAAGTTTTAATAAGATAAAATCAAATATTTTCTCTCAAATATTTTAATTTTACCCAGATATGCTGGAATCTCATTGCAAATCTTCACATTGAATATTGCTCATGAAATGATCCAGTATGCGAGAATCACAACACTGAAGTTTTAAAGATTTGCCGTTCAATTTTACTCTTTTTCCAGCATAGGTGTTAAAACTATATTCTGATTTTCCTGATTTCCTGCAGTTTTAAACACTATCAGTTTAATTTGCTTCAGAAAACTTCTAACATTCAAGTTAGCTAATGAAATGATTATTCTTTGTCAAGAAACGTGAACTGAAATCTAACAACGCCTAGAACTAGTATAATCAAATCAGTATAAACTCAGAATTGCCTTGATAGGTGACTATGATCATCATTTGTTTATGAAGTTGAGAACTGAGACATCTCCATTTGTCTCACTTGCATGTTTTGTGATGCACAGGACCCTGTAGGTGACTTATGATGATATCTGATGTTTTTGGATCTGGTCCAGGCTATTGTACCTATAGTGGTCTTCTGCATTTATCTCTGTCTCATGGCCATTCATGGCAACAACCTTTAACACTAGGACATCATATATGATGGTTGTTCCACAAGAAACTGGAAAAGTCAAGTGTTTAATTTTACTGGTGTCTTTTGGCTTAAATGCATAAATAGTTGTTAAAGTTTGATATTCAGGACAGTTGATGCTGTACAGGTTCGTAGTCTGGAAACAGTGAATTATTACCAAAAAGCCCACATGCACAGCAGGCTCTGCCCTCCAGGTTTGTGCACGTGTAAGGTTGTTTGCAGAATGATGAAATTCATTGAGGACACATTTGGCAAAACATAATCTCATCATCATAAAGATTCATGGCTGTAAGTTGGAAAATGTGTTTCAAGTTCAGGATACTCTGTTACTGATCCAGTTTCCTTCTAATGCAGTTGGAAAGGCACTGCATGTTGGCTTAAATACATGGGTCCCAGCCCCCATCCCATGTGGGAAAGCAGGATGAAGTTTCTGCTTTCTGGCTTGGAGTGAACCAACCTGGCTGTTGCAGCCATTTGGGAATACAATCTGTCTCTTCTTCTCCCTCTGCTTCTTCCACTTCCTCCATTACTCAGGATTTCAAATAAGTACATACAAACACAAAAATAAAGTCTGGCCTTTTCTGGAGTCTACTAATTTGTAAGTAATCATTCCAAACTTGTATTAGTCTGCACTCTATGGTCCAGGTCCAATAGGGAAGTGGAGACTTTCAGTTCTGAGTAAATGTCTGCTGTACCATCTGGTATCTGAATCTTAACTCCAAAGTGCATTGAGAAGGAAGGCCTTGTGGGCATTTCACATGTCTGACTATGGTTTGTGCAGGTTAACTCATGAAATCTCATCAGTTCCCCAAGTTAAGGCGACCGGCTCCTCCGGTGTCTTCAAGGATTTGAAAATCCTTTTTCCAATAAGATTCAAATAACCCAGCTTGGAAGTCTCTCAGGGACTTTAGGACATCACAGATCCCACACTGAAAAGCACTATCAGCTCTGCTTCCATCTGCCCACCTGTTAGGTCGGGCTGTACAGACTGCATCTTGACAGGTCCTGTTGTGTTCCAACATGTCCTTGGTGACTCCCCTAGATGAAAGACCCTGATCCTCACATTACTAACTACTCTTGGGGTTTCCAGATCCTTCAAGTTTGTTTTTCCTGTGCATTTCATCGTATCTTTTATGTTGCATTTTATAGAGATGACATGACTGATAGATCCACTTTCTTTCTAGTTGTCTTTTATTTAGGCCAAGAACATACAAGATAGATGTACAAAGGAAAACAATGCGAATACTATGAATGGTATCACTATTTCTATTTTGTTATATACTGAAGATTTTTCTATACTCAAAATTGAATTCATAATATAGCATGCTTCATGTCTATTTAACACACCACATGAAATATATGAGTAAGTGAAATTGTATTAAAAGCAAATATTTTCTCATGTGTTCCCCTTTAGTTTCCTGTGGTTGTTTTGGAGAGAATTTGTATTTTCTTATGTTACTATATCTGACTTCAATGTGCCTACATGTTAGAACATGCCTATCTAATTCAAAATAAGGCGAATTGATATATTTTTAAAATTATTGATGCATAATGAAAAGTGGGCTTTCTAAATTTTTGTGTATTTGACACAATCAACATCCACAGCAGGAATTTAATTGCCTAGTGGTTCGCATACTAGGTAAGTGTTTCCTGAATTAATGACAGAAACATACCTCCATTTTTAATCACGCCTTTAAATTTAAAGCTAATATGTAATGTTTTACATTATTAATATTTTATATTTTATGCACTATATATGTGTAGGGAAACATACAGTAATGAGCTATTTTGTACACAACATATATATTGTCTTTTGCTACTAAAGTTAGGCGGGAATTAGTATTTTTATAAACTACAGTGTCAAATTCTTTAGACCTATTAAATTTTGTCTTTTCACAATTCATATTTTGCATAATGCAATATTAATTTTGTTTGGAGATTTAAACTGATATTTTTTCACATTGCTGTGTAAGTGTGCAGTACTGTCTGCCTTTTCCCCAAAAACTCAAATAAAACTGGATATAGATCCTTTTGTCACCAACCTGGCATTGGCTATCGAAAATATCCTGTTAATTTTTCTAGTTTTAAATGATACCATATTAGTTTAAATAATGTTAGGTTGAGTTATTTATTCATGTTTGGCCAGGTTCATTTTTGTAGGGGATCATAAATAATTATAGTTGTAAATGCTTCATGTAAACATTTTTGTGCAAAATGCATAGATATGATATTTTACATATGAAGCAAGTTAATCCATAATTAACCAATTATACACTCTAAGTGTAAATGTCCTGAGAGTATATATGACAATAATTCTGGTATTACATCACAATAGTTACTCTTAAATATTTACAACTACTAAAATAGCTTTTTTAGCAGTCTGAACAAATATGATCGGAAAACAAAATGTAGTTACAGGGAATATGAATATTTTATATGAAAATGTAGCATTTGTTTCATTTTAAATTATTCTCATATTCAGTCATGCTAATGCTGTTTGGTGATCACAATCTAGACCTCTTTTTGCCTTCTGGTAATTTGAATCTACTTCCGCAGTTCTTATTTTAGAGTGAAATAAATTTACATCCTAGTCCTTTATAGTCTTCCTAGATGTAAAGTTTACTGTTGCTGTACATCAGCTACAAAAATATGCTGACATCATTGTGAAGCAATTTTAAAAGAAAAAAATTAAGCATTCAGCTTGTTTCTAAGAATTATTTTCAGTCTTGTTTGAAACTCATGCATATTTTAATTGATACTATTTTTTATGAATCCAATGTTATCATCAAAGATGTGCTAATAGCCTCGCATTTTTTTAATGTGGCAAAGCTAGCATCACATTTGTGCAACTTTATCTGCCAGAATATTTGTTTTCTTTACTATTCTCAAAATAATTTCAAACCTAAAACAGCTGAGTGCAAGCAGACTCGTCATTCCAGTCACTCTTCCTCTCCGAAGGCTCACGCGTGGGACTAATTCAGCTGTGGAATGAGTGGGAAGGGAGAAAACATTCAATGGAAGAATCTTATAGTTAACTCAAGGTTCCTAGACTTGGAGGTAATTAATGTTGGCCTAGTATAGACTTCAGCAGGCTGAAAAAAAAAATACAAGATTTAGTATGTTATATATTAACACTGTTGTTGTGAGAGAAGAGAACTAACTTGTACTTTTCTTTTTACTGAGCAAGTAAAAGGATCTTTTCTGTAGAAATAAACCGAAGCCACCCAAATGAAAACAAATTTGGGCTAATTTTTTTTTTTTTTTTGCAGAGTTTGCAATGGAAGGTAGTCAGCCAACATCACTTGAATTTGGCAGAGGCTTAAAAGCAGGCTGGATAGTGTAAAAGTGTTGCAATGGACAAAAGGGAAACTGGATATGGTCTGATTGGAGATTGCAGACCTGGAGAAGGCGGAAGTGGGCCAGCTGGCATGGAGCTAGAGAGTTGGCTCACTTTGCTTGGCCCTAATTTGCAAGTGGAGACAAAAATGAGGGAAGTTGGCAGTTATGAAGTCCTGACCTGTTGGTGCAGTTGTTACAGAGGTTGTGGTTTGGCTTCTTGAACTGGTTGCTGTTGACTGCCGCTTGGAGAGAATTGAGAACAAATTGTGATGTGAATGGAAGATGCTAATTTATGTCTGAGTTGGTGCAGAAATAGTGTTATGGAAATGACCAGTTTGAGCCTTGTGCACTTTAAGGATGGTGAGGATTTTTACCTGAGTTGGTTCAGTGAGTGGAGAAGGCAGATGTGTGCGAATGGACCCAGCATGGCCAGACTCCGGCCAGCCCTCAGTGCAGCCCGCAGGCCTCCTTCCCACAGGCCCAGCCGAGACCCCTCACTTTCATGACCCGCTGCTTCCAACCTGGAATATAAGAGCTTCTCGTACGTGGAATGATCTTAGAAACATAAGGAAGTTAACTTCCAAACACAGACTAAGTTTTCCTTTCTTTGTTGTTGTTTTTTTTTTTTTTTAAGATTTTATTATTATTGGAAAGCCGGATATACAGAGAGGAGGAGAGACAGAGAGGAAGCTCTTCCATCTGATGATTCACTCCCCAAGTGAGCCGCAACGGCCGGTGCGCGCCAATCCAAAGCCGGGAACCTGGAACCTCTTCCAGGTCTCCCACGCGGGTGCAGGGTCCCAAAGCTTTGGGCTGTCCTCGACTGCTTTCCCAGGCCACAAGCAGGGAGCTGGATGGGAAGTGGAGCTGCCGGGATTAGAAACGGCGCCCGTATGGGATCCCGGGGCGTTCAAGGCGAGGACTTTAGCCGCTAGGCCACACCACCGGGCCCAGTTTTCCTTTCTAGAATGTTACATTTTTATGACATGGCGTAGTCTTTAAATCTGTTTGATTGTCATTGCTGTTTGACCTGAATGTATGAAGGCTGTTACTTTTGTCATTGTTTTGATTCACTCAAAAAGCGAGTCCGTGCTTTTGTTCCTTTTACACACACGATGGAGGAGGAGATTTCCAGATGCTTCGATCACTGATGTGCAAGTACAGTTAGTAAGGAAATGCCGGTCCACCTTCAGACGCACGGATGCTCTAACAGCACATGACAGGGCCTTCCTGCCGCGGCCCAGGCTCCCAAGGGAGCTGAAAGAGACCCAGTTTATCCAAACCGCAGAGGTTTTACTCAGCTTTCAGAAAATTCCATTTGTTTCTCTCCCCTCTGTCGCTACCCCTGCCTACTATAAAATACAATAGCATTTTCCTAATATTTCTCTTCCCTTATAATTGTTTTTTCTGGTAGTACTGGTTATGGGACAGGTGCTAATAATAGTGATACAGTTCTGTATTTCAAGAGAGAGAAGTGATGATTCTTCCGGGAGACATATTTTGTTCTATCCTATTATTGTCATAATAATGGCAGGTGAGACCTTCCATAGTTTCTTAAATCGTACTTTCTTGGAAATGTGCCTAAGTGTGTGTGTGTGTGTGTGTGTGTGTGTGTGTGTGTGTGTGATCCTAGCATCCAATCATGGGTATCCCAGCAGAGAGTTTATATTCAGAGATGGCATTAGTTAATTTTTCCCTTGTGCAGGCATACAAGTGTGCATTCACAGAAATCTTTGCGTTTTATTGCCAACATCTAGGCTGTATAACTAGACCCTTGTATGTTTCGTCACTGACTAAAGTGTTGAAGTGAGGAGTATCACAATATAACATATCCCTTATATAAAATATAATCCAGCTCTGATAAAACTGGCCCTAATGGGCCCAGTGCAGTAGCCTAGTGGCTAAAGTCCTCACCTTGCATTTGCTGGGATCCCATATGGGTGCCAGTTCTAATCCTGGCAGCCCTGCTTTCCATCCAGCTCCCTACTTGTGGCCTGGGAAAGCAGTCGAGGACAGCCCAAGGCCTCGGGACCCTGCACCAACGTGGAAGACCTGCAAGAGGCTCCTGGCTCCCGGCATCGGATTGGCTCAGCTCCAGCTGATGCAGCCACTTGGGGTGTGAGCCATTGGAGGGAAGATCCTTCTGTCTCTCCTCCTCTCTGTATATCTGCCTTTCCAATAAAAATAAGTAAATCTTTGAAAAAATGTAGCCCTAAAATGGGTCAGAGTGTGATACTGTATGCCAGAATATTCACTCGTTTTTCAAGACTGTCTACAAACGTCTATGCAGAGAAACTGAATTTTACTTTTACATGAATTTAAATCTGCAGTCCAATAGCTCTAAATTGCACAATACGATATTGGATATGGATTTTTTTTAAGTAGTTTGCAGATTGATGTGAAATTCAGACGCAGACAGGAAGAAGCAAATCTTCCATCTATTGGTTCCCTTGCCAAATGGCCAGAATACCATGACTGACCCCGGCTGAAGCCTGAGTCAGAAGCTTCTTCCAGGTGTTCAACTTGAGCAGCAGAGGTGCGAGGATTCGGCCCCGTTCCACTGCTGCCTAGTGCGTTAGTGGGGAGCTGGGTGAGAAGTGGAGCAGTTAGGGACTCTTAACTGGGCCCCAGCTGGATGCTGCTCAATGATTTCACCCGCAGTGCCAGCGCAGAATGTATATCATTTTAGTTCGTGAGATTTTATGCTTTCCTGAAACTCTAGATAGCTAGTATTGAAACATAGAAGGAGAGAAAATTTATGAAGATCACTAATTTTACAATTGAAAACAATGCTTATAGAATTCCAGAAAGCAATTGTGGTTGAAATTAATAGGGATGCAATGAAATGTAGTTACTTGGCAATGGGTTATTCTTTATTTGCAGACAATATAAATTAACATTGTAAACAAGTTGCAGGAGCATTATTTAAAGTACTTACCAGAGAACAAATTGTTTTTAAGCACCTCCAGGCACTTCAGAAGTTTTTAAGAACAGATCATTTATATGCTAATTACAAACTTTTCCTTTTCATTCATTAAGTAAATTCCCCTAAGACCACCTTAAGGAGTCATTCAATGCAAGTATTCAGGAGTACCTATTGGGTAGTGATTTTCAAGTTGAGGGAAATTTAGAAAGTTTACTAACAGCTTTTGAAATATAGTGCTGTTTGGGTCTGAAGATTAAGGCGTTCTGATTTAATTCTTACAAGGTAAGGACTGGATATTATGTTTTATTGCTGTTTTCACATTCCCTTACATATGCAAATCTGTAGTCAGCTTTGGTATCACTGTATTACAAGGAGATAGAAAATTCTTGTGATGTAATTTTTCCATGGTTTAAGAAAGATAGCAAATAGATTTTCAGTAAATGTTTCCTTATAGTGACAGTAAGCGTGTCTACTGCTGTTGCAAGAAGCTTACAAAAGATGGTTAATATTTCATGAAATTTGTTTGAGTTCAATTATGTGCTAGAATAAGCAAGCTGTGTGTAAGGTGTTCACTGCCGTTTGATTGCTACCTCAATGCCTTTACATTGTGGCATGTGTGGGAGAAGAATCTAATGGGTTACAGTGATCCCTGGCCCACTGAAAGGATTAAGCAAGGAAAGCACAGAGCATTATCATTAAAGTTTAGGTGGAAAAAAGCAGTTGTTGTGTATCCTAAATATATTTTATCTTTTATTTTTTTATTTCAGTTAGTTTAGTATTGCCAAGTCATAGTTGCTTCTTTCAGAATCAGAAATAAGGAGACCCTGACCCCACTGTTAATGTGAGTTTTATATATGACTTTATCCTTAAGACAAAGGAATGGTTGCATACTGACACATAGATCAGTGGAGTTTTGGATTGGTTGTTTTATAAATCATTCAAGTTGTGTGTAGCCTACCTCAGTCATTTATACGATTTAACCTAATCTATTTAAAATGCAGATTGAAACAATGCAGTAGAGGGAACAGTGTTGGAACATAGCTTGATAAAGCCACTGCCTGCATTGTAGGCATCCCATGTGGGCACTTGTCCTTGTCCCACCTGCTCCACTTCTTATCCAGTTCCCTGGTAATGACCTGGGAAAAGCAGTGAAGAAGACCCAAATACCTGGGTCTCTGCAACTCAAGTGGGAGAACTTGAAGAAGTTTCTGGCTCCTGGCTCTGGCCTTGCCTAGTGCAAGCTGTTGTGAGTCTCTGGATAGAGGAAAAACATGTGCGCACGCAAGAGAGAGAGAGAGAGAATTTTCCATCTCACTTTCTATGTCTGTCTCTCCCCTTGTTTCTTTTGTCTCCATAACTCTGACTTTGAACAAATAAGCAACTCTAAAAATATAATATAGTGTACAATGGGTCAGACAAGAAGGTATCCATCTTTAATTGACTTAAAAATTCAATAGAGGCCCCAGCATGGTAGCCTGGCGGCTAAAGTCCTCACCTTGAACTCTCCCAGTTCCCATATAGGCACTAATTCTAGTCCCAGCGGCCCCATTTCCCATCCAGCTCCCTGCTTGTGACCTGGAAAAGCAGTTGAAGACTCCCCAAAGTCCTGGGACCCTGAAACAGCATGGGAGACCCGGAAGAGTCTACAGGCTCCTAGCTCCGGATCGACTCAGCTCCAGCTGTTGCAGCTGCTTGGGGAGTGAAGCAGAAGCAAGATTGTCCTCTGTGTCTCTCCTCCTCTCAGCCTAACCGACCTTCCAATAAAAAAAATTCAGTAGATTTTACTGCTATACGCTAGAATTATATAAAGAATTTTCAGTGTTATATGAAATTTACTGTGATATCATTTATGATATATATTCTTAAAAGATTTATTTATTTTTATTGAAAAGTCGGATTTGCAAATAGAAGGAGAGACAGAGAGAAAGATACTTCATCAATTGGTTCACTGCCCAAGTATCTGCTATGGCCTGAGCTGAGCTGAACCCATATGAAGCCAGGCGCTTCCTCCGGGTATCCCAAGCAGGTGCAGGGTCCCAAAGCTTTTGGCCTTCCTCTACTGTTTTCCCAGGCCTCAAGCAGGAAGCTGGATGGGAAGTGGGGCAGTGAGGACATGAAGCACAGCAATATGGGATTCTGTCACATGCAAGGCAAGGATTTAGTCACTAGGCTACTGCACCAGGCTCTGTGTCATACTTTATAATGGTAGAAAGCATCCATGAAGAATTGGGATATAACATTTTTTAATTCATTTATTTTTATTTGCTATAAGACAGCATTTAATAGGAACCAGGGGTCTCTCTCTCTGCTAAGCATGTTCCCTTCCATTCCCAATTTTCTCCCCTCCAGTCTTATAGAGGACGTCTTTCATAAATTTTCACAAGTCCATCATGCTGCCACTGAGGTGTCTCCTAACAATGCAGAAGATTATTAACTGTATCACTGTGAGTCTATCCTTGGACTGCATGCATGAGGACATAATTCTCTCTGTTTCCATCTGTGAATATAATAATTTCCGCTACAATTAGTTCTACATCCCCTTGAGTACAGTCCATCATGGAGAAAAAAAAAAGAACATACAGGAAAACAAGAAAAAAAAAATTAATGAACGTTGATCCACATGAGATTGGCAAACGTATAACAAAGGTATCAGTGTGACACTAGGGTGGTGAAAAAGAGCGTCCAGGATCTTCACAAAGTGTCCTGTGTGGCACTGCTGAGAGTATGATGAGGACTAAATCATCAGCGTTGCTTACGGCCAGTAGCAATAACAGTGATAAAGGGACATTGACAGTCACAGGTGATTACAAGCAATCAGTCTCTAAAGGATGATCGATTAATTGATTACATCACAAGATCTTAGGACTTGGCAATCCTGAATGAGAGCAGGAGAAGTATAAAGGTCCTTAACAGTATTCCTCTTGAAAAGAGAGTAGAGTATGGGGAGATCAGCACTGAGAGGATCTGGGTGATAAGGAAGGAGGTGAACTTCCAGTGTGAGGAGATGGCCTGGCACCATCTCCTGCCTGTTGTCCTCGGTACAGTTGTTTCCTCTCTCTGCATCCCAACACCCTCAACTCTACTGCCAATATTATCATGTGGCATTTCCACATTGCAATAGCAAGAACAAAATGAAAGCTGGATCTGAGATAGTTAGACTTGGAACTTGAATAGGGAAAACTAAGTCATTACGATGTCTCAGAACTTGTCCACCAGGGCATCGTGCCTAGGATGAGACGTGGTGGAGGTGTTAGTGTGTGGTCTTAGAGATAATGTGAGCGTTCTGATTGCCATTCATGAAAGCTGATAAGCTATAGAGTAAAGATGAAGTGGAAAGCTGGAAAAGAAGGTAAATTGTAAAAGATGACCATGAACTATCCCATTCTGCCTGTGCTGGTGCCTTGGCTCAGTGATTTTGCATATACGAATCCCAGCATATGATACAGCTGTAGCGTTCAGGTCTGTGATACTCAAAGTCATACTTTAAAAAAAGGGAAAAAAACAGAAGGTATTTCTAATCAGATAGATTTACCTTTTTCAGGTAAGGTGGGGAAATTCTATGCCTTTGTGTTAGGAATAGCTTTAGTAAAATAGAGAATATTTGACTCACATATACCATCATTTCGGTTGTGTCTCCTTTTCCATTGTTCACCAAAGATTTGCTTAGATTTTTAGCCAGACATGGTTGCAAAATCTGTTTTAAATCTTAGAAAAGTGGAAGTGAATAAGGGCAAAATGCAAAGGGGAGTTTGTTGTGGGGCATTCAGGCTGCTATGACAAAATACTGGGTGGGGTAAGAACTGTGGTTTTAATTCTGAAAGTTCTCAAGGCTTGGAATCCACAATGAGGATGCTGATGTAAAATGAAATGAATACAGGCACATCTTCCACTCCAGGGCAGCTGCTCTGATCGTGGAGTTCTTGCCATTCCCATGGGAAGTCTGGATTCAGTTCCTGGCTCCTGGCTTCTGTCCAGCCCAATCACAAAGCTAGCGCATTTAGGGAATGAACCAGCGGGTCAGAGATTTCTGTTTCTCTCTCCCACTCTCTCTGTACCACCGCCTTTCAAATAAATACATAAACACATTAATCAATTGATTCTTGCTGAAAGATGTTGATCTGTCCAGATGTTGAGGAGGGTTGCCCTAACTTGGAGACGACTTCTTTCTTGCGATCTTCACATTCCAGAAGAGACCAAAGTGTTGTCTTCATTCTGTTTGATGAGGAGCCTGATTTTGTTGCTGGAAGTCTAATCATCACAGTGGAGGTCATCATATCAACACAGGATTGTATTGGAATATAGAAACTACAGGCCTGGTAGCAGAGCCCCAAGCAATACTTTAAGAAATATAGACAAGAGTTAACATCATCAGTGTTAATTACTGTGGACAGTTTCCCAGGTTTCTGAGCTGTAAATGTTAATTGCACATTTACATTATTTTTATCATTTTAAAACTGGTAAGGTGTGAATAATATCAGTTTGAGTAAAAAGGCTCAAAATTGGAATAGTTTCAATTCTTTCATTATTTTATTCAAATTATAAGTGAAATAGCCAGAGAAAATCTAAACTCTTCCCATAGCTATAATTAATGCAACATTAACACACTATGTCGTAGAGGTTTGATTGCTCTAGTCCTATCATTTTATTTATCTTCACATTCATTTTGTTACCTAATTAAAAGTAGATTAATGCTGACTTTCTTCAACCCCCCCAATCCACAGGCAACTTCTACATTTATTTTAAAATATGTATTTCTCATTGTTTTATTGACTCCAGAAATAAAGTTTTGTTTACTGTATTTGTTTACAATGTTAGTAATTCCTGTAAGATCTGTGTTCAGCTTCAGGGATATAATTTTAACCCAATGTTTGCCCTACGGCAATACTACGAGAAACTTTCAAGTGCTGTATGCACTCGCAGGACAGCACTGAGAGCTTTGCATGCGTTATTAAACCATTCTTCAAAGCAACACTGCGTAGTGGTGTCTGTAATTACCTCACTGATGTTTCCACGCAAAGCCACACCTGTAGTAGCAGTTACACTGAGGACTGCTCCTAGGCTCAATGCAAGCCTTATGATCTTCATGCATTAGATCACTTCCTCATGCCCTGGTAGGTCCAAGATGCAGCAGCTTCTCTGCTTACAATGATTGATACAGCAAATTCAGGCAGAAAACACTGACTTTGAAAACGCACTGAGCAGGTGGCTGCTACCACACATCGAAGCTCAGTGACCCAGCACAGTGTTCAGGGTTCCCACTGGGAGCCAGAAGGCTGAGGAGCAGCTGCCAGCACAGGGAGAATGAGCGTACGGCATGACCACCAGCCTGTGAGGGGAGGGTGGGAAAGCATCATGTAACAACCGAAGGGTCTGTCCTGAATAGATACTGCCTTTTCGTCATTGGGAAGTGCAAACATGCCAAATTGGAAGTCAGAGTTTAAGTATATTGTTTTCTGCAGGATCTGCACCATTGTCACTGCCATCCTCACTGGCTCGCTCTGGGATTGCCCATGCCATTCCCCAAGGTCCCCACCCACCCCCACTGAATTCCGCGCTAGTTTTGCGGTGGCTCTCCTTGCTGAACACTCTCAAGCTCATTGTGCTGCTACTGACGTGATTCCCGACAGTGTAGGCGTGGATGTTGTCAGAGGGTCCATCGTCTTACTGTTAGGATGTGTTTTTTAACTAGAGTACTTCTTCTGTAAAATTACTCCTCCTCCCATGTTAGTCTTTTTCTTACTTCTCTTCTGATCTTTTGTTGAATTTAACTCATCCTTTATCCACAGGACACAGTCTTGCATCCTGGGGCCTTCCTTGAGAATTTCCTCCCTGGAGGAGTGACTGTCTTGCTTTTCAGGAGTCAATTTCTGATATTGTTCAACTTTCAGAAAGTTTTGCTTGGCCGAAACAACTTCATTTGAATCTGCTCTGCGTCTGGAAAGCTTCTGTGATCACATTTTAATCATTTCAGAAAAAAAGGCATTAAAATATCCTGTTGAAAAAAGACCAACAGGGTTTGATGATAAGCCAGGAAGGTTTTACCTATTTTAAACTTGGATAATAATGATCTTGTTACAGCTTCACACAGTTACTTATGGAGTTCCAGGTGTTAAAAGTGATGGGAATGCAAATGTACCCCCAGTTCAAGTGCAGTTCACAGAAATTAGATTGGCTGCTATTTCCAGCACATTGTGGTTTCTATATCTAAATTATCTCCAGGGGTTGTAAGGATTTTCAACCTGCGCTTATCTGAAAATTGACTGATTAAAAAAGACTGTATTTTATACCATCTGGTGCTGAGATGGCGTGGTGACAGCCTCCTCAGAGTTTATTTTAGGAGTTATTAGTCCATCTCAGATATTTATAGAAAGGAAACTTCAGTTTTCATTTTCTCAATAGCATGTGGAAATAATTTTTTTTTCCAAATTGCATTTCTGATTACCTATCTAGGTAATTGAACTGAATATAATCATTTAGTTAGGATGATAATGTTGTATGGATAATGAAGAAAAAACAATTCTGTCCGGAGAATGAGATTCTGTTCCATGACAGTGATCATGGTATAGCTGCCAGTTTCTACCCAAATGTTTGGTGTGCCAGATGCTGATCAAAATGAAATATACGTATTCTCTCTATTTTTCAAAAAACCTATGCGATGAAACCCATTATTAACACACTTTAAAGCTGCACCCTAAACACAAAAGAGTTTACTGTGTTATCCAAGGCGATTTTTTCAGGCTGTTTTAAGATGGGCCAACGGAAGCCTCAGGAAAAAAATCTTAAACAATGATTCAGAAAAAGAAAAATGGAAGCATAAATTTTATATTATGTGTTTTTAGCTTTTTAGACTGAATTTTGTTGAATGTCTAAAGTAGAATTCTAATGATGGATAAGGTAACATATATTCTTCAGGAGTAGAATTTGTATATTTTTTGGTTGCAGAGAATCACATGTGAATCTGTGTGCACCTGTGTGTGTGTGTGTGTGTGTGTGTGTGAGTGTGTGTGAGTGTGAGAGTGTGTGTGTGTGTGAGTGTGTGTGTGTGTGTGTGTGTGTACTTACTGGAAGGACACAAAGCATATTAATGTTTTCAGAGACCTGAAAAAAGTTCTGATTTCTTTTAGAATCCCTAATTTATCTGTTGAGTATTACAGCAGTGATCAGATAGTAAACAAATCCTGTTAGGTAATGGACAGTCACAACATGGTGAACACTTTTTCCCAGCACAGTTCTTATGGGTTTGTAAACGCCACACTCCTTCACCTGCAGGGATGCTTGCATGCTTTGACTTCATGAGCAGACAGCGTCATCTTCTCACTGAAAAACAATTGAATATGATAGTCAACCACCAAAAATTATTATGATTTATCAAATTGGAACTGCTATCTACCAGCTGTCTACACTAGATCGCAGGGAATAGCAGTTGCAGTAATACATTGACAACTGAAGTATCATTCTTTGTGCTTGAAAAGTGATACAAAAAGGGATCTTGGGATTATCCTCAACTCAGGAAACCAACAGTCCAGGAAAGGAAGGTACACTTCTGCTCGAGGGCCCGAGGGCGACTGCTCTGGGCTCTGTGGACCCTTCAGTCCCTGGCATTACTGCTTCACTCAGCCGCCCTGGCAGGAAAGAAGGTCGGCAGGAACAACAGGCCTGGCTGTGCCCCAGGATGATTGTGTTTTCAGACGCAGACAGTGGCTGGTTTTCTCCTGTGGGCTGTGTTCTCACTAACATTGATCTGAATGTTGTGATAAGGATGCAGCCATAAGAAATAGAATCCATAAAATAGTTTCATAATTAAGGCATTGATTAATTGAATGTAAATATAAAGAAGTATACCAAGATCTTAAAAATGTTTCTCTGATGTTTAATCTAGTCCTTGAATTTTTAGTATTTTGATATGTTGCAACTCCAAGTTCTAATATTTCAATGGGGAAATGAGTAGCATGGTCATTAAAGTATATTTTATTAATTAGTCAAAATAAGTGTCATGGTACCCATTTGTTTATTAGTATTCCACTTAAATGGCAGCCAAATCATTGGACCCTAGATATTGTCATTGTTACAAAAAATATATAGATAACATTGGTTTCCATTAAAAACGATCCATATTGACTTGGAAATATTGTGTACTTTCATCAGTATTTGCAAATTTATTAGATATTTATATTTTATTAGCTTTCTCTTATTCATTATAGACTGAAGTGGATATATTTTAAGTAATTCAAACCACAACTCTATTTTAAACAGAAGCCAAGATTTGATAGTACCTGTTATCATCTCTGAATTCATATTACAGTCCTCTTGAAATTATTGTAAATGCTATTCAAAAAAAAAAGCTTGAAAGTGAATGCATTGAAGCACTAAATAATTTCTTCAGTAGATTGTGCCAGCCATTTATGTGGTTTCTGTAAAGGAAGTGCATTTTATCATATAACTTACTCTCTGTTTTCTGGATTACTTTTGCTGTGGCTATTTGGAAATTTTTAAGGACTCTTGAGTATTGCAGTATTTAGAAAAATGTATGTAATATGTATAGTTTGCTTTCCTTTAATGTACCAATAGATCTGAAAATAAATATTTGAGGATGTATTTCTTAAATTTGAAAATGAAAATTTAAATCAGTAGCCTTCCAGAAGTGAATGGATAAATCAAATAAACATAGAAGTTTCAATAGGCTCTGATAAATAATGCCACTTGCCTAAGGAATCGGGGAGGAACGAGGAACACTCAGTTCTCCCTCTAAACTTACAGACTCTATACAAAACGTATGTTGAAAGGGCTACTTAGGATGTCTTCCAATGTGTATTCTGAAAGAATTTCTGAGGGAACATACATTTAAATGTCCTTAACTCTTTACTTGTATATCTATTTAATTGCACACAGTGAATTTAAAAATATTGGCTTTTTATATTTCCTACTACTAACTCTAAGTAAAACATAAGCTACTTAGTGTTACTCTATTTTTAAATCCCTTAAAAGCTTCTTCATTTGAACAGTATTGTGGAAAGTATTGGATTGCATGCATTTAGGGATTTTGTTTTTGGAAGCAGACACCTGAGTACATTGAGTTTCTTGATGCTGTCTTCTGGGGTCGGGATCTCCTCCTTATCTTGGGCTCTCTTGTTTGCTTTTCAGTTGCTGCGAGTGTGGCTGTGGAAGGGCTTCTTCCCTGTGCGCCGTTGCCCATCCAAGCCTAATATGGTTAGTGTCCCCTCCCACTGTCACTCTGTGCCGTCCACCTCTGTGTATCGCTGCCAGCGTTCCTTTGATTTCTCCATTTGTGTACACCCTTAACAGTTAGCATGCGCTTACACCCTGACAGTGAGAAGAGGATTGTGAAACTGGCCCCCCCCAGGTGTGAAGCCTGCCATGTGATGTCACAGCGTGGATTGTTCCAAGTAAAATATTATCCACGCGGCATGCCATCCTGGTATCAAGCAGTCATACCTCTCTTCTGAGGCTTTAACCACAGTTTGGATTGCAAGCCTGGGCAGTCTGAGATTGTAATATGTGTTCTGCATTTAACATGTCGCTGTTTCTGTTGTTCCATATCACGCATGGAAGTAAAGTGCTACTTCTGTCAAGGTGGAATTCCCTTTTCCATCTCCCAGCATCGTGCGCTAACCATGACGTGACTGTCATCTGCTATAGCCATAGTTACTTTGGCTGCAACTGGCATTGGAAGAGAAAACTATTCTCAACTTCAAATATGTTTCCTTATTCTATTAACTCTGAATGATTTTTGATCTTAGAAGGATATTTCTGATTTGATACCAATAAGTTAATCAGATTTTTGGAAGCACCACCTGAAGAAGTTAGGCACAGTTATTTAGAACGGCAAAACTTAAACATGCACCTGAGTTATAGTACCGTAGTCTAGAATGTGAGTGGACTGAGAATTCAACAACCTCCACTCACAGATCTGGAGAGATTTCTAGACAACAGTAAGCTCTCCTGCATAAATTAAAGGCTCAAGAAAATTACTTTGTAGATTACAGATTTTTAAATTTTTGCACTATTGCAATGAGTTGTCACTCAGTCAAACTTGGCCAAGAAAAGATGGTGTTAGACGTATCTTAGAGAATTAATGAGTTTTCCAGAAGCATTTTAATTGTGGCTTCAGTTTTCTAGGTATACATTTCATTGATTAAATAAAATGTTCATGTGAATTTTGTGCACAAGTATACAAGTGAGAAAGTGTGTGTGTGAGTGTGTGTGCACACATGCATAGCAAAGAGTTTTGAGCAGCCACAAACACTCTAAGTCAAAAGTCTTTCAAGGTTTTGCAAGTATCATATTGTAAATAAATAAATAAGGCTACTATGAGAATACCAATTTGCACCAAAATCTTTAATTTATCTGGAAAATTATTAGGAGAATGGAGCTTCAATTACAAAGAAAATAGGAACTAAAATTATGGTCATTTAATATATAAAATTCAGTAGCTTTCTATTCAGATCTTTTCTGGTTTATGAAGAGCTAAAAAAGAATGAATTGCCTATTCTACTTCAGTTTCAAATATATTTGCAATAAATAAATTCTCACTAAAGCAAGATAGGCAAGATTTATCATATTAGCAATAATAATTTGACATGCATATCTGCCTGGAACAAAATCACAAAGGTACCTCAACACTAGGGTGAATATGTATGGAACTTTGTCTTAGGAAATTTTAGCAAAGAGTAACTTTAGCTAATTTGAAAATGCATACCCTTTAAAGCTAGTATCTTCCTTCTCTGTTATTTGGTTTCACAACTACAGCAACTATTTGGAAGCTTGTGTGGTAAATAGAAGGCAAAACTCTTCTATTTTCACCAAGAAACTGAAGATGAACAACTTATAACTTCTTTTGAATGATGCTAGGAATTGTGGAAGCGAAAATTTGTGTGCAGATAAACCTGTGTATGTGTGTGTGTGTGTATGTGTGCATATGTGTGTGTGAATTAAAAAAAAAGATTTAGTAACAAGTGCATTCAGGAACCCAATAAAAGGATGACAATCTTCACTGAAAGATTTTTAAAACATCTGGAATCTTTTCTTAATGCATACTTAATAAAACAACAAACAAAATAAAGGCAACAAACTAATATAGCAATGTAAATTGTAGAATGAAAATATTGGCTAGGATTATTACTTGGGAAGAATGACAGTTAAAAATATTTTGATTGTTATGTTTACTGAATTTCTTCTCTTCAATTTCAAGTCATGACATGGTTTCAAATATGGCTGACATGAGCTCTGATTATAGCATTAGGGATAAAACAACCTTAGCTAATGGAAATCAATTACTGAGAAGAACCAATTTTTTTCCCTATGAGAGTCAGTAAAATCCTAAGAATTATGAAATCGTGTCACCTAATTTTGTATGTACAATCATCTTAATATTTGTTATTTGCCATGTAAGTTATTTTCAGGAAACATTGTCATCCACATTCATGAACAGATTCATTTGAATTATAAAGCAGACATTAGACATTTTGAATATAACACTTTCATTGTTTTGTGCTTGGAATATCATTCATGAATATGTTTCCTTTGGATATTAACAGCATGATTCATATGTATTAAAATCACTTTTTGTAAATTCACTGACTTTTAGAAACACCTTGAGATACCTATGAAATTCTCAACTCCCAGGAGCATTATTTCAACTGCATTAATCTCAATCATTGTTTCTGCAGCTCAGCTAAATGAATGTTCCTGCCAGGCTCAGGAATTCTCATATTTACTCTGTTTCTCACTGGTAAATGGTACTTAGGTTATTTTTAAAATATATAATGTTCCATTTATGAGATGAAAATGATAATTATATGCTGTTATCTTTGATCCCTCTGCCTCATTATTTTTCATAACTATAGTTTCTTTCTTTGTCGTGACATCCATAAATAAAATATTAGTGTTCCAATTATTCTGTGTTCTTCCATTGAAATCTACCCAGTGATGGATGTTATTCCGTAATGTACATGGATAAAATTCAGATACCTAGATATCAAGCACCCTGTTGCTGAACCTGCCCCAATTTAGCAGAGGTGTCTGGCATTCCCCTTATGCCATTGTAACTGGCCTGATGATCTAGTTTTGCTTCCAAAATGAAAATTGCCAATTTTTGTTTATGAGTATTTGGTGGACCATTTTAATGTAAGTAGGCTGTATCAGTTCTAAAATAATGTCAACAATTATTCTTCAGTATTTACTTATAACATTGCTTACAGAAAACCAATTCAGACAAGCAGATGTATAGCACAATTGTAAGTCCGTGTGAAATATTGCAGAGTTCCAAAGTATTCATTTCTTATATCAAATACATGTCTCTGTTTCCTTCACCCACCTGTCTTCATGCTTTCCAATGTTTTCATCTCGTTTATTGCTTTTTCTAAGAGGTTCAAATGACAAGGACATGAAAGTTAATTATTTAAAAATTAGAGATGTTAAATTCTTAATGTACTTACTTCTGTGATTTTTTAGAAAATTAAGTTCATTGTAAATAAGTTTTCTTCTTCAAGTTTTCTTCTGAAGCTGACTTGGCTGAGTTTTTATTGAAATAACCCCTGTAGATTTGGTGAGAATCCTGACTTGAAAAGGTCAAAGGATTTTTCAAAGGCTCCAGTCTGTTATTTTCAAAACTCCAGCAACAAAACTCTTTGATAAAGACTGCAATGTTTGTGGTCACCATTACATCAGAACAAGACAGTGTGAATAAATAATGTGATTTTTATATATACTAAATCAGATTTAATTTCAGTAAATAACAAGAGATAGTGTTTACTGTAATATGTTGTCCTTACAATAATTTTGATATACATTGGAATATAGGAAATGCATTTGGTAATGAATTTTGGAAATAGAAAAAGGAGTGTCTTTCTGAGGTATCTCTTCATTGTTCTCACTGCGCCATTGGAAAAAAGCGTAAAATCACTGTTCTTTCACTATTGTGTCCCAGCCCTCCTTATTTAGGTTATAGTGAAAAACCATTCAGTGCTTATTTCTGTTGATAAAGCAAGGAAAAAATAAAACAGTCCAGGGGCTGTTGTTGAGCAAGGATTTGCATTCTCTTTAAGCTGTTCTATTCATTCATCTTTTGCCATTGGTCACTAGAGAGCCATTTAGTCAATTACTCTTTAGGCATTGGTTCTCTGGAATGCCTAACTTATTATCAAATCCAAAATTTACACCCAAGAAATAAATTATTCATTGGCATCTCCATGCATGCATAAAGGTTAGCATTTTTTATCATGTGATATAAACATTTCAATGTTATGGCTGGGTCCAGGTTTTTAAGATTAGGGTTATTATAAACAAGCTTGTGTTACTCAGGTCCTTAGGATAGGAATGGGACCAACAAATTCATTTCCAAATTACTCATAATTGCCTTATTTATGTATTCATGAATTAATACTGAGTTTTGCCCTCATGAAATATAATTTCTCATGCTCACACCATTTTCTAAAAAGTCAAACCATTGGGTTTTCTAGAATATGAATATAAATTGTTAAAAGGTTATTCCTCTAAATACAAATACTACAGATATTTCAGCGCAGTCATTTCAAAGCTCATTAAGATAAAGTAAAATGTGGAAACTTCATTCTCCATTTAGGAAAAAAGAAAAATACTTCCTGAATGTAGGAGGCATAATTTATGTACAGAATGACATATTTCTTGAGTGGCTCATTGCTGAAAATTATGCATCTGGAGCAGGCTCAGTGATCATTTGGATTGAACAGGCTTCTTGCAAAACTCTGTTAGTACGGCTGCGCCAAGGTGGATGCCAGGTTCCGCCAGCTGTGCTTTTACTTGCTTTATGCTTTTTGGGCTTTTTAAACGATGCCTCAGAGTATTCAGGAACTTAATTTTATATGTTAATTTGACATGAGGCTGTATATGTTTTAGAACTCCAGAGATGCCCATAGTCAGAAGTAACTTCCTGCCCTCATAGTAATAGTGAGAAAATGTTCATCAGTTCTCACCATTGTGTTTGCAAATCCTATTTAAGTAAAATCCAAAATTCCATTTCCATTTTCATAGGAGGAATTTGTATGCAATTAAAGCATCTGTAAAGCTCATTTCAATCATAAAGGCTATTTTATTAAAAGATTTATTTATTTTTATTACAAAGTCAGATATACAGAGAGGAGGAGAGACAGAGAGGAAGATCTTCCACCCAATGGTTCACTCCCTAAGTGAGCGCAACGGCTGGTGCTGTGCCCATCCAAAGCCGGGAACCAGGAACTTCTTCCAGGTCTCCCACGCGGGTGCAGGGTCCCAAGGCTTTGGGCCATCCTCGACTGCTTTCCCAGGCCATAAGCAAGGAGCTGGATGGGAAGTGGGGCTGCTGGGATTAGAACCGGCGCCCATATGGGATCCCAGGGCTTTCAAGGCGAGGACTTTAGCCGCTAGGCCATGCCGCCGGGTCCGCTAAAAGCTGTTTTTCAAAGCTGATTTTTTTAAGGTAAGAGAGTTAAAGGTTGGGCAGATATTTTTTTTTTCCTGTTGTAAACTGTTAGAAAATGTATACCAGTTAGGTTCCCGAGTTTCTCTACAAAACTTCTTGGTAGCATTATTCAAATGCCATAAATCTCAAGATCATTTTACATTTTTATATTTGGAAGACTGTTAAGGAAAAAAATGTCAATAATGCTTATCTTTAGGGATACATAAAGATCAGAAGACTAAGGTAACTAACACATAGCAAAATCATGAACAGCCACAGTAGTATAACTTAGGTCTTCATGAAACAGACCAAATGCGATTTCAGGATGATTTTATGTTTTCTTTCCCATTCATCGTGGTGAGATGGGTCAAAATGTCCTAAGGGCTTTTGAATGCCAAATGTATCCAATTGTTAAAAATGAAATTTTAAAAACTACTAAATTCCTGTTTGTTTTCCTGAGCCAAAATCTCTTCCATTTAAGTGTTTGACTTCAAATTTACTCAAAAGTACACTAGCTAAGCTTCCTAAATTAATTGCCAGTTTTAATATGATAATGGGGGTTGCATTTTCAAAAATGAATACAATGACAAGTTGTGTCGACCAATTTTTGTAAAATGTCAGTAACTACACAACAGGAAATGACAAAATAATTTTGATGCATATGAAAATCTGTAAGATCTTTAAATTATACTAATATATGTAACCTAGGGACAGTGCTTGCTGTACAGTATCTGTTGGAGTCTCATTTACATCACAGTTGATCTGCAGCCAAATCTACAATGTAAATACTTTATCATTTATCAGCTGGCTCTCTTTTCATACATTATATTCACATTTATCATATTTTCAAAATCAATTGAATTTTTCTTTTAAATAAACTGTTTTGTGATAGGCCCTTATGAATAGTAAAATCACTTCCTTGGAGTTTCACTAAAGCTAATTTAAATATCTTCATTTCAGCTGGTTGTTTCATGTTATGTGGTTAATCATTCTCCACATCAGTTTAATATTCATCCTCATAGTTCTTTTCCAAACACCTGTCCTTGTATAGACACAATAAAAATCATTTGCTTGCTCATTACCTCATTTGTCAGTATGACAGATATTTTTGGTGGCAACTCTGAGTCAGATACTAGATCACTGAAGGAGTTTATGGGTAACTGCTAGTTGCTGTCATTCAAACAATTGACAGGCATTAAGGGAGCAAGACATTGCACTGTAAGGATAACACTGCACAATGGAATAGGAGTCAAACCACAAGAGCATAGAGAAGGTGTGGTGTTCGGAGAGTATAACATTACTTTAATTTGGAATATCAAAGGCAAAATGTGAAAAAGGCAAAATTGAACAGGAATTTGATGACTGGAAATTATTAGGAAGGACAGGATCAGTGAAGGTTAAAGGACTGCGAACAAACAGAGAAGCACGCTGCAATAACGTGGTGACTGTAGGGAAAGGTTTCATTCTGAAGACAGGTAGTTGGACATGGCACAACCAATGATTTTCAGGCTGCATTTAGCAATGTTTACCTTGTTACTTTACTGACAGTTTTGCAGTAGATAGCTAATGCAATTAAAAAATAATTATATATGCTCTAATATGGCTACATATATGTCTAGCACAGTCTAGGGAAAAAGTTCTAGAACAAAGAAGAATCGTTTCAGAGGCACTTAATAGTAATCCAGATAAGAAATAGCAAGGCTCTAGCTGAGGTAGAGCTAATGAAAAGGAAAAGATGACTTGTAAATTATCTACATTGCTTAATGCATGGAATTGGACAACTAATTTGTTGTGAGGGACATGGAATAAAGCTTTGATCCTAAGGGAACAAGGACATGACAGTGTTATGAAAGGAAAAGGAAAAGATAGGGAATCACTGGATGATATAAACAGAAACACACTTGTATCTTACTTCAGATCCATTAAATTAGATGCAGGGGATCATCTCCACAGAGCAAATGCATTTATCCATGGAGAATGAATACATTAGGGACAAGGAATTAATCCTCCAAATGTGAATGCCAAGATTTAGTGTGTTACTTATATTGTTAGAAATGAGCAGGTTGAAATGAGAATCAAAGAAGTTCATGCAGAGGACCAAGGAAAGGCCCTGCACAAAGCCAGGGAGAAGCCGGAAGTTGGAGAGAAGTCCTTAGTGGTATGCGTCTGGACAGCCTGGACAGCCTAGACTATGCTAGACATATCTGTAGCAATATTAGAGCATATATAATTTTTTTAAACGCATTAGCTATCTACTGCAAAATCGTCAGCTAAGACGCAGGCTTTGCAGGAACAGGTTAAGAGCTTGTCCATGAGATTTAACAGGACAAGTTTTGTCAGCATTTAGAGCAACCTGGAAAAACTGCAAACTAAGGAGTTTATGAGAAAAAAGTGGAGTCCAGGGTTTACAGAATGGGATCTCAAGGCATTGCAGGTTGTGCTTAATTCATAGTGACCTGAATAAAAAACATCCAGGAAAACTAAAGATTGCACACAAGGAAAAGAGATAAAGAGAGTGATAAAGACTGATACAGAAGCAAACAAACACAGTCAAAAGAACTGGGTGGCGCACCTGCTAGACTGTGGTATCAGATGTGTAGTTCGAGCAATTTGTCCTGAAGTAGAAGGTGTCTCTGAGCTGACAGAATGAGTTCAAGGGGGAACAACAAAAAAAAAAGGCTTCTATGTGGCTATGTGGTACAGGGATGTTAAAAAAAATGAGATCAGAGAACAGACTTCCCCATGGAATCTAGGCAATGTTGTTAGCTAAATGTGGAGGAATACTGACAGGAGAATCAGTGTCATCCAGAAGGAATATGGGTGCTATTTCCGATTATCAGAATGATTACTAGTTTAGGGTTGTAGTAATCTCAGGAGCCTTCCGTGCTTCTGGGCAGATGTGACTGACCGATTTGAGACGAGCTAATTGTAGCTTACTTTGTTCCAGGCGGTGTGGCTACAGCAAAGCCAAGCAAGATCCAGAAGAGGAAAAGATGCATTTTCATAATGGGCACAGTAAGCATGTTGCAAAATAAAAGCAAAACAGAATAGGGAATGTCTGTTTTTAAAAAATCTTGTTCTTTACACAATTGATCAAATATACCTTGTTCAAAATGCAGGAATTCTGTTAGGATTCTAGGAGGCATGGGGCTTTGGACTTTGTTGGCTGGCCTTTGCAAACAGCTGTTTTGTTTAAGATGTATTTATTTTTATTGAAAAGGCAGATGTACAGATAGGAGAACCAGAAAGATCTTCCATCCACTGTTTCACTCACCAAATGGCCACAATTACTGGAGTTGAACCGATCTAAAACCAGGAACCAAGAGTTTCTTTTGGGTCTTACATATGGGAGCAAGGGCCCAAAACTTTGGGCCGTCCTCAGCTGCTGTTGCAGGACGTAAGAGAGGCACTGAATGAAAAGCCGAGCAGCCTGGAAAGAAGCCAGAGGATCAGCCAGCTGAGCCATGACACCGACTACTAGTTTTATTCAGTATCTAAGGAATATTTCTGTTATAATCATTCAAGTAAAAATAAAAGGCTTAATATAAAATTTTTATATTTCAAACAAACTCTCCAAGCCAATTCTAATTCCTGTCACTAGAAATCCATCATTGAGTCACAACACTGGGTTAAATAAATGATGCCTTTTGGCGTTTTTCTTCATCCAACACTACAGTTCCTCTGAACAGCTGCCTAGGTTCAAGGCACTTCAAAAAAAATGCCATAAAGAAATGT
This sequence comes from Ochotona princeps, assembly GCF_030435755.1. Taxonomy (NCBI): domain Eukaryota; kingdom Metazoa; phylum Chordata; class Mammalia; order Lagomorpha; family Ochotonidae; genus Ochotona; species Ochotona princeps. Next base: position 74,663,618 of record NC_080838.1, read on the forward strand.
AGAAAATTTTGGCCTGGTGCAATGGCTCAGTGACGAAATACTGACCTTGCAAGCACCAGGATTCCATATGGACACTGGTTTGCATCCCAGCTGCTCCACTTCCCATCCCACTGCCTGCTTGTGGCCTGGGAAAGCTAAAGAGGATGCCCCATAGCCACAGTACACTGCATAACTTTGTGTAAGACTCAGAAGAAACTCCAGGCTGCTGGCCTTGAATAGGCTCAACTAATCTCTGGCCATTGTGAACACCTGGGGAGTGAACCAGCAGATGGAAGATCTTTCTGTCTCTCCTTCTCTCTGTAAACATGATCTGCCTATCCAATATAAATAAACAAATAAATAGATAAACAAGTGCATGCCAAAAACAAAATTAGAATAGATAATTTTAAGAATTTGGCTCAGGAAGATCTAATCATGGTAGTTTAATAGGTTTCTTTTTTCTGTTAATAGTAATGTTTAAGTTAGTTTGCCAAGGAAATGGCAAAGGATTTCTTTTGTATTTTGTCACTCTGGCTTGAACACAAAATGTAGATCTCCAGAGCCATATAACATGTTTTAGTGTTCAGACAATTTCGGAGTCTTAGTTAATATTCTCAAAAACATGATGAATGCAATCTTGCTAGTCTTTCAAGTGATAAAATAGGGTCATAAAACAGGAAAGTTTGGTTTACTGTCTTGCAGTGACAACAGCAAAGCAACATATAGGAATCTCCTTTTCTTTTGATGTTTATGTTTAGTCACTATTGTAACAGACCACTGTAAGTTATTTGAAATTACTTTTTATAAAATCAAAGTGAGTACTCTGTGATAATATTTCTAAATAACAATGTAACCAAGCAATCGGAGACGTAGCATCTCATTGTGCAATTTAATAAATAAAGCTGTCTTATTTTGCCTGTGATGCTGATTTCTGAATTTTGTCAAGGAAAGATGCACTTATTAAAAAACATGATGACACATGCATTTCTTGTGTATACAAGCAGTCCAGATTCTCTTGAAATGACAAAAACTATATACAAAAGCTGTGCGAGGGACTCTGAATTCTGCGTATCATCCATTATTGAAGCGCAGCTCCTACCTTCTAGGAACTAGAGATGTAAACCGTACTACCATATTAATAAAGTTGATACTGTTGCTTACCCACTACAAGCACTGCCATTTTAATGCACATTTATTTTTCAGTTAAACTGCCTGGAGTAAGAACTTACATTGACCCACATACCTATGAGGATCCCAACCAGGCGGTCCATGAGTTTGCCAAGGAGATAGAAGCTTCATGTATAACCATCGAAAGAGTAATTGGAGCAGGTGAGACAAGTCTCCTTTGCACTTCTGGCTTTATTTGCGTTACACAGTGTCATAGACCGCTATCCTGGTCTAACACAGGATGACTTAATTTTTCATACTTGTCTTTGTTTCAGACTTGCGTGCAATTGGCCACATCATAGTACAACCTTGTCTTTCATATATGCTTAATGTATTGAGTTTCTAGTCTATACTTGGATAAATAATATCTCATCATCTATTTGATAAATTGTTTCTACTGTCCAATCCGTTTCTGTCTTAATTTTTTTTTCCTTTTGGATAGTTTTAACCTTTTCTTGTCTTTGTTTTGTCATCAATAGTACTAGGGGAGAAAGAGCAGGAAATGAGGGTGTAATTTGGAGTTCCTGGCTTTTGCTTTCTTTCAAACATTCCCACAGTGGTTTTGTAGATGAAGTGACTGTAACTTATGACCCAGGGGCTTATGAGCACCTGTAGATGGTTTTTCTCAGTTTGCTACTTATTTCCATTAAAATGGATAGTAAAGTTTATACTACTGCCTCCCAAGTGTTAATTTTGGTCTAATTTTTAATAATGTGAAGGGTAGATTGTAGTAAGAATTGAAAATGAGATTATGTTTTCTCCATCTTAATCACAAGGTGAATTTGGTGAAGTTTGTAGTGGACGTTTGAAACTACCAGGTAAAAGAGAACTACCTGTGGCTATCAAAACGCTGAAAGTGGGCTATACGGAGAAGCAGCGCAAAGATTTCCTTGGCGAAGCAAGCATCATGGGGCAGTTTGATCATCCTAACATCATCCACTTAGAAGGTGTTGTGACCAAAAGTAAGTGCAAGGGTAATTCATGCCTGCATGTATAATCCTGAGTAGATTTCTACTAATTTCAGATGTGTGAGATGTTGTCCATAGTCATGTATTGATGTCTCTGCTTTCAACGATAATTGTACTGTTTTTTATTTTGTCGAAGATTGTTTTCTATGATTTGAGTTGTCTTTTAACAAATATCTGTTAGCCCAATGAATATGAATATAGTAGAGAGAAGCATATATGAGAAGTAGGAAGACAGCCACATTTTTTTCATACTGACTTTAAAATTTCTATCCTAAGGAAATGTTAACTTCAAATTTTTGACTGAAGGATTAAGTTTAAAGTGTAATAGGACACCAGAATCATAGAACCCTTGCCATTCCCATTCCTATGTACAGTGTGTCCTAACTTTATCCTTTCTACCTGAGTTGCCAGTCACCAAAATCGTTTAAAAACTTGGGTAAAGATAGTCCCCTTGGCTTCCAAGTGTTCTGGCGTCGAGTTGAACCTTCATATTTGTGAAATACGCATAGAAGCAGTGTACTCAGTAACCCTGCAACGTAGATAAGTTTTTTCCAATGATATGGTTTGCACTGTACATTATTCTACCTTTGATGATAACCTAAAGACAGAATTACTGGGACAAAATGAAAGAATTACTTATTGTAGAAGCAGCAATTAAAGAAGTAGACGCAACAGCTATGGGAAGACCTATTTATTCTAAGAGCAAAATAAAGAAAAATGTTTTATAGTAATTATATACCAGGATATAAATGTAATGATATTTTAAAAAGAATATGCAATCAAAACATGGTCTGAATTACACTAAAATAAATTTATAATGATCTTTTATTAAGGAACTATGAGTGTGATGCTAGATATTGTGGAACAAGTATCACAGTAGAGAAGATTCCATAAGACATTTCTGTGTGCTGAATTTGTGTATCAATTTAAAATGTATATAATGTAAACATAGTTCTTATGTTTTGTGATCTCATGTGTAATACATATCCTTTAAAACGTAGTTCTTGTGAGGATACTGGAAATAAATTGGAAGCCAATATTTGATAAATTTCATGTCATTTTTCACACGGCTACCACATTTCATTTCCCAAAATGAACTCTCACTGCAAATGCTATCAAAGAAGATAAAGATTGAGCTGCTTGGACAACCAGTCTGTCCTCCATAACGATATACGTTACAGTGTTCAGAATGGTGCTAGGATAGTAAGACCCTCAAAAACCAGTGTGAGCGCCAGTCAAGAAACTATAGAGTGAGTGTAGTTACCCAGGTTGGATTTTGGTTCCATCATAAGCACTGTGTGGCTTGGCAAAACTTAATCAAGCCATTAGAATCTTAGTTTCCTCATGAATTTATGAAGTGAGAAACTTATCTTTCATTTTGAAGACAACATGAATTAAGTCAGATCCACTTTAAGGGCCAGCATTGTGGATAATGCGTAAAGCCAGTGCCCGTGACACCGATGTCACGTAAAGGCACCAGTTCCTGTCCCAGCCATTCCTCTTTCAATCTATTTTACTGCTGATGGCCTGGGAGAAGTAATTGAAGATGAAGTAAGTGCTTGGACCACTAGCACTGACATGGGAAACACTAATGAATCTCTTAGCTTTTTTCTTTGGTCTGTTGTTTCCATCTGGGGAATGAACCAGCGGGTGGAAGCTTTCTCCCTCTCTGGCTCTCCCTTTCTCTGTGTAACTATGAATTTCAAAGTAAATCTTTTTTTTTAAAAAGTGGCATAGGATTACAGGTCATTCTCTCATAGACAGATATCATTTCCTTTGGATAGATTCCCAGAAGTCCAATAACTGAGTCATAAGGCAATCAATTGTTTCATTTGAGCACTTTCCATACTGACTCCCATAGTGGTTGTATTAGCTTAGGCTCTCACTAACAGTGAAGGATGGAATACCTATCTTCCTATATCCATGCCAGCAGGTGTTATAAGTAAAAGGTCTGAATGTAGACCAATCTCATTGGAATTAGGTGGAACCTCAATGTGGTTTTATTTGTATTTCCCTAACAGCTTGGGAGCCAGCATTTTTTCATGTGTATTAATCATTAGAATTTCTTCCTTTTGAAAAATTTCTATTTCCTTTACCCATTTCTTCATAGGATTGTTTGTTTGACTGTCATTGAGTTTCTGCTCTGAAACTCTGTGTAAATACTGCATATTAGCCCTTTATCAGCTGTGCAGTGAAAGTTTTTTCCCATTCTGTTGTTTCCTTCTTCACTCTGTTGATTGTTTCCTTTGCTGTGCAGAGCTCCTTAGTTTGTTGTTTGTTTATTTTGGATTTGACTGCCTGTACGTTTAGTGACTTTTCTAATAAGTCTCTACCAATGCTTTCATCTTCTAGAGAAGTGAAGATACATTGTAGTATGTATCTGTACTCCTGAATCAAGGATGGACTACAAACACAACTGTTTAATGTATCTTGACAATAATATGCTGAACTTTCTGCCATTTCTATACCTGCAATGTCACGACACACTTAAAGAATGGTGGGTGTAACAACTGTAGAACTATACTGTTGTAATAATATATGGGAAATTAAAAAATAATATAAGGGAAATCAACAGGAGGAGAATTGAGAGGGGGTGGGAGAAATCCCTGAGCCTGTACAACTGTATCATAAAATCAATAATTTTTAAAAAACCATGTAAAGTTTAGAATGGCCACAGTGCAGAGTAAGCACTTAATTCTTTCATAGTTGATTTTATCTCTAGGCTCTGAGCTCTTCCATATCCATTTTACACTTGTTTCATTTTCATGGCCCTTATATTGACTTCTCCCTGTGTTGCATCTTTCTCCAAAATTCACACACTCATATTTACTACAAATCCAAATATTCAAATTTCATACCTCTGTGAAGCAATTTCTCTCAATGATCCCTGAACTTCCTTCACTCTCTTATGAATACTGTGCCTGTGTAACTTTTCCAGCAGTCTATAGTATTCCTTCCATTGATAAAAAATATCTAAAACTTACACTTTTTGTGTATTTCACATCCTTCTTGTATAAGAATGTCTAACCATTGAAGTCACAGTTCATGTCCTAAGTATTTGTGCACACTGTAGTGTTTAAATCTAGACCAGCCACCGCATCATGTTTAAGTACTGATTAAAAAGAAAAAAATGATGCACACTTCAAAATAATGATATATAAATTGAGTTATATGAATGTAGAATATAATATAGTTTTGGAGGATGTATGAACAAAATAGCAGATAATTACATTTTGTGAGTAATATTTTTTCATCTGTTTAAGTGAATATATAGTAATAGATATCTCCAATAATTATTGGAGCCTAATAATAGAATCTCTTGACACAGTGTAGAATTGGTTTTATGTGAGAATTGACAAAGTAAGACAACATATTATACAAATGAATTGCATTTATATAAATCTATGTAAATATAAAACTTTGTTTTTAGAAGCTAATATCTGTATCAACAAATAAACATATCTAGATTTTGTTATCTCTACTCCCAAACACGCTACTGCAATTGGGAAGACAATTCTGCATTTTTGATCTCCTAATCAAATATTCTACTGATCACACTGCCTCCATGGGGCCAAAAACATAAGTAAAGGGAGAAATGAATACTTAGACAATTTCCTTGTGTATACTTTATATTCTCTGTGAATTGAAATCATCCTTCTGTTCTATAAAAGTAGCTCTGGAAACTTCAAAAGTCTTCAACTTGTTTTTAATTTACCATGTTGCATCTCGCATTATTTGTGTCCTTAATTTCATGCTCTCTGATCTGATGCTAATTTATTCAACAAATATTTTCAACCTGCAGCACACAGATAATGAGACATAAGTGCAACTAAATCTTATGATTCTTCTGATTGGAGTGAGGCAAGAGCCAAACCAGCACTCCTGTGGGTGGTGTCGTTGGCAACGTTCATCTTTCCTCCATCACTGTCTTATGTGCCAGAAGCTTGGCCTCCCATTCAGATTCCGTCTGTGATTTGTAGTGAAGCAAGATCTCTCTCTCTCTCTCTCTCTCTCTCTCTCTCTCTCTCTCTCTCTCTCTCTATCTCTCTCTCTCTCTCTCTATCTCTATCTCTATCTCTTCTCTGTGTGTGTGTATTCATTCTGCAGGGCCTTGAATCACATGATGTAAAAAACACAGGTCCTGATACAATTGACTGATTTGCAGTGTATGAGACTTCAGTGGAATGTACCCAAAGATAGCTTTCACTGTTTCATCAGATCAGAGAAAACATGTAAACGGGATAAGGCTGTAACTTCTGCATTTCAGCATCATTTTTCTACCACTCAAAACGTTCCCAAAGTGACTTACAAAATATTTCTGCTCCTTTCTAGAATTCCCATAGTTCAATGTATTAACTTGTTTTTTAAAATTTATTTTTAAATTTTTTCATGATACACTTCCATAGGCACAAGAATTCCTTCTTCCAACCCTCCCCCCAATCCTTCCACTGTGACCGCACCCCCATGTTATTACAATAGTATAGACCTTAAGCAATAGTCAAGCACACTGTTATTGAAATGTTTCATGGCATGTAGGCATAGAAAGTGGTAGAAAATCTAGTGTCCTATTGACAGTGTATATTTAACAGTTTCATTGGGAGTTCTGGCATTCAGGGGTAGAGATACATACTGCGATGTGTCTTCACTTTTCAGTGTATCAGTCTCCATGCCACAGTTCTGTGAGAAAATCTGTATAAGCATGTCTGCTTATTTGTCTATTGGTTTTGTACTTTCCATGAATTTGCCTTACATCAGAGAGAATGTATGATATTGTCCTTTTGGAACTGGCTTATTTTACTGAAAATAATGGTCTCTAGTTGGCATCATTTTATTGCAAAGAGTAGAATTTTATCCTTTTTTAATGGCTGAGTAGCATTCCATGGAGCAGATTTATTCCTCTTTTCTATACATCTGGGTTGTTTCCTTGTCTTTGCTTGTAGATTGTGTCACTATAAATATAGGGTTCCAGGTCACTTTCTCATAATCTGATTTTCCTTCCTTCATATATATTCCCAGGAGTGGGAAAGCCAGGTCATACGGCAAGTCAATTTTCAGTTTTTTTAGCACTCTGCATACCAACTTCCATAGTGGTTGTACCAGCTTGCACTCCCACTAACAGTGAAGCATGGTACCTTTCTCCCAATATCCGTATCAGCAGGTATTGTTAGTAGAATTCTGAATGTAGGTCGATCTCACTGAAGTTAGGTGGAATCTCAATGTGGTTTCATTTGTATCTCCATAATGTCTTGGTAGGCTGAATATTTTTTCATGTCCACTAGCCATTAGAATTTTTGCTTTTGAAAAATGTCCGTTCATTTCCTTTACCTCTTTCTTCACAGGGTTGTTTGTTTGCTGTTGTTGAGTTTCTGAAGCTCTTTGTGAATCCTGGGTGTTAGTTCCCTATCGACTGTGTGGTGTTCTAAGATTTCCTCCCATTCTATTGGTTGCTTCTCCACTCTGTTGATTGTTTCCTGCGCAGAACTTCTTAGTTTGATTTTTGTTAATTTTGGTTTGACTGCCTCTGCTTTTGGTGACTTTTCTAAGTCTTGCCCAATTCCTGTCTCTTGTACAGTGCTACCTTTGTTTTCCTCTAATAGTGAGAGTTTTGGGGTACAGATTCAGATTTTTTTATCCATTTTGTGCTAGTTCTTGTATAAGGGGACAGGTGAAGGGTCTTGGTTCTTACTCCTGCAAGCGGCTATCCAATTTTCCCAACAGCATTTGTTGAAGAGGCCAAACTTTTTCCTGGAAAATTTCCAGGCCTGTTGTTGAAGATTTCTTGGCTACCCGTGTGTGGGTTCGCTTCTGGGGTTTCTGTTCTGTTACACTGATCATCTTCTCTGTTTCTGTACCAGAACCATACTGCACTGTGGTTTGGTTTTCCTCCACCTTTGTTTTCATTTCCCAGGATAACTTTGTCTCTTTGTCATCTCTTGTGTTTCCAGGTTAACTCTCCTTTGCTATTTTCTATTTCTGAGAAAAATGTTGTTGGGATTTTGACTGGGATTGCATTGAATCTGTATATTACTTTGATAATATGAACATTTTAATGACATTTTAATGACATTGATCCTGCCAATGTCTTCTGTTTCTAAAAATATTTTGTGGTTTTTATCATAGAGTTCTTCCACATCTTTGATTAAGTTTATTCCAAGGTGTTTAAGATTATTCTCTGCTATTTTAAAGGGGCCTGCACTTAAAATTCTTTCTGGGCCATGGAGTTATTTGGCCATCAATATGTCCATTAATTTTGTGCCCTGCTAACCTAACAAACTCTCTTACGAGTTCCAATAGTCTCTTGTTTGAGTCTTTTGATTCTCCCATGTATAGAGAGTCATCTGCAAAAAAGTATTATTTCATTTCTCGTTTCCACATCAAACTCCTTTAATTTCTTTTTCTCGCCTAATAGCTCAAACAAGGACTTCCAGTGCTATGCTGAATAGTAGTGGTGAAGGTGGAACATCTTTCCTAGTTTCAGATCTTAGTGGAAAAACGTACGGTCTTTACCCATTTAGTATGCTGCTGTCATTTAGTTTTTCACACATTGCTTTGATTGTACTATAGAATATTCCTTCCATGCCTAACTTGCTAGGGTTTTCAGCATAAAGTGTATTGGATTTTAACAAAAGCCTTCTCTGTGTCTATGGAGACAATCACATGGTGTTTAGTTTTCAGTTTGTTTATGTGGTTAATCACATTTATTGGTTTCCATGTTGAACCATCCCTGCATGTCAGGTATGTATCCAACCTGGTCTGGGTGAATGCCATTTCTGATATGTTGTTGGACTCTGTAGGCTAGTATTCTGTTGAGGATTTTTGCGTCTGTGTTTATTAGGCATATCAATCTGTAATTTCCTTTCTCTGTTATGTCTCTGTCTGGCTTTGGAAGAAAGAAAATGTTGGCTTCGTAGAGAGAGTTTGGAAAAATTGCCTCCCTTTCTTTTGTTTTTAATAGTTTGTGGAGGGCTGGGGTAAGTTTTTCCTAAACTTGTAGTCATGTACAAGTAAACTTTGTTCTATTATGAATTTAGTAATTCACAAATATCACAAAATTATTAGGGGTTTCCCCAAATCTCACTTTAAATAGATGGCAATTGCTGATGTGTTACCAGACTATTTCAACTCATTTATTGACTTATAATTACATTATTATCATTCTACCTCATTGAGTCTTTTCCTTTCAAAGACTGTTATATTAATTTCAACAGTCTTCAAACATCTCCACTTAGTCCACACATTGCTTCCTGCAACTGTTAGTAAAGCATTGCTCTCAAGTCAAACTTCATCATCAATAAATAAACCAGGGATCAAAATGCATTTAATTTGGAGCTTATTTGGATATGACTGCTGTCTCACATATAAATTCTGCCTAGTTCTTGATATGTCCATTTCAGATACTCTACTTAACCCTTGTGTATCTTTCCTTTCAACTTGATTTTCAATTTTAATTCAAATGCAACTTTTCCCATGAGGTGGGTATCTGTTACACTCATTTTTCTTTCAGTCCTTAGTGTCTGTGTAGCAGAGTAGGCATGTAGTAATGCCGACTCATTCATTAACAGAGAGCTTTCCAGATCTGTGTTAGAATACACACTTAGCAGTATAAACTTCTAAAAGCGTGGTTTCTTTTTTTCTAATTTTTCACTCGAGTGCTCTGAAGTGAACACCCTGCACATTTGAGTATTTCAAGTATTTGCTAAATAAATGAGTTCTCTTCCTGAGTCAATCATACAAACACCAGTAGCTTTTTTCTGCATTTTGTCTTCTTATCTACAATGTCCATTAAATCCACATGTTTTATTCCCACTATTACATAATGAACACATCAAAACTGACATAGGATCAGACAAATTCAGGTAGTTGAAATTAAAGAAAAGAATGAATAAATTGCACTGGTGTGGATTATTAAAATTAGTTAAAATAATATTTGTATTTTATTTTAAATAATCTTACGTGTAAAGAAGACATAAGCTCTGTAATATGCTAATTATTACTCCTAACAAATCATTAGCATCAAAAGAGTTTACCAGGTATAACACCCTTTGTCTAGTTCTTGGATGAAAGTGATGATGATATTGCTATAGGCCCTAGTATTTGGATTTTTTCATATAAGGAAAATCAACATTAAATTGAAATAACCATACCCCATATCAGGAAATTATTATGAATTAAATCCATATTTTCAAAGAGCTGCTGTTTTTGACTCTAAAATTTCACCTTTTAAACTATGTGGAGTCAAAGACATATTCTATCTTACTATGTATGTAAGAAAAGTATATTTATTCAAAATATTAATTGATAACCTAGTGTTTGTCTTTTCCTATTAATCACTGATGGTCAAGCAGGAATTAAACAGACTGAGTTTCTGTCTTTATACAGCTTACTTTGAGTAGCAGAGACAGAAAAGAAAATGCACTTACAATGTGTCAAATGGAGAAAGCCAAGTTAGTGAGAATATTAAGAATCAAGGGCTGTTGGCTTCACCTTGCTTGGGCTTGAGACACCTGGGAACTGAGCTGCAGGAATCAAACATGTTTGGGATGTTCTGGAAGTTACTGCTGCAGTGGAGTGAGGCAGAAGTGTCTGGAGAGGCTCATGTTAAGGGAGCAGGGGAGACGATATACAGATACTTCCTGGTCTCTCCAGTGACCTTACTTCATTTCAGCTTTAAAGAATTTACCAGAGTGAGACAGAATCCTATTCATACATTAAGGGGATCAGTCAGGTAACTGAGTTGAAAACAGGTGTCTTGAGCCAATGTACCTTTTTATTATTATTGTAAAGTTGTTTGTGTTGTTTATTGAAGAATTAAATATATAGAAAAGGAGAGCAGAGAGAATTTCCCATGTGCTGGTTTATTCCCCCAGTACCAGCTACGGCTGCTAGGAACCGAGGACTCAGAATGAGTCTTGAACATGAATGATGGGAACCCAAGTATTTCAGCTGTACATTGCTTCCTCCCAGGTACATGGCAGCAGGAAACTGGGTTGGTGACGGAGCTGGGACTCAGACACAGGCACTCTGTGTGGAATACAAGCAGCTCAAACACTCACCTCTTCCTTTTTTAGTATTTATTTACTTAGTAGCTGGTGTTTAAGCAGGAGGAAGAGAGCAAGCAACTGACATTATTGACAGGTCATGTGGATTAGTTGGTCCTTGAATGTGGGTAACAGATTCAGTTACTTTGGCCATCACAGCCGTCTCGCAGGGTCTGCATTGGCAGGAAACCAGAGTCAGGTACTCTAGGCAGGACTCAAATCCAAGTACTTCAATATTGAATAAGAGTACCTGCTATCCTGGTTGTCCACATCCTGTCTAGATAATGCAAAATCATTTAAGAAAGGTTTCTCATGAATGAGAGGAGTCCATGATCATTATGTGTGTTTTTCTGAGTGTTATCAAAAGACGTGACATTAATGAAGAAGAGTTTGGGAGGAGAATGATTATGGTTGACAATCAGTTGTGGGCATATTAAAATTGGGATGTCAATTAGCATGCTATTACAAAACCTTGTGTATAAGGTTGGATCTACCTTTAGCTCTTAAAAAAACAAATCATGTGTGAATATAAGTATGCTTGAGATTTTTTTACATATATGTATGTATTTATTTCTTTAAAGGCAGAATTGCAGAGAGGGACAGGGAGGGAGGAAGGAAAGGAGAGAAAGAAGAGAGAGAGAGGGAGAAAAAGAGAGAGAGAGAGTTCTTCCATCCTTTAATTTGCTTTCCAGCCTGCCAGCCTTCGCTCTTCTGGGTCTTATGGATGGGTGGCAGGGACCCAAATACTTGAATCATCTCCTGCTGCTTTATCCAGATCATTAGCATGGAACTGGGCCAAGAGTGAAAGAGCCAACGCTTAAACTAGCACCCATGTGTGATGTCGGAGTTGCAGGTGGCAGCATAATTCGCTGTGCCACAAAGCTGGCTCCAAGGAAGATGTTTTGAAAGCTTGGAATTTCTGCTTGTAGGCACAGTTTACATTTTTCTGTCCCAGTCTCACATAAGATATACAGGCTTTTTATCACATTTCCTTAAATTAGAATTATGTAATTTTATAATTGATTTACTGTAACATATTAGGCATACTAAAGATCATAATAAAATTGTGATATCTCAGTACCCTTCTGCATTTTAACAAACCACTCCCTTGCTTTTACTCGTTGCTGCTATCATTTTGTTTATATCTCTCAATAAGTCATATCTATTTCTAGTACAAACACAAGATTCTGTTTTCTAGTTGACCATTAATACTTGGATCACCATATTTGTGTTATTTCAAGTTTCCCTTGGAGTAAAAGCAAAAGTAATTTAAAGAACTTTTATTGTTGGCTTGCTAACTGGAATGCAATTTAAAGAGCTGAAATCCATTCATCATGAAGTAAAAGTATATACATTAAATTTTAAGTGGAAAGAAGTCACCAGTACATCCTGCAAAATGCTTCTGAGAGATAATCGGTAAAAATAGTTTTCCATTCAATCAGGGTGTCACTAAATGAAGAGCTCCTGGAATTCTTCACTGATTTCCTATGTTTTTTGATGACTTAGTGGTTTCAGAAAAGCAGCCGGAAACAATATGAATAAAATAATCAGTCTAGATTTAGTTGCAACTATTGTGGTACCACCTAGCTTAGTGTTTGTCAAACTGATGTAGCTCAGGGTGTATCAAAGCTCTTTCAATACCTGGGATTGGAGACTGTCATTCTACGTTCCCAACCTCTCAGGCCGTCCCCACGCTGCTTGTCAGGAACCCTACCCCAAGCAGCTGAGTTGGAGTCATTTCCCATGTTTGTTTTCCCAACGTTGAGATGTTTGATGTCAGGTTTGCATCGTCCGGGGTGACATATTCCATCTTCTTTTGGACACATGTTACTGAATGTTGACCCTGAAGTATTGTACTGCAAATAGACATTCTCATTTCTTGTTTATTGTGGGGGAAAAGGGAAAAAAAGAGACTCTACCCTGGGATTTTTTTTTTTAATTGTGTGGCAAAGTATTGCTGACAGTAAGCACAATGATGTGGCACAGACTTCCAGAGGTCTGTCACATTGCAAACCCACAGCTCAGTAGTCATTGAACAGTTACTGCTTAAATCCTACTCCCTACAACCTCTGGTGGCCACTGTTACAACATCTGCTAGACCTGAATTACTTGAGGTTCTTTTGCATACTTGAATTATCAAGGATGTAATTCCAAGTACTGTGGAATCCAAGCTGATTCCAAAGTAGACTCTTCAGAGCATAGACAAGTAACGACTTTATGAAATGATAGAATGCTTAGAGAGAGTCCTCACCTTGAATGTGCCCGGATCCCATATGGGCACTGGTTCCAATCCTGGCAGCCCTGCTTCCCATCCAGCTCCCTGCTTGTGGCCTGGGAAAGCAGTCAAGAATGGCCTAAAGCCTTGGAACCCTGCACCTGTGTGGGAGACCCAGAAGAGCTCCTGGCTCCTGGTTACAGCTCAGCGCAGCTCCGCCAGTTGCGGCTCACTTGGGAGTGACTCATCGGATGGAAGATCTTTCTGTCTCTCCTTCTCTCTCTCTCTCTCTCTCTCGATAGATAGATAGATAGATAGATAGATATAAAATCTGATTTTGCAATCAAAATAAATAAATCTTTAAAAAAAAAGAATGCTGAGAGAAGCTGAGATACTCCTAGGCTAGCTTTCAATAATGGACTATGCATTCCTACTAGGCTAATTCTCAGTGAATGGATAGTTTAAATAACACAGTCACGATGACCAAATTTGTGTATGTCCCAGAAAGTGAATATTCCTGAGATTCTAAAATGAATGTTAACATTTAAAGTTAGTATTTATTTTGAAATTATAGGCATCCTAGTATGAAGGAAAGGAAAAGTTCTATATATATTTAGATAGATAGGTATTTGGTTTCTGGCTTTGCTTCTTGTAACTATCTTGTCAATCAAAATCATGGGTTTGACTTTTCTAAATTTCTTTTTGAAAAAAATCCTAATGCTTTCATAAGAATTTGTAAGAACACAGTGTTTCAGAAATAGTAAATGAAGAAAAAAAATCAATAATGTGGGGCCCTATTATTATTATCAATTACAAAGGTCACTTCTATAGTGTGTTCCTACTTTCAGACTATACCTGGGATGGGCCCTAAGCAAATAATAAATACAAAGTAATATAGGAGCGCTATTCCGTGGGTAAAGCCTTGCTTTGACATGCTGTAAGAGCACGTTTTCCATGGATTTTTGATAATATGCTTTCAAAATTATTGGCAGATCCATTCTTTGCCTGTATTACAAGCTAGATAATGGAAAATGATCTATACAGTTTGATTGAATTTACAAGGGTTAGAATAAGCCAGGTTAATTATTGCTACGTCATTCTTGCAGGCTAGCAGGAACTGAGACAAAACACAAGCCGAACTAAATGTAATTAGCATCAAAATGACTCCAGCATGGAAAATAATCCAATGGGTTCTGAAGTGCCTTATTCTTGCCAGCGAAGGAAGATAATATTTGTTTGCAAATATTTATTTTAATTGGTTTTCCCTCATCATCTAAAATATAATGACTGTTTTATCCTTCTATCATATTTCTGAAAGAACATTTTTTGTTTTTGGCATAACAACCAATCTTGTCACATATAATTAATTTGACTTTTAAAGCTAGGTGATGCCAGCAAAAAAAAAGATTACAAGATGAATCCGTGGTTCCCATCTTCCTAACAGTAATTACTTTTCCTTTCCAACTGTATATTATGAGTCAGAAGTTCAGCATATTCTCTTCAGAGTATAAATTCTGTTGTCTAAATTCAGTGAACCCGAGTTTTATTTATGATACGTATTTGTCACGAAAGAGACGGTTTTACAGGGAACCCTGCTTAAACACTGCTTGTTAGACTTTGAGTAAACAGTTGTGGATACAGCAATCTCTGCACAGCTGCACGTTCTAAGTCTTTGGACGAGTGCAATTGCTTGTTTTGAGCACACACTGAACCTATTTTTCCTTGTCATTTTTCATGACCAATAAAGTCTGAAAATTATAAGCATAGTGTTTACATTGTATGAGACTTTAAAAGTAATCTATAGATGACTTAAAGAGTGTAAAGCAGTGTTTTCAGCTTATTGAAGGCACCATTCCATTTTAGGTAAATGGCTTGAAAGACAACACATTTTTATGTACACAAAGTTGCTTGAGCTAGTTGCCGCTGCACGTCTAGGGGTGACTGTGTTTACCACAGAGTCTTAAGTATAAGAAAATTCCAAAATATGAGAAATCAGGCAAAAAAGAAGGAACTCTGGGACGTGAGTGAGGAAACTCAAAATGCTGTATGTAGCTACATGGGGGAACTTCTGCAAGCATGGAGAATTTTATGGGAGTGCAACAGATGCTGGTAATGTAGACTGATACTTTGTTTGCTTGGAAAAGATGTGAGGTGTATGCTCAGGGGTACCAAGGAGGGAGAGCTAAAGCTGCTTTCTTGGGGTGTTTGCTAAATTCAGTTCCTTATCATGTCACAGGGATTTGTGCAAATGATGGAGTCAATGATGCAGAGTCAGGGTACCATCACACAGGAAGGATTCCTGGAGTCTCAGGCTGGCTCCAGGAAATCTCAGCTCCCTTCTGATTAAACAAAGGCTTGCGTTCAACAGGTGCACTCCATGCTGGCTTTGTCAGATGAAGGTTTGTGGATATATTGCTGTCCTCTTTAGTAGGAGAGCTACCTCCATAGGTGTTTAAGTGCAGGGCTGACGCCTGGTAGATCAGGATACTTTAGAATCCTCCAGTGCTAAAGCTGATAGGAGATCTAACACAGAGGCACTTTGCTAAACTGACTACCCCCTGGCAGGCATTTTGAACTCTGAGTTTTGGATATGTTAAATAAAGGGTCTGCGGATAGAGGTCAAATGCTAACATGAACTCTAATAAGAGCTGAGATGGGGGTGAAAGTAGAAACACAGAATTTTGTCAGTTTTAGGGTTGATCTGAGGTACTCTAAAATATATGTGGCCAGATCATTAGATAAAATTTAAATTGAAAGCATTTTTCTAATAATAAGCCTGATTATGCAGTGTGTTTCCTAACATACTACATTCCTATTTAGTTTTAAAACCATCATTCTTCACATCACATCCTGTTACTTCCTGATTTGTAAAACGAAAAAGTAAAAAACTTAAAGCTGAAGTCATGTTTTCCTTGTCCAGATGTGGTGGCACATCTGGTCTCTTTTCCTGGAGTACGGACCTCTCATTTTCACAGCAGTGACACATTCCCTCATCAGGTTTACAATCAAATGACATCTTTTGATGTGGAATGCACAATCTCTACGTGTGTGTTAAACCACCATCTATAAACACATGTCCAGGGAATTATCTTTTTCAAAGTTTGGTAACTTTTTTCACAAATTTTAAACACTAGGGAAATTGTGCTTTTGTAATGTACGTGTCGCATTCCATTAAAAATCCACCTTTGGGGCCCGGCGGCATGGTCTAGCGGCTAAAAGTCCTCGCCTTGAAAGCCCCGGGATCCCATATGGGCGCCGGTTCTAATCCCGGCAGCTCCACTTCTCTTCCAGCTCCCTGCTTGTGGCCTGGGAAAGCAGGAGAGGACGGCCCAAAGCTTTGGGACCCTGCACCCGCGTGGGAGACCCGGAAGAGGTTCCTGGTTCCCGGCATTGGATTGGCACGCACCGGCCTGTTGCGGCTCACTTGGGGAGTGAAACATCGGATGGAAGATCTTTCTCTCTGTCTCTCCTCCTCTCTGTATATCCGGCTTTCCAATAATAATAAAATCCTTAAAAAAAAATCTACCTTTAAATATTTTCATAAATAATGTTTGTACCTGGGAATTTAGACTGGCCTACCTTAGGATTCCAAATGGTGAGTTAGTGCTGCTGTGTTTGTAATTGTCACACTTCCTATATCTGTGTTTGTACATTGTGGAAATTGCTGCACACAAGTGAGCATGATCTAATTTTGTGACCTGAATTAATCAGTTCTTAAGTAAAATACAGATGCCCTTCTGGAGAATACCATTTAGTTCATCGTAATTCATTTCACAGTTGCATAGGCCTTATTTCCCTTCATAATAGAAAAAGTTAATTAAATGGATATATAATTATGCTATCATAAATCTCTTCTTTCTCTACTCAAAATAATTTAAATTAATGCTACAATTTTATTAAGTGTGTATTGTTGAAAAGTAAAAGGGACACTTTAAAATATAGTGAGGTTTATCTGAAATAATGCAAATAATTACTGTATTTGAGGTATTTATCTATTACAGCAAATTTTTATGTATTCATTTGTTTACTAACATAGAGAGAATGGATTTCAAGTACTTCATATAAATAATTTTTAAAGATTTATTTATTTTTTATTGGAAAGGCAGATATGCAGAGAGAAAGAGAGACAGAGAAAAAGATATTCCATCTGCTGGTTCACTCCCCAAGTGGCCACAATGGTCATAGCTGAGCCAATCTGAAGCCAGCAGCCAAGAGCTTCTTCCGGGTCTTCCACACGGGTGCCGGGTCCCAAGGCTTTGGGCCGTCCTTAACTGCTTTCCCAGGCCACAGGCAGTGAGCTGGATGAGACGTGGAGCAGCCAGGATATGAACTGGTGCCCATGTGGAATCCCAGCAGGTACAAGGCGACTTAGCCAGTAGGCCACAACACTTGGCCCATACATACAATTTTATTATACTCATGCTTATCTACCTCTTTCCATCTTCCTTTTTTTCTTTCTTTATTCTATCTTCTTTAATTTTAATGGAATGTTGCAAATCTTTGTATTGCAGATCCACTGATTACAGATGAATACAGCCATGGGTTTATGGGAGCAATCATGTAACTTACTCTATTAGTCAACTTTGTCTAGCAAGAAAGTTAACCCACAGAAACAAAATTAGTAAAATGTGGAAGATGGTAACATTCAACGCTTACATAGAAAATTCAGAATAGCAGGGACTCTTCAGTGGCTTGGGTCACCGTGCCCTGTGCAGTGGATGCCAGTGTTGATCTCCTTTCATAGATGAGAAAACTTGGCATAGAGTGAGTTGAACTGCTCAGTATCACTTGAGAGCGCCTGTGCTGGTTGGGTTCTCCGAGAGCTGGACACGTGGACTGTGCGCATAGGAACATGCACAGTGATTTATTACAGGTTCATGCCAACACGACAGCTGACAGGAACGTGGATGGTGATGGTGGCCCAAAGCTGAGAGTCCTGGAGGGGCAGAGAGGGTCAGCGTTGTTAAGCTGGTGGCCAAAGGAATGGGCCTGGGCTTCTGATGTCCAACACAGCAGCTGACAAGGCTCTAACTTCTTGGAGAAAAACAAAGCAATCCACCTTTTGTGTCTGCTCTCGCCATGCCCTCAAGGCCAAAACGGTGCCATCTCCTGACTAGAAAGCATGTCTTGGCTAGTCTGCTCACATTCTCAGCTAATGATTTCTGAAATCATTCCCACAGATGCACCACAAATAGTACTTTACCACATTTCCAAGTGTCCCTTAATGCAGTGAAGAAGAGGCCTAAAATTAACCCTCACAATGCACAATGACTAACTTTTCCTGGATTATTAACCAGGAAGTGTGGCGCCCTGGAACTGTCCAGATAACCTCAGTCGACAGTCTCACAGCAGATGCAAGAGTGGAAAACTGATGATGAGATGATCACTGGGGAAGCCGTCATGAGCAACGTGAATTAGCCCAGGGCTTTGAAGAATGACGACACTAGCTATGTGTGTAGTTCACAGGAGAGGGCAGATAATTCTAAAAAATTAACAGCAAGATCATCAAGTAGAAAAGTATAACATGTACTCAAGGAATCCTAAGCTTGCTAGGTGGGTGGAGAGGGAGAGTTTTTATGTAGAAATTCGAAAAGAATGTGTCTCCAGTGCTTTCCTGCATAATATTTGATATTTCATTACATTCTCAGAAATGGAGTAAATCTTTAATCTTGCTTATTTGTGTAAATCAGTTCTGATATTGGCAGCTGAGTGGATGTGTACTTCTGTTATTAACCTCATGCCGCTTGATTTCTCACTAATCCGTTCATTACACCAAGTTACCGTCTCTGCCTGTCAGGAGTTTGCTTGCAGCTCAGCACATTTAAAATATACATTTATCTTGGCATAAAATATATATTACTCTGCATGTGTATTGTGAAATTTGTGCAGTAAGGTTATTTGCAAAAATGTTCTCAAGTGGAATTTGCAAAAATGAAAGAGGAGAGGTTTTTCAGTCTCTTTTCTTTTCAGGTAAACCCGTGATGATTGTGACAGAGTATATGGAGAATGGCTCTCTCGATACATTTTTAAAGGTATAATTTAGTCCTCATTTAGTTGTTCAGAGAATTGTTTATATAGTGATGGTGCTAATGAATTTCTGTGTAGGTCTCTTTGAAACTAAACTATTGATTAGGGTAGAAATACCTAGAGTTAGAATAATTATACTCCCCAATTAACTTTTATATGAGAATTATTATTTTCAGAAATCTTTAACAAATGCAAATTAGATATAGCCCTGGCAAAGCAAAATGGTGGCACAGGACTGTGGAGTTCATGAGTGGGGGCACTGTAGGATTCTCAAAGTGCTGCTAGCCAGCACAGTACATAGCAAGAGAATCAATATTGTCTGACTTGTAAACAACTGGAAATGTTGGTGTCTTACTGCAGTAGTAAAGAGCCTGGGTTAGCTAGTGCAACGTATTGGTAGGCCAGATCATACACCTTGGCTAATGGCTCACATCTGCAACATGTTGACTGCTACTACAGATGATGAAAAGAGATGGGATGCTGTCATTGATGATAATGGTAAAATTGGCCTATGCAATGAATTAATGATTTTCCAAATTTCTCTTCCAACCTGAAGCCTTGCACCAGATTTGTTTGCCAGATTTCTTCTTCCCACCATTAAGTTACCTTGTGTTGTAAAATCACATCATTCCTTTAGTTCAAAAAACTGTCTGTAAAACCTTATTAAGTCTATGTGACGAGTAACAAAGAATCGACTTCTTAGGCCTGCCAATGTTGCTCTGAAGCCATGCCCGCCCATCTGCTGCAGAAAGCCCGCTGTCCTGCTGGCCATTTCATCCTCACATCACTGTGCCACCACAGCTGGCTGTGCTTGAATCACCTCAGAATAGGTGCCACGTTAACGCAAAGCAGGGACTAGTTTAGTGTGACAGACACCCCTCTGATGACTGAGGATAAAGGCATTGCAATGCAGAAAAGGTGAATGGAGTGTGACTTTCAAAAATGACGTTCAAAGCCTTTCTCTGCTTTAAGCAGGGGGCAGATAAGCATTCCCCACTTACCTGTGTATATTCCCACACTTGACATTCTCCATCAGCTGGAAATGGCCTGTGAGTCGGGATGGACAATAGGATGAATTTGGAGACTGAAGGAAGATCCTTTGACAAGGCAACACAGTGATTACCGTAGAGTAATGTTTGCACACTGTCTTCCCAGAAGAACGATGGGCAGTTCACTGTGATCCAGCTTGTTGGCATGCTGAGAGGCATCGCTGCAGGCATGAAGTACCTGTCTGACATGGGCTACGTGCACCGGGACCTGGCTGCTAGAAACATCTTAATCAACAGTAACCTTGTATGCAAAGTGTCTGACTTTGGACTTTCCAGGGTGCTGGAAGATGATCCGGAGGCAGCCTACACCACCAGGGTAAGATGTGACGCAACACATTTCTGAAAAACTAGAGAAGGATATTTAATTTTTAAAGCTGTTAAAGGAAATTACAAAAGGACATTTCTCTAACAAAGTCTTGGAGAGAGAGTGAGGAACAAAATCACAGACAATTCTCTTTTTAAAAAAAATCATGAAACTCTATACCTACAATGTCAGGATGCACCTAAATAGCAGAATGATGGAGTTATGACCATTTTTGAAGGACTATACTGTTGTAATAATATAGGGAAAATCAGTGGGGGGAGGGCAACTGAGGAGGGGAGCAGGGAGCAGCCCTGAGCCTGTGGAACTGCATCATAAAATTGTTAATTGTTAATTAATTTAAAATGACAAAACTCAAATGTAGAACTCATAAGAAAAGTATTTCCCTTCTGAGCCTCGACAATTTCTTTTTCTTGAGCATACTAAAAGATCCTAAATTCAGAATGGCTGCAACAATGTTAGAATCCTGAGGTGTTTTAAGTGAAAAATAAGTAAACACCAAATATCCTACATTAAGAGAAGTATATAAGTGTACAAGATTTGTAGAAATATGAAATAGACATACATATATACGTATGTATCTATATATGAGAGCATCTGAAAGAATTAATTATTCCATGTATCAAGGCCTTTGCCGTACAGTATCCACTTGTATGAAATAAATAGGAAAAAACCAGAGCAAACTTTTCTAAAGAATATGTATCAGGGGAGAAGAAAGACCTAGTTCTTCGAAATGTTTGACAAGAGATAACTGCAATGCCTCATTGCTTTTTTCCAGTTCTGTGAAAACTGTCAAGCCCACGTCTATGGAAAATTGGTCACTAATCTTGAATGTGTGTGATACGTAGTTGACAATCTTTCCTATGGCTGATTGCAGCCATGGCTATTTGTGCTATTCTGTATTTGTTTGATTCTAAGTCTTTCTGATAGCATCAGGTAGGTGCCCTCCAAATGAGAGTGAGCAAGTTGAATGACTGAAGGAGGGTAGCAAAACAGATAGGAAGAGACAGACAAATAAAATAAATGCCATCCAAGTCTCAGGCAGCGAGCAGCTCTACTCTGTGTGCCTTGCTGGTGGCAGGGACCCCAGTCACCTGCAGCGTCACCGGCTGCTCCCTAGGGTCTGTCTCCTGGCATTGGCTGGGAGCTCAGGCTGCATTGAGAAGCAGAGCTGGGACCTGGCCCTGAGTACTGTAACATGGATGAAATGTTGTCGCGAGGAGCCGCTCAGCTGCTGTGCCGAATGCTATCAGAGATTTTAAAACTACCTCTGCTGATGGTCTAATAGTGATTTTTTTTTGTCATAGATTATTAAGAAGGTTTTATTCTATTTTAGAATTTTTTTTGGCTTTGTGAGTTAGAAATGTTCGGGCGTTTGCACTATGCTGAACAGGCAAGTGTGATTTACCTAAGCAAACAAAGCCTTCCAAAGTCAGCTTAATAAATCAATGAATGT
Source organism: Ochotona princeps (assembly GCF_030435755.1). Lineage (NCBI taxonomy): Eukaryota > Metazoa > Chordata > Mammalia > Lagomorpha > Ochotonidae > Ochotona > Ochotona princeps. The sequence continues at coordinate 74,685,839 of NC_080838.1, forward strand.
GTTGCTGATAGGAAAGACCTCTTCCTTTAGACCGAACTCTCATCTTTGCAAGCATTTCCTTTAAATGGAAATCAATTAAGAATTCTCTTGGGTTCAAAGTTGCTCTTAACAAAGTTGACCTGAGTGAGTTTGAGGTCATAAAACAGTTCATCATCAGGGTGATTGGTTGGTGTCTCAGTTAATACAAAAGCATAACTTTAAATATCAGTGTCCTTGTGGCATGTTCTAGCATAGGGCTATGGACAGACTTCCAGAACTCTCAGGGAGTACTCCTCTGAAGAAGGAATGATAGCAGTTTGAAGGAATTCGGTAATCTCAAAAATGAAGTAATATAGGATTTGGGATGACGTAGATGACACCTGGATGCCCAGAATTCCAGACGAGAAATTATAGGATAAGGTTTGACATCTTGAAGAAATGGTGATTCTGAAGGTTTGTTTAGAATATCAGACTTTTTTTGCCAACTTAAGTTCCACGATATGACCTATGAACATTTGTAAGTAACACAAATAATTTTCAAGAGTGTTATCCTTAAACGGGGTGTCCATCTATCTAAGGAGCAAGCATTCTGAGCTGAAGTTCAACTTCCAGAATAATTTCAGGCATGACACAAACTTTCATTTCCTCATGTATTGTGTAACTGAATCTCAATAGCAACTTAAGTTTCATTTTTTTCCCTAGGATATGTATGGAAGAATTTCTTTCCTGCAAAATGGGAAGGCATATATTAGTCTTTTTAAAAGATAATACTCTCTCTCATATCCATATATATATATATCATATATCATAAGAATATTTGAAACAAAAAAATTGAAATTGGGACCCACCTTGTGACGTAACATGTTAGGGCGCTGCCTGGGACACAAGCATCCCTCCAGACGCTAGTTTAAGTCCCGACTGACCAATTCTGATTTATCTCTCCACTACACACTCCAGGAAGCCCCAGAATATGGACCAGACATTTGAGCTGCTACCACCCACATAGAAGACCCAAATGAAGCTGTTGGCTCCTGCTTTTATGGCCCAGCTCTGGCTGTTGTGGCCATTTGGAGGAATGGATCATTGGACAGAAGATTCATTTCTCTTTGTCTCCCCTTCTGCTCTCTTTTTTCTGCAAGTCTGCTTTACAAATAAATACATAAATTTTCAGAATTTATAGTATTCATGTGAGATCTTTCATGCTTACACACGAATAAAATGGTTTTCTGAGTTGCCCTGTTTTTTAAAATTAAGAGAAAAAAGTGTACTGAAAGGCACAGGAATGAAAATATTTATTATGTGACCTAAGAGAAAACATACCAAATGTGTTTCTCTACTGTGTAGAACCACCTCAGCACTGAAAGCATTAAAAACTTTTAGCCATTATCCAAAGTCAATTTTTTTTCTTTTGTTTACGTGTTACAACATAACGAAGTCTTTGGCTAAACCATGCCAAATGAAAGGAACCATAACAAAGAAAAGATGAGAAAAGCAAATCTAAACGGAAGAACATAGCAAGGAAGGAAACAATGACTTCCTAAAGTTAGCTAATTTTCTGTCAGGGAGACACCGAGCGATAAAGTTACCCAATTTTCATGCTTGTCTCATTACCTGGGATACTCACTCAAGTTGACGTAGACTTTCTGCTTTAAATTTCTGTACTGAAAGAAGAAGCATGAAGGGAATTTGAGTCTTTGACTAACACTTGTAAAGTCATAGCCTAGCTCATGGATCCCCTGGCTGCCTCTTTGTCCCTAGTTGAAGCTGCTAGACTCCTGAGCGCCATACATGATCCAGGAGTCTAGCAGCATTGACTAGAGAACTTCTAGAAAGCTGGTTAGCTGTTAGTCTGCAGGTATCTATGGGTCATGCCCTTGTAGGATAGATCCTATTAAAAGTGTTCTATCTCTTTCTAGATCCTTTCAGTGAAACATATCCCTGGGTAGATTTGAAACAGGCCACGGTTTAGTTTCCCATTTTCCGTTTCAGGGAGGCAAAATCCCGATCAGATGGACTGCCCCCGAAGCGATAGCTTTCCGGAAGTTTACCTCTGCCAGTGATGTGTGGAGCTATGGAATAGTGATGTGGGAAGTTGTGTCATATGGAGAGCGACCCTACTGGGAGATGACAAACCAAGATGTGAGTATGCATTCACTCTCTTAAGTAGGTGCTTTCTTCTCCAAGTCAAGGCGCTTGGCCGTAGCTTTTGTTTTCCAAAGTGATAGTTCCATAAAGAATATGAAATACATTGCTTACCCTGTGATCTGTTTTGCTACTGTTGAAATAACCTTTGTGCAGCTGCTCAGAAAGCATTAGTACAAAATAAAGTAGGTTATAGTTCTGTAAGAACTCGGTCCCTTGCCAGGCAGTTATCATCTGCACTTGAGCGATGTTTCACTCGATTTATGTCAGTATCATTTTCAAAGAGGGAGAAAATGCCATCAAAGAGTGAATCCTGACAGGCAGGGTTTTTTTTTTATGATTTGCATTTGGTAAAAGAAGCTCAGACTTCATACTGAAAGGAACATTGATCTAATAGTAGGCGTCCTTAAATGATAAAGGGTAATCGTCAATGTTTCTTTAAATTAAAAAGTGTAAAGAGAATTGAGTGTTCTATCTCTTTTGAGAAGGAAAAAAACATACTTCATTCTGACAATGAAAAAAATAATTCATACTTAATATAATAAAGTCTCAGGAATAAAGGAACGGTTAAAGAATCTTTTACTCAAGTTCAGAGCATTTATGACACGACACCTGATTCTCCAATCTCTCCTCTGTATTTTCTGCCGCTGCCACTCACTGCGGGCTTCCCATTTTGTTTCTTGTTGAAATGAGATGCGGTTCATTCAGGTAATCATCATTATATAAGCAGTCAACGTCAGTGGAACACTTTCTGTATCTTATACACTGTCTTGAGTGTTTTACTGATAAATACATCACCACTTCTCTGTGAAACTATTACAATGAACAGTCCTGACTCAATAATTACTTGTTTTAAGCCTTTTATTTCATGCTCTGATTATTTCTTCACTCCATGCTCTATAAAATCCCCGTTGCATTAGTGTCTAAGGCGTTGTTAGATGCCATACCTCTCCAGCCAAACTTGGTAGTCCCGAGCCACCATCTAACACATTCTACTATAAATGGTAAAATGGATATTGAATGGTGGTCACCATGCCACTTGAAAACGCTTCTATCGTATCAGAATGCCTGGATTTCAGACTAGTTCTGTTTCCGATCCCAACTTCCTGCTGATATGTGCTTTGGGACACAACAGGTGTGAGCTGAAGTACTCTGAGTTCTTGCCATCCAAATGGGAAACCGGGACTGATTTCCTGGCTCAGGTTTGGTCTTTCATAACCAAGCCTTCTGCAGGCATTTGGAGAGTAAACCAGCAATTTGCATTTCTCCTCCCCCTTCTGCATACACAAATTTAAAAATAGTTATAAGGCCTGGCACAATAGCCTAGTGGCTGGAGTCCTCTAGCTGGTTCGTGTCCCAGCTGCCCCACTTCCCATCCAGATCTCTACCTGTGGCCTAAGAGAGCCATAGATGATGACCCAAAGCCTTGGTGCCCTCTACCCATGTGGTAGACCCAGAGCAGGCTCCTGGCTCCTGGCTCCTGGCTTCAGATCAGCTCAGCCCTGGCCGTCGTGGCCACTTGGGGAGTGAGCCAGAGGATGGAAGATCTTTTTCTGTCTCTTCTTCTCGTTCTAATTCCTGACTTTCCAATAAAAATATATAAATCTTTTTTAAAAATTATAAATAATTCATTTCAATCTTATTTGAAGCTATCCTCTAATCATTTCAAGGTATTTTCTGCAACCCCAGACTGGTCAGTGCTGGTTAGGAAGAGGGTTAGGTTTTTATTCTGCCTCCCTTGCCAGCGTCTTGTGCAAACTCTGCATGGTTGTTCAGATGAAGTTGCAAAGAAGCAACAAGACTGCTTCCCTGATCCCGGGTAACTGAAGCTTCCTGTGAGCAGATACTCAGATATGACTGCTCAAGTAAAGAGTACGCCAGGCTCTTGATGGACTCTCTGGCCAAGTCCTTGAAGGAGACCCATGTCCTTCCAACCCACTCGCAGGGGACTGATGCCTTGGACCTGGGCACCAGCTCTGAGTATTTGCACCACACTGGAATCTGTTTTCTTTCAGAGAAACGTCCTGTGCCTCCTGCTCTTGAGATTCCTAGGAAGCGGCTGCAGCAGCCTGCTTGTTCGCATGTGCCCTGGGAGAAGCCGTAGTCACACGTGGACTTTTCTAGGAATTTGTTTGGGCCACTCTTCCATCATAGCAAGGGCTGTGTGTGTGTGTGGGCTCCTGCCTGGTGCATTCCAACAGCTGGAACTTGAAGGCCGCACTTGCGTTCCTTGGAGCCCCACTCTCTTGGCTAGAGAGACAGAAGTCCTTATCTGTGTTCCTTGGAGAAAACAGTTTCTGATGTCTTCTGCTTCATGCTTTTAGTGGAAGGATCATGGCAAAACTAATTCTTAATTTCTAATAAGTGTGTGTACACACACACACAAACACAATTGAACTCTCCGTTAGAGAAACACTAATTCTGTTCCTGATTTATGATTAGGCAAACAAGTCTTGGAAATGTTCAATGACCCTTTAAGGTCATAGAAATAAGAAAAGTAACACCAAGAATTCCACTTGGTTCTCCAGAAAATGTGTTTTTAACCTGGCAACCACATTGTCTCCAGGTGCATCTGTGACTATTTCCTTCCTTTCATTTGTATCCAGGGAGCAGCCTTCTAATTGAATATAAAAAATAAAATATCCAATTCAGTATGGATTGATTGCTATGAGTTGATCTAGGCTAGATTAAGACCGGTCCCAATTCCACTTCTTATTCTCTGGATAAATGCCAAAAGCTGGCACAACCAATGCTATGTTGTGTGAGTTTTGTCTCCAACTTACTGTGAGTCTCATTTCCATATGATTATGCCCTTTTATTTTCATAAAATTATTTTATGTTCCCTGTTAGAAAGCTGTTAGGAACTGGTCCCTACCGTGTGCTTTTTTACTTCAAAAGGAATACTAATCTCTGAGACCACCAGGCTAACCCCAGTGCAGGGATTTAAAGGCAACAAGAGCACAGCTGCATCTTAGCTTGTCACGTGTATGCTGCAAACACATCAACCAGTTCTGTCATCACAGGGGTGAGTCAGTGACATTGTTCCTACGGAAGACACTGCTATACAGGGTTCCTATAAGGCATTGGCTTACGCAGGGCGAGAACGTGGGACGAGCAAGTGCGAGGGGTGTAGGACGAACTTCTAAGCCTACATCTTCCAATGTGAGCGAATTTCTTGATGTATTCTATAGCTTGAGCAATAATTCTGTCTATCATTTTTCAAACATTTGGTACTCATTAGGTTCTTCGAGCATTGTAGCATCAGCCAGTCTTACAGTTTCTTCCTTTATGTTTTAATTTTTTTGAAACTTTTTGTCTACTTCTGTCCTCAGGTATATTGATACTCTTTGCAGATAATGGTTTTTTTCAAACTATGTGCAAATAACCAAGGGAATCATTGTGTCATATTTCAGGAAGTTATAGTAATAAAAGTCATATTTTTGCTTTGAATGAGGTTTACAAAAAATCATATATTTACAGATCTGTTTCTAACACAGTGTCCATTTCAGGTGTTCTTGTTTTCTCAATAAGACCTTGGTCATCTTTGACATTTAGGTTTCAGATAAGCCCAAATTGCCATTCAATTCTGCATCCCAGAATCATGACAGAGCAACTTTATTTAAAGATTGTAGCCCCTCAAAATTTGCTTGTTTGGGAAATGATAAGCTGACATAGAAGCACTGGCTTGCCAGTTTTAAGGGATACAGCCCATCTTGTCTGCATTCCAAATGCTCTGATTCTGAAAGGCCTTTGCCACGCAAAAACCTTCATGTTAGCCTGCCATTCAAGGCCGTCTAAAGTCCACAACACCTTCCTTTTTGTCAAGGGGGCAGAAGGCAGCAGCACACTCTTTTTGATTTAAGTTTGCTACTGTCATCACAGGGGAGAAAATGTCACAATATATAGTAAAAGTCAACTGGAACAACTACTATATTTGTAAATAAATATCAAATCATGAACTTGATTCAAGTTCAGGAGGCTTAGATGATGTCGTGTAGTCAGGAAGTAAGTCTGTGTATTAACAGCAAACATTTTAAATGTCACTGTTTTTCAGGATCTAAAGCAGCCAGTAAATTGAAGACTTTATCCCAATGTACTTTTATATTTAATAGCTGACTTTTTCCTGTTAGAGTCATGCAGAATGTATCCTGCCGTGGATTCAGTGAAACATGGATATTTCAAAATGCTTTGAGAATTCATTGAAGTCTTCTGTTTTTCAGGCCTCTCCTGTTAGAATCATTTTGTCTTTTTTGTAAGGGCACACTTTTCTCTGTGTTCTTCTTCCTGCAGAGCGTAACCCAGCAGGTTATCACCACTTCTGATGTATAGGTTGATTTGGGTAGCAGGGAGGATTGACAGTTCCAGAAGAGGTCAACATACTTTTTGTGGACCAGCACCCCACCCCGTTTCCAGTCTTTGTTTCAGTCTGCTGTGACCTACATCTTCAACTATAAAAGCAGGAATACTTTTGGTAAAGCAGAGAGATAAGATACTGTAGGAAACTGGAGGGAATTTAATAATTATCCAAGTACTACAAATTACTAGGGCTTGAAATGAGCAAATAATTCAACTTCTTAGTCATGGTGTAATAATATCAAAAATGGGAATATTTCACGAAACAATTTAATATACTACCTTTACTAAGGATAGTACATAATTTTTGATATACATTTTTAAGGAACTAGTATCTTTCTAATAAATCTGGCTTCTTTTAAAAAGAATGATACATTCAGAAATATCTGTGCTGCAGGACAAAATTCATGTACCTTGAGTTTAACACCACCAAAATAAAATCTTTGGATTTAAAGCCAGCAGTATCTTGAATTCTACAACTCTTGATCAGTTTCAATAATTATTCAGGGAAGGAATTTATATTGAAGTTTTCATGGGTCTTCTTAATCTTTGGAACTTTGTTAATCCAAGACTGATTCATGAAGAAAAAGACAGTCACTATTTCTTCAGTAACTATTGAAAACAAGAATGAGATACTAAAACAACACTGACACATCTGATGGTGTTTCTGTTATTTGAAATTAATTGCAGAAATATATATTTTAAAAACTCTAGCTATAAACTGGGACTCTCTGAGTTTGTAGTAATTACTCTTACATGTGGAATTTCAATCAAATAATGGCAACATAGTACTCACTCCCTAAGTAGAATTTACTGCATTGACACACAGCAAATACTCAAGCCCGCCGTATAAGCCTCCTGTAGCTTGGATATCAAGCATACATTTTCACATTTCTTGTGATAAACAATGTACTATACTCCAAAATTGCTCCTTTTAAATGGTATGTGTGTGAATATGTAAGAATAAGGATGCAAAGATATTTTGTAGACCTCATGAAATACAGAGTTAAGTGCTAAATTTATTTTGCTACAACAATAATTTTAGAATCTATACATAGTATTTTCCATAATACATACTTTCTTAGCTTTTAGAAGATACCTTTACACAGAAGCGTTTCACGGATTGTTGTACCTATGGAAGCTTATATTTGAATTAATTTTATGCACTATATATACATGCACATTTTATGGCACAACAGTACAATTCTGTTATGTAAGATGCATATCTCTCTCATCCCCTCTACCCCTGGGCAATGCTGTTTACTAACAATTTGCTTGATGCATCTAAGCACCAGCATGAAAAAAAAAAGACATGTTTGCATGTCAGAAATCATGGAGGGATGAAGGTGATCTGGCAGAGACGTCGGCATGTGACATGTGGCTTTGTCCCCGTGTACCAGGAGGTTGGGGGAAGGATGACGGCCCAAACATTTGAGAGAGATGCAGTCGGAAGAGCGTTGGAACAACTAGAAGATCTTGAATCCAATGCTATTTGTTCTACAAGTCCCTTACCTCATGGTGACCTGTCGTTTCATCCCTGCGTGGTCTGGGACTGCTGGGAGGAACTGGGCAAAACATGGCTTAGGTGCCAACATACTGAAGGGTTAAGGAGCACAGCAGTGATGCTCATTGGTCAGGTGTCTTTCCTGTGGGTAAAGTGTTTAGAGATGCATTTGCTTTATGGTCATACTCTGCCTTTTTGTAGCACAGATCTGTTCTTCAGTGGCCATTCTCCTGTGGTGACAATCCACCCTTCCTAGGGGCAGCTCAGGCTTGCAGTTCAGCTGTCTTGTCTTCACAGCATTCTGTGAAGAGAGTTGCTTATGGACAGGGAGCTTTGCTCAGTGCTGTGTGCGAACCAGCTCATACGGGCTAGCTGATGTTGAGAACATGCTAAGTGTGCCTTCCTCAAAGGAAGGGCAGTTGTTGAGTGTTTGCCTAATATTGTTTAGGGCACACCCGGTGTGGCAAATGAGTTTGACCAAAGTCCATGTTTGTGGATTTGGCATTCCCCAGCTTGTAGTGCTTGCTGAGGCTCCATCAGCAAGAAAAGCAAACTATACCCAGCATACACAAGTAGAGACCCGCAAAGAAGCCAGTCAGGGTGCAACTAGCCCACTGGAATTGTCTGGCCCCTGAATGGATAATACCATATCTGGGGTGTAAGGTTGGGGAAAAATTCCTAAAAAGAGGGGTAACATTCTTTAAATTGTGTTCAGAGTATTTTCATGTTAATGGCAAAAAAAAAAGGCTATTTATCCAGCTAGGACACATCTAAACTGGTGCCAAACTGTTTCGGTTCTCATTGCCTTTCCTTTCTTTTCATTCTTTGTCCATCTCAAGCATTGAGCTTAACAGATATAATAATGATGAGGCAGTCCATTAAGATTATGATTCATCTAGTTGTATGCTACACACTGTATGGTAAAATTAATGACCTGATGGCACCTGGGGTGATGCAGGTAGATTTTTCAACATTTCACAAATCGAAAGAACACCAGTGCTATAATACACTACTACAACTACCAAAGAAAAAAGTTACATTGAAAACAAATTCAACAGTTCTAAACAAAATCTGAAGCTATAGTTCCAAGCCTGTGTGCAGATTAAATGCTTGAGATGAATGTGTCACTACATGTAAACACTTAATTATCTGGGCCAAGTTTTAAGTTACGTGAAAGATAGGAAATTATATTTCTGATTATAATCTATCTGAAAATAACATTGATTAAGTAATAAATGGTATAAATAACTTCACAGGTCAGATAATCGATTATGTTGCTATAAAACTGATGAATTAATTATTGTTTTCATAGTGGCATATAAAAGTTGCTGTTCAGTGGAGTTAAGACCATATTGTAGATCAATAATAAAGAGGAAAATAGAACCAATTGGTAAAACATTGGGGGATTATAAAGCACATTATAAAATAAACCGATTTAAACTAGAGGTGAATTACCAAAAATGTTCCATGATTTATGCTATTTATATTGGTACTTCTTATTTTGATGCATATTTGTTCTTCAGGAGAGTATTCAGTGCCCTTATTAGAAATGGGGTATGGGGATCTTACAATAAGTAAATTAATGAATTTCTATTCATGCATGAGTGCAAGTGATGTTTTTTATTCATTTAGCATTTATTTTTTTATTACCAATGAGAGTTTCTTCTCCAAATTATTAGTTATTTTTTTTCTTTTGCGGTCTTTGACTGTTTACTTCCTACTTGTAATTTTATCATGTTTTTTTTCTCAGCATTTATTTATTTTTAATGCAGTGGATATGTTAGCCAGACATCCCAGTTGCAAATATTTCTTCTGTGATTTGTACCATATTGCTTATATTATTTTGAGTTAAATGCTTTGATTACGCTGGTCGGTGACCCGTGGGGTTTTGCCTGTAGTGATTCAATTATTTCTGTAACCATTGATATTCAGAAGCCTTAAGTCCGTTCTGTTTCTCTGCCTGCGTGTAATTATTGGTGCCTCTCAGGAACCTATATTATATGCTTTTCCTATACAGAAATAAACTGCACTAGCCTTAAGCTGTGACCAATCACTGATGACCCTCACATGTGTATTATCAGCCCAGATGTCGCCTGTGCTCCAGCCAGGTGCCTGCAAATTGCCATCTGGGTGTTCTCCATTCACCTCAAATAAGAGAAGACACAAATTAGACCTGGCAACATTTCCCTCCTCTGTTACCCTGCTTACCTGATGTTGATGGCAGTAGCTATCCAATATGAGAGGCTGAATGTATTAGTTTTTACCTTCTCTCTTCTATCTGTTCTACTCCAAGATCACACTGGGCCGTCGCATGACTTGTTTATCTGCAACACCGCATTTTGACAGGTGTTGGTTCCTGTAGGAACTGGGTTTTCTCCAGTAACTCAGAACTCTTTGTAAAGTTCCTCCTCTATTCATTTTACTTCCCATGGATCAAATCTAAACTCCCTTAAAGGAAACGTAAACAAGTCAGCTGTTAAATATATATTCATTTGAAGGTTAGAGAAATATGCTCATTAATCTCTTGAATATCAATATCTCCTACATGTAAATATCTCTCAAATAGTGGAGTCTTCACTTTGAATAAGACCTTAATTTTTAAATATCATGAATATGTCATTTCTGGTGGTAGATATTTTAATGACAAATCAAAATTATAAATATATTTAATAAAACAACCTCACAATTAGGCAAACTCATGTGTGGTTGCGTTTAAAAGCAATGGCATTTGTAATAGCTGTGCTACTACAGAGTCATTCAGAATGCCTCACAGAAATCAGAAGATGATCACAAACAGTTGAAGCTTGACATTATTAAATGATACATGAGACAGTTATGCTAATTTAACCTTTGGCATATCCATCATTTCAAAAGTCACTTTTGAAATAGAATTGCAGTTCTATTACTTTAACAAAAAGTTTCTCTGCACATATTTTTTCATTAAAAAGCCATTAACTTTTCAGAACTATCACTAGAAAATTTAATCTGTTAGATTCTAGAATGCAGGATAAATAAAACATGAACTATTTATTTTAAGTCAATTAATTTTACAAATCACTCCTAACCAACATTTTCATTAAAATTATTATCATTTATTTTACTTATACTATGTGAAGAAAGCTTATCTTTATTAGTTGAGATAATGTGTTTCTAATATTACATTGTTTTGGAACAAGTGGAAGTAATCTTGGAATTCAGTTCATGATGATTGTTTTGTTTTTCATTTGTTTTGATTTTGTTTGTTGTTTATTTGTCTGGCCAGGGCATAGCTAAGGATCTGTGTGAGAGAACGCGAAGATCTCCCGGCTCCCCTGTGAAGTGCGTGCTGTCGGGGTTCTGACTGTGCTCTGTGTCATGCAGGTGATTAAAGCAGTAGAGGAAGGCTACCGTCTGCCGAGCCCCATGGACTGCCCTGCTGCTCTCTACCAACTAATGCTGGATTGCTGGCAGAAAGACCGGAACAGTCGGCCCAAATTTGACGAAATAGTCAACATGCTGGACAAGCTGATTCGGAACCCGAGTAGTCTGAAGACATTGGTCAATGCATCAAGCAGGTACAGGGCCAGGCGTGACCACTTTTCCTGAATGTAGTTATTTCAGATTCATGTCTCAAATTGGTCATCAACTAAATTCTTATTGAATACATGTTAGTTTTATGAATATATGATTAACGTATGATCTTTGCAGTCACTCTTGAAATAAATGAAATTAAAGCTATTAAAATAGAGTTAAAAGCAGCAATAACCTAATCTAATAGCACACTGCTACATGCTAGATTCTGACATGTGTGAATAGTCATGTTTAGGCAGAATAAAAATACAACATTTAACGGTATGTGTGTGTTTTTTTAAGATTTGCTGATTTTGTAATTGGAAAGGCAAATATACAGAGAGGAGAGACAGAGAGGAAGATCTTCTGTCCAATGGTTCACTCCCCAAGCGGCTGAAATGGCTGGAGCTGTGCTGATCCGAAGCCAGGAACCAGGAACCTCTTCCAGGTCTCTCATACGGGTGCAGGGTCCCAAGGCATTGGGCCGTCCTCGACTGCTTTCCCAGGCCACAAGCAGGGAGCTGGATGGGAAGTGGAGCTGCCGGGATTAGAACCGGCGCCCATAAGGGATCCCGGGGCATCTAAGGCGAGGACTTTAGCCGCTAGGCCATGCTGCCAGGCCCCATCATCATCTATTCTTAAAAACACATACAGTTGGGCCTGGTGCCGTGGCCTAGTGGTTAAGGTCCTCGCTTTGAATGCGCCACGATCCCATATGGGCACCGGTTCTAATCCCGGCAGCCCCACTTCCCATCCAGCTCCCTGCTTGTGGCCTGGGAAAGCAGTAGAGGATGGCCCAAAGCCTTGGGATCCTGCACCCACGTGGGTGACCAGGAAGAAGCTCCTGGCTCCTGGCTTCGGATCAGCACAGCTCCAGCCATTTCAGCCGCTTGGGGAGTGAATCATCGGACGGAAGATCTTCCTCTCTGTCTCTCCTCCTCTCTGTATATCTGACTTTGTAATAAAATAAATACATCTTTACAAAAAAAAGGAATAGATGATGATGAAGGAGATGCATCAGGACAAAGCCAGTGAATCACAGATACATTTTGAGGTATAAATATCAAACAACAACTGCTCTTCCACTTCTTTAGAATGAGTTATAATTCATCATTTACATATGGAGATATTTTAGTGTTCCTTTTTATGAGCATTGACAAATTGTGAGACCCTTTTGTCATTTCCAATTGTAGGCAAATCCTTAATCATTTAATATGCAGTTTGGTCAAAATAGTTTGTAAGTGGGGTATCTTGTAGAGAAAATTGGTGAGAAGAGGACCTTATTTTCTACTTTTCTGAAGAATAAATAAAGGAATTTAAATACCATTGCATACTTACAAAGGACCTTTATTCTCTTTCCCTGAACTATTATAAATTGACTCTGAAAAAGAATGAATCCATTTTATTCCATGTCAGAAATATTCACTTTATCTGTGTGTTTTTATTAGCGTGTCATGTCAGAAATTGAATTGTCCACCTATCAGTATGAGCTAAATGAAAAAAAAAGATGTTGATAAAGTTGCGTATGTTTTGTAATTTTGACATAACATGTGTTTGCTAGGCGCAAAGTCACTTTAAATACAAATGAGACCTGACTCTTCACTCTGTTCAGGCGTCATTAACTTTCTCTAGCAGCAACTGGGGAGTGCTAGCAATTGTTCATTACACTGTTCCTTGAATATTTACTTTGAAGTTGTTTATTGTTCTATAAAATATTAAGCCTTGCTTTCATTTGTTTGAATTATTTAGGATGTCACAAATGGACAGTAAGGAAAAATATTAAAGAAAAATGTTCATTGTGCTAAAACAGCATTAATTTACATTAGCATTATCATTTTAGTTGAGTGCAGTTTAAAAGCAAACACACTTTTTGTGTTTCCTTGTATAAAGGTATAATTTGCTGAGTTCATTAAAATAAATTCAACTCGAATATCGCAACATTATTTACCCTCCCTTTTGCGTCATTTGCAAAGCCTGATTCTAGAAGGCATTAGTCCTGAACTCAGTGTCACTTTTGCGCTCTGTGCCTGCCTGGGTTACAGACTGGGTCACTTCACTTTCCTGTGGGTGATGCTGATGTATCTGTCAGGACTTGTGAATTTCTTCTTCAATCATCATGTTATCCAACTTGGCTTGGACTGTCATGCCCATGCTTCCAGTGCATATCCTGATATTACCAAAAGGCACAACACAACCACACTTTCAACTTCAAGGATTCTATTTTCCAAATGTTTCCTCTTTGAGCCTCAACCTGTGGGAATTCTTAAGAATTCTCCACTCCAATGTTTATTGTCTGCAAGTTACTATAATACATTCTTTCGTATTGCCCACAAATAATCATAGTTTTAGTCTTTTTCATACTAGGTGTTACTTGCTAAGTATTTAACATTGATCTTAGAGTCCTAGTTATCTGTCTTTATGAAATCCACAAAGTAAAAATACACCTCAAGTAAAGCTTGTGTTTGGCCCTGGAAAGGGAATGGAAATCAAATTAAAAGAAGATAACTAGGAGTCTTGAAAAATTTTGTGCTGTGTCTTGAAATTTTGATGATAAATGTGATAGAGAAGTAGTCAAATGTGCAGTTCACCTGGAAGTAAAACTGATCACATGGGACATGACCGATTCTTAAGAATGAGGAGAGTGACAGTGTGGACTCTTACATCATATTCTATGATAGGGAGCACGCAAGAGAAACAAATGTGGAGAGCATGAAGAATTTGGTCTGTGACATGTTGGGTGATGCTCCCATGAAAACCATGGAGGTACAAATTATAAGAATGTATAGGAGACTAAGTCTACACATTAAAGTTGGAAAAAAATTAATATCTCGCTTGAAGCTTTCAAAGTGGATAAAATTACATAAATAAGAATGGGGTTAAAGCCAGGTTAAAAAAATATAGGACAAAATCATGCCTCCCTTGTATTTCCAAATCAGGGAAGTAAAAAGTATCCAGCAAAGAATACAGAAGATAATCCGATTGCATGTGATAGAGTAACCAAAGAGAGAGAGAGAGAGAGGGAGCGAGGGAGAGAGAGGGAGAATAGTCAATCAAAACCACTCAGGATGTCTGTGTTTTTCTTTATTTCAGATAGTTTTAAATTAAAAAAAAAGTTGTGAAGTAGTACAGACTTCCCATGTGCTTTATATCCCGCCTAGCGGTTGTACTCTTATCCTTTTGTATTATTTCAGTATATTTGTTAGAATATATAAATGACATTTCAAGAGGAAGATGATAGGGACTGGCATTATGACACAGCAGCTGAAAGCACCTTCTGAGGCTGGAGTTTCATATCAGATTGCTGAATTGAGTAGTGGTCAGGTTCTTGCCAGTGAACACAGAAAAGCAGCAAAAGCTTCCCCAGGTACTTGCGCCCCAGTCATTCATATGAAAGACCAGAGAGGAACTCCTGTCATGGCCTGGTGCTGTCCTGCCTATTTGGAGAGTTCACCAGAAGAAAGACCTAGCTCTCATCTCTGTTACTACACAAATAAATAAATGATCTTTGAAATGAAGAGTGTCAATCCTGGCAGCTGAATAGTTCTAAGAAGGCAGGTATTTGTCCATAGGTTTTGGGCAAAATAGAGATCATAGCTCACCTGCAGTAAAGAAATTTTTGTAGAGTTGAGCTAAATTACAGCAACGTAGATTGAAGTGGACATGAAATGTGAGGTAGTGCTGAAACTATGCGTTGAAAGAAAAGTATATGCAGTTTTTCTTGATTTCTTCATTAAGAGACATTTATTTTTTAAAGAATTTTTTCATTTGGTTGAAATAAAGAGATTTATACGGAGAAGAGACATGGACAGATCTTCCATCTAGTGGTTCACTCCACAGATGGTAGCAATGACTATGTCTGGGTCAAGCAGTAGAAGACAGGAGCCAGTTGCCTCCTCCAGCGCTGCCAGGGGAATGGCAGGTGCCCAGACACCTGAGCCATCTCCTGCTGCCTTTCCAGTCACATCAGCAGGAAGCTGGATCAGAAGTGGAGCAGTTGGGATTTAAATCAGCACCCATATGGGATACCAGCACTTAGCAGCTTAAATAACTGTGCTGCAGCACTGGCCCTAAAGACTTTGCTCTTCTATTCATACTATTTGGAATCCTTAGCTGCTGTTTTATTTTACAGAAAAAAAAAATAAGTATTCACCAATTCTAGAGAAAAAAAATGTCAGTGAACTGATGTTATGTTGTTGTGTATACCTAATTATTTCCTTCCATGTAGCTGTATGTTTTTAAATGACTCGAAGATCCAGTGAAAAATCAGTTAACTTCATAATAAATTTTGCTGCAAAGGAGTAGAAGTATTATTTCTAATATTTATGTTTTATGTATTTTAGAGTATCTACTTTATTGGCAGAACATGTCCCAGTAGGATGCGGGGCCTACAGATCAGTAGGCGAATGGCTAGAAGCAATCAAGATGGGCCGGTATACAGAGATTTTCATGGAAAATGGATACAGTTCAATGGACGCTGTGGCTCAGGTGACCTTGGAGTGAGTAATTTTTCTCATAATTTTTACATAATTGCTGGGGAAAGGCAAAATGCGCAAAAACCAATCTGGATGAGGTCAAGGTATGAAATCAGTTGATCTTGGTCCCTGTGCAGCAGCGTTCAAAGCCGCCTCATCTTTTTTAGCCTGTATTGTTAACAACTGCATGATTCATACTTCTTTCGCCAGTATCTTGGCCTTTGTGTTTCAAGCAAATAGCGTTTGAATATTTGAATGATTGGACTCACAGCTTCTTGGCAAGACACTGTTTTTTGTGTGTGTGGTGAAGGTGTTTTCTTGACATGGTTTTTATACTGGTAGCTATGTCATATGAATGTAAATATAAAACAAAATGAACTGTAAGCACAATTGGTGTGGCTAATCCTACCTAACAGTAAAACGTTCCCAAATTTTGGTTCCCTTCAAAGAACTTCCGGGTAACCACAACTTGAGGAAAACATTCGTGGCGGGAATCTCGTTTAACCTCCCAATGGTGCACTTTAAATGTTATCACCATCTAAGAGTCCATCAAGTCCTGCCGCTGATTTGTTATTTGTTACAATCTCAGTGGAGCCAATTGTGCCCTTTTTTTGTTTGCACGTTTAAGATAGAATTTATCAAACCTTATTAAATAAAAATCACTAGGGTT
Source organism: Ochotona princeps (assembly GCF_030435755.1). Taxonomy (NCBI): domain Eukaryota; kingdom Metazoa; phylum Chordata; class Mammalia; order Lagomorpha; family Ochotonidae; genus Ochotona; species Ochotona princeps. The sequence continues at coordinate 74,702,508 of NC_080838.1, forward strand.
AAATACTAAGTTCTTAAGTTTGAAAGCTCTTTGTATTTTATTATATACTCTGTATGCATCATTATTTTAGCCTAATTGTTATTTGTGAAGAATTAACTGTCCTTATGGTGGTTCAATCTAGAGCACATTCACAATAATGAGGTTTTAACCTGTGACTACAATGGTAACGTCAAATGGCCTGCAAATTCAAAGCTTAAAATGTTGTCGTGAGGTTTAGAAAATGATAGAATATTCTAAAGCACTAAGCTACAGTCCTGCTTTCATTGCTCCACATCATATGAATATTAAAGAGTTCACCCTTGCCACTCTGTCATGCTTTAATTCATTGAGTGCATTGCTCATCCCCACAAAAGGTAACAGGGTACCAGCATTTATCAGCCATGGATGTCACTTCTCAGCGTTCTCTTCCCTCATATCAGTAACTACAGGCACGTAAAATCACCAACAATCAGCTGGTTTGTTACAATTTCCTGAGACCCATTCTTACTGTCACCACCAAATCGTATCTCCTTTATCCCATATAGACTTTGCCCATTATTTCTTTGGATATGCAAGTAACACATTTGTGATATATTTAAAATAGAATACTGAAAAATTGATACGTTTAAAATATTTTTACATGATTCCTATTTAATTTTTCAGTAAGATGGTCATTTTAATTTATTAAAGTCATTTGTCATTTTATATTAAAATGATACTGTAGGTATTTCTTCTACCCAATGTCAGATTATTTGTAAATATGCAATAAAATTAATAATTTTAAACAATGCATTAAAACAATGTCTCTTTTTATTAGAAAGAACACTTGCATTTATAGTTGCACTTACTACATATTTGCCTCCTCACAGGATAGTTATAAAGATTTTGTTTGCTCTAATTACCTGTGTTTCACTTAATTTCGGGGAGGGGGCAAAAAAATCCCATAAGTAAACTGAGTATTTTACTGTTGTGATTTCCCTTTTTCTCACTTCTTTCCTAATTATTTCTTACTTGTTTTCTAATTATTTTTCTATCTGCCCTGCTGTCCCCAAACTGTCTTCGTTTCTGGGTTCTCTTTCTGTCACAAACAGAGCAACCTCTCTGTTCTGCTGTAGTGGTTCTTACCCACTTGTTGCCTTTGGCTGTTCTTGGAAATAGTTTTGTGTTTTGCTTCATTTACTTTGACAAAAGAGCAAGGAGATGCGCCAGCATCTGACTGCTTGCAGAATGTCCGTCTGCTTCAGTCAGTAGCTGCAAAAACCTGGGACCCGTGATAGTGGACAGCTGCTTACCACGAGTTGAAACGTAGATCCTAATTCCGGTGAAGCTGATTTCTTGCAAGGTCTAATACTTTTAATAAATATTCTTTGGTTGACTGTGTTAGGGACTACATTTTTGTAATCAGTAAGAAAATATCCAACTGTGAGGTCATTCACAAAACAAGGATTAATCAGTTCTTTGGTTGGTCAATAATAATAATAAAGATTATCCATACATTTTGTTTGCTTTCCTTCCTCGATAAGAGAAAAAGAAAGTCTGATAGAATCTAATGTCAAGGAACTGAGATGATCGGCAAAAGAGAAAGACAGAGTCTCAAAACACCCTGTGAAGTTCATCATTCAACATTTAACCAAGTACCTAATGACGTCTCATACATAATAACAGAATTAAATATTATTCCTAGAGCTGTTGCCATGACATTGTAAAATGTAATGGAGCAATGCATTACTCGTGCTTAGAAAATATTAAAATCAGTCCTTAAGAGCCAGGAGTGATCAAACTGCCATATGATAATCAAAAATGTGTTTTAATTTGTTTTAAAGTGGGTTAAGGAAAACAAGGGTAAAATGCTAAGGCTTCTATACCCACCTGTTTTGGTTTAAATTGTTTCATAGAGGTGTGATTTGATTATGAATTACTTGCCAGTATTGTGTGAATGAACGGGAAAATACAGAACTTAGAGATATTGAAGTCGAAGATGTTCAATAAAAATGCTTCGCCTTATTGCATGTTTTTGTCTTCTGTTTACTCCATGCTCAAATCTTGCTGTTACATGTCTAGTATTCATGGTACGTCGATGATTGCGGCAGCAACGGTGCAAACTGTACACTCATGTGCGAGTACAGCGAGTTATTGTAAGAAGTTGAATTCCAAACTGCAAATTGAATAGAAAGTTATTAACAGACAGAAGAACAGCTGCTTCAAGCATTATTGTTAGAACTGTCAACCTTTGATTATTCAGAAAATAAGCAATGTCTAATCAATTTCAGTTTGTGTAAACTGGAAGGATTCCTGTTAATATCTTCAAAGGAATCTTAAACTACCAGAATGAAGTTTTCCAAATCTGGAACTGAAATGTAGTCCATGAACTCAACTAGATTCATTAATTTATGAACAAAATACTATGCATTATTTTGGGTTTATCTTTGTTCAAAGTACACATGGAAGAATTTACTATCCTTTTCGTTCTACATAAATAATTTAAAACTCGAGGTTTAGCCCTCACAATATCTTACCTGTGAACAGTATTAACAAGTTGTTGGTAATATCCTATTGCCAGAAGAAAGTGATTATTTGAAAACTAATTGTTAAAATTGGTTACCAGAATTCTCTAAGTTAACAAAAGCAGAACATACAACTGCATGGCAAAACTTGGGCAAAAGTGATACGCACTGAAATGTAGTCAACCTTCGTTGAACTTTCTTCTCCCTTCTCCTGTTCAACCCATGTTGGAAAACTAAGTTCCAGTTACATGGCTGAAAGGTGTGTAAAGCAGAAGGGAGCAGAAGGAACAGGCAAAGAATCTTCCCCAATCACATGAGTTCCAGCCTGAATAATCAAGAGTTGGCTCCAATACCAATCAGTTTATTCTCTATTAACTTTAGCGTTTTAGCTTCATAGTATGCAAAACAATATTTTTCTCATGAATAATATTTGAGAAATGCTGGAATGTAATTTTCAGATAGCAATTCAGTATACTTGCAACTCTTCTAAAATTAAGTTGAGCTATGTCAAAAAATTATTGTTATGTATCAATACTATTTTCACTATGTTTCAAGTTGTAATCCTATGTTCAAAGAGTTTATGGTCATTATAATTGGCATTGAGTATTGCTTAAGATTACACGTGATCATGGTGAAATTGAAAAAAATATATTTTTATTTTTTTTAATTTTTTAAAGATTTATTTATTTTTATTGGAAAGGCAGATATACACAGAGAAGGAGAGACAGAGAGGAAAATCTTCCATCCGATGATTCACTCCCCAAGTGACCACAATGGCTGGTGCTGTGCTGATCCGAAACCAGGAGCCAGGAACTTCTTCCAGGTCTCCCACACGGGTGCAAGATCCCAAGGCTTTGGGCCGTCCTTGACTGCCTTCCCAAGCCACAAGCAAGGAGCTGGATGGGAAGTGGAGCTGCCGGGACTAGAACCGGCGACCATATGGGACCCCGGTGCAAGGCGAGGACTTTAGCTTCTAGGCCATGCCGCTGGGTCTGAAAAAAAATATTTTAAAAGGGACACACTTAAAGCCATCTTTCTGGAAATGTTCTTCTCTAAAAAGAAAAAAGGCAATGAGAAAACAGCGTATCTTACACCCTCTCCATATTAAAAAAAAAAAGAAATATATATATATATATATGATAGATAAGACAGAAACTTCATTATTAAATGGAAAACATTTTATTTTTATCAGATAATCTCATTGTGTTGCTAATTTGACCATCTTATGTCATACAATTCAGTTAATGCAGTGAAAATTGTTGGAAATAGCAAAAAAGCGGAAGTTAAAACCACGTAAAAATGCATTTACCCACATTGGATTAAAGTTCTGTGTTCCTCAGTGGGAGCATGTTTCGAATGCCATGTTAATTTTCAATTGTGGGATCATTAGAAAAATAGTGAAACGGATTGTTTTAAGACAACTGTCTTGCTATTGATATTAAGTTTAAATTGCCTAGTTTGAAGTCTCCTTCACTTTGGAAAGAGATATTTGTCAGTTGCATGTATTGTAATCATGGTGTCTTCTAAATCTTCGCACATTAATTGGACAGCTCTAGGTCAGATTTAGAGATCCCATGCAGACACATCATTTTTGGCATTGCATAAAATCACGTGATTTTTTAAATGCCTCCCTTAGAGAGACGTGGGGAGAAAGAAGAGAGAGACAAAGAGAAAAATGAAGGAAGAATGTAAGTGGGCTGAACATTTGTATATTTCTTAGGGAAGAGCCAGATAAGAAGTTGATTCTGAAGTCAATTTTATCTCATTAGTTCACTGAGAAAATTGTTATGAATGTTCTAAGGAAGGATAGAAGTCATCTTTTTCATGAGCACTGCTTGTATGCCTACATTTGTTAATCAAGCAAAATTCCTCAAAACATTTATTCTTTAGCATGACAGAAAATCATGACCATTTTGTTCTCGTGATTAATTTCCAGAGAGTGAAATAATATTTACATCTCATTTGCATAAAGCAGTTCAGTTTAGAATATATACAAATAAAGTCATTGTTGAGATTTGATGTCATAGACCAACACTCTAGAGTAGGACTTAGGGCAGACTCAATGAGGTGCCGACTTCAGCCGCACATTGGGACACTGATCTCGTGTTGGGGTGCGTGCATCTAGTCCTGTTGTCTTGTATCTGATTCAGTTCCTTGCCCTTTATTCTGCAAACAGTACATGGTACCTCACATTCTCTCCTGTCATGTGTATTGGAGACCAGGCCAGAGCTCCTGACTGTCCGGGCAAGGTTTGGCTGTTGTGGGCCTTTGGGAACAAACCAAGAGAGAGATGATCACTCTAACCACCCCCTTCTCTCTCTCTCTCTCTCACTCTTTGACTCTTCATTCCTGTTTGCCTGTTTCTCCCCTCCTGTCCTTCCCATCCGTTACCTTGCTTTTCAAATCAATAAACTCATAGCCTGAAATATGAGTAAAGAGTTGGAATATGGAACAATAAACTCACATATGGCCACTCACATGTTTTTGATGTGGGGAAATGCTCTTCATGTTCAAATCACCAACAGTAAACAAACAAACAAACAAAAAAGCCATTCTCCAAAGCTCATTTCCAATACACATAGCAGTTATGAAGAGAGAATAATTCATTGAGTCGACAGCTTCTTTGATGCACTTTACATTGTTTATTTCTCTATATCAATAAGTTTAAATATTTTTATGTGACAGTTTTTTTAAAACTCCATTTCCTATCCTAACTAAATGTTTTGCCAAGGAATTCTTTTCAAGTTGAAATTTTTTAAATTTTGGGTTTTTTTCCCTTTTGCCTTTGAGCCAGTTTTCATAAGTATGCATGAATATTCACATCTACACATTTCTTCATGAATAGTAAGCAGAACTATAACAGTCTTAATTAGGCCATAATAAAAACTGACAAGTATAAATTTTATTATCTTGGTCTTCGTAAAGGAATGATCAGGAGTCTTCAAGAAAATTCATGGGCAGTACATACTATAAGTTTTACATGGATTGCAGCATTTTCCTGACAAAATATATTTACTTATTAATTCTGTGTTAAAATGTTTATGTTATATTTATTTTAAGCTATTTTATATTTTAAACACTTGAAACGTAAAGTGACAGAGACAAAAAAAAAAAAAAGAGGTAGAGTGGTTTTTTTCTCTCAAAGATCTGCCTGAGTCATTGTATTTGACAATACAAAGCTTAGGAAAGCAAAATTCCATGAAATAAAATTTTAAAAGACATAGGCAACTTTCTTGGTATCTACAATGGATGAATTTAAAAATATGAATATTTTCAATTTTGTTTTTTACAACAAGTTTGTTACATTAAAAAAAAAAACCTCCTGTTTCTTGGTTGCAAGGACTTTCTGATAGCGTGTAATCTTCCCAATGCTGTGAATGCCAGTAAAGATGTTACTTGAAAAAAAAAGTAAACTCATACTTGGGTCTGAAGTAGAAAATAGCATAAAATGTTACCACAGGATGATGTAGTGTTGATTATCTCTGAAAAAATGCCTGTTGCTATTAAATGATTGCTGTAGAAGGCACCATTTGAACAGTTGGCTCGTGACTTCTTGGCTGTGTGATTTTAGACATGTATTTGAAGGAAGAAGAAAATGTGCGTGTGTATATTGTAGGTCCACTTTTTCAAAACCGCTTAGGGAAATTGTACCCTTTACATTTGGAAGATGTAGGAAAACTACAAAATTGTTCTGCCACCCCACTAGGCCACTAAAATAAGGAAGTCCACAAATGTGGATATACATTAAAAGGATAGATAGACAGACAGACATCACTTCACATGATAAATACTCTGATTACACGTTTTTTATGGTACAATTTTAAAACCAGCGTTTGAAAATTGGACCTTGTTAGTCTTCTTAGGCCTTGGAATCTAGGGCCTGCGACATGTGTGCTCTGGCCAGTGTGAACAGTTGAGGTGTGCTGCCCGTTGAATCAATGCATACACCCAACGTGTGCTCTCTCCACGCAGGGATTTGAGACGGCTCGGCGTGACTCTTGCCGGTCACCAGAAGAAGATCATGAACAGCCTTCAAGAAATGAAGGTGCAGCTGGTAACCGGGATGGTGCCATTGTAACGTCACGCTCATGTCACTTCTGAAAGCGAATAAGTCTGCACTTTGTAAACCACCCCAAGATTTATTTTAACACATAAAAAAATGGGGAAAAGGGAAAACAGTGATTCTCGAACATTCTGAGTTTTTCTCAGCCACGGTATTTGTAATCAGTGTTTTAATACACTCTCGGGATCTTCCTCTTGGTTTCTTCATTCTTCATGAAGCGACTAAAACCTGGATAGGGTCAGAACATGAGCTTAAACATTATGTTATAGCAAGAAAATCCTTCCCATTTTGTACATGAAATGTATGACTATATAGCACCTTTATGGACTGAATCAAGGCCGTCCCTTTCAAAACTTCCAGCGGTGTACTTGAAAGGAAAAAACAATTTCACAGCCTTTCGTGGGCTGAACAAGCTGCAGTTCACTGAAGTTTACTTAAAGTCTTAACTGTCTACAAAAGTGTATTGAAGAGCAATATGATTCTTTAATAGATATCTTCTTTTGTAATTTAAAAATGCTGTTACACAGCACTAAGTTATAGAAATCAGTGTATAAAGATGCCACTTGATGGAGCAAGTAAAAACACAATACAGGGTGTGTATTTATTTTTCTGTGTTATCAGATTTCTGTTTAGTTGCTCTTCTGGAGATTACTGGCTATCCATGTATATATACTGTCGAATTTGCAATATATACAGGTATTGAATTAAGTTGGAGTTGTACGTGTGTGTGTGCTTGCACTTACGTGCGCTACTATTCTGCTTGCCTTTTAAGTAGTGTTTTAAGTTTAGACACATATAGGAACAAGTGTACAAATCTGTAATATGAATAGGAGAAATAGGGAAGCAGTGAAGGAGAAGTTAGCACGAGCTTGTGTCTCTTTTTCCGCTCATCTATCCAACAACTCCTAATCTCTGCGTTCACAGACAGATGTCTGCAAGAGAAAATCCCCTTTGACTTTTTCAACAGCTTCTGAACTCTGTGACAATGCAGTTCTTCTAGCCATTAATCTTACACCCCTGTAAGAAATTTCACCTTTCTGAATCTGGAAAAGAGCTTGTCAGGCCAAGTTGATGCTGAAGGGCACCCTGTCAGTGGGATGTAGAAGGGTTTAACTGTGCAGATGTCTGTAAATGTTGTTAAATCGAGGAACATAGCAGGAAGCATCATCCTCAAGTATTAATCCTTTGTATCCATTCCCACTATGGCTCAGTTTGAGAAATGTTGATGTTAGGGCAGTAGTGGGATAGTTTTACTATCCAGAATGTTCTATTTCATGTTTTGACAGGTTTCGTTTGTTGATGATGTTCGTCGAGCGATTCTGTTTTGTGTTCAGCTACATGGCATTGCATTTATTTTGATGAACCATTCTGAAGTTGTATTTGATTTGAATTATTTAGGAATACAATGTATGTCCTATTCTATATGTACGATAGCAGGTGAACATATTTTTCACACAAATTAAAGTTTATTGAAAATTGTACAAAGCCCTGTTGATAATCAACATTTTTTTTGTGTTGTGCTTTGTGAACATCATGGAATGCTGGGTGAAGACATCATGTATGGGTGAAGACACAGAGTCTTCAGGTAAATGGTAGCCGCTTTATGACTGTAAAGCCGATAGTGAATCAGAGCAATGCGAATTAATGAAATGCTTAGGAAATGCATTTGTATGTTATTAACGGTGCCCTCTTCCAAGTACCTGTTTTAACTGAATGTTAGCACACTCGTGAATTAACTTTTGGAGAAATAACATTTCCATCCTGTCCACTCTTTACTTAAACAGTAATGTTTTTGCTAAAGAACAAGGAAAAATCAAAATGACAAGGACAAATAGGAAAAAAAAAACCACCTCAACTTTCAAATGATTGATAACAGAGCTGAGAAATACCGTAGTTCTCCACCAACAGTGCTCTGAGGCTATAGTGAAGCTTCCAGAGAAAGCAGACAGAGGTGTTTTGGTAAAAATCATGAGTCAATAGTATCACCGTTACTAAAAGATTCATTTGTTCAGTTACCAGAAAATCTAGAAAACTGACTCCTTCTACAAAATCTTGGAAGTTTCATTGCATGTTACTGGATTTCTTAAAATTTCTGAATTTCCGTGCTATACCACGGAAACACTTGAAAGACAGAATAGAGATTGAGAAGGAAAACCTTTCTAAATTCCAGTGGGCTAACTACAATTACTTGGACACAGCATAACTTACTAATTTGTTTTCCAGCGTTCTCTGTTCAGAGATAGTTAGGACAGGCAGAATTTGAGTGACTATGGCTGGAAGTTGCAAGCTAGATTTGCTCCTTCCTACAGAGGAAGAAAAGCAACTAATTTTTATCAAATATATTTGCTTGTTTTGAAATTCAAGTGGCTGCTTTGGGAAATAATTTGCAATTATAGTTCCCTATGCACATAGCTTTTAATTGAATCCCCAGTTGTATGAGAATTTGTAAATATGACAAAATGATTTCAATAGGAGTCAAGACTTTTGACAAAATGTATTTTTCCTCCTAAAAGAGGAAAGAATGCTGTTCTAAAATATTTGTCCAACCCTGGAGATTTCACTCACTGGAATGTGCCAGTCTCAACTATACAAGAGTGAAATGGAACAAGTCGGGAAGCTGGCTCTGCGAACTCAGGGCATGACCTGATAAATCTCAATTGTGTGATTTCTAATGCTGTTGGTTCATCTTGTCATGAGTACTACAAAAATTATAGTTTCTATCATTTTAGTACATGCAATAGACTTGTCAAGTAATAGATAGACTTAACTGTTAGTAGAAGAATTTTAGGGCTGGAGTCTTTCTCATCGTCAGACTTTGAAACCAAGGTCCAATCACAGGATCATGTTCAGCTGACTAGTACCTACTGTAGTCACTCGGTTACTGCTTTTATGAATCACAGTTTGGTTCTAATCCTGTCATTTCCTCACTTGCACTATGTTTGGTCGTTCAATATTTCTGAAATGTATCAATTATATATAAGATTGCAAAGCTTTTAATTCTTCTGTTTTAAAACTTTGAATGTGCATGGTCTTTTGTTGCTTATATTTTATTTACCACATCAGTGTTCGAAAAATGTTGAATTAATGCAAAATTTACACTCCAATATGTAATCAAAACTCACGTGGCCAGCACTGTTAATTTCAGATATCCCTACCCAATAGCAAACATCCTTAACTCCGTTTACAAAAGAGTTTTAAGTGGTGTGTGGTGGCACAGACACAGTATTGAATTGCAGGTTTAAAATTGAAAATGAGTATTAGCTCCGCACTTACGTGTTGGCATGTTTGCTGTTTAATTTGAAGATGAGAGTGTGAGATTTTTTAATGCCACTCTTTCTCCCTTTTACATTTGGTTCTTGGAAGCACAAGCAGAGATGTTTACCTATGGAAGGAGTTGTTTTTTGGCTGTGATGGGGCTTTGGCTGGCAAACACAGTTTGAGTCAAGGGTTAAGAATTTACTGGATGTATATTGTCATGTAATAGAGTAAGAATTTTCTCTCATTTGTTCTTTTTGAAAATCTGAAAATGAAAGTGAAATAGCAAGTGCTGTGATTATGTCCTACCTGATGTTTAATCTCAAAGTAAATAAACTCTAGGTACAATATGATAATGATGATGCCAATGAAAACACCAAGTTGAACTGCTCACTTTATTTGAAATTTAACAGCTATCAGAAGTCATCATGTTTACAGCTCCGTAGTGCAGCTGCTTGAATTGAGTATTTCCTCTGTTTATTTGGTGTTAATTACATAAAAATGTATAAAAAGAAATTGTCAAGAATTTTATTTTCATTTCAAAAAAAAAAAAAAAAAAGAAGAGCCCTTGAGTAGCTGAATGCTCTTGTTCAGAATGACCACACAGTGTTGCTTAGGGAGCACACCAATCACACCAGTGTTGTTTGTTTTTTTAAAAGTGTATCTGTAATGGAGCTAAATGTTGTGTTTTTTCTTCTGAATGTGAACAGAAAGAATTAAAGATGGCAAAAATATGTCATGTTTGTTCAGGCGGGGATTATATTAAGGGAAGTTTCAGCAGTCAGCATATTTGTGACTCTTTAGATTGCTGTAGTTCTACTGTTAATTATTTATGAGTATGAATTGGATCTATAATAGCCTGAGAATAATACCTAGACTTTATCATTTGTTAATATGTTGATAAATATCTCTCTGTGTCAACCAGGTTGGACACAGCTTTATAGCATATATTACTATATGGTAGGCAGTGGGCTACCTCCAGTCCCTGCCTCGGAGTTAATTCAAGAAAGGATTAGCATTTCTGTATTTTTTTTCCATTTGAACTTCTATGTGCTTTTGATTTATGTACATGTTTTTGTAGTGTAAGATATGAAATTTTATATTTTTTCAGAAAATAAAAAACCCTTTGAATACAGTTAAATCCGACTGTCATACTTAACTCTCCGCTAGGACTTTAAACTGACGGCTTTTGTGCAATGATCTCTGTTATATGTGACAACGCGTTTGAATTTCCTGTGCTAAACATGTAAAAGGCCTTCCCGTGATATCTTCATATTCATGAGTGTCTACACTCTTATAAATGTTCAAATAAAGATTGACACAGAAATTATAATATCTAAGCATTTCTGTGTCAATACCTAATTGGAAGTTGGTTTATGACAGTGTGAAATAATATTCTTTGAAGGATATATTTTTCTGAGTAACATCAGCTAAAGACCTTCTTATAGCTATTCGCTGTTTATGGCGTGGGTTGAGGATTTTGCCCTATTGGAAAGGGGAATACCATTGAGAACAGACCCACCTTCTTTTTCCATGACTATCAAATTTGTCTCTTTTTGTAAATAGAGCAAACTCTGCTGGATCAAATGAACCATCTGTGGTTATTTTTGCATTTGCAACATAGAAGTGACTACATCATGCCCAGGGGGGATGAAAAACACAACACCTTTGCCTATACTAAAGTGACTAGTATAAGGATATTTTTTTTCTTTTTTTTTTTTAATCTATTTTATTGTGTTGTTGTTGACATTCTTTACATAGTTAATTACAGTTAAAGAAAGAAAAAGAAAAAAATATATCCTTATAGTAGTCACTTTAACAATCCTGCTTAAATAAATCTGATCCTTTGTCACCAAACAGGCTAATTTATGAAAGGAAAAGGAAAGAGATTTTGTCCCATTGTCTACTCAAACTTGGCCAGGTAGAAAGGTGACATAGTAGAAAAAAATTTCTATTGTGTGGGAATGTAGCGTTGGTTATTAGAATTCTTCACCTTTATCATTGAGTTACATACTATCACTTCCATGTTCCTGAAGAGGAAACCGCTCAAACTGTTCAGAAATTACCTAAGTCCTGACTTCTCTTCCAAGGTGGTATGATACATTGAAAATAAACCAACAAACTCCCCTCCTTGATACTGTGGTTTCACAGTATTGACCATGGTGTTCAGACCATGAAATCATTTGTGCCAACCATGTAGCTTAATTGATGCCAAAGCTGAGAGTCATGAGAAAAAATAAATTGCACATTTTCACCCAGAATGTGGGAACCAGCATCCAACCAACCACTCTTCTAATATGTTCAAGGCTGTACATTATAATTCAGGGTTCTTTCAAGTTGAGGTTCAAGATTTTGTAACTACTTCAAAGTAGTATAAACCATGAATGGGAACCATGCAGGCTCAGGAAATTGCAGTAAAAATTTGAGTTATTTCCAGCTATAATACTCAATTTTGCTTACCGAATTTTGAAGTCTGCAACATGAATCATTATCAAATTGTCACCGAATCCAAAGTAAAATGTTTGCATTTGTAAAAAACTCACGATAGCTGTTTAAATCAGGAAAACCTATACATAAAATACTGATGGTGATTGTACTTGTAATTAGAAAGTTAACCTAGAAAGCTAGACTCGATAAACACAATGGAAATGCTGAAATACAGATTTTTTTCCCTTGGTGTTATTGTCAAGTAATTCTGTAATTTTTAAAAAGATCTGTTTTTTTTTTATTGGAAAGTCAGATATAGAGAGGAGAAGAGACAGGGAGGAAGATCTTCCATCCTCTGATTCACTCCCCAAGCGGCCTCAATGGCTGGAGCTGTGCTGATCCAAAACCAGGAGCCAGGAGCCAGGAGCCAGGAGCTTCTTCTGGGTCTCCCGTGCAGATGGTGTCAGGGCTTTGGGCCATCCTTGACTGCTTTGGCAAGCCACAAGCAGGGAACTGAATGGGAAGTGTTGCTGTCTGGATTTGAACCAGTACCCATAAGGGATCCTGGCACTTGCAAGGAAAGGATTTAGGCACCTGCTAGGCTACCTTACTGGGCCAATAATTTTGTAATGGAAAAAAATAGATTGACTATGAAAACCGTTTGGATGTTGTGTTAATATTTGTAAGACCTAATTGATCTTACATTTACAGAAACAAGTCAAGAGTTTCATACAATTTCTTGATAATTCAATTTCTAAACAAAACACAAAATGTTGACTTGAATTTTGATTTGAAAATATTTTAATTTAAAAAGGAGGCAAATGACTAAAGTATTTGCATGTTCCTAAGTGAATCTTCACATTTCGTCAGCGCGATGGCTTGCCTGCTGTAGAATCCTGCATTCAAATGCTGCTCTCTGAGAACTGAGAGCATTGGTCTGTTCCCAGCTGACTGTTTTCTCCTGCTCTTGTCGGGTTACTGTCAGACTAGAGCCCATCCCTCAACTCAGACACGTGTCCCTCCCTCCTTCATGCTTCTCTTTCTTTACTTATGTCTTTGCATTTGCAATTTCTCAAAAGATCCCACCGTATCTTAGATTATATCTGAACTTTTCATTCTTTTTCTGGGAGAGTTTCTTGTCGCCATCTTTCACAGTATTCACTTGGTCTTCAGTTCTGTCTGTCTTATTTGTAACATATTCCATGGCCTGAAATATAAATAAGTGGCTAAGTATTGACTGAAAATTTCCCTCAAAGCTAGAACTCAGGTTTCACACAGCTGCATGTCTCATTGTGCTCCTAACGTGATGACTTTCTCACTTTACTACTTCACCCATTTCAGTATTACACATCTACAAAGAAATAGATGTCTTTTTTTCAGTTCATCATTGAAAAAAGAATACTTTTCTTTCTTGTGGGAATCGCAAATTCAGTTTGCTTGTCTCATCGTCTGCTTTCAACTGATCATTGAGTTTTTAAACTTACAGACCCATGGATCCAAGCCAGTATGAACTCATATTCAAAATCCTGCAGAAGGAAAAGTTCTAATGGCTCTCACTTTGACTGCCAGCAGCCTCTGCAGTATACACCTGTGATACTGATATTGAATTGCATAATTGATTAAGCTAATAAATATGCCTAGAATCCAGTTAAGCCGTATTTGGGCGCAGCACTGTGAGCACCTCTCCTGATAAGACATTGCGGCCGTTCTCACGCCACCTCTCACCTGACGGTCTCTAACTTGTATCCAGACCTGTGTCCATTCTGTTTGCAATGTCTGAGTTTTCAGAAATAACAAGAAAGAAGCTTTCTACCTTTCAACAAAAGACCCAGTTGTAATAACTGGAAACAATCCAAGTATCTCCACTCCGTGCTGCTTTTATGTGAGTGCTGAAAAAATTCTGTGAATGTTCATACTTCTTCACAAGTATTTTGTTGCTTGAAGTCCATAGGGATTCCATAAATTAAACATAAAAGGGGAAATTCTCCTCATTTTATGGATGAGAGATCTGAAGCTCAAACACAGCGACAGAGTCACGCTGAAGTGGCCATCCTAAGTAGCTCCGAGACTAGTAAAAGTTTATCTTAATCAGAAACTAAGGTACACTGTACTAACAGTGGATATATTAATAATAGCAACAAAATACTGTCTAAATGCCAGTATCTTCCCAAACACTATTTTAAATATTCTAATGTATCTTCATTTCATTCTGCCAGTAGCTCCTGAAAATACTCATTTTTGTTCCTGCTTTAAACAAATGTAGAAGTGGAGACCATGCAGAAGTGAAGTGGCTTTCTTCGGATCACACAGCACTTTTTTTTTTGAAAGGCAGATATACAGAGAGGAGAGACAGAGAAGAAGATCTTCCGTCCAATGGTTCACTCCCCAAGCAGCCGCAGTGGCTGCAACTGAGCCAATCTGAAGCCAGGAGCCAGGAGCTCTTCTGGGTCTCCCACACAGGTGCAGGCAGGGTCCCAAGGCTTTGGGCTGTCCTCTACTGCTTTCCCAGGCCACAAGCAGGGAGCTGGATGGGAAGCGGGGCCACTGGGATTAGAACCGACGCCCATATGGGATCCCGGGCATGCTAGGTGAGGACTTTAACCACAACACTATCGCACTGGGCCCACACACAGCACTTTAATACATGTTCCAGCCTTCAAGCTAGGGTCACTTTCCGCCGGAGTTCCGGATGACACCGCCCTTTCTGCTTTGGCAAATATTCTGTCAGTTTTTCTTGGTCTTAAATGTCGTCAGCTATCGGTGTTTGTGGCTCCCTTCACCTAGTCTTGGGAAAAGATAATATTTTACGTGCAGGTGTCAACGTATGTTTTAAACTTTGTCTTTCATTAAAATGTATCATGAAACTTTACTAACTTCACACTAAAGGTCTTATTGGTTTGAATTGTATTAATATGAAAAGTTATTTTCTGTATCTCCTGCTAAGAAGAGAATCAAACTTTCATCCCTC
Organism: Ochotona princeps; assembly: GCF_030435755.1. Taxonomy (NCBI): domain Eukaryota; kingdom Metazoa; phylum Chordata; class Mammalia; order Lagomorpha; family Ochotonidae; genus Ochotona; species Ochotona princeps. Next base: position 74,717,704 of record NC_080838.1, read on the forward strand.
ATCATTCCCTCAATCTCTTCTCCTTACTTCCTTCATTTTTCCTTTAATTTTTACAATAGTATGCTTTCAATTTATTTGTAATTAGTCATGAAACACTAGTCATATACAGCAAATAAAAAGTAAAAAGGCCAGTTTTCCAGATGAATATAAACAAGTGCTGTAAATTATAAATCAAAAGATGTCAATTCTATTATTTTACATGTTACTAGCAAATATAGAAGTAAGTAAACAATGACACTTTATAGGAAGTGGACTACAAATTATATATTTCATCCGGAACCAAAGAGAAACTCCTGCTTTTTCAGGAGTTTCTTGCGCATGCTTTACTTAGTCCATTTTTAGAGTAAAGGATAAATAAAAATCTGACTGCCTTAACAGCAAATTTCTATGCAAAAGCTTGACAGCCAGTATGATTTGCTATCATAAAAGTAGAAACTGTCAAGGGTGTGCTTGATCCTTTGTCCAGATAAATGGGCATAACCAGAAGAGAATGCCTTGTGGGCCACATCAGCAAATAAATGGCCTTAGTTGATGCTGAAAGTTTGTTTTTAAAGATAAAACTTTAGTCAGCAATTTTAAAAGGTTAAGACTTGAAGGTCTTTCATTCTGATCTAAATATGAAAGAAAACAATTCTGTATTGAGTGCACTTTCTGCACAGCATTAACCGTATCAGGTGTGGAGGTCAGACAGAACACTAAATATCCACAGTCCTTTATCCTCCCACAATATATGAAATTCAACTAGAATACATGTTAATATCAAGGAAATGCATTTGAAATGCGAAGTGTAAGGATTTTTCAGGACAAATGGTTTGCATCTCCTGCATGCTTTGCTTGGCTAATGCGAAGAATAAAGTGAAGAATAATATTGTAGTTTTGCGCTGAAGCTCAGGTCTTTGTCAGGATTGCTGTCATTTCCTACGGCTGATCTCTTCCCAGCCTGTCCAGGCAACACATGCGCTTCTGATTTTCCATAATACAGAAGCGAATATGTTAAATAATTTTTTTCTTCTCTGTACAAGAACATTCTCAAAAAAGAAAAATAAATAACTGTTCCTTTCTATTTAGCTGAAAGTGATCCCAAGGTCAAAATCAAATGTGTTTGGAAAACCTGCAGCATTTCATCTTCTCTTCCAACTTCACAAAAATTCCTAGAAGTACAGGTTCTCTGTGAAGCTTTGGTCACTGATTCCCCAAATGTCTGAGTACGAGATCATGTTAGCTAGCAGCAATTACAACGACTGTCACGTGCTGATACTGTGGAGTGCCACCCAGGTAAATGCTTATACAGTTAAAGAATGTTCTGTGTCCCTAGTCAACATTCTTTGGGGGAAACATGGACAAAATAATTACATTTTTAACTATATCTATATTAGCTCAATATATTCCCCTGATCATGTATTTACACTCATGCCTGATTTTCCTGAGGATCTATGTAATACTGAAACACTCTACCTTTGGAACATGTTCTATACTTCTAATATCTGCTTTTCAGAATATGGTCTTAAAAGTAAAGCTTTATGACCACAGTATTCAAAAATAATTGAACTGTGATCCTGGAATTATTACACATAGTACTCTGGTGAATTGATTCAGCTGACATAAGTATGAATGTTATAAAATGTGCAGATATTTTAATCTAATAAACTTGGAGAAAGTAGGAAATACATAAGAAAGGTTGTCCTAAAGAAAGCCACTGTGTCACAGGCAACTTTGAGCAGAATAAAGACCTCAGCAGTAATGAGATGTCTCCCCACGGTGCGTCCACTCTGAGGTGCCGAGCAGTAGGACTGAGCCTACAAACGGGCATGAAGATCAAGAAAGTACTTTAGGTAGGACTTTGTAAGCACATAGTCATGTACAAATATAAACATACCCCAAATTTAATAGAAGACGGTAGTGAAAAATAAACTCTTAAAATATGAAATGCTAATACTTTGCAGTTACCTCTAACTCCCTACATAAACACATTTTGTTACACTTTCTTTTATTTTTTTTACTGTTTCTTGATACAGTTTGGTTGGCTGTGGGGTCTCCGTTCCGCCTCCCCCAAGTTCCCTCTCCGCCTCTCTGTTCTCCTCTCCAGTCTTATAATGGGCGGCTTTCGTGAATTTTGTTACACTTTCAAGTAAGAATATTATTAGGAAGAAAAGGGAAGCATAAAAATAGAATGCATGTATGTAGGATTCAGAAAATCAGAGATTCAGGTATGTGGGGCAATTTTTGCCAAGATATTCCTGGAGAAATGATCCTGAATCATGACTCTTAAAGCATGTCTTTTTTAATGGTATTTAACATTCACAAAGAGCTGTAAGGGACCGTCAACGCATGTAATGCCACAGCGTGTGTTGAGGTTTATATCGAAAACAAAGGACTCATGACCCTCCATGCAGCCCTAGAAGCCTACTTAACAATAAAATGCTAAAAAAAAAACAAAGCATTGACTTAGAGGGCAGGCGTTTGGACTCGGGTTATAGTAATAGGCGGAATGGGTGCTGCCCATATTGGAGATTTTCAGTATTGGGATCCTGTATGTTTGCTCCAACCGACCCCTCTGCTTACTAGCCATGTTGTCTTGTGAATGTTAGTTTACATTGTCTCCATAACAGCTTCCTACTCTTCAGTGTGGCCAACAGCTATTTCACTCAGAGCACGTCACTTGTCCCAGCCTCTCAATGTTTCCTTCACACAGACCTTCCTGCTCCTGTCTACCTGAGAACCACTGCATGTGCCTCTTTCCTTTTGGAAAGCACTCCTTCTTCATAACTTTGATTGATCCATTATTCGTAAGATGTCTCAGTGAATGACTGCTGGTCTGGGTACTTGGTTTGTCTGAAAGTATTATGCCATTTTCAATTTTTAATCATCATAGCATCCTGTTTATTTATTTGTAAATACATCAAAAGCATATTTTCATCGTGTTTCCCTACTGTATTTGTTACCTGCATTTCTTTTGAAAATATAAACACCATAAAAACAGGGACCACGTCTGTTTTTCTGACAACTGTCTTGCTATTACATGGTAAGAGTTCTTGGATAAGTATAGGCATTTGATACATATGTCTAGAAAGGGGAAAAATTGGGAAGAGATAATGTATCTCACACAGTATGGCACAGAATAAGTAACAAATATATGTTAGCAATGGAGAAGCAGAATACCAAACACTAACCAATTCTTTCTTGTTTTTAACCAATTTAGGCAAGAGATAAGTAACCCTTATGAATCAGATCTTTATTAAATGAAACCCTGTGAAGTCTGAGAGTATTTCAATATGTTTGCAGGTAGTAGAATGGAAAGATTATTTTATTATGGTGCAAAAATTTTTGAAGCCCATCACTGAGAAATCTTCAAAAAGTTTATGGAAAATGTGTATTATGTGGTTCTCAAAAAATTCTTGCATCAAGGTAAACGAGTTTTTTTTTTTTTTTTTGAAACATCCTCGTGGAACTCTGACTTGAAAAATGGGACTTAAGTATGATATTAAATTGGAGCTTTCCATCATTTCTCCCTAAATCAAGGGCTTGAATATGGTTCATTGATAAAATTAGGTCACCAAGGTAGCTTCAAATCTGCTTACAAGCTGTTCATAGAAAAACGTTGGCCTCTTTTACAAGGTCATCTTTTTTTGCCATATTACAAAATGCAATAGAGTAGTCTCCAAACCAGCCAGGCTTCCTCTAGAGGGACAACCCAGTCCTGACCTAAATGTGTCTTCGTTTAATAAACTTCAAAGCAGAATACTCTCGCTCGTTATTGTATATGAAGTGAGCCAATGATTGTTAGGCTTTCTTTGGTAAGATTCCATTATGATCTTCCAATAAAGAGTAATTGGTGACAACATAGAAAAATGTTTTGGTGAGTCTCCCAAAAATGCCAGTTTGCCAAAGAGTCATGCAAGAACACGGTAGAGTTACATGGTAGTTTTATCACTGTCTTTTGTTGAGTCTGCATGGCTGTAGCTTTCAGGGCAGCATCCCTGATCTTAAGATGTTACAGCCTCCCAGAATGAGACAGTTTTTAGTATCTCTGCAGCATCTCAAGTGCCCACTGGTGTTTGTGCTAGGAGTTATCCTGACGGACATCACAGGCATAGACTACCCATCACTGCAGAATTCTATTGAACAGCGCTGATCTGGAGGACCAGCACCTTTATGTAACTCTGAGGGAGTGTTGTCTCAGAGGAAGGAAGAGTATAGTCAAGAAAATCAGTTAAGGGAGAAACATAATGGGTGAAACAGTACGAGAAATGCCTAAATCATGGAAACAATGATGTGGGTGTGGAATTATAGGACTAGTAAAATAATGGAAGATGAAGCATCAATAGGATGTATGTATTAACTGATGACAGTTGATTAGGAAGAGAAGTTAAGTACATAGTGTGCAAGAACCCACTTACAGAATTTAGAAAGTGCAAGAGGTGCAAGCAGTGACCTAGCAGTTAAAACACTGCTGGAGATATTTCTGTTCTGCATGGAAGTAAATGGGTTCAAGTTGTGACTCTGCCTGAATTCCAGCTTCCTTCTAATGTACACTTAGGAACCATCAGGGGATCACAGAGTACTCAGGTCCCTAACACTTGTGATGGAGTCCTGGATTTAGCTCTTGACTACTGGCCTTGGGCCAACATGAGCTGTTAGGAGCATTTTGGTTCTCTCTCTCTTCTTTCTCTCTCCCTCTCTCCTTCATTTTCTCTTTTTTATCTCTCTCACTGTTTCCTTTTTCCTCTCTCCCTTTCAAATAAATAATACAAACATTGAAATAGGCCTTGTACGTCAGCATGAGCATCAACAAATCCATTACAGCTGTTTTTCTAATGAGTTTTCTCGTTAAATATAAGTACTAGCTCTCTCAACCAGTCTGTACTCCCATGGATCTTAGTTCTGGATTCAGGTTATATTCAAATGTGAAACATTCATGTTCACAAAAGCATCAGCATGCAGAAGCAAGCAGCTATAATCTATACGTGCAAAAGAAACATTTCTCCCCTAAAACAGCAATGCAGTTTCTTGTTGACAATGATCTGACTCCAGTAAAGCATGGGTGTCCTTCTACATTAAAAGAAAAGTCCTGAGCTTAAAAGTTCAAGGACCATCACTGCCTCAAAGAGTTTATCCCAAATGCTAGTGTTTTCTTTTGTCTGGAATTAAAGAGATAATTCTTGAGACCCTTCCAAAATACAAAAAAAACACAAAAATTAAAATAACCAAACAAAAATATTTGCAGAAAGAGGGAGGAGAGGCATTTGAATATCTACTTCAATGCATGCAGGAAATAGTTTAAAACTGTGAAGAAACATTCCTAGTTCTCTAGCTTCTAATAGTCCCATCAGAATTCCACATTTAAACATTTTTTTTTTACTGGGAGTTGTTGCTAGAGATTGAAGTACACACCGGGGAGGAACATCACTGACCACTATTTCCTCACTTCCGCATCTTGATTCGGCATCTCTCAAATCCCTGTTTGTGAGAATGTAAGTATGAGACAAAGGAGGGCAGTGCACATGATATTGCTATAGAAACCAAGGATTTCAGTTTCGACAGGATCTCACGGAAATAGGACTCCACAAGTGAAGGTCTGTGACTTTGTCCACCAGTTTCCGTTCCACATTGATTAACAGTTGAGCTCAGGAGCTTTGCATCCACACGCTTCCACGCCGTGTTTGTCCATAGACCTTGCTATTCTTTCGGATTCAGCAGTGACCTGATACAGAAGGTTCAAGGTATGAAACACAAAAGCTAAGTGTGTGTGTTACCAGAACCATTCTAAATGACTGTGGATAACATCACAGTCAGGTTGAAGGAGCATGGCCCAGCACGCTGCACGTTTGCCTACTCCAGCCCACCACTTCCATCACTCAGGTATCAATTGTCTTTCAGGAAAAAGCCTGTAACTTCCCTGGCATCAGCACATGCTCAGTACAGCTCTCTGGTTGGGTACAATGCCCTGTAGTTGCTGTCTTGAAAAATATTCTTTCTAATCCAAATAGTTGTAAGAAAAAAAATGGTGTTGCAGCACTTGGCCACCAGGCAGTGTTGGGCCTGTCGTGCAGCACCATGGCAGACAGCTGGTTATGGACGTGTCTTTTGCCCAGTCGGAACCCAGATATCCAACAACTTCTCATATGGAAGTTCCCATTCCTTAGGTGCACTGATCCACTGTGTTGGGGCAGTAATGGTAGGAAAAGTGGAATTCTCCTACAAGCCCTCTACTGCATGCAAGATGTTATCGATTTTGTAGCTGGCAGGCCAGTCTGACATTGCATCAACTGTTCAATGACGCTGGAAGTTAAATTTGGGGGTCTACTAGGTCCTGAGGAATCTCTTCAAAGAAGGAACACAACATTAAATAGAAAAATGAGAATCTCATGACCATCAAGAGAGCAGATGTAAGAAGAGAAAATGTTGGGCCCAGCATGATAGCCTAGCAGCTAAAGGCCTCGACTTGTATGCACTGGGATCCCATATGGACGCCGGTTCTAATCCAAACTATCCCACTTACCATCCAGCTCCCTGCTTGTGGCCTGGGAAAGCAGGCAAGGATGGCCCAAAACTTTGGAACCCTGCACTTACATGGGAGACCCAGAAGAGGCTCTGGGTTCCTAGCTTCGAATTGGCACTGCTCTGGCCATTGTGGTCACTTGGGAAGTGAATCATCAGACAGAAGATCTTCCTTTCTGTCTTTCCTCCTCACTGTATATCTGACCTTTCAAAAACAATAAATCTTTAAAAAGGAGAATGGAAAATGTTTTACAAAGTAATTTAGTATCCCAGGGTGTTTTCTTTCTACATTGGAACACTCTATCCCACATATTCCTTTTGTAACAGGAACCATAAATTACAAGTCAGCATTGCCTCAAAGTGCTCAGCCATACCTGCTACAAAAGCGGTCAAGACCAGAGAAGCAAGGAAGCTGCCAGTGCAGGTGAAATGGTATCCATCCTCACCCTCTCTACCACCTGTTGTGACTTTCTGCTGCTGTCGGAAGACACTGGTACCAACCTCATTTATTCGCCTGACTGTAAGGCACGCGCTGTCAGCTTCAGGTGGTCTGACCCATCACAGGGTCCTTTTCAACCTCTAATTCCTGTATTTACCTAGGCAATAAGCATAATACAGGGTCGTGGAGACATGCCCCCACAGACATATTTCTCTTTTCCCCCTCTCTAAGAACAATTCTATTTCACATATCTCTCAGTGCTCTGATCTGCTAGTCAAACCCCAGGTTCACAATGGGAGGAATTGTCTTACAGTTTAAACCACTGCATTTGACAGAGAAGAGTCTTGGAAGCAAAACTGAAATGACAAAGCTTGCAAATAGATTGCGTTGGTGTGCTGGAGCTATTGTAACAGAGTGATGGATGCCAAAACTGTGTTTTCTCACAACTCTGAAGGTTCAACATCTACGATCAAAGGGTCTCCCATTTGGTTTCTTTTGAGGATGCTCCTATTGGCTTGTGGATGATCATTTTCTCCTTGTGTCATGACCTCTGTGTCATGACCTCTCTTTACTAAGACCTAGCTCATTAGGATCAGGGGGTCATACCTCTTTGAAGATCCATATCCCCAAATATAGCCACATACACAGAATTGGGGCTTCAGCATATAGCTTTGAAGCAACAGGAAATAATGAAACCCAAGGACTTGAGCCATCCTCTGCTGCTTTCTCAAGCATATGCAGGGAACTGGATCAGAAGTGGATCAGATGGGACATGAACTGGTACCCACATGGCATGCTAAACCACAGCAAGGGGAATAGCATACTATCCCCCTGGCATCGGTGCAAATGAATCTTAATTTCAGTCTTGGGTTTCCATACCTAAGCTTTCTAGCTGTTCGAGGTAGAACAGAAACATGGGTACCATTTAAAAATAGCATTTATTTAGCTATATTTATTGAAAAGGCAGATTTACAGAAAGAGCAAGAGACAGAAAGACATTCTTTCTGCTGTTTCACTCCCTAAGTGGCCCTAACAATCACAGCTGAGCCAAATTAAAGCCAAGAGCTTCTTCCAGGTCTCCCAGATGGGTTCAGGGTCCCAGGCTTTGGGCCATTTTCTGCTGCATTCCCAGACCACAAGCATGGAGCTGCATAGGAAGTAGTACTCTTTTAAAACAACTTATTGAGAGAAAAATAACAAACTCAGGAACTCCCAAGGGGCAGCTCTTCCAAGGGGCAACAGGGGCCCAAGCATTTTAGCCATCTTCTACTGATTTCCAAGGCACATTACCAGGAAGCTGGATCAAAAGTAGATGGTGTAACCAAGACTTGAGCTGGCATGCAGTTTGATATTTGTATGCCAACATGACAGGTGGCAGTTTAACCCGATCTGCCACAATAGAGGTCCCAATATATTTGTTCATGTGTGATCAAATATATTACCACCAGGATAGCACTACGACCTTAGAGCGCTCACATGACACCTCGGATGTGACTTTCAGAGACCTTGCCTGTCAGTGACTAATAACAGAATGCTTGGTCTACAGCCAGGTGAAGTGTATATGGTGTACAGTTATGCAGTCAAGCACGCATGCTCACAAGTGTCCCATTGGAAAATGGAACCTTGGCCTTAGAATGTGCTAGGTGACAACCTGTCAGTACGTCCGGCAGCTACATCTGCGATGCCTTCATGGAGCAGACGGAGAACACATAACGGAGCAGTGGCACCCACATGTGACACCAGGTCTAGATGGAGGTGAAGTGTCTGATACAATTAATGCACAACCTGAGCTCTTCCATGCTCTCAGCTTCCTCCTGCCAGAAACACAGTAGTTCAAGCCTTCTTGCAAAGGAGGAAGTGCTGTTGAGACCCTCTACAACTTTGCCTCCTTGTCATGACTTTCAAAGGCATTCAGAAGCCAAAGACAGGATTCACCGTCCTTTCCTTGGTAAGTGCCACGGGCACCTGGCTTGTGAGGTGCCTGAATTGAATGCTCTTCTGTGGAAATTACTGTGAGGCTCAAAAAATCCTCTCACCATTGCTTCTGTCAGGATGTCAATTCTCCAGGTAACCTGGCCTCTGATGTTGCAGATTGTCTGGGCCAACGGGTCAGGGTGTTTGCCACTGCTCAGGCTTCATGCGTGTCGGCACTTCAAGTCACTTTTTGCTTCGGCAAAATAGATGGCAAAGTGCATTGCTCACAAATCTACTCAATATTATAACAGTTTTTATTTGACTAGCATCAACAAAAATTGAAGCAATTTCTGAAAGGATTCCTGGTCATCAGCTGAACACGGGACCCAATGCCCTTGACATAGATGTAATTTGCAGTAGAGCTGTCACAGCCACAGAGGTGGTAAGGTGGGCAGCTGTGCCACCACTTTGTGAAACTGACTTAGTGCCTGTGATAAGCTGGGAATTTAATCCTGCATAGTCCTTTGCTGTTGTGTCATGGCTGTTGTGTAACTCATTGGATCTTGGAAGTTCGTAGAATTGAAAATACACGGAAGTTTTATCCAGCCTTGAGTTCACCCATCCTCCATCTCTACTACCAGTCAATAATGTATAGTACTAGATGCCAGAACTACCATAGTCCAGTGTTCCCACTTCACCTTTCCCTCATCTCAGGGAAGCTCCATGAGTACAGTATGCCACTTGCCACCAGCAGTGAGATCCAGTTTATGTTTGGGTGATGATTAACCGCAGTGATTCTGCAAGTTAGTATAATTCCACACAAAAGTCCATAGAAGATAGTCACGAAAGTCTACTTGATCCAATTTTGTCGCCAGTATTAAAGACTTATAGCAGGGTAGCTGTATTTAGAAAAACAGATTTAAGGGGCTCACAATGAGGGCCTCCTTGATTGAAACACATTGCAGCAGATCTTAATGGGAAGAGCTTGTCACATCACAGCAAGCAAGAGAGCTGAGTGGGGCAGCATCTGGCTTTTCTTTTTTTTAAAGATTTATTTATTTTTATTGGAAAGGTGGATATACAGAGAGGAGAGACATAGAGGAAGATCTTCTGTCCGATGGTTCACTCCCCAAGCAGCCACAACGGCTGGAGCTGAGCCAATCCGAAGCCAGAAACCAGGAACCTCTTCTGGGTCTCCTACATGGGTGCAGAGTCCCAAAGCTTTGGGCCGTCCTCAACTGCTTTCCCAGGCCACAAGCAGGGAGTTGAATGGCAAGCAGGGTCGCCAGGATTAGAGCCGACACCCACATGGAATCCCAGTGTGTTCAAGGTGAGGACTTTAACCATTATGCTATCGCGCCAGGCCCAGCATCTGGCTTTTCTAACCATCATCCTACAAGCAACAAGGAGGGGATCATAGGAGACTTTTTTTCAAATGGTTTCAATGACACAATCCCAACTGACCTAAGGTCCCATTCCTGGTTCCACTTCCTGAGAGTTCACCCTGCCAGTGTCACCTCACCAAGATCCTAGCACGTGAACCCCTGAAGGCCAACTGCCTTCCAGCTATAGCAGAGGCATGAGTGGAGCTGTAAGATTTCATGCTGAGTGGTGGAAGGAGGGTGCATATAAGCGCAGGGGGCACCAGACTCTTCTCCCCACATGGGGTGATTCTGACTCCTGATCCAAAGCTACAAACATCAAGGATCTTTGTGCCAGGGAATTGAAACATTGGTTTCCACATGTTGGGCACGTTACCAAACCAGCTGTTAAAAAGTTTCACCAAGGTGAGTCATCAAGGTACACAGCCCTAAACAGTATGAAAAAGATGGCGCTGGGACTGCCAGGGGAGTTGGCCCTGGGGATCACTGGGGGAGTTGGCCCTGGGGACCGCCAGGGGAGTTGGCCCCAGGGACCACTGGGGGAGTTAGCCCTGGGGACCACCGGGGGAGTTTCATGTATTAAATAGCAAATCATACATTACCAGATAATGTACCTCATTGTTATTTTGTCCTAGAGTCAGTAGCAGATATCAGATGTCTGCAAGTCCCCATGGATAACACAGATAACCAATTCCCCCTGAAGATAGCTTTATCTTACACAGTGACCTAGTTTCACAATCTCATTGGAATCATTGCTTACTAGGAGCACCTCTGGCTTAAACTTCTGTTTTTCCTTTTTTCAGGAGTTGGGGTATACCCTCAAAGTAGAACCTGAGTCAAGGACATAGTTGAAAGTTATTTATTAAAGAGATCCTAGAAAGCCAGAGAGGAGAAAGGAGGAGAGAAAAAGTGCCAGAGTATGTTACTGTGTATTAGCTGGGATCACTAAAAGGTGTGATAAAATTGCCTCCCTGATATCAACACCTGCTTGAGGCATGAGATGCCATGCACCTGCTCATCCCTTGTTATCTGATGGTTGCTCCTCCAGGTATTACTTCCCCTAGGCTTCAAGGCTGCACTTAAAAGCCAACCGATATTCCCCTATGGGGTTGAGAAGACTCAAGAGCTAGTCTAGTGGCTGAAATCATTCATGCTTTCTGAGAATCCATTGCAAAACATAGCTGTCATTTTAAAATTATTAAAATGTGTAATGAAATTAGGTGCACCACAAAGGCAATTAAAACTGAAAACCCATTGTATCCTCATTAGTTTCTATTATGTACCCACTTGATATTAGTTAAGTTTGGTGTGACTGAATGATGGCATACAAATAGTGCAGTAGAGTGCTATGCTAGTATGTATCTCTTCCCAACATGCATTAATACATCAATTTATCACTTGAAATCCGCCTTGGTGGTGACAGTTGTATTCTGGAAATCAGCAACTAGATCACAGCTGGATATACAGCCGAGCTTGATTCCTGCTACCACGTCCAGCCCGAGCTACTTCCAGATAATTACTCACATCCTATTGTAAGAAATAAAGAGGAATTTGCCATATCACTAAATTAGTTTTTAGAATCATTTGAAACTGCCAGTCCATCTCTCTGACATAAATGATCAGGCAAGCAGATGTAAATTAAGAAAATCTGGTAACCATTGTGCTTCAAAGTGGCGACAAGGTAGGGGAGTTAAGTTCTGTTCTGCTTCTGTACCTTACGCCACACAAACAGAAACATTGTACATACACAAAATGTTTGACTTTGTGGTTTTGAAAGGGAAAAAATGTTAGGGGTGAGAATATCAGGAACTGAGAGCCAAGGTAGTAAAGGGACGACATCCACAGCAGTGAAGTTAGGATGGTACAGAAGTCTGGCTCAGAAGAACATAAGACAAGGAAGAAAATATTTTAAAATTTGATAATCTTTAAAAGGCTAGAAAACTGGTTAGATAGTAGCATATTTGAAGATGTTGCCTTAACTACAGGGGAAGGATTTCATATGTGAACTAGGTAATCCATGTAAGAGTCTTTACAATAAAATTATCAGCTTCCTCACTATACGCATGTGATATGATTCTTTATGTAGAAGAGCCAAGAGGCTCAACACAGACTCCTAGAACTTATACGAGAGTTTGGTAGAGTGGCAGGGTACAAAATTAATGAACAAAAATCAACAGCCATAGTGTATGCAAACAGCCCCAAGTTGGAAAAAGATTTAACCAGCAAGAAACCATTCAAAATAACAGAGAAAAGTAAGAAATATCTGGGAATTAACCTAACCAAAAATGTAGGAGACCTATTTGAGGAAAACTACAAACTACTTAAAAAAGAAATTGAACAAGACCTCGGAAGATGGAGTAACATCCCATGCTCCTGGATAGGTAAAATCAATATCATTAAAATGTCTATACTGCCAAAAGCAATATATACATTCAACACAATCCCAATCAAATTGCCCAAAACATTCTTCATGGAACTGGAAACAATGATCCAAAGGTTCATCTGGAAACACAAAAAACCACGAATAGCTAGAACCATCCTGAAGAACAGGAAGTTAGTGGGGGGAATCACAGTTCCAGACCTCTGGGCATACTATAGGGCAGTGGTTATCAAAACAGTGTGGTACTGGCACAAAGATAGAGAGGAAGATCAATGGAGCAGAATAGAAACACCAGAAGGAAACCCACACAGATACAACCAAATAATCTTTGACAAAAGGACAAACGATAATCCAGGCAAATGGGAAGGTCTGTTCAATAAATGCTGTTGGGACAACTGGTTGATAGCCTGTAGAAACAAAAAGATAGAACCACATCTCTCACCATACACTAAGATCAAATCTAAATGGATAAAAGATCTAAACCTACATCCAGAAACCTTTAAACTTTTGGAAGAAAATGTTGGAAATACTCTGCAAGATCTAGGGATAGGTCCCGACTTCCTAAAAAGGACTCCAAAAGCAATAGAAATCAAGACCAGAATAAACAAATGGGACTTCATCAAACTAAGAAGCTTCTGTAAAGCAAGGGAAATAATCAACAAAGTAAAAAAGCAACCCACAGAATGAGAGATCTTTGTGCACTATGTAGGTGATAGAGGGCTAATCTCCAGAATATACAAAGAGCTACAAAACAAATAAAATGTCAAAACAAACAAGCCACTCAAGAAATGGGCACGGGAAATGGGCAAACACTTCACAAAGGAACAAACCCAAATGGCGAATAATATATGAAAAAATGTTCTAGTTCCCTGGCAATAAGGGAAATCCAAATTAAAACATCAATGAGGTACCACCTAACGCCAGTAAGACTGGCCCACATGAATAAAAACACCAACAACACTTGTTGGCGAGGTTGCAGGGAAAAGGGAACCCTACTCCACTGCTGGTGGGGCTGCAGGCTGGTACAGCCTCTATGGAAATCAGTATGGAGAACATTCAAACAACTCAAAATCAACATACCGTATGATCCAGCAATAGCACTCCTAGGGATATATCCAGAACACTTGTTTTATGAGAAACCAACATGCACTCCTATGCTCATAGCAGCACAATCAGTAATTGCAAAAACGTGGAAGCAGCCAAAATGCCCATCAGCAGACGATTGGATAAGAAAGCTATGGTTCGGGGAGGGGTGGGGAGAATCCCAGTACCTATGAAACTGTGTCACATAATACAATGTAATTAATGAATTTAAAATAAAATTAAAGAAAAAAAAAAAAAAAAGAAAGCTATGGTTCATCTACTCCATGGAATACTACTCAGCTATTAAAAAAAACGAAATGCAGTTCTTTGTGGCCAAATGGGCCAAACTGGAAACCATAATGCTAAGGGAAATGAGCCAATCCCAAAAGGTTACATACCACATGTTTGCCTTAATTTAAGATGATATGATGTTATGTATAACATGTTATATTATGTATGTTATATGTTGTGTATAAACTAAAATTGAAATGTCAATGAGGTGGTCACAGAAGGTGGTTAAGAACTCGCATTTACTTTTAACATATTGGTTACTCATTACTATGTCAATTAATTCCATAATGATGTAAATTTTTGCTGATGGTATGTTGGAGCTTTTAATTGATCGGGATGATACTCTGCTGGCTCTGTCTTCAGACCAGAGAGGGTATACCTAAGAAGCCGTTGAACTTGACTGGACAATAAGATGCTGGACTCTATGTTTGGTATATGCTTGCAATGGGGGAATCTCAACTGAACTTGAACTGTGGTTATGCAACAAGGTGGAGGAATCCACCATGGTGGGAGAGTTTGGGGAGGGGTGGGGAGAATCCAAGTACCTATGAAACTGTGTCACATAATACAATGTAATTAATGAATAAAAAGTAATAAATAAATAAATTTAAAAAAATTCTCAGCTTCTGGGTTCAGCCTTGTGACTTAGCGTATAAAGCTGCCACCAGCAGTGCTAGGATCCATGTGGGCACTGGGTCCTGTCCTGGCCGCTCCACTCCTGAGTCAACTCCCTGCTAATGCACTTGGGAAAGCAGCAGATGGATAGATAGCCCAAGTAGATAGATAGCCAAGGCCTTGTGCTCACCTAAGAGACATAGAAGATATTTTAGCCCAGCCTATCTCTGGCCATTGAGGTCTTTGGGGGAGTGAATCATTAGTGAAAGATTTTCTTTGTCTCTCATTCTGTAATTCTGCCTTTAGAATAAATAGAAGCTTAAAAAAATAACAACAACAACATTGTCTCTCTGTCTTTTGTATCACCACCAACCAAAGCACACTTGGAACATTTATAAAGGACAATTAGATTCACACGCTAGTGATTACCATGTGTTTGGAAATGTTTTATATCCACGAAGTAAATTATCTTTGTAGTGTCTCATAGGAATCTGACAGTTTAGATGGTATTAACACTCCCACACTAAAGGTAAAGATGTTTGAAGCACAGGGGGGAAACAAAGCTAAATAATGAGAAGACAAATACACTAAATATGAATGCCAGGATATAAATGCTCCTGCTTCTTTAGAGAGAGGAATCTTCATCGCCTAAAATGAATCGCAGTCTCCTGTTACCCTAGGACACAGCTCACCTTGCAACCTTAGCAAGGGATGGAAGCCTCACACCTAGAGGCAGACAGGCATCTTTCTCGCCACTCAAATCTGCTTCCACAGCACTGCTTGCTTCCTCCTCTTTCTGGCATCTCAGCCTCTTTGCGGCATATTCCAGCAGAGCCCACTGCCATGTCTTCTTTCGGTATGAACAAACTTTCCAGGCCTCATTTGTTGAAACAGTGAATACTATATGTCTTTACTATTGTTGTGATTTCGCATGAAGGCCTACTAATATAAAGAGCATGTTTGTGCAAATTATGTTATTGCCTATTTTCAATATTAATTCCTCATTTTAAAGGCAGAATTACAGAGAGAAGAAGACATAAGAGAGATTCTCCTGCTGACTCATTCCACAAATGCATATGACAGCCAGGTGAGGGTTAGGCTGTTGACAGGGCCAGGGGATTCTTCTAGCCCTCACACATGGGAACAAGCATCCAAGGCCTTGAACCCTGTTCTACTGCCTTCCCAGGTGTATTAACAGAGAGCTAATATGGAAATGAAGCAGCCAGGTCTCCAACTGACACCCCTATGGGATGCCAGTATTTCAGACAGCAGTTTAACCTACTCTGCTACAGCAGCCACCTTACACGTTATTTTTAAAAAGACTCCTTAGATGTGTATGCCTTTCTGTGATATACTCCCACATGGGCAAAATGAGTTTAAAGTGTTGTCCTTTCTTCCACGGTGAGATTATCCTCACTCTAGGAGCCGTGGCTGGCCACAAGCTCTGCCCACTGATCCCCTTGGGTCTCAGATGATCCCAAAACATGACTCCTCCAACTCCATTTTAAAATTTTTTTTTACTTTCATTGGTGTCACTGATATCGCCATTATAACAATGAGTCTATAAACTCCCAAGCCGAGACCACAATTGATACTGTGAAAAACTAAATCATTTCCAGAACATAATTTGTGTTAGCCAGACCAGTGCCAAGTTGTAGTAAGCTGAGCCCCTTACATGTAGGGCTGGCATGCTGTATAGGCACCAGTTCATGTCCCAGGTGCTCCACTTTTGATTAAATAGCTGCTCATAACCTGGAAACACAGCAGAGGATTGCTCAAAGTAGAACTCCTGGCTCCTGGCTTTAGATAAGCCCAGCTACGTTCTTCGTGGCCATGTGTGGGGAGTGAATAAGCAGTTTGAAGACTTTTTCTTTCTCTCTTTCTTTCCTTCTCTGTTAACTCTTCTTTCAAATAAAAATGAAGTAAATTGAGAGCAAACCAAGATGGTGGAATAGGAAAAGGACACGCTTAAACAGATGGAAACATATTAGCCACTGTGAAGCAGAGAGGGCACATTTCAGGAAACAGGAGATGACATCAACTTCAGAGGGGTACCTGGAGACTGACAGACACAGGAAAGCAGCCGACACAACACTGGTGTTGCAATGACTATACCCCAGCGACATTTGCGAGTGACGGTCTGAATTCCAGCAGCAGTCAGAATTCCACCAGCAGCAAGGTGCGAAGGGATGTTTACTGGGAGCTCTGGAGGTGAACGCAGACAAAGGACTGCTCATCCTTCTAGTCTGTTTGATTTGACCAGGAGCAGAGACAGAGCTGCAGGTGTCAGACTGGCAGTGCGGAAACAGGGTGGATTTAACAGCTAAGTTTGCTTCCTAGTGCTGAATTAAGTGCCATTGTATTTAACGAGGCAAGGGATATTGGGCAGGACTGGGCATGCCTGAGCTGGGAGTGAACTCATTTCTGGCTCAATGAATGCCACAACGTGACATTCTACAGGTTCCATCCAAGACAGATCTGGGTAGCCCTCAGATCTGACGGCCAGCAAATTAAGAATTCTAGTAGTGGCACATCAGGCGCCATTTCTTACAAGGTGGCAAAGAATTTAAGCATGCAGGACACATGCATGTGCTGAGCTAGGCGAGAACTCACTGGGCTCAGTGCATTGATCTGGTCCCATAGGAAAATAATACCAACCATGACATCATACAGCCAAAATAATTCCATTTGGCCAACAGGTTCCAGCAAGATCACAAATAACCTAGATATATAGGACATCTGGTGTCTTCCTAATCCTGGGAACTACTCCAACCGGAAGTGGGAGAAAGCTTGTACAGATAACTGTGCAGCCTAAGCACGGAATCACACGGAGGTAGAGACTGGTGAGCCAGGAGCTGGCGCTACAGAGACCATGGTGGAAATCTAACATAAGAACCCAAACATGGAACTCGCTACAGGGAGTGGCACAAGTGACTGCAAACAAAGAGCTGTGTACCAACTGCAATAAATAAAATTGAAAACTGTAGACCTGTGGGAAACACTGCTTAGAAAACATGCCCCAAGGAAAAGAATCTGATAACCAGAAGTGCAATGACCAAGGGCAAAAGAAAAGCAAGGGCACAAATAATCTTACTGAAGACTCTCCTGCTGAGGAATAAAACCCTTTGTCAACCTCAGATTAATTGAGGAAGACATTGAGAAAATTGGGGATACTGAATTCTAAATACTTGTTATAAAACTTGTTATCAACAATGAGAAGCATGTAAAGTAGGCATTCAAGGAATTCAAGGAATGAGTCACACTGGAATGAATCAAATGAAGTCTAATATATTAGAAATGAAGAATACAGTGGAGCAAATTAAAAGTACAGTGGAGAGTCTCCAAAATAGAATGAAGGAGGCAGAAGAAAGAATCTCAAAATTAGAAGGCATTTCCTGCCACCGCTGAAAAACAAAATGTGGAAGCAGAGCTGCATCAGGGGAAAAAAAAAGGTATTAAAAAATTGGAAGACACTATTAAGAGGCAAAACATAAGAGTTATGGGAGTCAGAGAAGGTGCAGAAAGAGAAGCTGGATTTAAAAATTTACTTAATGAAATAATGAGGGAAAATTTCCCTAATCTAAGGAAAGAATTGGGAAACAACATCCAGGAGGGGCACAGAACTCCCAATGGGCTTGACCAAAAGCGATCTTCACCTTGACACATGAGAATCAAGCTCTCTTCAGTTGAACATAAGGAAAAGATCCTGAAATGTGCACGTGAAAAAAAATCCACTGACCTATAAAGGAATGAATTAAACTCACAGGAGACCTCTCACAGGAAACTCCAGGCAAGAAGAGAATGGAGCGTCATAGTTCAGATTCTAAAAGCAAAAATTTGTTGACACAGGATAATATACCCAGCAAAACTTTCCTTTGTGATGATGAAGTATGCACTCCTGAAACTCTGTTCCCTCAGCGTCAAAAAAGCAAGCCTCTGATTCTTGTGTTTTGAGCTTCCTTTTATGCTTGCCTCATACCCTTTACCATTCAGTCTGCATCCTTTGGCTTCAATATTGCATTCTTCATCTTTGTGGCCCAAAGCCAGAAATACTCAGTGCTTTCTGTTCCCTCTACCTGAATTCTATATAAGATTTTTCAACAAGATTTGGCTCTACATGCAGATTATCTCCTTAATTTTCACATCACTTATGTGACTTTTATTGCTTATTCTAATGTACAGCAAGTCTGCTTGCTTTTATTATTATGTTATGTAAGTTATTCAAAAGTAGTCAGGATTGTAATTTCCAACATCACAGTTTACCATATTAGCCTGCTGCGACAACTGTACAATAGTTTCTTGTTCCAGTGAGAGAACTGCAGTCACACCACATCTTGAACAAGTCTCTTCTCCCCATATATACACATGTGACACGAGTGCCTGTGTATTCATGTGTCTGCTTTTTTTTAAGTCTGGGTCATGTGATCTATTCTTATAGAGCCATGTGGAGTGTGCCATTGATGTGTAAACTCTTTTATGTACCTATTATTCATTATTGTTTTTTCTGTAGGGAAAATGTATGTTCATTTCCCATGAGCTATCACTGTAATAACGTAAGTATTTGCTAATCTGTCATAAACCTAAGAAATACGGAATGAGGCAGTAGGTGTCACTGCCCGTTATTGTAACAGAGTAGTTGGTAAAAGGAAAAATCCAGGACGTTTATATCCACTGTTAGGGAAATATGAATGCTTTATACCTCACTCAATAGTTCATGGACATGATTAGCTAAGGCGTTTGGGATATTGATGTCAGTATCTGAAACAAACTTTTCCACTAGAAACAGCATGTTTCTGGAATTTGTTAGAACTCTAAAATTAAAAATTTGGTCACAAACCCCTGCAACAGAAAAGAAAATAGAATTATTTTTAAAGACATGTACAAGATATTTAAAGGTTCTTAAGTGGCTTTCTCTTCCTGGCATCCATCTACCCAATGAACATGTCCAAAACTAATGTTCCAGGACCTGAATCACTTCCAATAAAATCTATCCTTTTGGCATTCAGTGAATAGTTAAATGGAACAACACCTTTTAATAATTTATTTTGGATGTCTTTTGGATCTGCAAAGGAACATTTGATGTTCAAATGCGTCCTTTATAGCCTTTTCGTCACTAGATTAACTATGGTTCTTTCTTCATGCTGTCTTCTCTACTTGAGCGATTGCCGTCGTTTTTGGCTCTCCCTCTGTCTCGTTGCTTCTCTTCCTCTTTGCAAAAGAATGCTCTCATAGTTGGGGAAATTGCCAGCATGAACAGTGACTGGAAACAAATTCATCTGGTCTAGTTCTATTTTCCAGAATTAAATAAGGTTGTTGCATTTGTGTTTTTAAATCAAAGTAACCTCAGAATTCATTAACTTAAACAACAATCTTTAAAGCAAAAATTGAAAAAAGTTGCAAACATTGTCCCACCAAAGAAATAGACTTTCAGAGGAAAAAAAAAAAAGCCTTCTGGCTATATAACAGAAGTATATAGGAAAATATTTATACATGATTTACTAAATTTGTTTGGTCAGAGCTATTCCTTTATGATAGACTACTAAGCCTTAATAACATTAAATAGAAAATATAGTGATTTCTGTGCTTAAATAAAGAGAGAAACATTTTAGGCAACATGCACTATTCATACCAAAGAAAAAGAACCTTTGAAATTATTTTTTGGAGTTTTAAAAAGTGTGACTGTAAATAATTTTATATTGCATTTTCTATCAATAATTAAACTGAACACAATTTCTAACAAATACTTCCTCAGCAGAGACAATAATAAAATAGGTATTATAGACAATATAATGTGAGTCTTGGTTGGAAATGTTGTCAGAATGAAGAGCTTGCACATAATCATGTTTCCAAAAGAGAAAGTTCTCGCTTTCTCCTGCAATATATGGAAGAGGTGAGGAAAATCGAGCTCAGTGGAGTTACACAGAATGAAAAGCAGGCCAGCAGCATAGCGTGAGTCAGTGGCTAATAGCTACTTCTTTCTAATTTAGTATAATACCCATACTTTATCCCTAACATTGAACACATTTTAGGGTACATGGGAACTTGAATTGTGACTGGTGACTGTAACATATAATTACGTATATATTTATATGTTTTTAAGCTAGAAACACCAGATATTTTGTTAAAGTGGAACATTTGAAGGCTGGTCTTTAAGACAGACATAAGCAATAATTTCAGTTACAAGGAAAAATGTCATTTTATTGTAATTTCTAGGGTTATTGACAAAAATTCATTAAGAGATAATTAAATTGAATATGCTTTAGAGAATCATTATGTTTAATTCCACCATTTATAAGACTTAAGGGTAAGAACAATGACAATGAAATAGTTTATCATCATTATTAAGCAGGTGTTCTTTTAAGCATCGCTATTGAAGTAGTTGTTTGGATCATTTACTTTTGTATCTGCAATGAAAAGCACAGGAAAATGAATGGCCTGAAATCACATCTTAGTTTGGCTCCACTAATCCTTTAGCGGATCCAACCTTAAAAGATCCACTTCATTTATTCTTATTTTACTTTTCTCCTCAGCAGTTTGCTGTGTGTGTGTTTTATTGAATTAAGCTTGTTTTACATTTGCTCATAGCTCCCTTTATTGGTGCAATAGCCACAAATGGAAGAAATAACTTGGAGTAGGATTGAGGGAGGATAGGGGTGTCGCATTTCATGCTGCAATGTCTTGCTTCCTTCTATTTCCTGTTCTGGTTGGTCTTTGAGTGTCTTACTATCCTGGGTATTTTATTTGGATCACGTGGATGAAATCAGTATTCATTAAATTCTTCCCAGAATTGCCTGGCGCAGTAGTCTAGTGGCTAAAGAGCTCACTTGGCATATGCTGGGATCTCATATGGGTGCTGGTTCATGTGCCAGCTGCCCCACTTTCTGTCCAATTCCCCACTTGTGGCTTAAAAAAACAGTAGACAATGACCCAAAGCCTTGGGACCCTGCACCCGTGTGGAAGACCCAGAAGGAACTCCTGGCTTCCAGGCTTCCAATTGGTTCAACTCCGGCTATTGCAGCTACTAGGTTAGTGAACCAGTGGATGGACATTCTGTCTGTCTCACCTGTACATCTTTCTTTACAATAAAAATAAATAAATCTTAAAAAATAAAATCTTCCCAGATGCAATACAGAGATGACAAAATACATGCTCAATGTAGAGTGTTTCCTTGATTATTTTTTAAAAATTCCACAATCCATAATTCCATGCTTAAGAAATAAATGTCTTCCTTAATTGAAGACCTCTAAAGCTGATCCATTTGAAGGAGAAAAATGCTTTATAATAGTGTTTAATGTGTGTTTAATATATAATAGGGAAATTGAATCTGGTCCTCTTCACCATGATTCGCATGCCCGGATTTTTAGAGTTGACCAAGTGACAGAAAACCAATAGACTCAACTATAGGCAATAAGTGTTTAATGTTTCTCCATACAGACATTAATATTTTCAAACATCTACTCAGGAAACGCTAACTAGCTAAGACTATTCACGTTCTTTCAGTAGTGCTGGGCTTATGCTTCAGAGATGAGCCTTTTCAGAAAACTTGCTTGTTTGTTGCCCCTTCATCCCTAAACTGATGAGAAACTTGCAAACTAGAACAGAAATACGGCACATGAGTAGATATTCTTCTCTCAGTGCCTTCCAGTGTGTTGTCCAGAGAAAAACATTCTGGTTTTGCTTTCGATAATTTTGTCACTTTGTGAAACTTTAGAAAGGGAAATTTTAGTAAAATTCTGACAAATGTTATCGTTAATAAAGATGTGACATCTTTTTTTGGCTTAAAACTAACGTGTGAGGGGATTGAGTATTTTATAATAGACTATTCAATTATTTTACAAAGCTGGAAAATAAAAATAAACAATTTCTAGAAACAGGAATCCTACTGGTTTTTCTTGGATACTAGGAAATGTTTGTTTTGTTTTCTCTCAAACACACCATTAGGAAAATGGCAGCAATTTGAGAAAACATTTCCTTGGGCGTAATTCACTTATGAAAATCTCAGAAGCATACCAGTTCTATTTAGGCTTTAAATATGGCTCTGTTTCCATTTATGAATTTATTTATTATTTATTTTCAAAGATGATTAAAATATCACATGCTAATGCTAGAACATTTGAAAAGATGATCAGATTTGATGCATTAAGTCCTAAAGCTTACGAAGTTCTGAACTGAGGATTAAATATAGCACTAGTGGTAACCATGAATTAAATATTTTGGTAATTAACTCCTCAGAATTGAAAATAAGGAACCTGATGAGTTTTAAAACCTGTTAGTGCCCTGATTCTACAAAGCAGTGCAAAGTTTCAAACACATTGTTTCCTTTATTTCAATATTACAAGTAGATTAATACTTTCCCATATACTGGGATATAATGTGTCCATCTGAAAAACAGCAAGATTACCTGCTGACATCATTGTAGCTTAGTATGCATTAGTTACTCATTTTCTTACATTCAATCTTTAGGTACACCATGCCAAAAATGTTCGTCCCACAATTGTCAATAGTCCCTAAAGAAACTTCATACTAGGAAACACTGGCCAGGATTTTCTTCCCATATATCCACTTTTCCATCATCCCCCTGTGGGTTGTTCAGTTCTGTTGGCAACCGGGAATATTCCATCTCTCTAGAAGCAGTGCCTTTCATGCTGTGTTAATTTTTATTTTCAGCTTTTTGTTCTGACTTATTTTTTAGGTTCACTCTCTTCAGCCAAGAATGTTGACATTTCTTTAATTTGCATACCAATTCTGGTTTCCAGACCAGCATCATAAGCACCAATCTGGAATTTATTAGAAACACAAAACCAAAAACTGGTAGTGAAGGCCAGAAATCAGCAAACCATTCTGATAAAAACCAAAATAGGACAACCACTAATATCCATTATTGCCCTTTCTTACTCCACAGTCTCTTCTTTAGTCTACTCATATGAAATAATATTTTCTCAAAGCAGACCTCAACAAAAAACTTTGTGTGAAATTGTGTGTGTTTCCTTATGGACCATAACATTTCTGTCGTAATTGCTCAACTCGGAATCTAGTCATAGAAAGCAATTAAATGAAGGCCCATGATTATGTCTCAGTGTAACTTTATTTAGCTACATGAAGTAAGGTGGTTGTTGTGACCTTTCAGTCATTGATCCAGCTAAGTGCCATCTCCACTAACCATGTAGGATGTGTATCGATTAGGGAGGGGCTGGCCAGATTGAGTCCTGGGACCCAAATTTTCCCACTATGCTACAAACCTCTGCCTCTTCTAGTATTTCATTCACTTACATGCAAATTTGGCTAGATTGTAATCTTCTCTAATTTAGTAGTATTTTTAAATTTATTTGTTTATTCAAACACCAAGCTACATGTTGGAGTAAATATAGTCTTTAGCCATGATTGACATTGAAAGTAGTAGACTTTGAGGGAAATGGCCTGCCCACTATAATTTCCATGGTCCTTGTTCACTCAATTAAATATTTTAGAGAAAAGATTGAGGCTTCTTCAAGGGGAGAGAACTCTGTTTCCAGCAGGCTACCAGATGAAGACTATAGCATCGAGTCCTAGTAAAATTTCTAGTGGACCTTATGAACTTTGAATTTGCTACCTGTCAAATAACTTGAGCCAATGCCCTAAAAACGTCTCTCCATCTGTCTGGATCAAGATAGAGTAATTATGAGTGTCCTCTAACTGATTGTATGGATAGATCAATATGCATGACAAAAATATGTAAACTCTTAAGGACTGACTACTCCAACAGAGGCTGTGGCCTCGCAGCAACTGCATTAGCAAAGATCTTGAGACATGTTCCAGAATCATGGACTGCACTCTGTACCTGCAGATGCAATGTTTCCATTTGTGTGCATTTGTGGCGAGTTGTGAACCCATCACAGTTTTGGAATAATGCCACTTTTTTTCCTGTTTTAAGTGTGCAATCTAAAAGGAGTGGTTCTATTAGCTTGCTAGTGGACTCTGTTTATGAAGTATTGATTTCAGATGATATCTATTTTAATTGAGTTGCTATACTCCTTTCTTACCCAAATTAATTGAAATTCCTATTCCAAAAATCTATATACCAAAATAAAAACAACCACAGCTAATATTAGACAGTACAGAACTTCAGATCAATTGACGTTCAGATTATTTTCATTAATAAAACTGCAAGATACTTCATATTCTTAAATTATACATACTATCATATAGTATTTACTAATAATAGGTGAAATTTAAGTTACTTGGGAAGCAGTGTATTACTGAAATGACCAAAAAATGAGATTTGAACAAAACCACCATTCAGAGGAAGTATATATGTTTTGCAGTAACACGTGGACAAGAAATAACAACTTATGCTTGCTATTTCTAAGGTGTTTTTTAGTAAAAGTGTGTTACTATGTCTTTTCTTCTTAAAAATAATTTACTTATTTCAATTTTATTAGAAAATTATAGAGACAGAGAAAAAGATACTCAGGGAACTTTTATCTGCAGGTGAATTGCCCAAATGCCCACAATACCTGGACCAAGAACAAGCCAAGCCAGAAGTCAGAATTCAAGGCATGGGTAGCAGAGATCAGTGCACTCGACCCGCTGTTTCAGTATGCTCCTAAGTTTCAGCAAAGCAGCTGGAACTTTTTTTAAAAAGATTAATTTTATTTTTATTACAAAGTCAGATATACAGAGAGGAGGAGAGAGAGAGAAGAAGTAGAGCTGCCGGGATTAGAACCAGCAACCATATGGGATCCCAGCACTTTCAAGGCAAGGACCTTAGCCACTAGGCCACGCCACCAGGCCCAGTAGCTGGAACTTAAATGAAGTTGTCTCATACGGAATCTGGGTATGCCGAGTAACAACATAAGTCACTGAGTAAATACGTGCCCTAGGTTTCCTTTCATTTATGACTGTGAAACTGTTACATTTTCCTTAATACAGCATGACGTTATTTAGTATTTATTTAAAGGCTTTATAGCCTTAGGACTATGATGCATTTCTTTGACCAGCAATCAATTTTCTTACTTAGTCGTGCCTATATTGTTATATTTTCTTTCTGAATTGATATTGAAAGGGAGAAGTGTTCTTCTTCCCTAACATTACAAAACATTGACAATTTAGTAAGATATTCAGAAACAAATTACATGATTTCTTGAAAACGTGACCTAATGTCATCATATATTTTGGTAATTAGTCTTTTCAAATACGTGACTGTAACTCAGAAATTATGTAATCACGTTGCTTTAGTACCTTGGCCATTACGTTGATTCTTCTATCATATGCGAGAGCCATGAAGAACCGATATAGTTAAAAAGGTTTTTTTTTTTATTTCCTGTTGCAGTAGTCCACATTCCACTAATTACTATAATCCTGTGGTCTAACAACAGTGAAAAGAGAAAACTCAATCAAAGGGATTGTTTGGAGGACAATCCATCATAAAATCTATTTTTCTGTCTACATGGGAAAAAAAAAAACACTCTTAAAAGAAAAGCTACTCAGGTCTACTTACTTCCTGGAACGCAGTAATAGGATAAGCTTGAAAACCAGATTAAAAAAGCTTTTAAAACTCTCCTCATTTTTCTTCATCATTTTTAATGTAATACTAAAAAACATATTTCGTTTTCACAATGGGGAATTATTGAGACTAAGGAAGTTAAAGTTTTCTCCTTCATAATGGGGTAGATGTATTCTCTTGCAGAAATCGAGTCATCTTAATACCCGCAACATCGATGTGGGTGGCCAAATGAGTCTCCCTGTTCCTTTTTCATCTGACGGCTGCCTCATCTCTCTTCCTGTTTCTTTTTTTCTTGCTTTTGTTCTGTGGCATTGCCAAGCCTTTTTATAAAATGTGACTATGAAGAAAGATACACGGGAAAACAAACACTATAAAATGTCATGGTTTTCCAAGTGAGGAAGGATTTCCCTGGGAGTTATAAAGTGCATCAAAGATGAGGATGCCCAGTGATCAGGAGGCTGAAATCTAACATTGTACATGTGGAAGGGAAGTTGGTATCCTCCAGGAGCAGTCTGAGAAATTGCTGTCACAAGTTTTTTTTTTTTTTACTTTGCTGTTGATGTTATACCTGCTGATTATTGAAGTAAATCTGATGACTTTTTGTTTCTGTTGTTTATGTATATCTTCCTGGCAATATGTTCCAAGTCCTTAAACATGTGCAATTCCATTCTTATAGTCAACGTTTCTCCTGATGTGTATGGAAAGAGGAAAGAGATCCTGGAAACAAATTCTCACAAGATGAAAAATACCGTTGTGTGTTTAAGCTATAAACACGGCAATCGGGGGTTATCTGAATGATCGTTATTTAATTACAAAGTGATGGAACCCATCTTGTCATCTCTCTCATCCTCACCACTGCAGAAGCCCTTTGTCAACAAAATCGTGTATTCAGGAAAAGGGAAGTGAAGATGATTCAAAGCCTCCTCAAATCACGGGTCTCAAAACACTTGAACGGGGGGGGGAAAGCAAGCAGGCACCTCACCGGGGAGATGGAAGACTATGTGCAGTAAAGTGGCCCTGAGTTCTCCGAGAACTGGGCTTGTCCTGCACTAACACAGCGAAGCCGTCCTTGAATATAGCTTCACTTAGGTGATTTTTTTTCTGTTCACTGATAATATCTAACACTTCAAGAAAAGCAGACTGCTAAGACAACAATAGCAACTGTATCACTCCAAGCAAATGTCCATACTGCTTTGGCTTTTAATAAAACTTTTGATACTTTCCTTGGGAAAAATGCAGCTGATAATTGCTATTATTCCAGTAGACTGTAAAAATACACTATTCTGTGATTTGCCAGTACAACATTCATAGCAATGAATTTTACCTTTGCTTTCTTTAATTTGTCATTTATTAAAACTAATACACAAAATAAGTATTTTGTAACACTTTCAATTCTTACGTATATGACTATGTAACATATTGAAACCATATAAAAATATACTGATTAGTTGGTACCAGAGCCAGAGACTTTTGCAGGCATGTGCTCTGTTTTCTGTGGCATTTTTTTCCTCTGGTACGTACTCCTTTGCATGAGTTACTATACAGACATCTTGATCTTCAGAGGATGTTAGCAAATGTTCCTCAATTTCTGTGATTTTCCTGATTCTGAGATCAGAGTGCCTGGATTTGAGCCACAAGTTCATTGACGTGTCTGGCTGTCTGATAATGTACGTCCTGAAACACAGCAGATGATGGAGCTGAGGGATGGGCCGTTTCAGTCTGGACAGGAGACCCTGACTGAGTTCCAGGTTGCTGGCTCCAGCCTGGCAGGACCCTAGGTGCTGCCGACAGTTACAGAGAACTGAATTTCTGCCTCTCTATTTTTTAAAAGAAAGAAGTATAAATATGCAGAAAGTATATTCTGGTTAGCGGGAAAATGAAATTATTGTAATTCATCAAATTGAATTTCACATATAACTTGTCCGAAGAACTAGTTTATTTAATAATTCAATGGCTTCGTAGCAGAAGAATTTTGTTCACTGCATGAAATTCTCATTTCAACTTGGAAATATGCATAGCTGCTTGAATTCTTTATTACTGCGCTATGTTTTAATCTATACTTCCACGTTCTAAGCATTTGAACAGTGAACCGTGCTTAAGGTTAAGAGATTTTTATTCTTCTATCTTTATATCAAATATTAACTTTTGCACATTTCTAAAAATGTAGAACTATTACTTACATATAAAACAATGGCAATGAGCTGTTAAGATTTTCTTTTGCAGAACAAATGAAGAGAAAATCAGTAAGATGATAAATTGGTTCAATATATTATATATATATATATAATTTTGGCATCTAAATAACTTTATTCTTCATGATTAAATGCCTAGGAATGCTTTAAAATTTTACTAGGAATAGTATACTTCAAAATGCTCACACAAACAAAAGGTAAGTTAATTTTACTACAGAAAAGTAATAGATTCTATGTTCACTAATGGAGGATGAAAAGGAAATGAGAAAATAAGAAAAGTTTCCCTAGATTTTTAATACGAGATAGTTACTCAGTTACCAACACACAGTCCATTTATCATATTCAAGCAGATGTTTGAAAGTTTCTTAGATTTCTCCTATCTAAAAAAGAAAATGTATACCACAAATAATACAAGTACATGTGTATATAAAAATAGTGCTGGTATCATAATTAAACTAAACTTTATTGTGACAAATACATGATACTTGTGTCAGGTGGTAATAATAGGGCTGTGTGAGTATCATATATGGGCTGGGAGAAGTATACTAATGTAATATGTTAGCAAGTGAGGAAACATGATGTGAGCTATAAGTATTGCCTACTATGACTCAAACTTCATACATTGAAAACTGTTCTGAAATAAAAAAAACAAGGAAGTATAAATTTGTAAAACTTGATTTTAGTGATTAGTGTCAGTCACTTTCATTTAAAATGTCAATATCATATCTCTTTAAAAACATTATTTAGACGTGTGATTTTAAACATGTGACCACGTGTTGATATCTACAATTTTATGACACAAATTTGTCATAATTAAATGTCAGCAGGTAGAGAGAACACAATCTGATCATTCATACATCAAGGCCAGTGTTTGACTGGATCCTTCTTTTTCTTTAGTGATCAGAACACAGAGAACAAAATCCCACAAAATTTATACTGAAGAAATATCATGTATGTCCACAAGCATTATGTGCTGCCAAGTAGGTTCCAAGTTAAAGCTCCACTTTGTTTTCCCTGTTTCCAAGCCAAACTTCCCTCTTTCATCCTAATTGCTTTTTTCGCCTCCTCTGGTAACATGAACCCTGCCACTGTGCATTAACCTCCCTGAAATCAGCATGCCCTTTGTATTAAGTCACACAGCTGAAAACGTCTAGATGGTGAAAAGGCCCATATCTGCCTTCTATTGTCTTTCCCATCAGGATTATTAATACTATAAGAAAATCGCTCAGCAAGGTATTCTCTTCCCTACTGCATTTTAATAAGCTTCTTATGCTAAGCAGGTGTCTGCAATTGTTGTACTTGTAAGAGGGGTACACAATCCATCCAAGGGATGAACAGGTGGATCTTCTTCAGCTGAGGCATTTACATGCTCTATAAAATATGTATGACCAAATTTACATATCAATGCAAATGGCCATAGTTAGATGTTCCTTTTGACTCATCTTGAAAGATAAAAGTAAGAAAGATACTAGGGATTTAGAAAGATTATCCTGAAATTCTCATTAAAACTATACAATACAGGAGAGAAAGTGAAATGAATGCAGATTAAAAACAAAAAATTTGAAGCATTCTGAACTCTAAAAACCACTGTGCATTTTTCTCAGTAGTGCTCATTTAATGTCTTTGAATCTAGGTCATCTTTAAAAAATATGCAGGGAAAAATTAACTTGAAAACTTCTGAGATTTACATGAAATTGCTAGTAGCAGTGTGGTAGGTGCCGTTGTAGCAGATTCAGCCTTGCATTGTTGTCTCTTCATTCTATGTGATGTCTACCATATTCTTATCCTGAGCACTATGAGAAACTCTCTTCAGACTAAAGAAGGGTAATTATAACCAACAGTTGGACTCTTCCATTTGGCTCCACAAGGACCAATCTGCTCTGACTCCATCAATACAGCTGGACCTTTTGAAAAATGCACAGTAGAACCACGCATTCTGTGATCAAAAAGATCCCGTGCTTCCTACGCACATCCAAAGGTGAGAGGCACTGCCCGCACTGCTCTCAGGTCCTCAGCCCATCACTGACACACAGCAAGATTATTATAAGTATTGCACCGTGAAAGAATGTCTCATAATATTTGAAAATCACGAACCAATACTACCACGGTCTTGGTTTCATTACAAAATGAAGCTAGATGATGTTGCTGCTAAGTTATGTATAATAATTTCTGCTATCTTCCTGCTGAAATACATAGAAGAATTTCCACTGCACTTGTAGAAATGCCTGGTATACAATGCTTGTGATGACTGATGCATAGCTGAAATATCAAAACCATACATAAATTGTGTGCCCTTGCAGCTTCTGGAATGGGATTCCATTGCTTGTTGGCACGCTTTGTACATTTACTTTTTGGCTAGAATTTAATATTCTTAGCTTCTCTTTTTCCGCTTGAGAAACCTTCTATTAGGGATGGTTAAACTGATGCACAGCTTGATTTGTGACTTTCACATTGGAGTCACACTCTAGCTCTTACAAATTCTGAGAAAGATATGTCCTTTTAGCTTCTACACATTTGTGATCAAGAAATAACACAATCTGAGCATATATAAAATAAATTTGTTTAAAGAAGCTTTCAGTTTGTATATATATAATTTTAATATTATCACGTAATATGATAATAATAAGGTCATATGTGATATTTATGTCACTGATAGAGAATTTGAGTGTGACCTGGAAGAATGAATTTCACCTGTTTTCCAATTCTTAGAAGTGAAGAAGCCTAAGAGAGAGACAGAAGAAAGATAAGGAAGATGTGAAGCATACAACTGTCATCTGTACTTGAACTTGAAGGACTATCACGATTGAAAGTCTGATCCTATCCCATTGCTGGACTCTCTGTTATTTATGAAGTTCATATAATCTTCATAAGCAACACATGCATATCAAAAGGTTAATCACAATTCACTTCCTGACAAGAAAGAAACGGGAGGTTAAAATACTCCTAAGGACTTTTTAATCAATGCTTCACAACATTATTTACTACAATTTTGGTGATGACACTTTGCATGGAAAGAATACAGAGAAAATATTGAAAAATCAAAATAACTGGCAAATTAAATCCATTAGTTTCAATAGAATATCAGAAACATCTAAATTTTTGGAACATTTGAATAGATGCAGTTCTGAACTATCTTTTTTTTAAAGATTTATTTTTATTACAAAGTCAGATATACAGAGAGGAGGAGAGAGAGAGAGGAAGATCTTCCGTCCGATGATTCACTCCCCAAGTGAGTGTAACGGCCGGTGCTGTGCCTATCCAGAGCCAGGAGCCAGGAACTTCCTCCAGGTCCTCCAGGTCTCCCCCCCGGGGGCAGGGTCCCAAAGCTTTGGGCCATCCTCGACTGCTTTCCCAGGCCACAAGCAGGGAGCTGGAAGGGAAGTGGAGCCACAGGGATTAGAACTTCTTCCACTGACTCTCCTAGTCAAAGTTTCTTTCCATGCTCTCTACCAGGTCCTCTCCTTCAGTTTTTTTCCACAGGACTAGTAGACAGTATCGTGAATCGTACTGACCCCACTATACTTCAGAATACCACAGCCTCCTGGGACACCTTTTCACCCTTCTTCTCTTTTGGGTCTTTCTCTTTTTATAAAATGTCCTCTGAATTATATGGTCTTGAAGCCAAATTCTTTTTTTTTTTTTTGGCCAAAGTTTGTTTAAGCATTATTTATTCATATAAAATCTGAAATTTCCTTTCCTGAAAAAACATCTGTATTGCCTTTTTCAGTTCCTTTTAAAATGTCTCTCTCAGAAAGCTTATATTTTCAAGAATACTTTCTAATGGATTTATAATTATGACTGTGATTAAAAGCCTGTGGTATGCATCTTTTGCAAAGGAAAAGTTCACACGACTTATCTGATTTGCATTTAAAGGAATGAAACTTTGGATAAGTTTGCTTGTGCTGTGGCATAGTTTGTAAAGTTCTTACCTGCAGTGTTGACATCCCATTCGGCTGCTGCTTCAACTGCTAGCTACTCTACTTCTAATTCACCTTCATGCTAATGTGGGTGGGAAACATGGAAAATGCAAACAGGAACCTGTGTGCCTTTACTCATGTTGCAGATCCAAGTGAAGCTTCCGGCTCATGGCTTCGGCCTTGCTCAGCCGTGGTCATTACAGACCCTGTGGGGGTGAACCAATGAATCACGGATTTCTCACATTGTATCTCTTTACCTCTGTTTCTCCCACTCTGTAACCCTGCTTCTCAAATAAATTAATACGTATCTGGGGTGGCAGGGGAACTTGGTGTAAATATAAGAATTATATTATAGTAACATTAAAGTTCATTTTTTAAAATGAGGAAACTCTACCAAAATGCCATAAAATGCAATTAGAATCTCAATATCTCTCAAGCATGGTACTCATTATGAAAATTTTTAGTCGTAACAATTGTAAAATATGGCTCTTAAATTCTCATGACATAAAGAAAGAAAGCAGTGACTACAAAAGAATGAATGTGGTAGAGCAAGGCTTATCAAGAATTTTTGGGGTGATGCTCCAGGCCCTTTCCTATTGACCTCATGGTGAGTTAAAGAGCCACAATTTCTGTTTATTGTAACAACATTTGAAAATTTAGTCAAAACTTTGACAAATGCCCCCAAGTTTCCCCCCAGGGAGCCCCATCCACTTTAACAATCCTCCTGCTCATTCATCTCAGAAAACAAGGGTGACATGGGGACCAGTCCCGGGTAAAGTCATTAGGTAAGACTCTTACAGTGTTGACTGGCTTCCTTCTGGCTTCTTGTTTTCTACATTTACTAATCTTCCCTTATCTATTTTACTCATTTGAAAACCAGAGAGTGTGAACTGGAAGTGTGTGTGTGTCTGCGCGCGTGCTTCACCCCAACAAATGTCCACAACTCTCTGGCGTGGCAAGGTTAAAGACAGAAGTCAGAAACTCCACCTGAATTTTTTCAATGAGTGCTAGTAACCCAGGTGCTTGAACCGTTATCTCAGGCAGCTGGAATTAGAAGCATTAGGACTTGAGTTCAGGCACTCTGATGCGGGATGTGGTTGTGGCAAGTGCAGTCATCCACCACTATTTCCTAATTTTTAAAACTCTTGAAAGGACATGGCAGTTTTCTTCAGTGGATAATGTTAAAAACACTGCACTAGCAGGCTTGTGTCTTCTGTTATGACGGAAGGTCTTTTGGTAATCTGACATTGTGATGCTGTTGGTTATCTGCGTTCTACAATGTTGTCATCCCTTATGAGCACTTGTTCAAGTCCCAGATCCTCCATTTTTTTTATCTGGCTCCCTATTAACTTGCCTGGGAAGGCAATGGAATATGATCCCAAATGTTTGAGTCTCTCCCTCCCTCAGTGAGAGAACTGGAGGGAGCTCTAGGATCCTTGCTTCAGTGTTTCACTGTTTTAACTATGGCATGACTGAATGGAAGATCTCTGATCTCTCTCTCCATAACTCTACCTATCAAGTAGTTAATAAATCTTTTTTTAGCAAAAAAATATATCTTTTGAGCTTGATAAAGCTTGTGTTGAAAATAAAATTGGTGAAGCAGAGAGGGCACATTCCAGTAAACAGGAGAAGACAGACTGATGGCAGAGGGGAACCTGGAGAATGATGGACACAGGAAAGCAGAGGAGACAGCAGTGTGGTGCTGCAGTGACTCAATATGCCAGAGACATTCAGGAAGCGGAGATCTGAACTCCACTGGCAATCAGAACTCCACCAACAACCAGGTGGGAAGGGAAGTTAACCAGGAAGTCAGGAGGTGAACCCAGACCAAGAAGTGCCCATTCTGCTGATTTGTTTAATTTGACCAGGAGCAGAAACAGAGCAACAGATCCCAAACAAGTGGTGTGAGAACAGGGTGGATTTCACAGCCCAAATCCCCAGTAGAGCTAAATCAGGTGCCATCTTTTATAGCGAGGCAATGGCTATTGAGCAGGACTGCGCAAGCACTAAGCTGGGAGTGAATACATTTTGGGCTCAGTGAATTGCAGTGGCCAGACATCCTTCATTTTCCACCAGAATAGGTCCGAGTAGCATCCAGCTCTAATGCCAACAGAGCAAGAACTACATGAATTGCATGTCAGGTACCATTTTGTACAGCATGGCAAAGGCTCTGACATTACAGGGACAACAGTGAGCTGCTCATGAGCTGAGCTGCAGGCAAACTCACTGAGCTCAGCACATCACACTAATCCCACATAGAAAATAATACTGACCTTGGCATCTTATGACTGAAAATCAATCTGGGTGGCCCTCAGACCTAACAGCTAGTAGGTTCTGGCAAGATCAGCACTTCCAGCAACCTAGCTACTCAGGACACCTGGTGTCTCCCAAAGCCTGGGAACTGCATGAACCAGTACTGGAAGAATCATTGTATAGACAACAAAGTGACATCAACACAGGATCAAAAGAGGTAGAGAACTGAACCAGGAGCTGGGCTATGGAGACCACAGCGGAAGTCTAACATAAGAGCCCAGATCTGAACTGGCTGCAGGGAGTGGCACAAGTGACTGCAAATAAAGAACAATGTACCAACCACAATAAGTAAAATTGAATCACAGACCGGTGGGTGACACTGCTTGGAAACCTGCCCTAAGAAGAATCTGCTAACCAATAGTATAATGGCCAAGAGCAAAAGAAGGGACAAAGGCACAGTGGATATTATTGAAGACTCCCCAGCAAAGGACAAAAGTTTTTGCCAGTCTCAGAGTTAACTGAGGAAGACATTGAGAAAATGGTGGATACAGAATTCAAAACATTTGTTATAAAGCTTCTTATCAACAACAAAAAGCACATGCAGTAATTTAAGGAATATACCACAGAGCAAAATCAAGATAAATTATTGGAAATGAAGAACGCAATAGTGAATTAAAAATTCAGTGGAAAGTCTTAATAATAGAATAAAGAAGGCAGAAGAAAGAATCTCAAATTTGGAAATATTTTTTGTCACAAACGGGAAACAATCAAAAAGCTGGAAGCAGAGCTGGGTCAAGCTAAAACACATATTGAAGAATTAAGTGGCACTATCAAAAAGCTAAATAGAAGAGTTATATGAGTTCTGGAAGGTACAGAGGAGAAGTTTGGTTCAAAATGTATTACTGGGAGATTCAAGATGGCTGAATAGGGTAAGAACACACTTAAACAAGCAGATATATTAGCCACTGTGAAGAAAAGAGGGCACATTCCAGGAACTAGGAGAAGACAGAACAAGAGCAGAAGGGTACCTGAAGACTGACAGACACAGGAAAATAGTGAAAACAATGGTGTGGTGTTGCAGTGACTGATACCCCAGTGGCATTCAGTGAGTTATGATCTGAAGTGCACCAGCAGTCAGAACTCCACCAGCAGCAAAGTGGGAGGGATGTTTACTGGGAGTTCCGGAGGTGAACCCAGACAAAGAACTGCCCATCCTGCTGGTCTGTTTGATTTGACGAGGAGCAGAGACACATCTGCAAGTTCCAGACAGGCAGTGCGGAAACAGGGTGGATTTCACAGCCTGTCTGCTTTGCAGTGATGAATTAAGTGCCATTTTGTTTAAGGAGGCAAGGGCTATGGGGCAGAACTGGGCATAACCTCATAGCCAGCAGATCAAGAACTTTAGTAATGGCATATCAGGTGCCATTTCTTACAAGGTGGCAAAGAATTTAAGCATGAAGGGAACAACAGTGAGCTGCGCATGTGCTAGGCTAGGCGAGAACTCACTGGGCTCAGTGCATTGATCTGGTCCCATAGGAAAATAATACTGACTACAGCATCGTACAGTTAGAATAGTTCGGTGTGGCCAACAGGTTCCAGCAAGATCACAAATAACCTAGATATATGGGACATCTGGTGTCTTCCTAATCCTGGAACCTACTCCAACCAGAAGTGGGAGAAAGCTTGTACAGATAACTGTGCAGCCTAAGCACAGTATCACACAGAGGTAGAGACTGGTGAGCCAGGAGGTAGGGCTACAGAGACCATGGTGGATCTCTAACATAAGAACCCAGACATGGAACTCACTACAGGGAGTGGCACAAGTGACTGCAAACAAAGAGCTGTGTACCAACTGCAATAAATAAAATTGAAAACTGTAGACCTGTGGGTGACACTGCTTAGAAAACATGCCCCAAGGAGAAGAATCTGATAACCAGAAGTGGAATAGCCAAGGGTAAAAGTAAAGCAGAGGCACAGTGAATCTTACTGAAGACTCTCCTGCTAAGGAACAAATCACTTTGTCAACCTCAGATTAACTGATGAAGACATCGAGAAAATTGGAGATACAGAATTCAAAATACTTGTTATAAAACTTGTTATCAACAATGAGAAGCATGTAAAGTAGGCATTCAAGGAATTCAAGGAATGAGTCACACTGGAATGAATCAAATGAAATCTAATATATTAGAAATGAAGAATACAGTGGAGCAAATTAAAAGTACAGTGGAGAATCTCCAAAATAGAATGAAGGAGGCAGAAGAAAGAATCTCAAAATTAGAAGGCATTTTCTGCCACCGCTGAAAAACAAACAAAATGTGGAAGCAGAGCTGCATCAGGCAAAAAAAAAAGAAGAGAGAGAGAAATTATTCAAAAATTGAAATACACTATTAAAAGGCAAAACATAAGAGTTATGGAAGTCCCAGAAGGTACAGAAAGAGAAACTGGTTTTACAAATGTATTTAATGAAATAATAAATGGAAATTTCCCTAATCTAGAGAAAGAACATTGAAACAACATCCAGGAGGGGCACAGAACTCCCAACAGGATTGACCAAAAGAGATCTTCACCTTGACACATGAGAATCAAGCTCTCTTCAATTGAACATAAGGAAAAGATCCTCAAATATGTATGTGAAAAAAAATTAAAGGAAATATAAAGGAATGCCAACTAAACTCACAGGAGACCTCTCACAGGAAACTCCAGGCCAAAAGTGAATGGAGCATCATATTCCAGATTGTAAGAGCAAAACTTGTTGGCCCAGGATAATACCCAGCAAAACTTTTCTTTTGTCTTTGAAAAGGAAATAACATTCTTCCACACTAAAGAAAAGTTAAAAGAATATGCCTTTTCCAAACCTGCCCTACAAAGGGTACTTGAAGATGTTCTCTTGACAGAGAAAAGGAATAGCACTCACCAAAACTAAATGCAAATGTGAAGAATATCCCAGTAAAATAACAACAGAAGAGTAAATCAATGAACAACCCGTTGCTAAAGTGACAAAACCAAATTACCACCTATTTGTATTAACCTTGATTGTAAACAGCTTAAACTCATCAATCAAATGCCATAGATTAGTAGAATGGGTTAAAAAATCATCTATTTGTTGGAAGCAGGAGACACATTTCATCTACAAAGATCAGTGGAAAGTGTTATCTTATGAATTTTGATATTTTTGGTTAGTTTCATCTCTTCAAAGTACTTTCTTCTGATTCAGTTGTTCACTGACTCATAGATCATACAGTAGCATCATTTTCTTCAAGAAGGTTCTTGATTTTCTTTTTCATTTCTTCAGTGACACATCATTAATCATTCAGCAGCACGTTATTTAACTTCATGGTGTTGTTATTTTTTTCCTTCCGGTGGTTGATTTTGTTTTGTGAGTTTTCATTTAAGGGAATGTTTAGTAACTGTGTAATGCAGACTATCACATCCAGACGAGGATACAACGCAGTGTGCATATCTACTTCAAGACAAAGATGGACTCCCAATAAAACTGTTTACTCTATTTTGACAATAGGATGCTGGGTTCTCTGCCATTGTCCAAGCCCACAATGATTGGCATATGACTGTGTAACAAAACTGTACTATAGTAATAACATATCAGAACTTAGTGAGGAGGGAGATTAATGAGAGGGGATAAAGCAAATCCCAGGGTCTATGGAACTGTTATCATAAAATCATCATAATAAAAAGAAGTAAAAAAAAGGACACTTTTTAGAGTAAGATAGATTTCAAATAAAAACAATAAAAATATTTAATGAAATAATAAAATTTAATGAAAAAGTTTAATAAAAAAAATTCCTTCATCTGGAGGAAGAATTGGAAAATAAAATCCAGGACACAGAATCCCCAACAGTGTTGACCACGACACATGATAATTAAGCTTTCTTCAATTGAACATAAGGAAAAGGTCTTTAAATATGCCCATGAAAAAATCAATTGACACTTGGAGGAATGACAATTAAATTCACAGGAGACCTCTCACAGGAAACTCTACAGGCCAGAAGTGAATGGAGCATCGTATTCCAGATTGTAAGAGCAAAAAATTGTTGGCCCAGAATAAAGTACCCAGCAAAACTTTCCTTTTGTCTTTGAAAAGGAAATAAAATTCTTCCACACTAAAGAAAAGTTAAAAGAATATGCCTCTCCCAAACCTGCTCTAGAAATGATACTTAAAGATGTTTTCTTGGCAGAGAAGAAGAGAAATAGTATCCACCCAGACAAAGGCAAATGTGAAGAATATCCCAGTAAAATAACAACAGAAAACTAAATCAATGCTGAATGACAGGACCAAATTACCACCCATTCCTATTAACCATGAACGTAAATGGATTAATCTCATCAATTAAATGTCATGCATTAGTAGACTAGATTAAAAACACAAAGCCCATGTATTTGTTACCAAAGATCAGTGGAAACTGTTATCTTATGAATTTTGCTGTGTTTGTTTTAAGCTTCATTACTTCAAAGTGTTTGTTCTCATTAAATTCTAATAAGTCATAGATCATGCAGTAACATCATTTTCTTCAAGAAGGTTCTTGATTTCCTTTTTATTTCTTCAGCAACACATTAATCATTCAGTGGCATGTTATTCAACTTCATGGCATTGTAAGTTTCCATGTTTCTTCCTGTTGTTGGTTTTGTTTCGTGACTTTTTACTTTGGGGAATTTTATAGAGACTGTGTGGTGGAGACTGACATTTCCAGACGTGAGGGTACGGTACAGTGTACATCTCTACTTCCCGATTGAGGATGTAATCCCAGTGAAACTGTTAGATGTGTCTTAACAATGGGATGCTGGTCTGTCTGCCATTAAACATGCCCGCAATGATAGACTTATGACTGTTAATGAGGAACTATACTGTTGTGGAACTGTATCATAAAATGATAAGAATATGAAAATAATAATAAAAAGAAAATTGACATTATATTTTCATGATTTTTTCCACAAAATGTTTGAAGTATCTCAGCATTTCATAACTTAGAAATTAATTTATCTATTCATAAAACTGCTAAACTTCTGTATTGAAACAATAATGGCATCTACTACTTTATACAACATGAAAGAAAAATAATTTGGAAAATATCATGAAGCATGCCAGATAGTTGTAATTTTTTCAGAAATATTGAAGAGCTGCATCATTCATAGAGGAAGCTGCTTGCCATCATTTTTTTAAAAGCAAATTAAAGACTGTGATGCCATTTCAGCTGATTGACACTTTCACCCACGTTAATCACTGCGGGCGTGT
The DNA here is from genome assembly GCF_030435755.1 of Ochotona princeps. Classification (NCBI taxonomy): domain Eukaryota; kingdom Metazoa; phylum Chordata; class Mammalia; order Lagomorpha; family Ochotonidae; genus Ochotona; species Ochotona princeps. The sequence goes on from NC_080838.1 coordinate 74,757,398, forward strand.
GGAAATCTGCACTACCACATTCTATCGACCACTGTGCAAATGTGCTCGACCTTTCTCGAACGCACTATGCATAAAAATTAAAACTGTGCACACATGTTGACTTAGTAATTTCACCTCTAGAGATTTATGCAGAGAAAAAAAATCGGAAAAGTGCAAAGATATGCAAAAAGTCTTTTCATTGTATTATTTGTGGCATCAAAATAGCACCATCAAATGACATGTAAGTTGGGAAGGGCTGGATTTAAAAAAAAAACATAATACTCAAAATAATGTAAAGCTGCCAGTCATCTTAAAGTGATAATAATGTCCCATTCGCTTATGAAATAAGTACACTTAATGCCAAGCTAAAATATAGGACCGAATCTTATGGAAGCTGGAACTTTGGGGGGGATGTGTGTACAAAAAATCAAATACAGAGAAAAGTCTAGGAGTGCCTATTAATGATTAAAATTAATAATTGTTTATGGTTGATTGGTGGGTAATTTTCTCAGTAAATACACATTTTTTATCTTCTATTTTATCTGAGAATGTTATTTCCATAAAAACACATGTAGCTTCCTTAGATTTTCAAACTGTTACACTCTCACGCAAATACACAGACACACACAGAATGTCTATACTTGTCCAAATGTGACAGCAATTATTAAAAGCCAAATCATCTGCTCATTTTTATTTTTATTTTTGCTCTGTTCATTTCATCAAATAAGTGAGGGTGGGAACATAAATGCTGTATGCTTCCACATAGAAATTCATAAATTGTATCACACGAACAATTTTAAAATTAGTCATGCTAGCTAAATCAGTAATAAGATGGCCATACATTTCTTTGTAGTGGAAGGCACAATGAAGAAATTCAAATATGTTCATGTTCAATGATACAAGTTCAACTTTAGTGAATAGAGCAACTACATAAATTTTTTCTTTGTGGTGTTCAATACCTACAAAATGAGATTTGAAAAACATTTCGAAATACAAATGAAATGAAAATGCATTGGAATGAATATCTCCTAAATAAAGACTAAATGAGATACATTTATAAATTCATTTTCATCCGTGTTGGTATATACAAATTTCAAACCTTTTTATAGAACAACAAGCAAATGTACATGGATAGTAAAGTGTTTTGTTTCCAGTTTATATTAGATTTACTTCAATCAAAAATATTTTACATCGAGTAAGTAGTATTCCTGTATTTTCCAAGCATCTTTGGTATCATTTTTACAAATACATGAACCAAGAATACCATTTTAAAATTTAAGCAGCGACAAGAATTGGGAAAACTTAGCCACAATGAATGTTCTTCTTTTCTGTTCCCACAAAGCCTCTGGGTGTTTCTAATTAGTAAACATATGTGCTTCCAAGTGTGCATTTTTAATAACACATTGAGTGCCAGAGGTCAGCCTTTATTTACATAAAAATGGGCACGGAGAAGGCAGTTCTCAATCAGATGTTAGTACAAAAGGCAAAATGTTAATAAGAGAATTTCCCGGTACAAAAGACATTATCCTAGTGCTTTGAGCTCTTTTGATTATTCATTCTGTACACTTGTCAGTAGATTCAAATCACAATTAAAGTGAAATGGGACCAAGTTCTTGACACAACAGGGAGTGTGATGCTCACTCCCTGGCAATACTGACCACTGGGGAAATGAAGTTTGAGTCGTGTACACCCATGGGTGTGGAGCCCGTGATCTGGAAGCCCCTGGAAATGCAACAGTCCTACATGTGTAATGCCTGGAGCTTGCATTGATTTAAGGGTCTACTGACACCAGGAATTAGTCAGAAGCATACAGTAAAGGCTCAACAAATGCATACAGTTTGAGACTTCCTAGACAGTAGCAGCCTTTAACACTACATAGATTGTCCTAGAACTTCATTTGTGGCAGTTGCTTAAAATTAATTTGCTTTTAAATTTTTCTCTTAAGACTCCAGCTTTGCAAAAAAGCACATATATAGTAACTGAGTCTAAATCATTTTTTAAATGCTCTATCTTTTCTTCTCAAGTCACACTGATGAATTTTACTGACAATTGTTTTTCTAATCCCATATCTACTCCCCAAAGGTCATGATGTAATGCAGATATTGTGACAGTTCACACGGATCACACAGTCTCACTGACAGAGCCCTCAAGTGGGTCAGAGTATGATGAGCTACCTCACTACTATTATGTGTAATTCAAACAACCATTTCCTGTTCAAAGTGGAGCCTTTTGTTAATAATTGAAGTGAGAAACAGTGAGTACAGGTGTGACATGACCATGATGATAAAGAGTTTTCCATGGTTCTTTAAGACATGAACTCCTGGCCATTGCAATATCTTCATCACTTGCCCAGACTCAACTTTAAAATAGTTTCAGGAAGCTAACCACAGGGTTTGTAGCAGTGACAGTGGGGTTGCCTTTAGAAAGCATTTTATTTCTGCTTATTCCTAATAGGAGCAATTTGCATTTGATGATCAGCATTTCAACTTTGCACATGAGACACCTGACCTAGTGAGGCTTGTCCTGCATGCGGGACTGGAGCTTAATGCAAAGGAATCCCATTCTAAATCTTGCAATGTAGCCACTTTATCACTAGTTTTATGTGAAATTTACTCAATAATTTACACCAATTCTGTTTACACTAAGAATCAGGATGGTCAAGTTATTGTTTTAACAGATCCTATAGAATAAAAATAAAATAAAATAATACATGCTTTGGAAACAATGTTTTACAAATTTTACAATTCAGATAGATTTTTTTTCTTTGCTAATATTGTCCCTCATGTATTTGAGAAATACGTGATTTTCTTATGCTTTTCTTCATACTTGTTAGATCTGTTATAGAGTATACAGGATGCGTTTGCATTCTGGTTGTGTTGTCAAAGCTTTGTGTGAACTGGAAAGGCTACTTTATCTCTTTTTTGCATAATTTTCTTCCACTGAAAATGAGAATGATAGCAGTGATAACATTTCATTCTTCAAAGAACTTTGTGTGAAACATCCAAGAATCATTTAAAATGTACTAGACACTTAAAAATGTTAAGTACAAAATTTCTGTTTTTATTATTAGGTTGTTGTTTAGTAGTAAGTACAATTTTTATGTTTGAAATTTATAAACAAGAACAATAAAAATTAGAGAGCTCTGCTATACCATGCACATAAACTAATGAATTGAAGAGACGGTCCTAGTGTTGCACATGCTCTATGCTTTGCGCGCTGTGTCTGTTCTCCCTCCGACAGAGTGTATGAAAAAGACCATTAAGACCAACCCCATAAAACCACGTTCCTGCAGTCACACAGGTCATACAAAACTCCAGCACTCCCATGTAGACAGAGTCATGATTTACCAAAGTCTGAGTGCACATCACAAATTTTGGAATTTTGAAATACACTTTCTGGACTTCTTCAACTGGGTCTGTGCTCCTAAAGGCTAACCAATAGGTCTACTTACGCAATTTCTTCAGACTGTTTTCCTCTGTTTTTCTTCCTTGCTTCCGTCCATCTTTGATTTTTATGATACAGTTCCATGTGCTCAAGATTTCCTCCTCCACTCTCCACTTTCCTCACACCCCTGTTTCTTTCCTTTTTATTTATTTGAAAGGGAGAGAGAGAGAGAGAGAGAGAGAGAGAGAGAGAGAGAGAGAGAGAAACACGGAGAGATAGAGAGAGATTTGGCCAGGCTGAAGCCAGAATACAGATTCCATCTGAGTCTCCTACATGGCTGACAAAGAGCCAAGCAGTTAGATCACCTTCTTCTGCAGCCCTGGGTGCCAAGCAGGGAGCTAGACTGACAGCTCAACAGCCAGAGCTCCAACTTCTCTTCAATGTGAGATATTAGTGTCTTAGGCAGTGCCTTGGTCTGCAGCGCCACAGTATCTGCCCTCCTGTACTATTTTGTGATTGGAATTAGGCAATGACAGGTACTTGGTAAAAATCAGAGACAGAGAGAGAGAGAGCGCAATGTTGCTCAAGGTCCTTGCCTATGAGGTCACTATCTGTTAGCATTTTGTTGACTAAAGGTTTTTTGTTTAATTTGGCTTCTTTGTGCTTTTTTTTCAAATCATGTTTTTCATCCCTTCTATTGCTTCTTCAGGAATAGGGGAAGAAAATACCGTTTGCTATTCGCTTTCTGCATGGTTTCCATCCACTTTCTGGGACCTTAGATGTTTTCAGTGCATGTAGATTGTCCAACCTAAGATCTATTTCTGGGTGAGACTGACAATTTCCCATTATTCCCACTCGTGCCTCGCCTGCTCCAGGAAATGTTCCCATGTCTTTGTCGTTTGCATTTTTGCTTCACTTTCAATTCTAACCTTTAAGTTGGTTCTGCCTTGAGTGTTTCTTTGCCCTTGAGTCTTTTATCATACATTGGAAGCTCCCCAGACATGCATGCTAGCTCACTTGGTGTTCATGGACACTTCAATATTGTCATTCCTTCCTCCATCCAAACTTCCTGTTGCAGAGTTAAATCACAAGAATTTTTACATTGGACCTTGCTGTTATCCTGTCATTTAAAACACCCACTGACACCAACTGTAGCCCCTTGTTTGATCTAACCTAGCTGATGTAGCTTTGTTTGTGAGGAAATAGCCTGCTCTCACTGTTTTAACCATCGGTATTACTTCAGTTCATGCATATTTCCAATAGTTCAACTGTATTCATCTAAAATTTTAACTCTTGGGCCTGGTCTGGCAACCTATTGGCTAAAGTCCTTGCCTGGCATGCACTGGGATCCTATAGTGGCACTGGTTCTAATCCCAGCCACCCTGCTTTCCATCCAACTCCCTGCTTGTGGCCTGGGAAGGCATTGGATGGTGGCTGAAAGCATTGGGAGCCTGCACCCACATGGGAGACCTGGAGAGCCTCCAGGCTGCTGGCTTTGAATCAACTTAACTCTGGTCATTGCAGCCACTTGGGGAGTGAATCAGCGGACAAAAGGTCTTCTTCTCTGTCTCTCCTCCTCTCTGTATAGCTGATTTTCCAATAAAAATAAAATAAATCTTTAAAAAAATGTCTCAACTCTCTCCTTGACTCATAGATTTTTTTTCCCCTTCTACAGCCTGCAATAAAGTTTCAAGAAAAACGGCATAGGATGGTCCAAATGCCTGGGACCCAGCAGCTGTGTAGAAGACCTGGGCAGAGCTCTAGACTTATCGCTTTGGTCTTACCTTGTCCTGGCCACTGTGACCATTTGAGAATTGCCACAAAATAGAAAACTTTCTCTGTCTTAATTTCTCTCTTTTACTCTCTGTCACTTCCTCTCTGTACCTTTGAGTGTCAAACAATAAAAATATTCTTTTACAAAAGGAAAATTAACTTTTTTATGCTCCACCCCAACCTTAGTCAACTAATTTACAGATAAGCTCATTTATTGTACCTCCTAGCTTTATGACAGAGTCCTAGTTCTCATGGAATCTGGCAGTGATGCGACCCCTGCCACTCAGAACAGTCAATGGAACTCATTGGCTTCAGATATAATTAGGCTTCATTAATATATTCATATATTAATGTTGGTTCTCACATAAGTGGCATCACCTCCATGAAATGGGAATGTGTGTGTGTGTGTGTGTGTGTGTGTGTGTTTGAAATGATTGGGAATTGGGTGAGTTCAGTTGGAAAAGACATTACATTTGTGTATGTGTATATTTGATTATATATATTTAAGACAATACCTGGTATAGCATAAAAGAACAGTTAGTGGAGATTCCTCATTTTTGTAAGCTATCTCAAATCTAGTTTCAATATTTTTAAAGTTCAAAAGGCACTTTTAGAATTGTTTTTGTCTAAAAGAGTTTTAAAATATTTTTGAGTCTACTGCTGTATTTAATTTCTGAAACTGTTAAGTATGTTAGGCTTCTCTAAGAATCTGGATTTTGTGAAAAACTATTTCTTTTCCAAGGAAGTTGAAAAAAATCTTCAGAATATTATCACCACCTTAGGAATCGGGATTCTTAATGTACTAATCAAAGATCAGTTCTGTAAGTGCGTTACTGCCTTGTATCAGTTTGAGGTCTAGTGTGATCCGTCCCGGGAGGCAGCATCTGATGGTCACATTATTGGATCTATGAGAGCTTTGTGACACACAGGGACTGGGCTCTCATGGACCTGACAATGAGTACTGTTGCGTCACTCAGGCCCAAGCACTCAATGGTAAGTGGGTCATTTCAGATGTAATTAAGCTTCATGCTTAGTCTATGAGATGGATTTAAACAGCCACATGACTCGTATTATATGCCAAGTGATCAAAAGTTGGCACACTGCTCATGACACATATTTTCTTATTCTGAAAATCATTTTTAGGGCACAAAACAAGAAAACCATATTTTCAGTGAATATCTTCCATTAATTATCTTGTATCTTTCAAGATTCTCCCTGTTTCCAAACTAAGCATGTCTACATATTCTAACACCAGTGGCTTCTAGCTGAGAACATTTCCCGAGGGGGTTAAATAACAAATTAACACTAGTTTGGGTAAAGGTTTCCTAATTAGCTGATCAAGGCTGTCAGGCCATGGGAGGCAGCACCGGGCCATGATATACTTCACACTCCGCATGTTGCTCCCTCCCACCAGCCCCTCCTCCCTCCATGTGCCCCTCCTCTCACTAATTCTGTCTCATTAGTTCAGAGGCCCTGAGACTGGTTTAGTTTTTGCAAGGAGGCTTTTGTCAGTTGCCGTCTTCCTTTCTTGAACATGTTTGTTGTCAGCAAGCCAAAAGTACATTCAATATCTTCTGTAGACGGCATCCGAGGGGGATCTAGGTTCATAATAAAAATTCTATTTGCATATAAATATATAAATTATGCATCGGATGTTAAGAAAAAGTGAAGGCTGAGAAACGCTATTATTTGGAAAGAAAATGGAGGACATTCTGGTATGAAACCATTTTTAAAAGTTTTCTGTGATTAGATGGGCTGTGTTTCTTGTGGCAAACCAGCTGCCAGTTGAGGGAGAAATTTTGGCAGACTGCAGTACTCCCAGTCAAGAGTCTGTGTGGTATTTATTTGGAGATCAGAATCCTGCTGTGGTGTGTAAAAAGGGATCAGGGATAAACTATCAAGGCCAAGTTCCTTGCCTGTTTGGAATGAGAGAAAAAATTGCAAGTATTATGGTACTTTTATTGTTTGTACAGACCCTTACATAAAGTAAAAATTAGAAAATGATTACTAAGATAACAAATATTCCATTCACTTAAAGCATACATTTTTTTACAACTATTACAATATTCTTAAAAATAGTAATAAGCAGGGGATAGAACATTTCTGAGTACAAATGTGGTTTTAAATAAGCAACAGTATTCACTTACTAGGTTCTGTTGGGAAAGAGCCATGCGTCTTCACTCTGAAGCTGCAAATGATAAAACAGAACTGCTGCTGGAAAGAACAATAATTGAAGATGTACTGAGACGTCCACATGACTTAAAACAGAACTTTATATACTCCTAAGCAGCACTCTGTCCTCTTACTACAAACCCTGAGAAACCCGTGACTTGACAAAAAAGCAGGAGGACCAGTTCAGTGATTTATTTCTGACGAACAAAGGAACTAGAGAGGTCTTCAGGGTGAAACTTCACCGTGCTAATGAGATAACACCCTGGCTAAATTAAAAGTCTCAACTAGCCTAAAGTCATTAGATCTGTCCTTTGTTCTTTTGCTTTTGTTAGCTTCTCTCTGTAATCTCCAGTCTCTTATTGACTTCAATGTATTCATACTCCAAGGAGAGGTTTATTTCTTTTGAGTGTAATGAGACTTCACATGAGCAGGATAGAATGTAAAGAGGTTTTGTCTTAATATTTAAAAAGTATTACTGAGAATATATATCTGCTTAGGCAGTGTTTCATTTAAGGGCCCTGTCTTCTTTTGCACATGTTTTATTGCACACCTTTAGTTCCAAAAGAAAAAAGCGATCTGGAATTCTTGGCTTTCGTGTTAGCTCATGAGTCCAAAATAATGGTAGTCTTCCAGTCAAAGCCAAACACTAAGGTGTTTAGGAGCAGACATCATCAGTGTAGAACAACAGGGAAAAAAGACCATTGGCTAACTTTAGGATTCAATTCCAAACAGGAAACAGCATTTTCATTACATTGGTGATTGTGGGACCAGGAGACTTCACACCCTATTTTTTCTTTCACTTGCAAAATGATAATTTTATAATGTGCGAGATTAGAAGTGGATAAAAATAGTTCATAAGTTAATGAGTTAGAACTATTGCTGGGTGCAAGAGACATCACATCAGACAGGTCTAAGATGTATTAGGGAGTCTTTATTAACCAAGCTTGGTGATGCCAGCGCCCAGCTGAAATTAGCAAATAAAGTCACTGTAGCAATCCACTAGGAATCGAAACCCTGAGAGGAACAAATGGTCATTACCGTGAAACTCGTCCATGACACTGAAGACCTATGTTCCAGCTTTGCTAGCAACATAAATCGTCCTGACAGACACGCAGTGAACAATCCGGACACACAAAGCTGCAAACATTCACCTATCCCTGGCTGCTCTGTCTACATTCCATCATTGCTAGGACTCACCTCTCCCGGAACTCTTAAAATAGCACACACTAGAAATACGAAGCATCTTAGCATTTCAGAGTCACAGACTCACCCAAGCAGTGAACAGAGGATGAGGAAGACAGACATACAGTGGCGATATTCACGGGCTGCCTGTTCTTCGAGTCTGCCTGCAGGAAGACAGAGAGAACAGGTACTGGGGGAAGCCAAGTGTCGACATTCACGAGCGCTGGAAGCACAAAACCAATAGAACAAGCCCCTCCCTATCACAGGCCTTTATGGGGACTTGCAGGGAGTGGTTAACGATGCAATACCTCCCACTGCCAGGTGAGACAGGTGAGCATCACAAGCAGACAGAAAGGACCGCACAGGTGGGGGAGGCGTAGCTTTCAAGCCTGTGACCCTGAGATAGCTGTCTAAAACGACGGCAGAACAAATAGCACACGTTGTTTTCAACAGAGCAGGCCCGCAGATTACCTTAGTGTGGTCAAAGTTTTTACAGACTTTCATCCTCTGCTTAGATTCTCTTTGCTTGGGTTTTTTTTTTTTTTTTTTCTGTCTTAAAGGAGATCCAGCCACCTTTTAGTACCTGCTGTGCACTAAGTATAGAATTAGATTTAAAGATGATTATTCAGGCCGTTTATTATAGCATACCAGGTCTTTCATTGTCTGATTCTTATTTAATTTTATAACTCCTGCTCCTCTTCCAGACTCTGTGTCACATGGGTAAATAGAATGAAATTAAAGGGAGAAACTGGTTTTTACTTTCCTACTCGGCTGGATCCAGTAAAGTCCTTCATTACTTGGTTAAGTTGTCCACACAGATCCCTGCTGTTCTCTGCTGGGATCCAACATGGTTCTACCATGAGTTTGCTTGATCCTTTCCAAGCCAGGAGCTCTTCCTGGTCTCCGATGTGGTTGCAGGGTCCCAAGGCTTTGGGCTGTCCTCGACTATTTTTCCAGGCCACAAGCAGTCAGTTGGATGGGAAGCTGGGCTGCCGGGATTAGAACTGGCACCCATGTGGGATCCCAGCACGTTCAAGGTGAGGACTTTAGTCACTAGGCCTCGGTGCTGGGCCCGATAATATATATTCTAAGATGAAATAATTTGGTCATTATGATTTAATTCACTTTTCAGTAAACAAATGAATCATGCGTTAATAAGGCCATTATTTTTCATGTAGATTAAATGAATTATTTTAGACATAGAAGATAAAGTAATTGAGGTGGAGTGAGTTCCATAACATATAGGAGGAATATCTAAACAAGTTCTTTTAAGAAGTTGTTACAAGTGTCTTCACCTAAAAGAAAAACGAATTTCAATAGTACAGATTATTGGCACTGGCACTATGGATTTACAGGGTAGTCCTTAATTTTGGTGTTGCTGTAGGGTTTTCGACCCTGAATTCGGCAGCAGCCTCAATTCTTGTCTTGCGGGAAAGAAGAATCTTCATGTGGATACAGTTTAGTTTTAAAGTAAGATTTATTAGAAAAGCTAAAAAGAGAGACTCCCACCCTAGAGAGAAAAGAACCCGTACCTCCTGCAATAGTGGCAGCAGGAAGAGAGAAAAAGACCCAGACCTCTGTCGCAATGGCAGGAGGAAGAAAGGAAAAAAGAACCCATACTAATAGCGGGAAGTTCCATACACGTGTGGGTTTGGGATGTGAAGTCCTACATGAATTTGAGAGCCAAAGTGTGTTCAGTTCATAGCAGACATGTTGAAGGTGAAGTTCAAATGCTTAGTGAGTAAATGCATCATTCTCTTTTTGCTATTTCTCAATACGGTGAATTGCTTCAATCACCTAACGAGAGAGCTCAGTAACTGAGGGAAGTGAATGTCACATTCTCTCGTCTTGTACTTTGGTACAAGCTATTCTGCTGGATTGGATAATCTTTCTTTTTCCACGTTCTTTATTTTTACTTTGTTTTCAAGATTCCCCTTTCCTATCCTATGCCTTGCTAATGGGATATAATGGGAAGAATCATGTGAAATTGTCTTCATTTGATAAAATATACCTGTTTGCATTTTCTAGGAATGGGAAATGCATACCACTCAGGAATGCCTTTTGATTTAAAATGGTATTCTGTCAATTTAAATTATTATTTTCTATTTATTCTAATGATTAGACTCAAAACTCAATTTTCAAATATTTCTTTGTATGGTACAAATATTCTATTTTTAGCTGGGAAATTTTAATAATTACTTCAAGTGGTTGCATAATATTCATTTTAATATGTGAACTTTGATAATTTATCTAAGGTTATAAATTCCATTTACATATTTTTCTATTTGGTTTTCTTGTTAAATACTCTAATAAATCTCCTCGAGTACTGAATAATACTTGTGAATCTAATAAATTAAGCTTATAAATATTTTTACTATTAAGTATATTCAAGAGTTCCAGTAGGGCTTATAACCTGAGTCGAATTTTGACATATAATAATTACATGTAATATAGTAACATAAAATATTTTGGGAGAATTATTACTCAATTAAGCCAGTCTTTCTCATGCAGTATAAATACTTATCATACCATGATATTACTTAATGCCCATGACATTACAATTAGCATAAAACCAGTTTTATGTATTTAATTTGGTTGTATCTACAACAATTATAAATCTTCCTCTCTGTAAAATATTGATACAGCAATGGGAAATTACGTAACATTGTCATGGCAGAGTAACACTCTGTCCCTCAATTTGGCCAAATCCAAACTTTTGAAAATGGGATTATTCAGCTAAAAGGACAACATAAATTTAACAGATGTATTTAAGGATATCAACCATGATGAACAGAGTCTCTGTCCTTTTCTGTTTGTATAACAATATCTGTGATGGAATAATTCATAAAGGAAAGACAACTCTTCTTGATTCACACTCCTGGACATCACAGTCTGGTGCCATGCCTTCTTGGTTTCTGATGAAGATCTCATGGGCAAAAACACACAGGCAAGAACGTCCAGCAGATGAATCATCACAGGACAAGCGAGGAAACTGTAAGAGCTGAAGAAGCTGAATTTTTCATCAGAACTCTTTCCCCTGGTAACTAAATCAGTCTAGGAGAATGAGAAGTCACTCATGGGACAGAGGAGAGGGCTTTGCGTTGAAGACCGAGACACCAGTCTCACCACCCAGCAGGACTCACTTCCCAACAGGTCTGTTCTCTTAGCAAGTCTCAACTCCCGTCAGTTCTCATTTCTCAACACTGCCACACTGGGGGATTAACCCTCATAGTCAGTTTTAGTGGGGCCAGATCATAGTTAAACAATAGAAGGAAGTTCTTTCTCAATATTCTTGCTTAGTCCAGTGTGTGCACACGTATCCTTCCAAGAAAGATTCTTTCCTGGCTGGGTCAGAGAGAGACCTGAAAACATAAGGGGTCCAACTGACATGATATGAGAAAGAATCTACACTGACTTGAGGCAGAGGAGAGAGGGCAGGAGACAAAGACTATGATCTCTTGTGGAAACAAGGAATGCAGTCCAGCTGACACTCAGACCTACAATCACCAGTCATCCTGAATCAGCAAGCAAGTGCAATCCTCTTGAGCCTCTCCAGAAAGAAGTGCAGCCTGACAGTCATTTTGTCTAAGGCTGATGGTGTCTGTCTAGGTCCTTTGACCTAAAAAAGCTATATGGGGTTAAGCTTATCTTAATCAAACATTTTGTAATAAGGCATTTAAGGAAGAATAGAAAACTAACATGAGATGCTTCCAATTGCTCACATAGTATCTGTGTTATGAAATAAGCTATTTCCAACATGCTTTTCTGCCACATTAAATATCTTAATTCCATTTTCCCATGATGAACTTTTCTGAGGTATGGTTGTACAAGCCCCAGGCTAATTCTGAAGATGAAATCTCAGCTGATAGGTGAAACATTATGCTTAGTAATTTAAGCCAAGTTGTGAAGGCCAAAAGAACAAAGATTTGGTGGACTTCCACTACACACAGATTGTCATATTGAGCCATTGCCCATCAACATTTCCACAACAGAAAACCTCGACTCCGAAATGAACAGTTTTGCGTCCTGTACTTTCCTGATTCACACAACCCAATTCAGAACCTCAAACCTTCTGTTGCACTGCTTGTTGCTGTTAAACTAATAGATCTGTCATTGTGGTCCATATGAATTATGGTAACAGACCCAGGATTTTCGCATATTTAAGCCGCAGTTGGTTTGTTTCTACATGCCTCAGAAAGTCTTAGTGTTGTGATATCTAACATCATTGTAATGACAGTAAGGCAACGTCTTTGAAAGATTCCCTCCCACACGTGTCATCTGATGTCCCCTTACGTGCAGTTCCAGGGAAAACCTCCTGCTCTGTATTTCTCCCTCACACTTATCACTCTATATCTTGGTCCATTAATGATGCTATAATAAAATACCTTGTGCTGAATCTTTTATAAAGAGAACAATTTGTTCCTCAAAAGTCTGGGTGCAGAAAGTTCGAGATGGAGGTCCTGGCCTGTTTGATCACTGTAGGGGCCCGGTCTCTGCTTCCAAAATGGCACCAGGCTGGTGCATTCTTAAATGATTATTTATGTTATTTGAAAGGTAGAATTTCAGAGAGTAAAAGAGACAGAGAGAAAGATCTTCCCTCATCTGGGTCATTCCCTAAATGGCCCCAGTGGCCTAAGCCATGCCAATTTGAAGCCCGGAGCCAGGGGCCAAGAGCTCCTTCTGGATCCCCCACATGAATGCAGAAACGCAAGGACTTGGGCCACCCTCCACTGATTTTCCAGGTCTTACGTGGGAAGTTGGATCTGAGGTGGAGTAGCCAGGATATGAACGGGTGACAAATGGGATACCAGCTCTTATAGATGGAAGATTAACCTGTTGAGACACTGTGCTGGCCAATGAATTCTGTACCTTCTTAAGACTGACTGAATTCTATGGAAAAAGGGTTACATGCTCCAAGGTAATTTACAGACTCAGTGTAATCACAAACAGCAACCATCTTATTATCAGAGTTAGAAAAACGATTCTGTAATTCATATGAAAACATGAGAGACCCCAAATAAGGTAATAAAAAGCAAACAAATGCAACGTTTGAGGCATTCCAATACCAGATTTCAAGAATACTACTGGGCAATTTAATCAAAACAGCCTGTAAGTGGAAAATACATACACATGCAAAAAAGACATGGGGACCAAAGGAACAGAATAGATACCTGTTAATTCACATATCTATGACCATTGAGAAGCAAGCTGAAATCTCTCCTTGGAGTAAAGGAGCATCTCTTCAACAAATACTGTTGGGAAAACTAGATCTCTGTATGTAGAAGAATTAAACAAGACCCCCTACACAAGACCTTTCACAAAAATTAGCACAAAATGGGTCACAGGTCTACATCCAGTACAGGAAAATATTGGGGAAATTGTGCAAGACATTGGCATGAGCAAAACTTTTTTGGTTAAGAACCTAGACGCATAGGAAATAAAAGCAAAAGTAGAAAAATGAAACTATGTTAAGCTAAGAGGCATCTACAGAGCAAAGGAAACAGCCCACAGAATGGCAGAAAGCGCCTGCAGGCCATGCACGTGATGAAGGATTAATATCCAGGCTATGTAAGGAACCTAAGAAACACTTTCAAACTGTTCCTGAGGCACTAGACACTGAGGGCAGAGTCCTAGAGCCTAATGACTAGCTACAGGCCTTACTCTTGTTTTATGATTTACTTACGTATCTTGAAAATCAGAGTTTCACAGAGGACATGGGTGAACAGAGGTGTTCCATATACTGGTTCACTCCATAGAGAGCTGTAACGGACAGCACCAGGCCAGACCAAAGCCAGAAGCCAGGAGTTTCATGCAGGTTCACACAATTGAGGATTCTACTGCTTTGCTCAGATCATCACCTAGACGCTTGACAGGAAATGGAGCAGCTGAGGCATGAATCAGTACCAATATTGTATGTCTGTGTTGCACCTGATGGCTTATGTGCCATGACACTGGCTCCAAGTCCTACTTCCTAATAAAACTGCATTAAGCATTAAGTTTCAACATGAATTCTGGAGGGCTCATAATCATCTAAACTGTAGCAGGCTATCTAGAATTTTAAAAAACATATCATTATGCTGTACAATATGGTAAACTTGTTAAAGATTTGATGCAGATGCATGGATTAGGAGTGAATTTATTTAGTATGCTAATATTAATGAAACTAATATCAATGTGCAGTTTGTACTTTAGAAAAAATAAAGACCAGGGAGATTGTCACCTTGATCTTTTATATAATGTTTATTTTCACTTTAAAGGCAAAATTACTGAGAAGAGGGATAGAAAATGAGGTCTTCCTTCTGCTGGTTCACTGCCCAGATGGCTCCAGTGGCCAGAGCTGGGCTGGTCCTGGTTGAAACAAGGAGCCAGGCCTTTCTTCCACGTCTCCCTGTGGGTGCGTAGGAACACAGAATTAAGCCATCATCCACTGCTTCCCCAGGCCATAAAGCAGACATAGGTGGTATCCCTGTGGGGAATGTTTTGATAATTGCTACAGATCTGCATAGGGGACCTCCGCTACTAAGGGGATACGAGCTAATGGAGCTTCCAAGATGGTTTCTGCCTGGATAATTTACTCAAAATGATGGCACCTAGTACTTGCTTTTGGTAAACTGCCTAAAGGCAGTCAATCCAATGAACCTGTTCACTGTATGGCACTTGTCTATCCTTGGAATACCTGAGTGATGGCTGTGGGAGAGTGGGTGTGGCTGGTATCCAGAGATTCTGACAGATATTTTCCATGGGACATGCAGGTAATTGGATCATTACCTGCTGTTTCCAATAAATGTCCAGGCAAGATTAGAAGGGATATCTATCAAATCATGGTCAGAGGCATCTGGCAGAGAATGGCAGAAGCAGCAGGCGGTTAAATTTAATGCACTTGCAGCAGTTTAGGATAGCCAAATCAGGCTGTTTTCTTTCACAAGGAAGCTTGCAGCAGGGTTTTTAGAAGAAAAATGTCATAAATGCCTTTCCTCACTGACAAATTTTGGATTGTAAGACATTTTCTCTCCAGGTACCTCTATGGCAGTCTTCATGAAATTCTACATCCTATCCCAGTAGCTGTAACTACACCATTGTTTTCCTAGTTATCTACACACACATAGGCCTTTTCTCCAATTCCAACAGGCATGACACTGTTAAAGGAATGCTTGTAAAAGGTAAGCAAATGCATCATACCCCCATCTTGACTCATAGGGTCCTCTCTAGAAGGAACCCAAGAAGCAGTATTCATTATGATCTAGAACTATGCTAGTTTAATGAGACAGAAAAAATAGCTGGATTCGAATTAATAATAAAGTGCATAGAGCAGAAATCAGGCCAGCCTGGTTTGTGACTCGAAGAGACAAAAAAGGCATTATGTCTAGTAATGGTCAGAGCTTAAAATATTTTTTTTTTAATATTTATGCTATGTCTCACCCTGTTCATTGAAATCAATGCACATAGTAAGTGTAAAGATGTTCCTGTACACAGAACTCTGTAGAATTCTGTGTAATTATTTGAAGCAAGATTAGTTTTGATAATTTCTCAGTATTTATTTTCATATCTTATATTTTCTATATCAAATGTTGAATCAGATAAAACATTTTTAAGAGTAAATTGAAGTCATAGCTTATATTGAAAGACAGCGATTTTTGCATGAATGCTCATGAAACATCTTGAGAAAATGTGTGTTTGGAATGTATATTTGGATCCTGAGCAGGGTGTAAATTGTGTCAAGTTGCTTGGTGACAGTTAAGCTGCAGGTCCTAGACCACACTTTGTTGTCCCTTACTGGACTCTACTTCATATATGTGGCTTTCAACTGAGGTCAAGTTTTGTCTATATTTGCCATTATTTTAGAATTCTTAGGAAAACCAATAAGTATAGTTTGCTTCACTTATCCTCAGTGTTGTACATTTTGTACATCATACGTGATCAAAATGAAACAATAAATCATCACTGTGGTGGTATCATAACCATATCTTCAACTGGATGTGCATTTTATCTCCCAAATGTATATACTTTTGTATGATTTGTGTAATTATTGGTGATGTAAAATATATTGGAAAGAATTGGAGTCTACTTGTCTCTATATTCTTGCCTATTCAATTTCCATCTGTATTTGGAAATTTTCTTCGTTTCTTATACTTTGAAATAGAGCCAAGGCATTGGCCAATCCAGAGAGTGTAGATGGTTTTTTTCAGCTTTGAAAATATAATGATCACGAGTCTTGATGATAAGTTGGGTAATTTATTGTTAGAGAGGTTTTCTTACTTATCTTAGCCACACTGCCTGTTCAAACGATTCTCAAGGCCTGCACAGCATGCCACTTAGTCCTTTGATGGGACCTGGCATGGCCATTTCTAGACCAGGCCTGGGCTCACCAGGTCTCCAGCAGCCCTAAAGACAGTGTCATCTCAACCAGGATGAAATTAGCATGTTTTTTTTAACACCAATAGCACTCCCACCAGAAAAGCTTATACTCCCTTTACCAAGAAGCACCCTGTGGCTGGCTGACTAAATACAGGTTGAGAAGGGAAGAAAATCCCTTCCTTCTGGAAATTGTCTTCAGATAGACTCCTTCATGGTGTGATTACATGACTACTGTCTATGTCTGGTGCATGGCACTGAGTGGATTTCACCATCCGTCTTATAAGAGAACTGCCAAAAGAAGCTGCTTCAATATCAGACCATATCTAGGACACAACTCAGAGCCAGAACTAAAGGAGAAAGGTCATCCCTCAGGAAGCTGAGTCATGAGGACCAGTGGAGCTCTCCAAGTATGACAGAATACTGACGCTATCACAAGAGATTTTAATAGCTGAAAATAAAGAAAGTATAAAACAATGTGTAGATTTCTACATCAATCTTTCTTTGGATTGAGTAAAATATCCCACACATATATTTTTTAATTCACTTAGTAATTGTGGTCATGTAATATAAAACGCACTCTTCAACTCTAGAGCTGTATAATATCTTCAATGTAAAAACTTTGGAATATTATCAGGAAATTCTACGATTAACTCTGTTGAAGAATGTTGATATTTGTAGATACTCATACAAATAATTGTATACCTTTTTTTAAAGCAGCGTAATAGTGTTATGTAACATTAGCACTAAATCACAGACAACGTACCAGTTAAGGTGATAGATGTGTCTGTTTGAAGCAAAGAACTGGCAGGGGCTGTTTGCTCGGAGTGTTCCCACGAGCACCCAACCTCCTCAGGTGTTAACACTCCTTAGCATGGGTTAACTCAGAGCATACGTCTGCTGTTTAAACATCTGCTTCCTGTTCTGAGACAATCTCAGGAGTTGGGGAAGGGTAGTGTCAACTGAACGTGGTTGAAGTCAGCAAGATAATTTCACTTAATTTTCACAGTTAAGACACTGGCAAGCATGCTTCTTGATAGCTATTCTCTCCAAAATGAAAGTATTTTGCAACCCACCATCATTTTCTTGGCGTATGTTAAGGTACCAGTGACCTTATGATCATGCCAATATTGCTCTTGGCTTTCAAACTTGCAGAGCAATCCAAGATTATAAACTGCATAAGAAGAACATCAGAAATGACATGTCACCAGTCTGAGCTATTTCTTTCAAACATGCATGAGCATCAGCTTCAGGTTTTTCAGGGTAAAAACTCCTTGTATTATCTCTTGATCCCTGGAGTCATGGACTCTTTTTTTTTTTTTTTTTGATGGAAAAGACTGAAGTTGGAAACGGTACTGTTTGGTGGAATAGAAAAATTACCCATACCAGGTACATGAAGGAGCAGCCCCACTCCTGATAATCACGCTCACACACATCCAAATAGTTCACAAAGAGAAGAAAACATTGCTGCATTTGATTCAGAAGACAAATTGTTAGAAAAGGAGTTTTCTTAAGTATGTGTGATATCACTTTCATTCAGAATACGTGTCGTAGATAAATGAATAATAAACAATTGTCCAAAACATCTAACCATTATGTAGAGAAAAAGGTTGAAGTTGCTTCGTTTTCAAGAATTAGGGAATACGTACATGTAAACACACACCTAAAAGTATAGGTTTTATGAATCTCTGTGTCAAACACAAGAAGCTAATTAGTAACTACATGAAAATGAATCTTTGATAGTTTTTAATGTTTCTTCCAAAAGGGCATGTTTCCTGAGAGTAAATTGAAAAATCTGTAAATTTTTGAAAATGAAATATATTTCAAGGTTAGCATTTAAAGGAAGGTTTGGTGTTTAATACTGCTCTTAAATAAATTGAAATTATTTCACATAGATAAAATGCTGTAAAGAGAAATTTGTGCCTGGATGGATTTACTGACAAGAGTTACCAATGGTGGATTAGAAGGAAAGATTTGTGCGTGGTCAATTTTAATGTGTCAACTTGACCTTCGCATGAAGCCGATATTTTGTCAAATGTCATTTGGTTGTGTCTGTCAGGGTTGTTTGTAGATGAGATTAATTTCTGAATCTGAAGACTGAGTAAAGCTGGTTTCTCTTCCTGATGTGGACAGGCCCTTCCAATTAGTTGAAGAACTGAATTAATTACAGGCATGTGTGAGTGCGCGTGTGCGCGTACACACACACATATCCTTCAGGAATTAGGGTGAAATCTTTCTGCGTCTTTGAGCTAAGTTTGCCATGATTTTTTTTCGTCTGTAGCAAATGCTACATGGGCAGTAAATGCCATGTAAAGCCACCAGTCATTGGTTCCTAGCCCTCTGATGAACAAGTCACCTTGCTTTATTGTTTAAGCTATTGATCTTAGATTTCAGAGACCATGTTTGAGGCAGAGTAGACAAGGAGATTGTGTTTCCATAGCCACAGTCTGGGCACATCACTTCTCCCCCTTAAAATAAACTCCCTTCCTCCATTATGCCTTCAATGATTGACTGTGATGACATCTAATTACAACTCCTTCATTCTCATTTGCATCACTAAGGGGCCAGCTTCTCTGTTCACCATCAGAGATACCACAATGCAGCAAGCAAAGAAAAAATTTCTCATGACATAATGTGGGAAGCAAAGACAAAGGACCCTTGTATTCTTTCATTCTGTTTCCATCTTATAACTTGGTTACTTTGCCTCATGGGAATGGAATGGCTTAGGCAGGGCTCTATCAGCCTCTCCTTGTCACAGTTTACCAATTCTGAGTAGTCATCCAGAACAACTCATTATCTGCATTGGAAAGGTTTGAAATTCAAATTCCTCATGTTACTGCTGGCGATGAGGGTGATTTCTGTCCTTATGTCTGTCTCATCTCTGTGGATCTCTCACTTCTATTTTTCACATCTCCAGTTCTATCCCCATCATCTACATTTATTGAGGAGCATATTGAAATACTTATTCATTTGCATATGCACTCTGTGCATAATAAATATCTCACAGATTCGAACTGTGGATTAATGGTACAGTAGTGATGCTGGTTAAGATTCCTCAGAAACAACCAGTAGGATGGATGTTTATCTGTATGTATAAATACACGCATGTCTGTGTATGTATAAAAATATTTAAAATAAGTTGGTTACATGATTATGGAGGTTAGTGAGTCTAAGACCTTCACTGTTGGCTAGCAACAGAAGCCTGAGGATACACAGAGTTCTAAAAGAATCCAGCCTGGATAAGCTGCAATTGGAAGGCACTCTGTTGGAAAGATCTTTCTCTTTGTTCTACTGCTTGGATGAGGCCCACCTACATTATGAAGGGCAATCTGTTTAGTCAACAGTTGCCAATGCTCAACGCACTCAAAGCACTTTCCACGTTGACACATAAAATTAAACATCACAGACTGTTATTTTTTTCATGGTTGCTGACTAACCCTGTGTGTATATGTATGTACACATATGTGTGAACATGCTTCTTGCCATTTTTGGATCTTGAGGAATTATTGGAAAAACAGAATGTGATATTGCTTATAGAAGAGTTTTAAAAATTGAATAGTTCATTATAAGTATGAAGTGAAATAATAATAATAATTAGTTCACATAAACAGGTCAGAATTCATGAATAGTTCCCTGGGTTTATATAAGGTGTGGAGTAAAGTTCTACAGAGATTTAATATTCTGGTGGACATACAGTAAATAATGTAAAATCAGAAGGGACAATGTTATTGTCTTTGGAAATGTTATAAGTATTATTCATTGTATTTTTACATTATGAAATTCAGGAGATTATGTAGAATTTTGTAGAATGTGGTAAGCACCCAATAACTTCCCAAATTGAAGTAGCTTTGGCTCATCCTGAGTGTTTGAGATTGGCATTGTTTAGAGTTAGTTGCTGAACACAGCAACAAAATTTATATCAAATGTTTTGTTTTAAGATTGGTTATTGCATTTTTATGTGTATATAGATATGTGAATATAGAAAATAACCCATATAAATATAAATATAAATATAAATATAAAAATACATAAATCTGTGGTGGGCCCTAGTGGGATGGCTGAATTGATTAATCTTCCCTCACAAGTGACAGGACCACACGTGGACACTGGTTCATGTTCTGGCTGTCCACTTCCCATCCAACTCCCAGCTTGTGTCTTGGAAGAGCACTGGACGATGGCCCAAAGGTGTGGTACCCTGAGCCCATGTAGGATTCCTGGTGTCGGAGCCACTCAGCTGTGGACATTACTGAGATGTGGGAAGTGAACCTGCAGATGGAAGATCCTTGCCTCTTTGCTCTGAAAATCTGCTTTTCCAATAAAAGTAAACCAATCTTTTTAAAGAAAATCTGTTGGATTATGGACACTGAGAGAATCACTTCACCTTTAATGCCAATGAAAACAATAAAAAATCAACACTGTGAGAGGGATATGAATATTATACTTAAGATACTTAGTTTTTATCATCACATTTATCTTTTTGTTTAATTACGATTCTTATGTTAGAAGACTCAATACTTTGGTGGGTCTCAGGACAGAGCATCTCATGCCCAAATCCCTGACAGCAGCCACCACATGCACATGGTGAGCTGTCCCCGGGCCTGCCTAGTCTCCAGGGTCTGCTCCCTTTGGGCTGAATACACCAACCAAGGGGGTAGGTCTCTGTGATTTGACAAGCCCAGGGCCCACCCACTGCGCTCATTGAGTGGTGGATGGGATTGGGGAAGGACGCGACCTTGGGCCTGGGGGTTTAAACTTCCTGCAGTCTCCCAGCTGTGGGTGGGTCTCAGGACAGGGTGTCTCACGTGCACATGGTGAGCTGTCCCCTGGCGGGCAGTGCACCATTTGGTGCCAGGCTCTGCCTGCTAGCTGCCTGGCCAGGGAGCTCTGGGGTTTTGGTTCTTTGAATCGCTGCTTAGGTAGCTTCAGGTTAGACCCACTGTGCTTCTGGGATATGAATCAGTCCTAAAGATTCCCAATGACAGTAACTCTTCCTTTGAAGAACTTGTAATCACTTAACAACACTGAGCATCGAATGTCAATTCATGCAAAAGCTAAGGCTCAGGGCTTGTCCAGCAGGATATCCTTTTACCTGACATGATGATGGATCAGCAGACAGATCACATTAGGCAGGGCCATGACATTAACTAGCACTTGGGAACCAAGGGTAGATTCTGTGGGGGAATGTGAGGGCCAAACCCTGTGGAAATTCTAGCCCCACTGGTTAGCTCAAGAGTTGAAGGGGTGATGGACTAAGCTAGGTGTGACCAAAGAGCTTGCCATCAATCACAAGTAAAGGAACCCGCAACAGTCTGGACTGGTCAGGGCAGCAGCACCCGAATGTGCATCCTAAATAGGGTGTGGGGTGGGCCGGGCTGCAACATTCACCAGCTCATACAAGGCCAAATGGAAGGCCAGACTGCACTGGGCACTGGCCTAAAACCCAAAGGCATGTATAAGAACTGGGTCTGGGAGTGGATCAAGTGGAGGAACTTGGGAAACTCCCCTGGCGAGTCATAGCTCCTGCTGGTGAACATGTGGTCAAGACCTGGGGATTGGACAAGCTTGGCAAAATAGCTCCAACAGCTGGCTAATGTGTCAATTGGTAATCGAACGGGATGTACTGGACAGGACTGAGCAAACATTAGCCCACAAGCGAAACTAGAAACCAGCATGGAGCACAGTTCATGCCGAGCTAGGCTCTTGCACCTACTGGTCTGCGGGAGCCAGGAACGCTAAGCCGCAGTGTCTAAGGCAGAGGCCGGAACAGGTGAGGGCTGAGCCAAGCTGAGTCAGAACAACCACTGGCATGTGCATGATCTATGCCTGGGAACAGGCCCCGTTGGGGAGCTAGGGGACACCCTAACTGAGTTGGGGTTCCCACCCAGGGGCACGTGGGCTGGAATGGGGGCTGCGTTCTGATCAGGAAATGGTTGTAGTCTCCCTTGGCACAAGTGTGGACTGGGACAGGACACACCAAGCTGGGCCAGACTCCAACACCATCTGGTGTCCTGAAGGACCAGGGTAGATGTGGGACAGACTAGACTAGGTCTCAACCCCTACTGAGCCATGTGTGAGCTGTATATGTGTATGGACGAGCTGTGGCTGGGTTGAAACATCCAACAGCAAAAACCAGCTTGAGTTGAAGGCCAGTCAGGAAAAGCCACTGTTCCTGCTAGGGCAGCAGGTGAACTGAGTAGGACTGGCACATGGACCCCCTGGTATGTGCAAAATCTGACATTGGGAGAGGTTCTGATGGAGGAGCCTGGGCAACTCCTCTGGCAGGGCACAGACCTGGTAGGTAAGCGCAAGAAGCATGATAGGAAACAGCCCAGTACAGGCCATGGAAAGTTTCCCACTGGCATACATTTGGCAAGGGTTGGGGGCAGTCCAGGCTGAATCAGTTCACGTCATCCACTGGCAAATTTGAACACCAGAACAGAGTGTGGGTCGAGCCAGGTTTGGCCGTGACAAAAACCAGTGTACAATATGGAATGCCAAGGTGAGGTTGCCTGTACCAGATACGACCGCAGCGCCCAACCAGCACATGTGAGAACCAGGAAGGGAGGGGGCAGAGCCAGCAGGGGGAATACGGGGGTTCCCTTGCTGGACAGCTACTCCCACTGGAGAGCGTGAGCTGGGATGGGGGAGACCAGACTAAGCAGGGCTGCAGCACCTGTGTGCCTCATGTGGACTAGATCAGGGAAAAGCCAGGATGGGCTGATTATTCCTACTAGTACAAACATAATTAGAGTGGGTGAGGGTTGTTGGGGCTTAGCCACAGCATCAGCTGGCAGAAGCTGGCACTGGGAGCTAATTCTGTCAAGTCAAATCACAGAGCCACCTGGAGAGTGCATAATTTGAGAGTGGGAATGGCTTGGGACGGAAAGAGTGGGCTCCTCCCTCTTGGGTTACCACTCCCGCGGGAAGGCACGAAAACTAGGACAGGGGCAGGGGTGGCTAGACAGAGAGACACCCAACAACATCCATGAAGGCTGGATAGTTGAGCTGGTTAGAGGGAACAAAGCTTCAATACCCATTGACATGTAGGAGAGCCGAATGGGGTGTGGGACGGACTGGACTAGTTTGCTACACATACTGGCAAACCAGGGCAGGGGTCGGGCCTGGTGGGGGTTATTGCAGGTCACTCTCACTAGGCTGCAGCTCCCACTGGTTTATGTGAGGTCTGAGTGTGTGATGGGCAGAACCAGGCTGGATTGCTAACACCCATTGGTTCCAGTGAAAGACAGCACTGGAAACACAACCAACCCAGCAATCACAACCATCAGCTGATTGGGGTGATGGACTGTGCCAGGCCCTGTGCTTGCTAGCACACCACAGGAATCTGGTCTGGGAACACCTCAGACAAAGTCTCTTTGGGGATCTCCCCAATCGAACTGCCGAACTCAGAATCCTAACCAAGAAAAGACAGAAGAAAGAATAAGTGAATCAACCACTTCAGCTATATGTTGGCAGCGAAAGACTGGGCAAATGGAGACTCTATGATGGACTATGTCAATCAGTGGATTCTTCAACGACCTCATTGTGCTTGGAGTGGCAAGACTGGCAGTGATTCATAACTGATGAACTATCAAAACCACTTGAGCAAGTATCTCAGGGCATGCCCCACATCCGGGACCTGGGGTTGATGGGAACCTGGGTGGGGCTTCTCCCTCAATATCCTCCTTTACCTCAGATACACAAAGGAAACAATATGGAAATAATAGTTCCACCCACTTTTCTATAGCCCCTGAACCTTTTTACCCTAATTTACTATGTAAAGATTGTCAAAAATATAATACAAAAATAAAAAAAGGCAATACTTCATATACTATATGATTGATATGAAGCTAGCTTAAAAGCTGAATTTATAGTTGTACATTTCTAGATGCTCTATAAAAGGATTTTTAAAATTGTCTATATTCTCCCAAATGAGACTTCTCTAAAAAATGTTTTCAGTGAAATGATTGAAATTCTAATCTGCTTGGTCAAATTAACTTTTCCCCTGTGTTTCTGTACATTGCAGCATCATGTCATATGCCTTTACTATTACCAACATGATGGTAATATATTGGTGAAAGCAAGGGATATAGTCGTTTAAAACAGGACTTGGTAAATGCTTTATCCAGCACCTTCTCTAACCTAGCTACAGCTCTCAAGGCAATAAAGAGTTGTTTAATTTTACTACTGTGTCTTAAAACCTTCACACACACATTGCAGACATGTATATATCTAAAATATAGATTGACAGAAAAAAATTGAGAAATGGTTCTTGTTATTTGTAATGACCAAGTTGAAACATCAAGAGAAAATCCCCAAGGAGATTATTTCTGTTAGGTTGGGACAGTAGAAGTAACTCTACCACCCTGCAGAAGTCAAGTGGACACTCACACTCAGGAATGTTTGGAATGCACCCTAACCTTGTCTCTGAGCAAAGGTTAACAACCACCATAATGAATACCCCATTTTACACGTCACACACATGCACAACCCAAGGAGCTGCTGCCCTACCCCATCCCCTGATCTTAAGATGTACAAAAAACCCAGTTCTGATTCAGATGGGCGGCCGTTTCCCTTTTGTGGTCACCCTGCCCTGTGGAAATGATGGCAGGCTGTCTACCACCAAGGAGCTGTCTACCAGACTCTCCTCTCTGATGAATAAAACCTTGACCTGAACGAAAAGCCTCTTTCTCTCACTGTAAACCCATCTTTAACCTGATCAGTAAGTTAGTAGCTAAGACAGTGTAAGATTCAGGATTTACAATCTTCATTTGTAGGACTCAGTGAGCATTGTTTCTAAGCATGTGTCATAAAATAAATTGCCAGGCAACTCATGAAGTCACCACAAATCCTCACTATCCATGTCCTATGAATTATATTTTTTTTTGTAAATGGTATTTACACCATATGCATAGTGAGTTTTCTATATACAAACCAAATTATTTGAGTCACAAGCCAACAAATGATTATTCCAAAGCATGATTTCATATATAAACAGGTTTGCTACAATCCAGAAGTTAATCACACTCAAATGAATTCATCAGCTAATAAACATATGTGTGGTAAAACTCCAATCCGGCAGGAACATAAAATTGCCTGGAACTGGATTGTGTTGTTATTTGAACCATACAGTATTTTTTTTTCCCCTTCAAAGAAAATTTGAAAGACCTCTTTTTAAGGTATTCCACTTGATAATTTTAATTTCTTAAGAATTCCTTCCTAAACATTCATTTGGCAATGCATCTGAGGAACACTTGAAAAAAATGAATTAAATGATTTTCAAATTCTGTTAAAGATTAATGAATTAAAAATGTATTAAACTCTCCATTTGCAAATAATACTTACTGGGCATGAACTAGTGTTTTATTAATGGCTGAGAAAGTATGTAATGTAAGAAGGGGTTACCTCTAAGAAGTCCTTAGACTTCCTTCAACAGGGGGATATGAGACAATCGTGAGAAGTTAAGTATAAAATACGAAGATGAGATACATATAATGAAGAAGAAAAACTCCACAGGATTATTATTGTGCTGCCTGCTATGGAAAACAATGTTAGAGAAAGTAGAAGCTGATGTCATTGAAGAAAAAACATATTTCAAACTTAAGGAACATGTCCTTTTTTGATTAGGAACAGAAATGAGGAAGAGAGATGAAAAGAATGATTACATTGGTTTGGGAAATATAGCTATTGTTGAGGTGATGTAATGAAAATGAAAGTGTTAGGCAGTTGACAATAAAAATGTTCAAACATAAAGTTTCAAAAACAGAAAGCAAATATGTTAGGTCTAATTTTGGAGCAGTATATATATGTACTGGACAACTGTGACAGAACGTTAATATATTACAAGGTTTAAAATGGAAAAAAATCGATATAATGAAAGTAATTAAATCATACATGCTATGTATGTACATAATATCTTACAAAATTAGAATAAAGATGTAAAATTGATATAAAAAAGAAATGTCTGGTGGTTGAATATTGGTGACAATATTTTAAAGAGCATATGACAGGTAATTATGGCAGTAATTAGCATTAAGTTCTGAAACCATTGAAGTTGTGTTATTTAGGAGAGGGAATGATTATGTATAGCATGAAAAGCTAATGACTGAGCTATGAATATAGCGATTAAAATTGTAAGACTTTTCATTTTGAGATGACAAGTCTTTGTTGACTTGACCATTGGAAAGCCAGGAAAGTTGTCATTTCTTGAGGTGTAATGAATATTCTTCTTAGTGATGGGTATAGCAAGCCTGTGCCTGACCCCTAGTACCTCTTGATGTGACTTGATAGCCACTTCATTAGTTCTTTGGAGCTTTCCAGAA
This sequence comes from Ochotona princeps, assembly GCF_030435755.1. Lineage (NCBI taxonomy): Eukaryota > Metazoa > Chordata > Mammalia > Lagomorpha > Ochotonidae > Ochotona > Ochotona princeps. The sequence goes on from NC_080838.1 coordinate 74,784,559, forward strand.
TGTTTTTCATATATTCACTTAGTTATGAAATAATTTAAAAAATGATTTAACACAGATTGTATCATAAATTATTCAACTGTTTAAATCAAAGTAGATACATACAGAAAAATAAAGGAAAATAAACTAGATTGTATTAAATATGAGAGTAATTTAAAATATGTGCATTTTGTTGCCTTCTCTAAACACCACTGCTAATGGACCAATGTGACATGATCTGTTTTTTAACAAATTTCATAAAAGATAAAAAAAATTCTCATTGCAAACACATTTATTTCAATCCTTGGGACACATCAAAATGTTCATGAGCAATAGAAAGCAAAATCTCTTACACCTTGAATTATTGTTTCCAGCAAAATAATAGGCAATTGAACTTTAATTATTTTCTTTATTTCTAAGGCTTATTTGGCTATTTATTTATTTATGCATTTGAAGATCAGAGTTATAAAGAGATAGGGAGAGACAGAAAGAACAAGAGGAAAAAGGAATGCAGTGGTGGCTGCAGAAGTCAGAGCCAAAAGGGACAGAAGCCAGGAGACAGAGGATTCTTGCAGTTCTCCCATATTGTGAAGGGGTCAAAGTCCTTGGGCCATCATCTGCTGCTTTCCCACGTATATTAGCAAGAGCTGGATTGGAAATGGGGGGAGCCGAAACTGGGTCAAAGTTGTTATGGATGGCAACTTAACCTCTCTCTGCCAAAGCACTGGCATTTAATCTTAGTATTTTAAGATCAGTTGAAGTTGGATGAAATGTAGCATTTTATTTTCATGAACCAGCGGATGGAAGATCTTTCTCTCTGTATCTGCTTCTCTCTGTAGATCTTCCTTTCCAATAATAATAATAACAATCTTAAAAAAAATGCTACTATATTTTAAGAAGAGGTATTTGGTTTCAAGATAAATCACACAGGAATTTCCTTCTTAAAGAGAGAGAGAGAGAGAGAGAGAGAGAGAGAGAGAGAGAGAGAGAGAGAGATCTTCAATGTAATAGGTCATTCCGAAAATGACTATAACAGCCACAGCTGGGCTGGTCCAAGGCGGGGAAGCAGAGGCTGCTTTCTGTGTCTCCCATGCAGATGAAGGAACCCAAGGACATGAGCCATTCTCTCAGGCCAAAGCAGGAAACTAGATTAGAAGTGACACAAACCCACACCTATATGGAATGCCTGCACATTGGCCCTATTCAGTTATTTCAAGAGAAGATGTTTGATATTCAGATTTCATAAGTACAAAGAGAATGGAAGTAATGAAGAGAAAATATCTAGGGAAAGGAAAATGAAGCAGAAATACATGTGAGAGGATATAATGAGTGGACTGAATTGTCTGCTCCTTGAAATAAGGAAGAAGGGCACCACAGAACAACTGAAAGTCACATTCCAGAAAAAAAGTATAGTCTGTGTCTCTGGCCCCAGGAAGGAGGACTGAGTCTGTGGAAGCTTGGAGACAACTATTGTGATGTTAGCAGGGCAGTCCTACTGCGCTCTACTGCTACGATGACAAAGTTAAGATGGAACTTCACTCCTTCTGCATTCTGGTCTATGGGTCCGTATTTTGAGTAGAGAGAATACTAATAACCAATATACTCTTTTGGCTGCTCAAGATATACTGCTGTACACTATTCAATTAATTTTACAATCAAGCAATATGCTTTGTTAATCCAAATGTAACTGTCTTCAATGCAGTGAGGTCCAATTTGATTGCCCAAACAAGGAGAAGGTTTTTCTTTGACAGTAATGGTAGCCAACTTTGGCCTCGGTTGTAACACATCTATCCATCATAATTGTATCAGGAAACCCAAGGGCAGCACTGTAAAATCAGCCAACAACACTTACATAGAATAATGCAGTAAATGGGAGTGAGAACGAGAAAGGACTGAGAATGAGAAAGAGTAGACAAACATTAATGTATGATTTTGCATTGCTATTGATTGAAAAATATCAGTAAAGGGCTGTAAATGAAGCATTGAATAGTTGAAGGTAAGAAAATTCTATGCAAAAAATTTAGGTGTTATGACATATATCCTTCATAAGCTTCTAATATGCTGAGTGGTTTTCAGTGCTATAAATACACAATACACTCTGAGTGGTTGTGATATGATTATTTTTCTATGTTTCTTAGTAATAAGCAATTTTCATTGCGTAAGTATGGTGGAGGTATGTGTAATCTTTTATCTGTGGCCTGATGAATTTGTGATGAATAATATTTACTTTTCTTTCTTTGATTAATACATTCTTGAATGCTTGCTGAAATGGAGACTTTTACAAATTCACCGTTGGATTTATTACAAATGTGTTTCCATGTTTCCTGATATTTTTATTAAATATTCTGCATAAACTGGCAGCAATTACCATCCATCATAGTCTCTAGGACTACAGTTAGGGAATTTTCATAAACTCAGCAGCATGAGTAGTAGAATGATGTAACAGAGAACTGAAGCCTAAGGTGTACGGGTTTAAAATGCTTTAATTGTATAGGTATCCAGGTAATGTATTTATATCAGATACTATTAACAATTAATGTCATCTCCCTTATTTAATCTATTCATATTGAGATAGGCTGCAGAGTAATATGAATACTCTCTGCTATAGATTTTTCTGTCTGCCCCCCACCGCAACAAGGAGACAAACAGAAAAAAATTTTTTTTTCACACTTTTGAACTCCATTAAATTTCAAACCATGCAACCATGAACTCTTTTTTTTTTTTTTAAAGATTTTATTGTTATTGGAAAGCTGGATATACAGAGAGGAGGAGAGACAGAGAGGAAGATCTTCCATCCGATGTTTCACTCCCCAAGTGAGCCGCAACGGGCCGGTGCTGTGCCGATCCGAAGCCGGGAACCAGGAACCTCTTCCGGGTCTCCCACGCGGGTGCAGGGTCCCAAAGCTTTGGGCCGTCCTCGACTGCTTTCCCAGGCCACAGGCAGGGAGCTGGATGGGAAGTGGAGCTGCCGGGATTAGAACCGGCGCCCATATGGGATCCCGGCGCATTCAAAGCGAGGACTTTAGCCGCTAGGCCATGCGGCCGGGCCCAACCATGAACTCTTCAATCCTGGTATGAAATGATCACAGAGAGAACTCGTCCCTTCATGGAGCTCAAGAATTATTTTACTTTGTGCAATTCTATAGGATACATTGTGACAGATCTTCCATTTCCATTTGTTTTCTAATAGAAATCTTCATTTTTTGGCACTGGTATTGGTCTGAGTAGTCCAGGGGGAATGAGCATAATCAGCAGGGGCAAAGTATATGATATTAAAAACACAATTACCTCCAAATATGGCTAAAAAGTGGAAATAAAGGTTAATTTGTTTACCTCTTTGCAGAGTGAAAGTAATTTCTATAAGAAAAAAAAGTTTAGTGGTTAACCAGCAGACAGGTGGAACACTCTGCAGATTTTCAGTTGTTCTTGGCAGAATTCATGGCAAGATGAGTGTGCGTGGGCCATGTCCTGGATAGGAATGGGAAAGGAGAAAATATAATTAATGCACATGGAAGAAATAAAATGGACTTTTGACCAGGGAAAAGTGACTTTTTGTGAAATCAAAAGGTCAGGTGCATGTACCCTTTGAGTCTGGTGTATATCATTCTCAGGACGGTTCATCTCTTGCTTTCTTTATGCTAAGGCATCTACCTGGAAAGACAATCATATTGGCAGCCATTCTTAGTTATCCTGAACTCTTCCATGTTTTCCAGTGATGAGGGTATAATTATTGAACTCTTATGAAGTACATGCAAAACAATTTGCAAGAATTGCTTCATGTTACCCTCATAACATTATGGAGTAGCTGTTATTACATCTTCAGTGGAGGCATTGGGCAAGGGGAGGAGTGAGGTTCATTGTGTGATCTAAGATTTAGGGCTTACATTATTCCCCATCAAGCCTATGAACTTGAAAAGCATTGTGGCCTCTGAGCAGCTGCAGTTTTCACCACGGTTTGTGGGTTGGCAAGCAATGCTCTGATAAACTTTCGCTGGCTCTCTTCCTCTGCCACAGGCATTGGTAGAATGAACATTCTGCATGGTGTTCCCACCAAGATCATTGGTAGAAGTAGAATTCTGTTCTACTTGTCTTTGACAAAGACTTGTCTTTGTTACTGCTGTGTTTGTGTTTTTCAGACTCTTGAATCCTGGAAATTTAAGGTCAGTTCTCTCCCCTACCCCCAGATTCCTTTTTTTTTCTGTTAATTTTTCTTAATATCTCTCATTATACAACCCTGGAGCACTTCTTCTAGATACTTCTGTTACATATGTTATTAGCCTATTGATTGTGGCTATAGTTTTTGTCAGTGACCTGTCAAGATTTTTATAGTAAAAATTGTCTCAGCATGCAAACAGTCACATATTAAGATTTTAATACATATATGTTCCACAAGTAGAGTTTCACTACCAAGAGGAAATTTGTGAAGTTTATGTCAGGAGCTAATAAAGCATGAATTTAAATCCAAAAGTATGGAATGCCATTTCCAGGTGGAAGAATTATTTCTTTTACTTGTCTATTCCAGTTGAGTATACATTGGAGAACTGACTTGAATGGGGCACGAAGCAGAATCGAAGGTATTAATCTCTTTCTCTTTTTTCATGTTCCCTAAAGCATTACTTGTGTTGTTTCAGTTTGTTTGTATTCTGAGTTTCATTGAAATAGGTGTTATGTTATCACATAAATGAGGCTAAAATGCATATTAACCCCAACATATAAAGACGTTAGACTGAAAACAACTCAAGATACTCTCTGGCCCACATGTATTTTGCTCTTCAGCATGACATTTAAGAGAAAGATAAGGAAATGGAGTGTCAGATTTTTAAAGTCACTGCTCAGTTGACATTTCTAAATAACAGAGGATTATAGCAATATTAGATAGAACTTTACTAATCATCTTACATTTGACCTTACTCGGTGAGCATATTTATTGCAATCATATAAGATCCAATTCTATCACTTTGTAAGACTTTTAAAATACCATCAACTAATATGTCTGTGAGAAATTAAATTTTCTGCACCTATGTTTACATATGCTACATTTTATGTCTATAAATAATTCCCTTTATGCATGTAAAATGTTGTGCATTGTTTTAAAGACAACCTAAAACATATATTGAACTGCTAAAATAAATGACAGTATGGTCTAGGATATGCTGCTTAAGATATTCAATGTGTTTGATTCCTAATCTATATGCACATTAACAGAAAAGTCACAAATAATACATTTCTAATGAGTTATTCACTTTATAAGTTAGTCAATGTATTTTCCAGAAAATTAGAACGATATAAACATCTTGGTGGGTGTCTGCAGAGCCAGGGCAGTGATTAACTCAGAGCAATTTAGGTTACATTCTGATTTTAAAATCTATGTCTTCTCACTGGCTTCTTATTAAAATATGAGGATAGATAGTTTTAGTAAGTGAATTTTCTTTGAGTTTACTTGTGAGAATTGGAAATAAAACACTTTGTACACCTTTAGATTAAAAAATGTATGAATAAATGTGCAATAATTGGCAAAGGCAAATAGTATAGATAAATTGAAATTATAATAATACTTTATTCAACCTGTCCACTGCCATGAATCTTACTTACATGCTAAAAACTGTTATCATGACTTATTTGCTCTATCTGATTTGGGTTTCATAATCACCCTCCAGAGCAAGATGTTTTATTATCCCTATAATACACAGGGAGCATAGAACCACAAAAGGTTCCTGGCCTACATCCATGCAATACGTAACAGTGTGGATTCACATCCAAGCAATCTGACAGAAGAACAAATGATTTTAAATCCTATCCTACCCAGCATCGAATTGCATAACATCAAGGCAATATTGGTTGAAATACATAGCTATTTTTAGAAGAGAAATGTTTAGAAGAAGAAGGAAAAGTGATGTATATACATCTGAACACTTGGTTCATTTCTGAAACTAAAGGGTTAGTCAACATGTATAGTGAATTTCTTATGATTGAAGCCAAACACAAGGGTGTGGTCTCTGTGCAGAGTATAGCAGCATCAGCCAAAGCTAGGTGACAGAATGAACCTCAGGCTTGCAGGTGCTTGTTCACATGCGCTAGGGAGGTGTTTTTCATGAGAAAAGAGGCAACCTGCTTCCAGTAAGTTCTTATAGTGTGCAGCTTGACCCTTTGAGCAAGCTGCATAACCTCTGCGTATCACAGCTTCTTCTGTGATATTAGATGATTACAAGTGTCTGACTTTGTTAATGTGGTGAACACAAAATGAGTTAAGGTTTATACAGTATTTAGAACAATGTTTAATATAGTACAAATGAAATGCTGTAGAATTATGTTTAAGTAAATAGGATTTAAGGGTGGCAAATGGGCATCATAAGAATGAATTAGATTCGGTGAAAATATTTTAGTGCCAACTGGTACCCTTTATTCCACACCTTTGCTTGTTCACTTTACAGAATCACATATAGTTACTAGGAAAGAAATATGATGTGCAATTTATATCTATAGAGTGATTTTGAGCAAGAATAACATCAAATTAGGTTGAGAGGTATAGACAACTGGCTTAAATATTATATAACTATTAACAACAGTTTTAATTTCAATTTACCAAAAGCAGTTCCAGTACATTGAAAAGCAGAACACAATGAGAGGGTCTAAGTAGGCTGGCTGACGTGTTAGTAGAGTCATGAGGGATGCAGGGAGACAGCACTGCGCAGCAGCAGCAGCGCAGAGGGTCCTTTGGTGCATTCAGGAAACAACAGTGGCTCTTAACTGAAATGGTGGATGTGATAAGTATGTCTGGAAAAAAAGTAGTGGCAGTTTAAATACAACTTGAAGAAACTGTGCATTTCATGCCTCACTAAAAGACAGACAGACAGACACACACACACACACACACACACACACACACACACATAAATCAGTGTAGCCATCCTAGAATACTTGGGTAGTAACTCTGTCATATACTGGAAGGTAATGGCAATATATAGACTAAAAACGTGGTTTTATCTTTATGCAGCCTTTAGGTTCATTATCTGTCTATCTATCTATCTATCTATCTATCTATCTATATCTATCTATCATCTATCTACTGATCATCAATCTTTATAGATACAGATATATGCATATACAACGGTTTCATCTAAAACATCACACTTCCATTCAACAGATTACCATAATTGTCAATCATACCCTTTTTGAAGTTTATTTTGTTCAACCAATTTTTCTAATTTGTTCTAGTATTGCTACTCAAGCGCTAGAAACTGATGTAATAAAAACCTGACTTCATAGTCTGGTCTTTATCTGGCTCTGTAGGATATGTTCAAATGTGTAATTGCACTTTAGACGTTTCCTGGAGAAATAACCTGAAAAGGTCAATTCATTTTGATGCAAAATGTTTTGAAATCCACATGTAGCTTTCCACAAACGGTGTGAAGTCCTCTTATATCCTCTGACATAAAGTCTGGAAGCATCAATAAGTGAAATGATCTTTATCATCTCAAATGGAAGAAAACCAGGAAATCAAAAAAGATGTTTAAGACCCAGCATAGTAGTCTAGTAGCTGAAGTCATTGCCTTGCAAGCACCAAGATTCCATATGGTTACGAGTTCATATCCTGGCTGCTCTGCTTCCCATCCAGTTCCCACCTTGTGGCCTGGGAAAACAGTCAAGGATTGCTCGACGCCTTGGGATGCAGAAACCTTGTGGAAGACACAGAACAAGTTCCTGGCTCCTAGCTTGAGCTTGGCTTAACTCCAGAAATGGTGACAAATTGGGGAATGAACCAGTGGAAGGGTGATCTTTCTCTCTGTCTCTCCTTCTCTCTGTAAATTTGACTTTCCAATAAAAAAATCTTTTAAAGAAAGAGGAAGTAAAATAAAAAAAGAATCAGTGTGAACTATTTCCGAAGATTTGAGATGATGAACACAAATGATTTACAATAACTCAGCTCCAGAAAGTAATCATGGATGGTCTCTGAACAGTATACCTCTTGATTTTGGAATCTTTTTAATTAAAAGCTACCACATTGTGAATTTTTAAAAACATTCTTTATGTAACTGTTTAACACTTCTTCTCATATTTTCAATTATCTTTTGGTTTAATGAGATTCCCGTTTTTAAATAAAGTTACATTGGATATTTTCTGAGTTTAATGAAAGTTATTTTAATGACCTTTGTGGCTGAAGTATCCATGTTTATACCTCACTTTACAATTGTTTTCATTTAGCTTCCCCCTGATAAGCAAGCCATTTGAAAAAATGTGAGAATATAAAATAAAAATCCCAGAAATTTTGCTCAGAATTTTACTGTTCAGAGACAGAATGGCTCCTATTTTGACATTTTCCCCCTCCAGCTTGTTAAGTTTAGATGAAAAAACAAAGAAGAGTAGGGTTCTTTTATTTAAAATCAAATAAAAACATAATGGAGATGCTTGGAATTCAGACAGTGTCACTTATAGCCAAAGGCTGGAAGTGGCAGCCCACTTGCTGGTTGAATCATGAGTGAAATGCAGAAAACCACTGAGTAGCCTGCAAACCCTCGTGCCTGTGGGGCTGGAGGACCTGATTACTTGGGGGCTGGTGTGTGAGAGATCCCCCAGCTGCTGTTGGATTACTCATACCCAGTGATCTCTATCAAAGTGTTCAATAAGCCAGACTTATATAACTAGGTCCATGGAGGTAGTTCTCAAAACCCATAGAACTAATTTTTTTACAATTATTTCAGTTAGTTTATATTTTATGTGAACAGCCAAGGTTCCTGGAAAGGGCTCATCAACCTAGGGAGGTGAACGCTGGATTCTTGTCAGGATTCAACATGGTGTTTCTTAAGCTAAGTGTGTAGTCCTCAGCCCGGAGTGAACTATGTCTTCGTTATCAACTACAGGCAGAGAAAGCAGAAAATAACCAGTTGCAAATGATGAGGAGATACAGCTCTGCTTTACACGCTGCCAGCTCAAAAAGTGTATTTAATAGCAACTATTTTGCAGTGTTCTGTGAATATAAAGACAACAATTAATTAAATGGATGTAAGGCAGACTTACAGAGATAAAGAAAGAGAAGGAGAGAGAGAGAGGGAAAAAGGGAGAAAGAGAGAGAGAAAGAGAGAGAGTGTCCATCAGCTGGTTCACTGCTTAAATGGCTCCAGTGGTCAGGTCTGTGCCATGCTAAAGCCAAGATACTGAAACTCCATTTGGGGCTCCTCTAATGTAATTGATTTTTTTGACATGCATATTTCAGGTTCTTTTTCTTGTGTTCAACTGAAGAGAGCTTGATTACCATGTATCATGGTGATGATCACTTTGGTCAAACTTATTGGGAGTTCTGTGTCCCTCCTATGTGTTGTTGCCCAATTCTTTCTCTATATTATACAGGGTTTCATTAATTATTTCATTGCACACATCTTTAAACCCAGCTTCTCTTTCTGTGCCTTCTTGAACTCCCATGACTCTTACATTTGGACTTTTAATACTGTCTCTTAATTACCTAATCCTTGTTTTTTCCTTGAAATCACTCTATTTCCAGCTTATTGATTGTTTCCCCATCATGGTAAGAAATATCTTCCAATTCTGAGATTCTTTCTCTGCCTGCTTCAGTCTACAGTTGACACTTTACACTGAATTTGAGCAGCTAATCTCTCAGAAGTAACTCTATAGGCCAGGAGAGAATGGAGTGATAACTCCAGATCTTAAAGGGGAAAAATTGTCATTGCAGAATAAACTACCTAGTAAAGCTTTCCTTTGTCTTTGAAAATGAAATAAAATTCTTCCAAAGCAAAGAATATACCTCTTCCAGATCTGTCCTACAAATGATACTTAAAGATGTTCTCTTTACAGAGAAAAGAAATAACATCTGCTAAAACCAAAGGCAAATGTGAAGAACATTCCAGTAAAATAACAACAGAAGACTAAATCAAACAATAAACAACCCATTGCTAAAATGGCAGGACCAAATTGCCACCTATTCATATTAACCCTGAATGTAAATTGCTTAAACACATCAATCAATGTCACAGGATTAGTGTAATGGATCAAAAAGAAAAAAAGATTTACCTGTTGCCTACAGGAGACATATCTCACCAACAAAGATCTGCGGAAACTGTGTCTCACAGATTTTGCTGTTTTGTTTTTGCTTTAATTTCCTCAAAACAGGCTTTTTTTCTTGTATTAAATTCTTCACTAACATATAGATCTTATAGTAGCTAAATTTTTTTCCAGATTGTTCTTGATTTTCTTTTTCAATTTTTATTGACACATTATTCATTCACCAGCATGTTATTTATCTTCATGGCATTGTAAATTTCTGTTTTCCTTCCTACTGTTAATTTTGTTTTGTGGCTTTTCATTTAATGGGATGTGTAAGAGGATGTGATTTAAGATAACTGTAACCGAGCAGATCATATCTACCAGTGAAAATAGAATGCAGTATGCATCTTTGCTTCCAGATCAAAGATGGACTTCTAATTAAACTGTTAAGTTTGCCTTGACTATAGAATGCTGGGCTCTCTGCCATTGTCGATGCCTGCACTAAATAGCAGAATGATGGTTTATAACTGTTTATGAAGAATTATACTTTTGCAATATAGGGGCAATCCAATGGGGTGGGGAGGAGGGGATTTGGAAAGGGACTAAGGGAAATCCCAAAGCCTATGAAAATGTATCATAAAATATAATGAAGAAAAATTAAGAAACTCCAATTTGGTCTCCCACATACATCTAGGGGTCTAAAGACTTGGGCCTTCTTTCATTGCTTTCATAGACGCCGTAACAGGGAGCTGGATAGAAAGTGGAGCATCAAGGACTCAGCCAATACTCATTTTAGAGGTCAGCACTGAAATGTTATAGAACACTATAATATTGGCTCAGAATTTCTAAAAGCTGATAGAGAAAATAATTATTGTATGGACATCGCATGACACATCAGTATACTTAAACATAAGTTTTCTGGATATTTCTGAATGTGTAGTGAACAAATTCATCCTACTCATTTTGCAAGATTTCCTTTTAAAAAACTGTTGATTTTAAAAATTTTGTATTTGATAATGTTTAAACAGTTGATCAGGGTGGGAAGAATTAAGACATATAGGAAAGTGGGAGAGACCACTATTTTCAAATTTTCGTTTTCTTCTTGTATGTGGGGGAATAGAGGAAATAGTGAGAGAAGCCAAACCCAGGCTGCCAACAGCCCCAGTACCCAGAAATAGGGACCAGCTACCCAATAATAATCTAGGATCCTGTGCAGAGCATTTTCTGAGGATTCTGGCCAAATGGTTTAGTTAGTTCTGGATTGCCGTCAATCTTGCAGATCCAAGGATGAGGGAATCCTTCCAATGTCCGTTGGCTGATATAGCCAACTTTAGCGTCTCTATTTGCCCATGTAATTGCTGTCATTGCTTGGCTGAGAAATTTTCCCTCTCTGTTCTGCCCTCCTTTGTCTGATGCCATACCAGATGTCCTTTGCAGGACCCAGTGGGCTGCCCTATCCTCCATGTGCATCTGTGCTTGCCATCCACTGCTCTGTCTTTTACATTGAGGAGGCCCAGTTCTGACACAGGCATTCTATGGTCAGACCACTAATCCTGCACATGAGTCTTCATGTCCTGCATGCACCTATGTGTGTACCCCACACAACGAGCCCCAACCAATGTGCCACCTGGTGGCCAGTGTGCTTCGCCCAGCACCATTGGCTGACCTGGGCCCCACAGGATCCCCAACCCAGAGGCTCAAAGACATAGCACCCACAGTGCAAGCAGGCCTAAGGACTTAGGCCAAGTGGCCTGGGCTTCACTGGACCCCCTGCCCTCAGAACTCAAGGACCCTCCCCCCTCTTGCTCCCCTCCACCTATCTTTAGAAAAAGTATAACAATAACAACAACAATAGAATAGGTTAGGTGACTATGCTGTCACACTGGCATGGTTAACATGTATTTGGCATTAACCAGACCCAGGATGCCCGCCATCTGCTACCTGCTTTTCTCCCAGCAGTGTAACACCTGCTTAGGTACAAGGCAATCTAGGCCATTGCTCACAGCTGGAGTGCAAGATTTCAATAACACATTTTGGATGCTGTTCTTTTGGAAATGCATTATGTTGAAAATTAGAGGGAGACACACAAATAAAAGAAACACATCCTTTATTCAACACCTCAGAGGAGAGGTTATTGGGAAGCAGGACAAGGGAAGGCAGAGCTTAGAAGAGGGAAACCATGTAGCAAGATAGGAAGCAGAGAATCTAGTTGGGATATAATTATTATATACAAGCGATTGAACCTACCTTGTATATAGTTTATATATAACTTTACAGATAACTTCATATTCCCATTTATAATTTCAAGGCAATACAGAGAGAAACTTTATTTTTTACCCTTAAACACTAAATGCCTCAGCATGATACCGGGGCTCATGGAAGATGCCTGTTGTGGAGTTTAGCTTTGAGTGAATGCATTATGACTTCAAAACTTCTTACCATATGCAATGCTCTTCGTCACACCATCAAACTATGTGCCTAGAATACTTGAGAAGTATCTTTCCTGGCTGTTGAGATGGAATTATTTTCCTCTTTATATTATACATCATATTGTATATTAAACACATTAATCCTGTGATACTAATTTTTATATTAATACGTTCAAACACATATGTGGAAATGATTTTATCTCCATTTTGCGTCTATTCCAGAATCACTAAAGTGTCTCCTTGATCATTATGTTCTAAATATGTGTTCATGCCTCATTACATGAGTCAAGCAACACTGACTACACTCACTTATTTCTGTGAAACTCCCTTCCTGTGATTTCCTCCCACCATAGATTGCATATGTTGCTCTTTGTGGCCAATTCCCTCCTAGTGAAGCTGTGAGTTCCTCACGTATATCCTACAACTCTTCTCCTCATATTTAACTCCATGGGAAATCTCATCATTGCTCACAGCTTTAATAAACATTGATCGGCATGCATTCCACATTTAACCCTCAGTCATATCTTAGCCGCTAAATATTATACCCAGATATTCATCATCATCTCTGAAGTTATGTCTTGGATGTCAGAACATCAGATTCAGGGCACCCAACAGGAAACTTTTTTTTTTTAACCCATATTGTGACTTTCCTGGCAAAGCAATTCCTAAACAAGTGGTGACCTAGCATGTTTCATGGACAAGTGACAGTTGATGATTTAGATAAGGCTGTTTGGGAAGAGTTTAAGCAACAGTATTTACCTTTACACAAAGCACTTCAGAGGATATCACATCTGAGTCATCTGTATGCCAAACTCATTAATGAAGGGTGCGCTGCCAAAATGTTCTGGGTTTTGGCAGTCTAAACACTTAAAGCTTCCAGACCAATTTCCTTTTAAGAACTTTCGAAAGTGACTTCCTAAAAGAAATGCATTTGACATGGCTAATTCATTGAAATACGTAAGTAGGGGTGGAGAGCCACATAGTACTGAAAATGCATTTTTATGCATTTTTTTAAAGAACGCATTTTTATCTAACTTCATGCCTCTTCAAAGGCCTTTGGCTGGAGAATTATATTTTGTGAATTCAGATATTAGTAAATGTAAATTGTTTCAACATCATTTAAGTTGAACATTGTTGTTTCTCTTCTGACTTACAATATTAATTTTACTCACCAAAAAGTATTGTGATTGAGTGTTGTGATTGAGAAAATGGGCTAAAAGGGAGAAGAAGCAGTACTGTTACTCTATGGTGCAATTATTTATGTCACTAAGACACTATGCAAACAATCTTATTTTCCAGAGTTTTTTTCTGATAGTTTTCAAGCATAATATTGATATTTCCATTTTTGTTTCTTAGTTATAATATCTTTTAAATTGCTCTGTTTTCTTGTGATAAGTATACAACTATTTTTTTAAAAGATACAGTAATAAAAGTGAAAATTTTGGTCCTTATATTCAAATGTTAGTATCTTACATTTATCCTTTCTTGAAAATTAATACCTGGTGTTATATATTTATTGTTTATTTTTGATCTTTGAAATTTTATTTTTCTTATCTTTACAAATGCAATTTTAATATGGTCTTGATTGACAAGTGTGAATCAATGTCTTTTTTTTTATATATTTATTATTTAACTTCAGTAATTACATTGTATTATGTGACACAATTACATAGATACTTGGGTTCTCCCCACCCCTCCCCAAACCCTCCCACCATGGTGGATTCCTCCACCTTGTTGCATAACCACAGCTCAAGTTCAGTTGAGATTCCCCCATTGCAAGCGTATACCAAACATAGAGTCCAGCATCTTATTGTCCAGTCAAGTCCAACGGCTTCTTAGGTATACCCTCTCTGGTCTGAAGACAGAGCCAGCAGAGCATCATCCCAGTCAATTGAAAGCTCCAACATACCATCAGCACAAATTTACATCATTATGGAATTAATTGACATAGTAATGAGTAACCAATATGGTAAAAGTAAATGCGAGTTCTTAACCACCTTCTGTGACCACCTCATTGACATTTCAATTTTAGTTTATACACAACATATAACATACATAACATAACATGTTATACATAACATCATATCATCTTAAATTAAGGCAAACATGTGGTATTTAACCTTTTGGGATGTTTTTATAGGTTTAAACATTGTGAAATGGCTGTATATCTTAGCTCAAATACTTACATTTTGTGTGTGGTGATAACAAAACCTACTGAATCATTTTCAAGTGTATAGCATATTACTAGGCATTATTCTTTACAGTAGATCTGTTGAACTTGCTCTTCGTGTTTACTTGAAATTTTGTGTTCTTTTGTTAGTGTCTACAAAACCCTCTCAGACACACAACATGTAGTAACCATCATTTTAGTCACAGTTTTTGTGAATTTGGCCTTTTAAAATTCCTCTTTATTTCAGTGGTGGACAGGAAGAGATAGGGAAAGAGAAATACCCAAATCAGTAGTTTCACAAGAAACAAGCAAACGAACATGCAACAATAATGACAAAAGGCCCACAAGTTTGTTCAGAAGCAGGCAAAAGCTCAGACACAGAAATGCCACTCCAGGTCTACCACACAGCCGGGAAGAATCTAAATGCTTGAGCTGTCATGTACTACCTTGTATGAAATCAATTATCAGGGAGCTGATTCAAAGAGAAGGCGGGACTCCATCAGAGTCATGCTCATGTAAGCTGTGGGCTTCCCAAACTGTGACTCAATATACTGTGCCACACAGCCCACACAGAGTCCCTTTTTCAATTGGGTTACCTTTGTCGCTATTGAGTTGTGTGCCTTCTATATATTTTGATATTAGTTCCTTAAAATCCTCACTTTGCCAAGTGCCATGATCCCATATGGGCACCTGTTTATGTCCCAGCAGCTGCACTTCCCATCTTGCTCTCTACTTGTGGTCTTGGAAAGCAGAAAAGGATGACACCATGCCTTGGGACCCTGTACCCGCATAGGAGATCCTGAAGAAACTCTTGGCTCTTGGATTCTGATTGACTTAGCAATGGCCATTGTAACCCTTTAGGGAGTGACACAGGGGGTGGAGGATCTTTCTGTCTTCTTCTTCTAAATCTGATTTACCTCTCAAATACAAATAAATGAATCTTTTAACAAAAATACAAATGAGCTATTCATCTTTAGATCAGTATAATTTTGACTATATTTTATCAGTGTTTTTAGTTTCTAATTTGCATTTTGATCTTTCAGCCGAAAAACTTTCTCTAATATTTCTGGCAAGACTGGTGTGTTGATAAAGAACTCCTTCAGTTTTTGTTTTACTTGAGAAGTCTTTAAATTTCCTCAATTTCTGATAGAGCATCCTTGGTTAGTATTCTTTATCCTCCATCACTTTGAATATTTCATCCCACTGTGTCTTTGCTTCTGGGACCTGGAGAAACCTGCTGTTACATTTGTTGGAACTCACATCTTCAGTGATTTGATTCCTTTCTCCTGCTGCTTTCAGGGTCTTCTATTTGTCTCTGATCTCTTTTTTGGCATTTTTGTTGCTTCCTTGCTTCTCTCTGCTTCCTGATATATAAAGTATCTACTCTTTTGCTTTTGTTCCACAGGTCTTGTAAGATATTTGTTCGCATTTGCATTTATATAACCTGCCTTAAAAGCCTCACAGATTCCTTAGCCTATCAATTCTGACAATATGATTTCTGCTGCATTTCTCATTTCCTTCATTGCATTTTTCATTTTCAAAATTTGTGTGTGACTTTTAAAAATTTATTTATTTTTATTGGAAAATCAGATATACAGAGATGAGAAGAGACAGAGAGGAAGATTTTCCGCCTCTTGATTAACTTCCCAAGTGACCACAATGGCCGAAGCTGTGCCAATCCAAAGCCAGGGGTCAGAAGCCAGGATCCAGGAGCTTCTTCAGGGTTTCCCATGTGGGTGGAGAGTTCTGAGACTTTGGGCCATCCTCCACTGCTTTCCCAGGCCACAAACAGGGCACTGGATGGGAAACGGAGCAGTCAGGACATGCGTCAGTGCTCATATGGGATGCTGGAACATGCAAGCAAGGATCCAGCCACTAGGCTACTGCACCTGGCCCTATTTGACTTTTTAAATGATTTGTAATCTTGGGTATATTTCATATTTAGTCATTTTTATACTTCCTCATTTTCTCTTGAAACGGTTCTTTGAAATCTTTGATGTTTGTTGAGTGTCATAAAAAATTACTTTGGGGGCAGACATGCTGGTGCAGGAGGCTGATCACCCTCTGCATTGTAGCACTGGCATCTCACCTAGGCCTCATTTCATATGTCGGCTGCTTCACTTCAGATACAGCTCTCTGCTTAGGGCCTGGAAAGGCAGTGAATGATTGCCCAAGGTCTTGGGAAATTTAAAAAAAAAAAAAAAGACCCATTTTTGTTTAACTGAAAGACAGAGATGGAGCTATATCCTAGTTGCTCAGTCACTATCTAGAAGTCAAAACTGGGGCCCAGAACTCAGTCTGTATCTTCCATGTGACTCTCAGAAATCTAAGTGCTTGTGTCCTCATGAGGTGTTTCCCAGGAAACATTTTAGTGGGTAGCTGGATTGGCGGTGGAATAGTTGGGATTTAAGCTAGGTACTCTGAGACAGGACCCTGGCACTCCAGCTCTGAACCAAAGGCCTGGCGCTAGAGGAGCTGAACTTGATGGAGGTCTAGCTTATTTCTGAAGTTCAGAGACATGCAGCAGCAGTTTGGTTCAGGGGCCTATGGTGCCAACCAGCTTGCTCTGTTGATCCTTCAGGTTTCTGGGCATCTGTGAAGGGCCCAGAGCAGCTACAGATGCCCAGGCCATGAGCGTGGACACTCATGTGCAGCAAAGGAAGGGAGATAAATGGTGGCTTATTTCCCAAATGGCTCTCTAGCAGTTATTTCTAGGGTTGCATACAGACGTGCTGTTTAGTGATCCTCTTTGGGGTTTCATGGTGAAAATCACTGCTGATAACCGCAGTAGTTGGTGCGGAGCACACCATGCAGGGTTCTGCCTCAAGACTGCTTGTATCTAGTCCCCCAGTCATTCTTATTTGCTCATGGCTGTCCCCTGGAAACTTAAGCATGTCTGTCTTACAAAGTGAAAGGTGATCCTCATTGAGGAGATAGTCTATTTTTTCACATCATTACGTGCCTATAAAATTTTTCTGAGTCCCCTCACCTTTTCTATACTGTTACGGCTTCTGAGTAGCTGTTTAGATTTGTTTCTTGGATGGAGGTTGCAGGGTAATGTCTCCTTCTCTGCCACTAGTGACACTCTAATAACCCCAATTTGTCATATTTTGATGAGTGTACATTTATTTGCGTATGTTGATGAATTTCTGTGCCCAAATGAGTATTTGCAGCTTATTTTAGCTTTCACTTTATCCTTACTTTGAAAATTCCATATTAATATAGTTCTCAGATTTATCTTGGTGTTAAACTCAAATTACACTATAAATAAGAAAGCAATATATAATATTTTATAATAATGCATTTTAATGGACTGATATAAAAATATTTACTTACATGAATTGCTTTATTAAATCAAGTAAATCTACCCACAAAGTAAACATTTTTCAGAGAAAACCCATGACATTCACAGTTTTTCATTGTTAATTCTCATTTCTAAATCATGAATATTGAAACTGGCCCTTACAGTTGAGTAAATATTTTCATTAAGCCTCATGAAAGTATTCCATGTCCTATTATTCACTAAAGTATGTAGCAATATTGGAATCAGGGCCTATTAATTTGCTGGAAATCATACATGGTCAAGTGACTGTGAAGTTTTATTTTAATTTTCTCTGATTTTCTTTGCTCTGCGAGATGTTCCACCACACGTTTCATGTTCAGATTCGATTTGAACAACCTCCTGTTCATTAAATATTCACAATGCAAATAATTATTAAGGGTTTGTTAAGGGACACTTGTCCCTGGGACACTGACATCCTGAACGTCCTGTGATGCAGATGTTCAGGGCATGCTTCCTTGGGGACACCTTTCCAAATATGTTCGCTACAGTGGAGCACCTTGGGAAACAGATCTGGAGTCATTGAGGCTGTGCTTCCAGTCTGGTACAGCATAAACAACAGTGACCTTGAGAATAAAGGGGCTGGAAGAGACTGGTTACCATAGAGTTGCACTTCCTAAATGCAGAGTTCCTCTGCTAGGCAACCTGCTCCATCATGCTGAGTGCTTCATTGTGCTGACTTTCCCTGGATACATTCCCATGGCTTCTATGGGACGCCAGACCAAAGAGAATGGGCACCAATGTGCTCATGCTTATGTTGGCTCTGTGCTGTGAGTAGCAAAGAAACTGTTTCTGACATAGGAGTTTTATACCATCTCTCAACCTCTGGGAAATAAGGTCTAACTTGTTAGCTTGCAAGAAGAGCAAAATTCTCAGGCCCTCAGGGTACTTGAGAATACTCTAAACTTTGTCAGAGTTTACATTATTTTAATAAGTATTTCCAATTATGTTCACCTATGAAGCATTTTTAAGCTGTAATGTTTGGTGGTATTCTATAAACACATAATATGATCAATATTGGTATAGCTAATGCAGTGAACTGGCACATTTCTGTACCAAGTAATCTTCCAAAATACAATTTAGTTGGTTATTGAACCCAGAAAAATGTATTAAGATTTCATTGCTTTCAATAAATACAGGTTTCCCTTCATTCTATGGCATTGCATGTAATCTGGAATTTGTTTCAACCATGGTAAATAGTTTCAGTTTAGTTACTGATCACAGAGAATATATTTTCATCTTCCCACTTCTGATTACTGGCAGAAGAGAACAGTGTTGCCATGGAAATGAAGGTTGTGAAATTATATATGAAGTAACAAACACTAGAAAAATGCATTGAAAGAAAGCAAGGTGTTGGAGTAAATGAAGGCTTATTTGAGGGAACCTCCACTTAAAACAAAATGAATATTATTTATGCAATATTGCCTGCCAGATCTAATGATTTTTATTAGAGACTTTGCTCTTTTTAAAATGCCAATGATATTTTGGATTTATAATTGCATATATATTGAAATGAAAAAACCCAAATCAATAATAAAGCATTTTGCCTCCAACATATGTTCATCACATTTCCTTAATTATAAGCTGTGAGACTCTTCCTACCACAGGAGGTAAATATTTTTTGTCAGGTGAAATAAAGCAGAAGGAAAGAAGTTGGCAGGATCCCTTTAGAAATTAAGGGCTTCTTTGGCAATGTGATGGCCTCGCTGGTGGTGCAGATGTGACAGTCATGTGAAAAGATGCAAGCATGTTGGTTCTGAAATTGTTTGTCACTCACTTGTGACTTAGTAGCAAAGCTGATTCTGTTGTGATGTTTTAGGTCTGACACTCTTACAGTCCTCTTCCATATTGCAGTACCACACATTAACAAGAAGCAAACTGAATATTTTGTAGGCACATTTTTTTCCAGTCCTTCACTTACAATGCTGTTGGAGCACTCTCAGGTGATTGGGGATGTTGCTGTGGATTGAATGTGGTGTCGCTACAAAGTCCGTGTTTGAAGGGTAACCATTAATATGAAATTAAAGGGATAAAGTTAGGAGGTAGCAGATCATCAGGTCCCTGACCACCTGAGGGTTTAAAGTTTGAGTTTATTTTACCTTCTTCCCATCCTTACTCCAGGGGGTGACACGCAAGAAACCCATAGGCTGCTGTGAGGCTCATAGCTGTGGACTTGCCAGCCTGCAAACAGAATGAATTACATTTCTATTCGTACAGTAGAAGCACAAAAACTGGCTGAGACCAAACTTTTCCTTAAGTTTTCCTTAAGTTTCCATTTTATATTAGATGATTCTAGAATTTGACTAAGAAGAATGAATGTTCTCAACCAAGAACACAGATCAACAAATAAAATTCAAATATCATTAAAAGTGCTCATTCATTGAGCTTTTGTGCTTGCACATTTTAAAAAACATTTTCCTAGATATATTTGAGAATATGAATGTGATTGAAATTTGCAAAATAATGAAGTGTTAAAAACACAAATAAAATTGTTCAGCAGTCAACAGTCAGTGATAATGACTTGTATTTATTTAGGAAAGTCAGATATCCAGAAAGGCGGAGAGGAGGAAGATCTTTTGTCCGCTGATTAACTCCCCAAGTGGCCGCAAAGCCAGGAGACTGGAGCCTCTTCCAGGTCTCCTGTGCAGGTGCAGGGTCCCAAGGCTTTGGGCTATCCTCTACTGGTTTCCCAGGCCATAAGGAGGGAGGTGGATGGGAAGTGGAGCTGCCGGGATTAGAACCGGCGCCCAGATGGCATCCCGGCACATATAAGGTGAGGACTTCAGCTACTAGGCTACCGTGCCTGCCCTGGAAGACATTGTTCTTAGTTTGTCATTTATCTGTTTGTCCTATTGACAAATTATTATGTAAACATGCTAAAGATGTTGTTTAGAGCTAGATCATCAATTTCTGTTTAAAGATGGTTTTCTTTTCTCTGTTTCTTTAATTTGTTTTATTTTTATTGGAAAAGCAAATTTTTACAGAGAAAAGGCGAGATGTAGAGAAAGATCTTCTATCACTGGTTCATCCCTATGGCCGTGACTCCCAGAGCTGAGCCAGTCTGCAGCCAGGACAAGGAGCCAGGAGCTGCTTTAGGATCTTCCACATGGTCCACCATCCTCTATTGCTTTTCCAGATCACAAGCAGGGAGCTTGGAGGGACACAAACTGATGTCCATTTAAGTTCCTTAAAAATGTTTATTTTTGTTCACACGGTGCTCTACATAATTATTATTATTATTATATTAATTTTACCATTTAAAATTTCATTTATTTATTCAAGAGAGAGAGGAAAGAGAGAAATTATGACAGAGGTGAAGGGTGAAGTCAGGAATTCTGTTATGGGATTGGGTGTTCTAACTTGTAGCCAAAATGCCTACCTCAATATATTTAACACAAAAACGTTGGAAATACTTATATAAAACAACTTTCAGATAGCCTCTTATCTGCTATCCCTTTCCCCAATAAGTTAATGGGCAGTGTGATTTAGTATTATAACAGATTATATGAATTTCTCTTGGTTTTTCTTATAGACTATTTGTGAAATATTCTTTTTTTTCCATAGGTGGAGCACATAGATTATATCCATTGAAACACTACAGTTTATTATTTATTAATCTTGTACAGTTCTGTTGAAGATAATGAAACATATATATTAAATGGTGAAGCTATTTTTTTTTTAAAAAAGGTTTTATTTAACTTTATTGGACAGGCAGATTTACAGAGTGAGAAACACATAGAGAAAGATCTTCCATCTGATGGCTTACTTCCCAAGTTCCCACAATGGTGGAGCTGAGACGATTTGGAGCCAGGAACCAGGAACTCCTTCCAGATCTTCCATGGGGCTGTCCTCTGCTGCTTCCCCTGGCCGCAAGCAGGAAGCTGGAAGGGATGTGGAGCACCCGGGACATGAACCGGTGCCCATATGGGATCTGGACGGACGCAAGGTGAGAATTCAGCCACTAGGTCATTGCCTCTGGCCCTATCCATTAAATTCTTGGGAAAAAAAAATAGAGTCCCAAAAGAACAAATACCATATGTTTTCTCTAATATAAGACAGTCTGTAGCAAGTTACAAAATAAACGAATAGGCAATTAAGCCACACATACACTCTCAAAGATGAATGGTAAAATGGAGACCTGCATACTGGGAAGTAAAGTTAGACTGCGGTACTTGGCTCTACTCCTGAGTAAATGCAGGACTCCCGTTCTGATAAATGCAAGTACAACCACACTACGTGATACTAGATTTTCTCCCTCTCTCTGTCATGTCTTGATACCTTTAATAGCAGAAAGTTAATCTTATAGTTATTAAGAGACTCTACTACAATGATAATTTGGGGAGTAATACTGGGGTGGGGGTGAATGTAAAGGGAGAAACCAGAAAGGGAGGAAAGAACCCCTATATCTACAATACTACAAAAAATGAAAAAGTAAACGATGGAATGGTTTTAAAAAGAAGGAAATCAAATCACCTAACATTCTCACATTTCACCATGCTATTGCCTCTGTTCCATATGTATGTATGATTGGAAACAAATATATATCACATTGTGTATGAAAAAATAGAGTACAGGGATTTTGTAATATTTACTTCGTAATTCATTGTTTTGTAATGATTACCAGCATAATCCGTAAGTCTTTACAGGTGTTATTTATCTAATACCTTTGGAGTATGAACTTCTGAGATTTAAACAGCGAGAAAGTGTTTTCCTTTGTTTCTGCCTTAAAGGAAATACGTTAAGGCTCTCTGTCTTTCAGGTATATGCAGTTTTTATGTTTTGTCTTTCCAACAAGTGACACTCATCTATAGGAAAGTTTAGAGGGTTTCCTTTTTCTAGTTAATATAAAAAAGAAGTAATGGAAAGATACCTAAGAGACATTAACAGAACGTTAATATAAAATAATCATGTCTAGTAAGTCACAAAGGTTTATTGCTCATCTGTTGCTAAGTAAACATTTTAGAATATACAGAACATACATAGCATTGTTTCAGTTACATTCTTTTCAGGCATATTAATCCTAGTGTGTAAATGAATGTGGACATGGGACATTTCATTACTTAATAGATGATGAAATGATCATCTTTTAGAAGATAGTATTGTAAAATACAGCTATTGATTTAGAAAAACAAGCAACACCCAAAACCCACATCTCTGAGCATGTCGATTACATCCAAGCTATCCATTAGGAGTTGCGATAGAGGGCTGTGCAAGCTTGCCACTCGTGAAGGGCAAGGGAATGTTCATATCCTTTCAAGAGTTCGGCTTTCCTCATTGTAGCAGCTGTCAGATAGCAGCCCTGCTCGCAGACGGTTACGGATGTTAAAATGTGAAGAACTGCCAGAGACTCTGCTCATCACATGGCTTTCACTATCACCCGTTTAATTAAGGTGTCACAGTGCTTTGAACACTATGCTCCTAAATGCTATACAGTAAGAAGGAATATTATCTAGATTCAATACAATTCAGGCAAATACTATTACTATCTGACAAAAAATCAGTTGTGAGGAATTTCAATGCAACCTTCTGCAACAATGCTGAAAACATGTCAAAATCACTAAGCTGAACTTGAATAGAAGCTAACATCAAAAGTTCCTAAACTCAGGGATTTAGAGTCTGGGGCTGATGCACTTTGGTAATCTTGGGATCCCTCATTGTTTTGCACTGGCCCTACTAACAGGAAACTGCTTTGGACTTTTGGTCGACAGAGAAAAGCAGTAGCCACATTGCTCACTTCATGACACACTTGACAGTGTTCAAATACATGTATACCTATAAGTGGCAAAGGGCTCCAATCCCTTCATGACAGCATAGGTTCAGATCAGAATCAATGTTGCTGTTATTTTTAATTGCCAAATGATTCAAATGATTCACTTACTTTTAAAAACATTTATTTATTTATTTGAAATTTAGACACAGAGAGAGGAGGAGAGACAGGGAGGAAGATCCTCCATCCTTTGATTCACTCCCAAAGTAGCCACATTGGCCAGAGCTCAGCTGATCCAAAGCCAGGAGCCAGGAGCCTCTTCCAGGTCTCCTGTGCAGATGCAGGGTCCCAAGGCTTTGGACCATCCTCTGTTGCTTTCCTAGGCCACAAGCAGGGGGCTGGATGGGAAGTGGGGCTGCCAGTGTAGGAACCGGCGCCCATATGGGATCCCAGTGCGTGCAAGACAAGGACTTCAGCCACTGGGCCAAAGCACCGGGCCCAAAAGATTCACTTATTATCATTTAACTCAAAGAAGGGTCACTTCTTAAAATTCCCATCAATAATTTTTTTGAAGAGAGATTTCTGATGCAGTGAAATAAGAGAATTGTATGTGTATGTGTTTCTTTTGGGATTTATGAAACTAGGCTGGGAATTAATTAAGGGAAAGGTAGTTATCTCCTATTTTAGTATTCACGGTGCCTTTATAAACATTGTTCATGGAGTAGATTTTCAGCATTTCCTCAAAATGTAGTTTTGAAACATGAATATTCAATCATTCATGATTGAGTTTCTTTCCTATTGCTTGTTCAAGATTATCTCAGCTTCATGAGGCTCTCATTCATTATAGATACACATTTGCATGTGTGTATATGTCAACACACACGTGTCTTCTGTACACATATTCATTTGCAATAACAAATAGATATGTGCCTACTCTTATGTATTTGAAAATTGGCCTTCTGTATCTACAGGCTCCATACCTGTAAATTCAATTAACCTGATTCAAACTGTTCAACATTGTCTGTATTAAATATGTACAGATAATTTTCTAATGATTTTTATGTATACAATGCAGTGTAGCAATTATTTACTTAATATTAAAATTTCACTGAGTATTATAATAATTTAAAGAAGGCTTATAATGAATGGGAAGATTACATTTGTTATATGAAAAATGCTATACTATTTTATACAACCAACAGAACATCAGGAGATTTTTATAATCATTTAGATCCTGGGGCCAATTATCCATAAATACAGAGGAAGGATTGTGTATATGTGTTTAGAAAAGATACGTATTTTGATCTGTTAGAACATTTATGTCTAACTAGTAACTCAATGAGCATGTATAGTCTTTCTGTGGCTGGATACTTACAAAGATTAATGCAAAGATAATGAACTTATTCTTTAATTTAAGAAGCTTATTCTTTTTAAGTTTACTTTGACATTTACCTTGGGAACTTATGCTCACCATTTTGCTTTAGATCAATTCTTTTTAGTTCTAGCATTTTATTATTGCGTAGTATAGTTTCCAGTGAGAATTATGTTTGCTCCAATGCATTTGGGTGTCAGCTAATTTAATGCAGGGTTCTATGTATTTCCAGAGAAAATAAGATTATTACAGCAAAATAGCCTCATATTCACAAAATTATATAATATTATTATGTAACCATCGAAACATTTTAAATAGCTATAAAACTGAGAGGAAAAAAATCAACTTGTAAGAACATAAATCTGCAGAACAAATGCAACCACCATGTAAATGGGACAGGCTGCGAAATGAAACATATGTTCAGATGCAGAGGAATGTGTATTCTCAGAAGGACTCAATTAAAAAACATTATGCTTCCCATAAAGCCAATTATTGATGACTTACTCATTTCTCAAGAAGAAATATTGCTGATAAGATGACTGTGGGTTTTATACTGAATATAATAGGTTTACACTTAAGAATATCAGAAAAAAAAAACACTGAGTTAGCTAAGTTGTTAAGTAGTTTGAAGAAAAAAACACCATAAGTTATACCCAGTTTTCAAAACATGATTATTGCTTTGGCTCATTAGACTATAATAATGTAAAAATTATAAAATGCAGAAGATAAAAATATGGCAAATATGACTAACTGCAACATTTTTGGATAATGTAGTTAGCAACTTTCTGGATAATTTAAGCAAAGATAAATGATATATTTTGAGGAAGTTCACCAACTCAAGAAACTTGGCGAAACTATTGAGTTACAGTTTTGAACATCAGAGTGAAAAGGCAAATGCAGCATTTCAGAGACAAGGAAGCAACCAATGTGTGTCTTTTGCTGTGACCAAGGCCTCATGAGTCAACAAACACTATTTTAAGTAGAAAAGAATGAAAATGGAGAAGCACTTGTATGCAACTTTTGGAATAACAGAATAAAACTGTGATTCTTGGGATCACCAAAATAACTCTCATGGTTACAATAGTTATTGCAGGTTAAGTGTTAAGCAAACTGCAGGCACCTGTTTTCGATGTGAAATGAATGATATATTGTAGAAGTTACTGGAAACTGGAAACTCAGGGGCAATCCTTCAAAGATAAGAAAAAGGAAGTCTGTGTAGAATGAATGCTGAATGAGAAATTAGGGCAGAGAGCACTTCCCTTAGTCTTCCAAAAAATACAGTTCATCTAGCTTCTATAAAGTGAACACAGTACATGTATTTCTCCCTTAGTCTCATGATACATATCAGACTGCTTCCTGGTATTCAGGCAAGCCTTTATATCCACAAAAAGAACTACATGTCTCTATCCACTCACCTTGGTGATGAACAGCTCTGGTTTCAGGATATTCTAACAGCAACTTGTTGATTTAAGAGAGAAGGGCAGAGTAAGTGTGATGAAGATTTTAAGGCAAAATTCCCCACACTGTGTTGAATGAAACAGTAATATTGTGCGAGACAGTCATATATGCCCCAGGGAATGGAGTATTATTCCGTACAGGAAAAGTTACATTTACATTTGTTATGGGTTTCAACACTGTGTTAGTGTTTTGATGACTGAATTACATTGCTATAAAGAAGCTTATCTAACTTTATGGAACTTGGCTTGCTTTCCACAATTTCTTTTAGGTATCCATGAAAGGTCCTTTTACCAAAATGTGTGAAATACTTGTGAGAAGAGAGATTCTAGTCCATTTTTCTGACTTCCAAATGGGAGCCATTGAAATCACTGCTCTATTGCTCTGTTTTGAGTATCCTCTGCCTGCTGTTAGTTTGATGCATAAAATCGTTGGTTTCTAAGCTATCAGATTAAGGAAACAAAAATGTCATGAACCACAGTCAACAAGAAATGTAACAGAATATATGCTTGTGTACCAAGGAAAAGAAAAACAAAGAGAATATTGGACAAAAGCTATGCCAACACTACACTTTTATATTCTATGTGAGCAGAAACAGCAAATGTTTTTTAATAAACCTACTCCTATCAGCACCCTAAAATTTCCTGGAATGTATTGATTTATACACAGAAAAGAAAGTCATAAAAAATAAACAGAAAAATCAGATTAATCCAACATCAATTATATTTTTATTAAATAAAATAATGTAAAGCAGTGACTGACAGCTTTTGATAGATCTATGAATAAGAAACGCAAAATGATAAAAAAAAGTAACCTTATTTTCACACAATACTGAAGATTCATGAAACTAATATATCTGTAAACATTGAAGTATGTGTATTATATGTATGTATGTGAATGTAATAGTATAAATGTATATACACACATAAGTCTGTGTGTATGTGTATGTATATATAATTGTAGGAGGTCACCCCTGGATCTCCACCTGCTTAGTCCATATGGGAGGCCATAGGCACATGGCACACCATGTCCATGGGAGAACCTATGATAAGAGTCTTAACTAACAGATACCCCAATATGGCCCGTTCACTAGGCATGCAGCAAGAGCAAAGGACTGCACTCCAGTCTCTCTTCTCTGCCCCTTTAATGATTTGTGCTAGGACTTCCTTTCTAATAAACTCTAGGAAGTTAAATGTTACATTCATCCTCTTCAGCAGGCAACAGGTTTGCCCTGAGACACATTTTCTTGTGCTTCCTAACCTTCAACTTGATTGGAGTGTTTAGAGGGATAGTCACAGTGTTGTTGTTGGGTGGAATTACTGTTGGGACCACCCTTCTGCCTGCCCCCTTTTCCTAACCTGTATAAGTTTATGACTTCTCTACAATAAATGGACATCCCTCACCACCAGCTTGTCTCCAACAGTGTCACCTCACTCCTCAGTGGTCTTGGGGCCTGCTAGACAGAAGACCCCTCAGACATAATCTTATGAAACTGAATAGCAAATATTTCATTCAGTGAGTAAAAAGAAAGCAATACATGTTGTACACACATGGAAGACTTCATCCTGCTCTATTATAAACTCATTGGAAGCAGCTTCCAAAGTCATTTCTACTAATCCATGTTGGAAATCATTTTGCTATGGATTATCAGTGATTGTGATTAAATAGAAAAAGAAATACTGATTACTAAAAGATCTTGCATTTTTGAATTATTCTGATTTACATAAATTGACCTCATAACTATTATTCAATTCCCTAATTAGCCATTCTGTACAAATCCATGAATTTTGGGATCCTTTACCTTGAGCAGTCTAGAGAGACTAGATATAGACCTGTTAAAGCATTTTATTGATGGTGTCTCAGCAGCATTATTATTTGAGTAAAAATCATTAGAATGTTTATGAGCTAAGTTAAAGGCATACAATAGTATACAAGTATGTTTTTGCTGGTTCATTTATTCATTGTTTCTTACATGCCCTAGTTCAATAAATAATTTTAACTGAAGGATAATATCTTGTCCTTAATTTAGAAATGTGATGGATTTTTTTTAAAAAGTGCATGGAGTAAATGGAATTGAAAGTATTTTGATGCAAAAAATATTTGATGCAAAATTGTGCTTGAAGAGACAAACAGTGTAAGAAGGTGTATGAAATGATGAACATTATTACTCACTTATGTTGGGTTTCTAGATCTTGTGAATAATAACAACCAAAAAAGCAAAGGAAATGCTTTTTATGATTACTTATATCAACTCATAGCATCTTTATACCAACTCACAGCATCTTTATAACAAACGTATTTGCTACCTTCAATTCTTACCTATAGTTTAGTGTTGTGAACATTGTTGGAAAAATTCAGTAGCTTTCTAGAAGTCCCATTACTCATAACTCCAGGACTCCAGATTCAAGCTTTGTCACCATTTGCTATAGTTTGTGGTAACAACCACCATGCTAAACTCTTTTTACAGGTAAAATTCATAATATGAACTAGAGTTTTTAATGTTATTCATTTCCTTTGACAGAGTTAATCAATGACAAAATTTCGTACCAGTTCAATGGTTGAGTAGAACTCAAATATTGAAAGAGAAACAGTTTAGAAGGAGACTACATTAATGTTATTTGACTTCAGTAGAATTTGCTAAACCACAACTTGAAGAGAACTTGTCAGTGTCAACAAATGGTGAAGAAAGGGACTCAGATCTAATGGAGACAAAGAGGGACTAAGTGCATGTGGGCAAGTGAGAAAAAGGAGAGAAAGTGAGCCAGTTTGTGGAAAAATGTCTTGCTTTCGGGTGTATGAGAAATGGAGTCTACAAGCTTGATAGGAGATTATAGGGCAAGAGCAAAAATCCTCAATCAAATCTGAAACATTGAGTCTTAATGAATTGGAGTTAAAATAAGTACTACATGAAAATAAATATACAATGGGCTACTAATGGCCCAAGTATCCATGCCACTGTGGATGAGTTTACAAATGTTCCTGTCACACTTGACAGATATGCCAAATTGAAGGATATATTTTTAAAATAATTAAAAAAAAACTACCTGTAGAATGTTAGGGATAACTTGCTCACAGAACTGACCTGATCCTTCTTCTGCTAGTCTTGAATGAAGTCAGTGCTGTTTAATAAACCATGCAAAGTGGTTGGAAATGACATAATACTGTTATATTTTTGCAGAATTGATTGAAACAAAACCCTAGAAATTGAAAGTTCTCGACTGAAAAGTTTGGATGACACTTATACTCTACTACTGGTTAAAGTTCTAGAAAGAGATAGAACTATTTGATATAGACACTTGACAGCGGACTTTAAAGAGAACTGGTTTAGGTGATTATAGAGGATGAGTCCCCTGAGAGGCCATGTGCAGGTTGAAGGAAAGTTACAGTGTGGTTCAGACCAAATTGGAAGGACTTGGAACCAAAGAAACCAAGGCTGGAGAGCCCAGAGTTCAAAGGCTGAAGAATTTGGAGTTCTGAATCTCAAGAGCAGGATATCAAAGGGGATGTGTGTGTGTGTGTGTGTGTGTGTGTGTGTGTGTGTGTGTGTATGTGAGAGAGAGAGAGAGAGAGAGAGAGAGAGAGAGAGAGAGAGAGAGCTGTTTGCCATGTTTGACATTCTTCTGCTTTGGTCCCAAGCCTGCTGAATGGAGGCAGTCACACCAAGGGTAGACCTGCCCTCCCCAGTCCTCTATCCCAAGGGCCTGACTCCTCTAATAGCACTCTGAGTCACAAGCAGAAGCAATGCTCCACCAGCTGTCTAGGCATCCCTCAGTTTAGTCAGGCTAATACCTACGACTTACTATCTCAGGTTTGTAGAGCTCAGAGACATCCCTGGGACCCACATTCACGAATCTCCAGGCTAAGATTACCAACGTGGAGGGAAGGAAAGGGAGAGGACAGATGCTCAGAGGTGACTGCAATAGTGTTGGTAGAAGTAAATAACTACATAAAACTAATCAAATGCATTGCAATTCATTTGGGTGGATAGAGACACAGGCAACTACTGTCTTTAAAACAAACAATAGCTGAGAAAAAGGGCAAAAACGTACTGCTGAGTGAAGAATACTTGGCAAAGGTAGTATTTCGGATTTGTCTCATTTCCATACATACTTTGGTGTGCTATGCTAATGGTATACCAAGTGATGTTATTTGTGTTTGTGTAAATTAACGTGCTCAACTTTTCTGTATAATTTTTCATCCATTCTTTCACTTTGTGCAAATAACTTCATAATCATTTAGTTTATCTTATTATGAAATAGGAGTATGATTTGATTTACTCATTGAATTGGGATGAAGATTAAATGTTAATATATGCGATGCAGTTAGGTGTGTAATAAATTCAGAATAAATAAATAACTAGAATGAAACAGCATAAAATTAATAACTATTGTCATGTATACATGTGTTCATACAGTGAAAGGAAGAGAAATGCTATTTAGGGTTTTGGAAAGTGATGGCAATCATCAAAACTGGGTGTGAAAGTGGTGTATGATTTCATTTTCAGCTTTGAATTTTTATGCATTTTTCCAAATTATTTATAAGTTGTTACAACACTATCAGTGTGTTCTAACACTGTGTCAGATGTGATCTTGGAAATTTCCATTAAATAGAAAGGTGTTAGGTGATACTATGGTTAATATATATTTATGTCTTTCAATAACATACACATGTATATAATATGCATGCAATATATTGAGAGAAAGGTCGGTAAGTATAGACAAATTTGTTGGTCTGTCACCAGGTGTTTGGAACAGCCTGGCCAACAGAGGGGCATGGGCAAGTTCCTTCCTGAGCCTACCTGTAACTTCAGTGTTGTCTCTCAGGACCACAGGAGGAACTTTCCAAGGAGTCAACTTTCCTCACTATGGGATTATCCAATTTGCTATGCTGACTAATCTAGTATAGTATTTTCTTCTAACACATGATACTTTAGCTGATTGGTACCTGTATTTTTTACTTTTTATTTCTATGCTTATTTGATAAGAACACCTTGGCAATCATTCAATTTCAAGTTCTCATATTATTTATTTCACCCATATAAATATTAAACTATCAACACAAATAAATTATTTATTTTATGATTTATAAATAAATTAGCACAATCTTTACATATGTTCCAATAGGCTAAAACTACTCAGACTGAGAATAATAAATGAAGTCATTGTGATTTTTCTTATTTATTTTTAGAATACTTCTGTTTTACATAAATTATTCAACTTCATCTTTTTATTATATGTAAATATTTCAATATGTATAAAATTAAGAATTTTATTCGTCTTTATGCTCTCTCAGAATCACAGATTGATTTTCGTTATTTCATTTTAATCTACTTCCATTTACAGTATTATTTCCTCATTTGTATATGTTGTGTATGTATATGTTGCTTTTGTTTAATTAATGAATGTCAGAAATGCATTTGATAGAAAAAAACTGAGAAAATTTAGGCTCAAATGCAATTGTAGAAAAAAATACACTGTGTTTCACTTTCTATTTTTCCCACAGGTAACATTTTCTAAAATTGAAGTATTTCACGACTAGGTTCTTGATATTGGTGCTTCCAAAAGGTTTCTAGTTTTGTTATAGTTGGAGCATTACGTCTGAATTCAATTCAACGCAATTTTCACTGTTGTACATGCACGTACACTGTCATAGTCAAGGCTCTGGTTAGTTTCAAAACAGTCAGGAAGCTTTTTGTTCTTTTCTAGCAATTCTCTTCTTTCAGCATAATGTCTTAGAGATTCAAGCAAGATTTTAATATGTAAACTGCTGCTTCCATTATCTTCTTTTTTGGAGTGATATCTTGCATGATATGAACATACTAATTGTTTAATTATTCACTTATTGAAGTTCATGTTTGTTTTCAGTTCGGGGTTATTATGACTAATTCTGGTAAGAATATTTATCTGGGTTTTTGGAATAAATGTACAGGGTACAATTGTTGTGTCATCTGATAGCTGTCACTTAAATTTTTTTTTCAAGTAATCACCACTATTTGCAGAATAGCTTTGTACTTTACACTATTACCAAAGATGCATAAGGGATTTTTTTCATTTCACCCATGGTAAAACATTTGTGGTGCTCACACTGTAGTTATAATTTATATTTCCCATTAAGTCTAATGGTGTTCAACACCTTTCCATTTGGTTACATTGCATATGTTTGTCTCCTTCAAAAGGCAAGATTTTAGTCACTGTCTCGATCCTATAACTTCCCAGGCATCTTGTATACACATAGGTGGTTTTGGCAAAGTTGAGCCAAGTCCAGTCATGTGAGTTAGAACATGAAATGATGGTTGTTTTGAGCAATGGAGATTTGGAATTGCTTACTGTGCAACAAATGTAACAATGAATACATAGCTGCCTTACTTTCCTTATAATCTGGCTGTAAGAAACCTCCAAATATTAGATCCAAGGCCAAGTGCTGGTTTTGGGCTTTATAGTAATTTGAAACAGCACAATCCAATTAAGAATAGGCTTATAGATCTATTACAAAAGACTGATTGTGCTCATGCTGAAATTATTTCAGAAAGTTAAATAGGAAGTTATGCGGAATGCTTCAAGCATGATTTTCTTTTAATAAATAGTGTATGAAATATAATAATTACAAAATATTCTTACTAAGCCGCAGGGAATCTGACCCCCTCTCCAACTGTTGCTTGTAATAAATTAAATGTCTATTACTACCAAGCAGCCAGCAACCTTGTGCTTGAGTTCAATGGACTTAACTGAGGTTTGAATCATAATCCTACTATTGACTATATAGTCCCATCTGTAGTCTGATTATGTGTTAAAGCTTTTGTCTATCCTTCCTTACTTCTTTCTTACAGTTTTGGAGTTTTGAAAGCATATGACTACTCTACCACTGATAACTGTGAATTATATAAAGAGTGATTTTAAACTATCAGCAATGTTTCCTGAATCTTTCATCGCCTGAAAATAATTGGTTATAAATTGGTTGATGTTTATATGACTTTGCATTACGTATGTGCTCTGTTTTTCCTGATGCAGACACACCACTAGGAATATCCTGAGAGATCAAATACCAAAACCACATGGTATTACCACTTTAGTTTTAATGATATCTGCTGTTTTAAAACACAATTAAAGAACTAGGGAAATTCGATTTTGATTTTGAAGTTTTGTTTTTAAAGATGACTTATCCTATTCAAAATACTGCTTAATAAAAATCAACCTGATAGCAAATTTAAAAACAATTTTCCTTGTTATTATAACCTTACTATTAGGTTCCAGAATTTTTGTTTATATCACATGTAATCAATGCAGATTTGACTGGCTGTGGGAATCGGATGATTGTATTTAATTTACCTGCACAGGTTAATTAGTATAGTGTATACTGAAACTTGCCATTCCATGAGTATTTCATCCTTGCTTATGGTTGAACCATGGAAATGTTTGAGTGGATTAAATTGCTTTATCTTTGCTTTATGATGAAGAACATTGAGGATGCTTGAGCACATTATATATTCTGAACTAACTTAAGATGCTTTTAAAAGAGATTTCTGACCTTAACTATAAGCTGAACTCACATAGAAATGGGTGGTCTGTATTTTCATATAAAATTTTTCCTAACCCATAATTAACTACAAAATATTGTCTACTTTTTTAGGTATAGGTAAAGATTTATGAGGAAGTGTCTTCACCTTTACTTTGTGCGTTCACATGCCTTTTGTCACTGAACATAAATGGCTTAAAGTTAGGAGGTTTACAGTCAATACTAGAAGGTCCTGCCTTTTGGCCTCTTGGACCAAGGTAGAGCTTTTGCTGACAATCAAGAGGTAGTGCAGAGCTCAGTTGGAAAGGCACGAGAAGGATATGTGTCTGTTAGTCTCTGTCCTTATGAAGCCACCTGAACTCAATAATGGATGATACACTCAGACGACTCCAATCTAGTGCCCCATAGCCTTCCTATCCGAATCATAAGTGGATTCGATTTCCACGCTGTTAATACCGCCCAGCATAGACTATGGACTAAACAGCATGAAGCTGGGTGGCAAATCATGGTAAGTCATAGAAAGTTTCCGGCTCCCGTCTGCCATGTCTCGTAATCTTTAGAAGAGTAAAGAAAAATTGCCTTTCTTTTGCCTTTTTTTTCCATTTTACTTTATGTAAAATTGTTCCCAGATAGCTCATTGTTTGTGGCGTGGGGAGGAAGCAGAACATGACCCGAAATCTTGGGCCCCTGAACCTGTGTGGGAGACCTGGAGGAAGTTCCTGGCTCCTGATTTTGGACCAACTCAGCTCTGGGCATTGTGATCATTTGGAAAATGAACCTGCAAATGTAAGATTTTCCTGTCTCTCCTTCTGTCTGGAAATCTACCTTTCTAGTAAAAGTAAAGAAATATTTTACAAAAAAAGAGACATAAAGTCAATTCCTTCTGAGAATTGCCAGTCATCAGGACAATTGTTATTCAATTTCTCTTCTTCCTAAATATTCATCTATAAAATTTATAATGTAATACATATTCTTAAGAAAGGAAAAAAAAACTACTGTTATTTTCAAAATAAATTTTAAAAGCCAAAATGACATATCATGTTTATAAATAAGCTACAGTATAACTTTCCAGATTGTTTTAAAAATTGACTAACAAATTCCAAAATACATCACCTACTTAAGGCTAATCTAGACCATAACGGATTAAAGAGTGATGACAGATTTAAAAACAGCTCCATGTAAATTGGATCCTTGCTTAAAACTTCCACTTTATGGTTAACTAAATGCACAAAGAAGGAGATAAGCACAACAAAACTGAACCGCAGGCTAGGATGGAAGATCTGGATTTAAAAGCAAAATAACCCAGAGACATTCAACAGGAGCAAGACCTGGGTGGCTACTCTCAACATGGCTCTGTGACAAGTGCTTCCTGATTGTTACCTGGGCACCTGATCTGTTAAAGAAGAGAGCTGTATATAGAGAAAAAAGAAGTTCAGGAGTACTAAAAATTCTTATTTTCACACAAAAAGTATATTACATTGCAGGACTCAAACAAATTACCCATTGGCTGAGTGACTTTTACTCTTGTAGATAGCAACTAGTTCTCCCTACAGTTCTTGATTTCTCTACAACTTACTGTGTGTTTGATGTGTGACAGTGCTAACTATGACAGATTTCCCCCTTTGGTGTTCTATGAATGAGGATTTATCAATATTTAGGGTTGCCAAGCATGTTTTCCACTCCCCTACGTATCTTTTTGAAGTCAGAAATCTGTCAGCAATTTTTTCTACTTAAGGTAAGCTGTAAGCCAATGATGCCTAAATCAACTTCTAAGGGTATCTTTTTTTTGTTGGTTTTTGCCAATGTTGAAGTCTGAAGCAACAATGCAGATAAAAGCAAAATGAAAATCAACTACTCCTCAGAATTCAGAACTGATTAATATGGCTTATTTTTTCTTTTCATGACTAGAGTCCTTGTCCTGCTAGTATGAGCACTTACTTTATAGGGCGACACAAAAGCTTGATCAGGTGCGCATTCTCTTCTTGATCTGCTGCCATGGTTCTGGCAATGGGGTCCTATTCCACTCCACTGCAACCTCTTCAGTGCACAGACTGTGACACTGAGCATAATGAAGTCACTGGGACCTGAGTCACAGTGAGTGTGAATGTTCAGTATTTGAAAGTGAAGTCCATTTGTAGATTTTAGTGTGTAAGATTTGATTATGTGTGTATCATATTATTTATTTATGATGACTAGCATGATTTATACTTGAATTCTATTTGCACACTTGCTTGATCTTACACAGAGTACTCAATTACTGATCTGTTTTTATTAAATGAAGAGGTTTCAGAAATTCATAGAAAGAGAATTAGAACATAATACGTGGAGTGAGGTTGTGGTGCATGGATTAAGATACTGCTTGGTCACTTGCATCCCTCACCAGAGTGCTGGAGTTCGATTCCTGCTCTGCTTCTCATTCCAGCTTCCAGCTTCCAGCTCAAGCACCTGCTAATTGTGGCAGTGAGGGCTGAAGGGCCTGAATTCCTTAAACACGTCTAGGGACGTGGATACGGTTCCGAGCTTCTGGATTCAATCAAGCTTAATTCTAGCTGTTGTATGCATTTGTGAAGTGAACCAGTCAACAGAATCTCTCTCTTAAAAGAGAGTAAGGTGGTTTTGTGCACCTCTGCTTGAATTGTATTCAGAGGGTTGTTATAAAAGGTGGAGGCCTGCCCTGGCTTCATGTTTTGCAATCTGATCTCTCCTTCTTGTACATGTGTTCATCCATTGTTAGATATTTACTGGAGGCTGAAGCAAATGATTTGTTTCATCTTGGATTTATCATTCTCTAAACAAGTGGCTGGAAATCACCAATTAATACCAAGGTTTATGTTATAGCAATCATAATACTGAATAATAATAATAATAATAAAACAGACCCTTTCTAAAGACCTTATCTTAAAAACTTTTTCATCTAACAATCCATTTGCAAATAAAGCCACTTTCACAGCCACTGAAGTTTAAGACGTTAACTTCTGTTGGAGAACATAATTCAAACCATAAAACATTTCAGTCAGTATCTGGCCTATTCCCTTCTTTGTTGCAACTGTTTTGGACAGGGCCACTGATGCTCTTAAGGGACTAGTTCAGGTAGCCAATTTTCTGTTTGTTCCTTAATTACTACATCATTAGAATTTGATGGAGTTGATCCTAACGTATTTTTTGAAGCACTTTCATTTGCCCCACAGTTTGCACATGTTTCTCATTGCCTCCCGGATCATTACTCACTGTTCTCAGCCCTTTAGTTACTTTTGCTCCTCAATATCTTAAGTTAGGAAAAACCAATGATTCAAATTTTGCTTTTCTCTATTTGAACTTATACTGTTACTAAAATATTAAAACCTTTCTCAGTAATACCATGGGTAGGCAAAACCATACACACTTGCAGCTCCAATTCAGCTTTCCCAAACGCTTCCTTCTAAATCAGGCACATAGCTACCATTTTGTTTTATTAGAATGCATAGTTAAAAATGTAAAACACATTAAATAATTAAATTTGCAGGGCTTCCTGTAAGTCATTATGTGTCTAATCTTCTCATTGTCTGTCTTATATCGATTAATAACAACTCCATTCTGATATCTGGTTCAGAAAAATGAAGTTGTCTTTGACTCCCTTGGACTTTCAACTCTGCAAAGCCAGTCTCATACCATATGCTTTTGGCTTCTCACTAGAATTCACCCACTCCCTCTATCAGTACTGCTGGAGCTTTCTACCCAGGCACTGTCATCACTTGTTAGGGCCACTCATAGGCTCAGGGGCCATAGCGGTGCTAGCTTGGGACTTAGACACTTTCTTCAAAACACTTGATTCAGAAAGACTTAGAGAACCCAAGGCAGAACATGTTATCTCATAATGCAAAATCCTGCAGTGGATCGTCCCTCCCTTGACAAAATGCTGGAATGCATCAGATGTGTGCAATGACATATTCGTTTGCTAGTTCTCTTCCCTTGCTCACTTTTGGTAACCACGCCATTCTCTTTAATGTTCTTAGTAAAAATGATAAAACAAGTAAGCAAACAAACAAAAAACTCACTTGGAACTCACATGCTGATTTTTTTACTCTGACTATAATATTTTTTTTCCCAAAAAGATGCACTTACCTCGCCTGCTTTAAGTTTTTACTCCACAATCACTTCCATAGGAAAGCTAACATCATATTTAAGATTGTGAATTCCACCTTTTTCTTCCCTTTTACCACATCTTTTTATTTTCCACTGCAATTATTAAATAATGGTGTCACTCACATAATACTTAAGATGCATACTCCCAGCTCTGCACACATGGAAGATTCTTTTTTGGCTCATTGATATATCCCAAATGATTAGAACACTATCAGCACTTCTCACAAAATAATGCTAAGTAGATTGAATTAATAATTAATTGATCTATAGAATAAGATGGCTGCTTTACTTTTTTAGACTGTGAGCAGGGTGGCCTATTCAGAGACAAAAGAATACAATCTAAAAGCCACAGAAAAATTAAGAATAGACGCCCATGACACAATTTCATTTTCATAGTTCTCTGTAATTTTGCTTTCATCTTATGTTCTTTCTAGTAGAGAAGGATGTCTAGGAACTGTTGCACTTTAAAAAACATTTTGAAGCAGTCAATGAACATTTTCAATGAGTTCCATGCTTTCTTGTCTTTTCAGTTTAATGATTCATCAGGCATCCATTGATTTACTACAATGAGATTGACATGAAATAGCTTGACATGAGGTACCCCATGTTAAACTGGGCTTCATCTTAGGAGATGTGGCCTCCCCCCGGAAACCTGTGTGATTGTAAGCAGGTGAGAGAACCGCATCTTGATTGGCAAGAATGTTCAAATTCCTGCTTAGATTCCTCAAACATGACTAGGAGAAAAATGAGTTTCACCTGATACAGTAACAAAGCCTTCAAAATTAGTATTTAGCTTGGCAACCATTAGCTCAGTTATAGCTCAGTCCCTCTGAACGCTTCGCAGTTTGTGGTGTTTGCCTTCTTATAGAATCCTGCCCTTCTGTAGTTCGGGATCTAGAGGTCTTCAGGGCATGGGCCCACATTTTCTTTTTTAAAGATGTATTTATTTTTATTGCCAAGTCAGATATACAGAGAGGAGGAGAGACAGAGAGGTAAGATCTGTCCTGACTCACTGCCCAAGCAGCTGCAACAGCCGGAGCTGCACTGATCCAAAGCCAGGATCTGGGGACCTCCTCCTGGTCTCTCATGTGGGTGCAGGATCCCAAGCCTCTGGGCCATCTACGACTGCTTTCCCAGGCCACAGTCAGGGAGCTGGATGGGAAGCAGGGCTGCCGGGATTAGAACCAGCGCCCATGTGGGATCCCAGCACACTCAAGGCGAGGACGCTAGCTGCTAGGGTACCACGCCCACTCTTCATCCCTGGCCATGAAGGACTTTCAAAACTTAATCAGCGCAAGGTAATCCTTTGTATTGGCTTGGTTGGGTAAAATGCGCAAAGACATAGGAATTCACTTTAAGTAATCAAACAAAAAAGACTTTTATTCAAAGCTCAAGTGTTTAGGAAAAACGAAATCTGCTACACACACACACAACTCTATCTGCAATAGGTTGCTTACTGAAAGAAGGTAGCAACTCAAGCATTTCTTTTTGATTTCCATTTGAGTTCATTACAACATATGAACAAAAGAAAAGAAAAAAATCAATGTTTGCTTTTAAAAGAATCAGTAATACTACAGTGAAGATGCAGTGCCAAAGGACCCAAGAATGCACGTTAAGGCAAATGAAGCAGGAAGACTTAGACATTAGCCAACATATGCTATAAGAAGCGAAAATTGGGACAATAGGATATTCAAATTATCAAATCCCAGGGAAGCTTAGAGTCCTCTAAGGCAAGAGAATGCATGACTGCAGGCCAAATTCCTATTCTAACTCTTGGGAAATCCAGGGTGAGTGAGTTTGATGAGTAGGCATTACTCCCCTGGAGTCATAGAATATAATTTGGTCCCATGGATTTAATTCACTGAAAATGCATTTTTTTAAATATAAAGAAGACTGCTGTAAGAGGTGCTGTACCTGAGAGGGTTGGAAATGTGTACTGTGTTAACATGGGTGAGATGAGCTCTGTTTCAGTACCTTGGCCTCATAGACGGAGGACCTGTCCTGAGGCAAAGCACACTCCGAGATCCTTTTGAGATTTGCTTGATTTCTCCTTTGCTTCCTGAAAACCAACCTTATATAAAAAGAGGGCCAGTGCTGATGACATTTCTATGAAAAAAAAAGCCACTTTGATGCTCAAATGTATTTTTGACTCATAGCTAGCCTGGCTGTTATTAAAAACAAAAGCTGACCAATGAGAACGCAAATGCTGATCCAGCCACTTTCTCCAAATTACATAGGTGATGGCTAGCTTTTTTCCTCTCTTCCTATGAATTATGTGCCTAAATTGTGAATTCTCACCTGAAAGCATTATGCTATCTTATTCATTAATCCAAGCTCATCAACCACTACATTTATTATTTTTATTGCTCTATCTCATTATTATCAAGAAGGCTGTACTTTATCATAATGACAGTGTTCTAGTAAAATGAAAGTGAGTAATTAAATATTATGCAAATAAAATCTGATTTTCAGCCACTTGATGTACTACATTATTTGAAGGATTTAAGTAAATTTATTTATACATAAATAAGTACAACAAATGCAGTATGTAGTAACTTAACTAAAACATGAAAGATATATTCCTATAAGATTTATTTTTCTTTGTTAGTCAATAAATATCATCACCATTTTCCAACTAGTTCTTATATTCTTAAATCATAAAATTAAAACTATTATTTTGATAATGTGCTTAAAATTTTTAGTAAGTCACATGCAAAAGTCAAACTCATGAATAAAATCTTAGATTCCTTAACTTTATTAGATTTATTAAATTAAATTTATTAAGTGTACCATTGACTCTTTGGTGCATTTATGCTTAATGGTTTAACACTCATTTTCACATAGTACTTAACTGTTATGTTAAATGTTCAGGAATTAGACACATGATAGCAAATACAGTAACTGAGTCACATAACTTTCATTCTATAAAAGTTGGGCAGTTTGTGGGGTAATGATTAAACTTTCTGATATAAGATGTACAATTCGATATTTTCCTGATTATTTTGCAGGAGTATTTTCATTCTTCAACTGTGCACATTTAAAAATATTGTAAACACTTCTACTTTTTAGAGATTTTGATAATAGGCTTTGTAGCCATTTTTCTTATGTCCGTTATTATTTAGTTAGGATTTTTAAGTTATTGAACAATTGTTTATTTATGCAACCTAGGTTAGCAGATGTTTATGTATATTTTGCTTCATTGTGAAAATTATTACTATTATTAATTATTATTGTTATTTGCAGACAGAGAAGTTAGTCTGCAAAGAGACCATGTGAATGGGAAATGCAAAGGGAAGGGAAATTGCCTCCTGAAAGCCAGGAGGTGGAGTGCCTCTCAGAGGGAGAGAGAGGGGGATACCCAAGGTTTGAGCAGATCTTGAGATAAATACATAATATTTATAGTCAGATTCAAATTTATGTATAAATGCTCAGTATAGTGCTCATATATTCAAAACTCTGCAGACAAAAGACAGAGCTCATTAATTACTTGGGTTGTATCACCTGTTTATTAGGGCTTATTGCTAAAGTCCTAATGTTTCATTTTCTGAAACATTAATCCTTACTTTAAACGTCAGTACTAAAATTAATTAAAGCTTTAGATTTAGATAACAGCTTCTTCAGTTAATAGACCAGCTCTTCAATTCTCACTATTTTTGACTCTGTTATTTTATCTACAGAGTATAAATTGTGATCACCTCTTAGTGTTGGAGAAAAAGTACATGACACTGTTTTTGAAATGCATTTGATATATTGCTTTGTACATAGCAATTACTGTCATAAGGATAAAAGTTAATCACCAAATGTGTTTGTATTTCTTCTCCTGCACACATAGGTATAGGGGAATATTCTTAAGTGCACCTAAAGTAGGAGCTTCCTGAATTTCCACAACTGGTGGCAAAGTCCTTCATGGATGCAACATGTATTCCCACTTTTATTTAGTCCATTCTGTCATATTCCTGGTTGGAATGTTATGCTACTCATATGTTACGATTGGTACCTACACTTGACTTTTGATAACTTTCTGTGTTTTGGATACTTCTACCTCATATATCCAGGTGCTCACACCTACTTTTTCCAGAAAGTTAGGAAGGGAATTTGAATACAGCTAACTACTCATGCTTATGTTGTTTGTATTTCTGTTAACAACATGCATTGTATGTATTCAATAAATACAGTTCTAAAAAGATTGCCACATTTCCCATCCTCCTCAACTTCTTTCCCTAGCTTCCTTCTTCCTTCTCTTCTTTTTTTTTAATTATTTATTATTTAACTTCAGTAATTGCATTGTATTATGTGACACAGTTACATAGATACTTGGGTTCTCCCCACCCCTCCCCAAACCCTCCCACCATGGTGGATTCCTCCACCTTGTTGCATAACCACAGCTCAAGTTCAGTTGAGATTTCCCCATTGCAAGCGTATACCAAACATAGAGTCCAGCATCTTATTGTCCCGTCAAGTTCAACGGCTTCTTAGGTATACCCTCTCTGGTCTGATGACAGAGCCAGCAGAGTATCATCCCAGTCAATTGAAAGTTCCAACATACCATCAACAAAAATTTACATCATTATGGAATTAATTGACATAGTAATGAGTAACCAATATGTTAAAAGTAAATGCGGGTTCCCAGCCACCTTCTGTGACCACCTCACCTATACTTCAATTTTAGTTTATACACAACATAAAGAAACATTTTAATCCACGCTATACTCAAGTAAATCAGCAGTAACAATAACGTTCAGTAAGCAGAACTAGAAAGATCGCATGCATTGTGTTTTAAACACAAAGTATTATTTGAAAGTGTCAGAGCAGTGACTTCCTTCTTTAGAGAGTATAAATTTCAGAAATTCTGTAGGCTTCATTTAGTACAATTAAATGTCCTTTTTTATAGGGCGAATTAAAGTTTTCCTTTACAAGAAAAGGAATAGTTACTGGTTTCTTT
Organism: Ochotona princeps; assembly: GCF_030435755.1. Taxonomy (NCBI): domain Eukaryota; kingdom Metazoa; phylum Chordata; class Mammalia; order Lagomorpha; family Ochotonidae; genus Ochotona; species Ochotona princeps. The sequence continues at coordinate 74,827,580 of NC_080838.1, forward strand.
GATTACCTGTACTTCTGCCAGCAGGATTGTGCTGTGTGCTCTATATTATTAAAGAGACAGATGGGAAAGTAAAGTGGAGCTTTATATTACATTCTCAACACATATGAGTGATGGGTAGCATTATCTTTGTTCCAAATTAAATTACTGTTTTGTACAAAATAATTAAAATTTACATCAGAAAGCACACACAACTGTTGGAAAAATAAGTAGATGAACAGCAGCAAATTATTCATTTACTAGTCTCGTGGTCTAGAAGGCTGAATAAAACATTAAAAAACAACAGCAACTGGCTTTGAGGCACAGCCGCTGAGCCACTGAATACAAGGCCTACACTCCAGGCCAGGGTGCTGGTTGGCGTCCTAGGCACTACGCTCTCATCTGACTTTCCACAGTGCTCCTGGAAAACAGCACAAGAAATCTCAAATACAAGTCCTCGCCACCTATGTGGGAGGCCCAGATGGAGTTCCTGGATCCTCTCTTGGTATCTTCCTGTATCTCCCCACCACTCTCTCTTTCAAATAAATTAATTTTAAAAAGAAAAATTAGAAATTCAGGCCAGATTTTTCTGTTTTTTTTTTTTTTTATCACCAGTTTCAACTCAATCTGTGAAATCAATGCACTTCGCACTTTCAGTGAACAGCACCAGTTTTCACTTGGGTTATCAATTTAATAATCCCTTTTACAGTTTTGCTTTCTGTTTCACGTGTTATACATCCAGAAATCATGTTGGTTCTACTGTCAAATTAAGTTCCTCCATTCCTCCATTTCTCCATCTCTCCACTCTGTTTTGCCATCTATGTAGACCAAACAATGGACAATCAGAGGCGTTTGCATCATGATACATGGAACCTATGAGTGTGTTAGGTAATATTAGAAAGCCGAGTTAAGACTGCAAAGAAAATCCAGGCTGACAGCAGGTAGATTATGCAATGAAAATTTGTCCTAGGTTACCTGGGCAGAACGGAGAGACAGAAAAGGAAGACTCAGAAACATGGCGATGTGGGAAAGACTTGCTGACACTGGGAGCCGTGGAGCTGGAGGAAAGAACAGTGAACCGAGAAATGAAGTAGGCACACTTCAAAAGATCCATAACAGATGCAGCAGTCTTACAGAGAGGTTTCAGAGGAATCCAGTCCTGTGGACACCTCAGTTTCATCCCAGGTATGCAGCTGAGATCAGAATTCTGTTCTTACATGGAAATAAATTTGCATAGTTACAGGTCAGATAGTCTTAACTTTTTAATAGCAGCTATGGGACATTAATACATTATTTTACTTGAATCATTCCTTTTGCCATTATTCCAGAAACTAACTGGCCTCCATGATCACATTCTTGGCTTCTTAAGAATCTTTCTACTAAGAATCTAAGGTAGTTCTCTTGAACTCTTCACTGACTCAAATCACCTAAAGGCTTACTAAATCTAAAATTTTCATTCTAATTCAGTACTAATGAAAATAACTTTAGCATAGGTCTATATGTGTGTGTGTTATTGCTATGTGCCTGGTGTCAATTATCTTTATGTAATGCAGGGCATTTGACCTTGGACAAGTTGCTTAACTCGATGCCATAGTTTCCTAATCTATATAACTTAGGTACAAGCAGCATGTTTATAAGTTTGTGGTAAGAATGAAATGACATAATACATTAAAGGACTAAAATATACATAGCAGGCATTTGCATTTTTAGAATTAACAGATAAAAACCAAACCAAACACTTGTTTGTGATTATAAAGTACTGCTTAATTTCCCTGAACTACTTATTCTCTAACATAAATGTTGTATTTACTATATTTAGCTTCAGACTTATTCAGTTGCTTCAATATCTTATTTGATATTTTGAGAGAACAATGTGAGAATAGTGTGGTGTTCAAGATATGAGAATAAGTAAGTTGACATTTCTACTGTGGTAATACCAGAAGATAAAATCTTTGATCTCAAGACCTATAATAATATGCAAAATTTCAAAGATTAGTCAGTTATCCTCCACAATCACTGAAGAGATATGATGAAATGTGATCTAAGTCTTTTCTTTCTTGAATGCAAGGTGTTTTCAGTTATTAAAGTGCTATCACTAACTTATAACATAAATTAAAATATCACTTCTGTTATAGTCTTAGGCCATTCAACAAATATTAAAAGATGATGGACTGAAAGGCATAATTATACTATCTAAACATTTTAAAAGACCTCATGTGTAATTTAGAATAAAAAAAAGTACAGTACACTGAAGAGTTAAAAAAAAAGTTAGCGCTAAGCAGGTTCTATTTTGACTTGCTTTCTTTCAGCATCCTACATGTGATTTTAAATTACTTGCCCATTTTTTTGCCATCCCTGAATAAAATTTCAGTCATCCTCCACTAACTCATGTTATAATTTTATAGACAGAGGACAAAAAATAGGTATTTTGATGATGTCTAAATACTTGCAGATATTAATAATTAGATTAATTACTCTAGAATTAAATTTATTTGTTTTCCCGGCAGAAGTACTCCCAAATCAAATTGGCTTATTCTAAACATTCTGCCTGGTGATTGAAAGCATATAGTTAGTAACAGGTTTATTTTAGAGTTAATTTATTCTAATTGGTTCCCTTGGAAGAACCACTTGTCAAAATAAGTGGTGTTATGGGTGCCTTTCTGTGATTCACGCTACCTCTGTATTTCTCTGTATGAGCTCTGGCTGAAGTGGATGATTTGGACAGGGTGGAAGTACTCAGGGTAGTCACAATCAGATTAGAGCATTGCATCTGCAGGAAGAATTCTCCTCCACCTGTCCCCTCCCCCTGCTCCTCCTCCTCCTCATGCTGCTCTTCAAGTACTCTGTCAGGGAGTGAGCAACAGAATCCCAGGGATGATCTGTGCAAAATTTAGTAAATCACAACACATATGAAAAACACACACACATGATAGGGATAAGCTTGAGAAAATGAATTATAAAGTGAATTAGATCTATATGCATTCATTTGGAAGAAAGTTCAAGTCATAAAATTATGAAAAATAGATTGCTGTACTAATTATTTTGACCTATAAGGATCAACTTACGGTCTTCTGGACACAAAAGCAACTAGAGTTCAGTAGAAACTGTCCTTCACATGTTTGATTTCCTGGATTAAAAATGTATTGCACAATCCTTTCACCCAGTGCTGGACAGTAGCAGCAACTGAATCTACTAGTTAGCCACGTGACCAGTAGAATAAACAATTGTTGCTCTAGAGCACGTTTAAGAAAACCCACTAATATATTTTGAAATGATTTCTTGCATGAGGAATGATTTTAACTGTTATACTATTATTTAAAAGTAGATAGTGGAGAAAAAGGAAAGGCTTTGCAGCAAAGACATATATCCAGGAATATAGATCCATCTCTCTGGATTTTTGTGTTTCATTTTTTTACTTGTTTTTTGGATAAATATTTTCTCCCTCCTTTTCACCATGTTATGCCATGTTTCATATGTGGAGGAGGGAAAGGCGGAGGTGTGTGCTGATAAATTATGCTGAGTGTGTCAATAGACTAAGAAGTTATAGCTGTTCAGAACATAAAACTCATTTACTAGGAAACTTGGATTCTGAGCTGGACTTACAGCTTTTGAGAGTAATGTTTATTTGTGGAAAGAAGTGTAGAGGGATATTTTGCACACAGGAGTATGGAAAGTGGAAGAAGTTATGAACAGTAATCTGCTCTCTAGATTGTTCTTCCTTAAGTCCACTAAGAAATTTTGCAAAAATGCAAATGTATGTGTGAGACAATTCTTGTGGAAATGTTGTTAAGCAAGTAGAGTTTTTTCATTACTGAAATATCTGCTTGTAATGTTAAATCTATAAATCTTCATATCAAACAATCTGTTAATTTGATAGTTTGTATACACCATGATTTAGATATGTCCAATCAAATTCAGGTGTTGAAAATGTAATCACCAATATGGTGGCCTTGGGATGTATGGCATTTCAAAAGTAAATTCTGAGGACTTTTCACTCATGAATGGATTGATACTAATATCAAGGTAGTGGACTATTTATTACAAGGCGAAGTTGAGCCCTATTTTCTTTCCTCCCCTGTTCCTCCCTCCCTCTCTCTTTTTCCAGATCTCTTTTCCATTCAACCTTCTGTCATGGAATGATACATCATGAAGGTCTCTCCTATTTTCGTGCTCCTTGGTACTGGACTTCTAGATTCTGGAAAGTTAAGGAACAATGTCTGCTTCTTTGTAATTACTCTGTGTTAGCTTTCTGATAAAGCAACACAAAATAGACTAGGTCAGGAAAATTCTACAGATAAGTGAAGCTGTTTCTATAACAATAGCACGAAATGTAGAAACATCCTTGTATGTAAGTGGGGGATAAGTTTGGAAGACTTCAGAGAGTAAGGCAGAATAGCCTTCATTGTTGTGAATGCGGCTTTAATCATCCTTTTGATGAAACCTCACAAAAAATGAGATGTATAGGGGCTCGGCAGCGTGGCCTAGTGGCTAAGGTCCTTGCCTTGATCCCATATGGCTGCTGGTTCTAATCCTGGCAGCTCCACTTCCTCTCTGTCTCTCCTCCTCTCAGTATATCTGGCTTTGTAATAAAAATGAAATAAATCTTAAAAAAATGAGATGTATAGAAAATCTGAAACTTTAGCATTATGGTTTCCAGTTTGGCCCATTTGGCCACAAAGAACTGCATTTTGTTTTTTTTAATAGCTGAGTAGTATTCCATTGAGTAGATGAACCATAGCTTTCTTATCCAATCCTCTGCTGATGGGCATTTCGGCTGCTTCCATGTTTTTGCAATTACTGATTATGCTGCTATGAACATAGGAGTGCATGTTGGTTTCTCATAAAACAAGTGTTCTGGATATATTCCTAGTAGTGCTATTGCCGGATCATACGGTATGTTGAATTTGAGTTGTTTGAATGCTAAGGGAAATGAGCCAATCCCAAAAGGTTAAATACCACATGTTTGCCTTAATTTAAGATGATATGATGCTATGTATAACATGTTATGAATGTTATATGTTGTGTATAAACTAAAATTGAAATGTCAATGAGGTGGTCACAGAAGGTGGTTAAGAACTCGCATTTACTTTTAACATATTGATTACTCATTACTATGTCAATTGATTCCATAATGAGGTAAATTTTTACTGATGGTATGTTGGAGCTTTTAATTGATCGGGATGATACTCTGCTGGCTCTGTCTTCAAACCAGAGAGGGTATACCTAAGAAGCCGTTGAACTTGACTGGACAATAAGATGCTGGACTCTATGTTTGGTATGCGCTTGCAATGGGGGATTCTCAACTGAACTTGAGCTGTGGTTATGCAACAAGGTGGAGGAATCCACCATGGTGGGAGGGTTTGGGGAGGGGTGGGGAGAATCCAAGTACCTATGAAACTGTGTCACATAATACAATGTAGTTAATGAATTAAAAACAATAAATAAATTTTTTTTAAAAAATCTGAAACTTACATTCTTAAAGGGTTGGCATGAAAATGTCAGCAAAAACATGAGTGACAAAAGTCATCCTGATGAAGTATCAGATGGACATGAGCAAAGAAGTAAACGCTGTCCCTTGGGCTTGAGGAACTTGGGTACATTGTGTGTTTACACAAGGTTTTTATTAAAAACAGCATGAAGAGCCATGGCCAATCGTATTTGGCAGAATACGTTTTCAAACAAAATACGGAAGCAAGTTGGTGACTGCTTTAATCTATATAAAGTGTAACACTGCAGAAAAGAAATTATTTAAAGATATGCGAAGGCATTCAGTTTTGAATAAAGTATATTAGATTGTTTAAATTTTTGAAAATTGGCAGCCAGATCATGCGAAGAATAAAATAGCTTCATGGGGGAAAACAAACTGAAGTGGGAACAAGAAGACATGTAATGGTGGAATTTATTTGAACTCAGACAGAAGAAGTTGGATTCTGTCCAACAAAGTGAAGCGACAGTGAACTTGATGGAGTTTTGCAGATATTGAAATCCCAGAATTGCAGAGACACTGGTTTGCATTTGCAGACAGGGGAAGCTCCAAGTATGAGACTCAGCCCACGAAAGCCACGCAGCATACTGGATTCCAGAAAACCTTAGGGCCAGAGGCATTGATCAGCCAATCCCTTTCTCAACTTACCCAGGAGGTAGCACATGGAGTGAAATATTCTGATGTTCTAAGGTTAAACGTTCTTTCCTCTGTTGAGTATGAATTTGCCAATTTCTTCCTATCCTATGCTTGTTACATTTTTATAATTTAGAAACTCATAAAGTGTTAATATTTTGGGGCAGAGCTCACAACTAGAAACAAATTTGCCTCAGGATTAAGTGTGTCTTGAGTGTCATCTGTGTTTGCTTTCAGTGAGTGCCTGGAGTTGACATTGGAATTGATGCTGGAACAAGTTAAGGTTTCTTGGGCTACTGGTATACAATGCATGCAATTACCATATGAGAAAGACACAGATTTGGAGAGGGGGTCATGGGTAAAATGCATAGTCTAAACACATGTACCAATGTTCATGGCCTGAAAACAGAACACAAAGGTGTTTGGAAGCAAAATATTTTAGAGGAGATTAAGATCAGGAATGTTTCACCCTCAGAAATGGAACTAACGTCAATACCATAGAGTGAAATTTTCTTTTAAAAATATTTGTTTATTTTTGCACCTGGAGTGGTAGCCCAGTGGTAAAAGTCATTGTCTTGCATGCCAGGATGCCAGATGGGCACTGGTTTTGTGTCCTGGCTGCTCCACTTTCCATCCAGCTCCCTGCATGTGGCAGTGGAGGACAACCCAACCTTGGGACCCTGCACCCATGTAGGAGACCCTGAAGATGCTTTTGACTTCAAATTGACTCTGTTCTGGCTGTTGTGGCCACTTGGGGAGTGAAGCAGAAGATGGAAGATCCTTCTCTCTCTATCCTTCTTTCTATGTCCAATAAAATAAATGAACAAACATTAAATAAATTATTTTACTGAAGAGGCAGATCTACAGAGAGATGAGACAAATGTCTTCCATCTGCTGGTTCACCTCCCAGAATGACCATAACAGCCAGAACTGAGTTGATCCAAACCAGGAGCGAGGAGGAGCTTTTTCTCTGTCTCTTATGTGGATGCAGGATCCCAAGGCTTTGGACTATCCCCCGCTGCTTTTTTACGTCATAAGCAGGGGCTGGATGGGAACCAAGCAGCTGCACTTGAATTGATGACCATATGGGATGTTGGCATTTGGAAGAGGAGGATTATACAGTTGAGCCAAAGCACTGGCCCCAATGCTGGGGTCCGTGCAGTGGGTGTGAATAATGCAAAGGTATGAAGAGAACAGCTCCCTGCTTGGCAGGGCCTGGGGGAGCTTCAAGCTCTTTGGCAGAGCCTGGTAGATTTCTCTCTGACCACCTTGACACAGTTTCAGCCCTTTTCACATGGACACTCAACCACCCCACTAAGAATTTCATAATCTATTGAGGCATTGTTTGCCCCTGTGAGATGATTTTTGCAACCAACATGAACTTGAGAGTTAATGTTACTGATAATGCCTTGGTGAGTGGGCCTTTAACTGCACATAGGAGTACAATTAAGCCCATGCTGTTTCTGGACACCTTATTGTGTGCCTACCCATTGCCATAAAATCTGGCCCAGATATTCAGCATGCTTTCTGGGAAATGGCTTGATAAGAATTTTACAAACTAATGGAAATGATGGGAGTATGGGTTAAAACTGCCATGACAAAAAATATAGCTACTGGGACCCTAAAAGCTATCATGTTACTATGACCGTAAAGGCTATCCTGCTAAAGCAAAAAATATAGCTACAGTGACCTTAAGGGTTAGCGTGTCCTTGCAACTCTTTAGAACATAGAAAATATAGTTGCTATAGCTGTTTTTTATAATTTTTAGCTAGAGGAAATATAGGGTGATTTCATTAACATCATAAAGACATACTTTTGATTATTGTTTGCTCACTTATGAAGTTGGAGAGCCTGAAGTTGTAGAGGAATGTAATGTTTAAAACATTTTGTCTTAGATTTTTCATGTTTTTTCTCTCTTGATGTATTTCTCCCATTTAGTGATAGATAAGTTGTAGAAAAGGAATTGTAGTAGGGGTGTATTACTGCATAAGATGTGTTGTCTACTGAGAAATTCTTGGCTGCAACGTTGGAGTGGATAATGCCTTGTGAAACAATTTGTAGAATTGTCTTTGGAAACACTCACTTATCCATTGTAGAGTTGAAACTTAAATAGAGTAACTTAGCTCATTGCTAACTGCAATTCTTTCCACCATTATAACCCTTGTTTTACTTGTTTGGCTAACAGACTGTGTGAGCTTACAGACCTAATGGCCAACTAATGTCAATAACCCCAATCCCCATAAACCAAGGCCCCAGACCTTTTAACTCATACGTAATTCAAGGTAGGGGTCTGGTTGTTACAGGCGGCACCTAGGTTATAGCCCAGACCTGAGGAGAGCAGATGAAGACTGGCAAGCCAAGATAAGCAAGGAATGTGGAATCCTTCCTCAATCATTTCTCAAGAAGTTGTAAATTGTGCCCCCCCTGAAGCTATGTCAAAATGCCCTTAAAAGAAAACTTTGTACTGCCTCTGTACAAATAAAGTGGACAGCTTTCTCCCGGGGTCCACAATGATCAAGGAATCCTAGTGGTCGGTCTCTCCTTTCTTTCTCTCTTCGCGCCTCATCCACGCACCCTTCTCGAGCTCCGGACTCAGCTGGAGCTGGTCTCCAGCACCCCAAGAGTGAGTTTGTTATAAATAATTTGACTCTCTGTTTCTCTTTTTCTTGCATACTGTTTGGCCTTACAGCTTCCACCATGAGGTGATGCAGAAAGAAGTCTCTCAGAACTTAGGTTCCCTGGGTTAGTGACCTCCTGGCTCCCAAATGTAGGAGCCAGTGAATTCATTTTCTGTATGAATCACTTAGTCTTTAGCATTGTGTTCCAGCAGCATAAAACAGGTTAACAAAATTTTTCTTTTATATTTACTTGATAAGATGACTATAATCGATTTTTGAAGGATATTTGTGTATGATTGTTTTTAAGGGATTAAAATTTGTCATGTTGGTATTTAACCATGTTTATAGCTTAATATTGATGCATAAAATTTTTTATATTCAGTGGTGTAATGAACACTAGAGTGCATTGACTTGTGTCCTTCTTGTAATGGCAATATCTACACATAAGTAGACATAAGTAAAACATTATTTTTGCAGTCTGTACATTGGAAAATCATCCAAAGGAATCAATAGCACATTGATTCCAGAGAGTACTTTCTTTGTGAAAAATTAGGAAAATTTAGCAATATTTGTTGGGTTTTACAATCATTTTACAATAATTTCTTTAATTATTGTTAAAGAAGAATGAGCACTAACAAATATTCAAAGAGGAAGAATATGATTTATCATAGGTATCTAACACTCTTTCAAAGTGAATGTTTGGGATTAATACTTAATTCATGCAACCTATTATATATCACATGTTTAGGTGCAAAAGACTTTAGAGTTAACAAGGGCTTAAGAGAACCTATTTGTATGGTATATTATTGGTAGAATAGTGTGTGTGTATATGTGTACATATGTGTGTAGCTTCTTGCTTATTTTCCTATTCCAGGCTTCTAAGCTGCTAACAGTAGTAGAGAAGTGGTAGGGAGGAGAATAGCCTGCTAATTCACAGTGAAGGAATAATGGGGGGATCTGTGAGATCATTATTTTCCCACCACCTGGGTCTCTGTTGCTTACAAAAAATGCAATATTTTTTATTAATATTTGACATATTATTAAAAATAACAATATTTGAATTTTTTATTAAATAAATTATTTGAGATAAATCCTTAATACACTTTTAAGGAGATGAATACAATCAAATTATTGACTGCATAAACTCAACAGTCTGAGTGTGTGGGATGACATTAATTTGTAATTAGTAATTAAATAAAAGTGAAGAGAGTGGTTTGGAGCTAATTAAAGCTCTGTGTATGGTAAAAAAAAGTATTAAGAGTTTACAGTAGAAGAAATGTTATTTATTTTCGGTAGCATTTGTTTCATATTACAGTCATGGTATCTCCCAAAGCTGACTGATTATTTTCCTTTAGTAAGTATATTTAAATGGTTCAGGGTGACAATCAATCTTGTGTACTCTGAATGATTTCAATTTACTTAGTTTAGCCTGTCTGGTAAAACAAACAGTGTGTAATAGGTCTTAATTCAATGAAAATTTGATGAATCTATTTATTTTCTAACAAGATCAAAAAATGAATTAAATACAATTGATTTCATATTCCAAAGACATAAAAATAAAGCATATATATTGCAGCAAATTACAACATGCTCCTTATAACATTACATTTGAAAAATATTTACTTAATTTTTGAGTCGCATGGATATAGTACATATATTTTAATGTTATTTCAGGAAAACACAAAAATGCATTGCAAATATGAAAGGTTATGAACTTCTCAGGAAGTGACACCAGAGTAGCTTTTCTGGGGGCATCCAAGTGTCTTTTCTATGTCGTTTGGCCCATTGTCGAAATCATGAGCCCATACAATTGCCTCTATTGAGCCAGCTTTGGCTGTGACATTGACTGTGAGTGCATTTCTCATGGCCTCCCCCACATTTTCATTTGGATCTGTGACCCACTTACATGTCTCCAGCTTTATTCCCAAGTTTCCATGTTTCCTTAGAAACATCTTGTCTGTGAATATTTGCAAACTGAAATATCTTTGAGGATGGAGGAAAGAAGGAAATTAAAATCTTAAATTAACTTTTAGGAAAATGAATGATCTCCAAAGCAAAAGCAAAGGATAAAACATTCCAGGTTTTCTTTTATGCATGTCTCTTCCCTCTTACCATCCTTCTTTTACTTGGATCATTAAAAATGTTGAACTATATGTATTCAATATATATGATTTTAGATAGGAAATCATGTTTTCCCAGAAAAATAATTAATTTTCCAGGAGATATTTTTTGTGTTGTCTTTTTAACCTTGGTCAGCAATAACCATACTGTGATACTTCCTTTACTTGGCAATTCCCTTTCTGGGTTCCCAGTTTAGCTTCATAGTTCTAATTATGTTGTCATTGCCTAACTTGCTATTTTCAATTCATTTATCTTTTTTTAAAAATATTTAATTTTTTTAAATTTTCTTGGAAAATTAGTTACAGAGTGAAGGAAAGATAGAGGAATTAATCTTCATGTGTTACAGAACAATTTCCTTCGAACTCATTCTACAACTTTCAATTTTTTTAATTTTGTTTTATCACACAGTTTCACAGGTTCTGGGATTCCCCCAACCCCAACCCATGCCCTCCCCCCATGTTGGATTCCTCCCCATTGTTGCAGTAGTACAGTTCATATCCAGTCATGATTCTTTCATTGCGAGCACGTACCATGCATAGAGTCCAGCCTCTTACTGTCCAGATAAATTCAACAGTTTCCTTGGGAGACCATCCCTGGTCTGAAAGTAGAGCTGGCAGAATATCATCCCCTCATTGAAAAGCCACAATATAACCTCAACAACAATTTACAACATTATGGAGTTAATTGACATGGTATTGAGTGACCAATGTGTTAGAAAATGCAAGTTCTTAACCACATCCTGTGATTACTTCAATTTTAGTTTCTACATAACTGGCTGCGTGTGCATACTTGCTTTTCTTGCATGTGCATTCGAGTTTTATTTATTTGAAAGTCATGGTCACTTTTTTCTCTTTCTTTCTCTTACACACACACACACACACACATGAATACAGACAGAGCAAGTGAACAAGAGGGATTTTGCACATTCTGGTTCACTCCTCAAATGTCACAACAACTAAGTTGAACCAGACTGAAACCAGGAGCTGAAAGTCCATTCATACTGTACATGTGGGCGACAGGGATTCAATCACTTGGGTGCTTTAACAGGAAGCTGGGATGAAAGCAGAGGAATCAGATTTCACTGTATACTCTTCTGTGGAATGTTGGGTTCCTCATCAGTGTCTTAATCACTGTGTCATATCCACCTATTTTCTTGCCTTCTTGATTACCCATGGAAAAAATAGAAAGCGCCTTCTTAACTTAGTTAAAACTACTAAACATGTCATCTCAGTTGAAATTTCAAAAATTTAACTAGTCAACACCCCATCATGTTTCACATCTCATTTAAATTTCTCTTTATATTGTGGAATATTTTATTCCTTATTCACGTAGATTACAAACAATAACTGTATCTTTTGCAGTTACGTATACCCCTACCTGTACAGTTGTATTTCTTCATTTGTCTCTAGAATGGGTTTTTCCATTTATTTTCATAAATTAATGGTAATAGTGTTTTCAGTCACAATAGGAGCAATAATAATAGAAACAATAAAAAATAATGTAAACGCTAATACCCAGCCAAACAAAGGGAAATCCAATCCTGAAGTAAGAATGCAGACGGCAGTCACTGCTTCAGAGAACAGATTACCCAAGACAGAGGATTATAGTCTAAAGATGCCCAAGGAACCTCAGATATAACACAGTGTGACTAAAGTGTGCCTTAGTGTTTGACAGATAACAGTCTATAAATCAAATAGCAACAGCACTTTGGCACAGCAGTTAAAAGCATGTTTAGGATGCCAGCATCCCATAGAGGTGCCTGGCTTTAAATACTGCCTTTGCCGTTCATTCCTGCTCTAGGCTGATGCCTGCCCTGGTAGGCAGGAGGAAATGGATGCAAGGTTCATGTTTCTGCCACCCATGTAGAGGCCTAGACTGAGTTCCAGGCTCCTGGAATCAGCTTGACCTAGCACCAACTGTAAGCATTTGGGAAGTGAATTGGTATAGGCAAAATTTCCATATATTTCTTTCTGTGCCTTTAAAATAAATGAAATTTTTAAAAATTTTAAAAAGCAAAAAGCAATTATATTCCATTAAATGTTCATGCTAACTTCATTTTTGGCTTAAAACTCTCCAATATCTGTCTCATACATGCCTTTTCGACGCATACGTATGTATTGACTTGGTGAAACATGTAAGTATATTCCAAAGGAAAGTATTGTCCTACCAATGAAAGTTGAGGACTTGATATTGCTTTACAGTGTAGAACAGCTGCTGCTTTGTTTACTGCAGTTAGCAACAAAAGCACCTGAAGAATAATGACAAGACAGCCAAAGTCTTCACAGTGCCTTTCGGTGTAGAGCTTTCGCTTTTACTGATTTTGGAGAACACTTGCTTTCCTTTCATTCCATGTCTTAATCTTCTAATATAATCAGGTTTTCTTGAGCTCTCTGAAAACAGAACAAAAGCCTATATATAGAAATGTCAATTTACTTTTTCTCGGACAGTCTTCCCCAAGGGAAATATCATTTTCCTACTAGCTATTTTTTTTTCACATTTGTTCTCAAAATAGGGCATTAGAAAAGTGGCGATAGCCACCATGATTGCAAATCCTGGGGCTCACCAGTGTTTCTTTCTGGACAACTTTGACTTAAATGGCAAAATGAATATTAAAAATGTTAAAGAACAACATCGATATACAAGGAAATGCAACGAAGATGGAGGTATTTTTTAACATGCAAGAACTCATATAGAGCTGCCAAAACTAGTTACACTAAAACACAAGTGAGAAAAATGTAGATTGCCCCCCTCAGATTTCAAAAACCATCAGGCACTCAATATGTAGTAATGACTAAACATATTCTCTGTACTTAAAGCCTATATACAAAAAAGTGTCTAGAGACACTTGAATTAAAGAAGATTTGGTGAAATTTGCCTAAGTAGAGAATACATGTCTATTTGGAATGTTCATGCTTTTATTTAAGACAAGTGGCAGATAATTTCACAGCTGTCACTTACTGCACATAATTTAGGCCTTATGAAAGGATGGAAGCATGAAGTTGTATTCACGTTCCCCAAGTGCGTAAAATAAATTCAAAAGGATGTCAAGCTCTGATATGAAATGAAAAATGTAAGAACATTTTGATTTAGTGCTGCATGGGATGGCTTCACTACTGCATGGGGGTGGATGGGAAAGAAGGTGTCAGTAAACTCTGAGCACTTGTCTTCTTATAAGTAGAATAGGCCTGCAGATAAGACAATAGCTGCTTTAAGTATAAGATTTTTACATCAGTTTCTCAAGAATCCAGCATGTAGCACCTGTATTACTATGATATGTGGACGACATTAATTGATTGCTTTGTATTTTGAATTTTAAGTTTACTACTAAAATCTGACATTATATAGCTTGCAGTATTGTGGGCATTTTTTCTGTTCAAGGTGTGTTAAGTTTCATCTCCACTTGGAGAAAAATAAGATATGCTGAGTTCAATAAAAATTGCCCAGTATTATTGTAAGGATGACACAGTGATTCTAAAACCCATCCACCCATTCTTTTATGAAGGCACTCCAAGAAATTTTACCAGAATTACTTCATGTTTCAGAAAATAATGAAATCCAGGCGACCCAAGATGCCTGAGCAGTGAAAAGGCCACACTGGCCACAGTCACATACAGATAGCAAAAATTAGGAAGAAGCACCATTTTCCTAGGAGACTGAGAGAAATTTTCAGTGACCAATGCACAGAAGAAATCAGAGAGGAAACTTCACCAGGCAGGAAAGAGAGCAGACATACCAGTGGCAGCCATGCTGGCAGAAACACCTGCATCGAAGCTCTTAGTTCCCAGAGGGGAAAGAGTATCTTGCCAAGATAAGGTAGGAAGTAGCTACATGGCCTCTGACACAGCATTGATAGAGGGAGAATTCCAAGGTTCAATTAGGCTTTGAGTCTAACCTGAGAAGATGACAGGTTTTAAGAGGTTAGATCACTACACAAAATAGGTCACATTTCCTGCCTCTCCTCCCTCCACCAAAACACCAGTTGCAATTTGCTGCAATGAACCTGCTGCTGAGCTCTGCCCTGATGTGGGGGACAATGGTCAGTCCTGTTGCAGTCAGCGGCTGCTGGAACCAGGGCCATGGAAGCATGTAGTATGGAGCATAAACCCCATGCACCCTGTGACTGATGGAGCCGCAGAGGTTTAGAGCAGCTCTAACATCAGAGATGGAACTTACGGCAGGCTCAGGTGCACACACCGAGAAGAGGGACAGGTGCTGGCATTGTGATTTCAACTGTGAATCAGTTAATTCACCCTGGCAAATTGAAAAGCTAGGCTGGGAACACTGATCAGCTCAAATACTGCCTGTTCTCAATGACTATAATAAGAAATACTCCACTATGCCCATCTTGGGTTAAACTCTACACTGTTGTTCTGCCCTCTAATTGTGGCCTGAACTCCCTGGCCCAAGCTACCATACACCCATGGGGTTCAATGTCAAGCCTTATGTGCTCCAGCAAGTCTCAAAGGCAGATTGCTGGGAAGAAATAATCCAGTAAAAACATTCTCCAGAAGAGACAGAAACATGAGATCATAAGATACACAAAAATCAACATAGAAACACAAGAAATAGAGCAAAGAAGGCTCTATGGTTGCCAAATAAGAAGTACAATAAAACACTAATGTTTGTGAAAAATGGGAAATTAATGAAAAACAATGGCAAGGTTACTCCAACCATAGACATGCAGTTCAATGAAGCTGGGAAATCATTACATGGCATGGATGAGAAATTCAGCAAAGAAATAGAGATTTAAAAAACAAACAAAAATGAAGTATTGATTAGGCAAACAAACAATACATTGGAAATCTTAGCAACAGACTTGGTGATACAAAATGGAGAATATGTAATCTAGAAGACATGAGTTTAAAAATAGCCAGTAGAAACAAAAAAAAAATATATTACAAAGACTGAAGACTGTATTTGGAATCCACGACCATAAATACATAGCAGTATTAGGAGTTCCTTAAAGTATTAAAAAGAAGAATGACATAGAAGAATTATTCAGTGATATAATAACAGGAAATATCCCACATTTGGATAAATATATGTATATCCAATGACAGGAAGTACACAGAATCCTAAATAAGCTTGATCAGAAAAGATTCTCACCAAGTTACATTATTGTCAAGGTTTCAGAAGTAAAACAAGAAAAGCATATGCCCAAATTTACAAGAGATAAATGCCAGATCACCTTTAAAGGAATGTCCATCACGTTGATGTAGTTCCACATTAGAAATCCTAGAGGTCGTCAGACAATGGACAGATTTAGTCCAAGTTCTAAAAGAAAAAAAAAAAAAACCTGTGAACGCC
The DNA here is from genome assembly GCF_030435755.1 of Ochotona princeps. Classification (NCBI taxonomy): domain Eukaryota; kingdom Metazoa; phylum Chordata; class Mammalia; order Lagomorpha; family Ochotonidae; genus Ochotona; species Ochotona princeps. The sequence goes on from NC_080838.1 coordinate 74,843,720, forward strand.
GGATGCGCTAACCAGGAATCTCATTCTTAGGGTGAAACAAAGACCTTCCAAGGCAAGCAAAAATTGAACGAATTTGTCAGTGTCTGGTCAACCTTATAAATATGCTTTAAGAAGGTACTTCCATCTGCTGTTTCACTCCCCAAATGGCCATGATGGCTGAAGCTGAGCTGATATGAACCCAGGAGCCAGAAGCTTCTTTCGGTTTTCATGTGAGTAGAGTCCCAAGGACTTGAACTGTCTACCACTGCTTTCTCATGCCACAAGCAGGGAGCTGGATGGGAAGCAGAGTAGTAAGTATATCAACTGACACCCAAAGGTGGAAGCTTAGTTTTGTGTGGCACAGTGCTGATTGAAGAAATCAGTTTTCTAAAAAAGGTGCTCAAAGCTACCTATTCTGCTAGCCTATTTCACATAAAGTTCTCGGGGATTTGTTCTTCATCTCATGAGGCCCTTAAGCAGATTTGGCAGCAAGGATTTGTCAATCTCAAGGAGTGTATTTTGAAATAGTTATTTTCTGTAGAAAAAGAATCTTGGAGTACTTCATATATCATTTGAGCTTAGTGTGCCAGAAAAAATGTGAGCAGGTTTTTTGGAGGGATAAAACGGACATAAGAGATAAAGTGATCATTGCCATCAGTAGTTTGATTAAAGTGATTCAGCTCTGGAGGAACAATGAATGTCTGTGTGTTGGTTCATGCTGACCGTGGAGAACTTATCATTCCCTCCGTCTAGTAATGAAATCATGTCCCTGATATGCCGACGCAACAAACCTTATAGAAGTGCAAAGGAACAATAGCAGCTAAGACACCTCTGCAGAGGAGTGTGTGCTATGGATAGCAGATGAAATGAGCAGATGCAAGGGCTCACTATGAAAAGTGTTGCTGTTCCGCTATTTTTTCCCAAAAACCAGCATTCTCAGGATAGGAAGTAGAAAGAACATGGTGACAGGTTTGACTGCAGAAAGACTGGCAGTTCTCAGCTGGACTCATATTCTCATGTACTGAATGATTTGCTAGAGTCTAGGCCATGTGGATGTCTCCTCTGAAGTGTAAACAGCTGTTCGTACTTGTGATAAGCAGCTTGCTGTGGTGGGGTTGATGTGTGTGTTTGCAGATACAGGCAACTCTACAAGTCTGGGTTGAAAACGTCTGGCTATAGCTCCCTTACTAGCAGAACTGACATTCATTTCACAAAAGATCTGATTTCATCTTGAGCATATTTTAGAATGTATTAATGCTTTCTACCTCAAAACTGCTATAATAAATTGTGTAGAGAGACTTAATTTGAAAGGAATCTGTATTTTGAGCAATGAGCACTGTGTCTGATGGTAATGCTGGCTTGGAGGATACGGAAGTTTCCTTTTTACTCAACTTGCTCAGGTAAACAAAAGAAACATTTATTTGTAAGTATTTATCATTGATTCCAGAGCCAGTATTTTCTTCTTGCCCTGAAGGTCTGAGTTCTTGTTTAGCTCATTATTTCACTGTTTGTCCAACAGGACTAACCGCTCTGGATGAATCGGTACCTCAAACAGTTGGTTGTAAATAGGTTGGCAATCCATGTGGGAGAAAAGGTCTGCTTTCCTGCTGTTTCTGTGCCACGCAGGGACTCAGACTGAGATTTTCTTATATTACAGAAAATACATCTTTCGTCTGGGTAGATCCACAGTTCCTGAAAATACAATAAAATTTCCCCAATACTCAATCATACTATAAGACAACTGAAACTCTTTATCCAATATGCTTCTAAGAGCTCGAAGTGAACCAAGCAGAGGCAAATAGAAAATATGACAGGGGTTTATTTTCTCTATGATTGTGGGGGACAAACAGGAGGGGGAGTTAACAGGATGCACTGGGGGATGGAATTGTATCTTACACTCTGGGGTCTTGCCTTGTAATAAGAACACTACTCGCCGGAGAGGTTAGAGTCATAAATAACCAAATAGATGGTCTTGAATCTGTGTTCCTTCCATATGCAGGATTTCATGGGGGAAATGCTCCTTCTAAAATGTTGACAAAGGTGGATATTTTCTATGCAGCACTTGGACCATGAGTGATACAATAGTTATACTACTCTTTTAGAAATTCTTGGTGGGTTCGGGCCTTGGGATTCGGGGGCAACTGCCGCTCCTCACAGTGTGGCGGCTGTGGGGGGTGCCCCTGCCGGGTCGGACCCAATGCTGGGGGCTCACGCCAAAGACACTGCCGCAAGGTAGTGAACGAGTCCTCGGCCTCATCCATGGCGGCCAGTGCACCATGTGGTGCCAGGCTTTGCCTGCTGGCCGCCCGGCCGGGAAGCTCTGGGGTAATGGATGTCCGAATTGCTGCTTAGATAGCTCTAGGGTGACCCCACTGTTTCTGGGTTCTGAGTCAATCCTAAAGATTCCCAACGCCAGTGGCTCTTCTTTTGGAGAACTTCTAATCACTCAATAATGCTGAGCTTTGAACACCTATAATGCAGAAGATAATCCCCAGATTGTCTAGCAGGATATTTTTTTGCCTGACATGATGTTGGCTCAGGAGACTGGTCACATTAGGCAGGTCCATAATTTTAACTAGCACTCTAGAACCTTATCCTGGGGTGGACTCTGTGCAGGATGTGTGGGCCACACCCTGCAGAAAGTTTGGCCCCACTAGTAAACCTAAATTTTAGGTGGTTATGGACTAAGCTAGGTGTGACCAAGGAGCCTGCCATCAATCACAGGTAAAGGGATCCGCCATAGACTGGACTGGGCAAGGCAGCAGCACCCAAATGTGCATCCTGAATAGGTTGTGGGGTGGGCCGGGCTGCAACATTCACCAGCTCATACAAGGCCAAATGGGAGGCCAGAGTACACCGGGTACTGGCCTAAAAACCAATGGCATGTATGTAAACTGGGTTTGGGAGTGGATCAAGTGGAGGTACTTGGGAAGCTCCCCTGGCGAGTCATAGCTCTCGCTGGTGAACACGCCGTCCAGATCTGGGGGTCGGACAAGCAGGGCATAGTAGCTCCAAAATGTGTAAATTGGTAATGGAACGTAATGTACTGGGCAGGACTGAGCAAACCTTTGTTTACAAGCAAAACTGGAAACCAGCATGGAACACAGGTCATACCGAGCTAGGCTCTTGCACCTACTGGTCCTCAGAACAACCACGGGCAGGTGCATGATTTACATCTATGAACAAGCCCAATCGGGGAGGTAATGGGACACCCTAACTAGGTTGAGGTTCCCACCAAGGGGCGTATGTGCTAGAATTGGAGCTGCGTTCTATCTAGGAAACAGTTGCAGTCACCCGAGGCACTAGTGTGGGCTGGGATTGGATGCACCAGGCCAGTTCAGACCCCAACACCATCTGGTGTCATGGAGAACCAGGGGGTAGATGTGGGACTGACTAGGCTGGGTCTCAACCCCCTACTGAGCCATGCGTGAGCTGTATGTGGGTATGGACGAGCCATGGTCGGGCTGAAACATCCAACAATAAGAACCAGAATGGGGTGAAAGCCAGCCAGGAAAAGCCACTGTCCCTGCTAGGACAGGACGTGAACTGAGTTGGGTTGGCTCAAGGACCCCCTGGCATGCGCAAAACCTGCCATTGGGAAGGGTTCTGATGGAGGAGCCTGGGCAACTCCTCTGGCAGGACACAGTTCCTGCAGGTAAGCGCAAGAAGCATGATAGGAAACAGTCCAGAATAGGCCATGGAAAGTTTCCCACTGGCACACATTCAGCATGGGTCAGGAGCAGACCAGGCTGAATCAGTCCATATCACCCACTGGCAAATCCGAACACCAGATCAGAGTGTGGGATGAGCCGGGTTTGGTCGCGACAAAACCAGTACACATTATGGAATGCCAGGGCATGGTTGCCTGTACTGGATATGAATGCAGCACCCAACCAGCACACGTGAGATCCAGGAAGGAAGGGAGGGGCAGAACTGGCGGGGGGATTAAGGGGCTGGTTCCCTCGCCGGACAGCTACTCCCACCGGAAGGAGAGCGTGGGCTGGGATAGAGACAGACTAGACTATGCAAGGCTACAACACCTGTGTGCTGCATGTGGAATAGATCAGGGAAAAGCCAGGCTGGGCTGATTATTCCTGCTGGTGCAAGCATAAATTAGAGTGGGTGAGGGATGTTTGGGCATAGCCGCAGAAGCTGGCACTGGGGACTAATTCTGTCAATCAAATCACAGAACCACCTAAAGAGTGCATAAACCAGGACAGAGAGACCTGGGAGGGAAAAAGTGGGTTCCCCTTTCTTGGGTCACTAGTCCCGTGGGAGGGCATGAAAACTAGGACGGGGGCTGGGATGGCTAGATAGAGAGGCACTCAACAACACCCATGAGGGCTGGATGGTTGAGTTGGTTAGATAGAACTAAGCTTTAATACCCATTGACAAGTGCCAGAGCCAAATGGGATGGGGGACAGACTGGTCTTCTGCTGCACATACTGGCAAACCAGGGTAGGGGGCGGGCCTGGTGGGGGTTATTGTGGGTCGCCCCGACTAGGCTGCAGCTCCCACTGGTTTGTGTGAGGGCCGAGTACGTGCAGGGCAGAACCAGACTGGACTGCAGCACCCATTGGTTCCAGTGCAACTCGGGACTGAAAACAGAACCAACCCAGCAATTGCAACCACCAGCTGATCGGGGTGATGGACTGTGCCGGGCCCTGTGCTTGCTAGAACATACAAGAATCTGGTCTGGGAATACCTCAAAGTTTCTTTGGAGATCTCCCCAATCGAACTGCTGGACTCAGAACTCTAATCAAGAAAAGACAGAAGACAGAGCAGATCAATCATTCATCTCAGCTACATGTTAGCAGCGAAAAATGGGGCAAACGGAGACTTTATGATGGACCATATCAATCAGTGGACGACCTCATCGAGCGAAACTGGCAGCGATTCATAACCGGAGAACTATTATCACCACTCGAGCACATATCTCAGAGCATGCCCCACATCCGGGACTCGGGGTAGGCGGGAAACCGGGTGGGGCTTCTCCCTCAATATCCTCCTTTACCTCAGATACAAGATGGAAACAATATGGACATAATAGTATTGCCCACTTCCCTATCCCCCTGAACCCTTTTTTTTTCTTTCTTTTTCTTTCTTTAACTGTAATTAACTATGTAAAGATTGTCAACAACAACACAATAAAATAGATTTAAAAAAAAAAAAAAAAAAAAAAAGAAACAGAAAAGAAAATACCAGAGCAAAAAAAAAAAAAAAAAAATTCTTGGTGAATCATATTTCTTACTCCACTGCATGATTCAAAGGTACATAGTGGTGAAAATCTTCACAATAAGCTCCCATGCACCCACCCCCCCCAAAAATCACTAGTCATGATGCAAATAATGACCAAATAAGAAATGAAGATTTACTGTCCATAGAGTGAACACTATGACGACAATGAGGACAAAAGTGTCAGCATAGGAGGGTGGATTACAATACTTAAATAAAAAAACATTCAAAATAAGAGTGAATGTAAATGAACAGTAAAAAGAGCTATTCTCATTCATGATTAGATTAGGTTGAAAGTTGTGGGTGAGAATAACGCAATTAAAGTCTGAAATCAGCTTATTTTTTAATGGGGGCTGAAGGGGTATCACTATACTCTTGCATGTGTATTATAAAACTTGTTACACAGATAGAAACATAGAAGCTAATGAAAGTCAAGTTCAAAATGATTCTAAAACTTGGACAATAGTGTTATTTTCATTTTGTAAACAAACAAAAGAATTGCAGTTACCCTATGCTGGTTTGTGGTAGGGATAAGATTGCTGCAATATGAATATTTCTTCCCTACTATTCCGTAATGTCCCCATAGTCTAGATAATTAGGTTTGATATTTAAAGCCATTATGCAGAAAAAATAAATGATAGGTTTATAAATAAAAAGTAGAGATCTGGAATTAAAATTAAACTTGTGCCATTAGGAAGGAGGAATTCTCAGGGATCAATTTTTATTTCTTCCATTTCTTGTTATTGATCTCGATATCCTTTTCCAAAAAGGAAAGTGCCAGTTCATCAGTATTATTGGAATATATTATATCTTTATTTTACACATCTACAGTTAATCATTAATATTACCCTTTGTAATGTTGGAAATATGTTCTTTAGCAAAAATAGCAAGCTCTCAACTGAAGTCTGGTAAATATAATTAAGTAAGAAACAATATGATCACATTCAACAGTCGTGCTGACATGTACATTTATTTTATAAAATACAGAAATTTATCTTTAAAAAGATAGTGTCTCTACCTACATATGGTAAACCAGCATGATTTTGACAAGTGATAATGACTTTATTAGACTATATTTTTCTGTTGAAATAAAGAGAATTCAAAGGAAAATCCATTCCCAAACATTGTTACAACTAATGAATATAGGTGGCATTCTTCATTAAAAAATCCAGTTTGAAGCTAACATATTATGGATGAATTTGCTTAAGTCCTCGCCTTGAACGCGCTGGGATCCCATATGGGCGCCGGTTCTAATCCTGGCAACTCCACTTCCTATCCAGCTCCCTGCTTGTGGCCTGAGAAAGCAGTTGAGGACGACCCAAAGCCTTGGACCCTGGACCCGAGTGGGAGACCCGGAAGAGGTTCCTGGTTCTCGGCTTCGGATCGGCACAGAACCAGCCATTGCACTCACTCGGGCAGTGAATCATCAGACAGAAGTTCTTCCTCTCTGTCTCTCCTCTCTGTATATCTGACTTTGTAATAAAAATAAATAAATAAATCTTTAAAAAAATTGAGTCAAATATTTTATGGAGAGATGTCCCTCAAAATTTTGCCAAATAGCATAACTTCTGATAATTTTTATGAAAATATCCACTTATTTCCAAAATATATGGGAAAAATCTGGGTTGAGGATACCTTGAGCAAATAATCACATGGAAAAATCCATCGTGTGATATATTCAGGGGTAATAACGGTCAGCATATTTAATTTGATGCCACACTTTGTGGATCAAAGTAGTGTATCCTTCCTTCTTTGCTTGAACTTACATGATTATGAAGAATAATGCAAGTCATACCATAAATTTACTCTGAGAGTATTGTGGGGATTCATATTTTATATTATCCAGATGCTTCTGAAATGGTTCTTCCATTCTTGTTTCACTCTCCTTTTTTGATTCAAGCTCTGCCCTTAATCTATTCTTTGATTTGCTTTATCACACACATACCTACAGACAGACATACAAACACACACACACACACACACACACAGACACGCACACTAAATCCATTTCTAATTCCACTTCACTCCCCATTTCCTTAGAATTCTAGAAAAAACCTTACTACAGATAATATGAGTGCAGCAAATTACTGGAGTCAAATGCAAGCATTTATATTTTTCTATAAAAGAGATTTTAAATAGTTGAATACAATTCATATTTGTATGTGGGGAGATTGAGATGGATGAAATCTTGACCATGTAACTCTATTCCTGATGATGCATGCATAACATAGAGTAAGCTTTCTGGAGCTTATCATAAATTTACACTCCAGTTTATTTGCTCTTGGTTTTATGTATCATGAACATTTCTCTGCTAGGAACTTTGTTTACCAGCACTCAACATTCTAGGCTATGTTTAGTCACATCTGACACTCAGGTTTAGAGAAACTCCTAAGCATTGTAGATACAAAATTCTACCAATTATTCTCTTCTTGTAAGATTTATTTATTTTTTATTTGAAAGTCAGATTTACAGAGAGGAGGAGAGACACAGAGAAAGATCTTCCATTCACTGGTTCACTCCACACATGGCCCAATGGCTGGTGCTGAGCTGATCTGAATTCATAAACCAGGAGCTTCTTCCAGGCCTTCCAAGGGGTGCAGGGTCCCAAGGCCTTGAGCCATCTTTGACTGCTTTTCCAGGCCACAAGGTAGAAGGGAAGTGGAGCAGCTGGAACAAGAACCGATGCCTATATGGGATCGTGAAGCATACAAGGTAAAGACTTTAGCCACAAGGTTATTGTGTGGGCCCTCTATCAATTATTCTAAATTCAGTTCAGATTTTACTGTGTCCAAAATTCAAAATTCATTTTGTAAGTGTTATCTGGGTCCTTCCCACTAATTTTTAAAAAATGCTAATCTTGTCTGTATTTTGATGGGCACTATAATGTCAACTGAACTTAAAAAGAATCCCATATAAGATTGTTTTATTAGGTCAGGCACAACGTGATGACTAAATCCTTACCTTGTAGATGCCAGGATGTTGTGTGGACACCAGTTCATATCCAGCAGCACCATTACCCATTCAGTTCCTTGCTTATTGTCTGGGAAATAGGAGGATGGCCAAGGCTTGGAACCCTGCACCCACATGGAAGACCTCGAAGAAGTTCCTGGCTCCTGGCTTCCAATTGGCTCAGTTATGTTATTATGGCTATGATGAGTAAATCAGCGCATGGAAGATTTTTTTCTCTCTGTCTTTCCTTCAATTTGTAAATTTGATTTGTATTTCTAATAAAAATAAATAATATTTTAAAGAAAAAGAGTTCATTAAGCCACTTTACATAAAGGATACTAGTCTGGGCATGATAGGCAATCTGGGAACAAGTGGCAACCAACTTAATAGTCCATAGAATAGAGCAGAAGGGGAAGCATAAAAATATGGATAAATAGAAAACATCTGATCAGCTAAACTAAGGAAAACAATGTTGCGGTTGGAATTAGCTTAAAATGCTGGGTAAGATGCCACCCTTCCACATCAAGTACATTGTTTTGATCCTTGGTTCTGGCACCTGTCTCGAGCTTCCTGCTAAGATGGAACTCCAGGAGACAGCAGGTGTCCAGTCAAGTAATTGAATTGCTGTCACTCATCTAGGAAACTTGGATTGATTCTCTGATACCTGGATTTGGTCCCGGCCCATCCCTGGGCCTTTTCAAGCATTTGGAGTATGAACTAATGGGTGTTAGGCTTGCAAATGTCAGCTTTCTTACTAGGAGGTAAGTAATAAAAGAGTAGCAAGTTTCAAGATAGTATTACTCTGGTTGGCTGGCACCTTGAGCTGATGGGTTATTGCCACTATACTAAAGTATTTAGTTATTTGTGAAAGACAGAGACAGAGACCTTCCATACTGTGATTTACCTACCAGTATCCCCAACAGCCAAGGTGGAGACAGCAAAATCCAGAAGCTGAGAACTAAATTCAAGTCTTCTACACTCATAACAGGAATCCAGCAACTTCAGCCATTACCTGCTGCCTCCAAGCACAGCCTGGAATTGAGAGTGAAATTTGGTTTTAACTCTTGGTTCCCATTTGGGATACAGATATCTTATACAGTGGAGATTCTTAGAGCATAAGGCAAACACGTATCATATGTCATAATTTCTTCTCCTCAAAAATGTTAGCACTAAGGTAACAGCAATAAGGTAGACACAATGCTAATGCCATTCGTGACTGAGGACGGACGGGAAGATGATCAAGGACAGCCAGTATGGTTAGATAGGAGGGCTAGATTGAGACCTGCTATACAGACTACATCTTAGAATATAAAAGGGTGAGAGTTATGTGCTCTAACAACAAAATCGTAACTATGCTGCATTAAGGTATTTGTTCATTAGCTGGATTTAACCATTCCATAATGTGTATGTCCTTCTAAACAGCATCTTGAATATATGTAAAAAATACAGTGATTTGCCCTAAATAAAAAGCTTATCATCTCACATTATGAGACATTTTAACGTATCATATTAAGCAAAATTCCTAGTAAAAAATTTGTTCATTAAATGTTAGCTAACAATGGATAATTAATTCATATTCTTGACTTATTGTTAAAAGTACCCAGAATAGTTCTCAAAATTTGATTATTTTGAAGGCTTAATTTCATATATTTAACTAATCAGGAATATGTTTAAAAATAGATTGAAGATAATATATTCTTGCTATGTAGACCAAGTAATTTTGACTGAATTGTAACTACGTAAGGCAAAGGAAGAAACACTATTTAAGACTGCATATTCTTAAAACTAACAGTCTTAAGCTTTCAGGGTTTTCAGTTATATAAATTTAAGTGAGATTAAGTGATACCAATATTTATTTTAAAGTAAAAAATGGAAAGCATTACAATTACTAAACTTGAACCATATGCGCTAAGCAAAATGCCTCCATTTTGATATTATTGTACCGTATTTTTGGCTCTGAAGAGTATAACATGGTTTCAACCCATGGTAGTGGATGTGTTTATGTGGCGATGGAGGTCCTGTTACTATATCTGTATATATGATGGAGGTCCTGTTACTATATCTGTATAAATGAGTGTGTGTATGTATGTCTGTGCCTTTGCTTGTAGGTGTTACATGACTACATTTGCCTCTCCCTCCTCATCTGATATGAGTAAAAGCAAGTATTCCTATATTGATCAATATCTTCTTGGATTGGTTTTCTACCAACAGATCCTCTATATTTTGGGTCACACAGTCTAACCTACAGAGTTACAACCTGGTACATCTCATCAAGAAGAAAGTTCTGTGTTTCCTTAAAAGTAAAGTAGCTCACCTTCTCAAACTATCAGTAGCAATTGGTTGGGCTGTAATGAATCATGTTGTCAAGTCTGATAAGATAAAGAGAATCTTGTTAGTTCTAGGTAGCCCTGGTCTGTTTCCGTGATTTGGATCTGATTTGAATATTTAACTTCCTTTTGGAAAAATCATTATTAAATTAGCAGAAGTCTTTTTAATTGTACTTAGTCTAACAAAATAATGATATTTATTTAGTGAAAGGACTGGATGAATGAATGTGATATAAATACTCTGGTCAAAATAACACTGCAGTCCTGTGCTGTGTTACCTTCCTTTAAAGCATCTGGTGTGATTTGATGTGTAAGAATCATTCACCAGATGAGCTGGGTCTGCTTTATTTATGAGATTGTTTTGCTCTCATGGAACCCTTTTAATGGAAAATGGCATCATTGATTTAATAATAATGACACTGTTGGAGAAGATGTAACAATATGTTATTTCCTCTCTAACAAAAAACAAACAGGATTTCCAAGGCAAAATTGTTAGAGCTGATGCTGTCCATCTGGGGAAGGTCAAGGGAAATAGCAAGGACATTGTGTTCACCAGGAGCTCAATTGTGCAGTATGTATCTCACTGCATATATGTAAAGTTTCTCTACATCTATTCCCTCAGTTGTTGGGGCAAAATATAGATTTTGTAATTCTTCCACACCTATCATTGAACAAATTTTTAAAAATTCTAAGTATAATTGAGGCAAGATTGTGTTTATCATTAAAATGTTTTTAAAAAGAAATGAACTTTTAAAATTAAAAAGCTCTTCATTGAAAATTACTTCCATTAAAAAGAACCATATATATTTATAAGCTGCAGTGCAACAATGCAATGCACGTGTACATAGCTCAGGTCAGGATAACAGAGCGGTCCCCTTATCTGACACCGTTGTATGAATGATACAGTGGAGTTCCATTCTTTTACTTGCTCATAGAATATGTACTAGCTTTTCATGAACTGTAGTCACCCCCATACACTACAATTGAGTCCTTTGACCCAACTCTTACTTGGTACCCATTATTTAAATCCTTCTATCCTTATCTATCCATGCCAGCCTCTATAAGCACAATTCTGTAACTGGAATGAGTTCATTAACTTCCATATATGAAGAGCACATAATATTTGTCGATCTACATCTGATTTATTTCACATTTTTCTTCATTCATTTGCAGAGGTAATAATGGTATAAAGTTAGTCTTTTATCATCTGACATTTGGAGTTTTAATCCATTATGGTAGTCTCTAAGTGTGTAACATACAATTATCTTATGATCCCACACACTCCTGAGATCAAATTCAGGCTCAGCCACTTATTGTGTTATATTGGATAGTGATTCAATATTTTTGAATTTGTATGGTTTCCCCTGAACTTTAGCTTGGGTTTGATTCAGAAGCTGAGTGACCAGCATTCAAACTACTAGTGTCACAACTGGTGTATTAATCAGCTTTTCTATAATGGCAGCACATATATTGATTCATGAAAGGAATTTCATGAAATTTATATGACCCTTTGAATAATGTGGATATTTAGGAAATATTCTGTCAATTTATTTACATAAACTGCCTTCATTTTTTAAATCTTTCCTATTTCTTCTTTGTTTCATAAATGCTATTATGTCTTAAAGGAAATGAATAGAAAATTTTCAAAAGAACATATCCAAATGGCTAACAGACGTATGAAAAGATGCTCAGGCTCTAGCTGTAAGGGAGATAAAAATGAAAATCATAATGTGGTACTACCTGACTCCAGTGAGTTTGATCTACATTCAGAATTCTACTAATACCTGCTGGTGTGGATGTGGGGAGAAAGGTACCCTTCTTCACTGCTAGTGGGAGTGTAAGCTAGTACAATTACTATTGAAATCAGTATGGAGAGGGCTTAGAGAGTTGCAAATAAGCCTGCCATATGACCCACTTGTCCCGCTCCTAGGAATACTCCGAAAGGAAATGAAAACTGTATATGAGAAGCGGGTATGTAATCCTATGTTTACAGCAGCACAATCTACAATAGCAAAGACATGGAAACAATCCAGATGCCCATCCAAAGAGGGCTGGTTAAACAAACTATGGTGCATCTAGGAGTATTAAAATGAAATTATGCCATTTGCAACTGGATAGTCCCAACTAGAGACTATTATGCTCAGTGAAATAAGTCAATCCCAAAAAGGCAAATACCAGATGTTCTAATATAAGGAAGCCATCATGCAAATTGAAAATGTATAGTGATACAGTAACAGAGACTACCATATCCACATGTGAAGACACAATACAACATGCATCCCTACTTCTAATTCAAAGTTGGAATCCCAGTGAAACTGTTGGACACAGCTAAACAATGGGATGATGGGCTGTCTGACATTCTCTGTATCAGCAATACCGGGGCACACTTAAATAACAGAACAGTGGGATTATAACTACTTATGAAGGACTTTACAATTTGTAATAATATGGGGAAAATCAGTCGGGGATGGGAATTGGTGGTGGTGGTGGGAATCCCAGAATCTACAGAATTGTAACATAAAATTCAAAATTTAAACAAAAAAAGGAAGAAGAAATGTCATTGTGGCCATTACAAATAGCTTTTGTAAATTTATTCCAAAGTAAAGGTCTAGTTGTAGCTTTCGGGAATTGGATTAGACTCTTGAATTCCTTCTCATCAGTTTTGTAATTGGTTTGTAAAAAGTTGCTAGTTATTTTATGCTGAATCCATAAATTCTGCCTTGATTCATCTCTAACTGCACAGAAGTTGTTTTAGAATTTTCTATGTATTAATCACATTAGTTGTAAACAGGGATAATCTGGCCACTTTCTTTTCAACTTAGATAACATTTACTTACTGTTTTGTCTAAGCGCTCTAGTCAAGGCTTTTGCCAGCATGTTGAATAGCAATAATGGTTATTAATAACAGGCATTTTTTGTCTTGCTGCTTATCATAGAGGAGATGATTTTCAGTGTTTCCACATTAGTATAATGCCAGCTGTAGGTTTGTCATACATTGTATATACTGTGATGCGAATATGTTTTGCATATATAATTTTGAGAGCTGTTATAATGAATATATGAAAACTTTTATTTAATAGTTGTTTTTGTCTTCTAAAACGTTTGCAGGTTTGTTCTCTTTGCTTTATTGATGTGATGTGCCATACTTACTGATTTTTGTATATTAAAATATCTTTTCATTCCTGGGATAAATGTCACTTAATGATTGTGTGAGGTTTTTTCATGTTTTTTTTTTCCGTTTTTGTTATCATGTTAATATTGACTACGTAGAATAAATTTGAGAGGACCCCTCCATTTCAGTTCTTTGTAATGGTTGAATAACACTTGGTATATCTTTGGTAAAAAATTCAACATTGTTCTTTCATTACTGACCAATCTGGTTACTTTTTATTGATCTATTCAGTCATTTTATATTCTAATGGCTAAATTTAGGTTGCTATACGTGTCTACTAATAAACTCATTTCTTCCAAATATTTCAATATATCAGCATAGAGTTTTTTATAACAGTCTCCCAATATTCTCTTTTTTCCTGTTTTATGCATTATAGTTTATCCTGATTTTACTTATTTGGGTGTTCTTTTTTTTCTTAATTTATATAATGATTCATTAATTTTGCTTATATTGTTAGAAGACAACGTTTCTTTTATGTGTTGCATATCTCTATTTTATCCATTTCTTTAGCTCTTGCTTGTCTTGCAAACACTTTATCTCGTTCACTTCCTGAACTTAACTTCTCTAGGTATTTTTTAGTTGAGTGTTTGTCCTCATATGGCCTTATTCATCCTATTCTCTTTCTGGCTTGAAATATAAATAAAAACCACTGAATATGCCTCTAAGCATTCATACAATGTAACATCACTCATACACTAAGGAGGACCATCACAAAAATCAAGAGAGAGCAAGTGTTGGTGAACTTGTGGAGAAAAGAAAAAGGTTATACATGATTGGGAGCAATGTAAATTGGTGCAACCATTATGAAAATATATTGATTTTCAGTTGCATGCAGACTTTCATCCTCTTTCGTGGTTTGATAATATTCCATTTTCTTAACTCAGTCTTCAAGTGGAAATAGCTATGCATTGTGAAATAAATGAGGCCTCCAACACAAATATTATGGTTTATCTGCTATATTGTAATAAATAGAAAATACAAAAATTTGTAGGTATATTTATTATAAACATTAGTGAACCCTGAGAATATAATGCTAAGTGAGATAAGCCAAATTCAGGAAGGATGTACTGTATGATCTCAGCTATAGATGGAATCTAAATATTACAAATGTATAGAAACAAAGAGTAAAGAGTATAATAGCCTTTGCCAGGGGCTCAGGGTGGGTGAAATAGGATTATATTCACTAAAAGACATAGATTTTCAGTTATAAAAGAACAAATTACAGGATTTCATGTATCTATCAGTTGATGACGATAATTATCTCACACATTGTATATCTTGAATATTTATGATATTTGTGAACTAACATTTGGAAACTTTATTTGAGAGGAAGAGTGACAACAAGAGAGTGTTTCCATCTGCTGGTTCACTTCCAAAATGCACACAATGGTAAGGTGACAGTGAGAGTAAGGAATCAGGAGTGCAATCCAAGGATGCCAGCATCGTGACGGCTACCACCTGTGATGCTGCTGTCTCATCTGGGTTCCTGTTTTGTCAAAGCTGCTCCAGACCAGGAGCCAGGAGTTTCATCTGGCTCAACTGGAAGCATGGAATGCCATTGGGTCTTCTACAGCCAAGCAGAAGCATAGACTTACATTGGGCCTCCTGCAAGGCTGGCAGGTACGCATTCATGTGGGCCATTTTCTGCTACTGTGTGCAGTTCACTAGCAGGGAGCTGAGTCAGAAATAAAGAGACAGAGGAAATAGAATTCAGACTTGTGCTCTGCGTGGAATGTCAGGATTTGCAAGCAGGGGATCACAGTGCTGTGCCACAAATCTGGCCTCAATAGGAGTATGCTACTGGAAGCAAGCTGAGTCAATTGAGATGAAATAAACAGCAACTAAGCAAATACAAGAGCTTCACTTTGTGAGGAGGCTGTAGTTGTGAATAAATGATATAGAAGGGTTTTTGATGGGTAAAATATATTCCATCCACTTGTTGCTCAATATAAAAAGTTATTATTTTGATTAACATTTGCAATACTTTTCTGTAATAATTGCTTGAATTATTCATGCTTTTGAATATATAGTTATGATGATTTCTAAATTTTTCTTATTTTTGTTGTCACAGGTGAGCTGTTTTGTGAAAACAGGCAATAGCAGCTTGCAAACCGTACTACAAAAGGAAGAACAGAATTTCTGAAACATCCAATTTGCATACAACAATCATTTGGCATTCTTGTATTTCCTTTGTCTTTGCCAGACATACAATGGGTGAAGACAGAAAACTTTTATTAGATATTAAGGGAAATGACTTGCTTACAGAAAGCCTGTAAATGGACCCTAAGTGTATTAGGGTTTGAAAGTCTTTTGAAGTAATTTTCATGATGTAGGAACATGGTCAAGTAATTTGAAATTCCAATTTTGAGTATTTCAGATGTGCCAAATGCCAATTAAAATCATAAACCCTATTGAATTATAGCTATTCCATTGCCTTATTTTGGGATTTCAAGTGATATTTTTCTTTAAAGTATGTATAATAGAAAGGAATGCTGTTTGTCCCAAGCCGAATCATCATTTCAAACAAGCAAATGCTGCCACCTTACAGAGATCCTTTGGTAGATGGAAAATGTAAACGGCCCCTTTTAAAGAACATACTGAAAATGAGATCTAAAGTGTAACTGTTTATCAGGCTTTCTAATTGTGAGATGCTTCAAAATCTTGAGAAAACTGTTTCCAGTAATTTTGGAGAAAAGATGGGAACACTCTCCTTTCTTTCAAAAGAATAATTATGTAAAAGTTAAGATCATATTTCTCTGCTAGAATCAGTCAAAATGGAAATAAAACAGATGTTTTTTAAGACAGGTGAAGATAAGAGTCTTTTAGAAAGAGTTTGCTTATGGATTCTGCATAGACCAAATTGAACATGGGAAGATTGTGTGTGCTATGGATATCCAATAGCCATGACCCCACAGTTCATATTTGAGGGGATATTTCCCTCTAGAGCTAAGCATGATAATGTCACATGCTTTCCTAAGTTCGTTTGTTTCTTGGGCAATGGAATCTTTGAAATCCACTAGGAAATTTTCAAGAATGAATGAAAGATATCACATCTGTTCATACTTGATGTGTGTACAGAAAGCTTAAAGTGAATGAATAGAATTCACCATCATATTCCAATGCCAAGGATGGCACAATGACAAGATGGCAAGCACCATTGCCTGCTTCATTGGAACTGTCACAGGGCTCTTCTTCCATTGTGAGCTACTCAATCCTCTAATTGTTATTTACCTTTAGAGAGAAATTTTATTATTTATGACAAATTTTATCTTAATCAGAGCACTGAATGATCCTATTTTATTTGGAGAACGATATATCTGGGGAATCTGAATAAAAATACATTCAGGGTGACACTCCCCATGAATCATGACCTATGTAATCACCCCCTTCTTCAATGTAGACAAAACATGTAACTTCTCCTAGCCAGTGGACTATTGAAGAGTGATGGGATAGGATACTTGCTCTGCAGACCAGGTTCTACCACAAATGATCCTGTTTAACTGGACTTGAATGAGACTCATTTATAGGCCTTAAGAAAGTAAGATATATGTTGTGAGAGGGCCACAAAGCAAGTCTTAAATTTGTCCCCTGAATGCTGAGGATAACTATTAAAATGAGAATTTAAGCCACTCAACCACAGAAATTGACATGTACCAACATCCATATGAATAAGAAAGAGCATATGAAACTCAAGAAAGAATCCATCAAATTGGCACGTTGGTAGTAAGCATGTTTCACAACCCTGAGCTTTGGATTCAGCACAGCCATGGTCTGATTTATGATGTAGGAATATTGTGACATATTATGTATCTGTGATGTTAAACTTCTAAGTGTTGGATAACTTGTGATTTAGCAATGGGTAAATAATGTATGAAGTCACTGATTTTTTCCTCTGATAGATAATTGCAGTTTCAATACCACTTCTAACTTCATGTGCTCTAAAGTAGGCTTCTCCGTTTTGCAGACACAAAAACATGCTCATTTAACATTTTGGATTTCTATTACACGTTTTATCTCTTAAAAGATGATTCCCCGCTAGAAATTACACCACATGGGCCTGACGCAATGACACAATTGGCTAATCCTCTTTCTTCAAGTGCTGAGATCCAATATGGGCTCCTGTTCATGTCCTGGCTACATCATTTGCAATTCAGCTGTCTGTTATTGGCCTGGGAAATTGATGGAGGATGGCCCAAAAACTTTGGGACCCTGTAGCAAATGTGGAGACATGGAAGGGGCTCCTGGCTACTGGCATTAGATTGGCTCAGCTCCAAATGTTGCAGTCCCTTGGAGAAGGAACAGGCAGATCTTTCTGTCTCCTTCTTCTATCCCAATAAAAATAAATAAATCTTTAAAATATTGCATCATGCACTCAGCTTTCTATAACTGGCTTTTATTATTTTAATTCCCCAGGAGTTATCATTTTATGTTGCCATGCAAAATTGACATTGATGTGATATATATTAAGTATCAGAATCTGTCAGTTGTATAGAAAAGTAGGCATTATTATGCTATGATAGTGTGGATGATAAATTATATGAGTACTCCAAATGTGATTTGGTAGTAGTATATTTTAAATACTTCAAATATTCCTAGCTATTGTTTCAATATATTGCATAATTCAAATCAAATGCCAACCTGATATTTAGCACACCTAAGCATATAATACTTGTCTAAGCTAAAATACTCAATTCTTTACCATTTCCTTAATTGCCCCAGATTTGCAAAATTCATTAGTTCAAAAATATTAATTGTTCCATTCTGAGCAGTTTCCATCACCAATTCTTTAAGTATCAAACAAAATGCTGCAAATTCTGTCTTCCAATTATATTATATAGAATATTTTTAATAAAATTAAAATGTGATATTTATTCATGAGTCATTTTATTATGTAACTATGACATTTCCAACATGCTCTTTGACATAAGTTATAATTATTACCTCACCTAGTACCTCGCATAGCATAACCCTACACGTGGCATGGTATAGGACCTCGTTACCAACATCCTCCATCCGTGGTGCATTGGTTAAAGTTGAGGAACCTACACTGACATATAATTATCAGCCAAAGCCACTGATTTACATTATGTTAATTCTTGGCATTGCATTTTATATGGGTTTGGGAAAATGTGTGATGACATGCATCCATTCTTATGGCACCCCGAAGAAGAGTTTCACTGCCCTAAACATCTGTGCTTTGCCTAATTTAGCTCCCTTCCTCTCCTCTTTAAACCTTGAAAACCATGCACTTTTACTGTCTCCAGAATCTTGCTTTCACATAGTGTCACATAACTGCAATAATATGGCATGTAGCCCTTTTTAAATTGGCTTCCTTTACTTATTATTAATTAATGCACATTTATATTCTGCGTATTTTAATTACTGCAAAGCTCATTTCTTCAGAGAACTGAACAATATTGCACTCAGTGCGTGCATTAATTTATATTTCCATTCTCATACTGAATACATAGTGGCAGCTTCAAAGTTTTGCTACTTCTTTTTAAATAAACTTTAAACATGATTTATTTATTTGAAAGGAGCATTCCCAGAAAGAGGGAAGGGTTAAGGCAAAAAGACAGCCTCTATTCCTTGGTTCACTTTCCAAATGACTGCTATAGCTAGGACTAGACCAGTTAGAAGTTGGGAGCTAGAAGCTTCTTCTAGATCTCTCATGTGCATGGCAGTAGACAAGGTTGTTTGTTCATCTTTCACTGATTTGTCAAGCTATTAGCATGGAGCTGGATCAGAACTGGCACAACTAGAATGTGAACTAATACTTACAGGAGATGTTAGCATCACAGATGGCAGGTTACCTCACAACTAGCTCCTATGTTTTGCTAGTTATGGATAAAGCTGATATAAACATCCATGTGTAGGATTTATATGTATATGGGCAAGTGTGCATATTACGTGAATTCCTATGAGTAAATACTATGAAGCATATTTGAGGGGTTGTAGCATCTAGTTTTGTAAAAAAAAAAAAAAAAAAAAAAAAAAAAAAAAAAAACACCAACATTTTTTTAGGTTGTAGCTGTACTTTCGTGTTCGTAGCAGCAATGAACAAATACCTTGCTGTTCAAACATTTGGTGTTGCCAGTTCATGTCCTAGATTATGACTGTTTAGAATTGCTGTCTCATTTCTCTGTGTTGTTGTTGCGTACTTCCTTGAAATGTGTTATGCAGCTTCTTTTCACATACTTACTTAACACACACTGTCTTCCGTGACAAGATATTTGTCTTTCACCCAATTTTAAATGGATTGCATATGACCTAGTTATGCAGTTTGATGACATCTTTGTAAATTTTGGGTAACTGTTCATTACATGAAATCAATTTTGCAAATTTTATCTCCTCATTTGTGAGTTTTGTTTTCATTCTCTTAACAATGCCTTTTGGGGATCAATATGTACCTTTTAATGAAATTCAGCTTACCGATTCTTTCTGTTTACTTGAGAAGAAGAAAGGCATAACAAGAGTGTGAAGGTGGTCAAGGGACTCTTTTAACAGCTGTACGGGCTAGGCCTCAAGACCTAAGAACCTACCATAATCTCTCATTTATATAACTGATGAGGGTTAAGACTTCAATCACATGGGCCCAGTGCGATAGCCTGATGGCTGAATCCTCATCTTGCAAGTGTTGGGATCCCATGTGGGTGTCAGTTCGTGTCCCGGTTACTCCATTACCCATTCAGCTCCCTGCTTGTAGCCTGGGAAAGCAATAGAAAATGGCCCAAAGCCTTGGGACCCTGCACCTGCCTGCATGGAATAGTCAGAAGAGGCTCCCAGCTCTTGGCTCCTGTGTTCAGATCAGCTCAGCTCCCGCTATTGTGGCCACGTGGGTAGTGAACCAGTGGATGGAAGATCTTTCCTTGTCTTTCTTCCTCTCTGTAAATCTGATGTTCCAATAAAAAATAAATACATTTTAAAAACAATTTCAATCAATAAATTTAAGTGGCAGATAAGCAATTCAATATGTTACCTTTTAGATGGAAATGGAGCATATAACGTTAATCGATAAGGACTAATATATAAGACACTCTAAACTTTCCATATTCTTACTTCTTACTGTCTCAATCCAGTACAGTTTATTCACTATAGGTGAATGTTTGAAATCTATTTGCTCCATTTATTCCGTTTTTAAAAGATTTATTTATTTTTTATTGGAAAGGCATTTTTTCAGAAAGTAAGAGGGACAGAAAGAACTTCCATCTGTTGTTTCACTCCCCAAATGGCTATGACCAAGCCTTTCTGAACTAAGAAGTCAGGATTCCACCTGCTCTCACACAGGAGGGCGGGGTCCCAAGGCTCTGGGCCATCCTCCATTGCTTTCTCATTCAGTAAGAGGGAACTGGGTGGGAAGTGGAGCAGTCAGGAAACGAATTGGCTCCCATGTGGGACCCTGGCTGTTGACCCAACTGAGCCATCAAATAATTGAGCTCAATATGCTTCACTTATTGACTATGACATGTGATAGATTTCTTCTCAAAAGGTCAGTGTTTCCATTTGATTAATAGATAATTAGACTACATTGATATTGATAGGATAATCAGGAAAAAATAGAACTTTTATAGTGTTTTATGCAATATTCTATATAGGCTGATTCCCTAAATAAATTATTTAGTACATATTTACTCTTGTTATTGTTCTTATGATGGCAAGTGAGTTATCATATGTATTTTGGTTTGAACTAAATGAAACTTAATGCCAGAACAAAATAGTGCTGTAATTCTTTAAAGTTGACCATTACATAGACTTTTGGCACAAAAAAACAGCTGTTTATAATTATATTGCAAGTATAACAAAAATTAGTATGAAATAACATATAGTTTTAGAAATAATTACTTTAGAGAAATCATTAGAAATGCAATTTTCTACAGACACAGAATAGGAAGTTCCTAGGTTTTGTGCAAATGATTGAGATTATTCAATCTGCCCTTGAGGACAGTTTTCCTATAATTTTAGGTTTTGCCACTATGCAAATAGTAACAAAAAATACAAAAAGCAGACTGGATGAAACCTTTTGTTTTATTCAGGTTAATTTTAATTTTTTTAGAAAGCTTGGATATTATATTCTGGTTCAGAAATCTAGCTTGTGCTTTCTTAACGTTGGCTATTAAGTTAGCATAATACATTTATTAAGATATTTGTATATACCACAAGGGATATTTTATGTGCTGTGGTGGTCTGGATTTGATATGTTTCTGTTCTTCTAATTAAGCTCTTTGCTTCTGCTTCTATTAACAACATAGATTATCCGCACGGGTTCTGGGTGGTAGGAATGGTGTTTTGACAAGGGAATTCACGAGTGGACACAGGCAGTGTAACAATGGCTACACACATATTGATTTAAGAATCATTTATTTTTTACTTGGTGATATTTTCCTTCACTTAAGATTATAAAAATTGATAGACTTTCAATTGCAACTTTTTATGGTGGATTATATTTATGAAGTTAACTCTCACACTTATCCAGAATATATGACGTTTGACCTCAATCAAAGATAAATGAAGCATAATTTCTCACTCATTATTTGTGTTTTTTTCTTTAAAGAATGTAATCTGAAGAGTTTTCTTGAAATTTAACAATTGCTAAATAATTGATCAGGAAAGCCTGTACAATTTTGTCATCCATATCCTCAATCAAAATTACTTGACTCAAGTTAAGTCATGGAGAATAAGCACTACGACAACAGAAGCTCACACATCACTACAGCAGAGAAACATTTTGAAACATTGTCTTTAATTCTTAGAGCTCTCTGGAGGAGTATCACACTCAGATAAAGGATGAAGAAAATCAAGTCAGGAGTTTTAATGAAATTTGATCTAAATCACACAGTTAATTAGTTGTGCGTGTAACATGACTCGTGTGTGTTTGACTCTAGAGTAAGTGCTCTTTTTATAGTACAGTCGGTCTTCTTTCTCATACAAACATAGAAGATGGCGAAGTAGGAAGCTCTGGAGGGACTGAGCATCCCCTGTGGGCGGAAGCAGACACAGTGATGTTTGCCATGTTGACAACACTGGGTATTTAGAGATAATTTAGGAAAGTTAAAGGGCTCATCTTCTTCCGTTTCTTATAAAACGTCAAAGGCACGTTTTATAAGAATACATACATAGGCATATATGTACCTAACTGGGAAAAATGTTATTCTGTTTATTAGAAAAAATCGTTTTCCTAATTTTTACAACTACATATATTTTTCAACCATCAAGAATTTCAACCCTGATGCTGATGCTGCTAGCGATAAAATTATTTTATGACTCAGTCATTACTATGTGTTTTATAATAATTCATTAGTCAAGTTAAACATAATGCTTACTTGTTTTTTAGATTTTTTATTAATATAAAGTGAACAAACTCTGTGCATTTCATGGCATATTCATATTTTCATTCATCATGTCTTGCTGTCTCAGTTCCTCTGTTTCTATCCTTTTTTAATCTTTGTCAACCTTTTTGAAAGTACATAATTTTTAAAAGATAGTTATGTTTATTGGAAGGGCAGGTTAGATTTACAGAGAGGAGAAACATACAGAAAGATTTTCCACCTGCTGATTCACACCCCACATAGCTGCAGTAGTGGAAGCGGAGCCAATCTGATACCAGGAGCCAGGAGCTTCCTCTGAGTCTCCCATGTGGTTGCAGGGTCCCAAGGCTTTGGACCATGCTAAATGGCTTTCCCAGGCCACAAAGGGATCTGTTTGGGAAGTGGAGCATCTGAAAGTACAGGATTCTAGCAGATGCAAGGCGAGGACTTTAGCCACTGGGCTATTGCACTGGGCCCTCAAATACATAATTTTAATCTACTCTAAAATCAGACTTAGTACACCACTAATACTATCATTCAAAACTATATATGTGCTGGAAGCAACCACATCTTATTATTCAACATATAAAAATGAGGACTATCAGAATTCTATAGGAGTATAAACAAGGGCTAAAAAAATCATGTTACAAGATGTCCAAGTCATTCCTATATGCTTTTGTAGTCTATATTATTTGCAACATATCAGGACCATCTCTTCTCCTCATCTCATGCTCAAAGCTGGTGTACCCACCCATCCCCGAGTGTGGAAGTCAGCAGTGATGCCCCTGCTTATAGATACATGTTTGTACCATCCATGTCATTTCATTCTGCAGAATTTCCACTACAAACTTTTTTCCACATCTCCCCTATTGCTTCTCTGCCATCCTGTTTTCTTATTGTCAAAATCCTCATATCTTAACCCTATTCAGCTATCTGGGGGTTCCCAGCCACTATTATGGCTATTTTTCTAGCTAAAAATTGATTTAAAAAAAGTTGCATGGATGGCTTTTTAAATTCTTTACTGATTTATTCAAGAGGCTGAGATACAGAGAAACACAAAGTTAGGCAGAAAAAGAGAGGGATGGGAAGCAGACGACACCCATTGACTTGCTTCTCTGGAGCTCATAGCAACTGGCTGGGCTGGGTCCAAATCAGGGAGCCAGAACTGAACCTGCATCTCCTAAATTGGATGGCCGGAATCCTATGTCTCAAGGACTGTTTTCAACACGTGCCCTGGCATGTGTGGTTACTTGTCATGAAATTTAGCCTTCTCCAATCAGGGACTTCTAGCTAACAAACATACCTCACTCTAGCATGTATCAAAATAACCCCACGAAATGTATTTTCCCTCTGTAGTCCACATAAATAGTAAAAATTCTTAAAGAGCATAGCTTATTTCTCTAGAGAGCCCAGAATATTCTGTGGCGTAGTGTTTATGGATGTTATCTGAATGCTAAGATATTGACAAAAAATGAAAATAATTAAACTTTTGATGAACAATCAACATGTAAGTATTTGCTGCCACTCCATTTTAAGCAGTAATGGATATACTGCTTAAAGAAAACAATAAGAAAAACTAAGTGACATACTGTAAGCTTGCAATCAGAATGAACAAAAATGTATGTGTGTGTATGTATTCTCTAATTGTCAGAAAAATAAAGTGCTCATGTTTATCAATCTAGACAAGTGTCAAAATATCAAAGTTGGACCAGTCACAGGAGATTGAGGAGTATCTGTATCCTTTACAGCAACTATCTAATGAATATGTAATCATAGTAAAAGTGAATACTTGGTTAACACACAACATCCCAAATAGTCCCATTTTGGAGGGTACAGTAAAACCCTATTTGCATGCATAAACAGCCTTCGGACTTATCAGAATTAGATTTTGAAAGGTACACTTATTTAAGTTGATACACAAGAAAAATGTGCATCAACTTAAGCTCCTGAAACAAATGATGTTTTTCAATCATCTACCTATCTCCAACAACCTCTCCCCACACAAATCACACAATTAAAATGTCTAAAAGAGTTACATGTGAATAAGACATTTCTTTAGAAAATAATTTCTGGTCTCTGAATGTTTCAGTAATGCAATTTGTGTTAGTAGCTCTGGAACTTCAAACAATATATGAAGGTCCATCCTTTTTCCATTCTTTCTGTGCCTTTGTGTTTTTGCATTAAGTTGCCTGTATTGATCTTTTTCTGTTAGATCTGTGTTCCTATGATTCAGTTGATTTCCTCCAACTTTTTTTTTCCGATGAGTTTTACTAATGCAACACAAGGCTGTCTCTGGCTAATGGGAAAATGATAAGGATGAGAATGCACAAAACAGGATATCAGATACAGTCCTGAAGAAAAACAGGGGAATAGCTCAGGTCCTCATTTCTATGGAAATGAAACATTGGAGGCAGTTTTCTTCCTGCCTGTTTCAGGATGGATGCTGGCAGGAGAGCAGTCATGCAGCCAAGGTCTGTTAAGAGACTCTGGGATTTTGGCTTATGCCTCCTTTATGTTTAGCCGCACAGCTGGTGCAGGTGCATTTTCAGCCATAATAACTAATAACATTCCCGGCGGAAACATTCAACTGCAGTAAAACAGACTGAAATCTATTAAAAATGTGAGTGTAATGTCAATATTTACAGAAGAAGGTCAAATAACAGAATTCTATTTGGTAAATGTCAGTACTGTGTGAGTAGAAAGCAGTCACATTATTTGCATTCTTATTAGAATGAAATGTGCAAAATCCATAAATATTTCATGGTTTTTCCCAACTTACATTTTTCCTCCATCACCAGAAATTACTTTTCTTGCCACTTGTCAATGTCTCCGTTTCCTTGCTCATATGCTTTCCGGCACTGGAGGTTATTCACGGAGCCTTGGACTGGTCGGGTCTAACCTTTACATCATGTCTACCTTACTGCGACACAGTGCACATTTATGTTGAAATGTAAAAATCTAACATTTATCGTGTCTTCTAATAGGAATCCACTCAAAGGCAAAAACAAATCTTTACTTGGTCAATTGGTTAAATCAACCATTTATATGTAATCTGTTAAGTCACTCCTTCTCCACAACTGTTACCCTACAGTGTATCAGGCCGCCTGGAATGTCAACTCTCTTTTTTAAGAGGGACGAGGCACAGTAACCTTTTGAGTTTCATAATGTATATAAGAATAAGGAAAGATGCGTATTTAAAACATATTTGGGTGATATCTCCTTGGGTGCCTTTGTAAATAATGTAAGATGATTTAAAACAGATTCCAATATGACATTCTGAGTTAGTGTCTTTGGTAAATTTCAATTTTATTTTATCTGAAACGGAGAGTGCTTCCCTTCTAGATTATAGAAATGGTGAAAAATTTTTCTTTGGCATTTTCCTTATAATAGAAATATTATCCGGGGGATGGATCAAAGCTTCTTGTGTTTCCTTGAGATCATACTATGTTCTCTGAAAGATTAGAGAATTACAGTTAAGAAAGCAGACATTGATTAAAAGATGAGCTGGATGATTTTTTGTATTTTTAAAAATTTTATTAGTTTTAGAATTATTATTATCATTTTATAATACAATTCCATAGGCTCCTGGTATTTCCTTTATCCCAGCCCCAATTCCACCACCACACACCTAGTTACTCTACATCATTACTAAAGTATAGTTCTTCATATACAGTCATATGTCCATCATTGCGGGCATGGACAATGGCAGAGTCCAGCATCCTACTGTCAAGATAAAGTGAACAGTTTCATTGTAAGTCCATCTTTGTCTGGAAGTAGAGATGCATACTACATTGTATCCTCATATCTGGATATGTTAGTCTCCATTTCACAGCTACTGTACATGCCCTCAAATGAAAAGTCATAATACAAAATCAACAATGGAAAGAAAAGTAGAAATTTACAATGCCATGAAATTAAATAACATGTTACTAGATATGCCAGTCTCCATTACAACTACTATACATCTGCTTAAATGAAAAGCTACAAAACAAAATCAACATCAGGAAGAAAAAAGAAATTAACAACATCATGAAGTAAAATAACATGCTACTAAATGACTAACGTGTAGCTGAAGAAATGAAAATCAAGAACCTTCTGGCAGAAAATGATGCTACTGTACAATCTACGAGTGATTGAAGAATTTAATCAGAAGAAAGTGTTTTGAAGAGACGAAACTAACAGAATACATAAAAAGCCATGAGAAACAGTTTCCGCTGATTTTTGTGGGTGAAATGTGTCTCTTCTAGACATCAAATAGATGGGTTTTGTTTTTTAATTCAGTCTACTAATCTATGACATTTGATTGAGCTTAAGCAATTTGCATTCAGGGTTAATACACATGGGTGGTACTTTGGTCCTGTCATTTTAGGAATGGGTTGTTCATTGGTTTAGTCTTCTGTTGTCATTTTACTGGGACGTTCTTCACCTTTGCCTTTGGTTTTGTTTGGTGCTATTCCTGTTCTGTGTCAAGAGAACATCTTGAAGTATCAATTGTAGGGCAGGTTTGGAGGAGGAAAATTTTTTTAACTTTTCTTTTTTAAGATTTATTTATTTTATTACAAAGTCAGATATACAGAGAGGAGGAGAGACAGAGAGGAAGAACTTCTGTCCAATGATTCACTCCCCGAGTGAGCGCAATGGCTGGTTCTGCACTGATCCAAAGCCAGGAACCTAGAACCTCTTCCGGGTCTCCCACACGGATGCAGGGTCCCAATGCATTGGGCCGTCCTCGACTGCTTTCTCAGGCCACAAGCAGGGAGCTGGATGGGAAGTGGAGCTGCCGGGATTAGAACCGGCGCCCACATGGGATCCCGGGGCTTTCAAGGCGAGGAATTTAGCCGCTAGGCCTCGCCGCCGGGCCCTTTCACATGCACATTTAAGGAACTTTTCCTTATGTTCAATTGAAGAGAGCTTGATGATCATGTGTCTTTGTGAAGATTGCTTTTGTTTTTTTTTGTTTTTTTTTCCTTTTTTTAGTTATTTATTATTTTTAATTCATTAATTACATTGTATTATGTGACACAGTTTCATAGGTACTTGGGTTTTCCCCACCCCTCCCCAAACCCTCCCACCATGGTGGATTCCACCACCTTGTTGCATAACCACAGCTCAAGTTCAGTTGAGATTCCCCCACTGCAAGCATATACCTAACTATAGAGTCCAGCATCTTATTGTCCAGTCAAGTTCAACGGCTTCTTAGGTATACCCTCTCTGGTCTGAAGACAGAGCCAGCAGAGTATCATCCCAGTCAATTAAAAGATTGCTTTTGATCAAGCCTGTTGGGAGTTCTGTGCCCTTTCTGGATCTTGTTTCCCAATACTTTCTCCAGATTAGGGAAATCTTCCTTTATTATTTCATTAAATATATTTGTAACAACAGTTTCTCTTTCTTCACCTTCTGGGACTCCCATAACTCTTATATTTGGCCTCTTAATAGTGTCTTTCAATTCTTGAATACGTTTTTTGGCTTGATCTAGCTGTTTCCAAATTTTTGTTTGCTTCCCCCTGATGACAGGAAATATCTTCTGATTCTAAGATTCTTTCTTCTGCTTGATTCATTCTATTATGGAGACTCTCCACGGTACTTTTAATTTGCTCTACTGTGTTCTTAATTTTGATATATCAGCCTTGATTTGCTTTATTGTTGCTATTGCTTGTGTAAAATATTCCTTAAATACTTTGAACAGTTGTATGTGCTTCTCATTGTTGATCAAAAGCTTTAAAATGACTTTTCTGAATTGTTTCCCCCATTTTCTCAATGTATTCCTCAGTTAACTCTGAGGTTGGCATAGGGTTTTGCTCCTTTGCAGGGGAGTTTTCAGTAATATTCATTGTGCCTTTGTCTCTTCTTTTGCTCTTGGTCATTGTAGTTCTGGTTAGCAGAGTCTTCTCCTTGGGGCAGGTTTCTAAGCTGTGTCACCCACAGGGCTACAGTTTGATTTTACTTATTGTAGTTGGTACACAACTGTTTGCTTGCAGCCAGTTGTGCCACTCTCTCCAGTGAGTTCCAGGTCTCGGTTCTTATGTTGGATTTCCACAAGGAACTCCATAGCCCCAACTCCTGGCTCACCACTCTCCACCTCCTGTGATAGTGTGCTGAGGCTGCACTGATGTCTGTACAACCTTTCTCCCACTTCCTGTTGGAGCAGTTCCCAGAATTAGGGAGACACCAGGTATCCTATACAGCTAGGTTGTTGGTGATGCTGATCTTGTCGGAACCTGTTGGACATTAGGTCTGGGTGTAACACGGACCTGTTTTGACCCGTACAATGTCACAGTAGGTATTAGTTTCATGCAGGACCAGTGCAATCCACTGAACTCAGTGAGTCTCGCCAGCTCAGCACATGCACAGTTCACTGTTATCCCTTGCAGTCCTAAAACTTTTGCCACAGTGTGCAAAATGGTGCCTGACATACCACTACTAGAGTTGTTGATCTGCTGGCCATCATGTCTGAGGGCTACCCAGACCTGTCTTGGGTGGAACCTATCAAATGCCGCGTTGCTGCAGTTCACTGGGAAAGAAATGAGTTCACTCCCAGCTCAGCGTATGCTCAGTCCTTTCCCTTGCCTTTGCTTCCTTAGGCAAATTGGCACCCAATTTGGCTCTAGGAGGCTGACTCGGCTGTGAAATCCACCCTTTTCTCGCACTGTCCATCTGTGATCTGTTGCTCTGTGTCTGTCCCTAGTCAAATCAAACGGACCAGCAGGACAGACAGTTCTTTGTCTGGGTTCACCTCCCAAGCTCCCAGTGAAAGTCCCTTCTCACCTGGTTGCTGGTGGAGTTCTGGCTGCTGGTGGAGTTCAGATCACTGTTAGCTGAATGCTGCTGGAGTATCAGTCACTGCAACACCACACTGTTGTGTCCGCTGCTTTCCTGTGTCTGTCAGTCTCCAGGTACCCCTCTGCTGTTGTTGTGTCTTCTCCTGTTTCCTGGAATATGTCCTCTCTGCTTCTTCCTGATTTAAAGTTTCTTCATTCATTCAAATGTGTCCTTACCCTATTCCGCCGCCATCTTCATTCTAGCCACTAGACTATTTTCACCTGACTGTGAGAAAAACATATTGCAATTTCCACAGAAGTCCATCTGCACACACATATTTGGCATGTTGTTTCCCCAGCCTATGGCTTTGCACCACTTCACTGGTCACATAAACTTATTTCATGGAAATTATTTTGTATTTAACTATTGTGGAAAATAACTACTTCTCATACTTCTATTTTACGATACTTTTTTAAATTAAATAAATGATCCACCAGAGCTGAGATGTACATGACTACGGAATTCCAAGAATACCTGATCATGTCTGGTAATGGAAATGAAGCAAAATCCAATGTAAGAAGTACACTGATACAGAATTCTACAGAAAAAATTGTGGATGAAATTACCTTTAAGATACATGTTCAAAGTTAAAAATAAACAGAGACTGTAGGCCAGCATGATAGGATTTGAATCAAAGTGAATAAAGGTCAATACCTCGGATATGTAGGAAAACTACAAGATGAATCCTAAAAAAAATGATTCTTCGTGGATATAAATACAGAATGTTAACCATACCCAGAACCTGCTGCAAGTGCATCAGAAAGGACTGTTTATACAAGATTTAGTTATTCGACTGAAAGGCAAAGTTACAGTCGGAGATGGAGACACAGAAAAAATTCTACCCACTGGATCACTCTCCAATTACTACCCCACTAAAGGCTGGGCTTTGCTCGAGTCAGGAATCCAGCGATTTCTGGCTCTCCCAAGGGAATGGCAGGGGCCCAGTACTTGGGCCATTTGGTGCTTTGTCATATGTGTCAGCAGAGAGGTGGAGCAGGAGCAGAAGTGTTGGGATTGGAACTGGTGTCCAAATGGGATGTGGTGTTGCAGAGCAGCAGCCTAACCTGATTTAATTAACAATCTGCTCTCCCCTGAAAGGGACTTTTAACAACAGGTTTATTTTCTATGAAAGTGAACTATTCCCTAAAATAGACCACATGATGAATACGGAATTTTCTCCATAATATAACTTGATTGAATATAATGTGTAATATTGTTTTCAAATCACTCTTTAAAGCAAGAAGCCAAGGATGTCATTGCGGACCAGTTGTTAAATCCTCAGAGGACTGATTTGAATCCCAGCTGGTCTGCTTCCACAATAGCCCCCTGCAAATGTGCTTGGGAAAACAGCAGAAGACAGTCCAGGTGATTGGACTCCAGCCACACATGTGGGATGCCCAGAGGGTGTTTCTGGTCCCTGTTGCTTGCCTGGCCCAAACCTGGAAGCCAGGGCTACTTGGGGAGTGAATCAGCAGATGAAAGATCTCTGTTTTGCAAACTCTGTCACTCTCAATTAGTTAAAAAATATTTAAAATAAACATAATAATAATAATAATAATAATAATAATCTAAGGACATTTAAAATCATTAGCACAGAGTTCCCTGTTTTGGTTCCTAGTTTAGGCTCCCAGCTTGAGCTTTCTGATAATGCCAATTCTGGGAAGCAGCAATAGTTATTCAAATCATTGAATTCCTGCTGTACAAAAATGTTGAATGCTTTTCATTGCAGGAAGATTAGTATATATTTTATTTACACCTCCATAGTTTGAAGTCCTCATATAGATATATATATGCACATACATATGTATGTGTTATATATACATATATATGCATATATGTATTTGTACATACATATTTACAAATATATACATTTATGAACAAAATAAAAATATATGCATATATGTACATACCTATATGTGCATAGATAAATGTACACATGTACTGCATGTATCCTGACTCACCTCCATGCATGTAAACAAATCCCTCTATGGATGGAAAAGTAGATCTCATTATCTGTAATGTGTTTGCCTAGGTACCTAGGGATCAGGAATTGGGGGCTTCATGGTAACAGGCAATCTTAAAAATATTTTTTAATTCCTTTATCTTCAGGTAACGGATAAGTCATCACGGAAAATCCAGTGAATTGTGTATTTAATATAGCATTGTGGCTGGAAATTTCTGTCCCTTGATTTATTTAATCAGTTTTAAAACTTGCTTTTAAATAATGTGCATGTTATGTAGTCTTTGAACATCTTTTACATGATACCAAGTTCACCAATAGGTGCATTCTCAGGCAGATTTAGAATTTGTGTTTACCCTTTAAATCATTTGCTTAGCAGGTAAGTATGGATTAATGTGTCCAAAGGATCAGTGAAATTCTGGGAAATGCAATACATTGCAGCTGTGATTAGTAATCACCTGCAGAAGAATTCAAATAAGTTACCTTATTTCCCTAAATATGTGATTAATGTGTGCCTTAATGTGATTTTGCACATTCAAAGCAAAATCAGCAGATTATTGATTTAAATGCAAGTAATATAGTACTACCACAATAGGAAATTAAGTAAAATTGAGGAAAATAAAAGATATTCTGATGAATCTTAAACCACTAAAGCTGAAGAATCCACTATATATAGAATAGAAATATTGGTGTAGGAGATTTGACTATTTAAAACTGAAATGAGGGAAGTGATTTTTGGGATTAGAAGCACTGTGTGATTTAAGCATGCATTCATTGACTTCCTAACATTAATACTCTGTGCACCTTGGACTTGGGTCAATAGCGTCAGACTCTGCTATCATCTACAGATATTTATTCAATAATTCCAGTAGCACTCTAAGTCATGCTATTAATGCAGTCATTACATTTTTCATATTTATGTTACATTCAAAATTTCGGAACAATACCTTGGGCAACTCAGATATTTAAAACTGTAACGTGATTATTCTGAAACAAAAAATTTATGCTAGAGATTTAAAGTATGTTTCAATTGTCAACAATGATCTTATTTTTATTCAGTAAAGTTGCTGCATATCATGTGTTTACATGGAGGAAACAGTTAAGCCCAAACTTATGTGGCTAAAACTGAAGGATAAGGAGACATAAAAGAGTTCAATGCTAAACTTTATACAAATTGGAAGTAATAAGGAAGAGAATTCACTCAGGAATAAAACTACTATTTGATACCTTTTGTATGTGATAAATGAGTCTAGTGATCACGTTACATTGTTTAGAAGTTCCGAACAGTGTAGTCAGAACATCAGAAAATGAAGAAAATGATGGCCAGCTTTTGCAATTGTACTAGAAAAAAAATCACCACTCTGGACTAACTTCCTTGATCTTCTAAATTTTTCTTTAGAACATGAATGAGTTTGGTTAATAGAAATTATATTAAACAGTACTAAAAGTACAGAAGGTCTAGATGGGAATAATTCGACTCCTTTATGGGGGAGCAAAAGTTTGAAGATTGGATTGCTGAAAAGAATGTAAGTTACTTTTGAAAAATTCCTGTTCCTTTCTTTATTTTTTTAAATAATGATACATTGTGCTATTTTTTTAGTCTCTTTTAAAAAATAACCTTATTTAATTGATTAGGGTACAAAGGGTCAAGGGCTACAGGAAACTGGGTAAGACCATTGTTTCCACACTACTATCATCATTTTTTTCCCTGAGAAAGCAGTCGGGGATGGCCCAAAGCCTTGGGATCCTGTGCCCGCGTGGGAGACCTGGAGGATGTTTCTGGCTCCTGACTTTGGATTGTCACAGCACCGGCCGTTGCGCTCACTTGGGGAGTGAATCATTGGATGGAGGATCTTCCTCTCTGTCTCTCCTCCTCTCTGTGTATCTGAATTTGTAATAAAAATAAATAAATCTTTAAAAAAATAGATTAGGCTGCAAGCAAAGATTCTAGAAGGACAGGACATTTCATAGGAGAAAAATTAAAAGGAGAAAAACAAAAACCAAATGGAGAAGTGTTTCAGGACTACAAGTAGGCTTAACTCAGATTCAGAAG
Source organism: Ochotona princeps (assembly GCF_030435755.1). Taxonomy (NCBI): domain Eukaryota; kingdom Metazoa; phylum Chordata; class Mammalia; order Lagomorpha; family Ochotonidae; genus Ochotona; species Ochotona princeps. The sequence goes on from NC_080838.1 coordinate 74,877,519, forward strand.
TCCTTGGAAAGGAATGAAAGATGAAATGAAATGAGCCTTCAGCTCATTCATTTCTTTTTCAAAATTATAATTCAGGTCCCACACTCACAGATTCTATAAATATTTGTAACAAGAACACGGATCACAAGCAATTTTCTTTTAAGAGATCTGACCCCCACTTTTTTTCAAAGAAATATTTATTTCTAGTACAAGGACAAATGTACAAGGAGCAGAAGATACAGAGAGAAAGATCTTCCATCCTCTAACTAACTGCCTAAATGGCCGCAAAGGCTGGAGCTAGGAGCTTCCTCCACATCTCCCACAAGGGTGCAGGGTCCCAAGGCTTTGGGTCATCCTCAACTGCTTTCCCAGGCCACAAGCAGGGAGCTGGATGGGAGATGGAGTATGTGGGATATGAACTGGGGACCCAGCACAAGCAAGACAAGGATTTAGCCACTAGGCTATCATGTCATGACCCCTACTTTTAAAAGCACTACTGCAGGGATCATTGTGGCATAACTAGTTAAGTCACTTCATCCACTGCTAGCATTGCAATTGGGGGAGGGGGGGAGGCGTTTGTGTCATTCTTTATTCTGAATGTTCCACTTCAGTTTCAGTTCTCTGCAAATGCACCTGGGAAAGCAGTGGAAGATAATGCAAGTCTTAGGCTTCTGTCATTCATGTTGGAGGTGCGGATGAAGCTCCTGGCTCCTGGCGTGGGCCCTCTCTAGTCCTGGAAACTGCAATCATTTGGGATGTGAACCAGTGAATGGAAGAGTTCTGCTTCTCTCTCTCTCTCTTTCTCTCTCCTGTATAAATACACATACATGTATATGTATATGAAACCTCTCTCTATAGCCCTTTCAAATAAATGAATATCTACAAAAATATTAAAACAGTGCCATAGATTCATTATAAAATGGGGTTTACTTCATAAGGAGTTGCAATTTTGTTTCATGTGTTTGTATTAACAGGAAATCAGCAAATGAGAAACAATTGTATTTTTGAGATTCATTATTTCCTTCACTTGAGAACCCAAGAGTAGGGATAAATGGGCAGGTGGAAAAATCTGCACTGGTTCACTCTTCAGGAACACAATGAGGTGATGTGGGCAGGCAGCAGAAGGCAGGTGAGGCAAAGCTAGAGCATTGGCAGCCTCTGTGCTGCAGCCCGGAGTTGAACAAACCATGCTCACGTCCTTGGAGAGCCAACATGCCTACTGGTTCACACTGCTTCCCCACCACTCAGCTGCATACCCCTTCTCCTTATGTGAGTGGCATGGTGCTGATGAGACATACGGTGCAGTCCTTTGTAGAGACACTCCCACACCTTCCTGGACATCAATTTGTGCACTGAAGCCCTCCCCAAAGCTCACCCCAATTGATAGTTCAGTTAGCGATCTTATTCCTAGCATATAAAGAAATGATCCCGACTTTGTTGGGTTCAGTCACCTTTCTCTATGGAAAGAGGCTGCCTGCATTTACGGTGCATACACAGTACACAGATTTCCTGTACACCTATATGGCCTTCCCTTTGATTTTTTTCCACACAGAAATGGAAAAATTTGTAATAAATCCATGCAGGAACTGTTTCCCACCAACAAGAAGCCAGGGATTAAATCAGGTTTCTCCAGTGGGTGAAAGAAACAAAGATGCGTGCCATTACCTGGAGCCTAGAAAAGTACTAATACTCCAAGATTGGAGTAGAGGTGTGGCTTGCATCAACACTAGTAACAAACTGTGGAAACTTAGCAGTAATGGTAAAGCTAATTAAAAATGGTCAGCTTTGTACTTTCCCACATGCTGGCCATTTTAGACAGTCAGGGGGAAAATGTTCCTCTAAGCAATAGCTGCAATCACTGTTACCTTCTAAATGGATAGTTACTATTTGCATGCATATATATATATATATATATATTATATATATATACATACATACAAATATGTATACATACACATATATGCATTTTAATACAATATTTTTTCTCAAAATTTATCTTCAATTGAACATGTTTTGTGTGTAAATTAAATCTGAGAAATGACAATTCTACAGCTTTCCCCATAAATACAAACTTAACTAATATGTATATATATGTATATATTTGTTTTGAAACAAATCTCCTTAAACTTTGAGATAGTTTGAATTCACTTCAGAAGTAAAGCATGTCTATAACTCTTGTAGTGCTACATATTTCACATCTTAAGCTGAGAATTAAACAGTGATAGCATAAATCTTTGTAAAGTCAAAGGAACATGGGTTAACTATATTTGAAGTTTTATTTAATTTCCAGTTCATTCTCTCTCTCTCTCTTTCTCTCTCTTTCTCTACATGCACATACTCATGTCTCCCTCTGTGTGTGTGTGTGCATGCTAATATTCCTATAGAGAAATTTGAAAACAGTTTTTATTTATCCCGAATAAACAGACATAAAATTCTTAGGCTACAAAATTATCATTTTGAAACTCATTGTGGAATAGTATATTTACAAATTTCTTCCAAACTTATCATTATATTTAAGAGTGTATAAACAGTTCAAATCTTTTTGTAGTTTTTCAATGTGAGAGAAGTTTTTGAAATAATAATTAAGAAAAGATCCTCTTGAACGTCTTTGAACAAAACCAGATTGACAAAATGGGCACATTAGCTATTAAACACAGTAAATGAAGATCTAAGATTTGGGTGAAGGAATTGACAAATTTCCAGTGGTGGTGCCTAAAAATCAGAAACTCTACTCATCATTCAGTAGCATGAAAGTAGTATGTAAGAATAAGTTTATTTTCTCCCATTTAAACATATATTTAAATATAATTATTCATGATTTTACCTTTTGTAGCATAATATTTATTTTGTTCGTGTACTTAGAATAATGACTATACATGAATTTCAATAGCCATAAATTTTCTCTGCCATTATTTCTTTAATGGCCATTATTAATATTCATTTCATGTCATGGTTATTACCGAAAATAATTTTGTCATAAAGAGAAGTGTGGTGTTAAGAAATGATCTGCTCCAGGTGTCAAATATGCTAAGTACACTACTGATGGTAATTCCTTTGGGGTCAAACAGAAGATTCAAGTTTCTAATCAAAGACAAAAGTAGTTCATGTACATGAAAGTAAAATTGTGCCCTCATTTCTTTCGTCAGGTACTGTGGTAATAAGGATCATTAGAATTAAAAAGAAATAATTCGATTGTATTTATTTCCTAGGGTCCTCTTGGAAGAAAATGAATTAAATTTAAGACATTAAAGGCCCTTTTCAACTGAAATTATGTAGCTGGGTGTACACCTTTTGCCAGGCTAGACATTTAATGTGCTATAAAAGAACATCAAGAAGAGCATATCTAGTTAGAAATGAATAGAAGTAACATTTTCAATACATCTTTCCAAAATGCAAAGGAATTTTTTAACAGACAGTTTTATTTAATCATTTCAGTCTATTTTGGAAATAGGCCAGAACAGATGTTTTATGTAAAATATCTTTATGGGTATATAAGTGACTGAAGTTTGAAGAATACACTTTGGTTAATTTTGATGCTTGATTCATCCTGGATTCAAGAGAGCAGTAACATTTGGGAGCCTGAACAATAGAGTGATGTGAGGGGGTGATGTGGCTCTCTCTTCTGGATTTGGATACTTACAATCCCAGCTTCTGGAAATGTGTCCAAAATACAGTCTCTGCTACCATTCCCACTTAACAATGCTCTTGGGCAAACAGAACTACTGCATCAAAATTAACTATTCTCCCCAACTGGTTCGCCTCCAATGACAGGTCAACACAGACTGTATAGTCTTCATCTGAACCCATGCAAATCTGGCGGCCGTCCAGTGAGCCAAGCCTTTCCACAGTCACCTCTCCCTACCTTTTTGCACTTTCTTTATTTCATTTACACAGGTGATGACTTCTCCACTTAACCTCCATCTCAGAATTTACTTCCAGAGTAGCATCATCCAACAGTGGTGGTTATGGAAGAGATCTGTGACAGCTGCATCATGTTCTACCTGAATGGCTGTGAAAGCTTCAAAAGTGATGGTCAAGTGGAACAGATAGTCTTTGGTCCATGTCTTAGCAGAGCAATTGCTACATCTTTCATTGATGGAAATTAGGATGGCCTAACAGTATCAGAGAGCATATTATTAGCTGTCCAAATGAATTACACATGTGAAAAAGAATAAAGTAGGACTACAGGGGAATTAGTTTGCTGTCACCAAACTCAGTTAATGCTTTCTAATGGGGCACCTAAAGTTAGCGAAATTCATAGGCTTTTATGGTGAGATATAGAAACCAGAAGTAGTAGTACATAAAAAGTTCTTTTGTTTTCTTTTTGCTGCAAATGATATGTGAAACTGTATAGAAGGTCCCTTTATTTAATTATAATGATGTTACCAGAGCCCCCATGAATTTGTTTATTATTTAATACTCTTGAGATCCATTTATGATCATATTAGCTCAGACTATGTGAGTACGGATGTGTTGAATTTGATAAGGGAAGAAGGCAGCTGTAGTTTCAATGACCTGTAAGAATCTACATTGATGCATGTTGGGAAATCAAGTGTGGAGGTTGCATTTTTCACAGTCAAGGGAGACATCGATCGTAAAAACCAGGCTATCAAATTTGCCAATAAATCATACAGTGCTCTGATAGTGCTTGGAAGATGGGGTAAGCATACAACTACACAATAGCCACTAGCAGCATATGGACGATAAGGCTCATGTAAAGTGAGCTAGCAATACAGACACCATCATGAGCGATTGTGAAGGACAATATTAGAAGGATAAGGAATTTTAGAATATGAGAATGGAGAAAATGTGTAAGGCTGGGAAATCCACTGGAGGAGGAACTGTGCGACAAAATAGAACTTCCCAAAGCCTTGGGTAATACACTACTGTAGAGCTGTTATCATCACTACAAAGCTGAGTGGTGACTGCAGAAGCTGTCATTAGAGAACAGAACTGAATGCTGGTATGCCATTAAAAAAAATGTTTGGTGATACTGCTTAATCACGCGATGCCAGCTAGTGGTTACTACAGTAAGTGGGAAAGGTAGTGGCAATCATTTTATAAAGGAGAGCAAGCATTAAGCCATAAAGATTTTTAGAGATAATTGATAAATCATGGTATGCCTGGGTGTAAATGGATGGTAAACTAACAAGAGCATTGTGTATCCATACAATTAAAAGAATTAGTGACTAAAAGGTCAGGAGGCTCAGCATGGTCTCCCAATTAAAAAAAAAAAAAGATTTCATTCTCTATTTCTGAATCTATGCTAATGCCCATAGAATCCATTGAATACAAAAGCATCCAGGTCCTCTAGGAAAAAATGCTGTATTGCAATAAGTATACCAAAGTCTTCAAAGGTAATATACAACGAAATTAGGACCTACATTTATTTTGGTGCAAGAGATGCAAATCTAAGCAGAGATTTTACTTAACATAGATTTTCCAGGAACATATTGAATATACCATACATGACGTAACATATTCACAAATTCTTCCTTAGTCTGGTATCAATTATCTGGGCCATCATACCCTTCGCAAGACTAATATTCATATATATTAAAAATGTTTGTGTATAAGATCAGAGCTGAAGTTCAGCCTAAGGATTCATGTCTCATGCTGTGTAGAGATGATTGATAGAGCCAGAACCCCAAGTCTAGTGCAAAGTGAGTCTGTTTCCTTACATTCGCTCATTAGTTTTTTGTCTGTTCTCTAAATGTAGAATGGAGCAGACTTACTAGCAGCAGTTTTTACAATCCTATATTGATATTTTGGCTTATAAAGTAAAATTATTTGCAGAAAAATACTTGTGAAACTGAAACAGCCTCTTCTAAGTGCCATGTGACAAATGTCAATCATATTGAATCCCAAAGGGATGCAAAAGTTGGTGTCATTCTTGGAAATCTAAAGAATGGGAAAGTGGTGGTTCCCTCCATTTTTAGAGCAATCTTTCACCTAAAAGAATGTGATGGGAGACTGCAGTGGAGCATACCAGCTTGTTCCAATAATGTCTGCAGAAAATTGCAGCACTTCTTTCCAAGCATAACAAGCTAGAAGATGAAGCCCTTATAGCACTTTATGTATGCTTGTTTTTCCATCTCTCTCTCTCTCTCTCTCTCTCTCTCTCACACACACACACACACACACACACACCAGGCTGCAATGCATGCTGGATATTCCAGAATTATTCACTTTTCTATCGACTGTCATATCCCAGTCATCTGAATAGCCTGGAGATCTTGAAGGATATCACTCCACCTCATTCTGTAAATTACATCATGGACAAGATGAAGAATAAATGGCCCATTAAGGGCCTTGGTAAGACAGAAATGCTCTAGAGAGTGAGAAACTAAATGATTATTCAAAACCGTGGAATAATGGAAAAAATCTTATGGATCTGGTGGTTCATGCATGCTAAGATATCCCTGCAAATTATCATAACAACACACATGCAAAGGAAACCCACAAGAGAGCACATTTTTAATAGTCTGAGAGTGAGATATAGCCTATCTGGGAATACTACAGAATTCATATACTGTGCAGTGACTTCTAACTTTGAGGAGTCCTAGAGTGGGGAAGTGCTGGGGTAGGAATCAGGTCCGGAACGTAAGAACAGCAATGTTTTTACCCTTTGTATTGGAAATATCACTGACAAGGGAAACACTACGGAGAGTTTGAAATAAATTCCAAGGGACAAGTCCCAAAGTCACCCAGACACTGACCATGATGAAACGCACAGGGATATTTTAGATTAGAATTCAATATACTGTGTCATGAAATCAAGAGACTGCACATTTAAAGCGGAAGTGATGTATCCAGGATTGGGCATTGGCAAGACAAGAGACATAAACAATTTTATTGATGCATTAACCCAAACCCTACATAACAACAACAACAACAAAATTCTGAGGTAGTGTCATCTTTTCTCATTCAGGATTGTTTGCAGCATAGAAACAGGGCTTATACATGATTCCCACACAGGTTAGTTCAAATGTCTGTGTCAGTTCAGACAGCAAGTGAATGATGACCAGGATATAGCCTGTCAAGAGTGACCTTCAAAGGACAGGACCAGGAGGTGAGTCTGATAAAGGGCAGAGTTCTCAACAGGGCACTTTGCTTTCCATTTTATGTGGGAAGAAAAGTGGAAAACATAGAATATCAATTTATTCATTGGAAGTATAAAAATGACTTAGCAAGCTGGTCATGAGTTTCTAAAAAGAAAAAAAAAGACTGGAAAATGAGTGATATAATCTAGAAGCCTATTGATGTGCACAAGGAAGTGAGTACTGTTACCAAACAGAAACCATGTTGAAGAGAGCCTAAACATCCAGGCATTCAAGAGTACCCACATATTTGATTTGGATCTCATTTTTGTCAGCAGACTGTTTCTCTGTTACTAAAAACCAGAAAATATGGGTCCAAGAATTCAGGAGTAATAGCAGCAAGAGACCCTGCAAATGTGAACCTTGGAGGAATAACTGTGATGGCATGGGTAGGGTTAATGGAGCAACCAAAAAGCACGAATTTCCATTTTCCAGGGCTGACACAGTTACTTTGGATGCCAGGAATCCAACCTGTTATGAATACATGAATGCCAAGTCTCTGACAGAATCCAACAACTACTTGATGGAGAATTAACTACATTGGACTCCTTACTTCCTGAAAGCAGTGGTAGGAAATTTTGACAGGGCAACACACATGTTTTGGTGGATGTTATCTTTTCTGGACACACGCACTTAAGCCAACAACAATTACCTGAGAAATTGCAGGGTTTTTGACTCACTGGCACAAGAAAACTCATCATAGTAGATCCAGAGATTGATAGCTAAGGTGTATGGTAGCTGAAATAAGGTCCTGGGTTCTATTTGGCATGTTAATATACTCAATGATGCAGAAATTTCTGACCTGACAGAATGATGAATCAGACTGTAGAAGACACAGACATAGCATCTGCTCACTGATATTGCCCAGTGATGTTAGAACACTGTTCTCCAGGAACTTCGATGTGCAGGTCTTCTACTTTTACATTATCTATCTATCTATCTATCTATCTATCTATCTATCTATCTATCTATCATCTCTCAATGTATTCATCCTATCTATCTATGTCTGTCTCCATTTCTATCTCAGAATATTTGCCGAGGTGACAACAGCATGAAGAGGGAACTATGCTCAGGGGCTCCAATTTATCACCTGTGAGGCCAGTGTCCTACCACAGAATAAATATCAAAAATAATCATAAAAAGTGATACTAAGGGCCTGACACAATATCCTAATGGCTAAATCCTCACTCTGCGTTTGAGGGGATACCATATGGGCAGTGGTTCATGTCCTGGCTGCTCTATTTCCCATCCAGCTTTCTGCTTGTGGCCTGGGAAAGCAGCAGATGATTCAAAACCTGGGGACCCTGCGCTTGCATGTGAGACCCAGAAGAGGCTCCTGGCTCCTGGCTCCTGGCTTTGGATTGGCTGGGCTCCCGTCATTGCAGCCACTTTGGGAGTTAAACAGAGGATGGAAGATCTTTCTCTCTGTATGTGCTTATCTCGGTATATCTGCCTTTGTAATAAAGCTAAGTAAATCACTTTTTAAAAAGTGATAGCTGTTGACACATGTCTTGTTAGAGTTATAGCGTTAGACTACCCAAAAAAACAGCCAGGTTTAGCAAAATCATGCTTCAACGCTATAAGCTGCTAAATACTAAAATTAAAATAGACACGAGACGGTTGAACAGTAATCTATAGCCATTTGAAGGTGTATGGAACCCAGTTGTATATAAATAATAATTGAAATGTCAATGAAGAAGTCACAGGATGTGGTTAAGAACTTGCATTCTTTTTTTTTAACATATTGGTTACTCAATACCATGTCAATTAATTCCATAACGTTATAAATTGTTACTGATGTTATGTCGGGGCTTTTCATTGATTGGGATGATACTCTGCCGGCTCTTCCTTCAGACCAGAGATGGTCTCCCCAAGAAACCGTTGAACTTATCTGGACAATAAGATGCAGGACTTTATGCTTGCAATGAAAGAATCTCAACTGAATTTAAACTGTGGCAATACAACAAGGTGGAGGAATCCACCATGGGAGGAGGGTTTGGGGAGGGGTGGGGAGAATCCCAGTGCCTATGAAACTGTGTCACATAATGCAATGTAATCAATTAAAAATGTAAAAAAAAAAGTGATAGCTGGAGGTAGGGGGGAGCAGGAATGGAAAGGAGAAGAAAGAAGCAGTCATCATCCACTAGAGCTTCAAGATGAGACAGTATAGCAAAGCTGCCATCATTGCTCATGCACCTAACCTTCTTGTAACTTTCCCCAAGGGACTGTGTCCCACCATAGTCCTCTGGGACCTGTTACTCCTAAGACTTACATTTAGAAACATGAACATTCCATCAGTCAAACGATACTTTTTGGTGGATTCTTGAGGAGGTGGCTCTTCTCCCCTCCTTTTATTCGAGATGGAAACTTACATTCCCCACAGTGAGCGAGCTGTCGGCAGACAGCACTCAGCCATCAAATACTCTTAACATTGCCCTGGTGAAGGCAGTCAGAAAGCCGAGAGTTCTTCTCCTTTTTCCAGAGCAGCACACATTCCACGATGGCTTGCCACAGGATAAAGAGACCTGACCCTCATACCAGACAGAGTATTTGTGAAGGATCATTCAGACTCATCCAGTGCATTGCTGAGTCTTCCTCCAGGTTGGAATGCAGCTCCTTCCCCTTCCAGGTCCCTCCTCCTTCTCTTTTCCTCTTCCACTGCTCTTTATCCTAACAGCACTCAACAATGAAACTTTTGAACACAAACCTATGTCTCAGAAGCTTTCTGGGACACAAAGAAACTGGAAACTAGTAAAACGCTCAGATCATTATCAAAATCTTTTGTGGTAGATATTTTTATTAAATAAAAAAGTGTTCATTAAATTATTTAAAGTTTATCTGAGAAGCTTTACAATGTATAATTTTAAATGCAATTATAAAAGTATTTGTGAGTAAATCATCTTTTTATGATTGGCACCAGCATTACTCAGGATTCTGTTTTAAGAAAAAAGTGCACCTTTATTTGGTCTGTTTTGCCTAAAAACTAAGTTTTTCTCTGTTTTGTTAATGCAATCTAAAAAAAAAAAACTGTAAAGTGGTTTCCTTTAAATCCAACAGTTAAAGGTCTCATTACATGTCACAGTTTCAACTGGTACTGTTTTGGAAGCTGACCTTGCAAGTGACTAGGTAAAGAAAGAGACAGCGGTATGGATCAGGGCAGTAGCACTGAACACTGAACTTCTGCCTGCACTACTGGAATCTCATATGGGCACTGGTCCAAGTCCCTGCTGTTCCAGTTTTGATCTTCTCACTGGTTATATCCTGAGAGAACAGCTGAGTCTTGCCTGAGTCCTTGGGCCCCCGCACCCACATGAGCTACATGGAAGAAACTTTTTGCTCCTAATTAGATTAGTTCAGCTCTGGCTTTTGTGGCTATGTGTGGAGTGAACCAATGAATTGAAGATCTCTCTCTCTCTCTCTCTCTCTCTCTCTCTCTCTCTCTCTGTAGCTCTGTTTTTGCTATAAAAAATATAAATCTTTAAAAAGGGAGAGATAAGAAGGTAGCAATAAACACAAATCCAGAAAGAGCTGAAGCTTATAATTTTGTCAATACTTGAAAATAATAACAGTTTGAAGCTTTTGTTATATCCATTGTTTGTTAACAAAGAAATATTTTCTACATTTGAAATATATCATCAGTCTGATAAGCAAATCTGAGAGTGACTAACAGGTGAACATATAATATTACCAAATTTAATTTGGATAATACTTGCTCTCTCTTTTCACATGAAGTGTATTTTGGTAATCATACTAGAAAGCTTGACTGATTGCACAATGATTTTTATCATGGTTTGGATTCTAATTTTATAGCTTGTCATGCTAATTATTGAAGAATCTTGCATTGTGATTTTTACTCTGTGATATTTTCTTGATTCATTTCATTCAGTCAAAAAAAAAAAAGTACCCTAGGTACCTTTGATGTTTTACTACTGCTGCTTCTCTCGGTAGCAATAAAACAAAATTATGTAGAATTCTGCAAATTCCCTTAGTTAAAAGTTCCCAGCTTTGCTTATAGACTCAGTGGCAAAATGTACCAAGTATAATGGGAAACACATAAGATGTGTGTGTCGTCATGGTCAATGAGAAAGAATAATTTCATGAAAAGACACATTAAAGCCGAAATATGGTGGACATATTTGCCACTTTGAACACCGCTGTCCCAGGCCAGAATTCGAGGATTCCAAGTCCTGATTACAGACCTTCAGAAGCAGCATTCTATAGCTCAGGTCCTTGGGTAATGACACACACTTGGAAGCCTATCCCAACTGTGACTTTTTGCAGGTATTTAAGGAGAAGAATAATAGATGGGAGGACTTGCCTGTCTCTTTCTGTGCCCCTGTCTTTCAAATAAAGGAAGATTCAAAAAATGTAAAAAGAGGCATGATGGAGAAAGCTTGGATGAGCACCACTGTTAGATGAGCATAAGCCTAAACGTGAGTCTGAGTAAGACTGTCAGACTGTATGATAGCAGGAGACTGGAATCCAAATGGAGGCAGGACTCAGTCCAGACACTCTGTTACGGAATTCAAGTGTCTTAAACAAGGCCTTAACTTACTGACCAATCCCTACCCTGATTTGGCACTTTTTAATCATAAATTGTGAGATAACACATTTAAGTAGTTTTCAATAAAAAACAAAACAAACAAACAAACAAAAAAACTCACAGCATTTGTGGTTTTTTTTTACAATAGCCATTGTAAATTGACACAGAAGGGGATAAATGAAATTTACAAACTTTATACATCTCTCCCTTTTTATTATTTCCTAAAAGAAAAAGTATTTTTGAATAATTATGGATGTGTGATGCCTGTGCTACCTGGCATGTTTTGTGGCTAGTTCATTGTTACCTGAGTTGAGGCTGTGTGAGGCTCAGGGGTAAATGCTACAGTGTATGAATTACTGTGACAAGGGCAAATGAAAACCCCAAAGAGAATGTGATGGTGGAAAGGAGTGTCGAAAAATGCCAGGAAAAGGAGCCAGGAAAAGAGACCAAGAAAGATTTGCAAAGGTGAGGTAACAACCAGCTATTTGAAGTGTCATAGGATCTAAGAGGAGGAAACTCAGGAAAAAAGAGGGGTTGGTCAACCATGTCAAGTGCTTTCCTGTCAGGGTAGTGCAGGAGGCAGGGGGTCAGCACTGACCCTCAGTGGTCAGGCCTCCATGTAGGAGTGCTGATGGCGATGACACCGTGAGCTGTTGCAGGGAACAATGGGGAGGAGAGCTGCGAACAGAAGAGAAAGAACAGGACAGCACTGATGTGAAAATGTCTGCAACATATACTTTTAGAGCATATATATGGCTAGATATGTGCATACAGTATGTATATATTACAATATATACACTGTTTTAGAAATGCCTACATATGTATTGTGTATACATGCATTGTTTTTAAATGCTTATAAATCATCTTCCATAGGATAGTTTAAGTTCAGGCATGCAATTTTAGATGATTTTCTCTTTAAAATTCGTTATGTGATTTGTAGAGAGAATGAGCACATTGAAAGGCTGTGTAACATTAACATACTTCTGAAGAAAAGAGCCTTAAACATCACTAAACTGAGTAATGAAGGAAATTTTCAGGACAAATCGACTTTCCTAAAAGTCCCTGATGTAAACTTCCTGATTAAGCTCTTTTCGTGGATCCAGTTTGTGAGTCATGTCTTCCAAGGTAAAGGGCTTATTAGAAATACAGGTAAGGATATTTTTCTTAGAGAACCAGATCATGAGCAAATGGTCTGTGGAAGCTGACAAAACAAATCTGCAATCTGTCACGTACATGTGCATACAGGGATAAGTTTGTCCAGATGTCTAATCTGGCACAGATGGACAGACAAGGTATTTGGCTGTGGTTTTCTTGTAAACATTAGAGAAAGTAGTACCCAAAGCTAACTTTTGAAGGCAGTATCCTCACAATCAGGGAAACGTACCAAGCCAGCCTACTGCGGGAACTCTGCCATCAGCACCCTGCTGCTCTGCCGCCTGGCATCCCGGAGGAAAGCAATCCCAGCCTCTCTCCCAACACACACACAGCAGAGCTGCAGCCAGCAGCAGCTGTGTAAACCTGCTGCAGCTCCTTGCCTGGATTCCACGACCTGATTAAGGGTCTGGTCAACATTTCCCTTCCCCCCTACACTCTGCAGAAGCTGGTAGGATTCTGCATGGAAGGTGTCAAATATGGAAGATTAACTTGCCTGGTAAACAATGCCATGGGTGTGGGGAGAGAGCACAGCATTTGCACTGAGAGGTGTGGATGGATTTTTATACCTATTCGACCAGAAGGACAGCGCAAAGCATCAGAAAGATACTGAGCTGTGAAATCCTCACATCAGGGGGCAAATGTGTGTGCCGGACTGTGTGTGCATCTGTGCACTTAATTTAAGGAAGGGAATGTTTATTAAGTGTTTAATTGTGCTTTGTCCTAAACATTTTAAATTAACTTTATTCAGAATTTTGAAATTCATGTGGGGTTGGGGGTTTTGAATTCCCTCTTTTTTTCTTTTTTTGTATTTGCAGTTCCTAACCTATGCACGTTCATGATTTTGACCAGTCATCAGAAAGATCATCATAGTAGCAAAATAAACAATGTTTAGTGTCCTTCCTAACATGAAGCTAACTCTTATAAAAGCCTCTTATTTTCAGAAAGGAAACCTTAGGGGAAAAGAAGAGGAAATTATAATTGAGGACATTATCTGTCCTACAGAACTTGTCTTATCAAGTCCATTTTTCTCTGGTGCTTCGAGAATTAGTACACTCTATTTCTGCAAGTATTTCATGTTTATCAACACATTCTCTATTGAAACATGAAAATTTGCCCCAGATAATGACACGCATTTCTTTGCTCTCACATTAGATAATTAGAAACATTAGAACTCTTTTTTTTTCAGTTGGGGTGTCCCTCTCATATGCTGCAGAGGGTGAGAGATGCCAGGCTGGCAAGAGACACAAGAATACAGAAGCCTTGAGCTTCACAGAACATCACCGCGTTTGAGCCATTGGTGAAGCATGCTGCTGGCAGATGGAATAGCCCGCTGAAGGGATGCTGTGCTCCCTGCCACCCAGGAATGCTCCTTCCCAATGAAACTTGCCTCTCCTTCTTTTATAGCTAGGCCATGCCATTGTTTGTCAACAACACTTCATAACTGCTAAAATGAGATATGCATATGTGAGTAAAATTTAAAAATACAGAAAATTTAATTTAAACATTTTACATAATTTCATATTAAATCACAACTCTAAGAAACGATTTGTAGGCAAAAAACCAGGTAAAAATTGAATATTGGCTTTTCCTAGCCAATATATTTAATGATGCTATTTGGTTCTAAAATCTACTTTAGTATAGAAAGATTTCAAAACTTTATATATATATATGTATATATACACACACATATATATGTGTGTGTATGTGTATATGTGTATATATGTATATATGCATGCAATTTTGTTAAGTTTTTTTTTCACGTGAAAGACAGAAGTTCCATTTTAATTTACTCCCCCAAAGCCTGTAATACCCATGGTTAGGCCAGATGAGGTCAGGGAACCCATGTGGGTGGCAGGGACTCAAATATTTGAATCATCAGCCATGGCCTGATCAGAAGTCGAGCGGGGACTACAATCAAGCAATCCGAGGGATGAGGGCATCTCAAGAGCCAGCCATTGTATCAGATCCCTAGTTGATAAACAGCCGTTGTATCAGATCCCTAGTTGGCGAACAGCCATTGTATCAGATCCCTAGTTGGCGAACAGCCGTTGTATCAGATCCCTAGTTGGTGAACAGCCATGTGCTGTTTTAGACAGAGTCTTGCACACTTAAACATCCAAAAAGAAGGGATCCAAAAAACCCCAAATCCTTATAGTATTTCTCTAGTTTTTCTAGCTTTTCCACAGTACCAGATCAATCAGAATTACTTATAATAGATGAATCAGATACAGGTTACTTAAATAAAGTACTCTTACAAGTTTTTGGTTGTTTTTGACAATACCCCATGATGCTTTAATTACGGGTGACTAGAAGAATAAGAACGCAGACAAAGTGTCCGTAATTCATCTTCTTAATCATATTTTAATCATATTTTTAAGGTATAGAGCAACTAACTGTCCTCTGTTATTGGAGAATATTAGGACAAAATACTTTTATAACAAACACAATATAAACTGGGACTGAGGTTATGATTAGATATTTTTTGCTTTAAAACTACTTATCAATTATTTACCTTGACTTAGAGAAGGCAAGACGGCCAAATGATAATTGGTTCATGAAAGAGAGTTTTACCAAATTCTACCGAGACTTAAAGAATATGTGGGATCATCCAGAATTAATAAAAGTATGAAAAATGAAAAAATATTGTTTTGTAATTTCATATACCAAATAAACATATTTTAACTCCTTTTACATGAATCTGCCCTCATATATTCTAGCTGAAGATATTTTAATTTCTTATTTCCTAATGAAGACTTTCCCAAAGTCTGCATGTATCAGTGATGACTATGGATAGACATGAAGAAATAAAAGTATAATTTGCTAAACCTTCTTTAAAGTTAGTGTTCAGCATCTATGCCTAAAGTGTAAATACAGTAAATCCAGGAATGAAACCTGGTAATGCTATTTCCCAATCTGGCAGTGGCATCAAACATTTTATCTGGGTCTCAAAAGTGTGGCTTCCAGAATAAATCAAACTATTTCAAAAATTGATAAAGGAAGAATTAAACAAAAAAACGAACACAAGCTGGTAAAATTTCAACCAATAAATGGATAAGAAAGAAAGATGTAAGCATAGATGTTTGGTGAGTTATAGTACTCCCAATTTTATATGAGAAGGAAGTTTGGCCTTTAAGAAACCCTAACGTGAAAGTCTTTTGCAATAGGGGCTGAGTATAGACATACAGAGCCCTGTTTCCTTCAATGTATATGCATGCATTAACCCTGGGAGTGCACAAGGAAAGTAATTTCTCTTTATTCTCTCTCCAACAAACTAAACAAAATTTAACCGAGTACATTTTCGGCTGTGAATATGGAGTACATTTTATATTATGATATTAGAAGAAATAAGGCATTGGGTCCAGCGGGATGCCTAAGTGGCTCATTCCTCACCTTGCAAGCGCTGGGATTCCATATGAGCTCCACTTCATGTTCAGGCTGCTCTACTTCCCATCCAGCTCCCACTTCTGGCCTGGGAGCTTAAAAAAAATCTTAAAAAAAGAAAAGAAGAGAAAAGAAAAGAAAAAATAAAGAAATAAAGAAAGGAAGAAAGAAAAAGAAAACTGAAGAGATCAAGACAACTGGCAAAGCTAGAGAGATGGGTGTTGCGCAATGAATTGCAGACACCAGTCATGGCCCCTGCATTCCTTAGAACACCAGGGCTCCATTGCAGGCTCTGGTTCCTAACTCCAGCTGCCTCCAAACGCAAAACCTGGGGCAGATATGATGGCTAAACTGCCTGATTTCAGTCCTCCCACAAGGCAAACCAGGCCCTGTCCCGGCGCTCCAGGGACCCAGGGAAATATATCAGCAGATCAGACATCTCTGTCTCTAAAATAGATGTGAAAAGACAAGCCTTTTGAGATTCGGAAGTCCAAGTTCTAAAAATATCCATTGGCTTTTATAATTTACGACACATAGGAAAAAGAACTTGGTGATGTCAACAATTTTCTCACTTTTAGAATGCTTATGCTAACCTTCTTTCCTGTCACAGCTAATGGAATATTTAAATCCCTGCTCAATATTGTATTTGTCCGCAACTCTATAAAATTGAAACAACACAAGGAGTGACCTTTCGCTTCCCCAAGCTGTGTTACACATGTTAGAGTCACAAAGCCCAGACACGCCTGAGCAGTGTACAGTAAAGGCTTGTCAGGAATATATCTGAACTTTGCAGTGTTCACAGACAATTCACAAGTGCCTTGATAATCTGAAGTTCTGATTTGCTGCATATCACAAGATATTACTTTTACCCACTTCCTCTTGAGGATTGTTTCCAAAATGCTGCGTTCCTATAAAATATTTTAGATTATGCCTTCCTAAAGAAATGTCTTGCAGACTGACATTGCTTCTCATACAATGGTTTGATTATACTGAATGTATCTGTTGAGGAATTATATGCATCACATTTGCGGAAAGCTTTATTCTTTGCTCTCTAATGTTACCCAATGTAGATTTTCTTTAAAAAATGGGATTTTTATGTAGTTCTATGGTTGTTTCATTTCTATCTAAAATTGTGCAAAATTTATTCACTTGATCTTAACAAAGATTACTGAAGCAATCTACATATGTAGCAATCAGGATATGAAAAATCACTGGGAAATTAAAATGTGTGGAAATGGAATATGTAGATATATGCATTTAATGCAATGAATACATTAAAATATATTACACTGGAAGATGTTTTTATAATAGCATATTAAGGTGCAGATTCAGTGGTGTTACTTACCTGTTATTAAAAGATTTGAGTGACTAATTTGGGATAAATTATAGATGAGGTGTTTAATAATATCATTCAGAAATGTAAAAATGGGAAACCATGATTTCCAGCCAAAAACAACTTGCCTTAGTCAGTTATTCACTTAACAAATATTGAAAGAGCTTCATTTACCTTTGCAATCTGAAATAATTTTACACTTGCAGTAAAGTTTCAAAACCAATACAGAGAGTTCCCTGTTGTATATTTTAAGCCTTCTGTGCTAATGCTTGGCCTGAGATATTAATCTTTTCTGCCTGATAAAATCCAGTCTATTTAAAAAATCTGGCACAGAAATCAACTTCTGAACCTTGTGCATTGTTCAATGGCTAAATCCTTAGCTTGCCACTGCTAGGATCCCACATGGGCCCCAGTTATGTCCCGGCTTCTCCCATCCAGCTCCCTGCTTGTAGACTGGGAAACAGTCGAGGACGGCCCAAGGCCTTGGGACCCGACACCCGCCTGGGAGATCTGAAGGAAGTTTCTGGATCCTGGCTTTGGATCGGCACAGCTCTGGCCATTGCAGCCTTTGGAGAATGAACCAACAGACAGGAGAGCTTTCTTTGTCTCTCCTTTTCTGATTTACCTTTCCAATAAAACTAAACTTTTAAAACTTTAAAAAAGGAAATCAACTTCTGCGTATCAGCATTCCTTCTCTGGGTCACAGTGCATTTTTTTAACCAGATGATTTTAGGAAAACTGAATGTATGTAAACAGCCCTTTCCATAACCCGTGAGAAGCTCCAAATGAACCACTGATGCTTAGTGGTTTCTTTATGGCATTCATGTTTCATAACAATTGTTGGTGGAAATTTGGAAATACTTCTGAATGTAAATAACAGATAAACAATTTCAGTTTGCTGGATGGATGTAGCATTAATTAATTTCTGTAGCTTCATAAAATGCTTCCTATGAAAAATGACTTCCCAAGACAGAAGGCCTCAGAAGGACGTGCAATCCGTTAGGACTGGCTGGGCTAAGTTCCTACCTCAGTACCCTCTGCATGGTCTTTGGAAGCCACTCTGGAAGGAGTCTACTCACTACATACAAGGCAGACTGGCAGAGGTGGCACAGGGATCACCCTCCCTCGGTCTGCAGAGCTAGAGTGCCCGCTCTCCTCCCAGGTGGGAGTAGCAGTCAGATAGGACCTTGTCCCTGTATGTCCCTTTCCACCTACCTGTTCCTGGCTCCCGGAATGAGGAAAGCAAGCTGTGCCAGTAGGGAAGGTCCCACCTAAACAGAACCCACCGTCTGCCAGCTGCAGGGCTGCCCTGCTGCTTTTGCCCGCCCACACACCACCACATCCATCAGGGGGCCCGCAGGATAGCTTTGTCCTCACCAGAGCTGGAGGCCCTGGCCAGCTGCAGCCACCTCACTAAACCCTCTTGCCAAATGCATGTCCCTGGCTTCTTCCCTTTGGATTACCTGTCCTTGGTGTTCCAAGAGGAAGGCTTGCATTCCTGAGGCAGAATGAGCAGATATGGTGAGGGTGGTGCAACTCTGTTGCTCAAATAACGTCTGGCTGCCTGCCCTCCCTCTCCTGTCCTGTTGGCTTGCTGGCGAGACGCACGAGGAGTCCCTGGCATGCTTTTATCCAGATGCCCCAAGAGGGAGAACATGGCAGAACCTGAGGGAGTTGGGGCTCTTGTACAAGACACTAGAGAAGGACTCCCTCAAAGAAGTGCTACAGTCCAGCTAACGTGGAGTTAGGGAAGGGCAGTGGCCACAGCCAAGAGCCTTTGGACTTGGACTCCGAGAGGAAGTGAGGAAATGTTGCCAGGCGCTGAAGATGCTCTGGTATCTTCAGGAGGGAGTGAGGCAGCGACCTCTGCAGGGGTCAAGGCCACTGGGCACCGACCTCGTGTCAGATATCCCTAGACTGTCCGCTCCTTACACACAAGTACCAAGACCCCACTTATCTCATGATCATGGTCTGAGTGCGAGGACAGAGGTGGTGCCAAGAAATAAGCTGAAATGAGGCATCTTCCTTCTCTGTAAGGGATCTTCTTAGTCATCCTAAGAGTTAATGAAAAAAGAGTCAGTTTGAGAGCATTATTCATGTTGTTACAGCAGATATATTCAGCATAGAGAGAGAGAAATTAATGTGTCCTCTAATTTCCTGTTATAAATATTCAATGACATTTGGTGAGATTGCAAATGCTTTTTGGTTGCCTGCATAGTTTATACATAAAAATCAAAATTTATAATTATAATAAAATAAATATGCAATAAGATATTACTGAGGTTTTTTACAAAGTTAAAAGCAAGAGGATGCAAAATCATTTTATAGATTTCCTTTTTTTGCATTTTAACATACTAACAATCATTAAGGGTCTGAACTTTTCAGTTGGTGAGTGAGGAATTTATGTAACATCAAATGGGTGAAAGCAAATGTTACATTAAATATGTAAGTCTGTCATTATAAGGTACTTGTTTAGTAATGGCAAAATAATATTAATCTAATTGGACGTTTTACTAAGTGTTTACTTTGGTCAGTTTCTGCAAATCTTCCTTTAAATCGAGGAAATCAATTAGCTCTATTTATCACTGAACTTTTGCAAAGTTGCTACAGAATCAAATTTGTATTAATGTCAATTGTTTTCTTAGTCATAATTATTTTATCCCTTGTAGCAGACATGAATTCAGAGGCAGAATTAAAAGGGTCAATTTTTCAAAGTCATTACAAAAACATGGGACTTCTTCATAGTAATATGGATTTCTGTGGTGCAGGTAGAGGTGGCAAATAGATATTAGCAAGATGTCGAGATGATTATTAGAACCATAGCCTAATTTCACTACATTGATTATAACAGCATGTGTTAGAAAAGTTGCTTCCTGTTGATTATTCTTGCAGGAAAGCCGAGATCATGAAAATAATACTGAAAGAGCCCTACGAAGGAAACAGTTGATCGTGGCATCCTCCCATCCATTAGAGCAAAACAGCTACTAACAAATAATGGAGGTGTGACAAATAACAGATAAGAAAAAACATAAAGAACAAGTACACAATCTGATAATAAGCCATTGCATCCAGTGCCACACAGCAAACATTCTGACACCAGCAAAATCAAAGAGGTTAATGGAGTAAGATAGTTATCAAAGAGCAAAGATATTGACAGTGTCAAGCGAAAGATAACTTCCTGGAGAAAAAATAAAGTACAAAAAGCTGAAGTTCCTAAGCTATTCAATGATGGATCCCCTGCAAAATAAGGGGAGAGCTAGACTTGCAATTTAGGGTCTGCCAAATCCCAGGTATGTGCTTGGCCAATTGCAAAGCCTTGGAAATGAAGTTCTGTATACAGGCCAACAAAACAAACAAAAAGATAAATGATGGCAGATGGTTAGGAGAGAAATAAAAGCCTGAGCTAACAAAACAAAGAATTTAAAAAAAAGTGGGAGATATACTGATAGTTTGACTGCTTCTTCTAGATTGTGTCTTTGACAGGTCTGAAGAAAGGACTTTGATAGCTTTGACTGTTCTTACAGAGGGTTTTCAAGAAGTACAACTGAAGCAAAGCAAGAAGAAATGACCCCAGCTTTTGAAAAGAGGGTATTGTGGCAGACAGTAAAAGTCTTACAGTTTCTTTGCACAGAAGATTAAACTGCTAGAGAGTTTTCTATGAGGCAGGCATCCTTGAATGGCAAACATGGGGGAAGAGAAGCGGTGCAAAATAGTGACAGACAAAGAAGATTCCAGGAAGTAAACTGCAGGAGGAGAAAAATACAAAGTTTCTTCCTGAGTTAGATTCCTTCGAGGATATGATAATTTCTGCCAAAAAGGCTTACTTGAGGTACATTTTATAAATTGTTTCTTTAGATCGTGTGCTTTGATAAGACAGGCCACATGACGACTATTTCTTAGGTTATGCCACAGTATGTGAAAAGACCATAGAACATTCAAAACTGAACGTTTCCATTAGTCACTCCTCACCATGGTGTTGAGGATTTTCCTGCACACTCCCCCCCCCAAAAAAAATGTTCTACACCTTAATTGTCCACAAATGTCTTGTTAGACTTACAAGCCAGTCTAGATTATCCTAAAATCTGCCAAGATCAGCAAAATCATACTTCAACACAACAAATGGCTAAATACTAAAATGAAATAGACACGAGACAACTTAATAGTACCCTATAGCCATTTTAAGGTCTATAGCAGCAGGTCCTGTATATAAACTAAAATTGAAATGTCAATGAGCTAATCATAGGTTGTGGTTAAGAACTTGCATTTTTTTAACATACAGGTTATTCAAAACCATGTCAATTCCATAATGTTGCAAATTGCTGTTGATGTTATATTGGGACTCTTAATTGACTGGGATGATATTCTACCAGCTCTAACTCCAGACCAGAAATGGTCTCCCCAAGAAACTGTTCAACCCATCTGGACAATAAGTAGCTGGACTCTATGCTTGGTATATGTTTGCAAAGAAAGAATCTTGATTGAATTTGAACTGTAATACTGCAACAAGGTGGAGGAATCCACCAGGCGGGAGGGGCGTGGGAAGGGGTGGGGGGATTCCCAGAGCCTATGAAACTGTCACATAATGCAAAATAATTAATAATAAAAAAACTGAACCTTTTCAAATGATTTTGTGCTTGAAACTGAATACTGGAATTATCAATGTCCTACCATGGAGTTTGCTCATATGAGATGTACTAAAAATACACTTAATTTTGTCTAACCAAAAAATAGAAACAAAAAATCATTTGTTTTAAATTTAATATTGAGCATTTCCACTGCAGGACTTCAATTAAAACTAAATATGGCAAAATATAAGCAAACTATTGCATTTGTTTTGATTTCAGTACAGTAGAAATAGAGTACAAATATGGGAAAAGATAAACATTAGCGAAAGTAAGACTACACCAATTTGATGGTACAAAGTTGAGCACTGTGTCTCCTGACATCATCCACTAAGTCCATTCTTTGGTGGACGACTTTTCGATAATCTCAAATGTAATTTTTTTTAATAAAGAGAGCATTTTTTTCTAATTTATAGGTTTTCATCTATTGACATGTTCCTATTTTTTCTTTTAGTCTCTAAATTTTTGCAATGTCATCTTTTCTCCAATATCAGATCCCCATCATGTCACTGTGATAGTATCCCTGCTCTTGTTGAGTGATAGTCAACCTGTAGCGAGTGTTCCTTTGTGGTAGGAATTTGACTGCTCTACTTTACCCTTTATCCATTTGATATCTTTGCTACCCATTTTGCAGACAGGGAAACTGAGTCTTAGTATCATTGCATGACTTGGTCTAATCAGTTCTACCAATATTATATGCAGTCAGGGCTGACCCAGGTGCAGCTGACTCCTGCAGCTAAGTTTTCACCACTGTGTAGCTGAAACGAAACAGATCATTTTCAACATGTGTATTTTGGAACTGGAGTCCAGGCTGAGGACTTCTGTGAATATATCAGATATGCTTAAGAATACATACAAAGACACTCAAGAGGAAGGGGATTGTGCTCCAGTGGGGTAAGCCATTGCTTGGGAAACCTACATCCCATTCTGGGTTGCCTGCATCAGTGTCCTCTCCGCTCTGGTTTGCCTTCCTGCTAGAACACATGGGAGGTAACAGATCATAATACAAGTTCCTGCGTTCTTGTTCTCCAGGGCTTCCTAAGAAGCAGGCCCAATACCACTGAGGGGTGAGGTGATGGTATTCAGCAGCAAGAACCACTGGGACAGTCTGATTGAGCATGTCCATTTATTGTAAAGCAACCACAAACTTATATAGACTAAGAAAGAGGATGGCAGAAGGGCATCTACCGACTGTCCCCCCACTTAACAATGACACTGTAATTGATTAGAAGGCATGTCTGTCCCTCTGGACCCGTTATTCATGTAGCAGGTTATATATAACATGCATGCCCGGCAGGTATGCAACAGGTCATGTTCACCACGTATAGCTGTGCATCACATAAAATATGTAAGCTGACGGGTAACATGCCCACACCTGAATTCTCAGAGTTGCTTATCAAGAAAATCCCAGCACAACTCGTTCAAGGACAAAGAAGTAAAACTGGGGTGCAGCCCACTGCTCTTGCCTGTATGACCAGATTGAAGATTATCTTCAGAAATGCTCAGTAGGTATGCTAAGTTAATTTCCTCAATAGACACAAAAATTTATGTAAAATTTAAAAAAAAATGCTTCAGCATGTAAGCACAAGTCCTACAAACTATCAAACTAGTTTCAAATTATCAGTGGCCTTCTGAAATAATTCTTAATTCAATCGATGTGATACCTACAGTTCCTCAGTGTCCTATCCTTCGTAGAAGTGCCGAGGAGTACAAACAGAGCTAGAATGATGGATATATGCCAAATCTGCTTTTTGCAATGCTTTGGTCAACTGCTTCCAGCCAAATCTGCATTTTCATATCCATGTTTGAATTTTGTATTTAAATATTATGCTTGCACCTGGAGGCTTATCTATACTTTCACATGAACTAGTCACTACACTCTTGGGAATTTATCCAAACAAAATCAGATCAGAATATGAGAATTATGTGTACGTCCCATGATTACTGCAGCTCAAATTACAATAGTTAAGATGCCCATTGAAGGATGACTAGATAAAGAAAATAGGGTAATGTACAATATGGCATACTACCCAGCCATATAACAGAATGAAATCCTATCTTTTGGAACAAAATGGGTGCAACGGAAAACTATTATAATTAGTGAAGTAAACCATTCCAAAAAAGATAAATTTTTATGTTTTCTGTAATTTGTGGTGACTTACACAGAGTACAAAGTATGTAATCTATAGGAGTAAAATTTATGTTTTGAGATTTGATCATTGTACAAAGCTTTCGTCTATACTCTTCAAGAAAGCACATTTTAATTTTTTACTTCTTGCTATTTGTTGAATTTTTTATCTAATGGATTATTAAGCCTGTGATTGAGAAG
Organism: Ochotona princeps; assembly: GCF_030435755.1. NCBI lineage: Eukaryota > Metazoa > Chordata > Mammalia > Lagomorpha > Ochotonidae > Ochotona > Ochotona princeps. The sequence goes on from NC_080838.1 coordinate 74,901,961, forward strand.
AAAACTTAAAGTGTGCCAAAAGAGAGAGACAAAGAGAAAGAGGATGCTGTGGAAATGTGGAAAGGGATGGAAGGCATAATCATACCCCTAAATCTGTGAGATATGTGCAAGCAGTTCACTTCTATAAATAACTTAATTTAAAATGCAGAAAGACGAAATTGAAAATCATGTCTAACGATAAGTGTAGGGACCTATTTAATGTGTGAAACTTTTCTTAGGAATTTGGGAATCATGTGTACTAAGTCAGCTGAGTCACCCTGAAAATCTAAACTCTCAAGAGGTGGTTAGGGCTTAAATATATTGATTGTTTTGTGCATGTGCGGGGTAGTTGCTTAGGGCATAATTAGCAAGAAATAAATGAGGAGACAGAAAGCAACAGAGAGGGAAAGGGAGCTAAATACAGGATTTCCAATAGATGTTGCTTTTAAATTGGTGCTTTTCAATCTAGATTTCCAAGAAGGCAAGGAGCCTCTGATTCCCCAGGCTTTAGATATGTCCTCTCAGATACAGAGTTTCTACAAACTAGTCCCACACACCACTGAAACACAAAACACAATGTGGCAAAACATTATTAATTTGTAGAAAGAAATAATTTCTCAAGTGATTTAGATTTCTTCATTATTTTAATTTTTTAAAAAATTTTGGAAAAACGAAAGACAAAGCAAACAAACTATGTCAACCTGCTTTTCAAAGTCTCGTCATGTATCGGTTTTCCCTCTTGCTTGCTTTCCCTGTTGAATGACAACCACATGCAGCTCCAACCTTCATTGCCATGTCTGCATTTATGGTGTTAGCCCAAAGCATCAAGCTAAGATTCAGATCTATACATAATCATACTCAGTGCAGGGCTTTATTCAGATTATCTGCTAATACATAATTTTTCACATGCTTGCTATCAGTCCCAGATGCTAATGATGCTGGAGAGCGAAAGAAAAGATTCTTGGAAAGTGACCTTAAATTTACTATCTGCAGCATCTTTGTGAGATGATGGCTGTGTGGCTTCGTGAACCATAGCTGCTACTCTCCTCTGGATTGAAGAAGGTCTTTCTGAGGCTACCATGTGGTTTAGCACTCAAACATAAATCTCATAACATGCCAATAAGTTGTGGCAAAAAGAATCTTCCTTTTCCACACTACGCCTCAATGCTCTGTTCTTGAGCTGTGGTTTGTAGGTTTTCCTGGGCCCCAGCCATACATGTCCTACAGCAGGCTCCCAACTACCCAAAATGACAGGTCTCTGGGGAGAGGCCCTGCTGGTTTCGTCTCCATGCTGACGTCTTCTCATTCCACAGCTCCCTCCGATGTCCTGGCTCATTAAATTAAGGTCTTTGTATGAGAACCGAAAGAAACATTCCATAAATGTGGTAGAAGATGAAAAGAAGAAATTAAACAAGACATCTTATCTTTGTTTATCACATTTTAATGTTCACTATATTCATTTGCACAAGGTGATACGCTGACCATCAATACAAATTTCCAAAGCATCCTCATTTTGATTACTCATTCTAATCCATCAGCCTGTTAAGATCAACTCTTCCTTTCAATTTATATGTCTCAAGAATATATTTCTTACCTAAAGTGTCTTGGGAACTTAAATGATTTAATGTGTTCCTTCTATTCATGTCCTGAAATTCCCCCTGCTACACTCTACCATATTTATCATCTGTCTTTTGGTAAGGATTTATTTTAAAGGTGTATATATATACATATATATATGTATATGTATATATATAAAATTTACATTATATAGTCTATTATATAGACTATATAATATATATCATTATGTAATATATATTGAATATTATATCATTTCTATCTATCTATCTATCTATCTATGTACATAGATAGATAGATAGATAGAAAGAGACAGAGACAGAGACAGACAAAAAGCAAGCTAGCACCCAGTGGTTCACTGCCCAATAGCAGGTAGCAGGGACTAGGCTCGGGGACAATGCCAGCAGCATGGAATTCCACCTGCACCTCCCAATGAAGGCAGAGGACTAGGTGCTTCTGGTATTTGCTGTTGATTTTCCAGGCTCATTACCAGGGAGCTGAATTTGAAGTGGAGCACCCAAGCCTTCAACATGCACTCACATGGGATGCTGGTATGTTAGCTGGCAGATGTATAATCCACTGTTCCAAGATGCTGGCAACACACATTCATCATTTTAATACACAAATTGGATTGGAGTTTTATACAGTGCTGTGTTTCCTGCACAGGCTTCCTGTTGGGCCCTATGTGATAGCCTAGTGGCAGAAGTCCTAGACTTGCAAGAGTGGAGATCTCAAATGGCTGTTGGTTAAAGTCCTAGATGCTCCAACTCCCATCCAGCTCCCTGCTTGTGGCCTGGGAAAGCAGTAGAGCAGGGCACAAAGTGTTGGGACCCTGTACTCTCATGGAAGACCTGGAAGAAGCTCCTGGCTCCTGGTTTCTGGTTTCATCTAGGCTCAGCTCTAGCCATTGTGACAGATGGAACCTCTTTCTCTGTCTCTCCTTCTCTCTGTAAATCTTATTTCCCAATGTAAATAAAACTTTTTTTTAAAGTTTTCCTATTATTCCTAAGCAAAATAAAATTCTTCATTTTTTTTATCAAGACACTGTTGAAGGGTTATGTAATTCGGGATCATGGAAGATCAGTATAATATATGCTACAATCAACGTTTAACCAAATGCCCTTCAAGTTTTTGAAGATGAAGGTTTTTTAAAATATATTAGATTCTGGGAAGAGGTCATAGCTATTCTTCATGTAGACAGGGTCGTTTCCAAGCTGTCACTGCAGGTTCACTTGACGAACTTGTAGAAGTTTTGAACTTGAAAAGCATGCATTTTTTTCCCTACATTCACTTGTTGTCACTCTAGTTTTTAAAAGTCAACATTCTGCGTACCATCACATGAGAACTAAAATCTATAAAGCTAGGCTATAGGCCTTTTGCATCTTTCCTACAACTTCAGCACTAAGTTAAAAGATGTGTCTCCTGAGTGTGGTATCCATTTCCTTTGTCAGTTACTGAATTTTTTTTCACTTGACTTAATAACTGGGATACTTTTGGTCTTCATTTGTATACGTTTCATGTAAATGAGTCTCCCGAGTTCTCTGGGCATTCCATTGCTTTGTAACACATACGCTTCTCACCATCTCTCTTTTACCTTTCCTGGGTTCTGAAATACATTACTGCTCGCATTGTTATCAGATTTACCTCAAAATACACACTTACATAAAACTTAAAAAAATAACAATAGCATATATCTATTTTCTATAGGTTCAATTCAGTACTGAAAGTGTTCAGTTGATAAATGGTAGCACTTAAACACCATGGCAAATTAGATATGTTCATACAATAGTGCCGGGTCTAAGTAAGTTGCATGGTAGTTTGCTCTACAAGGATCTTCCGCAGGGGTTAATTGATCAGGGTCTTTGCCAATAAAATAGGCTAGCAGTATGTGAGACTGCACTTTAGTGATGTGGAAAAAGAAATGGGTTTGTTGAACTAAGGAATGATATAGTTCTCACCTGAAGATTTGTAACTCTTCCCCGTGTTCTAAGAAATTGGCCAGTTCATAGATTTGCATTTTCAAATGCAGAAGTCTCTGAAGGCCTATGAGAAAAGATTGTCAATAAATGTATAAGTATTTCTCTGTTTTAGCCTTTCCCTGAGTTTTTTTTCTTAAGATTTATTATTACTGGAAAGCCGGATATATAGAGAGGAGGAGAGACAGAGTGGAAGATCTTCCCTCCGATGATTCACTCCCCAAGTGAGCGCAACGGGGCCGATGTGCGCCAATCCAAAGCCAGGAACCAGGAACCTCTTCCGGGTCTCCCACGCGGGTACAGGGTCCCAATGCATTGGGCCGTCCTCGACTGCTTTCCCAGACCACAAGCAGGGAGCTGGATGGGAAGTGGAGCTGCCGGGATTAGAACCGGCACCCATATGGGATCCTGGCGTGTTCAAGGCGCGGACTTTAGCCGCTAGGCCACGCCGCCGGGCCCTTTCCCTGAGTTTTTGACAACCACTTTAATGCGGAATATTTGTTGTAGGGAAATGGACGTGCCCATAAAAGACTGTGTCGATGCCTGTAGATACCAGGATTAGGTTAAGACTAATCTCCAAGTGCACGATACGCCAGTGGATTTCACCGGTTTGATGGGGACCTGAAAATGAAAACCGGGGGTAGTTGGAATCTGGGCCACATGATGACAGGACAGTGGTTCCAAATATGTCAAATATATTCTATATTTTGGCTATACAATTAACATGATGTATGTATGTATATATATGTGTGTATATGCATATATATTTAATACAGGCTGCTTTCTCTCATTTATTTTCTGAATGACTAAATGAGGTTGATTATAATAAGAGGAGTCAACAAGAAGATTCTGAAGTTTCTGCTACTTACAGAGAGGCCTTTGAGTGAAAAATCCCCATGGGCATGAGACAGCTCAGTTTTACTATCACAGACCTGAGCATCGTAACCTCACGCAAATTATTCATTTCTTATACACGGGACAGATAGAACATACCATGAGGAAAGGGATTTTAGGAAATATGGCTAGACAGCAGCACTCCTCTTCTTTAGGAGACCTGGTCTTTTCACTGGTCGTTATCACTGATACATGCCTATGGAAATGATGAATGCATGCTTTTCTATGGGCTGTCCTTTACCTAATAGAGGTGTTAGTTAGAGACTGATCTGATAGTAGTATACCTTCATTATTTGGTCTCAGAGATACAACATTCAGCTCAATGAACAGCATTTAGTTAGTCTGGAGAAACTTTGATAATCTCATCATCCAAAGCACATTATGCTGTTGCAATAATAGGTGGCATCACGATGTTTGGAGGTGGTGAGCTCAGTTCTATCTTATGCCAGAGTAAGGAAGTAATGCAATCAGTCTGCAGGCAGACTTTTTTGCATGGAGACATCATCGTAATAATGTGTTTATTTCTTCTGAACGATTGTGACAAAGTTCAGCCTTGATGCAGAGAGAGAACAAGGAGCAATCATTTGGCTAGCCAGGATCAGGGTAAAAGCAACAGGAGGGTGAATCAACATTTTAACTATTGATGTCCTGGTGTTTAGATTCTGGAAGAGACGCTGTAGTCCACATACGGAAGTTTGTATTGAGATTCACTGGGATTTCAAATTCTTCTTTTTTTAAGATTTATTTATTTTTCATTACAAAGTCAGATATACAGAGAGGAGGAGAGACAGAGAGGAAGATCTTCCGTCTGATGATTCACTCCCCAAGTGAGCCGCAATGGCCGGTGTGTGCCAATCCAAAGCCAGGAACCAGGAACCTCTCCCGGGTCTACCACGCGGGTACAGGGTCCCAATGCTTCGGGCCGTCCTCGACTGTTTTCCCAGGCCACAAGCAGGGAGCTGGATGGGAAGTGGAGCTGCCAGGATTAGAACCGGCGCCCATATGGGATCCTGGCGTGTTCAAGGCGAGGACTTTAGCTGCTAGGCCACGCCACCGGGCCCAATTTCAAATTCTTTACATGATGGACATTCCAGCTTGTGAATCTCATCTGTGAAATTCATTTCATGTCTGGAAGCCTAGACTGGTGCTGGCTTCGCTACACTTTATATTTTTTCAGTAACATCAAAATTTTAGCACTAAATTCCTTTCATTTTAAGTGTCCAGGTAATCCCTGACTCCTCGTATTGAAACTTCACTGCTACAAGATCTGTATGTGTGCACCACACATGTTTGCTGAGAGTAAAGGCAGGTGAAGAAGGTTATTTTGGTGATATTTTATCAATTCTTCCTTTTTCGTCACTTTTGCCTTTATTAAATGTTCCATCCTTCATTCTAGCCTCTTGTGTTGGATTCTAAGGAAAGTAAAATTTATTAATACAAAGCAATTCACTCATCATTGGGCCAAAAGCTAAATATACTGAGAACAGGTCTTTTTTTTTTTTTCCATTCTTAGGATCATTTGGATTGTCCAGAGATACAAGAATGTCCTGATAACTTCAACATTAAGGATTGTTTAGTATCTTCTGTTTCAAAAGAGAATGAAAAACAAATCCTATAGCAGGAGACACTCTTTGCAAAAGACATATTTGATGAAAGAGTATTATCTGGAACCTATGTTGAAGAAGAAATCTTGATACTCATTGTAAGAAAACAACTCATTTTCAAAATGGGCCAAAAACTTCACTGAGGAACATATGTGGACGGCACACAGCATATGAAAATACATTCAACATTATATATAATTAGAGAAACACAAATTAAAACAATGATGAGCTTTTGCTATCTTGATATTAGGTTGGCCAAAATCTACAACAATGGCAGCCCAAATCATTTTAAGATATTGAACAAAAGAAAGTTAGTATTTGCTGGTTTGAATGCAAAATGGCCCAGTCACTTTAGAAGACAACATTGTGATTTATTGAAAAAAAAAAAAGCTGAAAATACCACATTGTCTAGCATTCTCTCCGTTCAATCCAAAAGTTGATGTGCCCAACAAATACTTGCACTGATGTTTACAGAAACTTTATTCATAATTGTCAAAATGTAGATAAATGTAGATACAGATTGTAAGTTATTCAGACAGTAAGATAGCATCATTGAACAGTACAAGGAAAGATCAACTTTTGGAGAGATATGGAGAAAGCAAAAATGCATATTAATAATTGAGAGAAGCTAATCTGAGTAAGATACATGCTGTTTGATTCCAACATTTGGTATGAAAAAACTGGAATTGAAAAATTGAATACAGTAGAAAAAATTGTTTCCAGGATTTAGGAAGAATGGAGAGTTGAATGGAGCATTTCATTTTTCTTTCTTTTTGCTTATTTGGAAAGACAGATCCACAGAAAGAAGGAGATACAGAGAGATATTCCTTCTGCTGGTTCACTTCACAAGTGGCCACAATGGCTGGAGCTGAACCAATCTAAAGCCAGGAGCCTCTTCCAGGTCTCCCACGTGGCTGCAGGTGCAGGGTCCCAATGCTCTGGGCCATGCTCCACTGCTGTCCCAGGCCACGAGCAGGGAGCCGGACGGGAAGTGGAGCAGCTGGGATACAAATAGTTGTCCCTATCAAATTCTGACACTTGCAATGTAGGGATTTCGCCAGTAGGTTACTGTGCTGGGCTCAACCAGGGCATTTCTAAGACAGTAAATCTATCTTTATGATAATTGTGGAAATAGATTATTATACATTTTCCATACTAATGAAAGGCAAACTGCCCAGTAGAAATATAACATAAATGAGATTTGCGATGAGTATGATAAATAAGTTCATGAGTATGATAAATGTAGCACACTGAAGGGGATGTTGTCAAGAGGGAGGTAATAAATGTGTGTGTGAAATGGTGAATGAAGCGAGTTTGGTGTCTTCCTATCAATTTTGTGGAAAATCCCAAATTGCTCTTGAATAAAGCCATATAATACTCACAAATATATCTATCATTTGTTTAAAAATATGCTTTCCCCCTGAATCTGAAGAGTCAAAAATGTGGAGTTAAGTGAAATGGAGCTAGATATGGGAAAAATGACTGTTTGAAGAGACGCTATTCTTTAGCAGTCATGAGCTAAACTAACATCTTTATTAACTAAGCTCAGTGATGGCAGGGGTCACTAGAAACTACCAAATGACAAGTTTATGTGGAAATCCAAATTGAATTGAGAGAAGCAAATGGTCATTACAGTGAAGTCTTTCTGGTAAAGACCAATATTGCAGCTTCCCCAGCAATGTAATCTAGCTGAAGAGAATTGCAGCAAACAATTTGGACACACAAAGCTTTAAACCTTTTCATTTTCCTGACTTCTTTGTCCAGATTCCATAACTGCGAGGTCTCACCTCTCCTGGAACTCTCTCAAGGACACAACGTAGAAATACAAACCATCTTAGCATTCGCATCTTCATCGACTCATCTAAGCAGTGATCAGAGGATGAAGAGATCAGATATAGGGGTCACGTTGAGGGGCTACCTGTCTTTGGAATCTGTGTGGGAATCCAGAAAGCAAGCAGGTACTAGGGAAGGCTGAGCTGGCATACAGGAGTGATGGAAGCACACAGTGAAGAGAGTACTAATATCCTTTTAACACACAGAATCCTATTCATCATTCCTCTTACTAGACGAATGCTGTTAGATGATAACACAAAGGGGGCAGAGCCTTTATCTATGGTGGGAAACAGACAACAAAAGATAAATATCAGAGAGCACAAATAAGTGAGGTTGCAGAACATCTACACCCGTAGTATCGCTGGCAGGAATCGGTACTATTTGAATGGGAGACTACCTTAACTCTTGCTTTCCCTTGGTGGTTGGGTGACACCCAGAGTGAATTTTAACAAGGGACAGTTAATTTTTATGAGGGCTTAGCTCTCCCCAGGCATTGGGTGTGTCTTTCCTTCTGAAACTTCTGAGCATTAGATAATTATGTCTTCATTTTAAGGACAAAAAATATTGATGTAGGGCAAGATCATGTGACTTGTCTAGGAAACAGGTGTCCTTTGCCTCAGGAAAGAGAGGATAGTAGTAAAAAACAGTCAGAACTCAACATATTTGTTGGCTAGGCTGTATTCAAAATTAGGTGTTCTAAATATAAATACCCTTAGCTTGTGCAGCAATTCAGAGAAGTTGGGAGTGTACAAAGGATTCATTACCCTAGTTGGTTACTAAGGGATGTGGTTATTTGGATAAAAATACAAAGTAATGCTTAATTATTTTAAGATTAAGTAAATTATCGAACACACACTCTTCTTCATTGATTTGCGCAGTTCCTTGATATGTTTGTGTGTATTTGTATTAGCTTTATTCATACACAGAACTATAGTCTTAAACAACCAAGGAGAGAGAATTCACATTTTCTGTGCACAGGGTGGAGAAGGAACATCTCTGGAGTGGGATTAAATCCCAAATTCTCTGTGCTTCTTTGATCAAGTGACAGTAGATGATGGTGTTTGGACTCTGTGTGTCTACCGTCAACTTCTTGGCTAGAAAAAAATCTAATCTTTCAATTGGAAAATTTTAAAAAAAGAAGTAATGGATTTTTGAAACCTGGAGTGTATTGAGTTAGCAGATGTGCAATGTGTTTCCAGTGGGGAAAGACACATGCAAGAGAAATCAGATCAGAAGCAGAAAGGAACACATGAGCCTGGCAGCCATGTCTTTGTCACTGAAGACATACAGAATAGTGCCCATAAATGTGCTTAGATTGAAGTCTGTAAAATTTTGCTAGGAAAACTTTCTGGTTGTATCTATTTTACTGATAAAGACAGGTGAATTAGCAACACAGTATTCATGCGATCCTTAATGTAACTGTACTCCTTTTACTTGTTCATGTACCACACAGGATGGACGTAAAGCAGATTATCAACCAAATATTATAGTTTGCATTTTAGAGTAGGGCTTCTTTTTTAACAATATATTAAATAATGCCTGCACCCTTGGTGACCTGGTGTCTGAGATGTCATAGCTTTGTATCTTTATAAGAGAATGCTTGAAGCCTATTTCAGGTTGCTACTTATATAAATACAGTAACCTTGTTTCCATGGTTTTCTCTCAGATGCATTTAGTAAGTGGTTGATGCTCATTCCTATTTTTTGTGAGAATGGATCACTGACAAAATTTCTGTTTATTTAGAAACTCATTCCTGCAAAATTTATTGCAAGATTCCTTGTCTTCTGCAACTGTTTAAGACAGTGTTACTTTTTACTGTAAGCATAAATAACTATTTTTAAGACAACTGAGCAGGCAGTGACCACAGGTTGTTGACAGGTCATAATTTCATGAGATTAATGTCAGAAATAAAAGCGGTTGTTACATAGTCAATGCGTAATAATTGGTATTCTGAAACCACAAAATGATTAGCATTTCCCATATCCAGTATCCTTTACTCCAATCTTGTAAAGCGAAGGCCATATATTTTCCGCTAATTGTAAAGGGACAATTTATTAGCAGATACTTGCTAGAAAGAAGCCAAACAATTTAGTAAATTGGATTGCTTTAATTGATTAGCTAATTAATTAATTTTACCCTTTTTTACTGAAGCTGAATTAATTATGCAGACATAGCCGTAAGTCATGGTGGAAGTCTAGATTTCTGCAGTTTGGGGGTGGCAGAAAAAATAGGACATATATCATTGAATGGAAATCAAAAGACATGCTATCTTTTATAGAAAGTGCCGCAGGGCCGTGTTACCAGGGGAGGAGGAGACTAGTCGTGGTACCCAGCTAAAGCACTGGCAGCTCCAGGTGCACACAGTCTGTGGGTGACTCCTTTTTTGGAGGTTGGCTCTTGGTAGAATGGGAGGTGGCAGTCAGTAACTCACATGAATCCCTCCTCAAAATCACACAGCTTGCCAAGATCAGTTCAGTAACAGAGGGCACAGTGTGACTCAGGTGCCAGCTGTGGGCATAGCCCATGCTCCAGAGATCCCTGTGAGCCCAGGCCTTCTTGCTGTCTGAAACATATCTTCATCCTGTTGCTTCTTCAAACCTCCTGTCTTTATGTTTTTTGTTTTTGTCTTTGTTTTTGTTTTCCCTCAGGAGTGCTTCATCACTGAATCTGAGCAACAAACTCAAAGTTCAGGCTTTGCCATCAGGACACCCAATCTGAAAAATGGGCTTAGTCAATATTATGTACCAAAAGACTGACTGAATTAATTGAGGATGTCTTAAAAATGTTTTTAGCTCTTAGATAGATTAAGTCTCTATGCAAAGCTGGGTTGCTGTTTTGCCTAGATTTGTTATTACTAATCCAGCTGTGGCATGTAATCATGTAAGTAGTGATGTCACTGAGCAAGCAATATATATACCTAGTGGGTGTTTTATTGATATAATTATGTAAGCTAAAAACCAGATGTAGGGAAGCAATCTGGCATATATATGTTACTCCTGAAAATCATTTAAATAATATCCTTTATACAATTATAACAGAGTTAAAATATAATCTTATCCTCTAAACTCTCCACGATTCCCTTTTATTTTCATGCATATTTAATGCAATTTCCTTTATTAGTTGTCAGTTGATGGGTTGATTCTATATCTTTATCTCCACTTTATTTATATTTTCAAGGTGACAAAATAATAGCATCTGCCTTAGGTGAACAAGATTAGCTTCAGAAACAATGCCGAAATAGAAGCGATGTTCCTTTTGCAGGAAAAAAAAAAAAGGTCATTACAGACGTGAGTAAAGAAGTTAAGACATCAGCAAGGATGTTGAGATGATTAGATTATCTTACGTTACTTTTAAGATTTCTACATAAATCAAAAGTTTGTATGTTGGAAAGATGGGGAGAGGTTTGACTCCAGGTGCTCTGTTGCAGTGTGATTGAAGAAGCAGAGATGAAAGAATTTAAACACATAAGCCAAGGGCCATAAGCACTGTGAGAAGCTATAAAACTAAAGCCATGTGTTTACCCTCCTACCTTGGAACAGGAAACTGCCCTGGCAACAACTTCACTTGAGTTTCCATGAAACTGATTTTGGACTCTGTCTTCCAGAACTGGAAGAGAATAAAGTTTTATGGTTTTAAGTCATTCAGCTCAGAGGTAATGTGGTCCAATGAAAAACTAGTAAAGCACTCACCTATTTTAAATTTGGTTTAAGATTCATTACGTATATATGTCCCAAGAACTGTGAAAGTAAGCACAGCATCAATATTGGGGGAAGGCCTACATTTCATGTTGAAGGACACAGTTCATACATTTAGTGCCCTGTGCTCCTTCCATAAATACCTATCCCCCAACACAGCTGGATCCTCCAGTGCCACGGATATGATAGAAAATCTCTCCAACAAAAGAGTTGCTTTAAAATTAAATGAAATGTTGAATTACCAGTAGTTCAACAACAATAACAAAGCAAAGCCCATAAAGATGTGTTTGGTTTTCATATTTACTCAAAGAAAACTTCAAAACACTCATGGAAAATGGAATTGGACAAATGAAATGTATTGATGAAAATTTGATAATTCCTTGCAAATGAATACATATATGATACCATAAAGAAAGGGGAAAAGATACAATTGCAGGAAGGATAAGTAGATAAGCATTGGTTTCATAATTCTGGACCTCATGTAATCTCTTTCTGCTCTTCAGTGAAGGTCCAGTTTAACTACTCAAGAGCTAAAACAGTTGTACGTATCAATATAAAACATAAATACAGATGTTTTCACAAATATGAGCACTCAAAAACTGAATGCTATTGTTGTTAACTGTCAACTTGAGAAAAGTCAAGATGTTTTTGTGTTTTATAGTCTTTATTGAGTAAAAGAAAGTTCTCAATGGAGGATCATGATAAAAAGGGAGTAACATACACTCATGAAGATAATAAAGTCCCTTATATGCCTCATTATTTTATCTAGCATACAATTAAGGTAGTTCCTTGAGAATGAATCAATTGTTTAAAACGATTTCTTTATTTGGCATTATGGCATTCACAATTTGAAGGAAAGTGGGGCTAAAATGGCATAGGCAAGAGTTTAAAGTCAAATGATTAATACACTACATTTTAGCAGTGGGGGCAAAGGTTCATAAATTCCAAACTATTCCAAGTATTCAGCGAGAAAAAGATCTGGTTGACAGAAGAGGTAAAAATTAGTACTTTCCATCTGAAATAAGTTTAATATTCATTCCATGGCACTTGTGAGCTCTTAAATACTTATACAATTAAAAATCAATCTCTTAAAGCTGGGAAATACCACTGCCATTTCCAATTTACATGAGAGTCCCGGTTCTTCAAGGAAAGTGAGATAGGAAGTGTGGAAAGCCAGCCTGCTTGTGGGCACTCCATTCTTTCTCCCAACAGAGCAGGATAATTTGCATTCTCTGTCAGTGCAGCTCAGTGCGTGGCTGGACTGTCCCAGCAGTGGCAGGCATGTGAGGAGAACCATTTAGATGAAACATTTACTTTGGCACAGGTTTGGTGCCACACTCAGGTTTCCTCCAGATGGACCAGCTCCGTGTGCGCATGGGCCTGCCTCTTAATTCAGCTACCGAAATGAGGGGCAAATTCTGCTAGAGCACTTGGGCACTAAGAGAACCAGCAGGAACAGAAGTGGATAACAGCAAGCTCCATTCCTTTGACGTGGATACTTTGCAAAGAGCCTGCATTACTTTGCAACCAAGCCCTGTCAACTGTGGCTCTGCACATGACCATTGCATTAGCCCTGGTCCTCTCGTTTGCTAAGAATTCTTGATGAACCATCAAAGCCTGTGCGGGAATTAAGAATCATCACACACCCAATCGCATTTCTTGAGGCACCTCAAGTGATTAAACTTAATGTCTTTATTTCCAGATTCTTAAATTTTCAAGGGAGAAATGAAAGCATGCTTGGATCTGAGGTGCTAGGCTGCACCCTTTGCCTCGCCCCACCTGCAGCACCAACACTACAAGGAATATAAAGACATCTAATGCATTTTAAAGACTTGTTCTTTGAAAGGAGAAAAAAATTAGTGGTGACAATAACATAAAAGTTAACTTATGCCTAGTGTTATTACAGAATAAGATGCTGTGCAGAAGTTGCTCCTGAGCTTTGGGATCTGTTGAAAGACATACAGATCCATGGTAAGCAAGGACAGGACGTGGCCACTGAAAGTGTCAAATTCCTAACCTAGCAAACCTAAACATGTCAGTTAACTGGCAAAATATAGTGAAGGCTAATCTAGATGGGCCCAGTGGACAAAGCATGATCAGGGTTGTAGTTTATGTGGAATGGCAAGTTCAGAAAAAGAGATCGGAAGATCCGCTAGGCTTTGCTGGATTTAAAGATGAGGGAAGGGCCCTGCACAGTAGCCTAGTGGCTGAAATCCTCACCTTGTATGCATCAGGATCCCATATAGGCATCAGTTCTAATCCCTGTGACCCTGCTTCCCTTGCAGCTCCCTGCATGTGGCCTGGGAAAACAGTAGATGATGCCCCAAAGCCTTGGGACTCTGCATCCATGTGGGAGACCCGGAGGAAGCTCCTGGTTCCTGTCTTCGGATCAGCTTAGCTCTGGCCATTGCTGCCACTTGGAGAGTGAATCATTAGAGGGAACGTCTTACTCTCAGTCTCTCCTCTCTGTATAGCTGACTTTCCAATAAAAATAAATTAATTAAAAATAATATTAACAAGATGTGGAAAGGCGCCTCATGCTAAGAAATGCAGATAGATCCTGGAAGCTTCAGGAACAGGGTTTCTCATTAAATATTCCTAAAGGAGCCTTGCACTAACCATTTAGATGGTGAGATCCATTTCAGGCTCCTGACCTTCAGAACAGCATGAATGTGCAAACCCACTTACATCACTATGTAAATTTGGGATGATTCGATACAGTAACAATGAATTATCAGCACTAAGACAAAACCATACAATGTGCTCAAAGTGAAGAAGTCTGAAAGTGAAGAGAATATCAAATTGGAAAGTGAAATTACAAGCTGTCTGTTCTAATGCAAAAATAATTGAAATCCATGTAGCTGAGTATTTGCATATAACCTATTCACATTCTCTTATATAATACCAGGGATGTCTCAATTTCTTTTAGTACTTAATAAAATGTACATTTTATGTAAACAATGTTATGGTTTATTGCTGAAAGATTAACAACTAAAATACAAGTCCGTGTCTGTTGAAACACAGCATCACAGGACTAACTCAAGAGCAAGATCTGAGTTTAGTGAATTCTGCAGATATGGAATTTGGGAGTATGCAACATACAGTGTCAAGAACAACTGCAATATATCTACAGCAATTTGTGAGAGGAAAAAAGGTGATTTATAGTTATTATCTCAATTCACGAGACAGCCTGCAAAGTTCTACATTGCTAACATCATATTCACACATTGGGTAAGTTCCCGACGGCTCCCATGGGCCAGATAAGAAATCAAAGCTAATCTCTTATGTCTACATCCTTCATCCTTTAGGCTCATCGAGGAGCTCTTTCGTGAGGTTCCAGAAACAACCGGCATGTTGAGACCTGGAAATGAACACAGGAGTGGATTATAGGCACATCACCTAGGGAATGGTGTGAATGACCGAGCAAGCCATGGAACGGTAGTGTGTTGGCCCTGGGAGTTTCTCAGCACGTTGTTTTTTTATCTCCCTCTCTTTGGGCAACTTGTCACCATGGATTTAGAACTGCTGAGTGAGCATCTGTGTTCTCCAAAGCACAACTGGGCAAAGACGAGAAGGATAACATTCCAACATAATTGCTCTTGACATCTTAATATTATAGAGTATTACAAAGATAATGAAATAATTATTTTTGAATGATATAATAATAATACTGAAGACTATTTCTATGAATTTCACATCATGCAACACTTCAGTACATAGTCCTGAATGAAGAGGGTTTTGTAACAGGCAAGAATAGAAAATATTTTTTGTTGTTGTTGCTGAAGAGTCTTTTCCATTCAAATACTTTATTTTTATTTATTTTTTTAAAGATTTATTTAATTTCATCGGAAAGGCAAATATACAGAGGAGGAGGGACAGAAAGAAAGATCTTCCATCTGATGGTTCACTCCCCAAGCAGCCACAATGGCTGGAGCTGAACCAATCTGAAGCCAGGAGCCTCTTCCAGGTCTCCCACGCGGGTGCAGGGTCCCAAGGCTTTGGGTCATGCTCAACTGCTTTTTCAGGGCACAAGCAGGGAGCTAAATGGGAGGCAGGGCCACCGGGATTAGACCCAGTGCTCATATGGGATCCTGGCACGTTCAAGGTGAGGACTTTAGCCACTAGGTTATCATGCCGGGCCCCACTGAAAATGATTTTTAAAACTAGGATTTCCTTAAGAACAGCACGCTGTATCTGAAGTTGAAAATACCTTACCTTGAGAATATATATATATATATATATATATTTAAAAGAAAAAACTCCACTGACCACAAATGTGAGGGTGTAACTATATCTTCAAGAAGCAGTGTGGGAAACTGAACTTGAACTATGGTTATTCAACAAGGTGGAGGAACCCACCATGGGGGGAGGGTGGGGGGGAGAATCCCAGATTCTATGTAATTACAACACAATGTAATTAATGAATAAATTTAATTAAAAAAAGAAGCAGTGTGGGAACAACTACTCTTTTTTTTGTTTTGTTTTGTTTTTTTGTTTTTTTCTATATTTTTTTATTCATTGATTACATTTTATTATGTGATACAGTTTCGTTGGAACTGGGAATCACCCCACCCCTCCCCCCACCCTCCCACCTTGTGGAATGTTCCACCTTGTTGCATATCCACTGATCAAGAACAGTTGAAAGTCCCTCTTTGCAAGCATAAATTAAACATAGAGTCCAACATCTTATACTCCAATCTAGGGGAACAACTACTGTTATGCATACTTCACAGGACATAGTTATAGCATAGCATGCAGTATTATGAAGAAAAAAAATAGTTTAACTGACCTTATATATAACAAAATTTTCTATTTTGATTCAAGCACCAAAGAATTGTTTCTTGGAGTGAGAGCCCAAAGGAATTTAAAGAATCAGGAAATGGAAATAATGACATAATAAAGAAAATGTATCACTGACTTACCAATGTTGTACATATACAGAAGGTTAAAATTACGATCTTCTTTGGAAACAGAGATGTAATAGTTTGTAGTACTTAAAAACAAATGAATTTCTATTTACCAGAGTGAAACTCGTTCAAATACTGTTGCCAAAATAATAGATGATAAGAAGCTCTGCGTTTGACTGGATGAATCATTTTCCTTTTCTCATATTAATTCCCCTCCTCTCTCTCTCTCTCTCTCTCTCTTTTTAACTTATAAAGACATATTCTGAAAGTACTGGATTTCACACTTCTCAGAGGTTTATGGAATGTAGCGTGCTGTAAATCACAGCTAGGCAAAACAGTTTTTCTTAACTTCATTTCCTTCTTTTTAGAACCCATTCTGTACTAAGATTAGTTACATGTTGTGCCCTAGAATGAGTCTGTGACTGCACTGCTTTGCCTAAATTGTTTGGATAGCAAATTTGTGGAACTAAGACACAGTTAAAGCATTTGGAATATCAACACTCTCTCCCAGTATCTCCACAGCCATGTTAAGTCTGACAGCATGAGTGCGCGCGTGTGTACTCACACACACACACACACACACACACACACACACACACACACACAATCCATCATCATTTCCTCAAAAGGACCTACTGGAGTTTTGTGAGAGAATTTGGAAGCTTTGGGCATTGGGACAGTCGAGGCTCAGAGCTGGCCGCTCTTCTGCCCACTGAGAGATGCTATTCAGAACCTGTGCCCTGGCACCTGACAGCAGGCATCCCTTGGTCTCTGGGGCTGGTACATACTCACAGAGGGAAAGCAAAAAACTTACTTTTTCACAAAATTAATTTATTTTTTTAAATGAGCTTACTTAGTTGATTAGGGTACAAAGGGTCAAGGGCTACAGGAAAGTGGGTAATACCGTTGTTTCCACACTAATATTTTTTTTCCCTGTATCTGGGGTCAGGGGAGAAACAAAGGGAGAAGTCCCACCCAGCCTCCCACCCATCCCAGGTCCCCTACGTGAGGCATGCTCTGAGGGTCCTGCTCAAGCAGTGTTGATAGTTGAACAGCTCTCAATTGCTGCCAATCTCGCCTTTCCAGTCGCGATGAAACCTACTCGGAATCCAGAGGCTGACACTGTCTCTTCCTAAGCACCTGAACATTAACAGAGTTGCTGACTAGTGTATCTGTTTACTGCTCACCTGGGAGTGCTGTGAACTTTATCAAACAGGGCTAAAATAGATGTAGCTATATTAAATTACTAAGATATTTAACCAATTATTTTCAAAAGTTCATAGGAAGAAGCTCACACAAACTTGTTCCTGGAAACATATTCCAGCATGCAGATGAGAGAGAATTTAGACATGTAATTTTGCCACTCATTTATTTATTTTTAAAAAATATTTGTTTGTTTCTACTGGATAGTCAAATATGCAGAGAAGATGAGACACAGAGAGGAGTAACTTCCATCCTCTGACTCACTCCCCAAGTGATCACAATGGCTGAAGCTGAGCCAATCTGAAGCCAGGAGCCAGGAGCTTCTTCCCAGTCTCCCACTTGGGTGCAGGGCCCCAAGGCTTTGGGCCAGCCTTTGTTGCTGGCTTTCCCAGGCTACAAGCAGGGAGCTGGATGGGAAGTGGGGCTGTGGGGATTAGAACTGGCACCCATATGGTTTCACGATGTAGGCAGGCAAGGATTTTGCCCACTAGGCTATTGCATTAGGCTCCACTCATTTATTTTTGTCTGTAATCTGTAATACTTAAATCTCTTTGGAACCAAATTCAATGACCATTAATCTGTACCAATATTAGCATGTGGTTGCCAAGTGTTAAACCTCTATGAGGAATGTAACCAAGTATCTAATCTAAGGTAATTAGCAAACTAGTTGTATAAAAAATTAATAAAAAATATTTCATGCCTTGATATTCAGTTTTCTGAAATCATTCATGTTCATGAAGTTTAGCCAGTAATGATCTTTTCATAAAATCTTTTTCATAAGAAAAATTCTCATGGCCTCTAATTGAAGCATTTGTGGCTGCTATTGTCATTTAAATAGAGCCTTATTTTTAGTGCAATTAAATTATTTAAGCTGACAATTTCCTACAGGTTCAGTTAATAAAATGTAATTCATGGCAAACTAAAATCAGCCCTGACTAAAACCATGTTCCCTGTTTACCAAGTTTAACTCTTCCTTTGAACAATAATCCGTGCTGAAAATCCAATTCCTTGTTTTAATGTATAATGTTATATCGCACCATTATGTTGTGAAAACCATTAAGAAAATATCAGTTTGTGGTTATCGTGTGACTGTGTGGCTGCTGTATAGTCACTGTATTGTACGCCTGGTGTTCACTTGTGAGTGCATGGAGCCACATGCTTCCTAGCTTGCCAATTTCATTCCCCAACTTTCATTTTATAATATTTCATGATATTTTATAAAGCACATTAGCAAATACAACTTTGATTTTCAGGCTGCTATTTAGATTTAATTTTGCTAAAATCACTTGAAAAGTCTCCCTTAGTATGATTTTCCTGAGCCAAATTTAATTCTGTTTATTAATCATATTGTACAATCTGTAGAAATGTTGAAATTAAATTCCCTCCAGAAAGATTCACCAAAAAATGCTGTCAGTGACCACTTCCTACACAACGATGCCAAGAAGACACATTTTTAAAAAAAGATTTGTCTATTTATATTGGAAAGGCAGATTTACAGAAAGAAGAGAAGATCTTCTGTCCACTTCTTCACTCCCCAACTAACCACAATAGCCAGAACTGAGCTGATCTGAAGCCAGGAGCCAGGAACTTCTTCCAGGTCTTTTCCGCAGGTGCAGAGTCCCAGTTTTGGGCCGTTCTCGACTGCTTTCCCATGCTAGAAGCAGGGAGCTGGATGCGAAGTGGGGCAGCCAGGACATGAACCGGCGCCCCTATGAGATGCCGGCAATAGCAAAGCAAGGTCTTAAGCCACAAGGCTATTGTGCTGTGTCTAACAAGATAGGTTTTATGGCTGCCTGAATAACAACTTTTTCCATCACCACAGCCCTTACCCCGCATGGTTTTCTACCAGACTACCACCATTGTTGTGTATTTGGCCACTGCAAATAGCAATAGGTGTTTGCTTTTTATTATAACTTGCTTTTCAAGCACAATGACCTGAATACAGTAATATGTAGTCTTGATTGAGTATCTTTACTGTTTACTTTTTTGTGTGAAAGTAAAAGCTGGGTACCATATTGTAATTTCATAAAAGATGATCTATACTTAGGTAAACAATCACATTAGTAAAACAAAATTAATACCTGTGATTGGTTGGTTTGAATTTTTCTAGACAAAATACCAACAAAGTATATGATATGAAATTGGGAAACTTTCTTTGTAGTCTGTAAGAGGAATATAAGATGGAAACTTGATATTAATGGCTTGAATTTAAAGCATAAACGGCCCACTAATATAGAAGTGAAGTTTTCAGAATAATTACAAATGAGATTTATTATGAAGGAAATATATCAAGCCAAAATCAACTGAGTTTTCTGACTCAGTAAGTTTGTTTAATGAAAACAGGGAGAATAAATTGGGGGGAAAAGTTCAAGAATTGTTTTCACCTCATTATGAATGCCCATCAATATGGCCTAAATGTATTTATCTTTCACACAGGTGGCAAAATTAATCTTCCATTTGATGGAATTTTTATCTTCCTGCTTTTCTTTAATTGGCACTGATAATACAGAATGGAACACTAGTACAATACTGCCTTTGATTAAGTTTTGTCCTTTTTCTGACATTATTTCTTTGAACAAAAGTTTCGCTTGAAAAAAATCAATAGTGTAGTTACTGATCTTTTTCTATCAATAGTACGAACTCTAATTCAAAGTCTAACAACTATTTTTCACTGCTCTCCAGTATCCAATACTTCATCTAATTGCTTTTGTTATTGTCTTTAATATTGTTTGCTTCAAGTTAATTATACACTGTTATTTCTTTATTTTTTTAAGTTTGCTCACTTATTTGAAAGTCAGAGTTACAGATAAAGAGGAAGAGCCACACAGAGAAAGACATGCCTTATTCAGAACCAGGGCAGGCCAGGGGGCCAGGGGCAGGCCAGGGCCAGGCGCCAAGAGCTCCATCTGAGTCTTAGGCATGGGTAGTAGGTGCCCCAAAACTTGGATCATCTTTTACTTTTTTCCTTAGGCCACTAGCAGTGTGGTGGGTCCGAAGTGGAGCAGTGGAGACATGAATTAGTGATTATGAGATGCCATGTTTACAGCTGCTGGTTTTGCCCATTTATACCATATTGGAGTCAATCTCCAATATACCTATTTTAAATGTGACATTGTTCAGTTTCTCTTTGTCACCACACTGTCAGCATCCAAGTCCTGTTTCCCTGCATTTTCAGAAAATTTCTAAAAAATTACCTTACTAAATTGACTTGATCTCACTTTAAAATCATCTTGAAATGCAATCAGTTTGTTACACTTTCACTGTCAAAATAAGTGACAAAAACGAAGCAAAACAAAAAAAAAGTCATGAAGGAAATGCAAGACTGAAAAATGATAAACCAAAACAAACCCCCAAAGACCTTGAATACGCTCATTAAGTTTCAACACCCATATTTTAAAATTAAATCTTCCTATTGCACTTTGCTTGTTTCTGCAATGCTATCTTTGGTATTTCAGTGGACTGTTTAAATTCATTTTGTTATGAATGATGAAGATTGACTTGACTTTTCTCCATTCATAAGGATATTTGGACAATAAGTTTCTGATTTTATGTACGCCAACACCTGTGAACACCCACGGACCCTTCCAGACCTTTCCTTTATGCTCTCTGCTTCCTTCCAGTGCATGCCTTGGGGGAATCAATGAGCATTTGGCAAGAAGTGGATGCTGTGTTAAAAATTCATTAAAATAAATGCACAACCCTTTATATTTAACTTTATATAAACTCATACCTAAATCATACTTCAGCATATTGATTTATCTGCATTATGCTTTCTTGGTCCTTATAGGTTTTAATTGTGTCTTCTTTCTCGTGGCTTATGTCTACTTCTTTTTTAATATTTACATTTATCAATTTGCACTTATGCAAATCATCAAGGCAATAAATCATCTACAAATGTTGGACAAATCAAGAGAGTTGTCCTGGGAAACGGCTGTCCCGGTGGCAGTGATATTGATTGCAAGCTGCAGACACCAAAACAAAGCGAACCTCACGGAAGAGTGCACTTATGGAAGCCCTGGGAGGTTACAGTCGGAGCGAACAGGACGGCGACTTGCGCAGTGACTGCAGTGCTGAGGGCTGACCAGGGCCTCCCCTTTCGTTCCTGCTTTATGCTTTTCAGTGTCCTGAGCTCTCTGCCTCTCAAGCTGTACTATACTGCACTCCACGATTGATCTACACACGATTTGGATATCTGCCTGTAATTTTTCTGAGTCACCAGCCTGAGGAAACATCCAAAGCCAGATCACAGAGGCATCGTGACTGCAAGTTCTTCCGAACCCTTTTGTTTCAGTGGGAAGCAACATTTCTTTTTCAATGAACAGAGGGATAGCAGTTTTAAAGGGTTAAAAAGCTGTTACTTTTTTTTTGAAACATGACCAAATATGTACTATAAATTTATATTCAGAGCACAAATTTCATTAGGACCAGTTTAGTTTGTGGAAAACCATCACTTGCAACCTAGTATTCTCTTGAAAAGTACAAGAAATGATCATATATTCACACACCAAGTTTTGTTTCATTTTTCATTCAGTCAATCTAGCTTGTTCTTTGAAATATTGTAATGATATTTATTAAAGAGTGGATAGCCTATGTCATTCAGGTATCTAAAACAAACTCATTTTGATTTGTTTGTACAATTTATGAAGTCTAATATGCACTCAGAAATGGGAAGCTAAACAATCCCCCTTCTGCAGGACGATTCAGCTTGCTTTAAATATGGATGAGCGGTATTATTTGTAATAATACTGCACTGCCACCTTGTGGTCTGACTGCATGAAAACACCACCCGTCAATCTTCCTCACCCACACCCTAACCCTTTACCACACCCTAACCCTTTACTGGGACTCAGAAAAATCTCATGAGGGTTCAGTCAGAGCTGTTACTCAAGTAATTTATGAACACGCAAATGGATACGTGGTGGTCACAGACCATATCGCTTATGAGTGAATTCGTCAGAGAAAATTAGATGTTTGTAACCAATTTCCTTGGAGATTTATTTCAAATAACTTAAATTCTGTGAAGCACATTTTACCTCAAGAGCAGAAAATATCAGAATTCAGTGTGTGCTTCTGCCATTTCTAGTTGTTTATACTAATTTCCCTTGGCCTCGATTTTTCAATAGTAAAAGGAGGAATTTGTGCTTGTGTTTTAAAACAAAGGCATTAGGGTTCATTGTAGGTGCAATTCAGTGTCCATCATTACAGGCAGCCTGTGAGGCCTTGGAAGCCAGTTTGTAAGGCAATGTATTGAGGTTTGGAAATTCAGGATAAAAAACAAAACACATGATACCTTATTATCTGTTTATGATGTATAATAAAAATGAAACGGAATTTCCTGCTTAAAGTATGAATTTTATGCACACTTCAAAGTCTTAATTATTCCTAAATCTGAACGCTGAGACAACTATGGGGATTATGAGTACATTGTTTTTTACGCATGAATCAGCATTTTGTCTGTCTTCACAAGGGAACTTTTTTTAAGGTATCTGAAATTATATATTCATTGAAATTAACAGGTTTTTTATAAAATTCAAAAACTAAATTTGCATTACAATATGATTCTGCTGGATTTTCTTGGTTGAATAAATTGCTCCACTAAATTGAATTTTAAAAAAATTCTGAACTATTCAAATGTAACTAAAATAATTGTAATATAAGAAATCTCTGAAACATTTATTTTTCTGCTTTTAGAAGTGGAAAATACTATATGTAATGGTTATATTTTTATCCTACTTATACAAGTCAGATTAGAAAAAATTGCTAATCTTTTCCTGATTGAATATTAGGAGCCACTATAAAATGTTTCTGAATTCTGTTTACTTATTTATGTATTTGGAAAGGTCAAGTGAAAGAGAGACACACATGGTGTTTTCTACCTCCGTTCACTCCCTGCGTCTGCAGCAGCTTCTGTCTCTCCCTGCTTGGGGCATTGATGCCTAAGAACCTGAACCTGCCCGACTTGAGAGCATCCTGTCTCATTCCACAGTATTTATTCTAATATCCAGGCACATACTCCTTCAAATACTAATTTGTAAGGATCATCGGGGGGCCATAACAGATGTGTAGGTACTAGATGTTTCTTATATATTTAACTTTGTTTTTAATTGTGTTTATCAGTTGAAGGAACAAAAAGAAATGTGTGTGTGAGAGAGAGAGACACACACACAAAGAAAATATTCTATCTATTGAGTCACTCTGCAAAGTTTTAAAATAGTCGTGACTGTGCTAGATCACAGTGCAGGAATGCAACTGCTTGAATAGCACCTGCTGCCTTCCAGGGTATCCATGAGCAGCAAGCTAGATCTAAGAACCGGAGTTTGGAATCAATGCTTCATGCTCTGATGTAGGCTGGAGGAGTCAGTACTAACATAAACACTTACTCTGATACCAGGTAGTATAAGCAAAATTTCGTTTTATTAAAATATAAATTCATTGTAAAAGACACATTAATAAAAAAAAAAGGAGGCTATTTTTCTGGACTAGTGTGCTTTAATACGAAAGAATCTCCAATTGTCTGGTAGTTCAAGCAGAGCATCATAAAAGATGTGAACATTAAGCTGTGTTAGAAGCATGACCAAGAGTTACTACGTCAAGCAGGGAGATAGGAACATATTCTACTGGATGGGATACGTGTGTGCAAGGTCATGAAGGTCAATAATCATCAAGAAAGTTGGCTGGAGGTACATGGCTGGCCTTGCATTTAAGTGATGGAACAGACCAGTGCGTTATGCATCTGAATATCTGGATTTGATCACTTGCTTTTGCTTTTTGTAGTAAAACAACATTTCTTACATAAAGTACAGAAGACAGAAAATTAGAGAGTATTAACTGCTATAAAAACATATATCAGAGTTTATTAGAAATGAGATATTTGTAAGAAAAAAATCCTGTAGGGAACAAAATTCACTCATAAATTGTAAATTTTGCATTTTTCCTTAATTCCATTTCATTTTCTCCACCAAGAAAATATCATTTTCTGAATTTTAGGCTTATGCTTTTTTATGCTGCACTATACTTTTGAGATTAATTTGTGTTGATATTTGTAAATCCAGTTGATTGATATTAACAGTCAATTATCATTTTTTGATGATAAAACACTCATCATCTCACTATTTATCAACAATACCCCTGGATACTGCTGCTATGGGTACACTGAATGGTTTATCCCAAAAATATTTGGGCATGCCTCTCTTTGTCTCTTCTCCAGTCTACACCTTCTTGTAAGCATCTGTAAATTGCATGTTGGTTGTTTTATCATTTGCCACAGTGCACTGCGATATGAAGGGTCCTGTAGACTGATCCATTCATTTCCCGTTTCTGGGGTAACAGTTCTATCCCACGAACCAGAGGCAAAGAGATTAGAACGCTAATGTGTTCAACAGCATACACAATGACCCATGAGTGAGGTCTACACAGAAGAAGGGAGCTCCCAACCCTCAGCTATTCTATCTTGCACTTGGTGGCACAAACACAAGTATCCAGTGGCAGGATGGGTAATTCTGCCTAACACTGCAGTACATGGAAGATATCTTTTCACCTGGAACATGTGAGAAAAGGGACCTTGTAATTTTGAGTGTATTTTTCTTGAGACAAGTTCTCATCTCTCTTAGCTGTAATTTAGGAAAAGAGCATATCTTGGCTTAAAGATCTACCTGAACACTTTTATTAAGGAATTTTATTGTATATCCTGGGGACCTGTTTGTAGAGATGTTCCATATATATGATCTGAAAATCTCAGATCATTCTATTGTACATTTTATATAATGAAATTTCCTTTCATCATCCCTATATTCTAAGACTGTTTCAATAAACAACATTGAATCTGTTCTTTTATTATATTAATAGGGAAATTGAGGATGAAAATTGTATTGTAGTGATTACCACATGTTTGCTGTGACTCTGAGAATTGAATGCACTAAATTCTTCAAATCAAAAAAATGAATGAATGAATGAATGAATGAATGAATTTTGCCAGTTTTGCTGTCCTATTGGCCTCCAAAGATCCATTTTTCATGTCATTATCAGGATTCTACGCCATGGCTGGTTCGGTGCAATCCTACATTTTGATCTATTGTGCGCTAGCTGTGACTGTGGAGAGTGCTGTGCCCTCCAAGACTCGTTTGTTGAAGCCCTAACTCTCAATAGGAATGTCTTTGGCAATAGTATGTATAAAGCAGTAATTCAACTTGAAAAACCCCTTAGTAGTGGAACTCTGACTTACCAGGGCTGGAACTCATAGGAAGAGGAGGGGACTACAGAGCTCTCTCTTCACCACAAGGACACAGCAGGAGGTAGTCAGTGCAGGTCAGGGAACGCCCTGGACAGGTGATTAGACGGCTCTGGATGTGGGCTTGCAGCTTGCAGAACTGTGTGTCAATACGTTTCTGTTGTTCACACCAATGAGAAGGGAGGGTTTTTTTTGATTTTTCAGCATACTGGACAAAACAGTTGTCTAATCTTACATTTATGCTTAATAATCTCTAATAATTCATTCTCATTCTATAAATGAATGGAAAGTTCATGTTTTATTAGATTATTTAGTGAGCACTAGCTTATAGAGCTGGTTACTTGTTGTACTCCATAACAGCAAAGCCTCATGATTCGGTTATGCACGGCTCTCACTTGTTTTGACATCATGTTGATGCTTTAATTTCACCCTATTTTCCACATCGGAATTCATATTTCTTCCTCACCATAAGCACTGACTTCAATAGTTTTGATTCATATCCTTTGCAATAAATATATCCCTTATGGAATATATAGAGTGCATTCTGAATGCATGAATTTCAAGCCTGTTAATTACAAACTGCTGTAAATCTCATGTTGTTCTTATTTCACTCCAAGGGTGTTTTAGTATTTACCAGTTTGCTTCTTAGATTTTATTTCATTTAAAATTATTTATTGATTTATTTTCATTGTATTTGAAAAGCAGAGACAAAGGCACACAGAGAAATCTCCTGTGTGCTTGTTCAGTCTGCAAGTGACCTTGTAATTGGTTCTTGCCAAATGGAAGGCCAGAGCCTGAAGTCCATCCGGTCAGTGTTCTGTTCATAAGATGCCAAACTGCTGTCATCCGAAAGCTCCGACAGTGGCTTGCAGCTGTTCTCTGTCCTTTAATTTGGTACGGAAGCCTATTCCTTTCTGTTGAGTTAGGTGTTCCCTTCAGTAGCGGTAATTTATCTGGCATTTCTTTTTGTTGCTGCGGCATAAGGACTTTGTATCACCTGAGTTTGTCATGTTGCTAAAAGTTCTTCTTACATTGTTTTTCAAAGTTTAATGTATCTGCACTGTCACCAGTTGAGAACTTTTGACTAATGAGAACATATGGTGCTGTCAGTACCACAATAGCATGGTATTTAGAATAAAATCAATTATCTATCAAAATTAATCATCTATCCCATCATGCAGCATGTGCAGGGCATAGCACAGAATACAATGTGAAATCTACCACTCGGGTTGCAGGATGTGGTGAGTGATGGAGGCTAAGCAAAAGTATTTATGAAAAGTAAATATCTTACAGAGTCAACTATTCTGTGATCAGGTGGATAAAAACAAAGCAGAATAAATATTATATTGCAACCTGGAGTGGAAAAAATGAGCTTTCAAAAAAATCACTACTGCTTTAGATATACCTTATTTTCTTCTCTCCAAAGCAAAGTTAATGTGACAAGTAATATTTCAGGAAGAAAAAAAATCTAGATGATATGCCACCTATTGAATAGGTTCATTGTTGGTCTGATGAGGTATGTATTAAAGTATATGTTTTAGGTTTAATGTTCATTTGATGATATATTTATTAAACTATAGGTCTTTTGAGGATACATTTTTTGGAGAATTAAAGGGTGGAGGAAATGGGTGAATTTGAAAGGGAGAACTTTTTTCTGCAGCAGGTTTCTGGAATTGTTTTGACAGAAGCATAATGTGGGTAGTTTTTTTTTTTTTTTAAGATTTTCTTATTTTTGTTGGAAAGGCAGATTTACAGAGAGAAGGAAAAACAGAAAGATGTTCTGTTTGCTGGTTCGCTCACAAACGGTCACAATATCCAGAGTTGAGCCAGGAAAACAGGAGCCAGGAACCAGTAGTCAAAAGCTTCTGTTAAGTCTCCCACATGGGGTCAGGGTCCCAAGGCTTTGGACCGTCTTTGACTGCTTTTCCAGGCCGCAGGCAGGGAGCTGGGTGGGTATGGCTTATCCAGAATGAGAGCCTGCACCCATTTGGGATACCAGCGCATTCAAGGAGAGGAGTTAGCCACTGAGCCATCATGCCAAACCCACGGCAGTTTTTTGTCTTGTAATTGCTAGTAGCAATCAGATGTAAGGGAAGCAGAAATATAAGAAAATTAAATATAGGAGTGCTGTGATCATTTGCATTCAGAATTGTGTCCTGATTTATCGTGGAGGGGCAAAGAAAAATATGGAAAACATTTACAACTATGAGTGTTTTGGAGTTCATCAGTATATTTTTGTTTGACTATGAAATGAACTTTTGTTTATTTTCATTTTCAGAATGGTTTAAATAAACTCAGGACATGCATGTAAAGTTTCCTTAAAATGATTTGAGACATTAGGATTTTTAGAAAAACAAGACTTAGATGTTTAAGGTGTCAATGAGTTAAAATAAAGTGAAGTTTTACCTAGCAGACACTGTTGAGTAGAGAAATTTAAATTGACAATGCCAATAAGATTGAAGTAAAAAGACCTTAGGGAATATTCCTAGTGTAGAATGTCCGTGAGCAGTGAGGATTATTGAGACTTCATGAAGTTATATTCTAGGAATTTATTTCTAGTTGAAGAATTATAGTAAAATTTTAAATAAAATCACTCATTGTGGCTTTTACAAAACTGCTGTTACAAAATAAGAATGCTCACTACCTAGAGGTAATGGAAAGAAAGGTACCTAATACTTAAGGTGCATTTTTATGGCAGTTTTATTTATTGTGAAAATGATGTTTGTGTGAGGCCTCTTTAAAAAATGTCATGGAAATTCAACAAAAGAGAGACATATTTTGGTGCAAAAAATCTAAAGAGCCATTTGTGCAAGCATAATAAATCAATTGACAAGACAGAGTCGGTAGGATAAACGTGTATAAAAGAGTAAAACAGATTTACAGTGCCAATTAGGCTGAATTAGTTGAAGGTGGGTGCATGGATGTGGTGTGTGCATGTTTGAAACAGATTAAATTCTTGGAGCACTTCAATATTTGCTGCTGATTTGCAGGAACAGACAGTCTGTGGAAATCTGATTTATCGTAAGACAAAGTTTGTCTCCCTGAAACTTGTTAGGTGACTCGGCTATCAGAATGTGTATGTATATAAGTATCAATGTAGTTATGTTTTTTTTAGCAGCTTTATTTTAGCTTCTCCTACTTTAAAAATAATTTTTAATATCTTGACTGACATTTGTTGTGTTTTTGCTGTTAGCAATATGGTTTTATTGCTTATGGTTTCAACGTTCCTGTTGACTCTCAGTGTACCATAAATCTCATGTCTTTTCTCAGTTTGCATATTGGTTTGTTTATCTTTGTTTATTTTTTGCTATCTAGGACTAAATGCCTTACCATCCCCACCTTTTACTTTTCTTCCAAAACGTTTTTCTGCAATAAATCTTATGCACAAGAGTTAATAAATTGCATGAAAATTCGTGTAGATAAATAAATATATATCATAGTGTCAGAGAGACAGAGAGAAAGAGAGAGAGAGAAAACACTAGTTTTAATAACATCCAGTCACATATTCACCAAGAATTCTATCAAGTAGGTGCAGTCAAATCTATGAGAACCTTTTAACAAATGTCACTCTTACTGTTCTGATAGGTAATTTTTTTTTCAAAATACTTATTGTGATAAAATGAAAAATGCTTGAAAACTTTCCCTGTTTGTGTTTTAGTTATTGCCAAATGTTTCAGCATGTATTTATTTATTCGAGAGGAGGTTAGATAAACTGGACAGAAACTGATCTGGAAAATACACTAAATGCTGATTCATCTTCCGTCCTCTGCAGAGCCAGGGTTATGGCAGGTGGAAGCTCGGAGCCAAGGACAAACCTAGCTCTCCTACATAAGTGGCCAGATTTTGAGTCAATATCACTGCCTTGCAGGGTTCACATTGGCAGATTTTTCTTATAGGGAGCCAGAGAAGACAATAAAATGCAGATAATCCAATATAGCATGTGTGCTTTTTAACCACCCAACTAACTTTCTGTTCCTATTAATAATGCTTGCTTTCAATGAAGTTTAATATATTCACAGTGGGGTCCAATTAACACAGCCAACCATTTCCAGAACTATTTTCAGCTTGCAAAAATGTAAGCTCTGTACCCATTGAATGATATTTTCTTGTTTCTCATTCCCCAGTCCCTGCAAATGCTGCTGAAATTTCTTTTTCTCTTATTTTTTGTGTATCTCAAATCTCTCAAAAAATGAAATTAAGTAGCATTTTATCTTTCTGCAATTAGCTTCTTTCATTAGTGTAATGTCATAGTGCAATGCATTTATTCTAAATGCAGTGGGTGTTAATTCCATTTTGCGTGTTGAATAATATTTTAGATGTAAGCACAACATTTCTCTTATTAAATCATCTCCATTGAAAAGTTGGGCTACTTTCATATTTATGGTTTGTAGATAATGCTGAAATGTACATAGATATGCATAAAAACACTTTGAGAGTCTTCTATTAATTGTTTTGAAAATATCCAGAGGCTCATTCAATAGGGCAGGTAGGACTGTCTCTTCTAAAATAATGCTGAGAAACTAGATAGCCACTTACAAACACCAAAAGTTCACTCTTCGCCTGATACCATGCATAGGATCTAATTTAAAATAAATCATGATTCAGCCATGATTTTTAAGAGGTAACACGAAAACACAGGCAAAAGCAGAAACATAGAAATATAAGACTCTGATCATTAGTAAAATTTGTGTAGCGCAATGGATAGTATCAACTGAATAAAATGTAATTAATGGAATTTGGACAAAATATTTGTAAAACTTCTGATAAAGCATTAATATATAGAACATTGTAGTTAGATGTTTCTCATCAATCTTCTTATTCTTCTAAGTAAAAATGTTTATTCCTAGCCATTTGTTACATATAGTCATAATAAAGTTTTCTTACTGCTTGCTACTTGAACCTGTCCCTCTGTAATTATATGAATCTGTAAATGTGTGAGTGTGTATATATATATATAACTCTGCTATTTCAGAAGTTGCATGATTGGCTACTTCAGAGAACTGTGAGAATGCATTGACTTAAGGCACAAAGAGAATTTAGCCAGGTGTCAGCATGTATCTGAAGATGGTGGGCAAACACAACTGAAAGGCTTTTACTACCTTCTTTTTTTCTCAATTTGTTTTCATCTTTGTCCTCTTGCTTTCAGCCCACCAATATTTCTACATTATCAGCTATAACCCTTGACCACTGTTTGTGTTTCGGCTGTTGTTCTCACAGTCCCATACCAGCTCTCCATGGTCTATAGAACACATTTTAAAGAGAACAAAGACTTTAGAATCTGATAAACTTGGAATAGAGTTAGTAAATCCATCTGTTTCCAAATGTAAGTGATGTTTTGGTTGTTATGGCAAGATAGTCTAAGGATGTTCTGACCTGGCTTTCTCTGACTCTCAAAATAGCTGTTAATAAGTTTTGTACAGTTATCATCTCTACCTTCTAAAATTAAATCCCTTACACACAAAGCAGTGTATCGCAATCACCACCTCTCCCTTTATATTTCATTCATATTTTGTAAACTTAGATGCGTATGATCAAAATTCAAATATATGAAAGGCTAACTGAAGAAGAAAAACAATGATTTAAAAACCCAAGAGAGAAATTCGGGATGTCTGTTCCCCCGTTTCCACTCCATCATGGAGTTGACTTAGTTCAGCCTTGAGGTGAGAGATTTTACTATACAGCCAAATCACTAGCCACATTCCATGAATTTGCATACAGTTGAACCAGTATTGTTTTTCATGAACATTTCCACATGATATAGTGGTGTACCTGTCTGTTTTATGGTGGTGCAGGCACACTGCATAGAAGCATCTGTAAATGAGTTATGTTTTCCTTCCTCAGTCAATTGATTATAAACAATTCTTCATACATATACAGACAATTCTTTCAGCGAGACTCTGAATTTGTACTGGAGAGAGAAGCACATGCTATGGAAACAGGACTCATGGGCACTCACTCAGGCCATCTTCTCCTGTAACTTACACATGGACCAGAGATTTCCTATGTCTATTGTTGCGTATGTCACTTCCGTTGAATGTAAGAATGTTCCCTCACTCAAAGCTAGTGGACTTCTTACATCACATGGTAGCCAGAATAACATCACAAAATGATGGAAATACTTTTTGCAAACTTCAAGGGCCATGGAAAGCACTGGACTTCTCTAGATTAAAGAGGGATCAAATGCAATAACTGGCCTCTCATGCTAGAAGATAACTTGACACTACCAATACAATTGGAATTAGAGAGATTTTGCTGGGGGACAATGCCAATGTATTTCTGTCACATTTATTTCCCTCTCTGTGACATGCAAATAGATTGCCAACAAGCCTCAAGCAGTTGTTGCTTGCCGCCCGATGAGGTCCGATGAACATGCTCTCATCCATGTGATAGAGTAGCATGATGCCTGTGGTAAAGAAAGGCCATCACATCTTTATGGACTGAATTATGATACAGGGATGGTGAGTTAATAAATCATCCCTGACTCAGAGCTGTAGTATTACATTTCTAACTTACAGCTTCTGATACATATTTTTTTACTTATAGGTATCAAGAAAAAAAGAATATTGCCAAGTCAATAACAAAGTGTTTTTTTTTTTTTTTGGCCTGCATTAATTTTCTCAAGTGATACAATTGAAATTATAATTTTATCAACTGTTATAAGTAACTGTCACTTTTCAAGATGTACCTATTTGGACAGATGACAAACTGCATGGCTCAAGTGGTCGTAATACTTCATCTACAACCTCCTTAAGAATGGGATATTCATTTGCCTCATTAATTTCTTCGGTGGGGGCAGTTCCAACGATGTCTGCTTAAACTTCATGACCATAGGAATCCCATATTACGGATCAGAGAACCCAGTGCGGGAATTCTGGAATATGTGAATTGCATCTGCATCACAGAACTGGGGAAATGACCACAGGGTAGATTGGGAGACTTACTGATCCCACAAAGATATTAATCTGAACTAGTAGCTCACAGATCACTTGTTCCCTGAAAGCCTTTATTCTGACTTGTGCACCCCAGTTACGTATTTTGCTCTCTGTCATGAGTGCTGACTCAGAACCGAGACCAAAACCATTGCAGAGCATGAACATGTTTTTCAATGTACTAATAACTTTTGATTGCAGAACACCCGGAAGTAAATTTAGCAGTGTAAGTTTTTCTCAAAGGAACTTGGCTTGCTCTTCATTCAAAGGATTTTCACCCTGTAATGTGGCTCAAGCCTTAGAATTGACAGAAAACAGAGTGATGACCTTGCTTTCAGAATCATAAATTGATTTCTGTCCCCTAGGCCTAAAATTCTGCTTCCATCATTCAACTAAGAATTTTGTAGCCTGCCTATTTTCTTTTAGGGACAGCATGATCAACAGGGAAATGTGAAACTGAATGTTTTAATTAATTTCCTGATCTAGATTGCCATACTCATATCTACTTTCCCTTTGTCAGTCAAGTAGTACCAGTTGGCCACCTGCTAACCCAGGACTCAAGCACTCTTATTTCACTTACGAAATTAAAAAAAAAAAACTAGCTATGCCAAAATTTATGCAATGGAGATCAGGTTCTCAGCAGTATATTCATCAAAGTTACATTTAGAAATGTTTTCTTTGACAACTCTCCTTTTTACAAACATAGATGAGCAGATCATATATCATAAACTCATTCTACAATTCCAAACCCTTTAGCTGCATTTAATGTAGGATTGTGTGTGTGTGTGTGTGTGTGTGTGTGTGTTGTTCATGTTTCTGCCAAACAATCTAAAACAAAAACTGTTAGTGATTTTTCTAGAACCTAGCTATGGTATTGAATTCGTTATCTCTGGTGAATGGGTGAGCTCTACATTCTGATATTCTCCCCTAATCATTACCTATTTCCACATAAATCCTCCAGGTTTTTGTTTTGGAAAAATTGAGAAAAATGTAATTTATTAGAGTCTAGTAGCAAGTATATTTCTAGATTACACATGTGCCTCACCTCAACTTTCTCTGTTTTCTAGCCTAGTAAGAGGGTCAGAAGCAACCAATTGTCATGGAGGTGAATTCTTGGGGAGCCTGCAGAGGTTTTCTTGACAGTTAACTTGGGTCATTAAGAGTCCTCAGCGTAGCATTAATTTTAGAGGCAGGTAGAAACATTGCTTCTACTGAAGGATTGTTCAGAACTTGGGGTTCAAGTCTGAGTCTCTTTAGGGTTTTCCATAATGTTTGTTTCAGTACAGAATATCATTTCTCCTGAGGTCAGGCCCTAATTTTAGCCGAAGACTTACTGCAATGTCGATAAATCAGTTTGTATTACAATTCAGTCATTGGTCACCAGAAGGCTAAGAGTGTGAGTCAGGCTTTTAGCAATCTTAAATATGAGACTAGTTTGGGAGTGTTTCTTTCATAGCAGACATAATCACTTTATTTATGTGTCATTTGAATAGAAAAATGTTCTAAGTTATTGGGGATGGCTTGATGGTTCAGGTTAGTGCTAAGTGCTGGGGTGCCGGCATCCCATATGGGTGCTAGTTCATGTCCTGGCTACTCCAGTTTTGACTGAGTTCTAGGCTTCTGGTATTGGCGTTGTACAACCCCAGTGATTACCTATATTTTAATGCTGAATCGGTCGGTGCAATAGCTGTGTCTTACTGCCTTTTCAATATTTAGAATAAATAAGCTTTAAAAAATGAAATGAAAACATGAAGTCACTTTCATAATATGTCTTCTGGTATACTTCCCCTCCTGTTTTCTTCTTTTTCCTTGTAAAGAAATTTCATGACAATTCTTCAAAAGTGTACAGTTTAATGTACTCCCTTATCGGGTCTTACACTGAATCTAGCTAAAACAATTTATCTGTAAGACTCAGATTGTTATTATTTGTGAAGCCAGGGAATCTGGACACTCAGCAGCCCTGTAAGAACCCACGCAATGCCTTTCCTTGTGAAATATTGCAAATACATTGGATGAGTTCCAAGGAAAGAATATAACCTAATACAGCCACAGAACGAAATTCTCTAAACATTTGCTGCACATGTTGGATCAAATATTGAGCTCTATTTAAGAAAAAGTTTTTGTGTAAAATGTATGGCTTGGGGGCAATTGTAAGTGGATGAACATGGTTTTATGCATGGTGAACTGGACCTATATATCAACTGGTGTGACATTGTAAAACCTTAGTTTAATTTAGGGCAGAAGAACAAATCAACCTTATTGTTGATGCCTGGGGGATTAATGGCTCCGTATTTTCATTCTGATTCACTTATTTTGATCTTAAATTGTTGGACTCAATTACTAGAGATAAATCCCATCTAGTCTCATTCCATAATTGGTTTTTGTAGAGTCCATTATCTTAATAATTATACTCTAATTGACATAAAAATTAAAATTTCTGATAAGCAACATCAGGAAATAATAACAGTAATTAATAGTAATTAAATTCTAAACAGCCTAAGAAAGTAAATGGGGGTTGGAGGTATTTTAAAAAGTAAGTTTATTTATGACTTAAACAGAATTTATACACTTAATGTATATGCTTTTTTCTTCAATCCACCTATACTAATGAAGATATACTAAAATTTAAAATAGAAAATTTTAATATACAATAATTCTGACTACATTTATTACTTTCATTCGTTCAATCAATCTAGTCTGCCTGTCTAGATCAGGCATTGAGTTGAAGGGTAAGAGAGAAGCCGACAGTGTAAGATCCATTCTGGATCATAATGTTATATTAGGCATTTGGTTATAAGATGATGACCCTTGATAAGGCATCTCCATCCTTCGAGTGGTAATCTGGTGATGTGAGTTTTCTAGCTATTGCATATATTTTTATGCAGAGAGCCAATGATGACATGATTTTTTCTATGTTTACTCAGTTACTCTGTGTTCACTGAATCCTTGTGGAGCAAGTGGTGACTGTTGTTTGACAGTTTAAATTGCATTTCCATGGTCACGTGCTATTTTTTCCTCTCTAGGTGAAACTCCCTACCATGCACCTCTGGCCCCCCATGCTGCATACTTCACTTGGGAAAGGTTCACCTGTGAGGAGATGATTTGAGGTGCCAGATTGTTTTTCATGAATAGATAGGTGAGACTGATTCTGGAACTCACTTTCAAGAATTCGGTCAGTCTGTGTATCTAAGTGTGTGCTTCAAGAGCTCTGTCATTTGACCTACATCTATGGTTCAATTAATAAGTATCAAGCTGGTTCGAAACCTTGTGGCTTTACACAAACCCAATGTATTTCCCCATATTTCTGTGGCAGATAATTTTCACTTTTCCAGCTTTTGAGCTCCCTCTGATTTAGCGAAGTCCACTCATCTATGTTGTGTTCAAAGCAACTTCAAAGCAAGATCAATGACCAGGCATGAGTTCAGTGGAGGAGGGACAGTTGAGGGCTGTGAGCACTGATGCTCTTCATTGATGCTATTTTTGCTGTTTATCTTTTCAACATATCGGCATATTCTGTTGCCAATTCTACATTGTATCCTCAACATTTATAGATGTTAATGATGCCAACTACCCAATTAACTGGGATGAGAAATTACTGTCTGTATCTACATGTTTTTGAAGGTAAATTGTTAAACACAATTTAGCCTTATATGTTAGCATTGATAATGCTGCTTGATAATCTCATTGAAAAATTAGTGGTGTGGCTTTGCTTTAACATTCCAAGTGTTGTAAATCATAACATTTACTCCCTTAGCGAATAGTATCAAGCCCTTTCCCATGTTTTGTCTCATAAACTCTTTGTGATCCAGTCATGACCCAAAACATGTTTCCTGGTAATCACCAGGCATGCATATTCAGCTCTTCCTTTATCTTATCTAGATAGCTCTTACATGATGTAAGAATAGTGTGATGCCATTTGCCTAAATTTATGTTTTGTTTCTGCTTAGATTCTAAGCAATATAAGGAAAAAATATCTAAGACTTTGTTTATACTAATTTATTTATAAGAAAGGGCATATAAGAGAGAAGAAGAGAGAGAGAGAGAGATACAGTTAGAATTGCACCCATTGCTTCACTTCACAAACGCTCGCAATCATGAAGGCTGAGCAAGACAGAACCTAGGAGGCAGGAACTGAATCCTGGCCTCCCACAGAAGTATCAGTGTCCCAGTAATCTGAGGTGTCACATGCTGCTTTCCAGAATGCTCCTTCATAGGGACCTGGAATAAGATGTGCTGCTGACACTGAACCAATGGTCTCTTCACTGCTGTGCCAAGTTCCTGCTATTCTATGCTGCATTTATCCCGTCAGAGGTAATCACCTGACAAGAGCGTGAATGTGTGCTTGTATTTGTATTTCACTTTACTTGTTTTTGAAAGAGGTATTTAAAATATGAGGAAAAAGAAAAAAAAAGCAAATGCAATAGTCTTCCCCTCTATCTAAACCAGAGACTAAGCTGGCAGCATATACTGATTGTACAACTTTCCTTTGCTGATTTTGTAAACTCCTGTTTACTTAATTTAATTTTATATTGTTTCTGGCTTGCAACTATTTTTCTTTACAAGAATAAATGTGTTTTGTTTTTTGTTTCACGTATGGCTCATTCACTTTGTATAAATCTAATCCTGGGGAAATAACTCCTTTGTTGAAGGCATTCACTTTTAATGTTTTTTTTTTTTTTGAGGCTGTTGTTTTTTATTAAGAAAGATAATTTTTCTTGTATTTTATATACACAATTCTAAGAAGAGAGCCAAACTTAATCTCACTCCCTTCCTTTACACTTTACCTATGGACTTACCTCTAACAATGAAGAATAATTTCATAAAGTAAAGATTTCATTTCTCTATATAAACAACGAAACCACTATCCTTGTGGTTAATTGCATCCTGCCAATTTTGCCAGATAGATATTTTCTGATTTGGCACACTTCCAATAGTTTTCTATTGTGACTTGATTACAAAATATAAAGCAACAGTTGAGAAGTTTTCTTTCATAACCCAGAACATAATTTCCATTTTTGTCTTGATTTTGTTTCCCATTTGAATATGCAGTCTCTTTCAGAGTTATTTTATTAAATGAAGTCTGGTGCTCATCTCTGTAATACAACAAGTCTACATGAATTATATGTGTTTTTCATGATCACAATTCATGCTCTTTAGAAGAAAAATGCCGACATTTTAGTGACAAGCACAAGCTGGGGATACCGTAGTGCCACTAAAGGTGTAATGGTAATACCTTTCATTTTTAAAGATCAGCTCTTCAATAGTTCAGATTTGATGCTAGAACATTGGTGCATATCCATTTTCCATTTCTAACCCAAATATAACGAGTTAACCTGCTGTTCTTTGGCTAGAAAATGATACAAAAGCTTCATGAACACCATGAAGTAATCAGTGGCGAGTCAAAGCTGACTTGCCCAATGGTGCAGTGCAACCCGGCATACTGGTTAGGTGTTTGGATTCTGAAGTCATAATTCACTCCAATCCATTTGTGTTTAAGGTGGTCAGTATCATAGTCCTTATTTTACATGTTTTGAGGAATGAATAAGATCAGTTTTGTTGAGTGCACACAAAATTGCCAGTTATATCTGCGTATATGCACATGCAGACACATACACTTCTATATAAAAAAGTTGGAAGTAAATAGGTGGCATTTGACTATGTGTTTCATCATGAACTCTTTGATGTGAAATAATTTAAAAGGCAAAATGTGGAATAGTACATTTTAAAATATACCAGATGACAAATGTTTGACTATTATGCCAATTCATTTGTTGCACATTCTCAGGATGATTAGGTCAACATTATACACATATTTATGAGTAAGAATAAGCTATTGGTGTTTTATTTTGTTATTTAACAAAACTTCTTACTTTTTTTTTTTTTGGAATTGAATGCTATTTTTAATGTGTTACAATTGAGACAAAATTTGAATGCTTAGTTGAACTTCCCTACCTTGTAACTTCTGCTTTTTAAATTACTTATGTTTTTTTATTAATTATTTCGCATTATGTGACAGTTTCATAGGCTCTGGGAATCCCCCCACCCCTCCCACGCCCCTTCCCCCTGGTCGATTCCTCCACCTTGATGCAGTATTACAATTCAAATTCAATCAAGATTCTTTCCTTACAAACATATACCAAGCATAGAGTCCAGCTACTTATTGCCCAGATTGGTTGAACAGTTTCTTGGGGAGACCATTTCTGGTCTGAAGTTAGAGCTGGTAGAATATCATCCCAGTCAATTAAGAGTCCCAATATAACATCAACAGCAATTTGCAACATTATGGAATTGACATGGTTTTGAGTAACCAGTATGTTAAAAAAAAAAAAGCAAGTTCTTAACCACAACCTATGATTAGCTCATTGACATTTCAATTTTAGTTTATATACAGGACCGGCTGCTATACACCTTAAAATGGCTATAAGTTACCATTTGTTGTGTTGAAGTATGATTTTGCTGATCTTGGCAGATTTTAGGATAATCTAGACTGGCTTGTAACTCTAACAAGATATTTGTAGATAGTTAAGGTGCAGAATATTTTTTTTTAGGGGGGAGTGTGCAGGAAAATCCTCAACACCATGGTGAGGAGTAACTAATCTTTGTGTCCCACCCAGCGAGGCATGAGCCAATCCACGCCAGCTCTTTCCTGTCAGATTCCAAGCTCTACTTTTTGTTGTTTGTCCATTTATTTTAGGTTTTTTTAGTTTGTATGATTGTTTGCTGTGAGGGGTTTTCAGAGCGATCCCGATGGTCATTGCGAGGGAGGGCGGGGGTCCAGAGGTGGAGCCAGGCTCGGACCAGAGAAAGCTCTCCTCCCTGGTCCCGAAGGACATTTATTGTTCTTCTGTTTCTGCGGACCGCTCAGGCTTCTGGTTGTCTTTCCGATGACGTTGGTTTCTGCACGGTAGTGTTTGGACTTCATCCATCCCCTGCAGAAGCTCGGGTTGGGGGTGGGTGACCTCAGAGTACTCGGCCTCCGAGGGCATCCAATTCCCTGTGGCCTCCTTGGCAGTTGGGATATAGTCTTTGTTGCTCTTATTAATAGTTTGTGGTGAAGCTCTGGGAGTCTTCATGGTTGGGATCCAAGCTTCCTCCTTACCACCTGCTCCATTCTGGAGTGCCCCCCTTCTCCATGCATATGACCTCCTGTTAAGAGGTTGTCAGGATCGCACCCGATTCCCCCCTCATGCATTGGTATAGTAGTTTTACTATTGTTTCATGCCGCTTTGAGTCTGTTGTCTATGAATTACCAGATTTGATCTTGATAGGCTATATTGTACTTTTTCCTCACTCTTTTTATGGTCCTGAAAGACTTCCCTGCACTCCCTTCCCATTACAGATTAACATAGCGTATTGAGGGTATAGTAGGTTTTATAGTTTTTCTATGTAGATCTTAAGTATTCTGAGATTAATTGTTGGTTTATAGATTATAGCGCATTATCTTATTGCATTGGATACAGGTTGTTAGAGATTGCACTAATATTACAATATACAGGTACTATCTTCCAAGTTGTCATCTTTTCATCTCAGATTAAGGCAAACATGTGGTATTTAACATTTGGATTGGTTCATTTCTCTTAGCATGATGGATTCCAGTCGGGCCCATTTGACCACAAAGAACTGCATTTCGTTTTTTTTAATAGCTGAGTAGTATTCCATAGAGTAGATGAACCATAGCTTTCTTATCCAGTCTTCTATTGATGGGCATTTTGGTTGCTTCCAGGTTTTTGCGATTGTAGATTGTGCTGCTATGAGCATAGGCGTGCATGTTGGTTTCTTGTGTAGGAGATGTTTTGGATATATCCCTAGGAGTGCTATTGCTAGATCATATGGTATGTTAATTTTCAGTTGTTTGAGTATTCGCCAAACTGATTCCCATAGAGGCTGTACAAGTCTGCAGT
The DNA here is from genome assembly GCF_030435755.1 of Ochotona princeps. Lineage (NCBI taxonomy): Eukaryota > Metazoa > Chordata > Mammalia > Lagomorpha > Ochotonidae > Ochotona > Ochotona princeps. The sequence goes on from NC_080838.1 coordinate 74,942,684, forward strand.
CCCACCAGCAGTGGAGAAGGGTTCCTTTTTCCCCACATCCTCGCCAGCAAGTGTTGGTGGTATTATGTATGTGTGCCATCCTTACTGGAGTTAGGTGGTACCTCATTGTTGTCTTCATTTGGATTTCCCTTATTGCCAGGGAACTTGAGCATTTTTTCATATGCTTGTTTGCGATTTGGGTTTGTTCTTTTGTGAAATGTCTGCCCATTTCCCGTGCCCATTTCTTGAGCAGTTTGTTTGTTCTGGTGTTTTGGTTTCTCTGGAGATCTTTGTATATTCTGGAGATTAGCCCTCTATCTCCTATGTCGTGTGCAAAGATCTTCTCCCATTCTGTGGGCTGCTTTTTTACTTTGTTGATTGTTTCTCTAGCTGTACAGAAGTTTCTTAGTTTGATGAGGTCCCAATTGTTTATTTTGGTCTCGATTTCTAGTGCTTTTGGAGTCCTTTTTAGGAAGTCAGGGCCTACTCCTAAGTGTTGCAGTGTGTTTCCAACATTTTCTTCCGAAAGTTTGAAGGTTTCTGGATGTAGGCTTAGGTCTTTTATCCATTTAGATTTGATCTTAGTGTATGGTGAGAGATGTGGGTCTATCTTTCTGTTGCTGCAGGTTATCAACCAGTTGTCCCAACAGCATTTATTGAACAGACCTTCCCATTTGCTTGGATTGTTGTCTGTCTTTTTGTCAAAGATTAATTGACTGTATCTGTGTGGGCTTCCATCTGTTGTTTCTATTCTGCTCACTGATCTTCCTCTCTATCTTTGTGCCAGTACCAGGCTGTTTTGATAACCACTGCCCTATAGTATGTCCATAGATCTGGTACTGTGATTCCCCCTGTTAAGCGCCTGTTCTTCAGAGTGGTTCTGGCTATTTGTGGTTTTTTGTGTGTCCAGATGAATCTGTGTATCATTTTTTCCAGTTCAATGAAGAATGCTGTGGGTAATTTGATTGGGATTGCATTGAATGTATATATTGCTTTTGGTAGTATAGACATTTTGATGATATTAATTTTGCCTATCCAGGAGAATGGGATGTTGTTCCATGTTTTGAGGTCTTGTTCTATTTGTTTTTGAGTGTTTTGTAACTTTCTTCATAAAGGTCTTCTACGCTTTTGGTTAAATTTATTCCCAGATATTTCATGCTTTTCTCTGTTATTTTGAATGGTAGCTTATTGGTTAGATCTTCTTCCATCTTGCAGTCGTTTGCATACACTATGGCTGTTGATTTTTATTCATTTATCTTGTATCCTGCCACTCTGCCAAATTCTCGTATGAGTTCTAGGAGTCTTTGTATTGAGTTTTTTGGTTCTTCTATGTAAAGAATCATGTCGTCTGCGAATAGTGAAAGCTTGACTTCTTCATTTCCAATTTGGATTCCTTTGATTTCTTTTTCTTGTCTTATGGCTTCTGCAAGTACCTCTAGGACTATATTGAATAGCAATGTTGATAGTGGGCAGCCTTGTCTTGTTCCAGATCTCAGTGGGAAGGGATCCAGTTTTTCTGCATTTAGTATGATGCTGGCATTGGGTTTTTCATATATTGCTTTGATTATATTGTGGATTGTTCCTTCTATCCCCACCCTGGTTAGGGTTTTTAACATGAAGTGGTGTTGAATTTTGTCGAAGGCTTTTTCTGCATCTATTGATACTATTATATGGTGTTTGTTTTTCAGTTTTTGGATGTGGTGTATCACATTTATGGATTTCCTTATGTTGAACCATCCCTGCATTCCCTGGATGAAACCTACTTGGTCTGGATGGATGATCTGTCGGATGTTTTTTTGTATTCTATTGGCTAGGATTTTGTTGAGAATCTTAGCGTCAACGTTCATCAGGAAGATCGGTCTGTAGTTTTCCTTCTCTGTTAATTCTCTATTTGGTTGGGGATTAAGGTGGTATTGGCTTCATAGAATGAGTTTGGAAGAGTTGCTTCCTTTTCTATTGTTTTGAAGAGCTTGTAAAGGATTGGGGTTAACTCTGGCTGGAATGAATTCTGTGGTAAAACCATCTGGGCCTGGGCTTTTCTTTGTTGGGAGCTCTTTAATCACTGATTCTATTTCTGATTTGGTAATGGGTTTATTCAGGTCTTCTGTTGCTTCTGGGGTGAGTTTTGGTAAGTGGTGGGAGTCTAGGAATCTTTCCATTTCCAAGTGGTTATCAGATTTGTTGGCGTATAGTTCTTTGTAATAATTTCTGATTATTTCCTTAATGGTAGTAGTGTCTGTTGTTATGTTGCCTTTTTCATCTTTGATGCTGCTTGTTCTTTGTCTTGTTTTTTCTTTGTCAATTGGGCCAGTGGGGTATCTATTTTGTTTATCCTCTCAAAGAACCAACTTCTTGATTCATTTATTTTCTGAATGGTTTTTTAAATTTCTTTCTGATTTAGTTCTTGTCTTATTTTGATAATTTCTTGTTTCCTCTTGTTTGTGGGGTCCTTCTGCTGTTGCTTTTCCAAGTCCTGGAGGTGTGTGCTTAATTCCTGCATTTGTTGCCTTTCTTGGGCTTTGACGTGCGTGCTAATTGCAATAAACTTACCACGTAACACTGCTTTGGCAGTATCCCCTAAGTTTTGGACTTTTGTATCTGGGTTTTCGTTGGTTTCCATAAATTTTTTGATCTCGTCTTTAATTTCTTCTCTGACCCATTGTTCGTTTAATAGCATATAGTTCAGCCTCCAGGAGTTTACGTGTTTCCTGGGACATTTTGAGTTGTTGATTTCCAGTTTCACTCCGTGATGGTCTGAGAAGGTACATGGTATGATTCTGATATTTTTGTAGTTAGTTAAACTTGCTTTGTGTCCTATGATGTGGTCTATCCTGGAGAAGGTGCCATGCACTGCTGAGAAGAAGGTGTAGTCTGTGGCCTTAGGATGAAATATTCTATAGATGTCTACTAGGTCCAGTTGTTCTATTGTTTGTGTGAGTTCTGTGGCTTCTCTGTTGAGTTTTTGCTGCGTTGATCTATCTATTGGTGTTAGTGGGGTATTCAGATCTCCCAGAATTATCGTATGTTCATCTATGTCTCCCTTTAAGTCCAAAAGTAGTTGTTTCACGTAGCTGGGTGCGTCCGGGCTAGGAGCATAAATGTTAAGAATGGTGATTGGTTCTTGTTGGATCCTCCCTTTCAAGAAGATGTACCGCCCTTCCCTGTCCTTTTTGATGTTCGTTACTTTGAAGTCCATATCATCTGAGAATAGGACTGCCACACCAGCCTTCTTTTCTCGTCCATTGGCATGAAATATTTGTTTCCACCCTTTCACTTTTAGTTTCTTGGAGTTTCTTCTGGTTAGATGTGTTTCTTGCAAGCAGCATATAGTTGGGTCCTGATTTTTAACCCAGTCTGCTAATCGGTGCCTTTTGAGTGATGAATTTAAGCCATTTGTGTTGAGGGTTAATATTGAGAAATTATAATTTTGCCGTGCCATATGCCTGTGTTTTTGAGGTTGTTGGTAATTGATTGTCATTTCTGTGGATGGACTTTATTGAGATCTCCCTGATTGCCATCTTTGCTTATGGCTTGCTTCCTTTTTCTCTGGGAGTAGCGCATTTCTAAGGAGATTTTGTAGAGTTGGTTTTGTGTTGGCATATTCTTCTAATTTCTCTTTGCTGTGGAAGTATCTAGTATCGTTCTCGTATACAAATGAAATCTTTGCTGGGTAGAGTATTCTTGGTTGATAGTTGTTCTCTTTCAGTACTTGAAAGATTTTGTTCCACTCCCTTCTTGCCTGGAGCATCTGTTCTGAGAAGTCGGCAGTGATTCTGATGGTCCTGCCCCTAAATGTAAGTTTATCTTTCGTTCGTGCTAACCTTAGGATTCTTTCTTTGTATTCATTGGAGGGTAACTTGATTACCACGTGTCTTGGGGAGGATCATTTTGGGTCCACCCTGTGGGGAGTCCTCTGGCCTTCCTGAATTTGGATTGAGTTCATGTTCCAGGTATTTTGGAAGTTCTCCTGCATAATTTCCTCAAGTACTGTTTGTATGCCTGTCTCTCTTTCAACTCCTTCTGGGAGCCCCATGATTCTGATATTTGACTTCTTGATGTTGTCCTGGATCGTCTTGGTTACCTTGTGTAGTTGTGACTCTAGTTGGTTAATAATCTGCCTGCTTTCATTCTGGGAATCTTCCAAGTCGGATATCCTGTCTTCTGCTGCTGTAATTCTGTTGGCTAAGCTCTCAACTTTGTTCTTCAAGTCTAGGATCTCGTTTTTGAGTGATTTTTGTTTCTGTGATTATGTGGTTTTTAAAATCTTTGAGCTCGTCCCATCGTTTTTCATTGTATCTGAAGAGTTTTATAATTATTTTTCTGAACTCCTTATCAGAGATGTCTTCAATTTCTTCATCTGTAATCTCTGTGATTGACCAGGCTTTATGGTGGCTTTTTGGGATGGCACTAACTGTTTCTACATCACTAATTCTCTTATTCTGTCCCATGCTTGTGGCCCAAGGTGTTGCTGGATTCTCACCCTTGACCTCTGTTGCCACCTAGTGGGTGGCCTGCGGTCCTGCTGGCCTAGGTTTTTGTTTTTCTTCTGGCCCAGGGAGTTTTTGTTTTTCTGTTTCCCTTCTGGGTTTCAGGTTTCAGCGCCTTAGGTTTCATTGCCTAGGCGCCTGGGTCTCATCTCTTGGTTTTTTTTTTTTTTTTTTTTTTTTTCGCTTTTTTTTTTGTCTGAGGCATGGGATCTGGCGGACCCTGCTTCACTGCCTCTTTCCCCCGGACTGAGCTGGCTCAGAATTCAGATTAGCTGTGATCCTGGGGATTTCACCCTCACTGCTGCAGCTGCTGGCTACTGCACTTCAGGGTCCTAGCGCCCTCTCGGTACCATGGCGTTTCGTTATGGGGGAATGTGTGTTAGTTAGCCGTTCCCGTCTTTGCCTGGGTCCCGCCAAGGTTATTAATATCACCACCAGTGCTAGAGGTTTCAGCACTCCTGCAGTTTCTAGCTGCCACTGGAGGGGCTTTGTGCAACAATTTCCTAAAGTTGCCTGTATATCCTCCAGTTAAAATTCCCGCCGGCCTTTTCCCTGCTGGGTTCTTAACTCACCCTTTTCGAGCGGACAAGCTGCGTCTCTAAGCCAAGCCGCAGAGTACTTCATATGGTTTTTTTTGTTGTTGTTTTTGGTTGATTCTCCAGATTGCGTGGATCTTGTTGATTCCACAGTGTCCTGGGAGGTTCGCACACCTGTTTATACTGTTTTTAACTATACTTGCTCCTTCTTCTGGCACTTTTTGGCCCTCTCTCTCTGCCTTCCCCCTTACACCAACCCTCCATGGTTGGCCATTTTTTTAAAGTTCTTACATTTTAAATGAATCTCTTAACTTCCCAACTTTTCCTGGCAAAGTGCAGGATCTGAATCTGAGAAGTGGCTGTCAAACGTGCTTCTCAATTTACCCAATTTGCCATGCAAATAGTTAAAGAAGCACTTTCCTTCAATGTTGGCAGAAGTTGCCAATGGGCATTTTCAGTGTATCAGCTAACAGCTTCCTTAAGTGACCTTCTTGAGTGATCAAGAGAGGGACTTTCTATTTCTCCTGGACATAGCCAGAAAAAAAGGGCACTAGAGCAATTGTTTTCTGGAAATTACTCTCATTACTTGGATAGTTTTAAAATTTTGCTTTCTATTTCCCACTGCTAAATTACCTTCAGTATTGAAACTTAAGGTGTAAAATCATTTTATTTCAACATAGCATGAGGCCAAAGTTTGCTGCCTTCTCTGATAGACTGTGTAAGCTGCCCTCAGCACACCCGTGAGCATGGAGGCAGGAACCTGACGGCGCGCATGCCACATCAACCAGTGCGATATTCTACATGTTCTGTTAGCTGTTTTTGTGGGTGCTTTCAGATGTGCTCATAAATTATATGAGCATACCTTTTGATAATTTATTAAGATAACTTAAAAACTGAAGAGAAGCCAAGAACTTTATGAATAAAAACAGCATTTTCTTACTGAATAGGTTCAATGGACTTATCAATATTTTAAAATCTTAGAATGACAAAATTTATTCCCACAACTAGGATGCTGTTGAGAAAGAACAGAGGTATTTTAGTAATTACAGTAAACATTTATAAATAATCACATTTCATGCAAATTACTGTGAGTGGTTATCTGGGTTTAAAATTTTCATATGGTGAGATCCCCAAAGAACTGCCAAATTCGGATCCCCAACCATGAAGAGAGGTGCAGGTTCCATGGTCTGCCATGGAGCCGGGCCTCTTCAGAGGCTCTGAGAGAGCATTGGACAGCACAATCAGGTGCACATGGAGGATATGGCTCTATGGGAATCTGCAGAGGGTACCTGGCACCGCAATAGAGGACAGAACAAATCAATCAACTACTCCAGCCATATGTTAGCAGTGAAAAACTGGGCAAACGGAGACTCTAAGGTGGACTATGTCAATCAGTGGATTCTGCAATTTGTAACTGTTGAATTATCAAACCACTCAGCAAGACCCTTGGAGCAGACTTCACATCGGGAATGTCGGATGGGTGGGAGGTTGGTTGGGGCTTCTCGCTTTATCTCCCCCTTTACTCCAGAAACAAAAAAAGAGAATGTGGAAATAGTAGTCTTACCCTCTTTTCTGTAGCCCTTGAATCTTTGTGCCCTAATTAACCATGTAAAGATTGTAAAAAATAAATAAAGAAAAAAGAAAAAAATTTCATATGACTTTTCACCCTCAAATAACTTTCTTATGTTAGCAATTACAAATTGTAAAACCATTCCTATTAACTTTTATTATATATGGGGCAGGCCTGGGCCTAAGTGGTTAAGGCAAGGTTTGAATGCCTGTATCCCACACCGTATGTTGCCTCAAATATCTGGGTTCATGCACCCGACTTAGGAGACTTAAATAAGGATTTTAGTTCCTGATCTTGGTCTGACAGAGCTGCAGGTTTAGGTCGCATTGGGGAGTGAATGAGAGCCTTGTCATTCTTTCTCTGTGTCTTTTTCTGTCTGTCTGGTTCTGTTGGGACAAAACTATTCAAAGGGCCAGAATGGTAGTCCTGCCTAGCTGTTTCAAAACAAAGTGCAGAGCTTCTTCTTTCTATTCTCATGATAGGCTGAGAGCTCAGGCATTGTCTCCATGCTTACTCGTGTTAACATTGGACCCCAAAAGAGTAGGTTGGCACTTTGGTCAAAGGCAGCTTTGGAGAGACAAGTACTTTGTGTCCTCTGTCCCTGTCTCTTCGCTATTTTGTGATAAGAGGATTGAGATTCACATTCTAAAAGCTATATATCAATTAGTATTCTTGTAGTAACACTAGAAACTCATAACAGGATCCCACTTCATAGCACTTAGGGAGAAACAAGCATCTTTTATATTAAAAACAAAGAAACACACTTATTTTTTTGGCAGGAGTAGTGACAGAAAGGGACATACCCTCATGTACAAAATGGCTGTTACTGTCTAGGCTACACCAGGCTGCAGCCGAATCAGCACCTTCTTCTTCTGGACCACTCCAAGAGTGCAAATGCACAAAGTAATATGGTCGTTTTCAGCTTCCTTCCCAGGGTCATGAGCAGGAAGCTGGATTGGAAAAGGAGCTTCCTGGATTTGAACCAATGCTCCAATATGGGATCTAGTGTTGCAGACAGGGGCTTATTTCACTGTGACACAATGGTGGTCTGGAAGATATATTCTTCATCCCAACAAAAACCTCATGAAATATTTTCAGAGAAATTTTCACCTAAGCCAAGAATCAAAGATTCAATGTAATGATTTACTTGGATAAAAGAAAATGGATGGGTTTTCGTTGTCCAGCGTTGAGTGATTTGGTGCATGGAGCTAATAATCATATACATGGACTACTGAATGACGGTCAATAGCTGAAGTTTATTAACAGTAAAAGACTTAAAGACTGATGGTCATGTAAGCATAAGGAAGGAGGGTCTGAACCAGGATGCAGTTTCTGTGCCAACATGCGAAGAAGGGTGGTCAACCAGTACACAATGCGTTCTTCTAGCAGACTCCTAATAATTAAACAGCATACATGAGAGGCAGCAGCTCTCTTTGCTCTGTTACCAAATACTGAGGATTCGGAACTTTCTGCATTTATGCTTTTCTGTTCCAGCTTCCTCAAGATCTTTGTCCTGAGTTTCTAGAGCTTTCTGATTCCTGTTTTCTAACTGGTGGTGTGGGAGCGTGGGAAAAAGGGGAAATAACCAAGTGATGCAAAGTATGAGAGCTAATGATGAGATGTCCTGGAGCATCAGGTATATCAGTGTGGGAGGAAACCAGGGAGGACAATGATAAGAGATGTGACTGGGCTGGCAAGGTGTCATCGTGCCCTTAAATCAATGTCACAGGTTTTAGATGCATAGTTATTCTTAACAACGTTTACTTTTTCTAGTGTTCTTTTAGTCACAGTAGTGTTAATCACTTTGTTTTACTTCATATTTTCTTTACTCCAAATGATAGCTAATGTTGTTTCCTAATAGGAATTATCAGTTAGAATAGCAAAATATTTCAAAATTTCAAGTGTGTTTTCTGGGTTGCCTTGGCATATTACTGCCTAGAGTCTTCTTTTTAAAAAAAAAAATTAGCAGTGATTATTTTAATTCATCTGGCTAGACATGTAAATCCCATTTAAATATTATATGCTTGTTTTTGAAAATAGTTGGTTTTATTGCAAACATACTTTAATTGCATGGATTTCACTTTGCATTTTTTCTTATTAAGGATAAACTCAACTTATGAGTTCAAAACCCCAGGAGCTTTAAAGGCACCATTAATTTAATGTCACTCATTGTTCATTTATTAGTGGTCCTAATCTCTCATCAACCCTGAAATATTTGGAGAAGTTGCCCTGCAAAACTTGAACGTACTGGTAAGCATTGATTAAACAAACTCTGATGTCCTTATGTATTCTTATAGCTTCAATATTGCAACAACCTTTATTTCATATTGTATCACCTTCACCTACAGGATGCTATTACACGTGAATGAAAATTGAAAGAGTTCTTTGGGCCCAGCAGTGTGGCCTAGTGGCTGAAGTACTCGCCTTGAGTGTGCCCAGTTGTAATCCCGGCAGCTCCACTTCCCATTCACCTCCCTGCTTGTGGCCTAGGAAGGCAGTTGAGGATAGCCTGATGCTTTGGGACCCTGCACCCGTGTGGAAGACCCGGAGGAGGTTCCTGGCTCCTGGCTCAGGAATGGCACAGCACCGGCCGATGTGCTCACTTGGAGAGTGAATCATCGGACGGCAGATCTTCCTCTCTCTCTCTTCTCCTCTCTATATATCTGACTTTGTAATAAAAATAAATAAATCTTAAAAACAAAAAGAAAATTGAAAGAGTTCCTTAGAAAATGGTGTTCAAACAATATCAGAATGTAAACATGAAACTTTTAAATATTTGTTTTACTTATTTGAAAGGCTAAGTCAGAGTGAGAATGAGACAGCAAGAGAGGGAGAAAGATCTTTTATTTAATAACTTATTCAACAGATGCCTAAACAATCAGGGTGAACCAGGTTGGAGCCAGAAATCAGGGTCCTCCATGTAGGATGCAGATTCCATGTTCCTGATCCATCATCTGCTGCATCTGATGCTGTAAAGTCACATAACGTTGGATCAGAGTGGAGGTGGTCTGCAAACCAAGGCATTCTGATACAGGATGAACATCTTGAACTAGAGTTTAGTTCCTGTGTCACAATGCCGGTGCCATTTTAATTTTGTGTTAAAGCACTCAAACAATTTGAGAGATATATTGGAAACCATTCTTAAATATCTATTATCAAGGTGAATTCTTGCAGGATGTTAAAGCCTACTTTAAGCACTGCTAATAATCAGTAAGGCAGCAGTACTAAGGCATAGTTTTCTGTTAAAGTTACAACAGAAGTCTGATTCTTTAAGATCCTTTGATTGTGCATGCTCTAGGAATGGCTCAGACTTCCATGTTATGGGATAGTATTTTACTGAGTTTTACTGATTTTCACTATTGTACACAACAGAAGCACACACGTATTACTTTAGGTAAATCTGCTTTTTTGGCACCTCACAAACCAGAGATGAAGTATTGATGTTAATTTTTTGTACTACTTTCTGCTGAATGGATTTGAATCGTGTTTGTAACAATCAGAAAAACAAAGGCAACATTTAAATTCAATTAGCAGTGTCCTTTTCTCTGTTTTCTCTTATGAAATATATCAATGAAGCTCAAAAAGAGTTTGACATGAGGCACTGTATTCTCAACAAAGAAACGTGTGAGAGGATTTGTTTCATATTATAGAGTCATGAGACTTTAGGTGGTGGGGTTAAAATTTAGGGTTAAAATCTAGTTGCAGAACACTAAAACTATAATGAGTGGTTTATTAAGGCAAAAGGATGCATCTTGGTTGTCTATGTTGTTACAAAGACTGGGTTAGAAACTGACCTTGTCATAATAATAATGTTCACAAAGAGTTATTAGGGTTATCATAGAAACCGGTATTAAGGTACTCAGAATTGTAGACATAGGATAAAATTTAAAGGACAAAGAACAAGGTGATCCACAGATACCTTACATCACAACATTAAAACATCTGACATTAGAAAATAAATCGCTGTGCCAGCATTTTGGCATAGCTGCTCAGGTCACTTTACCACTTGTAATGCCAGCATCCCATATAGGTGCTAGTTCAAAACCTGGCTGCTCCAGTCTGAGCCAGCTCTCTGCTAACAGCCTGGGAATGAAGGAGAGGATAGATCAAGGCCTAGGCCCTCTACACACACGTGGGAGACCCAGAAGATGCTCAGGACCCTGGCTTTGGTCTGATACAGCCCAAGTCCCAGCAGCTGTTGGCGAAGTGAACCAGCAGTTGGAAGATCTCTATTATTTTCTCTCTCTTCTCTTCCTGCAATTCTACCTTTAAAATAAATAAAACATAAATCTAAAAATGAGGACAACCTGAAAGGGTGAAAAATTTGTACAATTCAAAAACAAATATTAATTGCTAGAATTGGAAGATCTTCACTAATAATTTTCGATTACTGTCACCATTGTTACAGAAATCGCATAAGTGGATTCATGGGATTAATAAATAAGTTATTTTTCCTTCATTTGTTTCATGGAGGCATTTTTTTAAGTTTGGATGTATTAACTGGGGAGATAACACATTCTTTCTACTGTTATCACATGGAAAAACAAAATAAACAACCACATGTTGAGAAATAGACAAATGAAGAAAAAAGTCACTTGTTAAACAAAGGAATGATAAAGAAACAACATCTCAGGCTTTTTCCGCTGAACTGTATACATGAGATGAGGTTACTGAAGACAGCAGGTTTTTTTTTAAACTATATTTTACTGTGTCTGTTGGTTCAGGGTTTTCTTCTTCATATAACTGATGATAAATAAGCCTCTACATGCAGAGGTTTTTTTAATTTTTAAAAGTAATCATGTTTTTTAATTTATGAATTTAGGGTGGGTGTTTGGCACAGTGGTTAGAATGAATTCACTAAGTCTATCACAGTCCAATATCTAAGATGATACATTTGTATGGCATGACAAATGATGCTGTAGATGTGCAAATGACCCTGTGCAGGAGACAGGTTCTCCAACACTAGAAGCCTGATTGCCCCAAGTCCGGCTTTATGACGTATGTGTGGTGATCACACTCGAGTCTTGGAGAATCAAGTTTCTCACTTGAGTCAGAATGTTTCATTTAAGACAGAATTCAGGACTATGCCAAGTTTTTGACCTTCATATGGCCAAATACACATGATTTTCATGACCATTCTAATCTGTCTTATTCTGGTTACTTGATGGTACCTTAAGGAATAAAATGTTGCTTTTAAATTTCTTAAGGTTTTTGAGAGCTGTGAGGCAAGAGGGCCACCTAACAAAATCATTTCAAAACTGTCTGTGCATACACTCATATTAAAAAAAATTAAAGGCAAAGAAACTTATTTGAATATTCTTTTATTTTTTAAAGATATATTTATTTTTATTGCAAAGTCAGATATACAGAGAGGAGAGAGAGAGAGGAGGATCTTCCATCCGATGATTCACTCCCCAAGTGACCACAATGGCTGGATCTGTGCCGATCCGAAGCCAGGAACCAGGAACTTCCACCAGGTCTCCCATGCAGGGGCAGGAACCAAGGCTTTGGGCCGTCCTCGACTGCTTTCCCAGGCCACAAGCAGGGAGCTGGATGGGAAACGAGGCTGTTGGGATTAGAATCGGCACCCACATGGGATCCTGGCATGTTCAAGGTGAGGACTTCAGCTGTTAGGCCACAGCGCCGGGCCCTCCACATTCTTTTAATAGGTAATAACTCAAATCCAAAACTTGACCTCATCATTTAATTGTGCAACCCATTTTTCCAGAAATGTGTAAATATATAGAGATATAATATATATATGAAATATTATATATTCCAATAAATCTATGTATGTTAACTGACAAAACTTCCAAAGAAGGAAAATATTTTGAACATTTGCAAAAATCCTAGCAGAGTTTATTATTCCCTTAAATGTGTTTAAATAATTTCTAACCACTGAAATTACTAAAAATAAAAAAAATTATTACTTGAAGCCAGAGAACAACAGTGTGCACCTGCAGCATGAGAAGATTCACACAGCTTTATTCCACATTTACTTGCAAGAAAATGTTTTCACACTGGTCATGGAGAAACGGAAATCGTCCTGACCTTTCAAAGGTGGCCTACACGAAAATATTTATAATCATAGATCACAATTTATAACCATAAATTACAGTCTAGCCTCATCACTCAATTTTTCGACATGTAGCTAGTTGATCTGTTATTACGTGAAAAAAAAAATACAATTGCATGACCGAAGATTAGAATTCTGTGAGAATCTAAACTTTTTGTTTCGTTTTATTTTCTGTCCAGATACCCTTAATACAAAGTAATCATCATAGCATGAATCACTCATGAAGATGCTTGGCAATTTGAGAAAATTGATGACCACTCAGTAGCTGTTTCACAAACAGCAGGGATTTTTATGGCTTTTCAATTAAAAAGTAGTCATTCTAATAGCTATATTTTGATATTCCCTTATTCATGTATTTCTAAATAGAGTTAGAAGCTCTAACAATTAAGAGTAATGATTTCCTTTTAAAATGTCAAATTATCTGTAAAAGTGGTGATTAAAATACCCATTTGCTAACTGCTTTTACTTGGATATTATTGCCAAGAATTTAAACGAGGACAATAATGAACTTCAATTTCCTTTGGTGGCAGTAATTCAAAAACTTTTGGTCATGATTAGTAAGAGCAGTGTCAAAAATATATTTTCACTTTGTTATAAATAATAGGGAATAAGGGCTTTAGACAGATGCAGTCTGATTTACCCATTAACTTTTTACAATACTTTTTTCTTTATTAAAAAAAAAACCCTTTATTTTTCTATTATGTAAAATCTTTAGGTGAGTGTTAGTTCCAATAACTAAAAGACATGATATAGGAAAGTGTTTAAATGGCTATAGCTCCCACCCTGTTACTGTGAAACTATCAGAAGTACCATGAGGATTTGTGTGAAGAAAAATATTATGGTACTGTGACCAGTTTAAGCTATTTGGTTTACAAATCTGATCTCTTCAATACATTCATGTATCTTTTACAGTGAATTATGTTCAATCAGGAACAGAGAAACTGAACAGTGTTGCAAAATATGGAGGTGGCTAATTACAGCAACTAAGCCAAGCGAACCAATTAGTCACTCCTTTGTACTTTTTAACATAGCAGTGTTACGAGGAGGCTGGAAGGAAAGTGTCAGAACACAGGGTTCTCTGCCCATGGACTGACACGAGGTAAGGTCATAGTTCACCATAGGCAGTGAAGTTGGTGGAGTCATTCCACTGTGAGGAGAGCACCGGAAATATTCCTGATAGTCTAGGTAACCAGGGTTAGGAACATGAGGAAGGAAAAGGGCTGAAGAGAGGAGCAGGTGTTTGCTGGCAGCAGTTAAGACATTTGCATTCTGCAACTGGGTACCTGGGTTAGAGACCTTGTGCTATTCTTGATTCCAGGTTCTTGGCACTGTATACCCTGAGAGGCAAGAGGTGATGGGTCAGATACTGGAGTCCCTGCCATTCAAGTTGGAAACCCGGAGGCAGTCTGAGCTCTTGGCCACAGCCTGCTCTACCTCACCAGAGATGTTTGTGCCTCGGTCACCATACCTTCCAATACATAGCTACCTATATTTAAAAACCTGTGCAGACAAAGTATAGAATAACATATTCACATACCCTTACTTCATCCTGACTCTGCAGATGTGGCTGAGTAGGGGCTCTTTGTGGCCCCAACACCCCCGACAGGTGCAGTCAGACCTGGTATGCACTTTCGCCGTGGGGCTGGAGTCCAGGACTGGCAGCTGAGTGTTTGACTGCACCTCTCCTCCAAGTCTGCTTGCCATTACTATGTACAAATCTTTGGGAGGAGGGAAGATTTCCCAGGAGACTGCTTTAGGTCAAGCCTCTGCTGGTGGTGATGGCTTATCCTTAAAGATGACATAAATTTCGGGCTTGGTGCCTGACTACCTTTATTCAAACAAAGGGAAACTTATTTTATAGAAGGTAAAACTATAAATTCCACATACTATATAAAATTACTTCTCTGCCAACTGAAGGGTGAAAACTGTATTTATGATAATATTTTTAGAGGATTAATAAATTTGATATAGAATATCAAAACTACAAAGTGTGAGATTAAACTGATTAATCCAATAAAATAATTTTAATTTACTGGTATGCTCCATTAATGCTTTTCTGACTCAAATTATATTCACTTCTCAAAAGCCTGCTCATTTGGTGGACTTTTAAAATAAATTGCTTTATGGTATAATTTACATAGAGGAAAATCCCCAGTGTGATGCATTATAACAATGTATACAGTCATATTAACTATCACCAAGATTCTATGCAACATGTCTGCTACTCAGAAAGCATCCCAACTTGCACTTCTTTTAGTTAGATTCTTTCCTCAACCTGTTTTAGGATGTCCACAGGCTTCTGTTACTATGATTTTTGTACTGCAGAGTTTCTCAGAAGTGAGCTTAAACAATCTACACTATTTTGTATCAAACCCCCTTCATCTACCATGATGCTTTTGAGGTTCATGCATGCTATTGTTGACGGTCAGTTGTTATTTTCATTGATTGTCTTTCTCATTCATATAAATTTGTCACAAACCACAAATATCTGTTAATCAGGGGATGGTTATTTGGGTTGTTTTCACTTTAGAGTCACAGTAAATAGTTTCTAACAAAATCCTCAAAGAAATATTTTGTGCAGATAAATACTTTCATTTTAAAGTAAAAGTCTAGTAAGAAGAGCTCCTAAATTTTGTAGAAAATATAGGTTCAATATGAAAATGAACTGTCAAGCTATTTCCAAGGGACTGTTCAGTTTTTGCGTTCATACCAGCACCATAAAAATGTTTAGTTTCCTGGTATTCTTTTCAACTTTGTTACTGCCAATCCTTTCTATGCTTAAACATTACATTGAGTATAGAGTAATCCTCTATTATGGTTTGAATTTGCATATACATAATGGGTAATGCTGTGCAAATTTTCATATGCTTATTGAAAATTCTTACATCTTGTCTGATAAAATGTCTGTTCAGCATGTCTGCTCATTTTAATTGGATTCCTTATCATTGTGCTGTAAAAATATAAGAAGACTTTGTATTTCTATATAACTTTTGGAACACATAAATTTCATTTATTTTCTTCATTTTTCTAAACTTGAATGTCTTTAGTATTTTATTTTTTGGAGCAGAATATTTCAATCTTTAATTCTAATGATAGGCTTTACTTACCTGGATTGAGGAACTAATAATCATCAATAATGTTATTTAAATGAGAAAGTATGTCAGAGAAAACAATTATCAATCAAAATTTGTTTGTATAGCTATGTGTTAATCCTTGTTCTGGCTATTCATCTTCCTACTCTTACTCCTGAAAGGCAATGGATGAGGGTCCCAGTGCTTGAGCAAACTGGCACTAATGAGGGAGACACAGAGTTTTTGGCTTCAGGCTTTGGCCAGGATAAGCTGGTCAACCCCAGGCTGTTGCAGGAATTTGGGAGGTAAACCAGTGTATATTTTTGTCTTGCATGATCTCTGACACTGGATTTTCAAATAAAGAAATACGTTAAAAATAGAATTTTATTTACAAATGAAATTTAAATATAAATATATTTTTATTTGTGATGAGAAACATTAGTGATCAAGGAAAAAGACATGTGATGTCTACAAATAAATAATCCTTTAAAACCTCATATTGCTAGCCATAATTAGTAGATTGAAAGTGTTTTCCACTGCTCTGTAGTATGCCTTGGGGTCTGGAGCTATGATTCCTCCAGCTTGATTTTTATTCTTCAGGATACCTTTGTCTATCTGTGGTCTCTTGTGTTTCCAGACGAACTTTTGTATCTTGTATTTCTGAGAAGAATGCCGTTGGGATTTTGATTGGGGTTGTGTTGAATCTGTACATTACTTTTGGTAATTTGAACATTTTGATGATGTTGATGCTGCAATCCAGGAACACTGTTTCTCCATTTTCAATGTTCTATTTCTTTTTAAAAACATTTTGTGGTTTTCATCATAGGGTTTTCCATATATTTGGTTAATTTAATACCTAGGTATTTAAGATTCCTCTCCGCTATTTTAAAAGCACTATACTTAGAATTTCTTTCCCACCCATGGAATTATTTGTGTACACTAGTGCCATCCATTCGTGATCATTAATTTCTTACCCTGCTACCTCTCCAAAGTCTCTTATGAGTTTCAGTGGTCTCTTGACTGAGTCTTTTGGTTCTTCTATGTAGAGAATGTCATCTGCAGACAGAAATAATCTCAATCACTCATTTTCAATTTTTATAGCTTTAGTTTCTTTTTCTTCTCTAATAGCTCTGGCAACGACTTCCAATACTATATTGAAAAGTAGCGGTGAGAGTGGACATCCCTGTTTAGTTCCAGATTTTAGTGGAAAAGCTTCCCATCTCTCCCCACTTAGTATGATGCTGCCACTGCTTTTTTCATAAATTGCTTTGATTGTGTTGTAGAATGTTCCTTCTATGCCTATATTGCTTAGAATTTCATCATGAAGTGGTGTTGGATTTTATCAAATGTTTTCTGTGCATCTATAGAGGTGATCATATGGTACAGACCAGTGGTCATCAAAACAGTATGGTACAGAAACAAAGATCAATGGAACAGAATAGAAACACAAGGAGGAAGCCCACACATGTAGAGACAACTAATCTTTGAGCAGAAAACTGAAAACAATCCAGGGACAAAACATGATCAACAAATGCTGTTGGGGCAATTAGATAGCAGCTTGCAGAATTAAGAAACAAGACCCACACCTGTAACATTATTAAAAAATCTAAATGGCTCAAGGACCTAAATCTTCACCCTAAAGCCATCAAACTATTAAAAGAAAATATAGGAAGCACTCTTCAAGACTTAGGGATGTGGAAAGAGTTCTTAGAAAAGACTCCAAATGCTTAGGTATTCAAAGACAAAATAAACAAATGGAACTACATCAAACTAAAAAGCTTCTGTATAGAAAAGGAAACAATTAACAAAGTGAAGAAGCAACCAACAGAATGGGAGAAATCTTTGCACATTACACAACTAAAAAAGGACTAACATGTAGAATTTACAAAGAGCTTCAGTAACCCAAGTACAGTAAATTTAAAAAAAGCACTGTGAAGAAATGGATGAAGGAAATGAATAGACATTTTTCAAAGGAACAGATTCAAATGGCCAATAGACATATGAAAACACACTCAGGCTTCCTAGCCATTAGGGAGACAGAAATGAAAACCACATTGAGGTTCCAGTTAACACCAGTGAGGTTGACCTACATTCAGAATTTTAGTAACAACTCCTGCAGGTATGGATGTGGAGAGAAAGGTACCCTCCTCCACTGCTGGTGGGAGTGTAGGCTAGTACAACTACCATGGAAATCAGCACAGAGAGTGCTTAGAGAATGCAGATAAATTTGCCATATGACCCAGCTATCCTGTTCCTAGGAATCCAGCTGAAGGAAATGAAAATTCATATGAGAAGAGGATCTGTAATTCTATATTTACAACACCACAATCTACAATAGCAAAGGAACTAAAACAATCCAGATGCCCATCCAAATAAGAGTGTTTAAAGAAACAGTGGTACCTCTAGTCCATGGAATATGGATCAGCCATTATAATGAATGAAATTATACTGTTTGCAACTAGATGTTCTCTACTAGAGCCCATTATGCTCAGTGAAACAAGTCAATCCCAAAAGGACAAATAGCACATGCTCTCTCTAATATAAGGCAAATTGTAGGATCAATAACCATTTCCATACCATTTTGCTGCATCCTATGTGTTTTGTTTTTTGTTTTCATTTTCATTTCTTCCAAATAGTTTCTTTTCGCTTGTTGAATGTATCAGTGACTCATGGATCGAAGAGTGACATCATTTTGCCCAAGAGTCTTTTATGGTTTCTTCATTATTATGTTGGGCATTCAGTGGCACGTTTTTCAACTTGATGATGCTGTCAAATTTTGGTTTTTGCCTATAAACATATTGTGGATTTTTAAGGGAATGTACAGTGATGGCATAATAGAGGCTATCATATTTAGATGTGAAGGCACAATGCAATATGCATCCCTACTTCCAAATCAAAGCTGGACTCCCAGTGAAACTGTTGGATATATCTAGACAATGGGATGCTGGACTCTTTGACATTGTCTGTACCAGCAATGTTAAGGCACACTCAAATAACAGACTCACAGACTTATGACTGCTTATGAAGGACTATACTATTGTAGCAATATGAGGAAAATCAGTTGGGGGTGGGAATTTGGGGAGAGAGGACTTCTGAGACCCTATGAAATTGTGCCATGAAATTCAAAATAGAATAAAATAAAATAAAGGAAAAATGTTTTTCAATTATTTTCGGATATATCTTTTTTTTTTAAAAGATTTATTTTATTTTTATTACAAAGTCAGATATACTGAGAGGAGGAGAGATAGAGAGGAAGCGGAGCTGCCGGGATTAGAACCAGTGGCCATATGGGATCAAGGTGAGGACCTTAGCCTCTAGGCCACACTGCTGAGCCCTCAATTATTTTCAAAAGAAAAAAAAAAAACTTTAAATTACTAGAAAGTAATGTTAAAGCAAAGGAAGCAAGTATTTCTTTTTTTTTTTCCTCTCCTCACGTAACTTTCTAGTTCTATGCTTTGATCATGATTGACTTTGTAACCAAAGAAGAATTCCTTAACATACTTTTCATGATGGCTTTATTTGTGGGATAATGTTTTGATGTCCAAGAAGAAAACAGAAATTAATTAGAATTGTAATAGTCTCCCTTAAGTGAAGACAGTGTAAAAAAAGTTGTACTTTCACCAACAGATTTTTTTAAGCTTTTCATGGTGTGTCAAGACTAAATTTGTTTCACTCAGTAAGATAAGGATGTGGCATCAATAGCCAATGTTTGATATGAAGAAATATAAAGCAGAGATGGAACAAACAGTTGCATTTCCCAGAAAGCCGAAGCATGTCATCCTATTCCCTCTAGTTCTGCTCTTCATTTTTTGCTTGGCATTCTTTTCACCATACTCTTTTAGTTTTGTACTTCCAGGAAGAACTTAAATGCAAGCCCTTTAATCTGGCTGCGTTGCCCACAGACCGTTGACCAAGAAAAATCACTCACACTAAAACGCATTTAAACTTTCCACTTAGACTTTTTAGATAGATTTTACTTTCTGGTTTTACATACTAGAATTTTTTCTTTGCATTTTTTCTTATTTCTATGAAAAGTTCCAAGAAATGTGAAAAAAAAAGAAGCACGTTTATAGTCACTGGGCCAATTTATTCACAGGTAGAAAAAATTGATATTGTCTGTGTTGTCCGTCTTTCTCCCCAGGACTTCATTAGCTGAATCTGGAGCCTTACTTTATTTTTAGTGATTACATTTCTCTGTCATATTTCCCCTACCACCTTTTCAAATCTGTTCCAGATTAAAATGATGCATCTCAATCATTTTCTGTTTCTATGATAGTTTGCATTTCATTCTTTGAAAATAAATGTTTTCTTTTGCTTATTCATGTTTTCTCTGTGTCTTCTGTTTCTTGTCTTCGAGTTCTCCTTCTCCTTTCCATTCATTTCTCCTTCTCTGCCCCATTTTCTTTTCCATCTTCATCCTCCATTGCTGCTTTCCCCAAGTCATCCCCTTCTCTCCTTTTAATGCTGTTTTTCATTAAATTGCATCCCTTTTGTCAAGAACACTATGAATAATTGTAAAGAAGGCATGTTGACCTAAAGCAAACACTTTATACAACATGACTCTTAATATTTCTTCATTCTTTTCTTCTAATAAATTTTTCTCACACATCATAAAATTAGAAGACATCATAAAACTAAATGAGAGCTATTTTAGGCATGTTAACCTGAAATGCACTGAAATAACTTACAGATATTCAGTTCTAAAGGTTTTAATCTTCTCTTGCATTAATTGTCAGCAAAAATCATTTCTATTTAACAGAATGTATTTTCTTAAAGTTGAAATTAAAAATACAAATGTCAGTAATTTCATATCACCTGTACTAAAATATTAACATGTATTTTACAAATATGAGGTTTTTTTAAGGTTATGATACTGCAAAAATGGAAACATGGATATAAAATCACTCTTTTTACATTCTCAGTTTGATTTAGTACTAAATATATGAATATATATGTATATGAAAACTTCTAAATAAATTCACTCTAAGAGTTTGTAGTGTATTATTTTGAAAAGTTCTAAATACTTTTGATGAAATTTCAAGTGTTGTAGATAATATAATTTTCTGTTTACTATCAATATCAGCATATTTCATCAAGAATTATATTCATAAAGCTACAAATATATTATTTTGTCATTATCTATTATAATATTTTAAATACATAGTTGGATATTGACATTTTGTGTTTCCACATACCTTAAACAAATATAAAGTATTCAGAAACCCTAAGAGCCACCTGAGATAACCTTTCTAGCATTAGATCCTCATTCAGCATAAAAGCTAATCAAAAATAGGA
Organism: Ochotona princeps; assembly: GCF_030435755.1. Classification (NCBI taxonomy): domain Eukaryota; kingdom Metazoa; phylum Chordata; class Mammalia; order Lagomorpha; family Ochotonidae; genus Ochotona; species Ochotona princeps. The sequence continues at coordinate 74,963,698 of NC_080838.1, forward strand.
AGTTACTAACCACTGGATATGAGTTTTAAATGGGATTTCATTCATTGTGGAAGTGACTCAGCAGTGTATTTTTGTACGTGCTTAGATTTGCCTAAGTACAGCTCTGATACCAGTGCCTACTCCAAACTGCAAAGGAGACTCAGTGAACAACAAAAACAAGAAAGTAGATACACTGGTGGTTTGTTATGTTAGTGAACATTGGAGCATAGTTTCTTGTGTTCCAAGCAAGAAAAATTCAGCTGTCAGATAAGAGAGGAGAGGGGCTGCCTTAAAGATGGGATCTCTCTACTTTTCTATCTTTCCCTCTGCCTGTCAAATAAAGCAAATAAATGAACATAGTGTTTAAAACACAAACCAGAACATCTACTCCAGAATCAAAGGAGGACTCCCAATGAAACCTTTACATATATCTTGATAAGGTTCTACGAGATTTTTTACCATTAGTTGTAGCTACAGTGCCACGCTGTGCTTAAATAGCAGAATGTTGGACTTGTGACGGTTACTGAAGTACAACACTATTATCATATGGAGGAAAATGGTCGTAGTGGTAGGGAAATCAGAAGGGGACATCCCTATACCTGCAAAATTGCATCATGGAATCAGCATTTTTCTTCTCTTTGGAGAACCTTAAAATAATAGGACATACGTGTATACGACTTTGTTGTAATATATTTAAATATTGATACCTGAAATTTATCTTCAAAAAGTTGCATCTGATGTGATTATGGCTCTCTTATATTTGAAAGAAATATTAGAAAAGAGTTAGATATTTTTTAGCTCCAGGTACTGTTGAAATGCCAGTTTCAGCTCTACAACAACACTACCATTTCACTGCACCTCCTCCTTACTTATGCTATTGCAAAACATTAAAAAAGCAATTGATATTGTTTATTATTTCCTACCCCAATGCTTGAAAATTATTTTGAACCTTTGATAACTCACATATCCATCAAGAAAATGTCAATTATGCCATATTTAATGTTTGACCTTTCCTGCTTTTATGACAAGTGAGAAGTTTAATTGATTTAGAATAATGAATGGTGCTTGCTTCCTCTAGGGAAAATAACAAACAAATTTATATATACTAAAATTCTGTCTCTTCATTAGCAGTAAGGTCTTATGAACTAAACGCCATTTAGAGGGATAACCAAATAGAAAGGATAGGAAAATATTACTGACTTCTCCGTTGGGAACATTATTTAGCACTCTAAAAATTTAAAAGACTCAACAAGAAGCAGCAAAAATTGAAAAATATTTTTTGTAGACAAAGATACAAATGATCATTGCATTTGAAGTATTTATTATGTGTTTATATTTTGAATAATTAAAGTAGTTGTATTTAACAAATGTGATGAAAATATCAATATTTAATTTATGTGGTAGGTAACCCTCATATTTCAGTGTCTATGTTCATGTATGCATATGTATTATACTTTTTTCTTTTTTAGGGTTTCCAATTTTTAAAGATTTATTCATTTTTATTGGAAAGGCAGATATGCAGAGAGGAGGAGAGACAGAGAGGATTTTCCATCTGTTGATTCACTCCCCAAGTGGCCTCAATAGCCAGAGCTGCACTGATCCGAAGCCAGAAGCCTAGCGACTCTTCCATGTTGCCCATGTGGTTGCAGGGACCCAAGGCTTCGGGCCGTCCTCAACTGCTTTCCCAGGTCACAAGCAGGGAGTTGGATGAGAAGTGGGGTTGCCAGAATTAGAACTGGTGCCCATACCAGATGCTGGGACATGCAAGAGGAGGACTTTAGCTGCTATGCTATCATGCAGGACCCCTGGGTTTCATTTTTCTTAATTTTTAAATTTTGTTTATTTTGTTACTAGTATTACTATTTTATGATACAGTTCTATAGGCACTGGTGTTTCCCTTGTTCCCTCCGTAAGTTCCCTCTCCAACCCCCAATGATTTCCCTTATGTTATTAATTGGCTGTGCATATATGGGTTCACAATTTGGGTGCTTGTTCTGTTCCATTAAACTTCTCTATTTGTGTTATACTCTTAACTCATTTAACTGATCTTTATATCAGTAGCTAACAAAAAGGGAAATGAAGTTCAGGACCTTATGTGCCACCTGCACCCTGATCTTGTACTGTCACTCTTTACTAATGGATGTATGAGAAAAGGGAGAGTCAGCTTTTACATTTTAAATTAATCAACTTGATGTGCAAAAGTGTGTCATCTAACTCTTTAATCTATGTATCTATCTATCTATATATCTGCCTGTCACCTATCTGTATCAACACCATTCATCTGTTTATTATCTATCCTTATGATTTATTAAAAATTCTATTATTTAAGTTTTCCTAGTTTTATTTTGATAGTTTAGAAAGTCATTACTTTCTCTTGTTCTTTTTCCAAGTCTATCTTTCAATCAAATTGCCATGTTCCAAAATTCTATATAATACATGAAAACATATATATTAACACTTTTTAACTGTATTCTTGATGATATTTTATTCAGTATCATATTTTCAATGCTCATGCTGCTTTGATTAGGAAGATTATCTTCATAAATTTACACAGGAGAAAATCAGCATTTACATCACTTCTTCCCAAACAATTGGTACATCTTAAAATCTTAGGTTTAAATTTATGACTATAAAATTTTCCAGTAGTCAATATTTTCTGTCTGTTGCAAGAATTCTGCATTTCCAAGAATTACCTGGGTTTTATTTAGCACTGCAACTGTTACCAAATATGTTAACTTTGTTGATTTGTGAGGAAACATACATTTCGGAATGGAGGGTTCTCTAAGTGGAAGGGTGACAGGTAGACCCTTTAGTTGAGTTCAATATGATCACTTTAATTTCTTCATGTTCCTGTTTTTAAACATGTGGACATGAAAAACAGTGATTCTTTTAAAAAATTACTGCTAACCTTTTAACTACTTGCTCATATTTAAGCACTGAGTTCTTTTGCTTTATACTGGTTACATAAGTTCTCTAATTGCTACCACATTTTTTTATAACAGACCATAAAAATGAATCAATTTGGTCAATGAAGCACTGATTTTCAGCTGTCTAACATTCATTATTATGCTCCCAGATGTTCAATTTTATATTCAGCTTTATCTCTTGCATTCATCTTCAATATAATGAATATAGGCAATAATAATTTCAGACAATTAGCTTCTCTTAGCCACATCAAACAAATTGCTCCGCTTGAAGCATCCATGTTACCACTGAGTGTTACTGGAGCATAAGCATTGATATGTGGAAAATATTGCGTGGAAGCTAGGCCACCAGAATTTTCTTCTGGTTCTGACAGTTACCGAAAATCTAGAAAAAGCAGCCTATGAAACTGCTTTCTCTCCATTGAATTAGACTTTGAACTGCATAGTTGTAAAATCATTCGAAGAATCATGTATCTAGGATTCTTTTTTATCAAGTATACTCATTTTCCAATTATTTAAAACAAAAATATGATTGAAAAATGGTGACTACTTAATCATTTTAATTAAACCATTCTTTCATTCAATAAACATCATTGAGTTCCTAGACATTCTTCCCCTCATTTCTGGGCACACATTAGAATGAACGATGGAAATTAAGTTGCGAACAGTGTTTTGGAATACATTTAATATTTTTGATGAGTCATATTTTGCCAATGACAGCTGTGACAGCTTTGTGTGAGTACTTCTGGAGAGTTTCAGGAACGTTTGCGACTAATATCCCATTTACATACTTAGTATTAATTGATTAATGTTTGTGACCAAAATTTAAATCAGCCACTAATCTAGGTCTTTTTCATTTTCCTCAGTAAATAGTGATATATTATTAACATATTTATTTTACCTTAGAAGAAGACATAAAAGATTCACATGCAGGAAGTTCCAAAATCTTTAGCAACTGAAAAATGTAAGACAGGACTAAACATTGCTTTATTAGATGTACAAAACTCATGAAGTTAGATATTGTCAGATCCTACCATAATATATGTTACCCTGAGGAGCATAAATTGGAGAGCAAGGTCTTCATAATGATTCCTTTGTTAAACATGCTGTGTAAGACGTCACAGAGATCCCTACAGAGACAAGCACACGTGTGTGTATATTAGCTGTGGTCGTACCTGAGTGCTGTATGCGTTTTGGGCAATACGGGTATTTGTAAACTGACGAGGACACAGACAATGTTGAGGTGGATGCAAGTGGCAGATAACACATTGAGAGTCATGAGCACAACAAACTAGATGTACACAGAGCAATGAGCATACCCTTTAAGACAGTAGTGTTACATAAAAAGAAAAAAGTGAGAATCAACTATTATAATACAATAAACTTACTTAAAATATGCACATAAAACACATTGTTAAATGCAAATGCTATTTGTTTAATTTTTATTTTTTTATGATAGCGTTCCATGGACTCAGAAATTTCCCCTACCACTCACCCTATTTCTCCTTCCCCCACTGTTTTGCCCTATAGTATTATCATACAGTCAGAAACCCATCACACTGCTGGTTTAGTGTATAATGGCATTGAAGTTATAGGCAATGATATAAAGTCCAGCATCCTATTGTAAAGACACAGTGAGTAGTTTCATTGGGCTTCCATCCCTTTTCTGTGTGTCTATAGGGTGACCTTTGGAATATTCATAGGCACAACTAAAGATTAAATGATTTTGATCCCTCCTGGCAGGATACACTTCACAGAGAAGAAGAGTATTTGCTGTCAGGTTAGAACTTATATAGGATGGGAGTAAAGGGACTCACGGATTCTGGAGTCAGATTGACATAAAATACCAGTTTTGCAGTTTATTAGAAATTGACTTATCCTGGGCCAGCGGCGATGGCCTAGCAGCTTAAGTGCTCGCCTTGAACTCCCCGGGATCCCATATGGGCGACGGTTCTAATCCCAGCTGTTCCACTTCCCATCCAGTTCCCTGCTTGTGGCCTGGGAAAACAGTCGAGGACGGCCTGATGCTTTGGGACCCTGCACCTGCATGGGAGACCCGGAGGAGGTTCCTGGTTCCTGGCTTCGGATCTGCACAGCACTGGCTGAGGCGCTCACTTGGGGAGTGAATCATAGGCTGGAAGATCTTTCTCTGTCTCTCCTCTCTGTATATCTGACTTAGTAATAAAATAAATAAATCTTAAAAAAAAGAAATTGACTTATCCTATTCCCTCTGTTTTATTTTCTGTAGACTCTGAATAATAGAAATTACTTTGTTAGTTTATGATGAATACTAAAAGAACTATGTGAAGCACCTCTAACAATATCTGACATGTTACTCTTATAATAAAGTAAAACAGCGTTAAGTTGGCTGGTAAACAATTTTGTCTCTGTCATTTTTGAGATGTATATTTGCGCTGTTACATTTATCATCTGGATAGTTTATATCACACATATTTTAACGCAAGCACATAATGATTTTCTGCCTTTATTAAGAAAAATATTAATGCCAAAACTTAATGAAATTCCTGAATTAAAAAAAGACCCACAGAAATTAAACTGACATAGTAGAAAAAAACAAAAATAGTGCAAAAATAGGCAAAACAAGTGGCACTATTTTTGTTTTATTATTGATTTTTCTACTATAATTATAACATAATTCCTCAGAGACATGTCCACTCTGACCTTGAAGATATGGCTCAGATTAATCCAATAGGCAGAGGACGTCTGAGTTGGAGGATCTTAAAAAACTATACCTTGGTTTGAGAAGAATGGTTATATCAGCCACTGATTTATTTTTACTTAGAATGACAGGGTCATCAAATACATTTTATTATTCATGGCTAACTTGAAAACTATCACCTTTGTAAGTTTCAATGACATAGAATTCTCAAAAAACTCCCGTTCTTATGTTTTAAGTAGCTGTAAATACAACAAAATAACATTTCTCATGAAATCCTAAAGGGAAATATTAATTATTATTTTTTACCTATCCAGGTTTTAATGAAAACCTATTGCCTGCATGATGAAACCATTACTCAAAAGTTTTAAAAAATTGAATTTAGATTTTAAACTTTCTGAAAAAATTTATCTGATTAATGGTTAGGGTACATTGCAATACTGTGCTTTACAGAATAATGTCGAAGAGTTTGGAAAAAGAGAAGACATAAGTTAACATGTGACTCAGGATTGAGGTTGATTTAATCATTTAAGCCCAGTCATGGTTTTCTTTCCAGTAGATGAGGAAGGAACACTGAAGGCCAAATCTAGGAATATGCAAATGAGCATCCTTTAGATAATGGTTCTATATTGTAACTGACCTGAATCCAATTGTTCCATAACACAGCAAGCACTGAAAGTTCTTAGGTACTCTGCTGTAATGACTAATGCCAGAATAATAAATGTTCTTATAAATAAATTGAATTCCATTCTTTCTGAGGATTGCTATGATTAAAACACAATAATAAAGCATTGGATCTAACATTATTTGATAACTACTTTGAGATAAACCTGTACTAAAATCATTATAAAACAGCTATTATAGTTATACATGTAATACTATAAATGTTCATTGTGTGCCTCTTTCATTAACACTGAAGAATATCTCAGGCATCACATTTTTCATACAAAATATATATGAATATCTCAGTCTTTATTGTTTTGGATAATTTGGTCGTGCCTCCAGAGTCTCTGATTTCAAGAGTGTTATTTGCAAATGTTCAGCCCATCTTTTACTATTCATAAAAACTAGACTCTATAAGATTCATATGAAAACAAGGATCTGTAAAAATGAAGGAATGCTTTTCTTAGTCACAAGCTTATGTCAAAATTAATTTTGAGCAATTTTTTGCTTTGTAGGTTGTATAGTGGGAGACATGTGACCTCATTTTTACATGTTCATGAGTTTTCAATTGGTTTGTGAAGGTCAGAATGTATGCCCTATTTGCATTTTATCAACATTGTAATAATTGTGGTGGATATTGTGGTGTTAACAATGCATTAATACAACTGTAATTACAGAATTATTTTGAGAGCTATATGTAACAGTTCAGATTAAGTGATTTGTATGACTTTTGCTTCTTTGAATTCATTGGAAGCATTTTTGACTTCAGTTTTGTCGTTTCTCTAGTGAACTTTCTGTTTTTCCTTTTTTCATTTCTTAATGTGTGTGTTTCTGCATTTTTACCAATTTGATAATTTGTGTCTGTGCTCATTGATTTTGTTTATATATGTGACTTACCAAAATTATTTGTTATGCTCCAATCTGTGTATGGGCAATCACACTAATAAGATTTTTGACAAAGTATATATGAATATTAAGGCTATTTTCAAAGATGATACTGAAAATGAATTGGAGGCTGCCCCTCCTGTGTGCCTGGTGGATACTAACAAAGGTGCAAGTGTACACAGCACTCACGTAGGGGTGATACAGCCGAATGTATACTGGGGCAACTAGAAAAGTGTACACTTCTTCAGCAATAATCTTGAACAGAAACTTTCCACATTACAGGTCAGAGTAAGAAACAGTGAAATGAATATCCAATCACTGAGAGTTTTATAGCTAAGTCTCTGCTATAATTAGGTAATGGGTTGATCAAACAAATGAATGAGCAAGAGAAAGCTCATCTTCAGCTGTACTGAATGTAAAACTTTAAAATTAAACCTAACTGCTAATATTTAGCCTGTGGTGCTGCGACCCACAAGGAGCTCAGCATAGCATGTGGAAGAGCAGGATTATGGACTGAAACTAATCTCATGTTTCTTTTATGTCAAGACAAATCCAAAATCAATTCTACTTTAACGGAATTGATTTAGGATCAGGATTACACATACATGCTAAATCAGCGTTCAAGATAACCAGCTGCATTGATGACCTTTCTAATGTAGACTGACAGTACAGAGTGCATGTGACAAACTGGGCTCAGGCTTGTTCTAATACTCATGCATTCACATCCAAATGCTTTCCAAAGAGACTTTCTTCCTTCTCTATTGCCTTTTTAAAAACATGCCCGTGGTTACAAATTCAAGTGTCATAAGATTTCCCATTTGTTTACCTGTATATGTCAGTTCTGGACGTCTAAATGCCCCGAGAATCTGAAAAATTGAATCAACTAATAAAAGTGCTTAATATTAAGCAGTGCAATTTTGAAAATATTCTCCAGGAAATTTATAGGTATGTGTACAAATTTATACAATAATGTAGATTTGTGTGTTTTTAAATAATTTCTCTTAAAGCAGTTTTCTTATTTCTGCTTTTAATCACAATGATTTCTAATTTACAAATATCCAATATGTAGGATTTTAATGATCTCTCAAGAATATTGCTTGAAATGTTTAATTTTCCTCCATTATTCCTTCAAACTCCCCACCTTACTGTCTCTTTTCCTCATTTGTCTCTCCCTCCCTCTTACCTCCCTTCCTTTCTTCCTTCCTCCCTTCCTTCCTTATTTCCTTTCTGTTTCCTCCCACCCCACCTCTCTTTCTCTCTTTAATTTTTGCAGCAATAAGCTTTCAGGTTACTTCATAATCACAGGATTAGTGGTTATACTCTTTGATCCTTTACTGTGTATACCCAAGGAAAGAATAATTTATCTTTTTTAAACAAACTCTTCTCCCCTCTCTGACTCAATCCCTGCTCTCTCTTTCTCTGTATCTTCTCTGTTTTACTAGGTTATTGCATCTGTGACATTGTCCTCAAACATTGTGCAATCTTTTCAAGTTAAGTCTAGAAGACTACTTAAGTTTCTTTATCTGTAGTAACAGGAAATCTAAAGTAAGGGAAAATGTTTGTTTGAGGTTTAATGGTTCAATTTATACAGATTTTTAGAGTATCTAAGTGTGAATTACATCTATTCAATAATTTCTGTGCATACTGTTGTATTAATTTATGTTAATGTTAGTGCTATGATATCTATGATTTTAATGCCACTGATATATCCATGAATTCTGACTTAGTGATGACATGAGTTGTGGGAAAGCATTAGTATTAAAATTCAACTCAAGAAAATAACTACCAATTAAATAAAAATTTTAACACATCTGTGATGTAAATATATTTTTATAATCTTATCCACTGTCAGAATGACCATAATTAAACATTTTGACTAAGGTAAGTATATATCACTTTTTGTTTCTGCAATACTTAAATTTATACTTAGCTATTCCCCATCTCTTCCTATCTTTGGAAATGCAGAGTAAATAGTACTCAGTTTTCCCAGGAACAGTATGACTATCAATTAGATCAGAACAGTGTTAACACATTGACAGACTTTATAGGCTTCAGTTTGAATGTTTGTTTTGATTTATTCGTCTGCTCAACTGTATTTTCTAAGTCAGAGTTAAGTGTCTTGCAAAAAGCATCAGACATCATCATAGACAAAAATCTAATTATGAACACTTACATCACTTTAGCTCAGAACAAATTTCTGGCCTTTTATTATTGTGTTTTTTTTTTGGTTGCTTTCAATTTTGGATGAGGAGTTCAGTATTAACATTTCCAGAGTTTGAGAAATTATGCTTTACAGAAATCAAGTTGTGCTTGATATCTTCATGATTTAAAAAAATATGCTAATGACAGACAACACAAGATCCATATTTGTAAATCTTCAAGCGCATGATGTTATTTGCATGTTCTGGATGGCCAGTTTCACACAAGAGGAGGAGCACCATGTTTTGCTCTCAGTGTTTCTGCAAGAGCTCCACACTGTTTTCCATTTCCACCAATAGCAAGCAAGGCTTCCGACTTGTCTATCCATACATAGGCCTTCGACTTTTTCTCCTTGTTTATGTTGATAAAGCAACCAATTGAATGAGAGGAATATCTTACATTGTTGATTATTCCTTTCTGGACAGCAGATTTTTAGGTTGATGTAGTCTTGGTTGTCTATTTTTCTTTTGGTTTTGTTGCTTTGTTTTTTGTTTATATCTAAGAAATCATTGTCATGAGAAACATCATGAAGCTTTCCCTCTGCTTTCTTCAGAAGGATTTTAAATTTCCTGCCTTATGTTTAAGTTCTTAATTTATTTCCAGTTGATTTTTTGTGTATAGTGATGCCAAGCATCTAATTTCATATACTTACATGTGTCTATGTAGTTCTCTTAATAGATACATTATTTTTATGTATGGGTATACTTTGGTTCTCTGTTCTGTTTCCTTGGTCTGTATGTCTGTCTTTTTGCAAATGTTATGAAGTTTTAATGAGTGTAACTATGTCCTATACTTTGAAGTCAGTAAGTGTCATATGTTCAGATTTGTTTTTTGTACTAATTTAGTAGTTTCTTCCACCCTGGATTCTTACATTGAAATCTAATGCTCAATATGATGGCATTTAAGGATAGATTTTATTAATGGAAATAAATTAGCTCTGTAAAAAGTTTAGTGGGTTTAATTTAGGGCAGAAGATGAGTGACCGAGGCCTGGGAAACACAAAACCAATGACTTTAAAATATTTATCTTTTGATTTTATGTGGACCAGAAAAGGAGATAGAGATTGTCCTTCCGTTTGTTTATCTCACAGATAGTCAAATCACGTGGGGACGGGGTAGGAGAAACCAGAATCCCAGAACATGATCCATGTATCCCTTTCAGGTGACAAGGGCCCAACAACATACATGACTAAGGCCCAACTGCTCGATCCGTTATCAGCTTCCTTCCCAGGTTGCATATTTTCAGGAATTTCTGTCAGGAGTAGAGCCAGGACAAAAACCCAGGCACTCTAATAAGCGATAGAAAGTGTTGCCAAATGCACCCTTTCCCTGCAGAATTACTTTAAAGGATCATTAGAAATGTTTCAAATGGTCAAGTTCTATTCATAATGTATCGATTTCATGACAGTAAAATTTCCATGACAACAAATTTTCATTTATAAATATAAAATAAGCATACATAGGCTTGGGGACACATTTCACACAGGTGTGAGATAACATTAAAAAAAACAGGATTGGGACAAGCAAGCTTAGAAACAGTGTATGCTAAAAGAAGGCTACTGAGTTGTAATACCTCCAATGAGAAGAGTGTGTCTGGGAGTAGATATGGGTCAAAACATTGAAAACACGATGCTACTAGGCAAGGTTGCTTTAGATGGCTACAAAACAGACTGCATGTGCCTGTCCTAATGTCCACCTGGCCTGGTGGGCAAGACTGGCAGCTCTATGTGGTCAGCCCTCTAATGAGTCTCAGGAGGTGTTTCTGTAGAAACTCTGTCAACATTTGGAGGTCATGTTGTTTTCAATCTTTCAGGGAATTAATTCACGCAAGCAGAATGCTCATTAATTGAATTGGTGCCTTTGTAAAAGGGATGTAACAGATCTCTCTGTCTCTTACACACTTGAAACCATAGGAAGAAAAATAGCTTTCTGTGAAACAGGACTTGGAATCTTGTGAGAAAACAAATCTCTTGTGCTTTGACCTAGGGCTTCTCAGACCCTTGAATTGTGAGACACAGACATGCCGTTTTACATCACTGGGGTTATTGTGCTCTCAGAGATAAACCAATATGAAGTAGAACAAACACGAAAACCAGGTAATGAGGAAACTTTGTTAAAAAGTACCCAGTGATGTGGAAACATTTTTGAAATGTTGTAGCTGGTATTGGCCACAAGCATTTTGAGGTACAGTTTAGTAAGGATATGCATATCCATGGATGGATCGTCACCTGAATAGCAGGATAACAGAGAAATTTGGAAAGAGAGATTTCCACCTGCTCATTCACTCCCCACATGGAAGCAGCAGGTGGGACTGGGTCGGCTCGGAGCCAGGAATCAGGGAGTCCATCTGGGTCTCCCTCATGGTTTGCAGGGGCTCAGTGTCTGGGTCATCATTTCCTACTGCCCGAGCTGCATGTTATCTGGAAGCTGAATCCTGAGTAAAAATGAGACTTGACCCCCTGCACCCCGACATATTCTAGTGCCACAATAGCTCTGCCTATTCATGAATGGATCTTTTTAAAGATGTTTGTGATGCTGCAAGGAATCAGGAGAGCTCTTGAGAAAACCTCAATTTTTATAGTGAATTCCTATGTAATCCTAAGTAATGTGTGGTACAACTACAAATAGTGAAGGACATTTTAATGCAGTCTCATGAATTTGAGAACTGTGTTCTTGGTTGGGTGCTGGATGAAAAGGCATCCTTATTGCAAATGAGCAAATAATTTTCCTGAATTGTATTCATATTCCAGTGTTTCATTGAAATAAGAACTTGTGTGTAATAAAATATGTATTTAGATGCAGCTTTTCTAATAAAAGTGCAAACGGTGGATTTTTGCTTCTCCTGATGGCTTATCTTAAGCCACGAGAGGACAGAAATCACTTCAATTCAAAGCTGTCAACTGAAATGGAGGCAGAATTTACAGAGTTAGACATGCTCAGGCTCTCCATACTGAAAAGAATGCGCAAGTCTGTTTCTGAGATAAGATACTAAAATGTATCGAAGGGATTATTTGGTAAGATTAGTGTGGATCAGCCTTCTTAACAGGAGCTAGAAGCTGTTCTCCAGGACAATCAAAGGGTGACCTTGAAGGCAATATAGAGGTTGTTAGGGTTGCTCCTCCCCAAGAACAAAGATCCCGGCAGAGAACAGCTTCAACAGCAACTCCTGGACTTCACTCTGTATGTCCCAGGAGTTTCTGATGTCACAGGCTCTGCTCCCTGCACTCCAGCTCTCTGCTTCACAGCTAGCCCCAGTGTCAGTTTGGCGGGGTGCAGGGTGCTTGGAGCCTCTCTGAAAGATACAGATTGTAAACTCTGCTGTTGCCCATACAGAACCCTCCCTCTCAATCTGCAGAAAACTGGAGTGTGAGTGGCGTTCTGCAGAGCTGTGTCAGGCAGCATGGCTGCTAATACATAGCTATTAAGGTGCTGTACCATCCCACAGATACCCCTCTAGAGTGGTTCTCAGGGAAGCTTTGGAAAAGCTGGATCAAACACCTACCTCTTGACAGTTGTTTTTAATTTTCTGGCATGCAAACTGTTTATGTTCTTTTCATTAAGGTGTGTTTCTGCAGGTTTAACTTCTTCACATGTTTGAGACCTATTTCCTATTTCTTAATCTTCCTTTATTCTTTTTTTTGCTATCTGCTTCTTATCAGCTCCTTAATTTTTCAAGAAGACAGAAGTTAATGCATCATTAAGTTTCTGAAAAAGTCAGAATTGTAGACAAATAGCCCAGTTCTTTCCTTTCCTTTAGTTCTTGGGAAGATGGGCAATGAAATTCTCTTCTAAAGTCTTAGGTGACAATGACGGGGGGAGAGTATGGTATCAAGACTCACTCACTCTATCTATCTATCTATCTATCTATCTATCTATCTATCTATCTATATCTATCTATCTATCTTTGAAAGATGCTACTATATATATGTTTGATATCATAAATAAGATCTGTGTATATTTGAAAGGCAAGATGAGAAGAGACAGAACTTGCTGCTTCAACCTCCAAAAGGCTATAATGGATGAGGTTGCTACAAGATAAAGCCAGTAGCTAAGAACTTCACATGGTTCTCTTACTGCCACATGTGTGACAGGAGTGCAAGGACTTGGACCATCTTCTGCTGCTTTCTCACAGACATAAGGATGCTACATGTTCCTGTGCGGTGGGCAGTTGGGACTTGAGACGGTGTTCTGTAGAATGTGACTGAATCCTTGTTTCCACAGTAATGGCCACCCAAATGCTTTTTGACTTATTCAGAAAGCCATAGGTACAGAGAGACAGGGAATGCTAAGATGTTCCATCTGCTGGTTCATTCCACAAATGATCATAATGATTGGGGCTGTATCATGGCAAATCCAAGAGCCAGTAGCTTTTTCCAGGTCTCCCATAAGAAGACAGGGGACCAAATATTTTGGCTATTCTTCATTGTTTTCTCGTGTGTATTGGCAGGATGCTATTGAAAGATGAGACTTGAATCAGTGTTCCTGTGGGATAGTTTTACCATATGGGATGTCAACATTGCAGAGGCATCTTACACTGGTAACACCATGATGTTGGCCCTGATTATGAATAGTTTTAAACAAATTCAGTGACATCAGTATTATTACAATTGACTTCTTAATCAGTGCTAGAATATGTTGCCTTTAAACTTCCCATTATGTGATAACACCAGATCTTATAATTTTTTTTATTCATTAATTACATTGTATTATGTGTCACAGTTTCATAGGTACTGGGATTCTCCCCACCCCTCCCCAAACCCTCCCACCATGGTGGATTCCTCCACCTTGTTGCATAACCATAGTTCAAGTTCAGTTGAGATTCCCTCATTACAAGCATATACCAAACATAGAGTCCAGCATCTTATTGTCCAGTCAAGTTCAATGGCTTCTTAGGTATACCCTCTCTGGTTTGAAGACAGAGCTAGCAGAGTATCATCCCGATCAATTAAAAGCTCCAACATACCATCAGCAAAAATTTACATCATTATGGAATTAATTGACATAGTAATGAGTAGCCAATATGTTAAAAATAAATGCTAGTTCTTAACCACCTTCTGTGACGACCTCATTGACATTTCAATTGTAGTTTATACATAACATATAACATACATAACATAACATGTTATACATAACATCATATCATCTTAAATTAAGGCAAACTTGTGGTATTCAACCTTTTGGGGTTGGCTCATTTCCCTTAGCATTATGGTTTCCAGTTTGGCCCATTTGGCCTCAAAGAACTGCATATTGTTTTTTTTAATAGCTGAGTAGTATTCCATGGAGTAGATGAACCATAGCTTTCTTATCCAATCCTCTGCTGATGGGCATTTTGGCTTCTTCCATGTTTTTGCAATTACTGATTGTGCTGCTATGAACATAGGAGTGCATGTTGGTTTCTCATAGAACAAGTGTTCTGGATATATTCCTGGGAGTGCTATTGCTGGATCATACGGTATGTTGATTTTGAGTTGTTTGAATGTTCTCCATACTGATTTCCATAGAGGCTGTACCAGTCTGCAGCCCCACCAGCAGTGGAGTAGGATTCCCTTTACTCCTGACACCAGTCAGGATGGCTGAGCAGTCTAAGGCGCTGCGTTCAGATCTTATAATTTATAAACTTCATCTCTTCATAACTTGTTTCTGAACTTTATTCTATTACCCAAAGTGCTGGAATTAGGACTGTATCTTGTCTAAATCACTAGAATTTTTTGAGAATAGAATGTCCTGATGCAATCTTCATTTATTTTCCACTACATAACTCTGAAATTAGTATGAATCATGATACACATATGCTTGGTCTTCAGCACATACCAATGGAAAGATTTTAGTATGCATTAATTTTGCTCAGTGTGCCTAAGGTCAGCTCCAGGTGAGTTTAGAGCTCGAGCAGGGTGCATGGAGTAGGCAGAAAGACACAGACACTTTCACCTGATGCCCTTCTTTGCCATCTCAACAAGTTGTCCTTTTTATTTACTCATACACATCACAAGTCTCTGTACAAACGTTTAATTGTTCTGTTTTTTCTTCATGGCTAGGGGGCACGTACAGGCATTTGGTCATACTGTTTGTTACTTCATTATTAAGCAGGTGCCCCTAAAGATAATTTTGTAAAATACTGTATTCATATTGTTCAAGTCAAGCCATTGTTCTTTCTTCAGTAGTAACCGTGAAGCAGCAGCAGGACTCCAAGGTCAAGGCACATGCGATTACCTGTTAAATAAGCAATACATTCCTACCACATTTCTATTTATACAATTTACCCATCACTTAATCGGAAAAATATGTCACAAGGAACAAAAACATAGAAATTCAAAATAAAAATTTAAAATATTAAATTCCCTTACAACTACAGGCTCTACAAACCCATAAATGATCAAGCAATAATTAGAAGCATATCTTTATGATATTAATAAACGCATCCTTAAATTCCTCTAGCCAAAAATTATAATAGCAGCTAAAACATATAAATTTTCTATATTTCAAACATTTGTAAGGATGGGCTAGCTTTTAAGATCATAATAGCTATATCACTATAACAGTTTCTGCTCATACTCCCATCAATTTCATTAATATTTAGGATATATATCAAGCCCTTTCCTTAAAGGTGTGCTATACATCTGGGCCTAATTCTGAGGTAAATGGTTAGACACACAATAAGGTGTCCAGAAATGGCATGGGCTTAATTGTGTTACTGTGTGTAAATTGTTAAAGGCCCACTCACCAAGACATTATCAGCAACATTAACTCCCAAGTTCACATATGTTGCAAAAACCACCTCACAGTGCCAAACAACAATGCCTCAATAGGTGACAGAATTCTTAGTGGGGTAGTTGAGTATCCATGCAAAACGGAGATGGAATTGCTTCAAGGTGGTTGGAGAGACATCTGCCAGACTTTGCCCAACAGCTGGAAGCTCCTCTGGGCCTTGCCAACAGGGGAGCTGTTCTCTTCACACCTCCGTGTGCCATCCACATCCACTGCATGGGGTCCATGCACCAGTGAGTCTTAACAGCATGGGGATTTTTACTGTAAGGTGAATTTTGCAGTCATTTTTGTCTGTCTCACCTAGGAGTATGATAGTTTAACAGAAAAATGATGGCTTAAAGGTAGAATGCTGCTAAACATCTTTAATGCATAAAAGAGCTCCAGAATAAAAAAGTTATCTGGTCCAAAATGTCAAAAGCCATGAGATTTATAAATCATGCTCCAGCCTAATGAGTATATGTCTGGGACTTAAGAGAGGCAAATAAGATTTCAGAACTTATAATGTGATTTCCATTCATTTTTATCTTTTGCAAATGCATGTCTGCACCTGGGAAGCTGGAAATCTATAATCTCTGATATTGGCTAATATTGTTAAGCTCTCTGCCAAGTACACGTCCAACATAGGCTGGCTTCTGCATCTTTTAGATAAGTAAGCTTTCTTTGCTTTCAACATATTTTTTTGTGTACCTAGTCATTATAGAAATCTGAACCTAGTGTTAACACATTTCAACAGGTTAGAAATAAAAATTGATGGCAATTGTGGGATTTGGATGCCACTTCCAAAACCACTATATATGTTTGGAGAACGTTGCAGAGTAATAAATGGGAAGTGAAATGATTAGTTTAAAACCCACATAGTTTGATGATTACTTGTAATCTGAGATGGCAAACATCTTGGCATCCACAATATATATTGTGATGTAACAAGTGTCCAGATGCTGAGCAGTTGCTACCTCTATGCTTTTGAACTTCCTAGTTTTCTGAACTGTGGATCTTTTTATCTTTCTTTATTATCATTATTAGTTTATGATACAGTTTCATTAGCTCTGGGATTTCTCTTTCCCCTCACATAATTTCCTCTCCCCTAGCTGATTTCCCCTGTAATGTTACGGTACTGTGGTCCTTCAAAAACAGTCCTAAGTCCATCATTCTGCTATTTAAGTGTGTCCTGACATTGCAGGTATGGGCAATGGCATAAAGTCCAGCATCCTATTGTCAAGATATAGTTAACAGCTTCATTGGGAGCCCATCTTTGATTTGGAAGTAAAGATGTATACTGCTTTGTATTCTCATATCTAGATGTTATAGTTCCTATTATACAACTACTACACCTCCCCTTAAATAAAAAGCCATGAAACAAAATCAACAGCAGGAAGAAAAACAAGAAATTTACAACTTGTAGCTAAATATCCTATGTATAGCTAAAGGTATATGACCCATGAGTCAGTGAGGAAATTAATAAGAGAAAAAAGCATCTTTTTTGAAGATATGAAAATAAAAGCAAAAATATCAAAACCCATGAGATGTAGCAAAAACAGGATTGAAAGGGCTATTGATCTTATATCTTGCATGACGGTTGCCTCATATCAGAGAGAAAATTTAATATTTGTTCTTTTAGAAGCATAATGGGCTCTGCTTGGTACCAGTGTACTACTCAGGGTTTCCAGAGTCAGAGCTGACAAGATATGTAACAGGGAATGTGTTAGAATAATTTGCTCAGTTGATCATGAGAACAGAGAAAGCATAATATGCTTCCTTTAAACTGCACAACCAGAATTTCCTGGCAAGTCTCCCTTCAAATCTGAGAACCTCAGAATCAAGTAAGGCAATGGTGAAACGTTCAATGTGAGCCCAAAGGCCTGAGATGTATGGAGCATGGATGGGATCAGGCTCCTGGGGCAAGCTCTGAATTTCATAGGCTTTAGAATTTTACATTTTGATGTTTATGGACATGAAGGTGAGTGTGTCTTCTTGCAGGGCAAATGGAGACAGATAGCCAGTTTGTTGGCCTACACACACATTGAACACAGGTCTTCCAATTTCCACACATCAACTCAAATCAATATTCTCCAGAAAAACATTGTTAGGAACTCCTGAAACAACCCACTGCCAGCCAGGCATCTCTGAATTCAGCCATATACACGCTGAAAATTGATCATCATACCCGATCTTAGGTGTTTAATACACAGGATTGTGACAAAAAATATTTTGGAGAAATTGAAATGCCTGTCTTTCCAAAATACAGCCAACTATGGAAGTATGCATGACATTAAAAGGTGGGGAGAACCCAAGTATCTATGTAACTGTGTCACATAATACAATGTAATTACTGAAGTTAAATAATAAATAATTAAAAAAAAAAGAGTCTTTGTAAATTCAAGGAAGATAAACCTTGAAATCAGACACAGTATTGATGGGCGGTGGGGTTGGGGGGATTTAAATGTTGCTCAAAGAAGCATTCTAATGAAGTTATTGACACTGAAATGAAACATAAGAAAAAAAAAGATAGTGTTCAAAAATGTGCTAACCCAAGAAAGTCTCTAAATTATAGCAGGGTTGCATTAGCAATTGTTTTAGCAAGACAATGTGAGTAGACTCTAACAGAGTATTAGTGAAATAGGAAGACATGAAATTTTCCATAATTTTTGAACATTCCTTGTTTCTTCCCACAAGAATAAAGGAATGCAGAATTTGTGGAAAAAATACGTTATTTACATGTGTCCATGGATACCTGACATTTTGTATTTGAGTTCTCCTTAATATTCATTGTTTAAGTAATACAAGTTTCAACTTCTCCATAAAGGTTATAGACTCATCACTCTTGACCTTTTGGCTAAGATCAAGTGTACAACTGTGGACTCTTCATCATCAATAGTTATTATATCATATTGCACCTTTTGATAACATGAAAGTAAAGCTTCCCCTCAAAAGGGAAAAGAAAAGGTTTACTCAGAAATATTGATTTTCTGATTTTACTTTTGTAGATTTACTGGGGTTTTGGTGTTGTTTGCCATCTGCTTATTATATAATGAGGACAAAACTAATTGTCACTTTGAAAAAATTAAAGTCTATACTATTATTGAAAACAGTCCCTCACTTTGGGTTACCATTCCCTTTCCATTCCAATCCACCCCTATTAAATTTTCCAAACATTTCCACTTCTATGAATCCTTCTTGAGAAATATTTACACTAATGTACTATGGCCAAACATAGCTCATGGTTTCACTCTTCTTTTCTTGGCAATTTTTGTTGGTACTATTTTCCATGTTATGGTTTTACAGGTATAGAGATCTCCCTGATCTACCTCTCCTTTCTAAAAATTTTTGCCTATTTTATTAAAATAGCACAATTATTTTTATTTATTTATTTATTTTTTATTCATTAATTACATTGTATTATGTGACACAGTTTCATAGGTACTGGGATTCTCCCCACCCCTCCCCAAACCCTCCCACCATGGTGGATTCCTCCACCTTGTTGCATAACCATAGTTCAAGTTCAGTTGAGATTCCCTCATTACAAGCATATACCAAACATAGAGTCCAGCATCTTATTGTCCAGTCAAGTTCAATGGCTTCTTAGGTATACCCTCTCTGGTTTGAAGACAGAGCCAGCAGAGTATCATCCTGATCAATTAAAAGCTCCAACATACCATCAGTAAAAATTTACCTCATTATGGAATCAATTGACATAGTAATGAGTAGCCAATATGTTAAAAATAAATGCTAGTTCTTAACCACCTTCTGTGACGACCTCATTGACATTTCAATTGTAGTTTATACATAACATATAACACAATTATTAAACATTAATCAAAAATCCCACATTTCTACTATTTAAATATATTATGATATTGTAGGATTAAGAAGTGGTAGAAAATCTACTATTAGATTGTCAAGGTATATAACACAAAGGACTGCAAACAGCCAAAGCTATCATTGTTATCATTAATTTATACATATAAAACTGGAGGAATCACATTTCCAGACCTCAAGACATAATACAGAGCAGTAGAAATAAAAGCAGTCTGATATTGCCATATAAAGAGAGATCAATGGAACAGAACAGAAACCCCAGAAGAAAGCGCATACATACAGAGCCAACTAATCTTCAACAAGAGAATTGAAAATAACCCCGGGAAAAGGGTTGGTCCCTTCAACAAATGCTGTTGAGACAATTGGATATCAGCTTGCTGAAGTAAAAAAACAAGATTCCCACCTGTACTTCAAATGGATTGAGGAACTAAAACTACACCTGGAAACCTTCAAACTATTACAGGGAAAGAAAGGAAGCACTTGGCAAGGTATAAGCACTGGTAAAGCCTTCTTAGAAAAGTCACCAAAAGGATAAGCAGTCAAAGCCAAAGTAAATAAATGGGATGACATCCAACTGAAAGGCTTATGTACAGCAAAAGAAACAATCAGAAAGCAAGAGGTGACCAACTGAATGGAAGAAAAACTTCACATACTACCCAACAGGTAGGGGACTCAAATCCAGATATTCTACAGTTTCAGAAATGCAGCACCAGCAAAACAAACAATATTGTTAAAGAATGGGTGAAGATAATAAGCAGACATTTTTTCATAAGAACAAATTCAAGTAAATACTAGATGTATGAAAAACTGCTTGGATTCCCTATTAGGGAAATATAAATAAAAGCCCATGAGACCCCCAACTAGAGAACATTTATGTTCAGTGAAATAAATGAAAAACCAATGAACATCTATTGTATGTTCTCTCTGATACAAGGTAATATTCATGCAAAATACAAATGGATATATAGGTAGACATGTATGTGCATATATTCTCATAGTTGAATATACAATGGAGACTAGCCTACTGGGAAGTGAAGTACATCACTGTATGAATCTCTACTCCCAAATAAAAAGAAAAGTCTCAATGAAACTGAAAGTCAAGCTTTTATATCAGGTTATCCATTAACCTTAACTGAATCACTCTACATGCATATTAAAAACAAAAAATTTGATATTGATCTATGTCATTCAGTACAAAAACAAAAAACAAAACAAAACAAAAACCCCTATACTGTAAAGGAGTATTGGAAACATTAGTGTAACATCACTTTCCTTGGGCCCGGCAGCGTGGCCTAGCAGCTAAAGTCCTCGCCTTGAACACCCCGGGATCCCATATGGGCCCTAGTTCTAGTCCCGGCCGCTCCACTTCCCATCCAGCTCCTTGCTTGTAGCCTGGGAAAGCAGTTGAGGATGGCCCAATGCATTGGGACCCTGCACCCGCGTGGGAGACCCGGAAGAGGTTCCTGGTTCCTGGCTTCGGATTGGCGCGCATCGGCCCGTTGCGGCTCACTTGGGGAGTGAATCATCAGACGGAAGATCTTCCTCTCTGTCTCTCCTCCTCTGTGTATATCCGGCTGTAATAAAATGAATACGAATCCTGTGAACTGTGGGAACCCGAAGTCTGGAAGGACCCTGAGGTAGAGGAAGCCCTCGATCAACGTGGAGGTTCATGTGATAACGGACTCCCTGGGCGCTTCAAGCTGCCCCATAATCTCCGGGAAGGATTCTGAAAATCTGTTATTTTAGTAATTTCTTATGGACACAAAAAAATGTATCCATCTGAAAAACAAGAACTTTTTTTGGTGTTTCACACTTGACTGTAGCCAAAAGGCCAAAAAGCAAAATAAATAAATAAATAAATAAATAAATAAAGTGAATAAATCCTTTAAAAAAAAACATCATTTTCCTTAATGGGGCTGGATATTTTTTAGAATTTAGTTTCCCAGAAATGAAATTATTTATTAGTAATAATTTACATCAGACTTATGGATCCTAGCTCAATATTTTGTAATTCTCATAAACTTCGATTTCAATGCCTGGTCCATAAAATAGTGTTTTATGATGTGCAATTACACAGAATGAAAAAAATGTAATTTGACAGTACTAGTCTAAAAACCATGGTTCCAGGGAGTGTAAAGTTTTAGGACCACAGCTTAAATCTCTGTCGTGGGCACAAGAGTTGAATTAGTTTTAGATACCTTTTTTATTTAAGACTGATATATTAACTTGCTGGAGCTTAATTTTTCATTACCCAAATCCCTAACTGATTAACTTGTTTTATGATCTGTGTAATCAATTGTTTACCAAGAATTGAACCAACAACTGCAGAACAGTTGGAAATAACCCAGGAGCAAAGCAAGACATGATTCCAGAAAAAAAAAATAAACAAAATACAACAAACCAAACCAACTGAACTACAACATAGGCAAAGCTAAATTTAAAGTGTGCTAATTGTTACTTATTAACAAGAATGAGGCACAGTCCTAAAGTCTGAAAGTCATAGCAGTGACTCAATAAAGGAAGCAAACTACCTGGAAGGGCTAACTGGAAGGTTGAAATCCCACTTAACTATGTCACCAAAAGAGTTATGGTGATCTTTATGCTTTTTATTGGTATTAGTCCAATTACATGTGCTTATTGAACTCACAATATTTTCATATATGAAGTCAAACTCGATGCTTCATATTTTGATGCATGTATTTGAAAATACATTTAGAATATATTTAAAATTTACTGACACTACCTAAATTAAAGTTATTAATTATAATGTTTAAAATCACATTGGCAAATTGTGGACTTCGTAGAACAATACAACTTATAGCAGGACATGTTAGCTACATATTTATTTATTCTCAAACAATTAATTAATAACTTATATTTAACATTAAGGCAAATTAGGTTTGAAAAAATACTTTGAGTTGAAGTTTGAAACTGAAAGCTTTTAAAGAAAATATACTATTAAATGAATGAAATAAATTAGACGTAATTTTCATAACAATACAATTTTCCTCCTCTTGCTTATTATTTTTAAATTTTGCTAACCTAGTATGCTCTCTCATAGAAGTACAATCTTTTAAATTTTTCATACCATCTTCCTACTCAGCATCTGTTTCTCAAAGCCTGATTTATGACAACACACTATGTAGAAGCCAAACAGTGTTCATTTTCTCTAAGACAGTATTAGTTATATTAATTGAGCTTATTCCATTTTTCTTTCTGGATTCAATTTTAATGAGTTAGAGAAAGTGTAAAGAAACTTTCTTTAAATGATTGATCTTATTAGCTTTAGCAGCTTCATTTAAGAAAATTAATAATATGTCATCTTGAACAGCTCATTGACTGCCTTCACCACAATTCATTTTCTAGTATAAATGAGAGGAGAGAAGCTGCATGTGGAAGTGCAGCAACAGCTGGAGCTATGGAACAAAAGTAAGAAGCAATATGCTTTTAAACTTTTTCAAGTTTTCTTCTCTATCAGCCATTCATTCATTCATTTTTCCTGTTAATCTTCCTGAGAGGGGTGGAAGATTAGGACTCTTTGGAGAAGAAATACTGCAGAAACAGTTAAATTTCCATTTTCTTTAAGTATTAATACAAGGACAAGGAATATCATGTATTTTTATTTACCATTCTAAGAGCACAACCTTATTTCCCTCCCTTGGTCAACCTCCCTCCTTCCTGTTACTTAAAATTTGAGGTCGGTTTCAGACAAGATTTTTCAATTGCCTAAGTTATTTTTATTTTTAAGGAAACAATTTAACTAATTTTCATAAATGAATATTAATTACATATTGTTTTATGGATATATTTAAACTTTGAAAAGTAATTGTATCTGTTTTGAGCAAATACAATCAGAAAACCTTAACAATGTGCTTATTTAGTTGTACATTCTTCAAGTAGTTATTGAAGTCCAGTTTAGAAAAGATAAGTTGGTGTACATGGAGGATAAAAAGATAATTCACAACTTATGTTTTGCTAAGAATCTACAACTTACCGAGGGAGATAAATGTTAATATATAATTATTGATTCTATGATAACTGCCATGGAAAATTGTGATGTAGAAATCATAAGTGCACAAAGGAATCACAAAAAATCAAACTGAGATACAAGCAGAGAGAAGGAAGGAAAGAGATAAAGGAACACACAGACAGACATATGCACACATACACACACACACACACTCCTTCAAGCATTTAATATGGGAGTTCAAGTATCCCAAGTTTTGCATAGCCAATATTGTGATTAATCAAGTCATTTTAAAGCAAATGTTGATCTTTATCTTGAGTATTTTTCTGCTTCCCCCATCTTGTTCATATTTGTCTATACTGAGTTTATTTTTGCCTTTGATTCTTTAGATTTTGATTATCATGTGTTAGAGATTTCTCTAGAAATCTGACTATTTTGAGATTATCCTCGACATTCATGATAAACTTTTTGGCATTGGACATGACAGTTAATAAGTTATAAATAAACTCTTCTGGATTCTGGGTTTCTGTCATTGTGCATATCTAAAACTGTGTCTGGTGACACAGATGGTTAGGACGTTGCACTCACATGGCAAACCTAGACTGAGTTCTGAGTCAAAACTCAGCCTGCTTTAGCCCCAGATGTTGCAGCACCTGAGGAGTGAAAGCAAACCAGAGATGTCCATCTCTTTCCTCCAAACACAGAACACATACATACATACATACATACATATATACATGTTTGAAAATAGATACTTGGGTAAAAAAGCATTTTAACTTAAACTTATAATACAGAATGCACCTGGAAATGTTGTGACTGTTTTAGTTATTCAGAAAATGCCATTCAACCACTAAAAAAGAATCAAATTCTACCATTTGCAACAAAATGGTCCCAACTCGAGACCACTATGCTCAATAAAATAAGCCATTCCCAAGGTGACAAATGTCATGTAACATCATGCAAAATGTAACTATATACCAATGCCTGTATTTATAATAGCATGACACACTTAAAGCAGAATGTTGTAATAATTGTAATAATATGGAAGAAAATAGTGGAGGAGGGAAGAAAGGGAGTGAGAAAGGAAAGGTGGGAGGGGTGATATCCCTATTCCTACAGAACTGTATCATAACAAACCAAAAAAATGCAAAATGGTAAACAAACAAAAACAAATAATCAAACCAAAATTTTAGATTCATATTCCATTGACCTGCCAGTTAAATGCACATCCCAGGGACCAGAATTAAAGGCAACTGAACCACTCTGGAATTGTCAATTTGAACACTCAGTAGACAAATGACATTGCCGGGGAAAAGAAACCTTGTGTATGAAGTGTCCATAGCAGTATGTCTCCAGTTAATTGTCCAAAGGATGTATTGTGTGGATAAATGCAGTGTTGATCACTGCAGAGTCTCTCGTAGAATGTACATTTGGTGAAGCTTTAGATATCTGTGATATGTGAATGTTTCATCTGTGTGGGCAAGCCTGTGAATATCAACTAGTGTCCTTACCAATTTCGAACATGAGTATCATAGACATATAAGAGCAATATTAAAAGGAGTTTGGATTCTACTTTTGATTTTTTTTTAAGTCACCTCATTGTGTTGTTTAGGCTTTTTGATTGCATAAGACATCCAAATATTGTATATCTTGATACAAATCAAGTCCTTCAAATCATATAAATTTGATTTGATTTTGGCTGCTCCATGCTCCAGAACCAAGGATGGAGAATGGCCACTCGATATCAAATCAGGGTCCTAATGTGGGGCATACTCTGAGGGATCTACCTATGTGGTTTTGATAGCTCTGCAAGGATGAGGGAACCCTTTCAATGTTCACTGGTTGACATAGTCAATCTCAGAGTCTTCATTAGCCCAGACATTTGTTGTCATCATTTGGCTAGGGTACTTGTCCAATTTGTTCTATCTTCCCCCTGGATGGTACAGATGGTACAAAAGATGCAAATGTCCCTTGGGCTGCCGTAGCCTCCATATGTATCTGGGTCAGTTTTTTACTACTCCGCCTTTTCCATTGAGGAGGACAAGTTCTTGCAGGTGGGCCAAGCACACTAATTAAGTGACCTTGGCCCCACTGGACCTGTCATTGCCAGAGATTCACAGACCAGACTCCCACCACAGAAGTGGGCCATGGACCTGGGCCAGGCAATCATGGCCCTGCTGGGACCCCTAACCCCAGGGCTCATAGACCCAGCACCCATCTGGCAGGTGGGCCAAGGACCTGGGCCCTGCTTAGTCTCCCATTGCTGGGACTCATGTCCCCACACCTACCTCCCCCTGGCTGTTATGGCTTGCCTCACCTTGGCATCCACCAGCAGGTGATACAGCCTGGCTTGGTCCAGCCTGCTCCCAGTTCCAGCTCATGCTGCTTGGTCCTGCAGCCCAGCCAGGACCAATCAGACCCCAATTCTGGCTCTGATGTGAACTGACCAATGTTGCAAACCAACACAGCCACTCTTGCACCCTATCCTGATTTTCAGATCTTTCAATGGATGTTATGATTTGGCCCAGCCTGGTCTGCTCTCAGAACAGACCCACATGTATGCTGTTGGATATTTAACCTGGCCTGGTCTGGGATGTCCCTTTCCTTGGTTTCTACACTCATCTTCAAGGACTGCATTCCTTCCAATGAGTTTTCCAAGACCCTCTCTCAGGTCTTTCCCAATTGCATTTGTTGCACACACCAGTGGGTCTTTGGCCCATGTAGTCTTTGACCCATGTAGACTTTGTCTACCTCTTGTCCTGGTAGGAAAAATGGCTTTGCCCAACCAGCCCACAACCATTCCAGTTCTCACTGTTGGGTGCAACAGCCTAGCCATACCTGGTCCATACTCAAACATAGCTCTCGTGTGGTTTAGCAGGAGCTGAAACCTAACCCAGGCAGTTCTACACCTATGCTGGCTCTCATGCGTACCAGTGGGTGCTGGAGTCTAGCCTAGTCTGGCACTCCCCAAACCTAATCCACATCCATGCCAAGGGATACTACAGAGATGCCCAGCCTAGACCATTATTCCCATTCTGGCTCTTGCACACACCACTGGGAACACCAACCCAACTTGGGCATGCCCTTTGTACCCCAACCCGGCCTGTTCCCAGTCACAGCTCCTGCACATGCCAGTGGAGATTATTGTTCCACTGTTCCAATTCTCACTGGTGGGCACCTTGATCCAACACTTTCAGAAAGGCACCCATTGAAGTCTCAGTGTGTGCCTGTGAGTGAATTTTGGTGATGGTTTATGGTGACTGCTCCAGGTCAGGACTCCTAGGCCAACCTGGCAATTCAGTCTGATCATTAAAGGTCCTCCCATTCCTGCTCCAAACAACTCAGTCTCAGCAAACTTGTTCAGCTGCTAGAACAGCGGCAATGTCCATGTAAGTCCCTTAGAAGTCATTCTTCCCCTGGACATGAACCCTCAGATTCCTACATGTCCCCACCTGTGCCAACCACAAGGCCCCTTACAAGCTTACACCCCCAAGGGCTTCACCAGGTACCATTGGCACCCTTGCCACACAACCCTAGATGGCACCAGGCACATTTAAGCTGCTGGCAGAATGAAATTCCCAGGGCAGCAGGCTAGGCTATACTCTCTCCCACCCGCAGAAGCTACCTGTGGCTGGTGTGGTGGAAGCTCCTTTTACGTGCCCAGGCCCTGATTTGGCAATTTGATATTGTGTTGCGTCACCTGACTTCTAACAATCTAAAAGAAGGATAGTTGCACAAAATAGCATTTATTTTTCTGTTAATTATAGATTTCCTCAGAAAATAAGTTTCTGTTTTCTTCTCCTTTTCCTCCTTTTTCCCTTCCCAACCTCCTCCCAGTTAACTTACCATAGCTTAGTGGAAAGATGGGTACAGAGTATTTGTCCAAGTTACTGTTGTATAACAACAAAGAACTTCTCCATTCCACCTCTGGCATGTCTCAGATTTTGTAAAGTTGGGGTCTCTAACATCTGAATGTTTTGAGTTAGTTCATTTAATTTTTGTTCTTATTTGTAGGCATTTTGATGTTATCTTTGATGATTCTATTTATTTTTTCTTTTTTTTTGTAAATTGCTTTGTACAGTCTTTTGTGTTTGGACAAATGCATAATATTTAACTAATTCAGTGTGTTTCCAACATTTTCTTCCAAAAGTTTGAAGGTTTCTGGATGTAGGTTTAGATCTGTTATCCATTTAGATCTGATCTTAGTGTATGGTGAGAGATGTGGATCTATTTTTTTGTTTCTGCAGGCTATTAACCAGTTGTCCCAACAGCATTTATTGAACAGACCTTCCCATTTGCCTGGATTGTCGTTTGTCTTTTTGTCAAAGATTATTTGGCTGTATCTGTGTGGGTTTCCTTCTGGTGTTTCTATTCTGCTCCATTGATCTTCCTCTCTATCTTTGTGCCAGTACCACGCTGTTTTGATAACCACTGCCCTATAGTATTTCCAGAGGTCCGGAACTGTGATTCCCCCTGCTAACTTCCTGTTCTTCAGGATGGTTCTAGCTATCCGTGGTTTTTTGTGTTTCCAGATGAACTTTTGGATCATTGTTTCCAGTTCCATGAAGAATGTTTTGGGCAATTTGATTGGGATTGCGTTGAATGTATATATTGCTTTTGGCAGTATAGACATTTTAATGATATTGATTTTACCTATCCAGGAGCATGGGATGTTACTCCATCTTTTGAGGTCTTGTTCAATTTCTTTTTTAAGTAGTTTGTAGTTTTCTTCGAATAAGTCTCCTACATTTTTGGTTAGATTTATTCCCAGATATTTCATACTTTTCTCTGTTATTTTGAATGGTATCTTGCTGGTTAAGTCTTTTTCCATCTTGGGGCTGTTCGCATACACTATGGCTGTTGATTTTTGTTCATTAATTTTGTACCCTGCCACTCTACCAAACTCTCGTACAAGTTCTAGCAGTCTCTGTATTGAGTCTCTTGGCTCTTCCTAAAAAAGACTCCAAATGCAGTAGAAATCGAGACCAAAATAAACAATTGGGACCTCATCAAACTAAGAAGCTTCTGTACAGCTAGAGAAACAATCAACAAAGTAAAAAGGCAACCCACAGAATGGGAGAAGATCTTTGCACACGACATAGGTGATAGAGGGCTAATATCCAGAATATACAAAGAGCTACAAAACAACCAAAATGTCAAAACAAGCAACCCACTCAAGAAATGGGCACGGGAAATGGGCAAACACTTCACAAAGGAACAAACCCAAATGGCAAATAAACATATGAAAAAATGCTCAAGTTCCCTGGCAATAAGGGAAATCCAAATTAAAACATCAATGAGGTACCACCTAACGCCAGTAAGACTGGCCCACATGAATAAAAGCACCAACAACACTTGTTGGCGAGGTTGCGGGGAAAAGGGATCCCTACTCCACTGCTGATGGGGCTGCAGGCTGGTACAGCCTCTATGGAAATCAGTATGGACAACATTCAAACAACTCAAATTCAACATACCGTATGATCCAGCAATAGCACTCCTAGGAATATATCCAGAACAATTGTTTTATGAGAAACCAACATGCACTCCTATGCTCATAGCAGCACAATCAGTAATTGCAAAAACATGGAAGCAACCAAAATGTCCATCAACAGAGGATTGGATAAGAAAGCTATGGTTCATCTACTCCATGGAATACTACTCAGCTATTAAAAAAACCAAAATGCAGTTCTTTGTGGCCAAATGGGCCAAACTGGAAACCATAATACTAAGGGAAATGAGCCAATCACAAAAGGTTAAATACCACATGTTTGCCTTAATTTAAGATGATATGATGTTATGTATAAGATGTTATGTTTTGAATGTTATATGTTGTGTATAAACTAAATTGAAGTATAGGTGAGGTGGTCACAGAAGGTGGCTGGGAACTCGTATTTACTTTCAACATGTTGGTTACTCATTACTATGTCAATTAATTCCATAATGATGTAAATTTTTGCTGATGGTATGATGGAGCTTTCAATTGACTGGGATAATACTCTGCTAGCTCTGTCTTCAGACCAGAGAGGGTATACCTAAGAAGACGCTGAACTTGACTGGACAATAAGATGCTGGACTCTATGTTTGGTGTATGCTTGCAATGGGGGAATCTCAACTGAACTTGAGCTGTGGTTATGCAACAAGGTGGAGGAATCCACCATGGTGGGAGGGTTTGGGGAGGGGTGGGAGAACCCAAGTATCTATGTAACTGTGTCACATAATACAATGTAATTACTGAAGTTAAATAATAAAAAAAAAATATTTAACTAATTCATTTTACTTTGCATGTTATTGAATGTTAAATAAATTTTAAAATATCGTATTTTTCAGGACAAAATTTACTGGATAATATATCAGACTTCAACAAGACAGATTATATAGCATCTCTCCAAAAATGTCTATAGGAATTTCTACTGCAAAGTCATCCATCTAAACAGATTATTCACCATCTGTGTTCCTAAATCCCAAATGAGTTTCTGTTTGTGTTATTAGTCAAGTAAGCTCCTCACTGAATGATCATTTGCAGATCTTAAATATAAAATCTAGAAAAATGCGAACAAAAGTCATAAAAAGCATCTGAATCAAGACATAAAAATCACATTCTGGAGTCTAGTCCAATGAGAAGCAGCAATTGTCACCAACAGAGATATTTGAAAACCATAAACTTTTTTATTTTTAATTTTTTTAATTACATTGTATTATGTGACACAGTTTCATAGGCTCTGGGATTCCCCCAACCCCTCCCAAACCCTCCCCCCATGGTGGATTCCTCCACCTTGTTGCAGTATTACAGATCAAATTCAGTTGAGATTCTTTCATTGCAAGCATACACCAAGCAAAGAGTCCAGCATCTAATTGTCCAGATAAATTCAACAGCTTCTTGGGGAGACCATCTTTGGTCTGAAGGTAGAGCTGGCAGAATATCATCCCAATCAATTAAAAGCCCCAACATAACATCAACAACAATTTACAACACTATGGAATTAATTGACATGGTATTGAGTAACCAATATGTTAAAAAAATGCAAGTCCTTAACCACTTTCTGTGACTACTTCATTGATCTTTTGATTCTAGTTTATATACAATCAGCTTCTATACACCTTAAAATGACTATAGGGTACTATTCAGCAGTTTCTTGTCTATTTTCATTTTATTATTTAGCAGTGTATAGCGTTGAAGCATAATTCTACTGAACTTGGCAGATTTTAGGATAGTCTAAACTGGCTTATAACTCTAGAAAGGCATATGTTAACAGTTGAAGTGTAGAACGGTTTTAGGAGGGGTGTGCAGAGAAATCTTCCATACCCTAGTGAGGAGTAACTAATCTCTGTGTCCTACCTAGTAAAGTATATGTGAATCCACGCTGACCGTTTGCTGTCTGGTTCTAAGTTTTCCCTGTTGATCTCTATTCTAATTTTGTTTGTTTGTTGGCAGGGGTGCTCCGGAGAGAGCCTGATGGTCATTGCAAGAGAGAGTGGGGATCCAAAATTGGAACTAAGTAAGGACCAGAGAAAGCTCCCCTCCCTAGTCCTGAAGGAAGCTTACTGTTCTTCTGTTTCTGCGGACCGCTCAGGGCACCTGGCTGTTGTTCTGATGACCTTGGATCCTGCAAGGAAGGATTTGGACTTCTTCCATCCCATGTGGTAGATCCAAATGCGGGTGGATGCCCTCAGAGTTCTCGGCCTCCGAAGGCACCCCAATTCCCCGTGGTCTCCTTGGCCGTTGGGATGTAATCCTTGGTGCCCATACTGATAGTCCTTGGTGAGGATCCTGGAGTCTCTAGGGTTGGGACACAAGCCTCCTCCTGTCCACCTGCTCTACTCTCCCCCCTCCCCCCGCTCTGTCCATATGACCTCCTGTTAAGAGGTTGTCAGGATCGCTCTTGATTCCCCCTGTATCTCTTTGTAGTTTAACTATTGTCTAATGCTGACTTGAGTCTGTTGTGTATGAGTTATCCCGTCATCCTCACATATTCTAAGGAGATGAAAGATTTCTCTGCCCTCCTGCCCCATTTCCGAGTTGCATAGGGTCACAAAAGTATGACAGCTTTTACAATTCTTTGATGTAGATCATAAGCAGTCTAATGAAGGCCATGAACTTAACAGGTGGCCAACCATCAACGGGAACATGTTCTGCTTCTGGATTAAAACAATGAGGAGCAAAGAATCTGGGAAACACGGTAACTTAGTGCAATATCCTGGATGGAAATGTGCAAAGAAAAGAAAACAGTGAGAAAGCCAAGCAAATAGGAACATATCTTTAGTTAACAACAACGACAAAAATATAGATATATAGTGTAGATAGATAGATACTACAACAAACACACCATATCGATACAAGATACTAGCACTATGAAAGACTGCATGTAAGGAACATGGGAACTTTTTGCTAGCTTTGTGTTTTTTGTAAGTCTGAAACTATTCCAAGATAAAAGTTCATTCAAAAATTAGAAAATGAATAGATAAAATACAAATAGTGAGAAAATAATAAATGCTTATTTGAGAAACAATTTAGCATGCATAAAATGATTGTAATTAAATACTATAAAGAAAAAGATAAACATTATTTAGTTATTTTAGCAGAATTTCATATATATATTTTTTTTTTCAGGTTAAGTTTTATGGTGGAAATATCAAGGTAGTCACTCTTTGATGAATGTGTTAATATGTTGAGAAAAGACCAACTTTAGTCAGGGAGACTTACAGTGACAACATCCTGGCATAAACAGTGAGTGAGCTTTGTGGAGTGAGGTAGCTTTGCTTTGCTGATTGTAGAGTGTAAAGTACAGAAGCCAGGTGAAGCCGTCGCTCACAAAGCTCAGCTACGAGCGTTCACAGTGCTGACTGGTTTCAACAAGAAGGTAAATTTGCACAAATTATAAATACTCCATATTAAGACATTTTCTAGTGTTTCTATTGATTAAAGTTATTTTTTAAATTTGGAATTTAATGCTTAACTACCCAAATTCAGAGACTGTATCATGTACACAAACATTCACTAATGGGAACTGCCTTTTTTAGTATTTAAGATTTCTGTAATGATGGGGATAGGTAGTAACATCTGAGTTAGAACTTCCTGCAAATGGGGCCTGACAGGCGTGGCCTAGCAGCTAAAGTGCTCGCCTTGCACGCGCCAAGATCCCATATGGGCCCCAGGTCTAATCCCGGCAGTTCCACTTCCCATCCAGCTCCCTGCTTGTGACCTGGGAAAGCAGTCGAGCACGGCCCAGAGTACTGGGACCCTGCACCCATGTGGGAGACCGGGAAAGAGGTTCCTGGTTCCTGGCTTTGGATTGGCACAGCCCCGGCCGTTGCAGTCACTTGGGGATTGAATCATCGAACGGAAGATCTTCCTCTCTGTCTCTCCTCCTCTCCGTATATCTGACTTTGTAATAAAAATAAATAAAAATCTTAAATAAAAAAGAACTTCCTGCAAATGAACATGTAAGTATTAGGTAAAAGCGAAAGAAGTGAGAGTTTGGAAGAATGCAGTGCTCAGTTAAAGAGTGTTAGGCTTCAGGTACTCTGTGGGAACCCCTTCATTTAAAAGTGAAATGAAATGAGCTGGGCATGGTACTCATTGCTTACTTCACAATTAGTTCAATAAATGAGAGATGTTGGCAAGGGTTAAGGATCAAGGACTCTGCATTATTTATTCAGGTATTTATTATGGATTTCATGTCACAGTGCATTACCCTGAATCCATGTCTTATAAATAAGAATTTGGAAGCTTGTTACACACTGAATAACAATGTGTGTTAGCTGTGTGGAAACGTATTAGACTCGCATGCATTAAAATACTGGTATATTAGTTCCAGGACCTTTTAGGTCACCTAGTCTAATTTTATCATTTTTCAAACAGTATGGGATGGGTTTGGGAGTTGTTCTGAAGTACTGAAAGAATGGGTAGGTTATATAGCTTCAGGAGTCACAAGCTTAGTTGTTGACAGAGAGTTGGATCCAGTCATCTTTATTTTCAATGTAACACATTCTCCACTGAATTAACTTAATAATTGGAAGGATTTTCCAAATGTTAGCACATCAGTTTTGTGTGAAATTACACACATTTCATTAAACTTAAACTATCTGTGCATATATTCGAACAACTATTTCTAGATATTACAAATTGAATATATATATGTGTGTATATATATCTTATTATAATATATATCTTATATAATATCTATATCTATATCTATATCTATATCTATATCTTATTATAATATATGTTTTTACATATTTTAATAAATTATATATAGTATAAATTATATATAATTATGGTTTCATTGTAGTTAAAAGGAAATCCTTTATTTTGAGGCTTTGAAACTTTTTCCCCATTCTCTGATTTTCATCTTATTATTTGTATGTATATATATTTTCTAGGATCCACTTGGTAATTTTCTTTATTGAAAATAGTCTTACCTTTTCTAAGTGTGAGAAGGTGGTTAATTAAATTTGGCACATTTCTATGTAAAATCCATTTGGATCAACTCTAAATACTGCATAATGAATACCGTAGAACATGCACATCAAATCAAGAGTGTTCCTGACTCTTATGTTTAAAACGTCTTTCCTCTTTGCACTAGGTCATCCAAAACGAAGTTAACACAGAACAAGTGAAGCTATTTTGTTTTAAAGATTTATTTATTTTTATTGTAAAGTCAAATATGTACAGAAAGGAGAAGAGACAGGGAGAAATAGCTATTTTTAAACAAAGCTGAATGATTAGAAGCAGAAGTTACTGACAGTTAGGAGGCCACACTGGCGATCCTTCCTTGTCACTGATGCATGTAACTGAACAAATGATGGGTCCTCAATTTCCTGCATTATGTGAAAGCCAGGCAAATAACATAACTTTCTGTTCTATCAATCCATAAATTCCATTTTTATGATTTTCTTATCACCCAACCATCCTATTTCATAGTTTATTTCATTGATTCTCCATCAGATGCTCATAAATTGTAATTCCAAATATTGACAACTGTAGTAAAAATTGTATTCATTGTAAAAAAGATGCAAATAAGATGATATTCCTTAAATGAATATATAGCCCATAAACAGCCATGTAAGTCACTAATTTTAATTACAGACAATTAAAAACTCCATATACTAATTGCATGACTGTACAAAATGTGACTTTTTCTTGCTTATTTTTAGAACTAATTCTCATAATTTTAATAGAGGTTCTGAAGAGAAGTTGAAAAGAGTTAAGGATCAAAGACTTCATTATTCATTCATGAGATGAATGTTAGGTTTGTGAGAAAAAGATTCTTTTAATTTCTTATTAGATACTTTTTATTAGGATGAAATAATAAAAGTTTAGTATCTGTTTATAAATCAGGGATTCTCTTATGTTTGAGGGTTGTTTGAGTCATATAACACATGCGTGTTTTTGTATTCCATTTAGCTATAGAAAATCAGTAGAAAGTCTTCCACTTTTGCCAGAGTCGCCGATTCACCAACCTGTATCAACTTTGAAACACAGTTGAGCTCATTGGAGGGTAAGTACAATCTTTCATTGGTTGAAAAAGAGAGAATTGAAAATCAGAACAATTGAAAACAGAAGTGGCCATTATGCTGGTCCTGGGGGCTGCTGCTAGCTTCTAATCTAAGGTTCACAATCATTTAATTTTTTATCCAGAATGGAAATGAAGGCTGTGATGTTGTGCCACAGAAAATGTCAGTGACTGTGAAAGGCTAGATCTCACTGTAAAAAAAATCACAAATAACGAAATAGCCCTTGAAGAGTTTTTATTCAAGTCTCTACTTTTTTTAAAGCCTCAAATGCTGTAATTTCCAGTTTAAGACCATTATACTTGTACCATTTCTGTTGAAACCATACTTCAGTTTTGCATGTTTTTGCTAAAACACCCATAAACCTGCAAGACATAGTAGCCATTGATGGACACAACACAAAAATGCAGTTTTAAATTGATCATTTTTTAATCAAAATGTGACTCTCTCCTCAGTCTCAGATTTTCTTTGATAAGAGAGGATTGTTAGAATGTGAATATAGCATAGTTTGAAAAAGGTAGGACTAAATATGGGATTGCAAACTGTATTTTTATATTTTTGCCATTTTCATAGTATAATTAGACATGCAGAATAGCAATTCAGAATATTTTCACATCAATGGTGGGAGGCATCTCCTTTTCCATATGGTGAGAATAAAACACACTTAGATTGAAAGACTGGCTATTGTGCTCCGTGCATCTGGAGCTTCTCGCTTGCATGTCAGATGTTTCATTCATGAGAATCACAGTTAGTGAATGTAAAAGGAAAGCAATGAT
Source organism: Ochotona princeps (assembly GCF_030435755.1). Taxonomy (NCBI): domain Eukaryota; kingdom Metazoa; phylum Chordata; class Mammalia; order Lagomorpha; family Ochotonidae; genus Ochotona; species Ochotona princeps. The sequence goes on from NC_080838.1 coordinate 74,999,859, forward strand.
TCCAGATTGGTGAGGCTGTACCCGCATTCTATTTTGTAAGGCATCTGTAAAAGCTCTGTAATTGCAGGAGAATTACATGTTCCTACAAATTACTTGATAATTATACTTGATATTACCAAGTAATCCAAAGATTAGTTACTATGTAACTTGCAATTTTGAGGTCTCCCTGCAATCTATTTCCTTCCTTGCTGTAAAGTTTGCTGATATATTCAATGGTGACATTCAGAGTATATTTTAATTTTCTAAAATGAAACTAAAGCTTCATTCTATACATTGCTACAAAAAGCAAATAGTTGCCGTGTAGAACACATAAATATGAAAGCATATCCATCATTTACCTTGATACTTAATTTCTTGTCACAATACATATTTTAATTTTACTTAGTCTAAGTTGTTATATAGTTCCAATGAGAATATCCTGACAAAATTGATTTACAAGTAAACACTCATCATTACTCATGCAAATTGACATTCAAAATATTCTTTTGTATCCAAATATTGATAACTGTGTTTAGATATATTCAGTTATTCTTAAAGGTCAGATGGTGAATTAGCATCTCAACTAGATTTATGTAACATTAATTAGAATAGGAAAATTAAAAGATTTTAGTCAGAATTAAAATAATATGGATGTATCCATATAACTAAAGTGTAAGTAATTGGATGCTTGACTGCCTTAGTGAAACTACAAACAGAAAGGATTATGTAACATCATTCTGAAATCCTACGCCGACTTGTAGCTAATGGCTACTGTGATTACAGGGAACAAAGATATTTCTTTGTGAAGAAATAATCCAAGGAATAGGAGGCAGGTGCATTGGCTTTTATAGTATTTATATTTTTTTTAATTTTTATTTGAAATGCAGTGTCACAGAGAGAGAGAGAGAAAGGGAGAGAGAGAGAGAGAGATCTTCCATCTCCTGGTACACTTTTCCAAGTTTTTTGCAACAATCAGAGCTGAACATATCTGCAACAAGGACCCTGGAGCTTCTTTCTGGTCTGCATGTGAGTCACACGCAGGAAGCTATTTGGAAGTGGAGCTGCTGGGATTCAAACTCATACCCTCAGGGCATGCCAGTAGTGCAGGTCGAGGTTTAGGCTTCTTTTCTATGTGTTCCCCCCCTTTTATTTTTTGCTTTTATTATCAGCACTGTACAGTGCACAAGATGGATTCAGGATGAATGACAAAAGTTCAAGCTATCAATACTGAAATATGGATATAATGAAGATATGCAAATGGCCAGCCTAAACTATTAGACGACAGTGCTCACCATCCTTCTTAATATTATCCACCCCCCAAAAATTCCACTATATTTTGCAGTAATTTTCAACATATGATTTTTAGGACAACACAATCATTTAGTCTAATATGTAGTGGAGATTGTAAACATCAGTAATATTTTGGTTATCTGTCACTATGCTATGAATCCTAATCACCCTTTAAAATTCTATCAGATATAGTATATTTGATATTTGGTTTGGACTAGGGGGTCGCAAAGACACTGAAGTTTTGAAAGAAAAGGAGAAAATAATTTTAAAATGAGATTTATTTATGTATATTGAAAAGGCATATCCAATTTTATGGAGGGAAATGGAGTCATAAATATATTCCATCTGTTCACCCACTTTCCACATGGCTGCAACGGTCAGAGCTTAGCTATTCAAAACCAGGAACCAGGAGTTTCTTCTGGGTCACACATGTGGGTCCAGGGTCTTATGGCTCTGTATCATCTCTACCGCTTTCCCAGGGCACAAGCAGGGAGCTGAGTGGGAAGTGGAGCAGCCGGGACATGAACCGGCACTCCTATGGCGTCCAAGCACCTGCAAGGTGTGGATTTAGCCATTGAGCCATCACGCCAGAACCAAAAATCATTATTTAGCAGGAATTAAGGGGATATATTACAGTGCAAGAACACTTAACAATTTCACAATGATGGTGTGGAAAACTTGAAATGAGTCTAACAGACTTGTGAAAGAGGCTAATGAGTTTTCCAGGGAAAATATACAAAGCTATTCACTATCTATGATAAAATTTGGGAGGAGATAAATGTATTGAAGAATGAATTGTGGAGTTTGCATAGAGACAAAAGAAATATTTCCACTCAGGAAGAGATTACAATGAAGACTATATAGAACAATGGTAGTTTTTCATGCTCTAATACTTGGAAAAAATGTTCAGGAGTAAGAAGTAATGCCAGCACATAGAACAAATTGGGAGGAGTGACTTTGCACCTTAGCAGGTAGTGTCACCTGGAATTCCACAATTGTGGTTCAATCCCAACTGCTCTACTGCTGAATCAGCTCCCTGCTGATGGCTTGGGAAATACAGCAGAAGGAATTCAAAGAGCTAGGGCCCCCTCAAATGCATCGAAGAGCCTGAGAAAGCTCTTTGCATCTGGCTTTGGGCTGGTCAAACAGTAGCATTTGTGGCCTTTAGGGAAGTTTATTAGTTAATATAAGCTATGCCTTTCTGTCTCTTTCCCTCAACCTCTCTCTTCGTAAGTCAAATTTTCAAATAAATAGCTAAATAAATGTCCTGAAAATATATTTGTGAAATAACAAATCATTTTAAAAAGAGCAAACAGAAAGATTTATTTGTTCTCTTACCAGAATGATTTAAGATGAGACCTTTTAGATTTTGCCTTCTGAAGCAAAGGGCTAAAAATCTAAAGGACTTTGACGTACATTTGCTGTTTCATTGATAATCCTGCTGATGTTTAAATTTTTTTGCATTGTCAAAAACCACACTAGTGATGAATTTAAGATGAAATATGTTAACTTGAAGATAAACATCTTTTTCTCTCAACTTATGCAGGGAAGAGGTAGTCTAGAAATGCTGCTTTCCTGTGAATAGGGACTATTAAATTTTTTATGAATAAGGGTGACCAGCTTAGTGTATGACACACAGGGTTCAGACGGTAGACCAGACAGTGTGAAATCTGAAAATTTTTTCCTATCATGCTTGGTTTTTCTGAGCAGAGGAAATTGGTAACAGGTCAAACAGCCTAAGAAACGCCAAAGGCCCTGATAATTTTTCTGCATTCCTTTTTGTAAACTACCTTAGTTGTGATTATTATTAAGCAATTCCCTTTCTTGCAAATCTTCTTTCTCTAGATTCACAAACCAAATTCTCTCAATCTATACACATAAATAATCTACCTTATTGCCCAAGTATTTTAGACAGATGATAGTCATAATTTCATAGACCCCTAGATCACTTGGTATGTATTTACACTGGTGAGTTACAACTCAGGTGTTTAAAAATATTAGTGAATCTAATTTGAAATGAGTAGAGTTTTCTTGTTTGGATAAAATGGAATTAATGTGCAACTTAATGACGATCCTCAAAACATGACAGTTGCATTTTCAGTAATGATTACCATATTCTCTGTAATGATCTACGATGAAATAAAATGTCATTGCAAACATTGCAAAGTAGTTCCAACATTTGTAGTCCCAGGTTGAAATTACAAAGTTATCTTTCCTAGATTTTTCAAGAAACTTCAGGGTTTTTTTTTAACACTGGAAGCCAAAACTTAACATATTTACTTTATGTAAGGAAAATGTTGATAATGCTATAAAGCTACATAATAAGTAAAGTTTCCATAGTTCAATAAGGATTGAATGAACAAAAATGGACCTTGAAAAAATGGACATGTGGAGTGTGACTGAGAAGAGAGTCTTTGAAGTCTGATTCAGTGGCTAGCGGCTGATTTTCCTCCTTTGGGACTGGCAACCCATACTGTTGCCTGTAGTGTCCTGGCTCTTCTACTTCTTATCCAGCTCCCTGTCAATGGTTTGAAAAAGCCCAGTCTGCCAGCGTTGGCCACTGTATCCATGTGACAGGTCCAGAATAAGTTCCCAACTTTGGTAGACATTTGGGAAGTGGTCAGTGGATGCAAGATTTCTCTCCGTCTCTCCTCTTTCTTTCTCTAATTCTGATTTTTAAGTAAAACAAATAAATAGATGGTCTTTAAAAATTTGTAAATTTGCTATTGTAATATTGCTATCTAAAATTATGCAAGTTGATGTTATAGCTTTAGAACAGACTGTTTGATATCATGTTTTTGATATATGTATTTCTGGACTACATATCTATCTATCTATATGTTTTCTATAGGTTCTTACACAGAAGTTCATCAATCACAGAAATCATTCTAAAACTTCAAAATTCTAATTCAACCCTAAAGTTAGAATAAGACATTGTAATATCATAAACATTGTAAGAAAATAGAGTAGTAATGTTTTTTTCATTTGTACTGAAACAAAACAACTTTATACTTGTAAGTCCTGGTCTTGCATTTGTTACAGTACTCATCTATATTTTTGAGGTGAGAGATTCATGGAATTCAAGTAACTTTTTTTCCTTTTGAAGGTAAAACTTTTGTACAGTAAGTTTTAATGTAAATTTTCATGAAAAACACAGTTATTAAAACATTACAAAGTGGACTATGTATTCATTCATTTAAAACAGTGAACTACTATACATTTTACATTGTAGAAGCTATGGTAATTTGTGAAGACTTCTAAGTGTATACAAAGGAATTCTGAAACTCTGATTAATTTTGCCTGTTTGTCCTCAGTGCTCACCCAGAAATGATTGAAATACATTCTAAAATACCAAAGTACTGCCTGGGAGACATTTGGCAACTGGCAAGGGGAGAGACTAGTCACCGTCAGGTCCTGTCATCTAATATGCTCGTGAATATTTGTCAAATCTGTGTATAACAGGGAGAGATCATTTTTGCATTATAGGCAAGAAAATGGTTGTAATTAACTTCTCAAGCCCAGAAGCATGGTGAGAGGGATAATTATAAAAGAATTTAAGCCAATCTAAGCTTAATTATTCTGCATAGAGATTGGGTAGGGGCTGTTCCAGTGCCTCCTGTTGTGCGATTGGAATGGAATCTAGGTTTATCAGGACAGATTACATCAGGTTTCTCTTCATCAGAATAGTTGTACTCACTCAAAACAAAACGCATGTGGTAACCTTTCTGATGTTATACATTCATTGCAGATCTTTTTTCTCGCATCTTTCTGACATTATACGTCACTGCAGATCTTAATTTGAAGATCTTTGTAAGAGGAGGATGAGTTACAGATAACATTGAGCTGATTTATACACATGGCAGAAAAAAAGTTGATGAGAGAGGGATTCAAGTCTAATTTGATAACAATTGCAACAAATTTGAACATATCACTGTTTTTGACAGGTTTGTAATTAAAGGACTCTTCTGACCTGATGTGTGCCTTTATACTGTTGAGAAGGAAGAGAAAGAAAGCACTCTAATTTGTGTCTCATAAAGAATAAATATATAAAGTACTATTATTATTAACCTGAATGTCAGTCTGTTGTTTCTTTAGGCTTCTAATATACGTATTTTTAAAATCAATAGAAATGTCTATTTTAGTCATATTTTAAATCTCATTGTAGAGACATGTTCCAATGATTACAATAATGAATGAATTACAATATATGAGGTGACATGTATTGACCAATGAACTAATAAAGTACTAATACAGGGCAAGGCATATTCTGAGTTCTTCCTATGAAATTCTGTTATTGCCATCTAAGCAACATTACCCTTTTGTCTTATCTGAGGAATGCTTGTTGCTTTTTCATGCCATAGAATGAAGCATGCATTCAATTATAATAGAATAATGATGTAGTACGTAGAGGTTAGTGGAAGGATACCTTCTATAGGGTAAACTTAACATAGTCACTACACGCAAAGCATACACATATCTGAGTTCCCTGGATATCTGAGAAAATATAAAATAAATAGCATGACCCACATTTGTTAATAGACGTGAGATGATATGTATTTGATATCTGAAACATTTAGCAACAAAGCCCCATTTCATCTTTTGTTTCAAGTATAATCATGAATATAAATTATCAAACTCTGTCCTATACCAATGAGCTATCTTTGAAAAACTAATGTTATGTAGACATGTGCTGTTTTAATGTATTTACATGGATCTTGCGTTTGGAATCAGCTTTAACTTTTCATTATCAATCCAGTTTTTATATTTTTCTTCAATAAGGAGAGACATTGAGGTGAGATGCAAACACAGACATAGATTTTCTCTGCTAGTTCAATCCCAGATGTCTGCCATGGGCAAGGCTGGACCAGGATGAAGTCACCCTTCGGGAACAATTTAAACTGTAAAATTTGATCAATTTAAGCTAATTTAATTTGATATCATTCACATGAAAATTAGTTTCTGTAACTACTCCATGAAGTTAGGTCATTCCAAAGTTGTAATTTGTGGCTATTTTTCTTATAATTGCAATTTTTCTTTTCCATTTTCAATGGGTACAACAAAGTCATTTTTTCTTTAAGATGTGTAAATGCTCAGAGAAAAATAAATCCTTGAAACACACTTTCTGATGTTTGTTCTGAAAATTCTGGAGTCAGTTGAGCATTTTCTTATAACAAATATCTCAAATTTGCCCAACAAGGTGATGATTAATATTACAGTAAGAAAAACATAGAAACACAAAATGGCAGACTCAATAAAAATGGGGGAATTATTGAAGATACTATGAAAGCAGCAATCCAAAAGTATGAGTTATCGAGGAGTGGTGTCATAAACTGCTAAATTCACCTGCTGAAAATCACATTAGGGAGACTTCTTTGGGTTCTCTAAATAGCTCAGATATCAAAAAAACATAACTATTACCAGTAGTGTAAATAATTATGTTTCCAACATGCTTACATTTAGCTTATAACCCTATAGGAACCCCAATGCAGGGGTTCTTTCTACGAACTCTGCTAAATTGAATATCTCTAGAAGCAGGTACACTTTTGTAGCATACTGAGACATTAACTAACTGATCTTTTGTAAATACAGTTTTTCTTAAAAATCTTTAAAGGCTATAGTAAATGTATTAAATTCAGTGTGATATCGCATGTATTTATGTGTGTGAAAGTCAAACTTGATCAGTTTGATAGTAAAACAAGTTTTAAATCTCCATCTTTGGACAACAACCCTGTGTTTAGTTAATGTAGCAAGATCAATTGTCATTCCACCATGAGAATTTGATCAATCGGTATGCTTATGACCTGATGTGACTTGGATAGTTGTTTGGGAATGTTTTTGCTCCTATTAAACCAGTCCACTGCTCAGTTTAAAACTGACTTTCATGCCATGCCTTCCTTTCCTTCCGTTCTGCAAAAGGCAGATCAGGCTTGACATTCTCCCTGTGTGTTAGTGACAACTTGGGTTCTGGTCATCTTGTTTTTCCCATTTGTCATTCCATCTACCAGTTACTAACTGCTTTCTGATTTTCCTAATCTCTGTGTATTCTGTCTAACCACCATCCTCTATTACTTTCTAGATAGATTCGTGTTTCCAAGAGGAAGACAGGGTTGGAAGCAGAACTGACCCAGCAATTGCAATGACCAGCCTGCGCATAAGCTGATTGGGGCGACGGATGGTACCGGACCTGTGCTGGCAAATTCACACAAGAATCAGGTTTGGGATCACCTCAGATGAAGTTTCTTTGGGGATCCCTCCAACTGAACTGCTGATCTCAGAATCTCAACGATGAAGAGACTATGTCAGCCGGTGGATGCTGAATAGGTTTCATCACGATTGGAACGGCAAGATTGGCAGCAATTCAGAACTGTTGAACCAGCAAAACTGCTTGATTGCGTAGGACCCTTGGAGCGTGCCTCACGTCAGGGACCTGGGATGGGTGGGAGGTTGGGTGGGTCTTTTCCCTTTGTTTCTTCCCTGACCCCAGATACAGGGGAAAAAATGATGCTAGTAGTGTGGAAACAATGGTCTTACCCACTTTCCTGTAACTCTTGACCCTTTGTACCCTAATCAGCTAAGTGAGATTGTTAAAAAAAAAAAAATGTGTTTCCTTTCTTACACCCCCTTTGTTGAATTATATGGTATTCTTTTGGTCTCCCCTGTTGATACTTGGATTGTACAATTACCATGCTTTAGTGATTGACAAATGAGTGATAGTCTGGAGGAATAGATGCATTGCATTAATATTCTTTACCCCAGCAAAAATTGCAAAGCAAAGAAAAAACTGGACTGACATGGATGATGAGAATCCATCCATAAAATGTCTTAAGTTTTGCATTTGAATTGTTGTTTCGTAGCAAAGAAACCTGAGCTGCTACAGACAGTTCTCTTCAATGAAGCCTAGAAACATGAATGAAAAGTTTACATTGGTGAAGGAAACTAAGCATGGTGCTTATGCTGCCAGTTTGGATGACTACACTCCCAACCTGCAGTTAAACGTTCAAGTTCTGACTGCTCTGCTTTTACGTGAGCCTCCTACTAATGCGTGCCATGGGCAGCAACATCCTTTGCTCTAATGCTTGGTTTCTACTACCACACAGAAGTGTAATAAACTGACTGCTACGGGCATTTGGTATACTGAACATCTCTCTGCCTTTCACTCTTTCAAATAAATGAAAAATAATATAAAAATTTGGATTATTACATTTTTAAAAAATGAAATCATGTTTTATTTATTTTATTAATGCGTAGCAAAATGAAACCAAGGTATCTACTTCACTCAGATTTATTATTATTATTATTATTATTTTGTGATACAGTTCAACAGGCCCAAAGATTTCCCTTCTCCCCTCCCAAGATACCCTCTCCACAAACTGAGGTTTCCTATATTATTACTATAGTATAGTTTTTAATAGTCATATGTCCATCATTGTGGGCATGGACAATGGCAGAAAGTCCAGCATCCTATTGTCAAGATATAGTTAACAGTTCCATTGGGAGTCCATCTTTGATTTGGAAGTAGAGATGTATACTGCATTGTATCCTCATATCTGGATATGTTAGTCTCCACTACACAGTTATTGTACATCCTCTTAAATGAAAAACCACAAAACAAATTCAACAACAGAAGGAAAAAAAGAAATTAATAACACCACAAGGTTAAATAACATGCCACTGAATGACTTACATTTCACTGAGGAAGTGAAAAAGAAAATCAAGAACTTTCTTGAAGAAGATGAAGGTACTACATGATCTATGAGTCAATGAAGAATTTAATGAAAAAGAGTTTTGAAGAGATGAAACTAAAAAAAAAAAATCCAAATCCAAGAGATATAGTTTCCGCTGATCTTTGTTGGAGAGATATGTCTCCTGTAGAGACAAATAGATGTGTTTTTTTAATCCAGTCTACTAATTTATGATGTTTGGTTGATGAGCTTAAGCCATTTACGAAAGAAAATTCAGGGTTGATATGGATGGGTGGTAATTTGGTTCTGTCATTTTAGCAATGGATTGTTCATTTATTTAGTCTTCTGTTGTTATTTTATTAAGATGTTTTTAACATTGGCCTTGGTCTTGGTGGGTGCTATTCATCTTCTCTGTCAAGAGAACAATTTAAGTACCTTTTGTAGGGCAGGTTTGGAAAAGCCATATTCTTTTAACTTTTCTTTACTGTGGAAGAATTTTATTTCATTTCCAAAGACAAAGGGAAGTTTTGCTGGGAACGTTGTTCTGGGTCTACAATTTTTTTTTTGCATTTAGAATCTGGAATATGTTGCTCCATTCTCTTTTGGGCTGTAGAGTTTCCTGTGAGATCAGCTCTGAATTTAAATGCCCTTCCTCTATATGTCAATTAATCTTTTTCATGTGCACATTTAAGGATATATTCTTTATTTTTCATTGACGAGAACTTGATTATCTTGTGTTGTGATGAAGAACGCTTTTGGTCAACAGTGTTGGGAGTTTTGCACCCCTCCTGGATTTTGTTTCCCAATTCTTTCTATAGATTAGGGAATTTGAAACCCAGCTTGTCTTTCTGTACATTCTGGGACTCCCATAACTCTTATGTTTGACCTTTTAATAGTGTCTTTCGTGTCTTGAGTACTTTGAATGCTTGATCCAGGTCTGCTCTCTAGCTTTTTGTTTGTTTCTCTCTGCTGACAGGAAATATCTTCCAATTCTGAGATTCTTTCTTCTGCTTCGTTCATTCTATTATTGAGACTCTCCATTCTACTTCTAATTTGCTCCACTGTATTCTTCATTTCTGATATATCAGCTCTCATTTGATGCGTTTCCTGTGTGACATAGTCCTTAAATTCCTTGAACTTGTGTATTGTGTGCTTCTCGTTGTTGATAAGCTAAGTGTTTTTATTATGCATCTCCCATTTTCTGGATGTCTTCCTCAGTTAACTCAGAGGTTGGCAAAGCTCCTTGCAGGTGAGTCTTCAGTAATATTTATTGTGCTTCTGTCTCTTCTTTTGTTCCTGGTCATTGTAATTCTAGTTCAGTTTTTCTCGTTTGGGCAGTTTTCCAAGCTGTGTCACCTGTAGGTCTATAATTTGATTTTACTTATTGCGATTGGTACATGACATTTTCTTTGCAGTCACTTTGCCACTCCCTCCAGTAAGTTCCAGGTCTGGGTTCTTTTGTTATATTTCCACCATGGTCTCCATAGCCCCAACTCCTGGATCACCACTCTCCACCTACTGTGATACCACCCTGCTGAGGCTGCATTGTTGTCTGTACAGCCTTTCTCTCACTTCTAGTTTGAGCAGTTCCCAGGATTAGGGAGACACTATGAGTCCTATATAACTAGGTTGTCTGTAATGCTGATATTGCTGGAACACATAGGCTGCTAAGTCTGAGGGCCACATGGACCTATTTGGACCCGTGTGATGCCGAATTCAGTATTATTTTCCCAGTCGGAGCAATGTGATGCACTGAGCACAGTGAGTTTGTTTCCATCTCAGTAGATGTGCAACTCACTATCATCCATGCAGTCTTAAAGTTTTTGTCTGCCACACTCTACAAAATGGCACCTGATATGCCACTACTGGAGTTTCTAATCTGCTGGCTGTCAGGTTTGAGGGCTAGCCAGACCTATCTTGGGTAGAGCTTCTAGAAAGCGATGTTTCAGTTCACTGAGCCAGAAATGAGCTCACTCCCAGCTTCATACATGCACAGTCCTGCTCCATAGCCTATGTCTCCCTGCAGCAAATGGCACCTGATTCGGCTTTAGGTGGTGAACTGGGCTGTGAAATCCACCCTGTTCTCGCACTGCCTATCTAGGACCAGCCACTCTGTCTGCACCTGGTCAAATCAAACAGGCAAGCAGGATGGGTCATTTTTTGTCTGGGGTCACCTCCCTAGCTCCCAGTGAATTTCCCTTCCTAAATTGTTGCTGGTGGAGTTCCATCTGCCAGTATAGAACATATCATTGCTTTATCAATGCCAGTGGGGTATCAGTCACTGCAACACAACACCATTGTCTCCACTGCTTTCCCATGTCTGATAGTCACCAGGTGCCCCTCTGCTGTAGTTCTGTCCTGCCCTACTTCCTGGAATGTGCCCTCTCTGCTTCACACTGGCTAATGTTTCTCCATCTGTTTAAATGTGTCCTTACCCTCTATTATGCCATCTTGATTTTCAAATAATCAGATAATTTTTTTTAATTCCTCAAAGAAAAAATTCAAATAACATCCATTTGTTAGTAAATATTTATAAGTTTACTTAAATCATATCGATAATATGCCTTGTGTAAAAGTATACTGTGAGCTCTCCTCAACTTTTTAACCACTCACTAACATGGAACTTTTAAGTCCTTTTTGTTATAAATATCTAGAACACTTTTGATTGTTGTAAAATGTAACTCTATCACAGGCAGATATTGGCATTTTGATTTCTGTCATGTATCTCTCTCAAAAAGTAATTTTAAAAGTGGAAGAAGTGATACATATAAAAAGATATCTTGCAGATCAATCCATTTTCATTTGCAGTTACCCCCACCTACACACACTTTTTTATTAGCTAGGTGGCAAGAAAAGGAATGACTAAATATTTTACTTTCCTGTATTCATCTGACCTAGAAGTGGTTCATATTTAAGGTTTATTCTTTTCACCTTGAACAGTTTGACAAGGACAAATTGTTCATATATCAGGAAATACCCTGAGTTGGGAAGTGAGGCTTTCACACTTGTGTACACAGTGTCCTACAGAAGTGACTATGATGACTGTAATACATCATGTGGAAACAGGGCTGCAGAAACCAGGCGGATCTGCTTCCCAGGAACAAAAGTTATTTATTTCTTGTGTTTTGATAGGAGTTGCTAGGAGCATTTTTCTAATGGCCTTAATGAGTCTCTGAAGACCTTGCTTCTTGTCTTATTTCTTACAGTAGCTAAAAATAAAAGTCAGTATTTGGAAGCAATATAACCAGATAAATAGATTCAGGAGCTTTCAACAAAGCAATTTAAAACATTTTTTTTTTTCTTGTCTGTTAGATGGATGCTGGGACAGTTTCAGCATGTATTCCTTGGTTATCTTTGATTTTTTCAGGCAACCCCAAGAATCAATATAATGCACATGTAGAACATGCTAAATAAGTGACTCAAATCCATTGGATCTTACAGGTACAGCATTGCTTCGGTTTGACCTGTATAATACAACTGTGTTTTAGTCCTATACTTTTGTTCTGTATTTAATGCTTTCACTAGTACACTTTTTGAGTAACAAATATGCAAATCACATCTTCAGAGAGAAATTTTCTTCACCATGAAATGATTCCTTTGAGAATACTCTTGGTACTTTTACAATTTTGGGATTGTGAAGAAGATTAAGCAATACATTTACACTCAGGATGTTACCAATAGTTGATATATATATATATATGATTATGTATCTATTATATATAGTATAGAATATATGAAATACTACACATAATAATATATTATGCAACATATGATATATTATATATTATGTATATAATATATGATATATAATTCTATATATCGTATATATAGAATTAAGAGTAAGTGGGTTTTGGATTTGAGTAAGTTTGGAGAAATGCAGGCAGTGACTCTGGGAGCCTCTTTAAGCTCTACCTGCCACATAAGGCGACTTGATGTGTGATCTATAACCCCAGACCAGCTGCTCATCAGCAGGAGTTTGCAATTTGCAGCAGGAGCTTGCTCATCAGCAGGTGGGGAGGAATAAGACAAAACAATTTCTCAAACTTCAAACTATCAAAATATTCATATATTGAGCACATACAATATAATGATTGTCATAGATATATATCCCTTGGTTTAGATGAATGAATGATTTTTCTGATTTATTGCTGAATTTGAATAGCAAGTATTTTGTTGAAGAATTTGCATGTATGTTCAACAGAAATACTGATTTATAGTTCTCTCCATTGTATCTTTGTCTGTTTCAGAATTAAGAGGATATTGGGCTCATTGGAGAAATTTGGCAGCATTCTTTCCTTTTAATTGTGATGAGCAGTTTGAGAATTGAAGTAGTTGATTTTGATTATTTCAGTGGCGTTTGTCAGTTAGGCCATTCAGTCCTGGGTTTTTCTGTGTTGGGAAGGTCATTATTACTGATTAAATCACCATCTTAGTTATTGGCTACTTAGCTTTTTGTGTCAATGTGTCTAAACATAGGTAGATTGTATGTTGCCAAATATTTAACCATTTCTTCTATGTTGCAATATTTTTGACATTTTGCTGTTTGTATCTATTCCAATTATTTTGGTGATATCTACTGTTATACCCCTTTTTAATTTTGAATTTCATGGATTTTTGTTTTTTCCCTCCTTTTTCAGTTTGTTAAGCCAAATGCTGCATCAAAATATACTCATTAATCTTTGTATCTTTTTATTTAACTTTGTTTATTTCTTCTCTGGTTTTAATTCTTCTTTAAAAAAATATTTTACTTTATTTATATAAGGTGAAAGGTTCCATGTACTTTATATTGCAGGTTTAGTCATACAATACTTTGAAATCTATACATACTCCCACCTATGTTTGTTTCTTTCTTTCTTTCTCTCTTTTTCTTTCTTTTACTCTTTCTTTCTTTGAACTTTCACAGTTACATACTTTCGGATCACTTCAGAAACACAGTCTTTTTAGTTTTATGCTCTTTTCAAATATATGTTTTCACTTTATTATTATTGTTGTTGCTATTATCATTTTATGATACAGTTCATAGGCCCTGGTTTTGCCCTACTCTCTCCCCAAATCCCCTCCCCGAGTGAGTTTCCCATATCATTACAACAGCATAGTTCCTCATAAATAGTCATAAGTCCATCATTCCGGAGATGGATAATGACAAATAGTATAGCATTCCATTGTCAAGACACATCCAACATTTTCAGTGGGAGCCCATCCTCAGTCTTGGAGTAGAGAAGCACACTGCACCGTATCCTCACATCTCACAATCATAGTCTTAATAGTCTATTTGGTAAATCGAGAAATATGAAAAATACTGTTCTTTGAGAATAGAGAAAAAGGCTATACATAATAGTCAAACCTCAAAAGGTCAATTTTCCTCATGTAGATTATAATATTTGTATATTTTCCAGAGTTTCTCGAGTTCTTGTTGCGTAGCTTCATTCCCTGGTAGTTAAAAAAGACAACTGGTATGATTTTAACTTTATGAGATTTGCTGAGGCTTTCTTTATGTCTTAGCATGTTGTATATCCTACAAGAGGTTCCATTAGCTGATAAAGACCTTGTATATTCTGCATCTGTGCAATGTAATGTACTATAAATACCAGTAAGGTCCATTTGGATCACAGTACAGATTAGCTCTGTTTTTTTCTTTGTTAATTATTCCTTGTTGACCTGCTGATTTGTGAAGTTGAGGTGTTGAACTCTCCTAATATTATTGCATTTAAGTTTCCCTTTACACTCATTGACAATAGTTTTAAATAGCTATCTGCCTTGGCATTGAATTCATATGCATTTAGTATAGTTATATCATATCGAATTGATCTCTTAATCATTGTCATCCTCTTCTTCATAAATTCTCCAAGCTTTTGTATAAAAGTCTATCTATGAGCAATGGGATGAAGAACAAATCCTAAAAGTGGAGTGTCGCCACTTCTTTGCCTCTCCTAGCAGAAGGTGTCCTAGCCAGTCTTTTTTCAGTATAGGAATTAACAAAACTGAATGAGTGATGCAGCTGCCCAGCTGGACCAGAGGAATCATTTACTTCTCTAATACATATGAACCATGACGAACCAGTATTACTCATAGGGATTTGGGTGAATTCCACATGCAATAGTCCCAAATCCAATCTTTCTCAGAAAAACGCAAGAAGGGAGAAGAATTGTAAAGTTCATGCTCATGTCCATACAAATTCATCTGAATACAGACTTTGCAAAGACATTCTCCAGATGTAGCAGCTGCAAGAATTTTGTCTCTTTTTTTACAACAGACTTTGCTCAAATCTCTTTTTTATCTGATTGTTCATTAACCTCATTACTCAACATCAGTAGAACAAGTTCCTGGGGTTCAAATTAGTGATAGCCCTGAAGCCAGGATCTACTGACTCCCATGGTGCACATTAAAAGAAAGTTGATGTAAGAAACATAGCTGAAACATGCACTTCCCTGCGGAATGACAGCACCCCCATTGACAATCACTACAGCAAAAGCTCACCTCTCTTATCTTTGCTTTAGCAAAGTGTCTGGATTTAGCCATTAGTCAGAGTGACACATGATTAAAATTAGAATAGAAAAATAAGGAGAAAATGTTTACTTGTAAATTCTATCTTTTTGATATAGAAATTTACTTATTTTAATTGTTCAATATTTCCCTTGGATACATAATTTAAGTATAGAATTAAATATGAACATTTCAAATTTCCTTAAAGCTGAATCTCATTGAATATATTGAATCTTTCCACATCCTCATTCAGGAATCTTATTGTAGCAAATTGTTAAGATTACCATATTTGGTTGAGAAGGACTCTTTATTTTACTCATCATGGTTGAGTGGCTTACTAACATGGAATATATTATCTTTAGAAAGTTCATGTTTCAAAAATAATGATGATGATTAGTTTTATTGCTAGTGTGAGTGAAGAACTAGCTCATAACTCTTGCCTTTAGAATCAGTACCATAAAAAATACTCGCAAGGATAATTTGTTATGAGGGTTTTAAATGTGTTTGTATTTAAGCCTCAGAAATTTATCAAACCTGCTAATAAAGCCACATCAACAACAATATTTTGTATTGTGTATCATTTATAGTAATGCTTTCTTTTCAGAACTTATCAATTATAAATAGAGTACAAAAATATTCCCCTCAATCAAAAATCTAAGCAACGTGGTGCATCGTTGACTATTTTATCATTTATAAATCAAAGTACATGCATCTACAATTAAACAATGAGATAATAATCACTTCAAATACCTTAGAAATGTGTTTTTCTATTGTCAAAATGAATAAACAAAAATAATAGCCTTACATTTGGAAACTATGAGAACTTGTGAAAGAAGAGAATTGCTGATTTCACAGTTTGAATTCAATGTCAGGATTTTTAGGACTGGATAATGTTAATAAAATTACATATTTAAAAATCATCAAAATATCTTGAAAGCCTTTTAGTTCAATCTTTCCAGCTTATAGATGACTATACACATTTAATACAAGCCTCAGCATTAGTTCTTTAAAAGCTTCACGAAGTTTTTAAACCATCACTTTATTCTTTTTATCAGGAATGATGCATGTAAAATGAACAACTATATTTTGTTTTATCACTTAAGCCACATCCTTCTCCATGAATGCAAATTAAACCACCTTGGAGTACTTTTAAGATGATAGCCTGAAAATTTGTTGTATTAAATAAATAAGGGAAATAAACTATTTAGAAAAAGGAGTTACAATTAATAGTGATAGCATTATATGAAGAAAAAGCAAATCTGGGTTAATCTTGAAATTAATGGTTTAAGTGAAATTTTTTAGGATGTCAACTCTCACACCCCCCCAAAAAAATAGATTAGATAGATAGAGACCAATAAGGAAAGCTTAGAATCAGACAGGAAACGGTTAGCGTGGACTCATATATACCTTACCAGCTAGGACACAAAGATTAGTTACTCCTCACCGGGGTATTGAAGATTTTGCTGAACACCCCTCCTAAAATTGTTCTGTGCTTCAACTGTTGACATATGCCTTATTAGAGTTATAAGCCAGTTTGGACTATCCTAAAATTCACCAAGTTCAGTAAAAATTATGCTTCAATACTATAAACTGCTAAATATAAAAATTAAGATAGACACGAGACAGCTGAATAGTACCCTGTAGCCATTTAAAGTTTATAGCATCCAGTTGTGTATAAACTAAAATTGAAATGTCAATTAAGTAGTCACAGGATGTGGTTAAGAACTTGCATTTTCTAACACATGGGTCACTCAATACCATGTTAATTAACTCCATAATGTTGTAAATTGTTGTTGATTATTTGTTGGGGCTTTTCATTGGATGGGATGATATTCTGCCGGCTCTACCTTCAGATCAGAGATGGTCTCCACAAGAAACTGTTGATTTTATCTGGACAATAAGATGCTGGACTCGATGCATTGTACATGCTTGTAATGAAAGAATCATGACTGGATTTGAACTGTAATACTGCAACAAGGTAGAGGAATCCACCAAGGGGGGAGGGTATGGGGAGGGGTTGGGGGAATCCCAGAGCCTATGAAACTGTGTCATAAAATGAAATGAAATAAAAAAAAATTAACCAAAGAGGGCCCGGCATGGTGGGCAGGCGGCTAAAGTCCTCCCCTTGAACACACTGGATTCCATATGGGTACCGGCTCTAGGTCTGGCATTGCTGCTTCCCATCCAGCTCTCTGCTTGTGGCCTGGGAAAGGGTCAAGGTCGTCCTAAAAGCCTTAGGACCCTGCACCTGCGTGGGAGACCGGGAAGAAGCTCCTGGCTTTGGATCAGCTCAGCTCCAGCTGTTGCATTTGCTTGGGGAGAAAATCATCAGACGGAAGATCTTCCTCTCTGTCTCTCCTTATCTCTATATATCTGCCTTTCCAATAAAAATAAATAAATCTTAAAAAATTAACCAGATAGAATATTGTAGGACATTATGTAAAAAATAATGTTTTGTTTTTGGGAATCTGATGAAGAAAATGATCTAACAGGCGTTTCCACGGTTAATTTCCATAGTTTATGAGCCAGTGATTGTAGTTGCAATTAGAATTGTTTAGAGAAAAGACCAATTTCAATGCCACTGATAACTTCCCTGGAGCTCAAAAACCTGGACTTTATTCAAAGTATAAATAGAGAGAGGACTGGAGTCAGACCAAAGTACAATAAATACACTCAGAAGGGACAAAGAAAGGAGATTTTGATATCATTGGTGCTATTACACATAACGGTGTATTATTTTTTTTTCTTTCACAAAGGGAACTTTGGTGACAGCACTAACATTATTATTATTTTTTTCACTTGTACATCGTCTTAATTCAGAGATTGATTTTCAAGTTCTGGCACAATGAGTGCTTGGAGAATGAAAGACTTGCCTCCCTAGTTCAGCCAGTTGAAATGTGTCCACATCTTCATCCTATGTGTGTATTGACTCGTCAAGGAAATTGTGAAAGATTCAAAACGTGCAAATCAAAATTGATGTGTTGTACTGGTTATTTGACACACCTGATTCCATCAGTAGCTGTCTGTGTGTTTCTCTGTGTGTGTTTTAATTTAAGCTTTCTTCAGTATTTCTGAATAGTGTGTTTCCTTTTCATCAAGTATGTGGGAAACATGAAAACAAACATTCTTGACTCTGATTCTGAAGTGCATCTTTAAATATAGAAATAACAAAAAGATTTGTATGTGATACAATCCAGAAGTAAATATTAAAAAAAATTAAGGCTACGTTGTGAAGGAATTCACCCACAGAGGAGAAATATATTTATCTTATTGTTATTTCTGATTTGAAACTAGGAACTTGTTCTATCCAAGATGAAGAATATTACCAATAAAGGGGCAGACAACAAAATGATTTTAACATAATTTAACAGAAAAAAAGTGAACAGAAATTCTTAGACATAATAGATCAGGCTGACTTCTCAGTAAAGGGATTTTCATGGAAATAGTGTAAGCTTCTTATATTTTCTGCCATCTTCTCTCTTCTGGGAAAGTGTGAATGAGGGATTTTGGGGATGTGGGATTCCCCTAAACAAACCCATCTGGCCAATACTGACCATAAATATTCTTCTTTACTGGAGAAATAAGTGACTTCTTCAGTCCAAAGATTATGATATGTTGGATTAGTTGTATTGCTCTCTTAATTCAATGAATTATTTTTGACAAAGGACAGGCAATGACACCTTGGGATGGGGAGGCAGAATAAATGCTGGGTCATTCTTTCAGGACTTGTTACACTGTGCATAAATTTATTATTTTTAAAATTTTTTATTTTATTCCATCTCTCTTTTACACATGAGGTAATATCTGCTGACAGTGCCTTACCGCTATCAATATCTGTGATGAGAAAAGTTTCTCATACTTGTGAAGAGCCACAGAGAGACGATTTCACTTTTGATACAAGAGATGATCCATTGGTATTCTTTTTATAATTGCATATAAGTGTATTCTGCTGTTTTTAATACTCTCTAGTCATCGGTAAGCCACAGACTTTAATCTCAGGAAACATCTAATTTACGAAGTGAAAGTAATGTGTGATAAATAAGCAGATAGTTGGGTAGGCAATCTGAGCTGGAAGTCACTGACAGGTTCATATGTAATGCCATCCAACCACTCATCAATGAGAATAAACTCTTTGGAAGAATGCATCTGCTTTATCCAGTAACTAAGTGGAAATGACATGAAAATATGAATATTGAGTTCATTGTAGATTGTCAAAGTGTCATATATTCCCCAGGTGGTTTCACCTCTTGCAGAAGCACTAGACCCTTTATAAAAAAGAGTCCAAAGTTGGGAGGGCTTTCTCTTTTGTCTCAGACCATGACTGGCAGTGCTTCCAGGCACTTTGTTTATCTCCTCCCTCTCACATTTTTTTGCTGTGGTCATCTTGTAGCACACTTCCCAATTTTAGTGAGTATTTCTGCATGTAACACAAATCATGTCAATGAAGATATGAGAGTTCGTTTCCACATTGTTTGAATTCATTGTTAACAATTTGGCATGCAATTCAAGCTTGCACATGGAATGTTTGTTTTTGTATATGACCTTGTATTATCCTACTTCATACCAGAGAGCCACCAACCAGGTGTTATTAAAAAGATGGATTGTGTGTCTGGAAAGCAACACTGGGTGACTGAATTTGAATTTTTATCTATAGTCCCTCTACCTCTCACTGTCTCTGTTGGAATTTAGGACAAGCCTTACAAAATGCAGATCTGGATATTGTTCTTAATGCTAACAGCTGCAGGCCAGCACTCTCAGGTTGACAGATTTTGGACTGAGTTGATGCTAATCCAACAGGAGAGCAGGCCAGCTCTTCGCTATTGCTGATAATTATAAGGGCCTGAATTTGGCTGGAGTGTGTTCTGGAGCTAATTTTCATTGCCAAGCAAATCAACTGTAAGCACCGAGCCACAAAAGACAGACTCATGTGATTGGTCCATCTTTCACTTCAGGTTTTCTTTTACATCAACACTCAGGTTGTTAACCCTACTCTTTTGCCTAGCAGGAGGAAGAAGGGCAAATAACTGATTCTCTTTCTTAGTTACCATTCCTGCTTTTCGGAGGCAGGAGCGATGGGGCCATTGAAGGTGGGACTTCCTCTTTCAGTGGAAAATGCATGGAAGTTTCCATACCATGACACCCACTGTTTCTAATCCTACACCATTTGCTGAAACAGCAAATGTTGAATGTTTTGATCTTCTCCCCAACTCTTGTTCCCATGAGGCATAGACTCCATGCATGGTGTTCAAAGTCTCCTACAGGCTAAAAGCCCCAGTGCAATTACTGAAGAGAACCCCAAACTGGTGGAAACATTGTATTAGAGTCCTCAAACTGTGTCCTGCAGCCCAGCATGACAGGAAGCCAGTCACCGATCATGAGGTGGTGTGAGACAGGTGTTCATTGCAGAGCGCAGAACAAAGAACCAGGCAGTTATTGCATAATTACCAGGCTCCCCAAAGAGTTGGGGGTAAAGGTTCTTACACATTGGCATTGGGGCTGAGAGGTGCATGATCACCTCCTATCCTGTTAGAACATGATCATGCTTTACTCTTATCATACATGACCATCACATTTCAACTGTTTATATCCCTTTTCCAGAGAACAGCCCAACTGAAGTCGCTCAGGGTGGGCCCTATACTGAGCCAGATGAGTATGTTATATCTTTCAGAGTAGAAACTTCAGGTGTTGGGACAATTAGAGTATATGTCCCATGTTTGAAAAGGACATATACAAATGTCCTTATACATATACAAATGTCCTTTTCAAACATGGGTATATGTCCTTTTCAAACATGGGAAAGTCTTCAGAGGACCCTATCCAGTTTATAAAATGTTCTGCGCCCTAACTTTCGCCTGACTGGGGCTACCTGACATATTATATTATGTAGTTGTTGCATCAGTGAAGAAAAGCAGCACATCTGGCTAAAACTTAAAACTGTGTTTATGCTCTGGCAGTTAGCATCCTAAAAGCTGAGTGTGGAGCCTCTAATTGTTCCAGTAACTGCACCAAATTGGAATTATCAGGAGAGAGGGATTTGTAGCAATAGGACTATGGTTTCATGACTGCTGTGAGGAGGAGAAACTGTATTATCAAGCCTGTATATTATGATAGGATTGGAGAAGTGCTGCAGCATAAGCAAGAAAATCCAGTTTGTTTCAGGAATGTTTGAGAGAAACACTAAAGAGAGATGCTAATGCGGGCCCTGATATCCTGAAGGACAAGTCCTACTTCACACACAATTCTCCTGTCAGTCAGCACCAGACTGTAGAAGTGAGCTTTACAATCTCTTCATGAGACTTCAGAATTTAAATGAAAAAATATAGAAAAAGGGAACACTCCACCATGGGAAGGAGTCTAGGCATCTCACTCTTGGGTGAAAGTGACAATAATCAACCCTGGGAATCCCAGCAGAAACATCCTGCTGTGACAAGAGGAATGCTTTTGAAAAGGCATAAGGTGTGCTCTCCTGCGAGGGGACCCCTGAAACTAGTCCATGCCCCAATTACAAGAAGTGTAATGAATGCGATAGGGAGGGTTCCCTTCCTCAAAGATAGGAAGGGGCTCCTGCTTTCATCCTGGCTTTATCAGAAGACTGGAACTCAGAAGGCACCCCAGAAAATAAATACAAATGTCAAGAGCCCTGCTGATTCTTGACATCGCAGGTAATTGCATTAATTTGCTGATTGACCTGGGATCACTTACTCTGTGATAACTTCCCACACAGAATCCCTATCTTATAAAAACTATTATTATGGGAGATGATGAAAATCTTGTGTTTAGAGATTTGCTTGCCTTTGGTATGTCAAATTAAGGGCATTTTTCTTTCTCACCATTTTTAGTGATGCCCGAACGTCCAACTCTCTTGCCTAAAAGAGATTGACTATCGTCCCTGGGCATTTCCCTTATGTTAATTATTCCTAGATGTAAGTAACTTCTATAATGTTCATAAGCCTTGAGGCCGACTAAACCCAAGTGATGTTGCTGCTGATATAAAAGATGGGAGTAGAGGATCCAGTTTGTGATCAGGGATTATCTGGATGTGGTACTTGAGCTGCAGCTCTCTGAGTTCTCTGCAAGGACAAAACATTTCTTCGTTGGTGCTGATATCCCGATTCAACTGGAAGGTAGCTTGGAACTTCAAATCTTGTTTCAGATTTGAAGAAACATATCAAACATGTTTCTCAAACATAGAGTCCTAGCTTCACGTCATTCTTCTTATTATGCCACCATTCTGCCTAATTTATATCCAAATAGGAAATATGGAAATGGATTAGAATTTCATAAAGTAGCAATTCTACTTTACCATACGGAGTCAATCTTACATTATAACAACAAGGATACCTGGACTACTTCATGATACTCAACACTATACTTATAGAACCTTTTCTTCTATATCATGTTGATTCTAGAGTCCCAATATTTGCATTTAATCTATCCATATTCTCAATAATAACTCAATAATAGCCATGCACAAAGTATTAGATGAAGATGCATTAAGCATAAGACCACAATACAAGTTTTGTGCATTCCTGAGAATGGCAGATTTTGCAAGACATGGATCTAGTATTTGAACTGATAGCCAGCTTTTTGCATGACATTTACATGATGCTGAAATGACTCAATTTACTGGACAGGAGAACAATAGGAAATCTCCCAAAGACTGAAAAATCTATTAAAAAAAAACTCCAAGTGGAGAAAGCTCTAACATGACCACACATTAGCTTTGCTTGTTGCAAAGAATCAGGGAAGAACTGATTTGTTGATTGGGTCCCCTTTCATGACCAGTAGCCTAATACTCACAGGAGGGATAGAAGCTTTTCAAGCCTAGTAAGAAAAGACACTGAAAGTGCCTAAAGCCATGGTAAAAGAAATGTGTCACTCTGGCCTCCCAAATTCTTGCTTCTGTGTCTAAAATTACTCAGCATCTAACCACTGTTAAGAAATTTCTTTTTATCTTCATACCTGTTGGAGAACTCAGTCAATATGTAAAGTTGAGAAGACTAATCTTGGTCTTAAAAGAATTATGGCTATGCTCTGCCAAGAAACTTGCCAATCACAGCTTTGAGCATTGCCCATTGTTTTCTTCAGGATGGACATGGCACTGAAGCTATTATAAAACTTCCTCCTTTTGAAATGCTATATAGAAAACCCTTACTCAACTCTCATATCGTCTTTGATTCAGAACCTCTGATTCAGAAAATCGATATTATCAACGCAGGTCAGAAACAAAAGCCTCTGATGGAGTATGATAAAATATTATTTCAGTGACTAACTCTAGAGTCCTAAAGAGCCCACATCTCCAGCAGAAGTAATTTTATTAAAGATTTTGCCTGAGACTACCCACTCTAACAAATTCACCAATTACAACATCAGTGGAACAGACTGTACCAGGTGCTACTTAGCAATTCTACTGCAACTAAATTGCAGGACATTCCAATCTGAGTACATTGGTCAAGATAATAAGTCTGTTTTCTGTAATGAACCAATTGAAGGCATTAAGTATTTATTTAAAGAACAAAAAAAGTGAAATACTTGATTGTGTCGTATTAAGACTGGTGCTCTTTATGGCAAACATTTTATCCATATAGTCCCTTTATTCTTTTAGGAAGTTGTTGATGGCAGGAAAATTCCCTAGAAGATACTGATATACCTGGTAAAAGTGAATTTTGGATATTTTGCCATTGGTTGGGACACGCTATCCCATACTTCTGGTCAGGTTTTACAAATAGGCAAGTATGAATGCTGTAGATAAAATAGTCATGAACAATCACTCCACCCTGGATTGTACCAGGTAGTGCAAGGAGGAGCATGTGATTTATGGAACCAGTTTTCCAGATTCTAACAGGTGAAAAGGGTATTAGTAATCTTTCTATTTACTTGGAGAACTATGGGGTATGTTTTTCCTTTTTCCATAGGGATCACCTCTGCAATTTGTCACTTTTCCAATGATGCTCACACTGAACAACAAACTTGCTCCTCGCAGAATCTGGAAGCATCTCGATGTAGCAATGACCAAGTGGGAAAGCACCACCATTCTCAGTGGTTGATGAAAATCTTCTAATTTGTAAGAATTCAATCTCTACCAAGTATAAAAGGGCCGATGACACTGATCAGGAGCAAGTATAAGCAAAAGATAACCATCCTTCAGCATTCCTGAAGATGAGAAAATAACAGGCCCAAATTATTACCAATCAATATTAACACTGAATGTGAATGATTAAATAAACCGAAAAAGTACCATTCTACTATGATAATACAGGACTATGCTGCGAGAGGAAAACAGAGAGGAAGAGAGGCTAAGCAAATGGGGGAATCCCAATAACTACAAAAGTGTGTCATGGAAAATAAAAAAAATAATTTAAAAAAGAAAAGGAGGTAAACAGAAATGATTAAGTGTCAGCAATCTCTTGGGCATGTATGGATGATGTCTAATAATTAGCCAGGCAGGTGGCTTATGTCTGTTGTCCAGGAAGTCAATTCAATTTCCCCAAACATAATTGTGACCTCCCAGCTGTGAATCAGAACAGCCCCATTCCGGTGAATTTTTAAAACTCATCTTTAACACAAATACTAGTTTCCCCAAATCCTGTTACTACAAGGTGAATTTTACTACAAGCTTAGAACTTACTGGACGTAGTTTAGCCCATCAGACACCTCTACGGGCAATTGTTTGCCTGGTGATTTTCAAGGAAGTTCCTTATGTATAATACCATATGCTTTTAAAGTAGCCTAATTTTGAGTATTCAGAAACACGTATGCATTATGCCACAAACCAGTCTAAAATTACTGGGACTGTATTCACTACAAGTAACACTTTGTCAACACGTCATCACAGAACATACAGGAGGGAAAACACAAAACGCTCAGAATCAGTAACTTCCAGACCATCACAAACATTCTTGCCTTTGTTATATACACATAAGCTATATCTTCTTAGATGTGTTTTAAATATTTGAAGGCACACAACCTAAAAATTCAAAGATATCCTTCAAGGCTACACACCTCTCCACAATGGGGCAAGGTGACACATTCTGCTGTATCACACAATAACATTTCTCCACCTACTGTTTCTGATATATAAGACAGCATCAATGGCAATGGATTTCAGAACAAGACTGTGAAATATGGCATCGGAGAAAGTACTTCTCAATAGTATAAATGGATCGATCTAGTGGAATTGTGAAAACACACTGTTGTTTTTCCTCACAATTCAGCATTTCGAGGAAAATAAGGTCTCAAAAGAGATGCAAACCATGAACTTCTTAGTCTTTATCAAAACATCTTCACCTATCTGTCTGATTGCTAAAGGATACAATGGATGCAAGACCTCCATCAAAAAGCAAAAGCTGGTATTTGAACAGTTTAAGGTATCATGAAAAATTAAAAAACAAGAAACAGAACTTGTCAAGATGGGCAAGAGTGGTGTCAAGGTTATGTTGTCCAAATGTAGTTTTTCAATAGAAGCAATCATGGTTCCTTGGGAAGATGACTAAATCCTGGTCTGGGATTTATTATGTGTCTTGCGTATTGCCACGTATGTCGCAATGATGCTATCAAGGATTGCTTGGGTTGAAAATCCGTTTGGGCCAAATGTGAGAATACTTGAGCAACAACAAGAGTAAGTGAAATTGATTGCATCATGGCCTGCTGAATTTCCTGAGCTTTTCAAGATGCTACAACGACTTTTGTATATTTCCTTCTGATCAAACTAAGACTGCATACAGAACAACCTTTTGTTGCTATGTTTAGAGCAACTTCTTTCACAGTTCTACAATAGATAAGCCAATGAATTCTCAGGGAGTTTTTTTTTCCACTGTATTGCTGCAGTTTCTAAACTGAGTTAGAATTACAGAAAAGAACATTTCACAAGTGTCTCACTAAATTCTGCATTTCTGTAATGATAACCAATAACCAATGGTATCATAAAAAAGACAACAGATGATTCTCATCTCCTGATGGAAGAACAGAAGTAGTGAGAAAAGAGAGAGAAAGAAGTAGAGGAAAAGAAGAGAAAGTAAAAACTTAGGAGCTTGTAGGCAAATTTGGCATGACATTCTTGCTATTTCTATAATAACGAATTTGACAATAACAAAGCTACTTTTTCATTATGACTGGATTTTCAAAGGTATTTGTAAAGATATTTTATTGTATATCCTTATATAAAGATCGATTTTTGTAAGACTCATTTGAAAGGATTAAGAAGCGAGAGAGAACATAACATATCTTCCATTCACATCTTCACTCCCCAGATAGCTACAATGGTCAGGACATGGCAAGTTTGAAGTCATAAGCCAAGAATTCCCACCACAGTACCTACAAAGGTGGCAAGGCACAAGAACAAGGCCATGATCTGCTGTTTTCCAGGGATATAATCAAGTGGATATATTGGAAATGGAGCAGCTGGGACTCAAACAGTGGTGCAATATTAGGATGCCAGCATTGTAAACATGACTTAACTGCATGTGCCACAACAGCAGCTCCTCAAATAGAAATTTTACAGTGCCTCATTTTTTATTTGTGACAGAAATTAACAAACTTTTCAAATGAAAAAAAACTAATGGCTGCTTAGTAAAGGAATTAACAATGGCAAAATCAATAGCAACAGAACAATAATTAGACTACCAAAGACATAATTATTGAGCTTATAATCACTGAAGCGATTGAGGAATGAATAGCTGATTTTTTTTTTACAAACAGAATTTACTACCCAGGGCTGAGGGAGTTTTGAAATCACCATCAAAGACATAAGTTGGAGCTGAATCCAAATTGAATGATGCCCATTTGAAAATATTCAGATAACGTTTTACATAGAGAAAAGGTACAGATGAAAACTCCGTAATTTTCTGAATTTTTTTGTAATCGGCCCAATGATTAGGAAACACAAACTTAACAATACACCGGAAATGCTCTTGTTATGGTTGAAGGGAGAAATAAGAATGGAAAGTAAGTATGATGAGATCTTCAGCACAAGTGAAGAAGAAAATAAGAGTGGGGTGATGGGATATAAGAATGAGAGAGTGGGGCCCAATTGTGGCATAGTACATTAAGCTACTGCCTGTGAAGCTAGCATCCCATATGGGGTCTCTTTCAGGTCGTGGCTGCTCCACTTCCCACCCAGCTTCCTGCTGAATTGCCTGCGGAAACAGTTGAAGATGGACCAAACATTTGGACTCCTGTACCCACGTGAGAGAGATGGATCAAATTACTAGCTCCTGACTTTGTCTTGGCCCAAGGTCTTGGCCTTTGCTATGATCTGTGTAAGTTAACCAATGGATTTAAAACATCTGTTTACGTCTCTGCATCTGTTTCTATAGCCTTGCCCACCAATTCAATAAACAAATCTTAAAAACATAGAATAAGGGAGTGAGGAAGAAAGGAGAGGAGAAAAGGAAGTTAGGAGTTTACGAAGAAAGGAAAGAAGGAAGTAAGTGAAAGAATGGTAGAAAGAAGTGAGATTGGAAGCATCCCAATGATTTCAATCCATGAGAAGAAAGGAAATTCTAAGGGGGAGAATCCCATCAAACACAGAAGAAATAGACATCTGCTGCTGCCTCACAGGTAGTGAACCATATAGTCAAATATCTCCACTGCAGGCACCCGTGTTCCCCGGAAGAGCTCCACCTTCCTAGCTGAGCAAAGTCAAGTAAAGCTGCTGGCTTCTAGTTCTGGATCCGCCCTTGCAACCAATTTTTGAGGTAAACCAGCTGATGGAAGATCTTTCTGTCTCCTTCTCTGCCTTTCCAGTAAAAACAAATCTTAAAAAATACTAATCACTTCTATTTTTGGCCATGTAGTTGTAACTTCTGTTCTGACTCTCCTCTATTTAAAAAAACTTAGCAGTTCCTAATGTATTGAAAGAACACTGATTCTTTATTACAAATAAGTTGAGAAGAACATGTCTTTTTCTTTCTTTCTTTCTTTTTGTTTTTCCTGCAGCTTAGATTAGAAACAAGTTCCAGAGGATACTTTCTTGTTTCCATCTTTTGGGGCTTGATTATCTCTTTGCATGCTGTTACATGCAAGGATACCCAGGTCCTGTCAAATTAGGTTTCAGTGCCTTTGAAGATTCATTCAATTATTAATACACTGAACAAAATCTACCAGACACAAGACATTCATTTTTCTAAGTTGTTCAGGGGCGGCTGGGGGGATGCTGAAAAGAAAATATGCATGCTGCCCCTTGACTTAGTTTCCACATAGACTTCAACTTCTTTGAACTAAGAAAGCACATATGGTTTCTGGCTTCCCATCTATCTATGCATCAAAGATTAAAAACTAAGTTTTCCTTCTCCAGTTTGTAAGAACCTGAATTTCTAAGACCGTGGTGTCCCTTCTCTCTTGCTATTTCTTTAAATAAATGTCTGTCTGGTTTTTGCTATCTGATGACTTCAGGAGCTTGCTTTTGATTAGTGCAGCATCCACACCACTTAGGTGTACTTTGTAGTAAGAGTCTCAAATTCGACCTTTTAGGACGGATAAGAGAAGGTACCTGTGGCACAACTGAGACAAAAAAGAAGGAAAGGAACAGTCAGATGAAATATTTCATATGGGATACCACCGAGTTTTTATATATTTGAAAATTTATTGCTACAAAACTAACTACTCATATTTTGCTTTTAGTGCCCTGAAATCAGGAAGGACTGATTTGTCAGTGTTGGGCAGAGCACTGTTAGTAACTGGAAAAGCTAGTTGCCAATTGAAATTAGTCCAACTCCAAAAATTCTTTATTTTATTCAATTCACTATTTTACTCATCCCAAAATGATAGTATATATAAATAATGATACATAAATTTTTAAAAGTTTAATTTTTTTCTGTTTTTCTTGACCATGACCTGGGATCACTGGAAAATTAAATCATACATTCTGAACAAATTTATAATGCTAGAGCAGTTAATGAGATTAAGAACAAGGCTTGAAAAAATACTCAAGTAAATAAAATCTATATTAAAAGTGTACAGTCTACTCACATTGATTAATTGTAGTGTTTCACATTTAAAATTGAAATTAGAGAGCTAGTCACATTAATAAAAATGGAGAAGGAATTCAAACATATACAAAGTAAGATAAAGTATTCAAGACATGAAATCAGCATAAAAGTCATTTATATTTCTAGTGTTTTAAAAAAAATGACTATAAAAAATAATACAAATTAAGTCAGCCTATACAATGCTGATTTCCTGATTTCTGTTTTTTACCCTTTTTCTCTTTGCAATCAGAACTGGGCTGGATAGAAAAAAAATACATTTTCATTCTATATGTTTTATCTTGGCCCAGTTCAAATGACACAAAATGGAGCTTATCTTATCATCTTTGTAGAATGAGTAAGAGAAGAGAAATCAATTGAAGTACAATTCTGATTTGTGAGTCTACAAATGGAAATATTTATCAAAAATAATACTTATCAAAATACTTATCAAGTAGAAATGTAACATAGCTGTATCAAACTAGTAAAAGTATAATAATTCATGTATTTACTTAGTTAAAACTATGAGGTGCCACAGAGGGGACAAGATGGCCGAAAGGGTAGGCAGTTGTAGCCATTAACACAGAGAGAGCAGGGGGAGTGCAGGCGAACTGCAGCAAGGCACCGAACGCAGACGAAAGTCTCGTGGATACTGAGCCACACTGTGGGAACCTTCCCTAGGAAACAGTGGCAGGCACAAAGCCACAAGAAAAGAACATCGTGAAGGGAGGCACTAGCAGGGAAGTCCACAGGCCCCTAATCAATCACCCCCCAGATCAGGGTGGCCACATCACTGGGGAAAGAGACATTGGGGAGGGAACAGTTGGAGAGAGATCCAACTGAGGGAAGGATTTGTGGTTAGATCACATAATCCACCCACACCTGGAAGGTTTGTGTCTTAGACCCCTGGAGAGATACCGGAACCCCCCAATCGGGTGATGCTGGATCCCTGGCGGAAGGGGAAGCAGGGTCTTGATCAGCAGCAGCTGCACAAATATCAGTATCATCTGCAATGAAAGCCCAGGTAACTCAGCCACCAACAATAAGAGTAACTGGAGCAAAATGACACAGGGGAGTGGAGACCCTTCAAGTCACACACATCCATCCCCAGCAGAACTGCCTGCTGGTGTCCTCAAGCAATCCAGGTGACTAGGAGACTGGCAAGCTGAACGTTTTGAGCACCCTTGGCAGAGTCGCAGGAACCTATTTGAAGAACTCTCCCCAAGGGGACGCACAGTATGTGTCCCTGCAGTGTCCTAATCTCCCTGCCCCCAGATGCCACAGAAAGTAAGAGCAAAAGACCAGAGAGTGAAGACCCACAGGGACATGCACGTGAGTGTCAGGAACTGCGTGATGGCTTGGGCACACAGCATGTGTCCTGAACAGAAGGCAAGCTAGCAATCACAGAAACCTTAGCAGGTTGTACAAGATACAGGCGTAGGCAAAGAGTTGCTAAAAAAAAATCATCAAAACTACAGGCAGTCAAACCGAAATAAAGAAATGGGACTACATCAAACTAAGAAGCTTCTGCACAGCAAAGACAATCAGCAAGTAAAACAAACAAAAACAAAAACACAACCAATATAATGGGAGAAAATCCTTTTATACTACACAAAAGATAGGGGGCTAATATTCAAAAAATACAAGAAACTCCAGAAACGCAATAACAACATAACAAACAAAGCAGTTCAGAAATGGGCAAAGCGAATGAGCCAACACTTTTTCAAATGGCCAACAGACATATGAAAAAATGCTCAAGCTCTCTAGCAATGAGAGAAAGTCAAATAAAAATCACACTGAGGCTCCACTCAACTCCAGTGAGAATGACCTACATAAAGAAAACTAACAACAACACCTGCGGTGAGATATGGGGGAAAAGGATCAGTACTCCACTACTGATGAACTTGTGCACCTGGTGTAGACATTGTGAAAGTCGTTATAGAGAATGATCAGACAACTGAAAATTCCCCCAGCAATCCCATTCCTGGGAATATATCCAAAAGAACAGATACAAACACACATGAGCAAGCAACCCGCAACCGTGTTCAATGCAGCACAATCAACAACCACAAAAGCTTGAACATAATATAGGTGTCTATTGAAGGAGGACCAGATTAAAAAACTGTGGTACATTAATCTATGGACTACTGTTCAGCTATTAAAAGAATAAAATTTTTACCTTTCACAACCAAATGTGCCCAACTGGAGACCATTATATTAAGTGAAATAAGCCCAAAAGAACAAACATCAAATGTTTGTTTTGTTATATGACAATATCTGCTGAAACTACAAAACAAAACAAAAAAAGGTAAATAAACACACCAGTGTAAATTTACAAAAGAAGGAAGTAATGGAGACCAGGTTATCAGGAGTCAAAGAAAATCAACAAAACTCATCTCCACTACAGTACTCCCAAAGAATCTTCTAAATGTACCTAGACAGCAAAATATTAAGCTTTCTACCATGATATCAACAGTATCAAGACCCACGCGAAGAGCAGAAAGTTGGAGTTATTTATTTTTCACTATTAAATTTCTTTTTTTATAAGATTTTATTTTATTTTTATTACAAAGTCAGATACACAGAGAGGAGAAGAGACAGAGAGGAAGGTCCTTTGCCAGATGATTCACTTCCAAAGTGAGCTTAATGACCCGTGCTGCACCAATCCCAAGCCAGGAGCCAGGAACCTCCTCCAGGTCTCCGACATGGGTGCAGGGTCACAACGTTTTGGGTCGTCCTTGACTGCCTTCCCAGGCCACAAGCAGGGAGTTGGATGGGAAGTGGAGCTGCTGGGACTAGAACTGGCGCCCATATGGGATCCCAGAGCATTCAGGGCGAGGACTTTAGCCACTAGGCCATTGTGCCTGGTCCCCTGATTAAATTTCATTGGTTTTTTCAATGTGCTTCTTCTTATTAATATGCCTGAAAATTTATTTTGCTCATCTTCTTAAAAAAAGGCTCTTATTGAAATTAGCAGTTTTTGTTTTCAGTTTCAATTCTATTTATTTCTGGCTGTGCATTTTATCATTTCTTGCTTCCTGTTCATTTTTTCTTTTTTAATAAGTCTTTGAAAGGCATTGTTAGATCATTTATATAACACATTTTCATTATAAGCATCTGATATTATAAATGTCCACTTTTTATTGTTTTTGCTACACCTCATGGGTTTTAATATTCCTGAAATAGTTATTATTTTAATTAATTTCCTCAGTGACACATATCCTAAAGTAGCATCATTTTCTTCAATAAGGTTTTTTATTTTCTTTTTCATTTCTTTAGGTACACATAGGTCATTCTGCAGCATGTTGTAAAATAGATCGTCATATCTAGATGTGAAGACGCGATGCAATATGCATCTCTCCTTGCCAAACCAAAGACACACTCCCAGAGAAACGTGACATGTATCCTGACAACAGAACGCTGGGCTCTCTTTATTGTCCATACCAACAATGTCAGACACACTTAAATGGTGGAATGATGGACCTCTGACTGTTCATGAAGGGCTATGCATTGAAATAGTAGAGAGCAAGTTGTTGAGGGTGGAAGGAACTCAGGCAGATAGGAAATCACAGAGCCTATGGAACAGTATCATAAAATTTAAAAATAAAAAAATAAAGAAAAACACCCAAAAGATGTCCCAGTTCTCTATCCTATTCACATTATTCTATTTTGGTTACTGCACTGGTAGAAAATTGAAAAATTAATATAATTTATTTTATATAAGTAATGTGAAGATTCTATTTTGTATTTGAAATTTTTGTTAAAAATGCAAATTATTATAGGAGGTACTGATTGTTTCTAATTATTTGTACTTTGTTAATTATGGAATGACAAATGAATACTGCTTAATACAAATGACATTTTAGGGTCAGGAAACAATAGCTTAGCTGTAATACTGAGCTTGAGTTGTGCGCCTGAAGCAGCTTGTAGCAACCCAGCCTTATGTAGTTATTCACTGATATTTGTTGTATGCAGGAAGAAACAATACTTTTCTAATTTGCTACTGCATGAAGCCAACAGGCCAACAAAAGATGCTCCAGACACACAGTGAGTGAATACATAGCATTGAACACTCGTGTCTAAGAGGAAAATGTTAGAATGCACTGATTTTAGTTATTAATAAGTCAGATTTATAATTTTTCCTTTAGTCAAATTAGAGAAAAACTGCATCTTTTATCCTTGCGTGCAAAGTTCAAAATTTTTATTCATGTTAAGGTATTGCAATCTTGAAGCAAAACTGATGGAACAGCTACTTATGAAATTGAAGCAAGAGGAAAAAAAGTCCAAAAACATGAAAAAAACCTCATGAGTTCTGTAAATCATTGACTCCATTAATGCTTCTTCCTCTTTCCTCCCTTCTTTCTGAACTGTCCCAATTCCCTGATCTTTGCATTTGCATTGCTGGCTTTCTGCACAATAATCATTGCATATTTAATGTCATGTTCTTTCCCCTGTGGTTCCTGAGCTACTCTTCTTTCATACATCACACAACTCTCTTTCCTTTGCAATTACGATTGTCTGAAATTATCTTCCTGCTTCCCATGTTGTAGAGCTCTTCACTTCACTAGATTATACATTTCTTAGGAGCAGACATATGTTTTTCTTTTTAGGATTCATCCAGAAGTTATTTAATATTTGATAATGAATAGACGAATGGTGTAGGAGATTCAGTCTGTGAAGTATTTGGGGGAAGTGAATCTGAGAGTATTCACTTCATCAGTACCTGTGTTATAAATGTGTTCTCAGATCATGTGTAGGAAACTCTACCCCCACACTCACAGGTTAATTAGACCTTGAGTTGATTAATTCATTCATGGATTTATGAACTCATAGAGTAATGGATTATCAAGTGAGTGGCTTTGCATAAAGCTCCCTGCATGTTCACTGTCTTGTCATGTAATAGTCCCCCATCATGTCATGATACCTTCTGGCACAATGCTCTTCAATGTCTCACCCTCCACACGCTTGAGCAGTGTAAGCGTCTATCCTTTACAGAATACACAGGTCCATGTATTAAGAAAAACAGCAATAGAAAAAGGCCAAGACAGCCACTGTTGGGTAGTTGAGCAATCCAATCAACCAATAAAAAATTATTACTAGGTTTAGAGAATAAGACAAAAAAATTCAATTTGAGACTCTCCAGTGTGAGGTTCTTTTGAATAATCACAAAAGATTCAACCAAGTGAGTTATGTTCATTTGACATCGTAAATTTTTTTGACTCAAAAATGATTTTTGATGAGAAAAATATCTGAATTAAAACAAATGTCATATTCTTTTTTTAAAAAGATTTATTCAGTTTATTACAAAATCAGATATACAGAGAGGAGGAGAGACAGAGAGGAAGATCTTCCATCCGATGATTCACTCCCCAAGTGAGCCGCAACGGGCCGGTGCGCGCCGATCCGATGCCGGGAACCTGGAACCTCTTCCAGGTCTCCCACGCGGGTGCAGGGTCCCAAAGCACTGGGCCATCCTCAACTGCTTTCCCAGGCCACAAGCAGCTGATAGTCAAACAGGAAAAGTAGCTCCAGTTATGTTATTTGATGTTATTAGTACAAGTTAGATTTTAAACATTTAATTCTTAGTTATTATCTTCATTCTTTGTCATAAAAACTGAGCTATTAGCAGGACCATAATTTCCTATAATTGTCTTCTTATGACAAACATTGCAGAAGATCATTCTATCTACTCTTGAGGGAATTCAGTGAGAGAACTGGTAGTATTTATTATTTTCAGGGGTGTCTCTTGGTGCTAATTGCTTGGTCTTATTTGGGGAATGGCTGACCACACATGAAAAGAGGACTGGAGATTGGAAAGATGAGAAGAGAAACCATGTATTGTCATATTAGTTACATTTTAATCATCTGACTCAACATGTATTTAGGTTTAAGGTGGTATCAATAGATTATAACATCCTCATGTACATAAAAGGGAAGAGTGAGGTTTGTGGAAATGTATTTAAAGAATAAAGCATTTTGTAACCTCAAAATAAGTCTGCAAATATTATATTAGAAATTAACACATCTTAATCTTCTCAGATCTAAATTCACATAGCTAGCAAATCTGTGGCTTTAAACAAAATTGTCAGGACAAGCCTTACTGAGAGCCTAGCATTTGAATACCAGGTTGAAATGATGAGTGGTTAGTCACATGGGCATTTGGGAGAAAAGTGTTCCCCATAAAGAGAAGAGAAAATTCATTCACTATCAGTCAAAGTTCTCACAGTTCACACAAAAGTGGTTCTTGGACAAACATTTAATCAAAGACTCATTACTGAGTTCAGGGTGCGTGAACTGTGTCTAGGGAAGGCACTCGAAGAAGCACAGCACCTCAGGACACTTTCATAGAATCAAGAGTTGAGAGAGCGTGAGGGCCAGAAAAGTGAACAGAACAGCAGCCGCTGTCCCCCAGGAGCTGGTGGCCTCAGCCCGCTTGAGGTGGCCGCACCTGGAAAGAGCCAGGGTGAACACACAAGGGCTTCTGTCTGGATTCTCCCCATCTCCTCTTCATGATTCCTCTTGAACTTTCTAGAGATCAGGAGCAAGGGAGCCAGCAACAAGGTGCAGAAAAGGTTGGAAAGCATAGATTGCGCTGAAAAATGCAAACTGAGTCCTGCAGCCCGGGTACGAGGTTAAACTCCTGCTGAATGCATTCCTGGAGGTGTAATGGGGTCATGTGAACAGAGTGGACAGAAGGCAAGGAACAGTAGGATGACAGAACTGACACATTTGGAGAGAGGGAGACATGTCAGATCAAGACAGGAGTGAGTTTGCAATTTTAGTTGTTCTACATGTTCTTGTGGCTAGCATTTCAATTTACGGAATCCCCAAAATACCCTTACTTATTTTATATCCTCCATGAAAGTGTTCAGTTTTCATTTGAACAAATTCTAAAATTTAGCTGGAGTGTCAAAAATTATCCATAAGTAAAATATAAAAATTAAAATAAAAAATCAATATTGCGACATGGCTAAGAAAATTAATACTGAACTATGTAGTTTCCACTTTCATATGGTGGATACATCATTTCCAGAAACAGTTTGTGTTGCACAAAATGAGTGAAGCCAAGAACACAATTGTTCATGCAATGATTAAATGAATTCATGTGACTATTAAACAGTTAGGATGCCCAACACACTCTGATGTTATCCCATTAATATAGAAAACATTACTGATATTTTTCTTTGTTTTTAAGGATTTATTTATTTTTATTGGAAAATCAGATATATAGAGACAGGAGGAGAGACAGAGAGGGAGATCTTTCATCCACTGATTCACTCCCCAAGTGGCCACAACAGCCAGAACTGTGCCAATCTGAAGCAAGGAGCCAGGAGTTTCTTCCACATCTCCCATGTGGGTGCAGAGTCCTATGCCTCTGGGCCATCCTCGACTGATTTCCCAGGACAATATCAGAGGGTGCTGGATGGGAGGCAGGGCTGCCAGGATTAGAACTGGCACCCATATGGGATCCTGGCGCGTTTAGGGCAAGGATTTAGCCACTAGGCTACTGCACTGGGCCCAACATCATTGATTTGTAGGCTAAACTTTTGTTTCAAATATTCCTCCAGATGTATACCTGGCACCCTTCAGAAATCTTTTAATAATTCCATGGAAGCAGGCATCACACATACCCTACATAGTAGTCTGTACTAACATTAGAAATAAGATAAATGGCTACTTCCATCTATCATATTTTTCCAAGTATTTTACAATTTCCTAAAAAAATAACTATTTTATAGCCTAAAATGAAATATGCCAATCCAGGAAAGAAGTAACTGTTTAGATCTTATCATAAATGATCTATTTCCTATTCCCCTAAATGACAGATAAGCTGGATTTATTGTTTTTATATTTGAAATTATTTTCATGTATGTATATATGGGGGGGAAGAAAGATAAAGTCAAATTCAGGCACTAGATTGCCTTATAAATATTAATTTACAGTTAATTAGCCTTCTTATTTGAAAGACTATTGCAAGTGTCTGGTCTGTCAAAGCATGCATGCTAATTATAAGGAAACGCACTTTCACAGTCTTCATAAGGAAATGATAGTTTAATCTTAGAACTGTCACTTCTTATTGGAACGGAGGATGCTGGGCAGCTCCATGTCAAAACCAGTTGTCAGAGGGGATTATTTCAAAGATAGTTAAGTTCTTAATTGACAAAACAATAAAACAGAGAGAATACAGAGCTAATGGACAGTTTCCTTTTATGCGGTGTTTCTAACACTGTATCCCACAGTTAGTAATGATATATAGTTTATTATCTGGTAAAACTTGGATCAAATCACAGCAGTCCTTAGAAACATGACTGCTTACATTTGGTCTGTTTTAATTGTTGTGTGATATGGGTAAATTACTTTGGAATGATATGAACTATCAATGCAAAATCTCTTTTTGGCACAGTGTATTTTTTACCAGAGTTTTGGTGACCTACTGCAGTATATGTCTTACTATTTTTGTTTCAATTTTATTATTTCCTCAAGTAGACTCATAGCTGCTCAGGGTATGATGTTTTAATCGATATTTCCATGGAAATGATGAATTCGAAAGTTTTTAAGGCAAA
This sequence comes from Ochotona princeps, assembly GCF_030435755.1. Classification (NCBI taxonomy): domain Eukaryota; kingdom Metazoa; phylum Chordata; class Mammalia; order Lagomorpha; family Ochotonidae; genus Ochotona; species Ochotona princeps. The sequence goes on from NC_080838.1 coordinate 75,037,821, forward strand.
TTAATGGGTGAAGTTGAAAACAATGCTAAAGTTTACTGAGATTTTCTTTCTTTATGCTCATGGTGTATACAACTGGGAAGCGTGCATGTGAAGAAGATAAATGGAGGTATAACTTATGCTTTTCATTTTTTAAATAATCTGGAGCACATAACATTTCTGTAATATCTCAGGGAAAACAGAGTGAAAGAACATACCTTGGAATGGCATCTGGTTGCAATCATTCTTAATATTCTGCTAGAAATACGTGTACATATAAAAAGCAAAATGTCAGGTTAGAACCTGATTTTAGGAAGGTCTACTAAATATCTTTAAATCATTAAAAATGCACTATATTCTCCATTGTGTTAGTTTTAATCTTTGACTTGTGTGCATAACATGTAGATACAGAATCTATGCATTACAGAATGAGAGGAGGAAAGTTCTGGGATATTCAAACAATGCTTTGATTCACAGTATAACATGAGAATCATGTAAAAGACATACAGGCATAAAATATTAAATAATGGGCCTGGTGTGCTGGCCTAGCAGCTAAAGTCTTCGGCCTTGAACGTGCCAGATTCCCATATGGGTACCAGTTCTAGTCTCGGTGGCTCGCTTCCCATCCAGCTCCCTGATTCTGGCCTACAAAAGCAGTCAATGAAGGCCCAAAAGCCTTGGGACCCTGCACCCACGTGGGAGACCTAGAAGAAGCTCCTGGCTTCAAATCAGAGCTGCTCTGGCCCTTGTGGTTGCTTGGGGAGTGAATCATTGGACAGAAGATCTTCCTCTGTCTTTCTCCTCCTCCCTGTGTATCTGACTTTCCAATAAAAATAAATCTTTAAACAATATGTATATAAAATGATATAATGTTTTCAGTTGTTAGATAAGATGACACAGGGATCTTATGCCAGAGCAAAGAGGGTGAATTACATTAAGCTGGAGATTCATGATATTCAAGAGCTATAACAGTTGTATCCAGCAATCTCATTTAGCAGACTTTTAAGCCAATGGTTTTTCTCTCTGTGTTTAATGGAGCCCTTTAATCCCTTCTGGAAGTCAAATTAGAAACATTAAGGTTTGTTTTCTGTCTTCTACTTTAACTCACTTGCGAAGGCCCACTGAATTGGTTGATAGTCTTTGATATCAGGACAGACATGCTTTGAAATTATATTAAGTATGTATTGTAACCTATTCAAAGAAACATATGCCAGGTTTTTCATCACTGCATAAAATCCACAACCATAAACAAACCTGCAGAAGCCCTGGGATCCTTCCAGATTGTGCATTTATTTCAGTATTTTCCCCAAACTCATTCTATATGCTGACCAACAACCTTCTCCCTCAGCCCTGCCAACCAGACTCATTACTGTATTTGAAATGTGCATGAATAATTGTCGAAGGTGACAATACTGAGGGCATGCAGCACTGGTGCTCAGTAACAGTAACAAACCAAGATCTTCAAACTCATCATTTTCTGGGACATTTTCTCATAATTTCCATCACAAGACTTAATAAGTATGCCTTCTCAAGACATACTGAACATTAGGATAATATTTTCTGTATGATCGTGGGGATCTAGTTAGAATGGACCCTTCCCGACAGGGAAGCCCTTAAACAGAGTCGGCAATGAATTTATTCACAATTTTACCTCCCAGTTATCATACACTGTTTTAGATAATGTGTAATAAAGACGCATGCTGGGTGATTTACTTGTCTCCACATATCAGCTAGCTGAGTGGTTCGAGTAGTCACCTTGATATTATATGAAAGTAAAGTCAAGGTTCTTCAGGACTGTTCAGACATGGTGAATTTCATAAGTATTTTTGTAAGATATCTTGACTTAATTAGATTCATCTATATGTTAAGAATTAAAGTTTAGTTTTAGCTGTGTTTAAAAACTTTTTAAAAAGATTTATTTTGTTTATGTTTTTTAAGATTTTATTTTTATTGGAAAGTCAGATATACAGAGAGGAATATATTCCCTCTGTTGATTTACTCCCCAAATGGCTGCAATGACTGGAGCTAAGCTGATCTAAAGCCATGAGCCACTTTAAGGTCATCCACACACATGCAGGATTCCAAGGCTCTAGATCTGCCTCCGCCACTGTCCCAAGCCACAAGCACGGAGCTGGATAGGAAGCAGGCTTGCTGGGACACGAACCAACGCTCATATGTAATCCTGGCATGTGCAAGGGAGGACTCTAGCCACTAAGCTACCACAGTGGTCCCTGTTTAGAATCTTTTAAGCAACATGAAAACCTTTATGTGTTTTTATGTAATTTGGGTGTTTTTCCCTGACCCAGCTTTTTCAAATAGAAATTTAGTTTCCTTCTACATGAACATGGGTTCAAGGACCTGTATTTAAACAGCATAATCTGCCCTTTCACAGCATTACCATGGGTGCGACCCTTCCTGTGTTTAATACATTTAATCAGAAACAATTTTGTCCATTAACCTGATCAAATGGAGCTATCTACAGGGTGTTCGTGCACTCAACACTCCTTCTGCCTCTCTCTGCCTTTCACAAACCAAGCTGATAATTGCCACACTTGTAGGCAGTGCTTTTGTTACGGATGGTGTATTTGTTGACTTGATGCAGCAGACTGTCATATTATCACATTCCATGTCAAGCTTTGTGTGTTGTATGGCGTGGTCCGTGTGCGACTTTATTTTCACACACTAACAGGAAGTGTTAGACTTGGTGCAATGTGTTTGAAAGATTTACTACAAATAATTAGGATTTATAAATATCAATATCTGGTAAAGATAATTCCTCTGCTAACTTAAACACAGACACATGTGCATGCGTCATGCGTTCCAGCCACTTCATTTAGTAATATGCTGTGCAGGTGTGTACAACTTCACTGTGTTTTTAACGCTAATGTCTATAACTAGAAAACTGTATAAAAAGCAAATTGTTAACTACTGACAAAACAATGACATTTCCGATTTATTTTTCTTTGGAAAGTATTAATGTACTTGCAAGAATGAGAAGGGGCAACACAAAGAAATCAAATCTCTTTGCTAGTGAGATCACCAACGGAGCCACTTTGCTTTTGCTATTGGTAACTAGCTGGTTATTTAGTTCATGGTTGTAGGTTAGAGAATGAAGGAACAACAATAATGGTATAGGTGATTAAAAATGAAATAAAATTCAAAATGAAGAATTTCCCCCTGATATACACCAAAAGGCAGTAAAGTTTCTACAAATACTAGAACACTGTAGGTGAAGAGAATGGTAAAAGTCTACCTCATGCATGTTTCAATGACATGGATATGCAATGTCTAACTTTTCTCGATATTTGTGAAATAGAAGGAACACGTTTTGAGTCAATCTGATCCTTCATGAAATTTTCAGTATTACATTGCAAAATGGAGAGTTGTAATGCTAAAAACGAATATGTTAAAATACTTAGGAATGTATTCACATTATATGAACATGTTCTAAAATATTGAGTGGGCTGTAAGTGTTTTAATTTGCCTTTGACTTTCATTTTTGCCACATAGGTAAAGGATTCAAGTTGAAAAACAAAAAAAGTCATTTCAGAACAAATGAGAAAGACGCTGCAGTCTGATGTGATGAGAGAAAGGAAGGAGACAGGAAAGGACAAAGCAGAACAGCTGCTGCAAACAGCGGTGATGGTGAGTGGCAGGATTGGAGAACAGCTTTCGGTGCAATTATGCAAGTGGATTAATCGGTCCAAAAGTCTTTATGTTGGCAAAAGTAAATTCCTTCAGTTACCATCAGGTCTAAACCTGAAGATGCTCAAATTTTGCAAGCTCAGTAGCACAAGATCAAATGCAATAGAAAATAATAGAGAACACGTTTTCAGGCATGTGGGTATATAGGTATTAAAAAACATTTATTGTTTAGTCACTTTTGCTAATTATTGCAGATTTATAAACTGTCACTCTATAACAACCACAGAGAACCAGTACAGTAAATAAATAATAAAGATGAAAATTAATCTAAAAGGGCATTTAGATGCATACTTACACGTGTCACATTCCAACAATGTTGGGATCTTGACATCCATATTAACATGCTATACGCTGCTCAATGTCAGAATGCTAAATACTTGTATAATTATAAGTGACTAAGCTAAAACCTCAATTATACCACAATCAAAAAATTATAACCAATAAGCTGTTGAAAAGTGTACCATCAAATTTGGCGTGTTTGATCAAAATATTGCTCTTTTTATTGCAATTGTTCCACTTGTGATAAAAATAGCAGAAAATCATTGCTTTCAAACAAAATAATTTAGTATTTTTATTCCTTAATCTCAATTAATAATCACCATGAGTAAGAAATAGTTTATATTTTCCCAGTTCTTTTTAAAAGAATTGCATACCAATCACAGACCCATATAAATTTCAAGAGTTAAGGACCAATGCTTTTTTCTGTACTGTGGAACTCTTAAAACTGTAATTCTGCCTAGACCCAGAGCAATGACTCAATTGGCTAATGCTCTACTAATAACCATCAGTATCCAATATGTACTCAGGTTCGTGTCCCAGTTCCGCCACTTCTTACCAGTCATGATTATGACATGGAAAAGCACTGGAGGATGACCCAAAGCCTCAGAACCCTGAACCTGCATCGGAGACCCAGAGCAAGTTCCTGGTTCCTAGCATTGGATAAGCTCAGCTCCATTTGTTGAGGCCATTTGAGGAATGAACCAGCAGATGGAAGATCTTTCTCTATTTCCTTCTCTCTGTAAATCTACCATTTCAGTAAAAATAAATAAATCATGCTAAAAATTTTTAATTTTGCTAACTCGTTTATTAATTTAATACATCTGTGAGGATTCCAAAAATCCTTAAATTTTAAAGATCTCATAGGAAATTGCCTCCATAGTTGCTACAAAACTTTTTTGCCGAGACACTGATTTAGACAGCAGAGACTCAGCTGTTGACCTTTATAAAGGGTAGTTTGTGGAGAAAATCCATTCCTTAGTTGCAAACACAATGAAATTCATTTTGTGGGTATGCTAATTCATTGCTTTTCCATATCCTGACATTATTTCCAATCATTTGTTCTTTAATGAATAGTTATCTTGGTCACTTGGATTAAATGTTTTCTTGAACCACTCTTTGCCAAAGACCAAGAATAAAAAACAACAACAACAAAAAAGAGAAGAGATAAATGGAGAGACAAGAAAGAAGAGAGAGAAAGAGAGATAGAAAGAGAGAGAGAGAGAGAGATTCCGCTCTGCAAGTTGATTTCCCACATGACCACAGGGATGGACCAGGAGGAAGCCAGGAGCTCCATTTGAGTCTTCCACATGGATTGCATGAACTCAAGCATTTGGGTCATCACCTGTACTAACCTCTCCCTGGCTGCAACTTGGCAGGAAGATGGATTGGAAGCATGGGGGTGGGGGTGTGTTGGGGCTGGAAGTGGGGTTGGGGGGAGCGGCAGGTGTGAGGATGTAGTTGGAATGCAGGCATCACAAGTGACAGCTTAGTGTTCTGTGCCTCAAGTCCTGTCCTAACTGAACTTCATGTGCTAGGTCTTTCAAGCATTGATCTTAGAAAAGTTTTAGCTACAACTTCTTACTCTGCCCCTCTGAGCTGTAAGTCCTTCAGATGGTGTCTTTGCAGTTTTCTTACCTAAGAAATGTCTTCTTCAAAGACCTGGAAGTCATCTCTGCTACGTGAACACGAGGGAAAGCAATGACACATTATTTTTTTAAATTATTTTTTAATAATCTTACTTAGTTGATTAGGGAACAAAGGGTCAAGGGCTACAGGGTGAAAGTGGGTAATACCATTGTTTCCACACCAATATCATTTTTCCCTGTATCTGGGGTGAGGGAAAAAACAAAGGGAAAAGCCCCACCCAACCTCCCACCCATCCCAGATCCCCAACAGAAGGCGCACTCTGAGGGTCCTGCTCATACAGTTTTGATAGTTCATCAGTTCTGGATTGCTGCCAATCTCTCAGTTCCAATCGCAATGAACCCTATTCAGAATCCACTGGCTGACAGTCTCTTCATGGTTGGGGTTCTAAGATCAGCAGTTCAGTTGGAGGGATCTCCAAAGAAACTTCGTCTGAGATGATCCCAGGCCTGATTCTTGCGCGAGTTTGCTAGTACAGAGTCCAACACCGTCCGTCACACCAATCAGCTTATGCACATGCTGGTCGTTGGGGTTGCTGGGTTCTTTCTGTTTCCAGCCCTGTCTTCCTTGTGATCCAGTGGGTGTTGTAGTCCAGTTCGACCCTGCCCGCTTCATACTCGGTCCTCATGCAAACCGGTTGGAGCTGCAGCCTAGTTGGGGAGACTCCCCATAACCCCCACCAGTTCTGCCCCCTGCCCTGGTTCCCATGCTTGCCAGTATGCACCGCAAGCTTGTCAAGTCTGTCCCACATCCCGTTTAGCTCTCACACATGTCGGTGGGCATTGAAGCCCAGCTCAACCCAACCAACCTACTATCCAGCCCACACACCTACTGGCAAGTGCCCTTCTGTACAGCCACCCCAGCCCCTGTCCTGGTGTTCGTGCTGTCCAATGAGAGTGGTAGATAAGGAAAGGGCCATGGTGGGCTGACTGTTCTGACTGGTGCAAGCAAAAACTAGAGTGAGTGAGGGTTGGTTGGGCTAGCCGCAGTACTAGCTGGCAGAGGCTGGTACTTGTAGCTAATTCTGTCAAGTCAAATGCCAGAACTACCTGGAGAGTGCATAATCTCGGAGTGAGTGAATCATCGGATGGAACATCTTCCTCTCTCTCTCTCCTCCTCCTCTCTGTATATTTGGCTTTGTAATAAAAATAAATAAATCTTTAAAAAAAACACACAAATGCTTCCCCTAATTCACGCTAACTAGTGTACATACAAAACAAGTAATAGTTATGAATAAAATTGACATTTTAACATTTTACTAAACTTACAGTTCTTGTACATACTCTTGAGGAATGGTGGTTTTTCTACTTACCTCTTGATGGATACTTTATTTAGTGGAAGGTCAAACTTGTACTTACAAAGTAAACTGAAATTATAACATTATAAAAGTTGAAAGAAAAAAAAAGTTTTAGACTCTTGGTTGGGCACAGCCCTGCTGGTTTTTGAGGACATTTTCAAGTAAATCAGCTGATGAAAGATCTGTGTGTGTGTGTGTGTGTGTGTGTGTGTGTGGCTCTGTCTCTCTCTCAAATAAGGTAAAAGAAAAATTTTGTAAAAGAAAGTTAATACAAAATATATGTGAGCCTCAAGGAACTAACATGCAAGAAGAGAGAAACAAACTCAACAGTGACATTGCTTTCTTCCATTTTCTGGTTAATCAACTTTGGTGGCATGCAGGGGTCTTCCTAAATAAAATCTGTGTCCCAGCTTGAATCCCCAGATGCTTCAAAATGTCTTGGGTTTTCTATTGAAAGTGTGTCATATATAAAACAAAGCATCAAATCTTACGCTAGCTGCAGTCGAGTATTTGTCCTTCACCTAGACATATAGTGAGTGATGACTCCAGTTCCTGAGTGTTCTATGGTGCTGGCAAAAGATGGAGTCTAATTCTGATAATTCATGTCTCAGCTTTATTCCATTTCTGTCATTTGATTCTTCATTTCTGACTGTCTGATAGCAAATAGGATATGGACAGAGCACAACAGAATTGATAAAGGGTACATAAAATTTTCAAAAATAACATTAAGTGTGTGATGGTAATACTGTGGTATTTTGAAGTATTTTAACAATATAACAGAAGGTAACTGATAAAAAAAAAAAAAGCTTTGGCAAAAGTAGAGCCAAACACACACACATAGGGAATTATGGAATCAAAGAAATTTCACATAAAGGGCAACAATGTATCACACAGCATTCAGGGAAAGTTATTTTAAAGATTGATTGTGGAAATCAGCATTGATATTGTGTGCTATGGGAGTTGACAATAACAGAGGCTAAAAAAGTTTCCCATTGCAGGTCCATTAATTCTCTATCCAACAGAGAGATTTCCAGTTTCCTTGTTTTGGCTTATTGTTTTTGGAACTACTCCAACATTTCATTTAATCACTTACTATTCATCAACTTAATATTATATTGTAATACAAAACATCTCCACATCTTTGGCCATGAATTCATTAATCTATTGAACTCTTGTTGAGGGATAAGATCATAGATCCTTTTGGCTTTGTTACGGAGTAACTTGTAAAAGTAGCTTTTAAAAAAGGCACATTAATTTTAGGATGCAAATTGCATCTAACTTTTAGATACTCAAACAAAATCTTGATTTTTAAATAAACACAACTCATTTATCTTATTTTCATAACACAAATATTTTGTGCTTAGTAATTTCTGTTTCATTTTATCTGTCATTGACTTCCAGAGGCGTTATCATAGCTCAAAATTATCTTGCTTTCTTACATTCTTTATTGATTTCTTTATACATAGCAGAATATCATTTTCCATGTGCAAGGTATAAAATTTAGTTTTTATTTTTATTCTCATTTTAATATGAACTCATTTTGTTACATACTTTTTTTCATTTTTACTTTAAAAATCTACCCTGCTGGTGACTAGCAATTCTTCCTTTGGCTTGTATTTGCATGGTTTTGCATGCAAATTTGCATTTGCATATTTTGTTCTGTGAAATACAGATGCAATTGTATTGTAAGAATTGTATCATTATGTTTTTAGATGTTAAAATGTCTCCCTACTATTAAGAGAAAGAAAATGTATTCACAGTTGTTTACAGGTATCTTTTTAAAATTTATTTGGAAAAGCCGATTTTTTCAGAGATACAGGAAGATCTTCCATCTGCTGTTTCAATACCCAAATGGATTTAACATCTGGAATTTCATTGATCTAGAGCCAGGAACCAGGAACTTCTTCTGGGTCTCCAGCTTGGATGTAGGGTCCCAAGGTTTGGGGCTATCCTCTATTTGTTTCCCAGACTATAAGCAGAGAGTTGGATGGAAAATGGACAAGCTGGGATAAGAACTATCACCCATATGGGATCCTGGCACTTGGGAGGGGAGGATTAACCAATTAAACCATTGTGCTGGGCGGTAAAAGGCTTCTTTTCATGTTTGGAGTTTCTCATTGCAGAAAAATATGACTCTTGAAAAAAGGAATTTATATATTATTGCTTTACCTTTTGTTCTCTTCCTCAGTAGTTGGGAAAAAAATGTTGAGAGATTGACATGGCTCTTTCTTTTTTTAATATTTTTTTTATTTTTAAATGAGCTTACTTAGTTGATTAGGGCACAAAGGGTCAAGAGTTACAGGAAAGTGGGTAAAGCCATTGTTTCCATACTAATATCATTGTTTTGTCTGTATCTGGGGTAAGGGGAGAAAGAAAGCGAGAAGCCCCACCCAGCCTCCCACCCATCCCAGGTCCGCGATGTGCAGCATGCTCCGAGGGTCCTACTCAAGCAGTTTTGATAGTTCAACAGTTATGAATTGCCAATCTTGCTCTTCCAAGCATGATGAAATCTATTCAGAATCGACATGGCTCTCTCTTTTGGCAGCAACCTGTTAAGGACATTTGCGCTATTCTGTACTAATTATTAAAACACTCAGTCTCCCTGCTTCATCCTTCATGTGTTCTTATTCTCATACTTACAAGGTTTTGTACTCTAAGTTATAAACTATAAAATCTGATACATCAATTTATTTTTAGAAAAAATTCCACAACAGATGCTAAAAGTTCATGTCTTACTCCTTCCTGTTAACTTAAATGTTAGTTTGAAAAATTACTTTTCCCTTATATAGAATGTATTCCCTAAACCATTAATTCTCATTGAGGAACATTTTTAATTTCCTGAGAACAGTTGTCACCGCTAGGAGACATTTTTCTTTTCATGACTGGTAAAAGAATGCTTCCAGCATTTGGCGAATTGGGACCAGGAAGTTTACCAACATTCTACAGTACACAGGCTCTAAACTTGAGAGAGATTATTTGGTCAAATGTCTGTCATTCTGAGGTTGACTTAACCTAAAATTGTATTTCTACACTTAAAATATTTTGCTACTAAGGAAAGATTCAAAGTAGAAATACAAGATGACTAACAATGCCCAGATTTTGCCTCCCCCTTAGAGATGAACAAAATTAAAAACAAAACCAATAAAAACAAAACAAAACAAAAAAACCCGCAGAGTTGTATTTTGAAGTCACTGCACGTGTAGAAGCACTATAACCTGTTCCTGGGGCAATAGGAGCCCTGAAGAACATGGGAACCTAAGGTGGCAGTAAGAGGAGCAAAGCTCCCAGGCAGCTGAGGCCTTCCCCAAGGGTTCAGGCGAGAGTGACCAGCAGAGACTCATTGGCACCTAACTGCACACATGACTCTTGGGGGCATGCCTGCATTAGAGGGCAGTCTGTAGCCACAGCAAACTGAGAGCCCAGGGAGAAGAGATACCTACAAAACACATGGACTCTCTCATTCAGAGAAGGAACCACTTATTTGTCACCAACTCCCCCAGCACACACAGGCTGCCTCAGGGTGGAACTATCTTGAAAAACAAGTCACGCATAGAATCCATGCTGCCCCCGAAGTGTGAAGCTATTGCATACATCCTTCAGGATTACTCCTGAGGTGTCCTACCACAGAAGAAAAAGGCTATAGCTTCAATAATCTAACCAAACCTAGGGGAGCAGCAGTGGCATGCTTGCCCAGGCAGTCCTCTGTGCCACAAGATACAGGGCATTGGGAAAACAGAATGCATTACTTACATGTATAATTAGGTTGAAACAGCCACATAGCTCTAACGAGATAATAATATTAGGCATCAACAGTGCAATTTTATCAATAAATAAATAGTCTACAAAAAATCAAGAAAGGAGCTTAGAGGTAAAGTACCATGTAGTTCAAGTGAAGAACATTCTGTTCAATACTTTCAGAACACATATTGCTTTCATTAACACATACAGTGTTTTCTAGGATAGACCATTTATTAATCTGCAAGAAAGTGTCAGCTAATTCATACAATAAAAATCATATTGTTTGTCTTTTCTGTCTATAGAAGAATTAACTAGAAATCAATTAAAATGAAATCTGGAAATTATGCACATACTTAGACTGAAGGACATTGTTCACAATAAACTATGGGTCAATGAAGGAATAAAAAAGGAGATAAAAACATCTTGAAATGAATAAAAATTGAAGCACTCTCTATCAAAACATGGAATACAACAAAGAAATACTGTGAGGAATATCTTAAGTATAAGTGCATACACCAAAACACAGAAAGCTAAATTAACAACTTGAACATGAGTCTTAGCAACCTAGAGAATTAAGACCACATTAATGTTAAATCTAGCAGAAGAAACAATTAGTACTAGCATGGAAATAAGAGAAATAAAATTTGAAGCAATAATACAGAAGGTAGTTGATATGAAGAAATGGTGCTTTTAAAAGATAAACACAATTGATATACCTTTAACTAAACCAAGAAAGAAGACACAAAATAAAACCAAAAATGAAGCAGGGGGTTGTATAATGCTACAGAGAAACAAAAGATCCTAAGAATTGTTTTGAAAAGTTTAGATAAACAAATTGGAATACCCAGAAAAAATTGATAAATATTTGGATACATATAATTTAGGAAAATTGAACCATAAAAACATAAACCATGAAAACCTGAAGGCACAGCGCAGTAGCCTAGCAGCTAAAGTCCTCGCCTTGCACAAGCAGGGATCACATATTTGATTCCAAGATGTGGTAAAGAGCCATTGACATAAGCAAAGCAGAGTTGTGTGGGCATAAATACATGTGGATCGGAGGCATAAGACAGATACACTTGGGTTAGTCTGTGCATCTCTTCGTTTATTTTGAACAAATATGGTAAAAACTGTTGAAGAAAGGACAGCCTCTCCAGCACCGGTTCTGTGATAACTATATAATGAAATGCAAAACATTGAAACTTACGCCCTGGTCTCTTAATGTAGGCATTAAACAATCCCAAATGGATCAAAACCAAAAACAAGATAGATGAAGCTATGAAGCTGTTAGCACGCTTGAAGACATTGTTATGAGCAACAATTTTTGGATAAACACTAAAAAACACGGGCAATAAAATCCTAAGCAGGCTAATGAGATCAAATAAATCTATGTTTCTATACAGCAAAGGAAACATGCTTTCCCATGACTGTTTTGTCTAATGGTACATCATCAAGCTTAATATGAGCCGATTATTGGAGAAATCCTGTGCGTGCACTTTGCGTGCTTTCTGCCCTTTGAATACTAGGTGTTTATCCTCCTGTGAACAACACAGCTTTAACTTCCTGGGTGTTGACATTTGGCACAATATCCATCATGATATTTCCAACACTGTTTCCTACACCTAAAGTCATCCAAAGCATTTTGATGAGGTGAATACACTTGGTTTAGAACACAGTTCAAATTAGTCTTACCCAATCTGTTATTATTATTATTATTATTACTACTACTATTGTTTATTTTTGTTGGAAAATCAGATTGACAGAGAAAAGGAGATAGAGATAAAGATCTTCCAGCTGCCTGGTAAGTCCGTAAATGATTGCAATGGCTTAAGCTAAGCTGATTCGAAGCCAGAAGCCAGGAGCTTCTTCAGGTCTCCCATGCTGATGCAGGGTCCCAAGGCATTTGGCCATTCACTACTGCTTTCCCAGGTCACAAGCAGGGAGCTGGATGGGAAATAGAGTAGCCAGGACACAAAACCAGTGCCCAAATGGGATCCCAGTGCTTACAAAGTGAGGACTTAGCCATTAGGTTGTCGTGCAGTGCCCCAATCTTGATATTGAGAGATTTTTTTTTTAATTCAAAATATTTTATGATTTGTTCTTTACATGAAAGTCTAATTACCAGTTAGACAATCGAAAACTTTATGTTAAGAGTAAAATTTGTCAGGCCTGGCATGGTAGCCTAGTGGCTTATGTCCTTGCCTTGCATGCGCCGGGATCCCATTTGTGTGGGAAGCTATGCAGTTGGGTCAGAAGGCATGGGTATGTGATGACCATGGCTCTTCAGTGAATAGCTACAAGGAGTTTCCGGTTGTGTGGCAAGACCCAGCCACATGTCTCTAATCATCTCATTGCTGCCTCACCCCATTATATGGACACTCAATCAGCTCTCATATTTCACAGAATTCTTCCAAGGGTGGTGTTGTTATTTTTCTGCAAATGTAAAGTGATTCCTGTAACTGGTATAACACCTCAAACTGATCAATCATGTTATGGTAAAAGAATCTTTTGCAACTTAAAGCAATGACACACACATCTAAAAGCATACAATAGTACAATCGAGCCCATCTGCTATGTGCCCACCTTTGTCCTGGAGCTTGTCCCAATATAAGCAATGTTTTCCTTAAGAAATAGCTTGATAATATCTTGGAACAGATGGCAATCATGGAGGTAAAAAGAGTTTGTTTACTTTGCAGCCTCGCAACTGTGACAACACATGAAATGACTCAATTTGGTTTCTTACCACAGAAAGCAGAAAGCGTATGGAGCATCTTCTAAAGGGAAACAAATGTAAACCCCCAAAGAAAATTGACTTAAAACTTCTACCTTATATTGGCACTCATATTTAGGGGAAAAAAAACAGTTTGTAAAGATAAAAAGAAGTTTCTTGTAAAGGTCCTCTGTAGAATGGCTGAGTTGCCCTGATGGTTTTCACTGCCCTTTAACAAAAGAAGAACAAACAATTGAAGCAGTACTAGGTGAAGGTGACGGTAATTAACACATGGCTGATTACAATATTTAATAAAGAATCTATGATGTATGCTTTTATAAATTCATTTCATTTATGAACTTTCCTTTTACTTCTGTACTCTTAATACTTTAAGTATCAATAAAATTGATTTTAGATACAAATAAACCACTTGTTATGATGTAGCCACATGCGCCGCGAACTATGGAGCTCCTGGCTTCAGCCAGGTGCTTGCAGATTTGAATGTAATAGCTTGCTGAAAATATTTGCTCTGAAGTAAAATAATAATAAATTTTTAGGATTATTTTTGTAGTCATTCTTTTATAATGAAATCAAAATGATACAATTGGATGTTGTGCAAAAGCTTGTGATGATTTGTGTATGAATAAAGAAGGCAACTTTTCTGAGTTGTCCATTATGAACTTCACGTTGTAGTGGTCCACATCTCTTCTTGTCTTCTTGCCGATCCATACATCCTTTGCAAACTCTCAAGCCAGCTGGAGCTGTACTACGGCACTTATGGGCATTGGTTCTAATTCCCATCCAGCTCCTTGCCTCTGTACTGGGAAAGCAACCGAGGACAGCCCAAAGCCTTGGGACCCTGCACCCATGTGGGACCTGGAAGAGGCTGCTGGCTCCTGGCTTCGGATTGTCTCAGCTCCGGCCATTGCTGTCACTTTGGACTGAACCAGTGGACTTAAGATCTTCCTCTCTGTCTCTCCTCTCTGCATATCTGACTTTCCAATAGAAATAAAAGAATCTTAAGAAAAAGGAGTAACATTTATAAGATTTAAAGATTTCTATAGCAGAAAAAAAATACTCTTTTAGGTGCCTTAGGAAAAGGCTTCCTCTTGCTGTGACAATGAGTATGGACATATCATCTTTTAGATTCTTTGAGTACTCAGCAAATGTAAGCCAAATGTGTAAACCATTAGACTCTTGATATGATCAAGGGGAAGAGAATACCTCAAGGATTCAAGTAAGTGCTAAGCTACACTAAAAATACTGAATTTTAGCTTTAGTTGTGGGAATATATTTTGATATTATTTATTACTTCACACTATTTGATCCAGTGTAGTACATTGAACCTGTAAATCAATTGCAATAAATAATCTAATGATGCATTAACAGTAGAATTATACATATTTATATTACTGTTCATTAACCAATTTTGATAACTTATTCAGTGTCTCCATCCATCCCTAAAATATTGGAGCAAAACTGTCATCCATCATTATAGAATGTAATGCGTTCAAACTGTAATTTGATTATATATTTTTTATTTTATATTAAAAACCACCATGAATACTAGATCAAAAAGCACATTACACATCAATACATCCCTACATGCATTAGCTAAATGCTGTGCTGTTAAATCTTTAATTAATGCAGTTTATGTTTTAAACCTTGAATTTTATATAACTTGTATATCCAATTTTTCCTTATTCTTCCACTCTTCTGCCTCCAACTTACTTTGCAGCTAAGTATTTAGGAAATTTGGATTCAAGGGTACATTGTAAAAAAATGACTAGAAAAACTTCAACTTTTACGCAATACATTTATATAGAAACGATAAAGTAGCATGAAGACAATAAAATATCAAATTGGTCCTAGGAAAATTTTATGTCATTAATTTGTTTTTTTGCTTTAATTGAGTAAGTGGAATAAATTTCGTACATAGCTCTGGTTGATAGTCTGTCAAAATGCGTTAACCGATCTTTCACAAAACTGAGAGAATTGAGTATGCTTATTTATGCATGCTCCCTCCTGAAATTTAACTGAAATAATTGTAATTAAATATGAAAGTTAGTAATTAACAAGGAACCTACAAAATCAAATCTGTAAGGAGGCAGCCAAAGTTTCCTGATGGAATGGATTTAAAACTCACTGTAGTGCAAAAAGTTTTGAAATTATGTACAATTTCTTCATAATGTACATTTCCATGACCTTTTGAAAGCTTCTCATTTCATGAATTTATCAATTGCTTTACCAAAATCATCTTTCAATATTTTTTCTAAGACTTTTTGATGTACCTTCAGATATTGATCCCCCAGACCAGGAGTTCTATTCATGCTTTCTCTCAAACTAGCAATAAAATCTATCAGGAAATCTTAACCAACATTTTAAAGTAATTTTGGCTCTTGAGCATATCTCCCATAGCACAGGATTTTAATTATTAAAATAGTTTGAGTTTACGTATCTTCTGAAGCCTGCATGCCTTCCAATAGAGGAAAGGCGATCTGAAAGCAAAGGCAAACAAGTGCTGGTCCAAAGTGGCTGGTGTGACCACGTCAGATGTACAACTGTTTTCTCCCAACTTCCTTCCTCCAGCCTTATTCTGGGTCCCTTTGCTACAATTACCAGAATAGGAACAGTAAGCCCTTTTGCCTGGAGATCTTTGAAGTCACTCCTCACCCAGTCTCTGAAACATTTCTCTCTCAGGATAGCTCACACGTTCCTCTTTTCAAGTTTCTACTAGTTGCTATCCTTCAAAATTCAACCTCTGTTCGCTCAGAGAAAAACAATATATAGCCTATTCTCTACACTTCATGCCACATATCAGCAGTTCTTTTCACAATTAATGTTCAATATCTCCATATTGATGTCCAGTTTTTAATTCTTATATATTTTGTAGTATTTAAATTATCTCTTACTTTCAACATTATTTTATTCCATAGCCTTATCTGCATACCTTTTGTGTTCTCATTTTTGGAGCAATGTTTTCCATTTTCCTCTTTGGCATATTTGGTACACTGTTATTTTTCGAACCCATAGAAGGTTAAGAATGTTAGATCTGATTAAATTGCAAGCACTGAACACAGGGAAAGTAAAAGATACTATATATATGAGTTTTGCAAGCAACAGAAAAACTGCAACTTTGGGTTTCAATATGTTGCAATTTGTAGTTCACATACATCCTCTATAAACAATGCCATTTTATTTTATTTTTTAAGATTTATTTATTTTATTTTTATTGGAAAGGCAGATATACAGAGGAGGAGAGACAGAGAGGAAGATGTTCCATCCAATGGTTCATTCCCCCAAGCAGCCGCAAAGGCTGAAGCTGAACCAATCCAAAGCCAGCAGCCAGAAGCTCTTCAGGGTCTCCCACGCGGTTGCAGGGTCCCAAGGCTTTGGGCTGTCCTTGACTCCTTTCCCAGGCCACAAGCAGGGAGCTGGATGGGAAGCGGGGTCACTGGGATTAGAATCGGTGCCCATATGGGATCCTGGCGCATGCAAGGTTAGGACTTTAACCACTATGCTATCGCGCCAGGTCCCCCAACAATGCGATTTTATTAATAAATTCTTTGTTCCACAATTTCTGTATTTTTGTGCTGAAAACACTAAAATATGTTATAAATGTTCCTTTTT
This sequence comes from Ochotona princeps, assembly GCF_030435755.1. Taxonomy (NCBI): domain Eukaryota; kingdom Metazoa; phylum Chordata; class Mammalia; order Lagomorpha; family Ochotonidae; genus Ochotona; species Ochotona princeps. The sequence goes on from NC_080838.1 coordinate 75,054,800, forward strand.
GTACTTATTTAATCAAGAAATGTTAACTATTGGACCCTGCACAATGGCTCCATTGCCCCCTTGCAACTCTGGGGTCCTAAATGGGAACTGGTTCATGTCCCAGCTCCTCTACTTGCCATCCGTCTCCATACTTGTGGCCTGGGAAAGCAGTTGGGGATGCCCCAAAGCCTTGAGATCCTGCACACCTATGTAAGACCCAGAAGCCCTGGCTCCTGGCTTCGGATCGGTTCAACTCTGGCCATTTGGTTAGTGAACCAATGGATAGAACATCTTCATCTCTGTGTTTCTTCTCTCTGTAAATCTGCCTTGCCAATAAAAATTTTCTTTAAAAGAAGAAAAGTTAAATACTGGCAAAAGGTAGGTTTTGTGAAATTTGGTCTTTTTACCAACTAAATAAATGTTGAAATAATGTTAGAAGTGACTTTCTTCTCTCTTAGACAATACGAATCATTCAAAACTGCTGATTGGGATGGATATCATAGTGTTTGGGAGTTAGCTACTGCGTATATGCCCACCTTCCATACCTAGGGCTGGCTGATCCACTTCTAATCCAATTTCTTATTATGCATCTTGCGAGGTAACAAATACTGGCTCACATGTTTGGGCTGCCAGCACTCAATGGAAGACTAACACGGAATTTCTGACTCTTGATTCTGGCCTAGCCAAGCACTGGCTGTTGTGGTCACTGGGGGAGGAAAGAAGTGGATGCAGCTTGTTTATCTTTCTCTTCTTCTTCCTTTCATGTAGTTGAAAATAAACAAACATTTTTAAATACAACCACGGAAAATGTTTGCTGTTTGTTCCTCTCTCTTCAGATGTATGCCTTTCAAATAAATCGAATACAATTTCTTTTTTTTTTTTTCAGTTAAGGAAAATGCCTTATTGTTTTGTTCATGAAACCATCCAGAAGGAAAATTGCAGCATTTAGTTATAAATAGGATTATCATTTTTTTCCAGAACAACAGAAATTGAAAAATCCATGTGACATATTTACTTGCTTGTTAATCTGATAAATATCACAACTTATTTTGAGATAAAGTCAGTCTTAGGAATGAAATCAGATTACTTCTAGTGTGTAAGGCACCAAAAGCTATTTAACGCAATACTAGTATCTAAAAATGGGCCAAGGCTAGCATAACCCATGTCATGCATTCCAGGGTTAAAGAGAAAAGGAAAAATAAACAATATGAGCAGTGCCTTAATGTGTGACAAGGACTTAGCTAAATTTGCTTGGGGGAAAGAAAGTGGAGCTGTCACTAGTTCATAGGGCAGTGACTGACCTAACTAATACATCTACAGCTTATTTTTATAGCTGGAATAGGGGACAGGCACACAGAAGCAGGCATACGTTAATCAGAGAGGCATGGCAGAACGAAAAACACTCAAATAGATTACATATTTTTAGAAACAAAATTCATTTCTTGCTCTCTTGCTAAAAACATTAAAAACAAAAATGCAAAAACGTACTTCTGAGTAACTCACAGATTAAACAAGAGATTCTGATGATTAAATCTAATCATTGGAACTAGCCTCAGGCTACATAAAGTAAAAACTGACAAAACTAAAACAAGGGAAAAAATGGAATAAACCTTACATTTCCCAGTAGCTGGTACCTCGTGCAGGTTAAAAATCAGAAGGACTATGGATGATTTGAACAACGTTAACTAAGCTTATCTTCTCACATATGTAGAACACCATACTCAACATCTAGTGGAAACATATCACTTCAAGTCTAGAGACAACAATTTATTATGATGGAGCACATGTTGCACCATAAGCAAGCAAAAATCTAAAATGACCAAAACATGGAAAATAGTTTCTATTTATGATGACAAGAAGTTTGAAATCAAAAATGAAAAGATGGCTATGAAATAATTAAAGGTTTCAACATATATGTCTAACCTATGGATCAAATGGGAAATCATTATGAAGTTTAAAGACATTTTGAACACAAGATACTTATGAGACACAAAAACCCATCTAAACCTATGTTTAGATGCAAGTGTACGTGAAGACATTGATGTAATGAATACATCACAAAAGAAGAATGTCTGAAAACCAGTGATACAAGATTCCATTTCAAAATGGGAGAAAAACAAAAGCAAATAAAAGCCAAGAAAGCAGAAGCCAAGAAATAATAAAGATAAAACGAAGGGCAATGAAAAAGAAAACAAATATGCAATAAAGAAAATCAACTAATCTCTTTAAAAACACCAACAAATCCATAATCCTTAGCAAAACCAATGAAGGAAAAATGGAAAATACATATCACAATTATTGTCCACAGACATTTACAAATGAAAGGATGTTAATGACAGTGTTATCACACCACACAATTTCAAATCCTGCGGTATCCATTTATCCTGTAATATAGTTAAGTGTTGATCTTTTCTACTTGATTTTGTTGTCTGAATGGCTTGCCTATTGAGAAAAGTGGATGATGATGATCTCAATATTGCACTGGAGTATGTATCTTATTTCAGATACAATAATTTTTTATATAATTTAGCCCTCTATTGTTGGTGCATATACATTAATGACTATTATTTCCTCTTGTTGTTGGAGTGATTCCTTTATAATGTATGGATCTTCAAGGCTTTTATATTTCTTTTTTAGATCTATTTATTTTTATTTCAAAGGCAGACTTACATAATGAAAGAGGGTCAGAGAGATCAGTGGTCCATCTGCTGGTTCACTCCCCAGATGGATGCAATGGCCAGAGCTGAGCTGATCCAAAGCTGTGAGCCAGGAGCCTCCAGGTCACCCACATTGGTGCAGGACCACCACGAACCCGAGGTATCCTCAGCAGGTCTCCCCCCATCTGGTCACCTGGATTCAGACAACTCTAGATCCTGTTGTGACTGTAACTGACAGAGCAATTTTAAAAAGGTGCTGTATCTTTTTGAGACCCAGTTTCTTAAGAGATAAAATGGAAGTTATAATTTCCATTCTGCAAAATATAAACAAGATTGTAACTACTGATTGCAAGTGTTCAAAACTGTGCTGCCATTGTTGTTATGGGTTCATTTGTGTCCTTTAAACTATGTGTTGAAGTCTCAAGACCTTGGGAATAAGGCCTTTAAAGATATAATGAATTTGAGTTCTTTACAGTTGGCTGGAATCACTATAACTAGCATGGTTTTTCAAGGAGAAGTCAGAGACACAGGGTGGGAGTGTTATGGGAGTAATACTATGGGATGTCAAGAGAGGAGCGAGGGTTTTTTTGTTTGTTTGTTTGCTTGCTTTTTTACTGTTAGAGTTCTAGAAGAGAAACTGGCCCTCCGTATATTTTGATTTTGAGCTTACATCCCTGCAGCTATGACAGGGTGAGCTTCTGTCACTCGATGCCACTCAGTCTGGGCACTTTACCTCAGCAGCCTAGGGAGCAGCCCAGGGATTCACATCTGTGTTGATGCTGAGGACCCTGATGTAAATTGATGTCATTTGAACAGCTCCAGGGACAAAGTCACAGCAGGTTAGATTTGAAGAGTCTTACTTATTCCTACATAGTTTGATCTATTATAACAGAATATAAAGAAAAAAGAATTTACTCAGAAACAAGAAGTTTTGGAATCATCTAAACTCAAAATTACAGTAAAGGTGAGTTGTATTTGGATCCACACATTTTCAATTGAAGCAACTTTATTTAAAAGAGAATGAATTCTCAATTGATGACCAAGGTAAAAAACAATGTCTCAATGATCAAGTAAACTATAGCAAGATAAAAAATACTCACTAAAATGCTAAGGTGTTACATCATTAACTCGTTTTTTAATACGGGGATAGTCATTAATCATTTACAACCAAACCAATTAAATATATTAAGAGATGATAGAATTTTTAGTCAGAACAGGTGAATAAGTCACATAAAGCTGAAATGCTACAAAGAATCTTTTTGGCTACCTACATAGAAACATCCAAGTCTTACTTCACCTTATTTGATTGTACTGTGGCCCATAAAAATATGGGGCAAGCTGTTAAATGGCACCTATTTAAAATGACATACCAACGAAACACGGCAAAATGAATCTCAGGGGAAGACAACTTAATAAGACCATAAATTTCTCAATATAAATTTAAATGAAGTGCCTTGTGAGAGGTTGAGGGATTGCTGGGTAGCCGCTGGCTATCAGGGAAATGGTGGGAAAGTCCCAGGAGAACAAGAGCTTCAGAGAAAAAAAGAATTTCTTCAAAGGGGAGATGTTACATTGAGAAATTAATCTCAGCTGGAAAACCTAAAAGGGTTGAATTTAATAGGTTTTTGATAACCCTTATGTATGTATGTGGTATTACCTAGCTTTGAAGGACATTCTTTTTATGTAATGGGCTTTGATATAATTTACAATCCGCACTCCTTTCTTTGAGTAATAAGTGGAGCATTTTTTTTTCTGAACTACCCTAAAATTGACATGGTATGTGTCAAATTAGAAAATGTTTCATTTCATATAAAAAGAAAATATTTTTATCAAAATATATATATATATATGTATATATTTTCAGAGACACACTTGCAACATACTAACATACTCTTTTTGACATACATTTTGTGGAAAAGAAATTCTATTTATATTATCACAAAAAGTCACTCTGGGCTGTGTGGAAGTCCTGACGAATGCTTGTGTGGGTTACAGTGAAGGCACTGTGTTTCACTGCATTTTCCATATGCTCATCATTGCTTCCACACTCCGTGTTAGGTCAACTCCTTTGCCAGGCTGGAAGCATACAGAAAAACTGTAAGCCTGGGCACGGAAAGCATAGCATGGAATAACCACAGGCATGTCAGCACTGAAAGGAACATCATTCTCATTACCTAGTCCTATCACTGAATTTATTTGAATTGTTGGTAAATTATGAGACTGGGCTAGATGAGAGGATTTGAAAAGGTTTGTGGAAAACTGAATTAAAGGATAAAAATAAAATGTATATAAACATGTCACCGAAATAGCCATCATGTTCAAAAGAACATAAAAAAAAACTAAATTAGCTCTTTAATCAATAACTTAAGTACTGAATGTCTTAGGAATTTGACCATGTCAATGATTTTTACTTTTCACTGACGAAACATGATTGCCCTTTAAAGATTTAAAAAAAAATGGGAAACAGAACTCAGAATTACCCCAATCAAGACTGTGGAATAGATACTTCATGAAACTTTCACCAAATTCTGTGTGAGCGCAGGAATGAATAAGGACACTGTGATGGTAGAGGAAAGGCTCAGTGGGAAAAACTTTCCACTTTTCTGCTAAAACTTTTACTAACTTCTTTCAAAGCACTTTATTAAAAGATAGATGTTCTTTATCTTTACAGAAAGCAGGTGAACATGATGGCTAGGCCACCGCTCACCCGTGGCCGTGTGCTTCCACTTGACCTGACGGACTTTGCTCTACCTGGACAGTTCTCCATCTCTTGAGCCACAACTCTGGATGGTCCCACTGGCAACTCTCATTCTGCCTGAGTTCTGGTTCTTCCAAGAAGTGCTTCCAGACCCTGATGTCATCTAGATTTTCCACTGAAGTCTCTGCTTTGGTCTGTAGCTAAGCAAAGCACAGCAATCTTGACATTCATCAAACAGGAATTTTTTTTTTCTGTCTGAATTGTGTAAGCTGGACCACTCTAAATGCCTAAGGTGTTGGCTGTTTTTTCTTCCTGTTGTTAACTGCTGATCTTGTACAATTAGGGTAAGACGATTTACAGCTTCCTCTCATACTGTTATGGATCACCTGCCACTGTGGACTTCATCAATTACAGACCTTACATAGAGCAAGTTCATTCAGTACTCTCTGGTGTGTTACTACAACATATTAGGAATACTAGGGCAGGTCTTTTTCCTGAACAAGAAGTCTTCTTATTTCTGCAATGAAGTGATGCATTAGCTGAAATTTAAAAAAAAATAAAGTTTGAAATTATTCATTATTATTCATACACAGACTGTTCTAAATAATGTCATTAAGAAAATAGTCTCAATATACCAATTATGCTCTGACAGTTGACTGATTTTTTTTATTACAAGGTTTTTGAACAACAAATAATAGATGAAACTAGTTATATGGGATGATTATCTAATTAAGATACTCTCATTATAATATATTCTTGTGTTGTTCATTTTTTCATTTTGTATGATTATTTACTACATACTTGTTAAACTCAGGCTAGGAATTAATTGGTTTTCATAACAAAGCTTCTTTTTTTTAAGATTTATTTATTTTATGTAACTGTGTCACATAATACAATGTAATTAATGAAGTTAAATAATAATAATAAAAAAAAAGATTTATTTATTTTATTACAAAGTCAGATATACAGAGAGGAGGAGAGACAGAGAGGAAGATCTTCCATCCGATGATTCACTCCCCAAGTGACCGCAAGGGCTGGTGCTGCGCCAATCCAAAGCCGGGAACCAGGAACCTCTTCCAGGTCTCCCGTACAGGTGCAGGGTCCCAAGGTTTTGGGCCATCCTCTACTGCTTTCCCAGGCCACAAGCAGGGAGCTGGATGGGAAGTGGAGCAGCCGGGATTAGAACCGGCGCCCATATGGGATCTGGGCTCATTCAAGGCGAGGACTTTAGCTGCTAGGCCACGCCGCCGGGCCCAAAACTTCTTTATCAAATAAATTCAAGGTAGGGATGCATAAAACTGAATGTCCAGCAGAAAAGTGAAGACTGGCTTTGGGTCTCAGAGGGTAAACCATTCCCTAGACTGCCTCCTCTCATGTAGCCCCAGCTGGGGGTCTGCTCCTCTGGCAGGTCAGCTATCTGATTATACCCCCGGTCAGGCAGTAACCAGTGGCTGAAGATGTGTGAGCTCCGGGCATCTGCGTGGCTCAGCCATGGCTGTCGTGGCCCTTTAACAAATGACCTAGCAGGGCCTGGCACAGTAGCCTCGTGGCTAAAGTCCTTGCTTTGCACTTGCCAGGATCCCATGTGGGCACTGGTTCATGTCCTTGTAGCCTGCTTCCTATCCAGCTCCCTGCTTGTGGCCTGGGAAAGCAGTTGAGGACAGCCCAAAGTCTTGGGGCCCTGGATTCACGTGGGAGACCCAGAGGATGCTCCTGGCACCTAGCACCTTCCTTCAGATCAGTTCAACTCTGGCCGTTGCAGCCACTTGGGGAGTGATTCAGTGGAAGGAAGATCTTCCTCTTTGTCTCTCTTCCTCTTTAAATATTTGACTTTGCAATAAAGATAAATAAATCTTAAAAAAAAAAAATGACCTAGCAGATACAAATCTCGCTGTCTCTCTTTATCTTGATAAATATGTTTCAATTACATATTAAAAAATACTGCAAAAGCAAGCATATAGGAAATTATTGTGGTAGTATTTGGTGTCATAAATTTGAATATGCTCATACATAAACTCATATGGTGTATACCGTGATATACAATTTTCCTAAAAAGTTTTATTAGAAAACTAAAAGATTTAATTGAATATGCTCATCATATTTTCCTCAATAATTGTACATATTTTTAATCACAGGATTTCTACTTTATATATTTGTATATACATGTATATATTTATATAAGAGTTTATATATAGATTATATATGTGTAAACTTTCATCTGTTAGTTTTCTTGATTCATAACAATTTATGGACTGCATGTAAATTTTCATAAAAATAACCAATTCCTTTTAAACGAATCACTTTTAGGTCATTGTAAATAAGGACACAAATCAGTTCTAAATCTTTGAAAATAGAAAATTATATTTCAAGTGAAATATATATATACGTATATATATATATACGTATATATATATATATATGCTTTCATTAATTTTGTGATATATGTTGCAATCTGGGTGTAAGAATGCAATTTCTCCCTCAGTAGTATTTATAAAATATTTCAGTAGAGTAGCCTAAACCCATAACATTGTTACAAAATCTCTGTTTAAGAATTGGGAGGGAAGTTTTTCTTTATAATGTTCAGCATCTGAATTTGCATGCAATGCTGAAGTATTAACCAATTTATTTTATTTGTATTAGAAGAAATTAGTGTAGTTATAGCCAAAAAATAATAAAAGATCAGAAAGATATAGAAAGGTTATTATATAAAACAACCCAATGTAATATTAATGAGGATACATCGAAATTATTTTCCAACCATTGTTTGTGGAGATTTAGTGAATTGTTTCATAAAACATTTTATAATTGAAGTAAAATTTAAGTTAACTATCAAAAACTCTAACAAAAAATGAAAACAAAAATAAGATAATGTATTCGATCATACTTGTCAGGTACATTACGGATTTGATGGTAGTGTATAATGATAGTTCATAACACTGAGAGGCTTAGTGCTTTACGGATGACTTGTATTATAGAAAAACAAAGGTAAATTTAGGTTAACAATGGACCTATCCAAGTGTGCATTTGGCTTAACGTGAAGGCACTGCACTCATATTGGGCAGCCTGGGTTTGACTCTGAGCTCTGGAGCCTGACCCCAAGCACCTGCTCACGCAGACCTGGGAGGCAACAATGATGTGACCCCACGCACCTGCTCATGCAGACCTGGGAGGCAACAACGATGTTTAGATTTGGTGGATTTTGCCCTCTCGTGGGATGCATGGATGGAGTTTGCAGCATTTGACTCTGGTCCGGGCTAGCCTCAATTGTTGTAGATATTTGAACAGTGAACCAAACAAGTAAGTGGAAGCTTCCGTCTGCCTCTCATTGCAGATAATCATTTCAAAAACTTTAAAAATTAATAACTTGAATATCTGCCTGGTTCTGATCCTGAATTGCGTTTTAAAATTTGGTCCATCCCTGAAGCAAGAGCTGGTACTGCGGTATTGCAGGTACAGCTACCACCTGTGAGGCTGGCATCGCACACTGATACTGCTTCATGTCCTAGCTGCTCCATTTATTATTATTATTATTGTTGTTGTTATTAAAAAGTCAGATATACTGAGAGAAGGAGAGACAGAAAGAAAGATCTGCCATCTACTGTTTCACTTCCCAGTTGCCCACAATGACCGGAGCTGAGCTAATCACAAGCTAGGAGCCAGGAGCTTCCTCTGGGTCTTCCATATGAGTGCAGGGTCCCAAGGCTTTGGGCTGTGCTTGACTGGTTTCCCAGGCCACAAGCAAGCAGCTGGAAGGGAAGCAGGCCATGGGGACATGAACTGGTGACCATATGGGATCCTGGAGAGTGCAAGGGAAGGACTTTAGCCACTAGGCTACCATGCTGGGCCCCACAGCTGCTCCATGTTTGATCCACCCGCCCCCCATAATAGTGGCATGAATAAAAGGGCAAGAGAAGACAGCCCACCTCCTTGGGTTACTGACAAGTATGTGAGAGACCTGGATGACTTTAATCGCCCCCAGCACTGTCTACTGGGAACCTAAGGGGACTGAACCAGTGGATGGAAGATAGCTCTCTCTTGCTGTCACTCTACTGTCCCTGTAGCCTTGATTTTCAAATAAATAAATCTCTAACAAAGGAAAAAAAATTGTGTACAGGTTGAAAGTTCTCAAATGTGGACATCCAGTAGTTTACTCCCCAAGACACCATAACTACCAGAGCTGTGCCGATCTGAAACCAGGAGTCAGGATTCTCCTTCAGGTCTCCCACATGACTGTATGGTCGCAAGACTTTGGGCCATTCTCTACTCCTTTTCCCAGGCCACAAGCAGGGAGCTGGATGGGAGCGGGATGGGAAATGGAGCAGCTGGGATATCAACTGGTGCTCATATGGGATCCTAGCGCATGGAGGAGGACGATTATCCAATTAAGCTTTTGCACTGAGCTCTCCCATTAAATTTTATAAAGACTTATTTTCACTTAAGAAGACATAAAGAGAGACAGAAGGAGGAGAAGAACATCTGTGTGATGGAGGAAAGGGAATAGGGAAGGTAGAAGGGGGAGAGAGGGAAAGAAGGAGAAATAAAAGGATAGGAAGAAAGGAGTGCGTAACTTTTGACAATGGTTCATGTGGTTTCAGGGCATCTCTCAGAGGTAAAATGATACAGGTGTGGAGAGCCAATGAGTTTGTCGTTCAAGCAGCCTCTTGGGTGCTGACAGTTGAGCTCACCTCGACCCCTTGCCCTGCCTTTCTACTCCAAGTGCCTTCCTGAGAGCAGCAGCATTAGCATCCCCTGGGCGATTCTTGGAAAAGCACAAAATCAGTCCAACTCAGACTGATGGCAACCACTTGTAACCAGATCCACAGGCATCTTCCTCTACAAGTCAGAGAAAAGATCATCCCTAGAGAATAAGAATATTCATATTTGCTTCAAGAGAGGCATAAATGCAAAATAAAAACAGCTCAGCAATCTATCGGATACCCAGAAACTGGTATCTTGTGTTGACATCAACATGAGACAAGAGGGAAAAGCAAGGTGGCGTAATTCATTTTATATATTACATAGAATGCAATTATGTCATTACAACGATTATGGGATTTAATAAAAATATTATAGATGAGTTAGATTATTCAGTGTACAGGTTGAATAATATCTGCTGATTGAGTTTCAGTCTTAGTCAAAATACTAGTAAAAATTTAAGTTAATTTTACTGTTTGTAAAATTGATTGTCTTCGAGGAATAATCATAAAAAGTGCCCCAACCATTCTGAAAAGTGAAGGCCTTTGTCAACCAAATCTGTCAGGAAAATCCCAGATAAGTTCTGACATTGTCATTCAGCATAAGTGCAGACTTTTCTGTTTCTTGCCTCATAAATTCTTCTTCCTCTAATGGGGTCATTCCTAAGTTGACAACTCAGGTGCCTCGTCTCTTCTGAGTGTATTTTCTAATGTGTCAGTGAAGCAGTAATTTATCTCTCCTTGTCCCATCTCGCTGCCTATGAAATATTTAATAATTGACACTCTACCACAGTCCTTATTAAATCATTTGTCAGTGCCCTTTCATCCGCTGGTCTCCATGCAGTCTCAGTTCTTCATCTTTTGAAAAGAAAGAAATCTGTATCGTCATGAGAAACACAACTTTCTCCTATAAAGAACATGGCAAACACTCATCGTGCTTGTTCTTGAATGAGTTCCAAATAACCTAAGAAACAAGAGTGGCAAACAAAGGCTCTTAGAACGGATGCAGGCCTTGTAGTTAGTGGCTGAATCCTAGCTCATGAACATTTTTACAGGGCTATTTACACATCCTTCAAATGCTATCCTGACTTCCTTCAGGAGAAATGATCAAAGAGACAGTAACTTATAGAAACTCATGTATTTATAATTTATCCTCCATAGTTTCGCACCATTTTGTCAATTTTCTGAAAGTTGCAAGTTCATTGCTATTGCATTTTTAAAGGCTTACACAAGGGCATCACAAACAGGACATGCTGCCTTGGGTGTTATGTATGATTAAGTGCATTTGCAGATTATTCCATCAGTCTTCTAATATTGAAGAACTGTGCCTTTTTAAGCAGAATTAAGAAAAAGATGTGTTCATATCACATAGCATCAACACTGCCTTTCTTTTATTTATCAAATGAATTTATTTTGTCATAAGATACAAAGAAAATAATTTACTGTGTCAGGCCCGGGACAGTGGCCTAGTGGCTAAGGTGGCCTTGAACGCACCAGGATCCCATATGGACGCCGGTTCTAATCCTGGCAGCTCCACTTCCCATCCAGCTCCCTGCTTGTGGCCTGGGAAAGCAGTAGAGGATGGCCCAAAACCTTGGGACCCTGCACCTGCGTGGCAGACCTGGAGGAAGTTCCTGGCTCCCGGCTTTGGATCAGCTCAGCACGGCCCTTGCAGTCACTTGGGGAGTGAATCATCAGATGGAAGATCTTCCTCTGTCTCTCCTCGTCTCTGTATATCTGACTTCCCAATAAAAAATAAAATAAATCTTTAAAAAATAGTCTGTGTCAACCTTATGAAGAAATTGGCAAAGGAAATGAACAGACATTTTTCAAAAGAACAAATCCAAATGGCTACTAGGCATATGAAAAAATGCTCAGGCTCCCTAGGTATCAGGGAAACACAAATAAAAACTACATTGAGATTCCACCTAACTCCAATGAGATTAGCCTCCATGCAAAACACTACTAATAACTGATATGGGCATGAAGACGGGGAGAAAGGTATAATATCTCACTGTTGATGGGAGTGCTCGCTAGTATAACTGCTGTGGAAGTCAGTATGAAGAGTGCTAGAAGAACTGAAAATTGATCTGCCATATGACCAGCTATATCCCACTTTTGAGGATAAATCCAAAGGAAATGAAATCTGCATAAGAAAAAGTGATTTGTAATCCTGTATTTACAGCAGCATAGCCTTCAATAGCAAAGACATGGAAACAACCCAGATGCCCATTGAAGAGGATTCAATGAAGAAAATGAGGTACATCTACTCCACGGAATACTACTCAGTCATTAAACAGAATGCAGTTCTACCATTTGCAACCAAATGATCCTGACTAGAGACCATTATGCTCAGAGAAGTCAATCCCAAAAGGACAAATGTATGTTCTCTCTGACATAAGGCTAAGAAGTCTTGGGCCATCTTCTGTTGCTTTCCTAGGCCGTCGGCAGTGATCTGGATCAGAAGTGAGGTAGCCAGGACATAAACCAAGTGAAATGGACCCTGCCACTGGATGAGGCACTTTAATCTCTCTTAATCTTTGCATTTGACAGTGGTGACAGCATACAAGAAAAGATAAGGACATAGGACTGTGTCCTTTTCACATCTTAATGGTAATAAGAACATGCCTTAATTTAATTGGGCTTCAGAATTAATTTTCAAGGACCTGACATGTGGCATAGCAAGTGAAGTTGCCACTTGCAACTGTGGCGTTTCATATGGGTGCCTGGTCAAGTCTCAGCAGCTCCACTTCTGATCAAATTCTCTGCTAATTATCTGGGAAAATCAGCAGAAGAACAGCCCAAATGCTTTGGCCCCTGAGCTAATGTGAGAGACTCAGGCATCTCCCGGCTCCTGGCTTTGGTTTGATCTAACTACCGCTGTTGTGGCCACTTAGGTAGTGAACCAATGGATGAAAAATTTCATTCTTTTTCTGTCTCTCCTTCTTTGTAACATCAACTTCCAAATAAATACCTGAATCCTTTAAAAATTTTAAAATTTAGAAGGGTTTTATTGCAATCAAGTGAATTTTGAAAATAAATACATGAGCAAAGAAAACCTTGGTTGATTTGCATTTTACCGTGAAAATCAGTTATTTCTAGAATTATTATAAATTATTCATGTATGGCAAAATTGTGTTTGGCATAAAATTGACAACAATGAATCTTAAAAATTCTTGAAAGATTTAAACAGCGGAAACATAGCAAGGAGTTTCAAAGTGATTTCCATGAACCATACGTTTTATCTTTATCTCCTGAAAATATTCCTGTACCCTGTGCAGGATAAAATTTCTCAAAATGCACTACATGCCTTTGGACTGCTGCTTGGGCTTCCACATCCCGTAACAAATATCTTGATTTGAGTCCTAGCTCTGCTCCCTTCTCCAGCTTCCTGTTACTGCAAACCCTGGAAGTCACCTGTCATCCTTACCCAGTTATGTGCCTCTTCCATGTTGTGGGAGGCCTGATTGATTCTCTGGAGCAGTTCCAGACATCAGAGGCATTTGGGGAGAGAACCAGTGAACAGGAGAGCGCCTTCTCTCATTTCCTCTCACTATTTCTGACTCTGTTTCTCACCTATTCAAATAAAACTTTTTTATTTTAATCATCAAGCACAAGCTCACTCTGCAACCTAAAATCTTTTCAATCAAAATGAAAGTCTTTGTACACATGGCTCCAATCTTCACATGAGCTCAGCGTTCAGGGCTACAACAAGGAGTCTATTTGGCTGGAATTTGTTTCCCTTGTCCCTCACATCAGCAAAATGATGTAAGCTACTGGGAAGATGGTTTCTCCATTTGCTTAACGTGTGCTCCTAAAATTTAAGATCTGAAAGCACTCCTTTGTAATCAAAACTTCCTTCCTAACTGGCATACTGAGAAGAATTTGTTTAAATCTTGGATTACAAGGTGACTAAGAAGGATTTCTCCATTTTTTGCAAATTCAGACATATTTCAAACCATGAAATGTCCTCATTTTACCATATTGTAAACAATGAAGTAAAACAAAGTAAAATGTTAATGTATTTTATTCAGTTTTTCTTGAAAAGAAGTACATTGTAAGATTAGCATGGTGGTATGGTAGGTTAATCCTTCACACTGCAGCACTAGTCTCCTATATGAGCACCAGTTTGAGTCCTTGCTTCTCCACTTCCATTCGGCTCCCTACTCTGGCCTGGGAAAGCAATGAAGGATAGCCAAAATGCTTGAAACCCTACACATGGGAGACCCAGAAGAAGGTTTGTGCTCCTGGCTGCAAATCAATTCAACTCTAGCCTTTGGGACTATTTTGGAGTGAACCAGTGGATAGAAAACCTCTCTAGCCTCTCTCTCTAGGAAATCTGCCTTTCATATGGAAATAAATAAATCTTTATAAAACAAGAGAAGTTTGGCAATCGCTGCTAAACAGAACCTGAGGATCTTGTAAAATTGATAGTTTTTGTGGAATAAATCTGAAACTAGGAGCCAGCTTTTTCTCTCTTGATCAGATTCTAACAACATATTTTGTGCCCATTACACCCAATGAAACATAACGAATATTACATAGAAGTCTGATCCTCAAAGCACCCTAGCGTGACGGTATTTGCTGTGTGTATTTGGCTGTCACAAACAAGGAATTTTGATCTGGAAGACAGGAAATTGTAGGAAATGTTGTTGGAAAATTCTTGAAAACCCGTAGTACCAGAGTTTTCTTTAAAAAATGAAATCTTACATGTTGGCTGAAGAAGAATCAGATGTATATGTTTATAAGAACACAAAGAGTGTTGTCAAATGAATAAGCTAAAATGTGTATTTTACCAAATACAGTGAATTACAATCCTATTTCAACAACCAAATTCCCATTCTGATGCATATGCATCAGGCTACTATTGCTGCCTGCCATATCAAATTGCCTACAACCGTGTTAGCATGCAATTGCTGATTTAATGCCACTGCCAGTAGCACATTACACTCAATCTCCGATGGGGTAGCATTACGCTAACCTTTGCTGCTGCTGATTGAGACTTTTGCTTTTTCATTCTGTTTTGTTAATTCAAGTGGTGCCTGGATGGGTTGTCATAGCATGTATTTGCACTCCACTATCACATAATAGTTCTAGCTCATCTAAATAGCTTACATCCCTTTCAGGAGTCTTCGTTCCCACTTGCATGAGGTACTGGTGACCTTAACTTCATTGATATTCTATAAATGTCAGAGATACGCTTGCCTCAGCTGCCTGGGCCCTGGTGAGCAGGTGGAAAAATGACCAGTTGAAAATGAGTTGTTAAGACCACTACAGTGAAAAGATTGATGCAATTAATTTTTCATTATGCACACTGTCTGCGGATTCTAATCAGTTTGGATTGTTCCTCCTTTGAGGCACAAATAAAATGCAAATGGATTTGGAATGAAAGGGAGCATTCTTTATGGTATAGACTTTGTGGAGCTGTAAAATGACTCAGAACTAATCTGTGATGTTAGAAATATTTTATGAATTAGGTCCTGGCAGAAAAATATATGTTCTCTATGAAAATCTAATGTGTAGCAACGGTGGGAGGTAATTTGGAGGTAGATTTCAAGGTCATACGCAATTAACAAAAAGGAACTCTATGGCAAACTTCACAGGATTGAAAGGGCAATAGGGATGCGAGGGAATGTTTTGTTTGCCAAACTAATTTTGTAAGTTAATATGGCACAAATAATTTAAAATCAATCATCATCTATGTAGGCATGCTGTTATAATCTGTTTAAATAATTTGCAAAACAGGAATATCGATTTCAAACGTACTTTTTGTTTCACGATTACATTCTCCTTGGATGTTGGACACTGAAACTCGATGTTGTGAATACGGCAACTATTCCGCTGTGAAAAATCAGCAAGTCCAAATTTTAAATTACAGCATGCTTGTAACAATGCCACAGACATCACCTTTTGTAAATCCACCCTTTTTCTGAAACAGATGACTGAAAATACTACTTCTGGAGTAACTGTCCAATGTATTTTCACTTCTTTCTAGAAATGATGCTTTTATTTATTTTGCTTATATGAGCTTTTTCTTTGATTTTAAATAATATTAAGTCCATTTGGAGTTATAATTTAACATTTAAATACTGAAAATA
This sequence comes from Ochotona princeps, assembly GCF_030435755.1. NCBI lineage: Eukaryota > Metazoa > Chordata > Mammalia > Lagomorpha > Ochotonidae > Ochotona > Ochotona princeps. The sequence goes on from NC_080838.1 coordinate 75,070,926, forward strand.
TTATTATGATGACAAAAAGAGTTATTATTAATTTGTTTGCAATACAAGCTCAGAATAGAACTTCGGGTCTCTTAATCAAGGACATTGTTAAGTTCACATAGAAAAAAAATATTATATTGATATTTTTCCTAAGAAACATAATCTAGAGTAAGAACTGCAGAAGCCGGAGACTTAGAGCCTGGTTAGACATTTCTTTAACTGAAAAGGGAATTTTTATGATTGTTTCACGATGTTCTTGTAGAAAGTTGACTTGGCTTAAGAGATAATAAGTATGCTGATAATTTTGCAGGTTCAGGTCTTGATAGTATAAATATCACTAAGTTGAACATTTTAAACCTTCTTTAATTAATGAAATAGCAATGGTTACTGTTGTTGTCAAATTGTCTAGTGTTTAAGTTAGCTTATTTGTTGTGTCTTTATTTAGTTTCTTGGGGAGAGATTAGTAAGGGAAAGGTCCAATATGCTCAAAAGCAGACAGGAGACCATGTTGTCATATTACAGAATGTGTAGCCCAATCAAGGGAAGCTGAAGTTACTTGTCCCTGAATACTGACATTATAGCTTTTAATTTTTGTTTATAAGGTAGGAACTCTCTCTCTTTGTCTCTCTTTGTGTGTGTGTGTGTGAGAGAGAGGCAGAGGCCGGGTGGAGCACAGAGGCAGCGAGGGAGCCTCCATATTCTGGTTCATACAGGCCAGGACAAAGTTAGGATGCTGGAATTTAATCTGGATTTCTCACATGGATGGCAGAGACCCAACTACTTGGGACATCTTCTACAGCCTCCCAAGGTATCCATTGGGATTCAAAGTTAAAGAACTATGAGTTGAACAAAGGCAAGCCCTGCTTTGAAATTTGAATGTTGGTTCACAGTTCACCAAAACTGAAATTCAATATACAAAGATTTCTTACTCAAGATGGATGTAAGTCTCTTAATTTAAGTTTGGCACCTATGAATGCCTTACAAATGTGTTTGATTTCTTGAGCTAAAAGTAATGTGGAAGAAAGAGTATAATGTTTTTTGTGCTTCAGATAAAACAAATGAATGAATGGAGGAATTAATAACAATCTGAGATTATAATTGTGATCTGAAGAATAATTTTGATTTGGACAAAGGAGTTAAATCACCTCTTGGAAAACCTATACACCATTTCAGAATGCCTGGTGCAAGCCTGGCTCCTCCCTTGTGACACGGCTTCCTGGTAATGAACTTACTGCAGAGTACTTTATGGCTTGAGTAGCTGAATCTCAGATACTAACGAGGAGGCTCTGATTGCGTTTTGCCTAATTTTGGCTTATTTCCTTCCTTAATTGCTGTAGGCATTTTGAGAATAAAATAGCAGGTGGGAGATCTCTTATTCTATTTCTCTCTTTTTTTTTCAGTATCTCTCAAATAAAAGCAAGATATGTAAGACTTCTTTTTTAAATGATAGGAAATTAGGAATGCTTTAGCATGTAGGACAACAGAAAATCAAGGATTACTGAGATCAATGATAGTAATTTCAGAAACTGCATTTTTTTTCAGTTGTATTATTGGCAACACTTCAGTAAACTGAAGGGTACAATGGAGTTAACAGTTAGCACTCTGAGAAACCAAAAGTGTAGCTATCATTTTCAGCATGGAAATGTACATTAAGAAGAGGATGGATATTTTTCCAACAGTAATACATCTAATAAGAATGACGACGTTTAAAAATTAAAAGCACTAAATCCTGCAGGGGTAAAGGTACTCTACCCTGTTGTGGGAATGTAAACTAGAGCAACCATTATGGACGACAGTGAGGAGGTTCCTCAAGAAGCTGAAAACAGGTGTACAGTAAGAGCCAGTCATCACACTCCAAGGCGTTTACCCAAATGAAAGGAAATCAGAACATGAACGATCCAGTTGATTTCTCACGTTGATTGCAGCTCAGTTCACATTAGCTGAGAATTTGTTCTTAAGTATATGAGCCAGGATCACAGTCGTGTTTTGCCCTGAATTAGAATCCCTATTTACATATTTCTTTCTTACAGTTAGGATATCTTCAGTACTTCCAGGAATACCACTCTTGTGTTTATCCAGATAAAGATTATACCATGATTTTTAGAAAATCAAAAATTATCCAAATGGTAGAAAATCTTGTCATGGATGGCAATGTTGCTGATCAATGTTATTTACTGTGTTACGAACAACTTCATCAACGTAACAGTGACGGTTCTGTTATCAGAGAGAGTCGCATACACAGACATACAAAGCTTTCTGCTTCGTTACATTGTCCAGCATGGACATGCGCAAGAATTTTCAATGTGAAATACACACACATACCAATTTTTTAAAAAATTGCTGAAAGAGTTACAAAGAGATAAAGAGAGAAGAGGAAGAGAGAGAGAGGTAGAGACAGGGAATCTTACAATATATAGTAAACTTACTACAGTTGAAAATCTATTTACATCAGGACATTATATTGATTTTATTAGTTATGACTAAGCATTGAATTTCTTATGTATGTTTTATATTTTAAAGTAGAAAAAGGAACATGAAGACAAATTTGTTAAGAAATTACATGCGTTAGCTCTTGACAGAGTTAAGAATCATATTTTTAACAACAAAAATTAATTTCACGCTATTATCTAGTTTGCAAGAAAATTGATTATATAAGGAAATTGATTTGATGTGAAGATCAAAGGGAACTCGAAAGTTAGGTATGTGCCTGGGTGAAAGAGTAGAATAAAAAGGCCTTTTTGAAATGCTAATTTTCTCACTAGATGCCTGGTTAAAGTTTGACTGCTTTCCTCTGCATTCACTTCACAGTAGAAGGTCAGTGGTAAAGTTATGTAATGAGACAGTTTATTTCCCAATAAAGAGATTAATCATATTAACATAAACATGTACCCAAGTTCCTTGGCAGAAGAACTATATAAACTTTTTATTTATATTTTATATTGATTTATACTGATATCCTATAAATTTATACATTTATCTCAGTAACACATGCTAATATAACTGTAGGATCTTAGGGCCTTCACATTCCTATGGAGTCAGAATTTTAAATTTAAATTTATTAATTAAATTAATTAAATTTTAGAAGTGTTCTTAGAACTTGGCTTTTTTTATACAAATGGCTATGTTCACATGGTTTTTTTTCAGTAATTAACATTAGTACCAAATAAATTCTACTATCATTGAGGATACTCACCCCATGATGATGAAGTATAATAGTATGTATTGCTTTCTGCATCTATTTGCTCTTGTAATTATTATTGAACTAGTTGTATGAATTTCAAGATATGGTAGAGAGATGACAGAGAGCTCAATTTCTTTTGCTTCATCTCCCACCCGAACAGCACCAAAGTCATCAGATATTAACATTCCAAGCATACGAGGAGGATATTTCAAGAGGATAAAGGATACAGCTGCCACCTTACTCGGAAACTGTGTTGTGCAAAATTTGCTATTGTTCTGCTTCTGGATTTGCTGGTACTGTGTTCACACGAGTTTTCCTTTACCATCTGATGTTTTACAGCACAAGATAGGTCTTTCTATTTTAGTTTATGTCTCAAGTTACTAATTATTTATCTTTGTAAGGAAGAGGGTCAGAGTGACAAAGGACTGCAGACCGAAGACAGAGACCCTCTGGAACTCAATACAGGTCTACCACATGGGTAGTGGGCACATGAATATGGCAGACATTAATTCCTGCTTCCTCTGGTGTATAGAAGCTTATAGGAAGTGGAGCTAAAACTGAAACCCAGAAACTCTGATACTATAGGATGTGGGCATGAGAAGTAGCATTGTATCCATTGTGCTCCAATATGTCTTTTCAGAAACAGAACATGTCAGCCTCCTAAACTTTACACCTGGTGGGTAAGATGTACCCCACAATATCAAATCAGATGCACAAAATCTGGAGTTTTAGGCATCCTCTTTAGTGCATGCATGCTAAACTGAGAGTGAAATCAAATATCTTTCCTACTATAAACAGAAAAGCACAGAATCTGAAATGGCATAAATTTGGAAGATAGAATTTCAGAGATCTTCAGGAGAGTAGACAAGGCCAATGAAAGTTTTTGTTGATTCACCTGACATTCTGGTGTATTTATCCTTACATGATTGTAAAATAAAACAGCATAAAGTTCGGCCATCTACAATTTTATTGGTGCTGTGTTGACAGATTGTAGCCTGAAAAAAAAGTTATTCTTAAGTAAGTTTAACATGTAATTAATAGTGAGTAAAAAGTCACTTTACCATCTTAAGCAAACTCTTCTTAAATTTTGCTGTATTTTCTGCCTGAGAGGCAAATTGCAAAGCTACATGATCTTGAGAGCTTGCTTTTGGAGAAGTAAAACCTAATCAAGCTGGGGTAGAGTTACACAGAGTGCAGTGACATATCAGTTAAAGTGAGCAGGTTCATGTAGGCCATTCTACAGGTGATAACAACTGATGATGTTTTGTCTAAATACACTCTAAGAACTCTAAACTGTGATGACCTCCTGTGAGGTATTCCTGAGAAAGGGTGGCTGTTGTGATGAGGCAGAGGGTTCCGTGTGATGTGTAGCACATAGCTTGGAAAAAAGTTTGCAGTAGTCATTGCTGTATTCTAACTTCTATTTCATCTTAGTTTTGTGACACGGTACGAGAGGATGATGACACCCCATGATCGTGCATTGATGTGACTCCGTTTTGGTTCCTTGACTAAGTTTCTAGCAGAGTTAACTGGAGCTATCTGCTTCTGTAAACATGATTGCTCTCTGATTGGATTAAAGGGTGAGTTGAACTTAAGTTCATTAGATGTTTTCTATTGTGTGTTACATTCCTTGATTAACTATCGCATGCCAATGTGACCTTAAAACCATGAAAATGTTGCGTTTACTCCAAGATGAAAAAATGTAACACTGATTTTGCCAACTTCAGTGACTTTTAAAATCATTTTCAAATTTTCTGAATTTGCTTTTTGAGACTACGAAATGGTCCTAAGTAGTTGTAACTCGGATAATGATTTGATTTGTGAAACTTCTGAACTGAAATATGAATTAAAATTTCTTATTCCTTTCACATGCTGAATGAGATGGGAAGAAAGAAGCTAGGAAATGACATTCCACTTTTCAAATGAAAACACTGTTGCACAGGGTGCTTTCATTACTGCAACAAGTGACAGCATAGATACAGGAATCATAATTCTAAAAACAATCTGCAAGAAATTATTTCATAAATCAGACACTCTGTGTTCACTTAGAAAGTCCTGTTTACTGTAAATACTGGAGGGAATGAAAGTAGCATTTTGTTTGGAGTGTAGAATGAACTGCTGTTGCCAAGCCAGGCTGGAAAAGACTCCTCCTTCTGGTAGGCTTTTCCGGTTCTCTGTAACATTGTCACCACGAAGGTTTTGTTGCCGTACAACTCTGAGTAGGAAAAGAACTGACTGAACCCTACTGCACAATGCCTCCTTCTAACAAGTTTCATTCATTGATTCCTGGAAAAAAACAAGACACTCCTCTGGAGTTGTAGATGTAAAATGAAGTATTTGTCAACATATGCCATTTGTTTCCGTTATTCTCCTCAATCTACAAATGACAATAGAAATATTTTTGAGAAAAAGTCCTGCATTTACTAGAATCAGTCCTTCCTTTCAAATCACCCTTCTTTGTCTCCTTAAACATTTTTTGTCTTAGAGTCTGTTTGTTCGGCAGCCTGGACGCTTACTGGATTTTTATTTCTGTTTTCACAGAGCATCTCTTTCCAGCAGTCCAACTGCAGTCTTCCTCTCTCTTTGATAATGAGATTTATTTCTTATTGACAGCATATAAATGTGTAGTTAACAAAAATTCATTCTGTCAGAATGTGTCTTTTAACTGGAGAGTTCAGGCCATTATGTTAAGCAACAATTTGTTCCTGCCATTTTTCATAAATATTCGTAGCGTTTGCTTTGGATCTCCTTTGTACTTTTTTGTAGATTTTCTGCTTTTAAATTTTTTCGTAGTACTAATTATCTCTCTGCTTTACTGTGTAGTATAACTTTCAGTATCATTTTTATGGCTGACTGGGTAGTAACAAATGCCTTCCATTTCTGTTTGTTTTGGAAGGTCTTTATGTCACCTTCATTTATGAATCAGATGACATAATGCTAGGGCAACCAGCTATTTAAAACAAATGTTAATAGAGCTAAAAGGAGACGTATCTTTCAACACAATAATAATGGGGGACTTCAACACCCCAATATAATCAATGAACAGATCAACTAGACAAAAAAAAGTCAACAAACGCAGAGTGAATGACACAATTAACCACATGGCTATAGTTGATATCTGTGGAGTGTTTCACGCTACAGCTGCAGAATACACATTACTTACATCATTACTTCATGGAACTTTTCCTAGGAAAAAGTATGTACCAGGACTGAAAACAAATTTCATTAAAAAAAAAGTGCCATGTAACTTTTCTGACCCAAATGGAATGAAACTTGAAATGAACGACATTAAGAAGTTCCAGAAACAGGACACATGAACACTGAACAATGTGCTCCTTGATGGACAGCAGACCATGGAAGAAAACAAAGGGAAACCAAGACATTTCTCAAACCTAAGAAAATGGACAGCAGTTGATCCTAATTACCATCTGCATCAAGATATCAGAAAGATGCTAAATAAATGATCTAACAGAGAATCTCAGGGACAAAAAATGAGAACAAAATAGAAATATAGTGTATATTCATCAAATTGACATCTTAAAACTTTATTATTGCTTAAAACTTCTATCTGTTTTTCAAGGAAACTGATGATTTTTCTGTGTTCTGCTTATGAATTCTTTAAGTAGTGGAGGATTAGGTTTGTGATTATAAAGTAATTTGTAAGTGTATCATCAGAAAAATGAAAAAAAATCAGAAAGGAAGGGACCTAGAGATTGGGGATGAGAGAGGGAGATAGGGTGGGAAGTTTTATCGTATTCTTAGAACTGTGCATATATGTTATATATTAAGAATATCATATATCTAATGCAGATAATGATTACCTTTCTATAAACATTTTTAAAATTAGAAAGTAAAGGAAAACTTGTTCAATACTTCCTTTTTTACAAAAAATGTCCTATGATACAGTTTTGTCTATATGGGGACTCCCTGTCCAACGCTCCTTCCTCCCTTCCCATGTTCCCCACTCCACTGTTTTCCCGCATATTACTACAATAGTATAGTCCTTTAGCAACAGGCTAAAGCCAGCATTCTATTATTAAAGTGTATCATGTCAGTGTAGGTTTAGGCAATGGCAGAAAATCTAGTATCATATTGTCAAGATAGATTTCACCGTTTCAATTCATTTGAAAGAGTGGCATCCAGAGAGCTAGAGAGATCTTCCATCTGCAGGTTCATTATTGAAATGTCCACAGTAGCTGGTGGTGCCTAGACTGCAATCAGGACCCTGGAACCCAATGCCGGTCTTTGATGCAGGGACTCCTACTGGAGTGCTTGAGTCCCCCAGAGTGTCTATGAACAGGTGGAAGAGCAAGCAGGCGGTGGTGTGTTGTGGGCATCGCAAATGAACTATAATCACCAAGCCACCTTCCGATTATATTCTCAAACACAGAAACCTATGGAAACAAAAAAAAATTTAAAAGAGGAATGTTTAAAATACATTTATGTTTTTACACACCATTTTACTTATGGGAAATATTAGAGAATACTCAATAAAATAATAAAATTAAATATATTTGTCATGTAATAAAATCTTTCAATCATATTTTAAACGAAATGATAAACTTTCTTCTCCATACAGAAAATCACATTTAAATTAATTTTCATGTTAAAAATTCCATTAAGAAAATTGATACTTAGAACAGCATTACAGGTGAGTGAGCCAAGAAATTCATAAAAATACATTGACTTGCCTCACTTCTGTCTTTAAAGAAAAACTGTCGTGTGTTGTGCTAAATCTCTTTTTTTATACATAAATATTCTACGACACTTAATCTTGCACTTACAGATGCAATTTCAATGGATGAGTGAGCTCTGTGTAAGAGGCAAGCCTGCTTCCACAGGAGTGCAGTAACGGTGATGTGGTGATCCGAATGCTTTGCTGCCAGCGCAGGCAGAGTGAAGGCAAAGCGTGGTGCAGAACTCACAGTCTTCCATCACCGGCCTGGCAAGGCACTAACTCGGACAGGCGTGCGTGTGCCACATTTACCTCCTTCCACCTAGCACCTCTCTCACGTACACTTCTCCCTGTTTGCTTAACCTGTGGCTGATGTTTTACAAAAAAAAAAAATATTCTGAAACTGAATGTTGACTATTTCTCATTATTATCATTAAGTTCATCTATTGATATCATCCATGGACATTTTACTCTGTGGAATTCCAACTAAATTTTATGACATGTTCAACTCCAGACACAATCGTATTTTATTCAGATATCACTTTGAGAGAGCATTTACACTAATTGAACTGTATCATCAGTTAAGAAATTTCAGATGAATATGGAAATTATGTAGTTCTTAAAATCAGTGAAATTGCATAGTTACATGAAGATGAAACAGATTCTTTAAATTAGGAGAACATTATCTCATCCTAAACTGCAAGTGAAAATGACGTGCTGTGGAATGGGAACTTTTAGAAGAAGAAAAGCTGAGTGGTTCAACAATACTTAGTAGGCGTCAGAACCACGTATTACCAAGTGGTGTGATTTGGGGGCCCTGAGACAGCCAGGCATCCCAGGGTGGGGACACAGAATTGCATAACCTAAGTCCCCTGTAGGACCTTGGTCTGGCATGGCCAGGTGTTACTTCACTGAGGCTAATTCACAAGTCTATCTGAACACTGTGTCCTTCAGTTCCCCCAGGCATTCTTTCCTGATGAAGATTAACCTTCCCGCTTCCTTTTCAGCTGTCTGGCCTGCCTTTTCTGATGCTTTTTCTTCAAAGTCACTGTTTCAATCATAGATTGTTTGTTTTGGAGTTGCAATTTCAGTATTTTTTTAAATGAGCATTTACTGTTACTGGTTGAAGGAGGCTTGTATTGTCTGAAATGTGTTTATAAAATAGATTTGAAAAGCAAATCAAAAATCAAACAAAAATGTGCTCCAACAAATTCTTCTGATTTCAGAGTTTGTTGTCTAATACTTGTACAGCCACTCATTGCTTCAGTAGCAGTTACAACAAAATCATCTTTAAATTATCATTGACCATGAACAACAAAAATCCTATTGCGATAAACTTTAATAGCATTTCCACTGAACTTGGATGATTGTTACAACAGAAGAAATGCTTAGCAGATTCACAATTTTGGGGACGATTTTCGAAAAAGAACCAGCAAGGAGAATTCAGCAACAATCTCATGCTAACCCTCGGGATTGACAGGGTGATCCACGAGGTGCAGTGGAACCTGCTATTTCATGACTGATTGATTAATTTTCTTCATGTGAGTGTTATTACTATCATATTTGCCTTGATTTATTTGTCTTATCTCTTTAGAGAGATAACAGAGCCTGTTAGAAGGGCAAGCAATCAGACACCAAAATTACATTCTTTGTTATTCATTATGAGTAAGCCATCTTAGAGTGATGGGAATCCTTCAGGAGTCCGAGAGAGAGAGAGAGAGAGAGAGAGAGAGAGAGAGAGAGAAGAAAGTCCTCTATCCCAAACGTACTTAGCATATGAATGTGTATCAGGCTTGATTCAAGTGAACGCACTGTAGTATTCATGCTCACGTTAGACACCTAATGTGCACCCTCTGAAGAAAGAAAACAGGACTTCTAAAAGAAAACTTGACTTGGGTTAACAGAGTCAGCCTGAGGCTTTTGAAGTTCATTTGAAAAGATTTGAAAATCATTTTTTTAAAATTTTGTACAATATTTATTGGTTTGGTCTGGGTCTGAGAACACAAATTGGATGTCTATACTGAGGAAATCAGCACCTTTTGGCCAGGTCTCCCTGTCCAGTCTATCCAGGTGCTGGCACATTCGCAGCCATCAGCAGCTGCTCTGTGAAGAGTACGTGTCAGGCCTACGTGGCTCAGACAAGGTATTCCAAGACAGTCAGTTACTCTGCACTCTCGTTTTGCCTTTAAATCATGTAAACGCCTCACATTTCACACTATGTTGCATACTATAGAAGCTATACCTTGTACAAGTTATATGTACGGTATTATCAGCAGATATTCTTAAGAATGCTGCTGCTAATACTTACTGAAAAAATTAACCTGCTTATTTGCAGAAATCCGAGGCAGCATGAGCGAATCATTTTCTGATTCACTAGAAGCACAACTTTACAATAGCATCACTACTATTTTCATGAATGTATATTTCATTGTTTGTAATAGAATAAATAACAATTTCCAAACTGTCAATTTCAGATTTTTGTTTTTCTGCTTATCCAACTATACCTTATTCAGGAATATGTCTAATGTTATTCGACAGTGTTTGCATAAGATGGTGACTCCAACATTGTCGGGACTTCTATTGGCAGCTTCTGTCACTGCTTGCCCCAAATCAATTTTTTTTTTTCATTAAAAACAAGCAATGGAACACCAAGTTACCAACACCATGCTTAAGAAAAATCTAGGTAATTTGTTTCCGGGGAATCATTATTTTCCACACATTCTTTGCAAGGGTGAGCTATCAGCACTATGCTAGCTATGTTTTCTTTAGGAGGGAAAGCATTCCTAGTTTAATTAACTTTGAGTGTTCTGTTATAATTAAATGCACACTAATATAATAGAGATACCACATAATAAACACCTTAAGAAAAAAATAAGTTCTTTTCTTGTCTGTGAATATTTCTTTAAACAAATAAAATTAAGCCTAAAATGACTGTTCCTGTGGATTTGCTGGTAGGTATTGGAATACATGGAGGAAAATGTAGCATCTCTTCAATACCTGTCAGTGAGGGATGTGAGATGTGTTCTTGATATAATCCAATTTTGACCACTGTTTTCTGTAACTCCAGATGAAAGAACTATGAGATTCTGTAATGAAACTACCACTCTACCTCTGCAAAAACATCCTGACTCTCTTTGTTAGCTAATTAGCATTAACCAATGACTGTAAGCAATTTTGAGCTCAGCTCCCTCATTTACATACTACCAATAAACATAACATATGTAAACACTCCTGGCATATTAGACCGAATTATACATTCTGTACAAACACATGCATAAATATGCATAGAAAAGATGAACTGTACCTATGTTAAATATGTAGATGCAGATGACTAAGCTCATAGTGAACTCTCACACAGACTCACATGGCAGCCTCATCCCACCCACTGCATGGTATACACAAGGAGCCTTCAAAAGCCATGGAAAATGCATTCTATGAAAAACGGTCCATGCAGATATTTACAAAATTTTGATTCAAAATGGACATTTTAACTCCATTTGCATCAACTTTGTAAATACCTCTGTTTTCCTAAAATTAAATCTAACCACGTATTTGGAAATCTTAAAAACATCTGCTTATGGAAACTACTGTTCTTTGGAACGTCTAGAGGGCATTCTTCATAATGCAGTGCTCTAAGCATTTCACTCAAATCGATTGGGAAGATCTGCGGGCAATCAGGAGCTCGATTCGATAACTTCAGTGGTTGAAGCTCAACTGCCTCAACACTAACAGCATCTCTGAAGACAGTATTTTCTGTGTGTATTCCATCTGCATTTTCCACCAAAAGTAGGAAAGTGTTTCAGAACATTTACACACTCCACTTTTTCTAATGTAAATGTTATTTTTTGCAAGTGCTCAAAAATGAACTACAGCATTCCTGTAGTGAATAGCCCTGGGTTCACTGATAGCCAGTGTATTTCACTAAGTGTGCTCACGTGGCCCTGACACCGGAGGTAATGAATGGCTTCCTTTGTTATTATTATCAATAGGCTGGATTATTACCAAATGTATTTGCGAGATAGTTACTGTTATTGATACCGCACCCAAAACTTGCTTTAAACTTTGCAGTACAAAATTGTTGATGAGGGTGAATGTTTATGTTTTAATCATTTTTTACTTGAAATACAATATACATCCATGAGAACTGAGTCCGAGTCCCATAGGTGTTTGGGGGCGTGGCTTCCATGTCTGATGCACGTGTTACCTTAAGCACTAAGAATGGGGAACAAACGGAAGTTAAATCCGTTTCTGCTTAAGCAGAGTCCATTCCAGATAGGTTTTTGTCTATACTCGCCCTTCTCTACTTTAGCAGAGTCTGTTCAGATTTTGGGCTTGAGAAACTAAAGGAGAGACGTTCTCTAATAAATGAGCCCAAACTGTATACTCCAAACACAGCAGCCTCTTCTTCCACAGAAGGTAATTAACATTTTAGAAGCCATTGACTTAGCAATGCTGCAGCATATAATAATAATAAAGCAAATCAAACAAGATGAACATATGCACATTGTTGAGAGGAGCGGTGCGGCACTGCACCTGTGCACCTGCAAAACGCGCTGCTTGCCGGGTAAATGGCTCTTTTATAGCTAATTAGAATAGAGTTGGAAACAGTGCTGAGACACTCCAGTCAGGCACTCTGATTGCACATCCGTGATTGAAGAACCGTGTCTCCTAGACCCGGGAAGGTCATGCTCCCATGGCACCCATTGCAGTCACAAGCGCCGATGAAGACAACCAGCAGGGGAGCTGTCACTTCACGACTCAGAGCCTGTTTGGTGTTCCACTCCACAATAGACAGTCGCCGCTGTGCAGTCTCCTATTCATCTTTTCGTACTTAGAAATGCATTGCTTGGTGTGCTGGCCAGGCTCGGTGATGAAATGCTGGGACTGGTAGGAAAGATAGTGAGCTTCTCTCTCCTTCCTAGGAATCTTCTCTCTATCCCATAATTTGCAGATAGTTCCAAGAAACAAGTGGGTAGTGAGCACTTACCTTAGCTTTAGTTTAAAGGCCTGATTCCTTTGTGCACTTATGGATTAAGAGAGAAGTTTGAAGAGTAGTGGGAAGAAAAAAAAACGAGACAAGCTGAGAGCTTTGAAATCAGTTGACGTTGGTATCCGCTTCACAAAGAAGCAATTTCCTTATCAAAGCGATGCTGCAATAGAGTTGCATCATGCATAGTGTGAAATATCCCCGTTTGTTGTTCTTCCTTGCTGTGGGAATACGATGATCAATGTTAGAGATTACTGGGAGGAAGGCATCAGTCAAGGACACATCCTCAAGTACAGGAGGTTAATCAACAGTTCATAAGCAAATGGAAGTAGCAGGTGTTCATTTGGAGCAAAACATTTTGAAATTCATGCAAATCAGGTCTCTGTCTTCATCTTACAGGTAGACAACTGTATTAGCTTCCAACAATTATACACTGGATGAATTAGGAATAGATCTTGGGTTAGAAGTCGGGTTTCCTATTTTATGTTAACACACACATTCCAAAACAAACAAACAAACAGTTAAAACCTTGTACTGCCAAACACTAGATTCCCAACATTTAAGAAAATACAGGAATAAAATTTTTCAATCCCATTGTCAAATAGTGGAAGAATTGAAAAAAGTGTGGTGATTTATTCTGTAAAAAGAAAGAATTATTTGCCCCGAACTGAAGAATCAATGAATCCAGAGGTGGTTTTTTCTTTATAATTTCCACAGATGTGTCAGTCTTTGTAAAATGGCTCTAACAAACATTGCTGAAGCAGGACCCTAGTTATTCTAACAGACCAGGTTTGTTATGCTAATGAGAGCTTGATTCTCACTCAGTTCCTTTTTCTTGTGTTGCCTAATGATAAAACGACTTTCGATAGTTGCATTTGTAAAAATTATGTCACAAATTTTAACTCCAGTCAGCATAATCTCCAAAATTTAAATTTTTACTTTAACTGCATTTAGTTTCCCTGTGGGGACACCACCCTCTTGTGGTGTCTCCTGGTACTACAGATATCTACCTTGTTCGGGTCAGGATTTCTACAATGGGACCTGGAATAGGTGAACTTGAGAATTAAAAATTATCTTGACAATAGCCTTATAAAATATCTGTTAGGAGCCAAAGACTTATGGGCCTTAGACTTGGCCTACCTGACAGCCTGTTGCATTGCAAAAGCCTGCAGGCAGGGCTACAGCAAGCAGGATATTAGGCCAAAACATCCTCTGTAGAGCAAACAGAATACAACCTCCACCCTTGTTCCTGTTCAGATAATTAGTTCCTCCCCTGTTTCAATGTAGCTGATTAGTTCCTTCCCTGCTTCAGTGAAGATAATTACTCCCAGGAAACCCCTCCCTTTTTCCCCCTCCCCTAGAGAAGGTATATATATGAGGAGTAAAAATAAAGAGAGAGGCACTCTTTTCCACCAAGTACGAGTGTCCGTGTGTCTCTTGGGCCAGCAGCCCGGCATTCCCAGTCCACCCTCAGGGTTTGAGCGTCGTGTCCTGCAGGTCCGGGACAAATATCTACTAATATAATTTTATTTTGAGATGATTGATGCTGAATCCTCTGTGGGGAATAATATTGGATAACAAACAACTTCACTGTAAACCCAAAAGTAATATCAGATGTTTAAAGCCAGTTTTCCTACGTTGGCTAAAAAAACCTGTGTCAGATACTTTGGGACAATGCTCAGAAAAATGCATGCATAGCTATGGAGAGTTAGAGAGGCCAGTTTCAGTGAATATTTCTCATATTAATGAATATTAAAATAATAATAATATCCAAACTTTGGCACCGGGATAAGTACTATCCAGCCTGAAGAAATGAAATGTCGGAGACCTCAGGTGCTGCATTTGGGAACAGTTGATAATTAGTGCAGTCAATTCTTCCCAGACTTCTCTGGTGGTTTGGTGGAAGCTAGACTTAAAACCGCATGGCTGGAAGGTAAGTGAACTTCAGTTTCAATGGACTCTGCGACAAATGAACGCAGGAAGTGAAGCTAAGGTGGTTCGCTGTGTGAGGACTGCTGGTTTGTGCGGCAAGATGGACTGGATGCTCGTTCTCCGGACAGCGTGCTTCTTTGTGAGGATGGAGAATCGCGATGGCGGGACTTCTAGCGTTGTTACTGCCATCAAAACGGACGTGTGTCATCAGTTTCAAAACACAGCTCCTTCCTGCTAACGGGGTGAAACAGGGTCCAGGCAGCGTCGCAGGCAGACAGCCTCACCTGAGCTTTGACAAACAGGTGTTGAATCAAATACTTACTATATATACATGATTGGACAACTTGTTATTCAAATAATTGAACTGAATCTTCAGAAGCATCAACTGGGCTGATAATCAAGTGGCCATGTATATTAAGAATTAGTATAAACTCTCATTAAACTATCAACTGTGGTCCAAGGAGTCACCAAGACAGTGAGAGTTTGAGAGTTCCTCATAGGTACAGCTTAACTTCTAGCATTCAGGTAAGAGGCCACAGACTTTTCTGGGCAAGAACAAAATCTTACCACACAATATCAAATAAACGATATCACTGTACTCCTTGGTCCATGATTCTGAATTCGTTTGTTCAAAATAGCCCACAACTCTAACTTGAATTGGAATTGCAGTATTTTACTGTACTTATCTTCCCCATAAGATATCTGAACATGAGTAGCTGATCTAAACTTCCATTCTGTCATTTCAAAGATTTTCTAGGTTCCTAGTGTGTCACTTCATCTTTTTTTAATGTTTGTAGTGAAGCAATGCGGCCAAATTATACAAACTGTGTCTTCTCACTGTTCTGAAAGGCACTGACTTTTTGGAGAAACAAATGCTCTATTAGAAGATTTCAAGGTCTGTATCCTTTCCTCTTTTTTAATATGCCAGGAAAATCAGTTTTAAAGCTTTTACGAAACTCAGTGTTCCCTTCAGAGTTTGTTGTACCAGCCAGGAAGCTCTGGTGATTCTTACAGATTATAAAATGAAAGTCTGGGTTGGCTTAGGCTACAGTGCACAAATGCCACGGGCTGCTTTGTGGGTTCAACCATGGAGACCGCTCTCCTCATGGTTTAGAAAGACGGAAATGCAATCAAGCCTCTGACCCACTCGGTTTCAGGGAGGACTTTGCCCTGGCCATGGCCAGCTGCCCGTTTTCTGTGCCCTTTCATATTTCCCTGATACATGGGTTTGGGGTGTGCTGAGGGAAAGAGGGGGCTTTCTGGTAGCTTTCCTTTTTTTCATAAGGAAACCCTTCATTTTGCTATTTTCCTTTTTACCATTCAGAGTTCATGAACATTTCTCAGCATCTCCACTTCAAGCAGATAGACACATAACCACACACTCTGTATTCTTTCTTTTCCACTAATCTGCAACTCACCATTAATTTGTCTCTAAGGAAGAAATATCAAAACAATTGCCTATACATACTTTTCACATTTCTTACATTTTTGTTAAATCACAATGCACTCCACTGGACAATTTGGTCAAGTAACTTGTTTCTTGTTAAATTCAATGTGATTTTTAAAATTTTAGTGTACTGATCTACTCAGCCTTTGAGTATTTTCCTACATCCTACCTTTGAAACGCACGCTCTTCTAAAGCGTGGTCATATACTAAGCATAGTTTTCATTTACTTCTCCCCTCCCTTTTTTCTTTTTCTGTTTTCATTTTCCTTGTTTCTTTCTTATTTCCTGGCCTTAAATTTCAGAGTACATCTGTACTCAGTCTCAAAGCACCTGTGTAACTTATACTTTCTCACACTCTTAACCCCATTTGTCTCTGCATGTCCTTTCTACAGTTTTTTCAATGTGTTTATTTTCACTAGAAAGGCAGATTTACAGAGAGAAGGTGAGACAGAGAAGTCCATCTGCTGGTTCACTCCCCGAATGACCACAGTGCTGAAACCGAGCCAATCTGAAGCCAGGAGCCAGGAGCTTCTTCCAGGTCTCCCGCGTGGGTGCAGGGTCCCAAGCTTTGGGCTGTCCTCGACTGCTTTCCCAGGCCACAAGCAGGGAGCTGGAGGGGAAGTGGAGTGCCTAGGACATGAACCAGCATGCATATGGGATCCTGGCACTTGGAGGCAGAGGATTAGCAAGTTATCAATGTGCTGTTCCCTATTTTTACAATCTTTATTTATTGATTTGAGTATCAGAAACACAGACACAGATGAAGAGCTCACGTCTGTAGGTCTGCTCCCCAAACGACCACAATAGCCACAAGACTTAGCCAAGAGGAAGGTAGGATCAAGGAACCCATGACTGCTGCCCCGCCGCCAGGGTCTGCTTTAAGAGGAGAATGAGTCAGGATTAAGAGGCGGACATTGAACTCAGGGGCTGCACTATGGAACCCAGATAGTGTTAACGAACACCTTAACTGTCAGGGCAAATGTATGCATACCCTCTCCTTGTTTTTAAGTGTCATCTATATGCCAAGAAATGGCATATTTACAAATTCTGTTGAAATATCTCCCTAGTTTATAACCTCATAGTTATCTCCAAGTTGATATCGAAAAGAAACGCAACACCAAAGATAGGAAAATGGAACCACAGATGAGCCCCTAGAAGTTGCCTTCCACAAGGTTCCTGTTACCTTAGATGGCATCAAAATATCCCCAAACAGCAATTGCGATCCCAAATTCCTCACAGTCAGAAATTAACCCGTGTGTGAGCTGCGTGCACTCCGCTGCTGACCTCAGCCCTGATTCGCACCAGTTCTTGGCACTTCGAGGGCTTACAATGAAGTTCAGTTTTCATCACTTGTCTTGTGAAATACAGAAACCCACTGTTAACCACTGTCTCTGATTCTGTTCCCAACCCACTTCCCACTGTGTCCGCTCGTTGCCCTGCAACCAGAGCAGGGCCTTGTTTTATGTCACGGAGACAATCATGCCTTCCTACTCGTGTCCTTCTAGGGACTCTCCATGGACCAATCTTCATGACTTTTCTGCACTTACCTTGCTTTCCAGCTCGCATGAGAACATGTCAGCATTATTACAGTGAACTTTTCCTGCACTTAAAGGACGTACTAAATGCCACTGCTTTGCCTCTTCTGAGACCATTGGACCAGAGCTACACAAATATTTTGTATTCAAAACTTTCATCATGATTGTTTTCTTTAAATTTATTTTATGTATTTGAAAGGTCAAGTTACAGAGAGGGGGAGAGCTAGAGATATATTTTTAAAATTTATTTATTTGTTGATTTATATTTTAATGATACAGTTTCTTAGGCTCAGAGATTTTCCTCTATCCTCCTGCTACCCTCTGTCCACCACTGTTTCCCCTATGTTACTACAACATTTTAGTCCCTTAACAAGAGTCACAAATCCGTTATTCTGCTATTTAAGTGTTTCATGAGATTGTATACACAGAAAATAGTCGTAATCCCAACAACCTACTGTCAAGTTATAGTTTACAGTTTCTTGAGAGTCCTTGTTTTATTCAAAGGCAGAGATGTATACTAGCATGTATGTCCATTTCATGGTACGTGTGCCTCCATTATACGGATCCTCTTGATAAAAACACGTATATACATGCCTACCTACTCATCTATTGATCTTGTAGTTTGCATGAAGGTTTCCTTATAGCAGAGAAAACATGATATTTGTCCATTTTGGATTGGCTTAATTCCCTAAGCACAATGGTGTCTAGTTGGGACCATTTTGTTGCAAATGGTAAAATCTCTTTGCTTTGTTTGTTATTTCCCTATGTAAGTGTTATCTTCTCAGACCCTTGGAATAAACTTAAAAAAAATTTTTAGTCCGACCTGTCTGATGCCTGCCTGTCATAGTGTCCTATCTTAGTTTCTTCATATTTATTTATTCGGTTTCCATGCATCTGTTCTGTGATTTATCACAACTCACTGCACCCATGCAGTTTAAATATGGTAACCATTGTCCGTGCAGACACTGAGTTTCTACAATGCAATGCCTCCCAGTTGGAAAGTGTTCTCAGTGTAAAATTATGCCAAATCTGAATGTTTGATGTAAACACATGCATTTTAATGATCTTTTTTATTAATTATGTCTTAGAATGATAATATTGTGAATATATTGGCTAAAATAGCACATGTTAGCATAGTTTTGTTTCCTCTTCACTTTGCTTCTTTACATAGCTAGTACATTTTTTTTAAGTTGCATTGTTGGCTTATAATTATGGCTTACACGGTATATATATTGGGCAGCCCTGGATGAGTTTTAACACAATGCTTGCTGAACAGCACATGCTGGTTAAGGTCAGAGATTGTTCTAGGAGTCTTACACTTGATCTTCCCAACTTTGAGAAGAAGGCAACATTTTTTTTTAAAGATTTATTCATTTTATTACAGTCAGATATACACAGAGGAGGAGAGACAGAGAGGAAGATCTTCCGTCTGATGATTCACTCCCCAAGTGAGCCGCAACGGCCGATGCGCGCTGATTCGATGCCGGGAACCTGGAACCTCTTCTTCCAGGTCTCCCACGTAGGTGCAGGGTCCCAGTGCATTGGGCCGTGCTCAACTGCTTTCCCAGGCCACAAACAGGGAGCTGGAGGGGAAGTGGAGCTGCCAGGATTAGAACCGGCGCCCATATGGGATCCCGGGGCTTTCAAGGCGAGGACTTTAGCCGCTAGGCCACGCTGCCGGGCAATATTTTCAACTCATTGACAGGGAAGAAATGTGATCCAGGAATCCTGACTGTGGTCCGTGTTCCCAAGCACATTAACCTTCTTCCTGTTTCAGCAGAACAACAGAGAAGAGCAGGACCGTCACAGGTGGTGTTCACACTCATGTGAGGAAGGAGGGGACGGGGTTCATGTGTGTGTTTCGTCTACCACACACAGTACAATGAGCAGTAGGCCGTCTGTGAAGGACGAGGGACCTCAACAGGCACAGGATCCGCCAGAGCCTCCATCTGGACTGTCACAGCATCCAGAATTCTTAGAAGTAAATACTTTGTTTATAAATGAGAATGTTTGAGGAATTTTGTTTCTACAGCTCAAACAGACTAAAATATTTCCATTTATAGTTTATCTATTTCTTCATGTTACACATTTTCTACTTAGACTCAAAAAACTGGACTTTTAAAATATATAAATAAGCATACATATGCAGGGTCTCAGAAAATTCGTGGAAAATGGATTCAAAATATGAAGTGAATTTTTCATGAGCTTTTGAAGACTCCTGCTATCTCTTTCTCCATAGCCAACCAAGAGTAGCTGTTTTGATCACTAGCTGGCTAGCTATTCCTAACTGCCAAAAGCTTATAGATGGAAAAAGGAACAATTATTATTAGCAGCACAAATTTTGTAGAGAAAGCGTCAAGAAAATAGTGTGTTTAATCGGGGAGACAGACCAAATGCAATATTTGGGACTTTGAAATTTGATAAATGTATTATGTATTCTAAATGGAAAAATAGTTATCATATAAATTTTTAAAATGTTGGAATAGGAGAAGAAAGGAAACCTTTAGAGTGTAATGGGAAATTAGTTACTAGTGATTTCAAATAGCTGAGTGTGAAATTGGCATAGGAATAAACATGTACAATACTGGAATTCAATTATAAATGGAAATGAATATATGTAAAAATTGCCCATAAATCACAACCTAACATATATAATGTGTGTATGCAAACTAGAGCAACTGTTACATAATGTAAGAAAAGCAAGAACAATAGCTAAATGAGAAACGCTGTCATAACGATAAAATTTCCTATAACATCATATCCTTTATTCTGGTCTCCATATTTTGAATCAGTTCTATTCATGATAATTTATACTTGAGGAACATATATGTGTTCACACGTGAAAGTGTGTAGTTTGCTGTTCTTTCTTATCCTACCAAAAGTGTCACCGAACCCCCGTATTTACATGTTGGAGGTTTAGCTGCCTCCTGAAAACAGTGTTCCTCTTTATACCGTAATTGCAGCATGAGGTTTCCCATGCACTTGACTGGTATGACTGCTAGAGTTAACACAGACCAAGCTTTTGTTCTCATTTTAAACAGGAAGTACCAGGTTCAGAAAACCAACCAACCAAACCAACAAAAATGACGCCAAATAAGTGTGCTTGTATTCTGCAATTAGATGAAGCAGTAGCTTCAATTTGTTTCTGTGTTTAAGTAACTAAATGAAGTTGTTTTTGAATCTGTTCTATGCCTGGATGGCATTTTTGCTGCCTACAAAACAAAGACTCCAGTTGGCAATAAATGCAATGATGATCATCACATGAAAGGTGCTGAGTGGCACGATGAAGGATAAACTTAACAACTCTCGGATACACTCTGGACTTTTATCCACACTGACAATACACCAGTCTCAAACTTTGACTGTATGTCTTGTGTGAATTATCATGATGTTTTAGTTAATTAGAACCCACTCCTACAAAAGTTTCTTCTTTTTCCCATAAAACATACCCATATTTATGAATGTGTATGTTAGGCATTTTATTGACATCCTCAACAGAAAGTGTATTGAATATAAAAAATATTAGTGAAATTATCAAGAATGGCTCTGAGCTTTTCTCTTCTGTTCTGTTTCTTTCCTCCGTGTCTTCCTCCCTTTCATCTTGTCATCTCTCCCTCCTTCATTCTTTCTATGTTCATCTGAATGTTCATGTTTAGAAGTATATGCACACATACCTTCACGCACTCATACATTTGTGACCATACTCACAGGTAAAATGTGTAGATACATGGGAAAACTTTTATGCAGGATGCTACTAAAGTGTAAATGTAAGCTGAAGCATCCATTTCCACCAATGTCCTGCGGTTAGCAACCGCATCTTTATTTCTTTGCAAATGAAGGATTGAACTGTCACAGCTTGCTACATCCTGGTTTCCTGAGGTGAAGCCATTAGAATAAGAACATGATGAAGTTTCCCACTCCTGTCCAGTCAGTCTGGGCATTGTCTGAGCGCGTGCCCACGGCCTCAACATGGCACTTGTTTTTCTCTAGGATCTCCAGTAGCCTGTGCTTTAATGCAGCTGCTGTTTTGCATTTGAAAACTAAATCATTCTCAATATTTCATGGTCTTTTTGATCTTGAGTTTTATTTTAATGATACTTTGGCTATAGAAATCTGCATTCAGAGAATTCAAACAGATTTAACACCTGTGAGCAGGTGTAAAACTCTAAGTGCCTCATTTCCTTTTTTCTATTCTTTTGATTTCTCTCTTCTGTAATTAAAACCATTTTGTCAGGAAAACTGTTGTAGAGATTGGAGGAAACGCTGATACATTTTTTTTCCATCTATAATTTTTGCAGTGTCTTCCTGAAATGCTCAGCTTCTTCTTTGTGAATTTCACATCCACCTTCCTTCCCTAAGAGTGGCAGAGAGCGAGAAGGGCTTTCACATTGACCTCCATCCCTAAGAGGGGGACAGAGAGCGAGAAGGGCTTTCATTACCGTTTTGCTGTGTCATCAAATGAAGGATTCTGCAATCATAACACAGAATGTTTTGGTCACAGATGTAATGAAAACAGAAGAGATTTTAGTTTCCAGCTGAACTTTAGCTCAATTGCCACACTAAGGCTTTTGTCTCTTCTCTGGATAGTAAGGTTGGCTCAGTGACCCTCATGGTGATTTTTGCTGTGAAAGCTATCTGTTCATTTGAGATATTTATATTTAAAGATAATTCAGCTAGAAAAACATGGTATGCATATCAATATTGGGGATAAATGAACATCCAAATAAAAGTTGGATGAAACTGCAATTTCTGAGCAATTGAAGCCTTTTTTTTGACCTCTTAATGGATAAACAGCGCCTCACTAACATAACAATAGGAAAAGTAGATGAGTATTATGGTAAACAATTATAAATTTAAATATATTCAACACAATTTCCACAAAAGCAGTTTTAGAACACTTTTGCTAAAGCTTTCAGCTTTGTTTATTTTCACTGGGAAGCAGATTTATAGAAAGAAGGAGAGACAGAGCGAAGGATCTTCTGTCTCTTGGTTCACTCCTCAAATGGCAAGAGCTGATGGTGTTGTAGGGTTTTTGAACCCCGAATACTGCAGCAACCTCAAATTCTTGTCTCGCAGGAAAGAAGAATTTTCATGCGGACACAGTTTAGTTTTAAAGTAAGATTTATTAGAAATAGTTGAGAAAGTAGACTCCCATCCTAGTGATGGGAGGGGGCCTCGAGATCCTCTGCCATAGTGGCAGGGGCAAAGGCAAGAGAGAAAAACCCATATTAATGGTGGAGAAAGCATCTTTTAAAGGTTCCCCTCAAAGATGTTTCTCCATAAGCAAAGGAAATTCCTGGTTTCCATGGTACCTGGCCTTGGGACAAAAGGCCAGAAAGGTGTCACTGGCCAACTTCCTTGGTCCCTTTCTAATGATAAAGAGGCCAGTCTGAAGCCCACCCCCTTGGCAATGGCTGGAGACAGAATTGGGTGGAGGCTTCAGGTGGGGAATAGATATGTTAATGTTACCCTTGTCTCCTGGGGGAAACACTCCTGATAAGATATGCATTTGTCTTGGGAGAGACGTGTTCTGGTGAATCCAAGACATGGTGGGGAAAATACCCCTTTATATTTGGGAAGAAAAATGACTTGGGGACCCAGAAAACCCTAACTGCCTACCACCCAGTCTAACTCCTCTCACAATGGGAACTGAAGCCATGAACGTGGTGCTTCTTCCAGGTCTCCCAAGAACTTCGGCCATCCTCTGCTCCTTTTCCAGGCCATAAGCACGGAATAGGTTTGGAAGTGGAGCACCCAAGAAATGAACACTTATACATGAAGCACTTGAAGGTGGAGAATTAGCCTGTTGAACCATGGAGCTGTTCCCCATGACTTTACCTTCTTCTTTGCCTTCCAAGATATCACTGAAATTCTCATAACATTGACAAATTTAAATAATGTTTTTATTATTATAGTGCAAAAGCAAAATAGATTTTTCCTTCTGTTTTCTAAAATATTTATACATAAAGTATTATTTATATTTCTTTGGTAGACACAACTACACACATGGGGGGTGGGTGGAGAGAAAGAGTGCTATCTCTTATCTGTTGCTACCCAACACTTTGAGTAGCCAGAGCAGAGCCAGGGCAAAGTCAGCAGCAGGGAACTCAGTATCTGTGTTTTTATACGCAAGTCTCTCTTTTTATCCTGTGATATCCATCTGGAAGCATTAAATATCCAGCACAATTATACATAAATAAAAACATGAATTTTTGTCTCATAGAAAACATGTGAGGTTTTGTTAAGGGTCAATTATAGAATCAAAATGAAGAGGTATCTTTAATACACACACCTACACAAAATTGGTAACAATTTTGTGGGCTGGATTATAAGAAAGCAGTACCAGGAAGTGACGATGTTGATGGTTCTGGCCTGATATATGGGCTTGTGTGACCTCTGAATATTCTGGATACAATATACTAATTCAAATATCTGATTTAAGCTTTAATACATCTATTGATGACATGAAATTAGATTTCAAAGACAGAAAACTGGTTAAAAATGTAAAGAAAGGATTCTAAAATCTTGTGCACAGGTGAACCAAGGAGACAGGATTTATTATTGCCTCGTTTTAAACCAGCTCTAAGTTCTTTTCTCAGGGGTCCTTTAAAACACTTCCTTCATCAAGGTATTGAGGAACTCATCAATGAAAGGAAAGCTGCTCTCTGCTCTCCAGGGAAGAGTGAAAAAGAGTGATTGAAATATTCCGACAGCAGAGAATAACAGTGGCCCTGACTGAGAAGGATCCGTCCGATTAGCTAAATAGAGTTGCGTGTGTGTGTGTGTGTGTGTGTGTGTGAGAGAGAAAGAGAGAGAGAGAGAGAGAGAGAGAGAATCATAGACTTTCTAAAACCAGAGTAGAGGAGTTATATTGTGGGAGAGATAGAAAATCAATTCTGTTTTACCTGAACAAACAGCTGCAATGCTTCTAACGTCTAGATCTGAGAAGAGGGGCACATGAGAATAGACCAGGAAAGTTTTGACCTCTTTTTCCCAACAGAAATATTAAATAAACAACTAGAAACGATTTCTGATGATTTAACATGAGTTATGGAAACAGTTAAAGATCTACAGCAAGCAAGTACATTTCCAATGAAGAAAAATGCACACTCACAAATTGTAGGACGTGGCGTTGTTTTGATTTATCCCTTTACTCCCCAGGTCACACCCAACAGCCACACAGTTTTGGGGGCAGCTGGGGCCCAGTCCTCACTTTCTTCTGAAAATATGAGAAAAAAAACAGCAGAAAGAATCTTGAGCTTTCCAGCCTGTTGGTATCTTGCTCAGTGAGGGGTCTCAGCCAGAGGTGACGTCAGAAAGGCAAGGGTGGTGCTGGCCAGGTTTTAGCAGGGGCACCTTAGGGAAGCCGATGGCTCTTAAAAGGAAACCTGATAGGGCAGCACCTTGGGACAAGGTGTTTCTGGCTAAGGAATGCAACAATTAAGCCCTGGGGAGAGATTGGGTAAAGCTGGTAGAGGTTAACATTATAAACCAGTCTGGAGTTTTGGAGAGTCAGGATAACTGTATAGTACAGATTCAGGTCAGATCTATGTGCAAACATGCCTGGATAAGTTAGAATTAGTGAAGACTTCAGGTCTTCACTTCGGTGAGCTCAGAGAAGCAGACGGGCTCATCAAGACCGAAGAGGAGTGGGGTCTGAAAGCGAAGGAGTAGGCAGGATGGGGTTGCTTCTGGCTACTTGGCTTCTGGCATCAGCCTGAGAAGATGAAAAGACCCTGGAGTGGGTGAGGATGGTGGCAGTGCCACTGACCCACGCACAGAAAAGTGTCTAAAATGCTGAGCTTTATGTCGCTTGGATTGAACTACAATAACATTTCTCACTTGAGCCACTGTCACAGAAGTCACCTCTTGTATGACATGAGATTACTTTTCAGACTGAAGATTTTCTGAGATGGCCATCATGAAACTTGAATCACCGCATAATTACATGAGAAACCTGTGGAACAATTGTTCCTTTCAGAAGCGTCAACGCTGAGGTCTTCCATGAACTGCACATTGCTCCTTGGCTGCAATTCAGGCTGGCGAAAAACAGGCTGGATTCAGCACTAACTGAAATGCACATACTGCTCCAAATGGCCGTGAATGGGGATGGGTTTTCATCGCAGCCTGCAGTAACACAGTTAAACATGGGATTCCTTAGATCCATGCTTTTGCAGTTTCAAAGACAGCCACATCTTCCCTCTGATATTTGGGGTGACAATATCATAGTGAAAATAAGGAAAAAGGCTTTGAAGCTCCCTCTTTTTTTTTTTTAATCCAAAACTGAATGCAGAAGTGCATCCCCTAGGCTGTTTCAGATACTTTGTCATGTGCAACATATTGAACGTGCAGAGGGGGGGTTTCCCATTACACCCCTACTTCGCTTTCTTTTGCAGCATCTGCAAGCAGATGGGTCTTGGAAGGAGAGGGTGTGTTAATGTGCATTCTACCAGGTGGTGTCTTCCCTGGCAGCTGCTGTCCCAGGTGTGGTCTCCCTATTGGAGTAAATCAATACAGACCTTGGTACTTGTGATTCAATTCCTCTAATTATGGATATATTTTGTGTGAGAGTTCTTTTTCAGTAATGGTTCCTACTAAATAAATCCTCTATTCTCTTGTTAGTATCTTCATTCATTAACTCTGAATACAACCCTGGACTTGTGTAGGTTAATGTGATATCAGCAAAAATAACACAAATTATCTGGGGAATGCTCATGAATTGTTGCTCACTCTCTCTTCCATTGTTGTTTTTGGAAACTAGAAACAATGGAAAGACATTTAGCCAGCTTGTTGGAAACATGTGGCCCATACAAAAGCCAGCATTGGTTTCCAGGCATTGGAGTGATGCCTTGTTCAACCAGCCAACCCCGGTCCAGCCAACTGCATTAACAGTTTCAGTGTGGACAACAGAAAACGTAAAGGATGAGAAAGCTGGAATTATGAACTCACAGAACTATAAATTTTCATTTAACCAAAAACTTGTTTTAGTTTCTAATGCAACAACAGGAAAACGACACAGACATCTATGCTTTACACAAATGGCATTTGCTTTGGTAATAAGCAGCAGACTTGGATATAGAAGTATGCTTTTCTGTATACTTTATTGAAAAGTTTATTCATATGTACCTAAATTAACATACGATGCATGTTTCTTTTTGTCTGGAATACTTCTTTTAACACTTCTCATAGTGTCATTTTATTGGTGATTATATTTTCAGGGAGAATCAGAACACCAAATGTAATCTTCTGTTAGTTACTGGCAAAAACAAATTACCTCTACCTTAAGTGTATATATGGGTCAATTTAGAAAATACTGAAACAAAATCCCCAAACATGAAGCTTGTTTCCAAATAAAGATTCCTGTTATGTAACATCAAAGCATAAGCCAATACATCAGAAAATAAATGTATTCAGCATCCAATAAAATTCACAATGTATAACATCCAAACAAAAAAATCAGAAATTAAAGAGTTTTTGGCATACTATACTGCACACAGGATTGTTATAGTATGAGAGCACATATTAGAGTACCTGGCATTCGAAGAAGGGCTTGAGATGGCCAAAATGATAATATAGTTAAGGGTTCATCACCAAAAACGTCCAACCTACAAATATATGGCATTTTCTATGTATAAGAGGGATATAGGTCATCAGTCAGATTCAACTTCACCAACTCTGCTCCAAGACACAAAAGTCACATGCTTCAAGATGAAAGATGGTAGTGAGAAGATCCAAAGCTAAAAGAGCAAACAAATATGAAATTTAAATGATCCCAACTTCCCTGAGTACTTGGAGAATATCTTCTATACTGGGGAGCAATGGATAAAGTTTTAATAGGAGGGAAGGACAAACATTACTAGCCGATAATA
This sequence comes from Ochotona princeps, assembly GCF_030435755.1. Taxonomy (NCBI): domain Eukaryota; kingdom Metazoa; phylum Chordata; class Mammalia; order Lagomorpha; family Ochotonidae; genus Ochotona; species Ochotona princeps. The sequence continues at coordinate 75,098,530 of NC_080838.1, forward strand.
TCACATCTACAATCCTATCATTTACATATGAAAAAGAGACAAATACATTCACATACAAAAATGTTACGAGGATTTGAAACTACCAGGCTTGTCTTGCATGAAATATCAAAGGGGCTATTCAGAGTCACAGAGCTAATAATAAGCTAGAAATATATATAAAGGAGAAAAACCCAGTGGCAAGACTACCTCTACAGATAAATTCAAAATGCTCGGAATTTTGCAAAGAACGTTAACATACTTAGTGTGATGATTAAAAAGAAAACCATTAAAAAATAATAATGGAATTAAATACAGAAATGAATATAATGCAGAAATAGAATGAGCCAATAAAATGTAATATGTGGGAGAAAAAGCGTGTAAGAATATAGATTCTTATTTGTACCCCTTCTCTGTATTTTTACTTGTTGTCTATTTTGCCTCTTTCCTATGTTTATGTACAACATTAACATGTTATCACTTCTACTTTCATATTATAACCAGAGATTTTTCAATCCTCGTGAAAACCACAAGGCAGAGATCTATATAGACTTACCAATAATAATAAGAAAGGGATCAAATACATGACTAAAAATTCAGTTGCCATAACGGAAGGAATTGAGGGAAAAATTGTGATAAAATCAGAACAAAAACCAAAATGGCCATAGTAATAACTTATCCACAGCAATACCTTAAGTCGAAATGGGCTAAATTCTTTGATTAAAAAACATAGAGGCAAAATGAATAATAATAAGACTCAAGTATGTGTTTCTTACAGGAAACTCACCTCTCCTTCAAGAAAATGTGTATATTGGAGGTGAAAAACTTAAATAAAATGTTCTATGTAAATGCAGTTGAAAGCTGGAGTAGTAACACTTGTATCATATACACTATATCTGAAACTGAAAAACTGCAAAATGAGACAAAGTTCATGATATATAACGAGAAGGGCCCTTAAGGGATCCTGGCGCTTGCAAGGCGAGGACTTTCGCTACTGGGTCACCACCCTGGGCCCTTGTAGGTTCCTAATGTACACGGGAGGCAGAAGATGACAGTTCACAATGCTTGAGTTTTTAAATCCATTTGGAGTTCCCGCATTCTGGCTTGGGTCTGATTGAACTCTCATTAGTTCATGCATTTGGGGAGTGAACCAACAGACTGGCCTCACTCTTGCTCTCTCTCTCTTTCAAAAACTAACAAACAAACAAAATGGTCAGATCTTTTTTTTTATTGATTATATTGCATTATGTGACACAGTTTTATAGGCACTGGGATTCGCCGCACCCCTCCCCAAACCCTCCCCCCATGGTGGATTCCTCCACTTTGTTGCATAACCACAGATCAAGTTCAGTTGAGATTCTTTCATTGCAAGCATATACCAAGCATAAAGTCCAGCATCTTATTGTCCAAATAAGTTCAACGGCTTGTTGGGGAGACCATCTCTGGTCTGAAGGTGTAGCCGGCAGAGTGTCATCCCAATCAATTAAAAACCCCGACATAACATCAGTAACAATTTATAACGTTATGGATTTAATTGACATGGTATTGAGTAACCAATGTGTTAAAAAAATGTGATTTCTTAACCACATCCTGTAACTTCTTCATTGACATTTCAATTTTCTTTTATATGCAACCGTGTTCTATATACCTTAAAATGGCTATAGATTACTATTCATCTGTCTCATGTCTATTTTAATTTTAGTATTTAGCAGTTAGTAGCGTTGAAGCATGATTTTGCCGAACCTGGCTGTTTTTCGGGTAGTCTAACATCTGTGGAGAAGGTTTTATGGTATTTTTAAGATCTGACCATTTTACAATATACAGGTACTATTGTAAAATGGTCAGATCTTAGAAATACCATAAAACCTTCTCCACAAATACAGATATTGGTAAAATCCATCATCCCATTGTTACAAAATTCTTAAATGTCAGATATGGTGAGAATACACTTTAACACAGTAAAGGCCACCATATATAACAAGAATCAGCTAAATATGTACTGAATGCTAAAAAGCTAGTCTTTCCTTCTAAGATGCCTGCTATCACTTGTATCCAACACAATACACAGTATTTTATGAGAAGGGAAAGAAATATGAGGCATCCGAAATGCAAAGGAAGAATTGAAAGTTATTATTGACTGCAGGTGACACGAGCATATAAATAGGAAACCCCTGACACTCCTCTACCAAAGTGCATCAGAGCTAAGAACACATTCCTCAAAGGCATGGGATACACACTCAGGCCCCACAACTCAGTAGTGTTGTCATCTGCCCAAACTGGCTTCTCAAAAACAAGTTCAAGAAAGTAATCTCTTTTCCAAAAGACACAAAAAATACATAGAAATAAATGTTAAAAGTCACTAAAATTTTAAAATGGTGATAATAAATTGATAAAAGACAGAAAGAAATGGAAATGCATTTCTTATTCATGAACCATATAAGAATTGCTATTGTAAAAATGTCTGTTTGGCCCAAAACAAATTATAGGCTCAAGGTATTCCCAATTTTTTACAGAAATAATCAAAACACAATGAAATTCATGCAAAATCACAAAACAACTTGAATATTAGAAGCAATATTAAGCAGAAAGAGCAAAGCAAGTGACAATATATTACTTGGTTATAGAAAGTATGACAAAGCTGCCGGAATTAAACATGATGTAGCCTAGGCACAGATGCACAGAATAATAGCGAAACAGATACTACAGAACGAAACCCAGTTATCCACATCTTAGTGAAATTTGGCAAAAGCGATAAAAATACAAACTGAAAAAAAAGACAGTCTTTTCAATAAATTGTCTCAGAGTAATTGAACACCCACAGATAGGTACATGAATCTAGACTACCATATCACACTATGTCCAAAAATTAACACAGAATGTATTGAGGACCTAAACTTAAGACATAATGCTTTCAAGCCACTACAAAAAAACATATGGTAGAGTTTTAGTACATAGAACAGGCAGAGATTTTTTTTTTGGATAAGACATCAAAAGCATAGGAAACAACAGGAAGAAATGAGAAATGGGTTATCAGCAAACTAAAGATGTGAACAACAAAAGAAACAACAAAAGCAAGAGACAACCTAAAGAATAGGAAAGACATCTAGAAATTAAATGTCTGAAAGGGGTTGCTAACCAGCATATACCACGGAATAAAATAGCTCAGTACAAAAATGTGTAGTCTTCCCCATCAAATAAGATGCCCCAAGAAAATCCACAGGACTTGGCATCCAGAGGGCAACTCAATTGACTATATTGGGTTTGAACAGCTTGGAAAGACTTCCATTAATTTTACACCCAGGAAAAGGTGTGGAGAATCCATTGCAGATCCCACAATTGCATATAAATCCCAGCCTAAACTTAGCTTAAGAACTTTCTCAGATCATCAGTAGAGGCACTCATGTGGTCTCACAGACACCCTACCTAATTAAACTGGGTTAAATTGTTTACCACAATTTTGTGCCTTATGTTTGAACTCTTTCTTGGGTGAAAACAAGAGTCTCCTAGCAAGCATTTGCACTAATAAAATGAATAGATATCTACAGAACAGCACATCCCATGGAAGAAGAATGCACATTCTTTTCATCAGAGTAGAGAAGGTTCTCCAAGACATGTTATATTCTTGGACATTAGGTTCCAAAGCAAACCAAAAAAAACATTAAGCTATGCCATGAATCTTGTCTATAACTATAGAATAAAGCTGAAAATTAACAAAAAAGAAATTATAGAAAATATACTAATATATTCTGAGTGAACAACATGTTCATAGAGAAAAAAACAACAATGTTTCTTAGGGAAATAAACTGAAAATGAAAATAAACATCTTTGTAAAGAATAAATAGAAACAATATATTCATGTTAATGTCACGCATCAGAAGCAATGTTAAGACAAAAGTTTATAGCACTAAGTATCTGTGAAAAATTGGAAATGTATCAACACAATTTACAGACTTATTTCTTTCTTGGGAAGTCAGATATACAGAGAGGAGGAAAGAAAGAGAGGAAAGATCATCTGTCCAATGATTCACTCCCCAAGTGGCCACGATGACCAGAGCTGAGCCGATCCAAAGCCAGGAGCCAGGAGCCAAGAGCCAGGAGCCAAGAGCCAGGAGCCAGGTCTCTCACATGGGTGCAAGGTTCCAGGCTTTGGGTCATCCTTGACTGCTTTTCCAGGCCACAAGCAGGGAGCTGAATGGGGAGAGGAGCTGCCAGGATTAGAACCGGCACCCATAAGGGATCCTGGTGTGTGCAAAGTGACAATTTTAGCCGCTAGCCTATTGCGCTGTCCCTCCCCCAATTTTTTTTAAAGATTTTTTTTTTTCTTGGAAAGTCAGATATACAGAGAGAAAAGACAGAGAAGGAAGACAACACAATTTAATACTACATCTAAAAGATCTAGAAAAACAAGAAAAGAAGTAAACCAGAAGTAGAAGAAATAATAAAAATTAAAGAAGCAAAAAATAGAAGCAAGAGGAATCTATACAAAAACCAGTGAAATAGAGAATATTTTCAAAGAAATAAATGATTAATTATTGGCCAAATTAACCAAGAAAAAAATTGAAGACTTGTAAAGAGAGATTATAGGCGATGATAACAGAAAGAATGAGTAATAATTATTATGATCCAATATATGACAATAAGTCAGAACATATAAAAGGAATAAATAGATCTTTGGACACCTGTAATTGATCAATGTTGTCAGAAAGAAATTAAAACAGACCAGTTACTAAGAATAAGACTGAGTCATTACTGAACAGATTCTCAGCGATGAAAAGCTCAGGAGCAGGGGCGTAGCGCATAGCCTAGCAGCTGAAGTCCTCGCCTTGAAGCAAGCAGAAGAAAGAATCTCAGAATTGGAAGATATTTCCTGTCATCAGGGGGAAGCAAATGAAAAGCTGGAAGCAGAGTTGGATCATTCCAAAAAAAGTATTCAAGAATTGAAAGACACTATTAAGAGGCCAAATATAAGAGTTATGGGAGTTCCAGAAGGTGCAGAAAGAGAAACTGGTTTTACAAATATATTTAATGAAATAATAAAGGAAAATTTCCCTAATCTAGAAAAAGAATTGGGAAACAACATCCAGGAGGGGCACAACACTCCCAACAGGCCTGAATAAAAGAGATCTTTACCAAGACACATGATCATCAAGCTCTCTTCAATTGAACATAAGGAAAAGATCCTGAAATGTGCACCTGAAAAAAATTAGTTGACATATAAAGGAATGCCAATTAAACTCACCGGAAATCTCTCACAGGAAATTCTAAAGGAAAGAAGAGAATGGAGTGACATAATCCTAAGGCACTGAAACCTGAAACCCAGAAGGGAAACAAAAAAACAAAAACTCCCTGGGCCAGAAGGAAAACAAAAACCTAGGCAGGCAAGACCTCAGGCGACCCACTAGGTGGCAACAGAGGTCAAGGGTGAGAATCCAGCAACACCTTGGGCCACAAGCATGGGACAGAATAAGAGAATTAGTGAAGTAGATACAGCTTACTCCACCCCAAAAAGCCACCATAAAGCCTGGTCAATCACAGACATTACAGATGAAGAAATTGAAGACGTCTCTGATAAGGAGTTCAGAAAAATAATTATAAAACTCTTCAGAGACAATGAAAAACAATATGACGAGCTCAAAGATTTTAAAAACTACATAATCACAGAAACAAAATCACTCAAAAATGAGATCCTAGACTTGAAGAACAAAGTTGAGAGCTTAGCCAACAGAATTACAGCAGCAGAAGACAGGATATCCGACTTGGAAGATTCCCAGAATGAAAGCAGGCAGATTATTAACCAACTAGAGTCACAACTACACAAGGTAACCAAGACGATCCAGGACAACATCAAGAAGTCAAATATCAGAATCATGGGGCTCTCAGAAGGAGCGGAAAGAGAGACAGGCATACAAACAGTACTTGAGGAAATTATGCAGGAGAACTTCCAAAATACCTGGAACATGAACCCAATCCAAATTCAGGAAGGCCAGAGGACTCCCCACAGGTTGGACCCAAAACGATCCTCCCCAAGACATGTGGTAATCAAGTTACCCTCCAATGAATACAAAGAAAGAATCCTAAGGTTAGCACTAACCAAAGAGAAGCTTACATTTAGGGGCAGGACCATCAGAATCACTGCCAACTTCTCAGAACAGACGCTCCAGGCAAGAAGGGAGTGGAACAAAATCTTTCAAGTACTGAAAGAGAACAACTGTCAACCAAGAATACTCTACCCAGCAAAGATTTCATTTGTATACGAGAACGATACTAGATACTTCCACAGCAAAGAGAAATTAGAAGAATATGCCACACAAAACCAACTCTACAAAATCTCCTTAGAAATGCGCTACTCCCAGAGAAAAAGGAAGCAAGCCATAAGCAAGGATGGCAATCAGGGAGATCTCAATAAAGTCCATCCACAGAAATGACAATCAATTACCAACAACCTCAAAAACACAGGCATATGGCACAGCAAAATTATAATTTCTCAATATTAAACCTCAAAACAAATGGCTTAAATTTATCACTCAAAAGGCACCAATTAGCAGACTGGGTTAAAAATCAGGACCCAACTATATGCTGCTTGCAAGAAACACATCTAACCAGAAGAAACTCCAAGAAACTGAAAGTGAAAGGGTGGAAACAAATATTCCATGCCAATGGACGAGAAAAAAAGGCTGGTGTGGCAGTCCTATTCTCAGGTGATATGGACTTCAAAGTAACGAACGTCAAAAAGGACAGGGAAGGGCGGTACATCTTCTTGAAAGGGAGGATCCAACAAGAACCAATCACTATTCTTAACATTTATGCTCCTAGCCCGGATGCACCCAGCTACGTGAAACAACTACTTTTGGACTTAAAGGGAGACATAGACGAACATACAATAATTCTGGAAGATCTGAACACCCCACTAACACCAATAGATAGATCAACGCAGCAAAAGCTCAACAGAGAAGCCACAGAACTCACACAAACAATAGAACAACTGGACCTAGTAGACATCTATAGAATATTTCATCCTAAGGCCACAGACTACACCTTCTTCTCAGCAGTGCATTGCACCTTCTCCAGGATAGACCACATCATAGGACACAAAGCAAGTTTAACTAACTACAAAAATATCAGAATCATACCATGTACCTTCTCAGACCATCACGGAGTGAAACTGGAAATCAACAACTCAAAATGTCCCAGGAAACATGTAAACTCCTGGAGGCTGAACAATATGCTATTAAATGATCAATGGGTTAGAGAAGAAATCAAGGACAAGATCAAAAAATTTATGGAAACCAACGAAAACCCAGATACAAAAGTCAAAAACTTAGGTGACACTGCCAAAGCAGTGTTACGTGGTAAGTTTATTGCAATTAGCGCGCACGTCAAAGCCCAAGAAAGGCAACAAATGCAGGAATTAAGCACACACCTCCAGGACTTGGAAAAGCAACAGCAGAAGGACCCCACAAACAAGAGGAAACAAGAAATTATCAAAATAAGACAAGAACTAAATCAGAAAGAAATTAAAAAAACCATTCAGAAAATAAATGAATCAAAAAGCTAGTTCCTTGAGAGGATAAACAAAATAGATACCCCACTGGCCCGATTGACAAAGAAAAAACAAGACAAAGCAAGAACTAGCAGCATCAAAGATGAAAAAGGCAACATAACAACAGACACTACTACCATTAAGGAAATAATTAGAAATTATTACAGAGAACTATACGCCAACAAATCCAATAACCACTTGGAAATGGAAAGATTCCTAGACTCCCACCACTTACCAAAACTCACCCCAGAAGCAATAGAAGACCTGAATAAACCCATTACCTAATCAGAAATAGAATCAGTGATTAAAGAGCTCCCAACAAAGAAAAGCCCAGGCCCAGATGGTTTTACTGCAGAATTCTACAAAACATTCCAACCAGAGCTAACCCCAATCCTTTACAAGCTCTTCAAAATAATAGAAAAGGAAGCAACTCTTCCAAACTCATACTATGAAGCCAATATCACCTTAATCCCCAAACCGAATAGAGAATTAACAGAGAAGGAAAACTACAGACCGATCTCCCTGATGAACGTTGATGCTAAGATTCTCGACAAAATCCTAGCCAATAGAATACAAAAAAAAAAAAAAATCAGACAGATCATCCATCCAGACCAAGTATATTTCATCTAGGGAATGCAGTGATGGTTCAACATAAGGAAATCCATAAATGTGATACACCACATCCAAAAACTGAAAAACAAATACCATATAATAGTATCAATAGATGCAGAAAAAGCCTTCGACAAAATTCAACACCACTTCATGTTAAAAACCCTAACCAGGGTGGGGATAGAAGGAACAATCCACAATATAATCAAAGCAATATATGAAAAACCCAATGCCAGCATCATACTAAATGGGGAAAAACTGGATCCTGTCCCACTGAGATCTGGAACAAGACAAGGCTGCCCACTATCACCACTGCTATTCAATATAGTCCTAGAGGTACTTGCAGAAGCCATAAGACAAGACAAAGAAATCAAAGGAATCCAAATTAGAAATGAAGAAGTCAAGCTTTCACTATTCGCAGACGACATGATTCTTTACATAGAAGAACCAAAAAACTCAATACAAAGACTCCTACAACTCATACGAGAATTTGGCAGAGTGGCAGGATACAAGATAAATGAATAAAAATCAACAGCCATAGTGTATGCAAACGACCGCAAGATGGAAGAAGATCTAACCAACAAGCTACCATTCAAAATAACAGAGAAAAGCATGAAATATCTGGGAATAAATTTAACCAAAAGCGTAGAAGACCTTTATGAAGAAAATTACAAAACACTCAAAAACAAATAGAACAAGACCTCGAAAGATGGAACAACATCCCATGCTCCTGGATAGGCAAAATTAATATCATCAAAATGTCTATACTACCAAAAGCAATATAGACATTCAATGCAATCCCAATCAAATTACCCACTGCATTCTTCATTGAACTGGAAAAAATGATACACAGATTCATCTGGAAACACAAAAAACCACAAATAGCCAGAACCACTCTGAAGAACAGGAGCTTAACAGGGGGAATCACAGTACCGGATCTATGGACACACTATAGGGCAGTGGTCTTCAAAACAGCCTAGTACTGGCACAAAGATAGAGAGGAAGATCAGTGGAGCAGAATAGAAACAACGGATGGAAACCCACACAGATACAGTCAATTAATCTTTGACAAAAAGACAGACAACAACCTAAGCAAATGGGAAGGTCTGTTCAATAAATGCTGTTGGGACAACTGGTTGATAGCCTGCAGCAACAAAAAGATAGACCCACATCTCTCACCATACACCAAGATTGAATCTAAATGGATAAAAGACCTAAACCTATATCCAGAAACCTTCAAACTTTCGGAAGAAAATGTTGGAAACACACTGCAACACTTAGGGGTAGGCTCTGACTTCCTAAAAGGACTCCAAAAACACTAGAAATCGAGACCAAAATAAACAATTGGGACCTCATCAAACTAAGCAGCTTCTGTACAGCTAGAGAAACAATCAACAAAGTCAAAAAACAACCTACAGAATGGGAGAAGATCTTTGCACATGACATAGGAGATAGAGGGCTAATCTCCAGAATATACAAAGACCTCCAGAGAAACCAAAACACCAGAACAAACAAACTGCTCAAGAAATGGGCATGGGAAATGGGCAGACATTTCACAAAAGAACAAACCCAAATGGCAAACAAGCATATGAAAAAATGCTCAATTCCCCGGCAATAAGGGAAATCCAGATGAAGACAACAATGAGGTACCACCTAACTCCAGTAAGGATGGCACACATACGTAACACCACCAACACTTGCTGGCGAGGATGTGGGGAAAAGGGAACCCTTCTCCACTGCTGGTGGGACTGCAGACTTGTACAGCCTCTATGGAAATCAGTTTGGCGAATACTCAAACAACTGAAAATCAACATTCCATATGGTCCAGCAATAGCACTCCTAGGGATATATCCAAAACATCTCCTACACAAGAAACCAACATGCACGCCTATGTTCATAGCAGCACAATCTACAATCGCAAAAACCTGGAAGCAACCAAAATGCCCATCAATAGAAGACTGGATAAGAAAGCTATGGTTCATCTACTCTATGGAATACTACTCAGCTATTAAAAAAAACGAAATGCAGTTCTTTGTGGTCAAATGGGCCCGACTGGAATCCATCATGCTAAGAGAAATGAACCAATCCCAAAAGGTTAAATACCACATGTTTGCCTTAATTTGAGATGATAAGATGACAACTTGGAAGATAGTACCTGTATATTATAATATTAGTGCAATCTCTAACAACCTATATCCAATGCAATAAGATAATGCGCTATAATCTATAAACCAACAATTAATGTCAGAATACTTAAGATCTACATCGAAAAACTATAAAAACTACTATACCCTCAATATGCTATGTTAATCCGTAATGGGGAGGGAGTGCAGGGAAGTCTTTCAGGACCATAAAAAGAGTGAGAAAAAAGTACAATATAGCCTATCAAGATCAAATCTGGTAATTCATAGACAACAGACTCAAAGCGGCACTAAACCACAGTAAGACTACTATACCAATGCATGAGCGGGGAATCGGTGCGATCCTGACAACCTCTTAACAGGAGGTCATGTGCGTGGAGCAGGGGGGCACTCCAGAGTGGAGCAGGTGGTAAGGAGGAAGCTTGGATCCCAACCATGAAGACTCCCAGAGCTTCACCACAAACTATTAATAAGAGCAACAAGGACTATATCCCAACTGCCAAGGAGGCCACAGGGAATTGAATGCCCTCAGAAGCCGAGTACTCTGAGGTCACCCACCCCCAACTGGAGCTTCTGCACGGGATGGAAGAAGTCCAAACACTACCGTGCAGAAACCAATGTCATCGGAAACACAACCAGAAGCCCTGAGTGGTCCGCAGAAACAGAAGAACAATAAATGTCCTTTGGGACCATGGAGGAGCGCTTTCTCTGGTCCGAGAGCTTGGCTCCACCTCTGGACCCCCGCCCTCCCTCGCAATGACCATCGGGATTGCTCGAAAACCCCTCATAGCAAACAAACAATCATGCAAACTAAAAAACCTAAAATAAATAGACAAACAAGAGAAAGTAGAGCTTGGAATCTGACAGGAAAGAGCTGGTGTGGATTGGCTCATGCCTCGCTGGGTGGGACACAAAGATTAGTTACTCCTCATCATGGTGTTGAGGATTTTCCTGCACCCCCCCCCCAAAAAAAAATGTTCTGCATCTTAAATGTCGACAAATGTCTTGTTAGAGTTACAAGCCAGTCTAGATTATCCTAAAATCTGCCAAGACCAGCAAAATTATACTTCAACACAACAAATGGCTAAATACGAAAATGAAATAGACACGAGACAGCTGAATGGTACCTTATAGCCATTTTAAGGTATATAGCAGCCGGTCCAGTCCTGTATATAAACTAAAATTGAAATGTCAATGAGCTAATCATAGGTTGTGGTTAAGAACTTGTTTTTTTTTTTTTTTTTTTAACATACTGGTTACTCAAAACCATGTCAATTCCATAATATTGCAAATTGCTATTGATGTTATATTGGGACTCTTAATTGACTGGGATGATATTCTACCAGCTCTAACTTCAGACCAGAAATGGTCTCCCCAAGAAACTGCTCAACCCATCTGGACAATAAGTAGCTGGACTCTATGCTTGGTAGTATATGTTTGCAAGGAAAGAATCTTGATTGAATTTGAATTGTAATACTGCATCAAGGTGGAGGAATCCACCAGGGGGGAGGGGCGTGGGGAGGGGTGGGGGGATTCCCAGAGCCTATGAAACTGTCACATAATGCAAAATAATTAATAAAAAAAAAAAGAATTACTTGTACAAAAATTCTAGAAATTGATAAAAAAAAGTGAGTGTAGAGATTCAACTACTCAGTGGACCTAATTATGGTTAACATAATATGTAATATCATATATATGGGTTTAAAATATTATAAAGATAATACTTAAGAAATAATTCGGAAAATTCTGAAAGAAGCCTATTTAACATCCGTGCTTTATAGGGACTTCTCAACAAAATACCCGGGTACAGAAAATAGTGTAATAACATACTCTGAATTTTAGGTAGAAAAACCTTACTGTTATCTAAGAAGTGTGAAATCTGAAAAACAAACAACAAACAAAGAAACAAACCTGTTCAACTGTGTAAGTGAGAGTTGGCATTTGACATAACACCCTTGTGGTGATTGCCCTTTCAGAACGCCCTCCTCATCCGGTATCTGAGTGCCTGGGTTCCAATCCTGTCTCTGGCTCTGATTCCAGTTTCTTGCTGATGCACAGCCCTGGACGCAGCCTGTAGATGTAACTCAACAGTGGGATCCCTGCAAGCCACATAGGATACTTCAATGACATCACGATCTTGGCCTCAGCCTGTCCAGCCCTTGCTGTTGAGTGTCTTGAAGAGTGAATCAACCTCTATGATGGGCTGTAGCTCCCACTGGTGAGCATGAGGACTAGGACTGGGGGTGGACTAAGCAGGACAGGAGGTGATACCCACTGGCTCCAGTCAGCTATAGGGTGGAGCCGGTTGGATTGAGTTAGGCTTCAACATCCAACGATGTGTATGAGAGCTGAATGAGATGTGGGACAGACCAGACCAGGGCACTGCATGTGCTGGCAGGTACTGGAACCAGAACTGGGGGGCTAGTCCCGTGAGGGTTCCTGGGGTCACTTTGACTATGCTTTTGCTCCCTCTGGTGTAGTCGAGGGCCAAGTGTGTGGTGGGCAGGATTGGGCTGGGCACTCATTGAATTGCAGAGGAAGGAGGACAGAGCAAATTGGCCAACTACCCCAGTGAAACTTGACAGCAAACTTCTGGGCCAATGGAGACACTGAGATGGCCTATGTCAGGCAATTGACCGCGGAAAGATTTTCTCATCTGTGGAGTGGTGATATCAACAGCATCTCAAAACTATTCAAATCACTTGAGCAGAACCCTCAGATCAGATATTGCTTGACAATGCAGACCCTGAGGTGACATGGGGTACTGGGGAGAATGGGTGTGGTCTCTCCCATTGCATCCTCCCCTCCCTCAGATACAAGAAGAAGGGAAAAAATCGTAAACACTGGTCTTGTCCACTTCCCCTCAGTCATTGAAATAAAATTAAAACAAAACAAAACAAAACAAACAAAAAGGAACCACCAGATGATCTGTCTGCCTATCTCTGTGTCTTTCTCTCCTTTTCTCTATGTCAAGTGAGCTTAAGAAAATAAATTTGCAAATGACTTGGACTTAGAAATAATATATGCAAAATAAATATATTTTCCATTAAAATCATCTAATTAGTGTCAGAAAAAACGTTATACAAGTAATATGGAAGAGAATTTCAGGCTGAAAAGAAATCATGTAGCAGGAATGTCAGGAAAGTAAATGCAAAACCCCAGATGAATGTAAAACTCTGATTTGCTAGAGTGCTTAGAATTTTTGTAGCGATAGTACAGTGCCTAGTTCAATTCCTAGTCCAGGTTGCTGCTAATGTGATAGCAGTGGAAGACAATAGCAACTGGCTTGCATGCTTGTGTCCCTGCAAACAAATATGGCCTGGGATGAACTGGAGGTGCCCTGCTTTGGTCCGGTGCAGTCTGCCATGCTGTGAGCATTTGGGGAGTGAATTAGCATTGGGAGCTGCGGCTTTCCTGCAGACTCTCAAAATAAAATCAATGAATAAATGGATAATGACAAAATACATATCAAAGTACAAACACATACTATAATATCTAGTATGTCTTGTAATGCAATGTGTGCTGCTTTATTGGAAATAAGCCCCACATGGTGAAATGCTTTCACATTTAACTTCAAATGGTATAATGTTAAACATATGTAATACACTGCGGTACTCTCGCCAAATAGTTGCTATTTTTATTCTTACTTGGATTAATTAGTGAGTTAAATGTAATGAGATTAAAATAGAATCATACAATGAGAAACTTTCAAATATAAATATAAACTAACTTGCCATTTGCAGACTGGGCCATTTCTAATAAAGGTTTTCAGTACTGACAAAGACAGACAAGCTTCCTGGAGAGGAATTTTTATTTTTATAACAATATAAAAATAGCTAGAAAAGCTGTAAGTTTCTTGGACATCAGTATACCAGCAAAGCGATATCATGATCACTCTTCAAGCTAAAACAAATTAATAAGGATATTTAATTCATTACTATCAAATATAAATATGGAGGTCTATATTCTGAATGTTCTTATATCAGCACTTAAATGATGTGGAAAGTACAGTTCTTAAAATATCTTGCTTATACATTTACATAGATTTGACTAATAAGAGCATATAAAAACTATGTGATATAATTATGTATGAATCTTTGTGAAATAAATTTAAAAAGCAGGAGAATTATTTTAAGAATCAGAAAACTACATACAACTACATGTGGAAATATCAATATATGACTTAGTTTTGTGTATACATTTATGTAATCAGCATAAATAGTTATGTTCATATTATTAATTAGGTTGTATATGTATGCATGCACATTTAAATGTATACTTAATAATTGTACCTATTAATTACATAGGATGTGTATATTTGTGCTTAGGTGGTTGAGCTCCTTGAAGGAAAGATTATTACAACCACATCACATTCACATTTAAATAAGGCTGATATTGCAGATGCTAAGGTTAGGAGGCCACCCCAATCAGCACAGCTGTCATGTTTTACGCTAATTTCCATCCCCATTGCTCTTTTATAAGGCATCCACATGCTGTAAGAAAGAAGGAGATGATTTCAAATCTACTAATTATTATCATGATGTTATTAATTTAAGCCAAGATAATAATAAGATAGTGTCTGTGAAGAAAGACTTCATTATGGAATTAATTGCTTTGATTAGGGTCAACACAGAAGAAAAATCTGCATAGCATTCAAGAAACAATTACTTTGATGGCTATTCAGGAGCCAAAGACATGCAAATTTAAAGAAAGCATTTTATAAACGCACGTTTTGCATTCAGATGGTAAGTTCTCTGATAAACTGCACTTGTTCAACAGAAAATTAAAATCACTCAATTGAAGAAGATCTGGGTAATGAGGTATTATTGATGTATTCTGTAAATGTTCAAATTATTCTTGGCTTCAATTGTGAATTTATTTCAAAGACACAAAAAAATGGCATTACAAAGTCAATTTTAATCTTAGTGTTGATGTTGTAGTTGTTTTCCCTTAATCGATGTCGATGGAAGTAGATTATAGTTATCTTTATGAATTTATTGTTACTCTTTTTATTCTCAGAGTTCTTGACTTGATGGCATACACAGAATGAGAAACTTTTTCTGTGTTTAACACCTGCTTCCAATTCATTGAATAAAAATGCAACTTATTTTTTCTGTAATCCTGTGCATTTTCCTATTTAAAGAGTTTTTAAGTTCAATTTGATAGAGAAACTGTCATAAAAATATAACCCTCATGTAGAAGAACAAATTGCTAATGGATATGGCATTTATAAATAACGTTTTTTTGTTTGTTTGGTTTTTGTCTTACGCCTTTATTTTTTTGGTGGATTTTCATTGTCCTGTTGCCACATAACAGCAGCATATTCGATGTCAGATTTTTTTTTTCTTTTTTATTCAATGTCAGATTTTACCACTAAAATTTACAAGTCCTGGGATCAGCGCAGTAGCCTAATTGGCTAAAGTCCTCATTTTTTTTGCATTGATTTTTTTATTGTTTATTTATTTTTTTATTCATTAATTACATTGTATTATGTGTCACAGTTTCATAGGTACTGGGATTCTCCCCACCCCTCCCCAAACCCTCCCACCATGGTGGATTCCTCCACCTTGTTGCATAACCACAGTTCAAGTTCAGTTGAGATTCCCCCATTGCAAGCATATACCAAACATAGAGTCCAGCATCTTATTGTCCAGTCAAGTTCAACAGCTTCTTAGGGAGACCCTCTCTGGTCTGAAGACAGAGCCAGCAGAGTATCATCCTGATTAATTAAAAGCTCCAACATACCATCAGCAAAAATTTACATCATTATGGAATTAATTGACATAGTAATGAGTAATCAATATGTTAAAAATAAATGCTAGTTCTTAACCACCTTCTGTGACCACCTCATTGAAATTAAGGCAAACATGTGGTATTTAACCTTTTGGGATTGGCTCATTTCCCTTAGCATTATGGTTTCCAGTTTGGCCCATTTGGCCTCAAAGAATTGCATTTCGTTTTTTTTTAATAGCTGAGTAGTATTCCATGGAGTAGATGAACCATAGCTTTCTTATCCAATCCTCTGCTGATGGGCATTTTGGCTGCTTCCATGTTTTTGCAATTACTGATTGTGCTGCTATGAACATAGGAGTGCATGTTGGTTTCTCATAAAACAAGTGTTCTGGATATATTCCTAGGAGTGCTATTGGCGGATCATACGGTGGGGCTGCAGGCTGGTACAGCCTCTATGGAAATCAGTATAGAGAACATTCAAACAAAGTCCTCATTTTTAATGTGCTAGGATCCTGTTTGGGAGCCTCTTCTAATCCCCGTGGCCCTACTTCCCATCCAGCTCCCTGTTTGTGGCCTTGGAAAAAGGTTGAGGACAGCCCAAAGCCTTGGGCCTCTGCACCTGTGTGGGAGACCCGGATGAGGCTCCTGGCTCCTGGCTCCTGGCTTCAGGTTGGCTCAGCTTTGGTCATTGTGTCCACTTTCAGAGTGAATCAACCAATGGAAGATTTTTCTCTCTGTCTCGCCTCTCTTTGTATGCCTGACTTTCCAATAAAAATGGGTAGCTCTTTAAAAAAAATTTGTAAGTCCTGAGGCTAGATACTTAAGAATGATTGAAAGTAGAAAAAATGTATTGCTTTGTGATTCCAAAATATTGTTTTGAACTGTAAAATGACCGTTAATTAAGTGATTAAATATTTCCTTATTAAAAAGATACATTCACAAGCTTTGAATTTTCCTTGCATATCCTTTCTGCTTATACTCTTATGTTGTTGTAGGACACTGAAGGCAGTCCTGGTATTGGTCTCACACCAAGGAATATTCCCACGCAGTAAGGGACAGAGAGCAAAGCAAGGTTTTTTTAAGCGCAAAGCCTGCTGCAGCAGTCAGGCGGGAGGCCAGATCAGAAGTGGAGCAGCAGGTTCCCAATGGGCACATATGGGATTTTGTTCCTTTCAGGTGATTAACCTGATATGACGCCCACCATGCTGGCTGCAACAGGGATGGTTTAAGGGCTATTTGCCTGTTTTTAGAAACTGAACATTTCTAAAATTTTTATTTACTTATTTTTGATCATTGAGATTGTTTACTTGAATTCTTGAGATTTTCTTTGCATGTTCAAAATTCTGAAAATGTAAATCTCCAGATTAGAATACATTTTCCTGCTAATTTTAATCTACTTATCTTTTAGTAGTTTAATTTATAAGTTTTTGGGCTCTTATTTCAACTAGAAAGCATGTTTAAAAGACAAGAAATAATTGTTTCATTAAATGAAGAAGTCTATCAAATGCAGTTATTCATGCCAGTTTACATTTACTTCTCTTAGTATTCTAAAAGTTTTCTTTCTTAATCAAAAGCTGCCTAGTTGTACATCCTGAAAGAATCTCAATTTTTGTAATGACTGGACTTGGATGTAATCCTAAAGATGTTGGAAGCTAAAAATACATGCAAGTGCAGTGTTCACAGAATGCACAAAGGTAGCCAATTATTTTGGTTATAAAATGTGATTAAATAGTAGTCCAACAACTACATAACAGAAATCAATGCATTGATCAATAAGTAAATCATCTAGCAAGATTTTCGTGCACTTCTGCTGGGCTTTCTGCTATGACTGTTGATAAATTTAACATGTTTAGTGGCTGTGAAATTGTATTTTTACAGAGACAATGTACATCTGGAATAACAGCATGCACTTGAACTCCAGGGTACCAGGCCACTGACTTCATATACAGTCCTTACAGTGAAAATGACGCTTATGCTTTGACGTGCGAACACCTGTCTTGGCTGGGTCTGTTTTAGAATAGCTGGTACAACAAACAAACTTCAAAGTGTCAGGGGGGTTTCTCTCAAGTTACTGTTGTGCTTGCTTGTTTTCAGAAATACACAGTCTTGCTATCAGATGAACGGCTTGGACCTTTTCTACCTCACATATACCTTATCATCGTTAATTAGTGCAAAGCCCATGAGAATCAGCCTGAGGGATCAAATGGATTTTTGTTCTTTTTGATGATCCAAATTCTTTAAGAGGCAAACGGAGGAGCATCTGTTTTGTCTATAATGAAAGAAAACAGAAGGAAGTATAGAAGAGAAGTGTGTCAAAACTTAATCATCTCAAAGCTAAATGGCCTTGTCACACTTATCCAATGTGAAGGGAAATAACTGGAAAGGTTTGCTCTGGTCCCACCAAGATCCCTCCCCTCTGGCTCTGGCACTGGGGGCTTTGAGCTAGTCTTTGGCACTGCCAGTCTGTGCCATGCTCTTTGCAGTGTCACAGTTTTGAGCACCCTGTAAGGGCCCACTGGGAAACTTAGAGAAGTTAATAATGAGGAATTGAAGGTGCAAAGTTTCATGCCATTGAAGTGAAAGTTGGTTCTCACAAAACTGAATATATTCATGCTAACTACATTAAGAACATGATTTTTATTATATTTGTAAATGCTTGAAATATTAATCTCTAGTGAGGTTTGGGCAATATGCCTAGGCATGAACATAATCTCAGTACTACATTCCCTTCTTCTGTATATATCTGTTTTAGTTTTGTTTGAAGCAAGAGTTAAGGATAGAGTGAAGGTGATCTGGCTCACTCCCCAAATGGCTACAATAGCCAGACCTGAGCAGAGCCAAACCCAGGAGCCTAAAGCTTTCACCAGGGTCTCCCATGTAACTACAGGGTCTCAAGAACTTGAGTCATCTTCTGCTGCTTTTCTTGGTCTTAAGCAGGGAGCTGGACCAGAAATGCAACTGCCAGGACTGCAGCCAGTGTCCATATGGGATGCCCATGTCATAAATCAAAGCCCAATCTACTATATCACAGCACCAGCCCCAGCTTTTTTGGTTCATATATCTGTAAAAAAAAAAAAAGAATATTTTGTAAGCATACATAGTGAGCCTTGCATGGATGTGTAAGAATTTTTCTGAAGAAAATTATAAAAGTAAGATGAAAGTCATAGAAATTGGAGACTTGTCATTATTTCTAGCCATCACCATGACAGGAGCTCTGGATGTAAAACTAGTATGTGTAGTATATTATAATTATGTATCTAATCATATCTCACTTCTGTCTATGGGGTTAGAAAACTTGGTATTTCATGCTAACAGTAAATGAAATCAAAATGATTCAGCAGCTAACACAAATGGTGCTACAACTGCTTATTTCTCTGTAGGTAGGAGCTCTAATTTCAGTAGAGCCATAGATATTGGTGAACTTATTTTTCCGCTTCCTGGGTGTTATTATTTCACTTTCTCCTAAACATAGGGTGAACCAGGTAGGTAACATAGTCCTTCTGCACAGACATGGCAGATTTTCTGGTGCTTATAAAAGGGCTATTGGTTTATTGCTCTTGAGTAAAGTGAGTAAACATAACTGTTAGCATGCATTTTGTGAAAGATCTCCTAATGAGCCATGTAGCAATCCTTCACTTTGACACTGGAAACTCAGGTTTATCGGGCTGCTACCAAGGCTCAACAGGCTAATCCTCCACACTGCGGCACCAGCATCCCATATGAGCACTGGTTTGGGTCCCTCCTGCTCAAGTTTCAATCAAGTTCTCCTCCTGGAAGACCTGGAAGAGATCTGGCCTAGTGTCGAATCAATTCCCCTCAGGCTGTTGCAGCCATTTGGGGCAGTGAAACAGCAGAGGAAAAACCTTATTTATTTTTCCTTTGCTCTGTAAATCTACCTTTCAAATAAAAATAAATAAAATCTTTAAAGGAAAAAAACTCAGATTTCCTATCACAACATAAAATAACACTATGTGTGTGTTGCGGGGGAATTGCATTCAATGGCTCCCTAACAGAGATAATGATTCAACTCTCATGCTAACTTTGTCTACTTTAATATCAAATGTTATAGTCAATGTTAACATTTTTATCCAAATCCCAGAAAGTTTTGATTAAGGAAATTACTATAAAACGTAGTGCAATTTCATTTAAAGTTGGCCCTGTTACACACACACCCATACAAAAAAATGAAGCATCAAAACAAAATATTTCAATTGATCTATTCAGGGAAATTAGCATCTCCAGTCATTGCTTCATCATGTTGAGCAACGTGGAATTCCAGGTGCACAGCCTAGCCCTGTATGTATGTGTGTATGTGTATACACACACACACACACACACACACACATCCTTTGGTGAAGGCCTCGATCCATTTGATTTGCCCCAGGTTAGCATCGTGATGTTTTTGTGCTTAGCTGATGACAGGCAAAGACTTTGCTGTGTGCTATAACATCAATTTGTTGCTTTCACCTCCTTCTAATATCTACTTGTAGAGCTCTTGCCACCTTTAAAATAAATTCTATAATCACACTTATCAGTTTGCTGATGTGAGACTTTGAAGAGAAAGTCATTAAAGAGCTTTTGCAGTATTACTTTCTTTTTCGATTACAGTCTCCATGCCTTTGGTCTCAGATACAAGTTCAGGGACAGATGATAGTTATTCGATTCATTGGAAAGTATTACTTAACTAAGCAAAACATTAATCCCATAAATGCTTACTGAAACTGCTTATTTTTACATAAACCATGCTTTCATACTCCGGAAATATGAGAGCAACAAAAACCAAACAAAACCTTTTCACAACGGTTCCTCTAGTTTAGGAAGTTAGATATTATGTAAGTAGAATGAAATATCTTGAAAGTTATAATAATGAAGTGGCAGGATTGTCATAATCTAAATGTTGCTAGGAATCTAGCTTAGAAGTCATTAAATTGATTAAGATAAAGTGATTTATACAGGTTGAAAAATATTGCATGAACCCCAGCTATAGGCAACTGTCTATATTGCCTTGTATCTTGGTAAGTGTTACACTGCTGGGAGAAAAGCAGTCAACAGCTGGCGGACATTCTGGATCTATTTAATATCAAATTTGTTTCAATTATACCAGTATACCAGCATTGTTGCATATATAATATATTTGTGTTTGTGTGCATATGTATGTGTGTGTGTGTGTTAACGATATATGGGGAAGATGGGGAATACTGGCCCAGGACATGCCTCCAGGTGGGGGTGGGGAGGTTGGAGATTGCTCTAGGAAGGAGTCTGGGAACATGTTGGAGCGGGAACAGCTGGGGGCGTGTTTGACAGGGGAGACATGACATCTGGAGTAACGAACCAGGCCACTGCACTGATATGTAGATGAGGGAGCTGACTAGAGTGGTTTAGAGAGGGAAAACTGGAGGGCATGTCTGGGTTAGGCCAAGGCACCCACCCACATGGGAGACCTGAGCTGGGCTAAACAGCATCACTCCCCACCTGCTGGCACATGCAAGAGTTGAGTCTGGGAGGCATGCCCGGTTAAGACAGTCTGCAGGACCTGCACAAGGGTGGGTGTCAGAGCAGGGGGGTGGACCAAGTCAGGTTGAGTCACAGCATTCATCAAAATATGAAAGAACCAGATCTGAGAGCAGATGCTGGAGATGTGTGGGGTTGCCTCTGTGGGACTGAAGCACCTGCTGGTGTATGCTGAAAGCTGTAGGGTCAAGCCAGGTTGGACTACAGACCTCACCTGAAAGGAACCCATCTGACACTTGCAGGGCGTAGGATTGGGAGAAAGCCGGTGGAGCCAGGTTCAGCACTCCTCTGCACATGCAAAGACTGAAACAGTGTAGACCACTGGCAGGAAGGGACCCTGCTCCCACCAGCATGCATGGGATCAGGGATCGGGAGCAGGCCTGGTAGGGGAAATTGGGGAACTCCCTGCTAGTCTGCAGCTCCTACTAGCAGACACAAGAGCCAGGCCTGGGATTAAGTCAGACTAGTTGGGCTATAGCACCCATAGAATATAAGGGCCGGGTCTTGGGTTGGATTGGGCTGAGCCCAACACCCATCAGTTTGTGTGAAGTATGGGGCTGTGGTGGAACTTACCAGGAAGATTGTATCCACCAGTATGTACACTGGCTGGTACCCATAAGAATAAAGTCTAAGGTCATCCCAGTTGAGGTTTCTTCAGGGACTCCCCAACTAGACTGCTAGACTCAGATTATAGCCACATGGAAAATCACAGGATTTGTGGTCCAAGCTTGGAGTGCATGTGTTGGAACTGGGCTTCCTCAGGTGCTAATACCTATGCAGTGGGCAGTATGCCAAGATCCACATGGGGAATGTGACAACCAGCCCCTCTAAGCCACCAGGGTACGTTGATTGCCACATCAGAGTATAGAAAGCAGAGCAGGTTGAACCACTGTTCTTTGCATGGTGTTCTTGTGTCTGTGGATACACCAATGTGGATGTGACATGCTAATAGACCTTGGAAAAATCTTCTATACCCTGGAGCAAAAAACCCATCAACTTCTCAGAACTATCAAAACCGCTCAAGTAACACCCTTGAACACTCTCCCTTCTCTCCTCATACAGGACTCTAAGGAAACACCAGATGACTGTCCCTCTTCCCTGGGTGCTGATATAGTTCGACAGCAAAGAGCGGCCCCTCCCCTTCCTCCCCTGGAGACACAAGAGAGAGAAAAAAAAACTGAAGCATTTTTCCTACCCATATTCTTCCATACCGTGACCCTCCTTCTGCTAATTAGGCTTCCACATGATGTCTAATGTAACCAATATCAAAAAGAAAATTAAAAAGTAACATACTGCATGAAAAGGTATGCATGAGCAAATGCTCAAGAAAGAAAAGGAGCAGAGCACAGATAAGAGACTGGATTATTCAAGAGTTTTTGTTTTTTTTTAGAGGATTGTGGAAAAGCAAGACAGAAATGAGTGCCGGCACTAGATTTTTAAGATCTGCAGCCACATTTAAGATTCATTATTAAATAAATAATGCAGAAATACACATATGGTTTGATGATTTGGGGCTTCTTAGTAGTAATGGGGTCTAACCTGTATTTTAAAATAAGTTGATCTGTAACTATGATAATGAACAACCCAAAGATGTTTGGGAGCAGAAACGCTGATCACTGGTTGTTACTGCCTTCTATGAGATAGGAGAGCAAGCCATGCAGCATGCGTGCTATGATGTTTCTGGCAATTGACTCAGGAGATAGGAAACCAAAGGGAATCAGCAAAGTATGATGAATAGGTTTATGTCCTATAACAAAAAAGATGTTGGAATCATTCAGGATTTCTACCTTTCAATGGGATGACTCTAGAAGTAAAGTTACCTTTTTAGGACTGTGTTGGAGATATAACATCATTGACCATGGCTTTATCTAAATATAACACTTGCAAAAAAAATTAAAGCCTGCCTGACTTAGAGATTTGAAATACAACAACATTTTCAGGTCAGCTAAAGCGAAAGATGCTTTCAAAAGAGGAAGAGCAGACATAGAGGTGGAAGAGAATGAATACCATGTTCTGCGGCAAGCCACGCAGCTGGGACAGATGCCACAAGGACCTGGATTCTGTAGATTTCATCTTTTAAGTAATATTACTTTATGTTTAGTGAAAATTGATTTGGGATATAAGTAAGCCACCTGTCACTATGAACCTCATGTGCTGCCAACTGTGGAGGTCCTGGCTTCAGCCGGGTGACTGCAAGTTTGAATGAGTAATGTCTTGCTGAAAATGTTTTCTTTGAAGTAAAATGGTAATACTTTTAGGATTGTTTTTGCATTCTTTTAATTATCAAATCCAAATGAAACAATTGGGTGTTGTGCAAAAGCTGCTGATGATTTCTGTGTTCGTTTACTTCTCTGAGCTGTCCATTATGAGCTCATCATAGTGGTCCATGACTCTTCTTGTCTTCTGGAGGATCCACGCATCCTTGGTAAGACCTGAGGTCAGCTGGAGATGGTCTCCTGCAGTGTTCATCTTCAGAATGTGAGGAAACGGATGGAGGCAGTGTGTTTTACACGGATGACTGATATGCAACAACGGGGAGGAGAAAACAAAAAACAAGCAAACAAACAGAAAACAGCAGCAGATTTCCATGCAAAGTTGAACAGGAAGCTGAGATGCTGAAAGTCTACACTTTATGTGGACTTAAGCTGGACGTGTTCCTCTAAAAAAAAAAATAATAACGTACTTGATGAAGTCATGTAACTAACGCACTAAAGAACATGCATAGAGTTAATGCATGTATTACATGTTTGGTTTCAAACCAAAGATTATTTTGTTGTCCATCTAAGTATGTGTGATTACTACATTAAGTGTATATGACAACTATATTACATTAAATTCTGAACATATCAACATAAATCCTGATTCTAAACGAACTCTCAGGCCAGTTTGGTGTGTTCCTATTATCTAAATATAATCCTGAGCCACTTGATATTTAAGTTGTACATGGTCTCTAATTTCAGGAGCACCATATTGCATTGCAAGTGTCTCTTAAAAGACCTATAACATTTACATCTGCCTTACAGATGATCTTATATAACCCATGAAAAAGTTTCAAAGTAGTTTAATATTTCATGTTCACCTCAATAATAGATCACTGTCAATTTCCTTGAGACAGATAGCATATTATATGCTAAAATATTCAAATTGTCTCTGACAGCCTGAGTAGTGCTATCATTTCTCCATGACCTGTGGATACTATCTGCCAGAGGTACCATCTGGTAACTTTCTTCCTCACTCTAAGCTCTGCTGCAGGCACCTTTTGACTCTAAAACAGAGGCTGAGGTCCTGATTCAACATGCTGCTCACTGTCCTTTCGATGGATGGAAATGTGAAGATGCTTACACCCTTTGCTTAGAACTTGTTGTTGTGGGCTATGGAGATGCAATGCCAGTTCCAACTCCTATGTTACAACATCAGAGGCCCTGGAATTGATTCTGTGCCCAGCTCCTGACACCAGTTTCCTGTTAGCACACATGCTTGGAGGCAGTAAGCATGGTTTAAGCAATTTTTGGTTTCTTGTTACCCACATGGTAGACCTGGACTGAGTTTCTGCTTCCCAACAATGATGTGAGTTAGCCTAGGACATTGAAGGTACTTGGGGAGTGAAAGGGGGATGAAGTTTCCCATTCTCTCTCTCTCTCTCCTTCTTATTCTTTCTGCCACTCAAATAGATACATGACAATTAAATCAAACCGCAATAACTTATATTGTATTGGGCAAAGCAGAGTATACTACAGAACCTGACTTTGGCTCTGCAATCTTCCTATTACAGGAAAATATGTTTTATGTATCACATCATAACAAGAGGCAGAGTACGGGGCACTCATAGCAAAGGAAAGGAAATAATTGAAAATGATCACATCATCTACCACAGTGTAGAATAAAATTTAAAAAATGAAATTTGACACATGGCATAGATGACATTCTCATTAGCCATCAAACCATGATCAGTCTCAGACCAAAAAAATAAACATTATTCTTATGGAGGACATGAATCAGGAAGGAAAGAATTTGGCAAAACTCAGATGCTATTGAACCTTGACCCTGTTATAATAATTGTGACCAACATCTGACTAACTAATGAACAACTAAGGAATATAGAGATTTGTAATTAGTGACTGAAAACTCCACATTTATACTTTTAGAAATTATAAATTACAATTGTAGCATACAAATGCTTCACTGAAATGGGATGTAAATGCTCATTTATAACAAAGTGAAGAAATTAAAGATTAAATTATTTAGTAATTATGTCAAAAGATGAAAGAAGAGAGTAAAAAGAAATAAGCTGTGACCCAGATATGAAAAACTACCTTGTTGAGTGAGAGGAATGATACAGAGCAGTGACAAGGACAGATGAAGCTGATGCCTAAGCACAGGTGATTTCACAGTTAGTGAATAAATATTAGGAAATATTATTGGCCAAAATTTTCATTCATGGATGTATTTTGTCTTTCAAAAATTGGATGAGATTGGGTCGGTGTGATAGCCTAGTTGATGAAATCCTCACCTTGCACGCGCCGAGATCTATATGGGCACTGGTTCTAATCCTGGCAGCCCCACTTCCCATCCAGCCCCCTGCTTGTGGTATGGGAAAATAGTCCAGGACTGCCCATGCTTGGGAACTTGCACCCATGTGGCAGATGCAGAAGAAGCTCCTTGCTCCTGGCTTCGGATTGGCACAGTTCTTGCCCTATGGCCACTTGGAGAATGAATCAATGGATGGAAGATCTTCTTCACTATCTCTCTTCTTCTCTGTATATCTGACTTTGCAATAAAAGTAAAATACATCTTTTTAAAAAGTTGGATGATATAATTGAAATTGGCAGAAAGTGTAGTTAGGATTTTGGTGAAGAGCCTACTAAAAAGTTCTCTATGTCTTTTCCAAATAAAATGACTCAGAACTAAAGGTCCAGCCTACATTTGTTATTTTACAAATATAGAACTGAAGTCAACCCTTCCCACAACAATAGTTTCTTCAACGTGCTCTTAAATACTCAGATTATCAATACAATATGTTCGAGTAAATCATCCCTAATTCCTTTAGTAACAGTGTAATCTCTATCCCAGAGAACAAGGACACTACCATGTCACTGAAAAGACAGAAAGATGAAAGAAGGACCTTCTTTCAAAGAAAAATAAGTATGAATTAAAATATTTTTTAAAAAACTTGGGTGATAATATATTTACTATTTTGAAAACCGTATTTATTAGAGAGAGAGAGTTAAAGAAAGAAGCATTCTTCCACTCGTAGCTTCTTGCGTCATATGATTATACGGTCTGTACAGGCAAAAAGCCAGGATTCCATCCTGGTATTCCATCCTGGTATTCCATCCTGGTATTCCATCCTGGTATTCCATAAGTTTCAGCAGCTCAAGCACATGGGCTATTTGCTGTTGTTCCAAGTGCATCAGCCAGGAGTTGGATCAGAAGTGGAGTTGTGGGGACTTGTGGGGCACCGATTAAGTATGTCAGCATAGAAAGTGGTAACTTAAACTACTGCACCACAATGTTGGCATTGATGTTGTATTTTCTGTAAGAATTATTTATCTATTTTCCAAGTGCTCTCTGGACTCAGGCAAAATCTGAGAGACGTGCACTGTGGTACATTAGGTTATGCTGCTGCCTGAAATACCAGTTTCCAGTTTGAGGGTCTAGTCAAGTCCTGGTTGCTGAAAATCCCATCCAGTTTGCTGATGTGCCTTAAATGACAGCAGGAAGTGGCCGTGGGACTTGATCCCGTGGCATCCCTATGAGAGCCTGGATTTTCAGACTGTTGAAGTTGGTCTACCTCAGCTTTCCATCCATTGTGGCCATTTGGGGAAGGAACCTGTGTTAAAGGAAAATTTCTTTCTCCCTCTCTCATTCACTTTGCGTTTCAAATAAAAACAACTTAAAGAATTTGTTAAAAAAATTCATCACTTAATAAAATCAGCAAAGTATCAATGGCTATTTATATTCATCTACATTTCTATTGTACTGTGGTTGACTCTAGTGGGAGCATTGAGGGGATGCATGCTTTTATTACATAACGACACATTAATAAGAAAATAACTGTTTCCTTTGAGGAAACCATAGTGCAAAGAAAATTTTCTTATTGAGCTGTGAGGAAATAGAACCGTAATTACTCTTATAAGACATAAAATCAAATAATAACTGCAAGTCTTTTGGAAAACTATTAATGATAACCTGTGTAAGTAGTTCCTGTTTCAAGAGCAGTCTGCTCTAAGATCAGCTATGCTTTTGCAAATTGTTTTAAAATATGTTAAGCTTGCATTATACATGTCCAAATACTGAAAGTTTCTAGAACAAACAGCTGAGACTGGCTATTTGATGTAGTGTGCAAAGCCTCTGCTTGCAGTGTCACCGTCACAAATGGGTGCAGTTTGACTCCATGCTGCTCCATATTCAAGCCATCTCCCTGCAAATGTGCCTGGGCAAGCAATGGAAAAGGACTCAAATCCCTGGGTCTCTGCCAACTGCATTGGAGATTCAGAAGAAACTCCTGATTTCTGATTTCAGCTTAACCCAAACTTGGGTCATTAGTGCCATTTGTAGAAAGAACCCAT
Organism: Ochotona princeps; assembly: GCF_030435755.1. Lineage (NCBI taxonomy): Eukaryota > Metazoa > Chordata > Mammalia > Lagomorpha > Ochotonidae > Ochotona > Ochotona princeps. Next base: position 75,126,609 of record NC_080838.1, read on the forward strand.
GGATGGAACCACTCTCTTCCCTTTCTTCTCTGAAACTCTGCACTTAAAATCAACAAATACAACATTTCCAGAAAATCTAAGATCTTATAGCTGTAGAATCAGTTACCTTTAGAGTTGTTAAGTACATTATGATTAGGAATCTGAACTAGCACGTGAAATGCCAGTTGGAATGGTCATGTCCTATATAACAATGCCTGGATTAAATTCCCTACTCTGATTTCTGATTCCTTTGGTTAATTTTTTCAAAATGCAGTCGCTGGGAGACATCAAGCAATGGATCAAGTTGTTGGGTTCCTGAACTCCTCTTGGGGGAATTTTACTGAATTCTGAACTTTCAGAATCATCCGGTGCCTGTCTTGATCACTGTGAGCAAGTTGAGCACAACTGTCCTTCTCTCCCCAGCCTCTGTCTCTCTCTCATTTCACATTCCCATTCAAAGAAATTCAGAAAATAACAACACAGTGTACACCCTTGAAAATATTTTGATAGGCTTTGTTCTCAGTTTCTAGTCATTAATATGCTAAGGCTATCTTCACTGACACCAGGAGACAGTAAAATAGTTCTAGAGGCGACAAGCTGGGTCACTGGAATTGATGCAACCAGACACTGGATGAAAGTAAATAGATTTATAATTTCTATTATTTTTAAAGCTAAAATAGAATTTCATGGTGATTTTCATAAATGTGCTATAAAAATTCACTTATTTTTCTCTTTCTTCTTTATTTCCAGTTTTTCAGTCTCGCTTTTACACCAATACACAATAGAAAACTGCCCCATTGATTGGCAAAGAATGCACACGGATGAATACCACATTATGCAAAACCAAGCTGTCTGAAATATTCCTATAATGTGTTATTGTTCTTTCTGACAAAGAAGCAAAACCGATGGTGAATGCTGCCTGATTTTTGCAATATTTAGCCAGGTCATCACGTTCTGTGATGTTTGTGATTTTAGATTTTTTTTTATCAACACATCAGTCATGTTAGATTTTTTCCTACAATATAGAATTACCAAGTCACCAGTTACTAACTTATATTTGATTAGATTTTCCTGACTGCAGCTCATATAATGGCTGTGTTATATAAGTTATACATTTTGTAATCTTTCAATAAGTATATAGTTCAACTCTTTGCATATAGATGATATAACTCATGTAAACTTTGCTTTAAAGTTTCATGCATGTGTTTGCTGATATTAATACCGAAACAAGTAAATGATCTGATTTTGCACGATTTTTAAAACCTCTGCATTTCTCAGTTTCTTGATATGACCTTGGCATGATTTTTAAAAGAATTTTTAAAATACGGGTTGAATAATTTGACACTGTGTTTTTTGAAGTATGACATAAGGACCTGGCATGATGATTCAGTGGCTAAATCCTCCCCTTGCATGCACTGGGATCCCATCTGGGTGCCAGTTTGTGCCCTGGCTGCTATACTTCCCATCCAGCTCCCTGCTTGTTGCCTGGGAAAGCAGTAGAGGACGGCCCAAGTCCTGGGAACTCTGCACACGTGTGGGAAGAAGTTTCTGGCTCCTGACTTTAGATCAGCCCAGTCCCAGCCATTGCAACCATTTAGGGAGTGAACCAGTGGATAGAAAATCTTGCCTTTCTCTACTTCTCTCTGTAAACCTGCCTTTCCAATATAAATTAATAAACCTTAAAAAAGAGAAGCATTATATAAAATGTTGTTTATATTTGATATTTTCTTCACAAAACATGGCTTGGGACCTTGTAGGGTCCTCATGGTGAGTTTACTTTATTTTCTCCTGCATTTCTTGTAGTTTGCTCCACTCTGATACCTGTTTTATTGTCATATAAAATGTACTTGACAAATCAGATCATTAGAAGTAGTATGGACAATTTAGCCAAAATATGGCCATTGGTTTCTTTAGTCTAGGTAACAGTTTTAAAAAGATTTATTTATTTTTATTGAAAGATTTACAGAGAGAAGGACACTCAGGGACCCAGATGAAGCTATTGATTTGTTGCAGTCATCCATTTCTGGAATGACCTAGTGGATGCAAGATCCTCTCTCTCCCTGCCCTCCTCTCTCTCTCTCATGTCTCTCCCTGTCTCCCTGTTTCTCTGCAACTACTTCAAATAAGTGTATACTTTTATATATACTTTTTATACATACTTAAGTGTATATATACGTATGTATATACTCATATAAATAAATAGAAATTTGGATTATTTTCTTCTCTTGTTAATAGAAACTAGTATGTGCCAATAGTCTTTGAATCTTTTTTGCAAATTAATACTATATAGCCTAATTTAGATATGAGATCTCTCTATGTTTGGAATTAGTAAACCAAAAGAAGTTGTGGTGAAGCAGATGTGACCCCTGTCTGGAGTATGGGCATCACACACCAGTATGTGGGCTTCAGCTGCTCTTGCCTTCTCATTTGTTTCCCTGCTGTGTGTCTGTGCAGTCAGAGTAAGGCAGTCTAGGTACTTGTGTCCCTGTCCTGTACGTGGAAACTTGCATGCAGTTCCAGTGTCAAGCTTCAAGTATGGTTTTGGTTAGTGAGCCAGCTGATGAAATCTCTCTCTCTCTCTCTCTCTCATCACTTTGCCTTTTATACAAATATAGTAAAAAAGTGATTACTAGTTAATTCATTAGATACACAAACTGCAAATAATTAAGCACTTTTTCTAGTTGAGGAACTAATTTTAATGAGTTTTTATTTTAAATTTTTTATTTGAAAGGCGGAGTTACAGAGGAAAGGAAAGAATGAAAGGGAGAAAGAAGTGAGATCTTTCAGCTGCTGGGTTGCTCCCTATATGACAGCAATGGCTGGAGCTAGGCCAATCCGAAGCCAAGAGTCAGGAGCTCTTTTCAGTTCTCCCACGCAGGTGCAGAAGTCCAAGGACCTAAGCCATCCTCTGCTGTTTTCCTTGGCGACAAGTAGGAAGCTAGATCAGAAGTGGAGCACCAGGAACTAGAACTGGAGCCCGTATGAAGGGCCAGTGCTTCAGGGGAAGGCCCATCCTACTACAGTGTGATGCCAGCCCCAAGAAGCTTAACACTTGAAGCTGATAATATTTCCTGAGTCATTCTTTAGTATTTTTGAATGCTAGACGTTAACTGTACATCATGTGAATATTAATGTAAGGTTTAGGATAAAGGTCACAAAGAAATGAAAGCAGAGCATCAAATTTAAGAAAAAAAAATTATTAGACCATTTTCAACCCTGTATCTTGAAATACCTTGACCTATCAAAAATGTAAGACTAATTTTGTTGACCCTGAGCTATCACAGACATGTAAGGGCAGACTTTCAAAATGGTTTTCAAGACTTAAAAGGAATGGAAACATTTTGGTTCAGCTTCATTAAGTTAAAAATAAATCCATGGGGGTGGAAATTACTTTAGAGTGTTTTTTTTTGTGAGCCCAGAGACAAAGTGGATCCCACTGACATTTCTTTCTGCCAGTAGGTTGTCCTTGATCTTGCCAAGAGTAGACAGGAATTTGGAAAAAGCTGGAGCTAATGTAGATCTTTGGAGTTAGTATACAAATCTTTCTCCTTTTTGAATTTCTTACATAATTATAATTTCTACATTAACTGCTTAAACTAGGATGTAGGTAATTGTACTTTCTCATATATAATCATAAACTAAATCTAAAAGCAGGTCTACGTAAGAACGAGCAGGTACTTTTCAATTTTGTTTTCATGTTTGTGGATTTGCTGCACATTCAGAGTGGTTAATTATAATTGTAGTTGTCACATTTCATCTGGTGCTTTATGCGGAGAGTCACTTAACAGTAAGTATATTTACCCTACTACTACATATTGAAATTTCGATTTGCACACAAAGCAATCATTGTTGGAATCTATTTTTTGCCAGTATACCATATTATTTTTGGTACCAGATATATAAATGTTTTTATAGTTAGGCATTAAAAATATATTAAAATTCAAGAAAGGATGTTATTTACTGACATTTCTGGTTGAAATTAAAGACTAGTTCCCCCTAGAGAGTATATGCCATGAGTATTAAGAACAATTTCAATTGCTCGAGCATTCTTAACTGTTCTTAATGGGCCTATTATTGCTATCATTATTATTTTGCTAACAGTTTTAAACGACTGCCTTAAACTCAGCAAATTCTTAGGTGAATCGTGATAAATTCATACTACTTCATAAGCGAAAGAAACACAAAGGACAAAATAAATTACTTAGAATCATGGGATTCTAGAGGTAAGAAAGAATTCAGTGTCCTGCAGGTTCAAAACCCAGTGTATTCTTTACACTCACAAATGTGCTCTCAACAGTTTGTGCAAGCTGGTATCACTGAGCCCTAGAAGCACTTTGTCTTCCAGTAATTTGTATTTTGAATTTTGAAAATCTAAAAGAAAATGCATATTGCTGACTGAAAAATCACTTTAAATAGAATGACATCAAAATGTAGACTGTGGTTTCTGTGGTTTGCACTGTCTCTCAGAGAGAACCAACGCAGGGTAATGCAACTCCCATTCTCACGCCTCCAATCAACCTGCAGTCATGTCCTTATGTTGCATTTCATCTATTTCAGGCAGTTTTCCACGAGCTTTAAAAGCAGTCTGTCACGCAGAATAGCCACGAAACCCTCGAAATTCATACCATGCTTTTCCCATTTTACAGCTGAGGAACATGAGGCCCTGTGAGAGCAGAGTGATTCAATAGCCCAAGGTTGCTGGGCTAGTTCCCCAAAGACATGATTCAGATCTAGACTATCAGGGTCTAGGGTATTGTTCTTAATCTTGGTGAGTTTACCTTATTTTCTCCTTCATTTCTTCTAGTATGCTCCACTCTGATATGTGCTTTATTGTCATATGAAGTGTACATGACCAATCAGAATATTAGAAGTGGTATAGACAATTTAGCCAAAATATGGCCATTATTTTCTATAGTCCATGTTGCATTTTGCTTAAACATTTTTTTTAATTGAAAGGGAGATTTACAGACAGAAGGACAGTCAGAGAGAAAGATGTTTTATCCGCTGGTTCATTCCCCAAGTAACTGCAATGGTTTAGAGCTGAGCCAATCCGAGGCCAGGAGACAGGAACTTCTGGGTCCCCCACATGAGTGCAGGGTCCCAAGGCTTTGGGGCATCCTTTACCACTTTTTCATGCCACAAGTAGGGAGCAGGATGGGAAGTGGAGTAGCTGGGATACGAACCAGTAACCATACGGAATCCCAAAATGCAAAAAATAGATATAGCCACTGAGCCATTGTGTCTGTGTCACACCATTTATAAGATTTTTTTCAATAAGATGTCGCTTGCTGTTGTTCAATGTTTCATTTTAATGCAAGCTTTTATCCTCCAAAATGAGTTAAAATATTTTAATATTCACAAATGTGGTTTTAAATGTCATTATTAACATATTTATCACTGTGATTATTTTGTTACCTTCTGATGTTTTGCTCATTGATTTCTTTTATCTCCTGATTTGTTGTGCATTCAGATAAGTCATATTAAAAATGACAAAGTCACTAAAAATTTAAAAACAAAGAATCATTTCATCTTACTTACTTGAAATTCAACAACACAGAGTAAAAAATAAAGACACATGTTTCCCGGTTTTCAAGCGCCGACAGCATTCGGAGCTGGGTCACGCTGAAGCCAGAAGCCAAGGCGTGAGTCTGTATCCTGCCTGCTTGTTGGTGGAAGGAACCGACTGTGGCATCACTTGCCCCATCCTCGGCTTCACTTGTCCCTTCCTGCATCAGTAAGAAGCTGGACTCAGGAGCTTTTAAAATGGGCAATAAGATAGAGTTGAAATTTAAATTCATAAACTGAAGATACCATTAATTACCTCTAAAATAGATTGATAAAATTCTTACATATTCTATAATACTGTTATATTTATAATAGAAAGGATATCTAAATACCTTTTTTGAGAAAAGATACTTATGATATTTTATTGAGTAATTCCAACTACTGAATACAATTTATTCATTGTAGTATTTCCTAAGACGTTAACATGATCTTCCAATCTATATTCTGTTTTTCAGGGATTTCTACTTTTCAGCTTTGTAACATATGACTGATTCTTTTAGGGACGTAACCTACTTGTCCTCTTTTCCCAAGATACAGAAATCGTCCCCTGGGAAGCAGGGTGAAAAACATGTGGAGAAAAAGTGCTAGTCCTAGCTGTTGGATTAAGCATCTCCCATATACTTTTTCTACTTTATCACAAAGATGCAAGTGAATTTCAGAATTGATTTTATTTTTGATTAAACTCTGTATGCACATTACAATGCAAATTGATGCCCTCAAGTTCAATGTAATTTGCCAATGTAGAACCACTGAAACAGGAAAAAAAAGCATGGCACATTGCAGGCGTACTGAACTGGTATTGTGCGTCTGGTCCTTGGCAATTAGCTTGTAGATTTTTCTTATGCAATGAATCAATCAGCAACTTAATGACAGAGAAATAATGGAAGAGAGTGAGGCGATTACTCAAATATTTTAGCTTAGGAAAACCTGATTTTTTGCTATTTTTTCCCCTTTCTAAATCTGACTGATTTGGTTGTAATTGGATTGAGCAAGCATAAAGAGCTTTCATATTAATTGGAATTATTATTTATGGAATAGTTATTATATAGAGGGAAAATTTTGCCCTCATGTATTAACATACAATGATACATATGTGTACACATTATACACCTATCACATTAGTCTTAAATAATTCACAGAGGGCCCGGCGGCATGGCCTAGTGGCTAAAGTCCTCGCCTTGAAAGCCCCGGGATCCCATATGGGCGCCGGTTCTAATCCCGGCAGCTCCACTTCCCATCCAGCTCCCTGCTTGTGGCCTGGGAAAGCAGTTGAGGATGGCCCAATGCATTGGGACCCTGCACCTGCGTGGGAGACCAGGAAGAGATTCCACGTTCCCAGCTTTGGATCGGCGCGCATCGGCCCATTGTGGCTCACTTGGGGAGTGAACCAACAGGCGGAAGATCTTCCTCTCTGTCTCTCCTCCTCTGTGTATATCTGGCTGTAATAAAATGAATAAATCTTTAAAAAAAAATAATAATAATTCACAGAAATACCAGGGAGTAACAAGAGTTTGAAATCTGAGACACAGACAGAGAAGATGAACAGACTGAAAGCATCAGCACACAGCAGATCTGGGACTGGGAGGGGCCCAGGTCTGGGATATAGCAAGGAGGAACCCTAGGCTTCCAGAAACCCCTGGCATTCTCTGGCAATATTTTCTTCCTCTCTCTGCCCTCAGTCATGAAGCCTGTGATTATTCAAAAGATAAAATATTAGAAGGCATTTCCTGAAAAGCTTTCTTCAGCACATAGACCCTACACATCATTAACATTATTATATTTCCGAAAAGGGAATTTAAACACAGAATAAAAAGGCTGATATTTCTTTCATGGGAACACAGAGTGAAAAAATGACACGCACATCTACTGAAGCCTGCTTGCTTTCAGGAGCAGCGTGAAGGACTTTCATCTAGACAAGTGCATTTTATCTACGCAGAAGCACAGTGAGTCAAAGTCTTTTAGACTTAGATGGGAAATCTCAGATCTGGAGGATTCCAGCCACACATTAGAAGTCTTGCAAATTAGGAAACTGTGGGTTTTTCTACAGCTCTTCTCCAGGTTCTCACTAACAAGATGTATGGGGCGGCCCAGAGTATATAAAGCTTTGTAATCCTGAATTTAAGTGTGTTTAAAAACCATCAGCCATGAGACAATGAGAAAACAGCTTAATTTCCCCACAATAGTGTGTCCTGTCTATAAAACTGAGGGAATGAAAGTTTTCTGGAAGAGTAATAGTAAAATGTACTTTAGCGACACAAGTTAAAATAAAACATAATAATAATAATAATAATAATAATAATAATAATAATAATAATAAAATAATCAGTGGGCCCAGTAGAATGGCTCAGTGACTAAATCCTCACCTTGCAACTGCCTGGATCCCACATGGGCACTGGTTCATGTCCTGACTGCTCCATTTTCTTCCGATTTCCTACTTATGGATTGGGAAAGCAGTAGTGGTTGAACCAAAGCTTTGGGTCATACACCTTCATGGGAGACCCAGAAGAAGCTCTTGGCTTCAGATTGGCTCAGCACCGGCAGTTATGGCCACTTGGAGAGTAAATAATTTGGACAAAAATCTTTTTCTCTTTTGTATCTGTAACTCTGCCTTTCCAATAAAAATAAATAAATTTTCAAAAAAAGAAAGAAAGAATCACCCAATTCATTAAAAAAAGAAAAAAAGTAAGTGTAGTATTTTAAACTTGGCAGCAGGAAGCAATTTGAAATAGCAAAAGCAAATCAACAAAACAAAACCAAGAAACAAAACAGCAAAAAAATATTTTATCCAAATTTTCTTCATTCCTGAAGTCAGACGATTTAGCTGCATGTTGGTAAATCATAATTAAAGAGAATGAAAAGATTTGTGACAATAATGGGACCAACGTATGTGAAAACGCTTTTGTAAAAGAACAAAGATACCACAGAAGTCAATTTAAAAGAAATGTTTTCAGTTTATAAAATAGTTCAGATAATGATGATTTTTTAATGCTACACTTAGATCACATTTCAAACATATTTTAGGGAGAGCTATCGAGACAGAAGGAGACAAAGAGGTGATGCTGTCCGCAGGTCCTCTCATGATTGGCCAGCAGAAAGCCCAGGAGCCAGTATTTTCTTGCAGGTCACCCATGTCCGCAGTAGGGGTTCAAGCACTTGGGCCATCTTCCACTATTTTCTCTAAGGTAAGCAGGGAGCTGGATACGTGGTTCAGGTGGGCCCTGAACGAGCAACGATGTGAATGCCCATGTTACAGGTAGGTGGCCCTTTTACTTATACAGAAAATATTTTATATGTACATCTGATTTTCCATTTATACTCAAAACTATTCTATAAAGAATGTTTTAATAATTAGCATTCCTCTGGACTGGAGATGTGGCACAGTAGACTTGGCTCTATCTTTGCAATGGCATCCCATATGAACACTGGTTGGAATCCTGGTTCTTCTACTTTGAGTTCAGCTTCTTGCTTATAGCCTGGGAAAGCAGATGAGACTGGTACAAGTCCCAAGGTCCATGCATCCACACGTGAGACCCAGTAGACCCTCTTGGCTCCCGGCTTCAGATGGGCTCAGCTCTGCTTCTGGTGATGCTTGGGGAGTGGGCAAGCTATGGAAGATTCTCTCTCTCTCTCTCTCTCTCTCTCTCTCTCATTGCCTCTGTCTCTCCTCTCTTTGATTCTGCTTTTCAAAAGAAAATAAAACAAAGCTTTTAAAAAATTGGTATTCCTTAAAAATGAAATCATGGCAAGGTCTACATAAAATTTCACATCTGCCCTCTAAGGACATACATTTTATATAATATGAAGTATCTCAAAACACAAATATCTGGCAGAATCCAAAATATCTGACACAGAGACCTTTGATCTTTGTTTGACTTGATGCTAGTCAGGTCACTTACACAAGTATTTTTTTCCTTAACTCAGATAATAGTGTAATAATGATTACTGATACACTTTTATTTAATCTAATATAATGGTTGGAGTCATATGCTCAGGGCACTGTGATTCCATGCTGTGACTACAGCTAAGATGCAGTTTCAGTAACCTCAGAGCAATGGGGGAAAAACATAACGCACAGTTTTAGATAGATATTCCCAAACTCTAGCCGTCCTAAATTCTTTAAACTGGACTACTTCATTACCATGTTTATAGCAGCACTATTCATGATTATTTATATATATATAATATAAATTTATTTATATACATATAAACACCCAAACATGCTGACCATCATCAGGTGGATGTTAGCATTTTAGGTTTCAGTAAAATATTCAGACTGGAAATCAACTATTTGTTAAAGAGAAATGCAAACTGAGAAAGTTGAAGCAGTATTTTCTCTTTTTAATCCTCTAAGCCTTGTTTTTCCACTTGTTCCTGTCCTGAGTTTGCCTAAATTGGAAAACTGGGCTACTTTCTACACCCCCTTGTATATTTTCATAACCAGTCAATAAGAAAATTATTTTTTTACCTGAATGTTTGAAATATCTTCAAAAGTTTCATGAAAAAGAATTATGTGTAGGTAATAAAAATATTTGCAACAGAATAAACTGAGCTTTAAATGCCATTTTCCACGATCCTTTTGAGAACTAACAATTTCCTAAGATTAAACAATCTCCTTCCAGAGATGTTGAGACCTCACATCCGATCCTTAGGGTCAGTAACTTCCCCACTTCCTATCTCATTTGTTAGACATACAGACTTTTTAAAATGTCTTTAGTTTTAACTCTACAGCCAGCAAAATACTTAAATATGTATATTATTTTTCCAAAGTTAAGTAGATTAAGATAAATAATTGAAAAGAATTATGAAACCATCATCTAGTATCACAAATATGGCAACATTTTGAGTTCTTCTTAAATAAAATATTTATTTTTGAATTCAGAATTCTATGCATTTTTAAAATACACACTTGATGTCTCAATTAGAATTACACTTTGGATCTCTAGTCATGAAGCTAAAATGAGATTTTACGCATTAAATTAATATTTCATTATGTATAATATTTTCTAAATAAAATAGAATAATTTAATATATTGCAGCAACTGATAACTTTGATTGCATCAACCAGGGACTTGACAACTTAGATGAATATTTCCTAAATTTTTAATTAATATGACATAATAAAAACTTCCTGAGAAAAATTGAAATTTTAGATTTAGCCCTGTAGGCAAAACTGTCATTGAAAAAAATTATCAGATGGAAAATTAAATTATTTATAATCAGTGCATGATTTTATTCTGCCTTAGCTTTTCTAAATGTAAGTTGTTTTAAGCAATTTCACGTATTTTCAGCAATTTATAATAATGCCTACATGTTTATGACCTCTTTTCTAGTCATTGCCTTTTATTAGAACTCCTCCCTATGACTGTTACTCAGCAAAGAGTACTGAGCAAAGAGAATTTCCAATTTTACTATGCTGCATGAGGAAAAATCTCAAAGCAATAAACATTTATATAAACAGTGATAAAATATTGTAAATATTTAGACGTTTTACTCTTATTGATAAATTCATAATGGCAATATGAACTAAATCCACACATTAAAACAGACTACTTATTTTGGAAAGTGGAGCTAAGTTCCATTTTTGTCTCTTTTTTTGAAAGATTTATTAATTTTTATTGAAAAGGCATATTTACAGAGAAAAGGAGAGATAAAGAGAAAGGTTTTCTATCAGCTGGTTCACTCCCTAAGTGGTTGCAATGGCTGGGGCTGAGCTGATCCGAAGCCAGGAGCCAGCAGCTTCTCCCTGGTTTCTCATGTGGGTGCAGGGCACTAAGGCTTTTGCCAGCCTCTGCTACTTTTTCCATGCCACAAGCAGGGAGCTGGGCAGGAAGTGGTGTAGCTGGAACACAAAGTAGCACTCATGTGCCATCCCAACACATGCAAGACAAGGATGTAGCCACTGAACCATCGTGCTGTTAAAGAATGAAATCTGAGACCTTTGAAAGATTTCATATGCTACAATTCATCAAAATGCATTGATCTTGTAGTTGGAATTTTCCATGAAATTTTTGAAGTGTCCTTGCAAAATGTATGAAAGTGAATTTCTTAGATACATGTTGTAAACTAATAAAAGCTCACCTCTTCTCCATTAATAGGTTGTTGTCTACATGGACCATAAAATGCATTAATATTTCATTACTTTCATGTATATATTTCAGTGCCTCCTTTTATTTTTATTAAAATTCGTTGTGCACATATTGTCTATCATCTATTTATCTATGTAGATGTGTATATGTACACAGACATATCCCTGCAGGTGAGCAAAAGAAGATGAAGAAAATATCCTTCATCTTTAAGAACTAAGTCTATTTTTTCTTTGCATTCTAAGAGCCTATACAATCTATTCTCTTTAGTAAAATCAGTAAACACTCAATACACTACGCGTTAGCATAGCCCATGGTCTGCTTGTTCCAGATTAGATCTCTTGACTGGCTGGTTCCATATAACCACAAGCTTGCAGCCCCCTTTACAGCTTCCCACTTCCCACTCCTCTCTGACTCAAGTCACACACTGCTTTCTTCTGTTGCTTATTATTGAATCCACATAGAAATGAGCAGTATTTCTGTCATATCTGTATTATTCTACTTCTTAGAATGTTCTTCAGACTAATATTTTTATTGCAAGTGGCAATATCTCCTTTTTAAAAGACTGAATAATACATAATATTATTATATGTAACATATCACATCTCATATATATATTACATGTAATATGTAACCTATAATTTATATTATAATATATTATGTATACCTATACACACATGGTGTTTTCAGCCAAGAAGATACATGGAGTGGATACTCTCTTTACTATATGATGCTGGAAGAATTGCCTAGTCATATGTAAAAAGATAAAACCAGAGCCTTATATTACACAGATTTAATTGTAAGGCCTGAAAATGTGAAAACACATATAAGAAAGTACAGGAGAAAACTTTTCTTGATACATAAAGCATCGCTTTTGACAACACAGCAAAAGCACACTTAAGACTGGACTGCAACACCCATTGGTTCCAGTGCAACTCGGGACTGAAAACAGAACCAACCCAGCAATTGCAACCACCAGCTGATCGGGGTGATGGACTGTGCCGGGCCCTGTGCTTGCTAGAGCATACAAGAAACTAGTCTGGGAATACCTCAAAGTTTCTTTGGAGATCTCCCTAATCGAACTGCTGGACTCAGAACTCTAATCAAGAAAAGACAGAAGACAGAGCAGATCAATCATTCATCTCAGCTATATGTTGGCAGCGAAATACTGGGCAAACGGAGACTTTATGATGGACCATATCAATCAGTGGACGACCTCATCGAGCGAAACTGGCAGCGATTCATAACCGGAGAACTATTAACACCACTCGAGCACATATCTTAGAGCATGCCCCACATCCGGGACTCGGGGTGGGCGGGAAACCGGGTGGGGCTTCCCCCTCAATATCCCCCTTTACCTCAGATACAAGATGGAAACAATGTGGACATAATAGTATTACCCACTTCCCTATCCCCCTGAACCTTTTTTTTTTCTTTTCTTTTTCTTTCTTTAACTGTAATTAACTATGTAAAGACTGTCAACAACACAATAAAATAGATTATAAAAAAAACAAAAAAAAAACAAAATCAAAGCAAAAGCAAGTGAGGGTAAGTGAAACTAAAACAGCTTCTGCATATCAGACATAACATTCACCGAAAAGGAAAGGAAACCTATGGTCTTGGAAAAGATATTTGCAGACCATAGATCTGATATCATTTATGTACATGGAAACTCACAAAATTTAAATGAAAAGCATCAAATAAGCTGATTGAAAGAAAAAAGTGTAAAGGAACTACATAGACACTTTCCCAAGGAGCATCTGAAATGGCTAACACATAAAAAAAGTGCTCCCCATCAGTGATTATCTGGGAAATGCAAATCAGAACTCGAGGAGTCATCATGTCACTCCATTCAGGTTGACTATAATAAAAAAATGCGAGAGGTCACTGCCCAGCCAGGGTGCAGGGAGAAAGGAATGCTACTTCCGGTGATGTAGAATCGATTAGTGATATAGAAAACCATTCAGTGGTTTCCCAAGTAACCAAAAATAAGGCTTTTACTTTTTGTATCTAGAAACCTACTTTCCCACCTTTTGTTGTTTTTGTTTCTTTTATTTTCTTTCCCAAATTTATCTTTGATAACATCTATAAAAATAATCATAGGTTCACTGAAGCCCATTATTGAAACTGAATACACTGCTAGGCTATCCTGAAGTAAATGGAATATTAATGAAAATTCCTGAGTTTTGCCATGCAATCTATTGAGATATCTATTAAATGGTTGAATTAATATTGTGCTGTTTATAATTTAAATTTTTCATGCTGCAGTTCCGTCGGCTCAGGGATTTCCCTTCCTCGCTCCCTTTCGCTGTCTGCCTCACTGTTTCCCCAAGTGGTACTACAACAGTACAATCCTGCAGCAATATCACTAGCCCATCATTCTGCTATTAAAGTTGTTGTGGGCAGGAACTGGGCTTGTGGCTATAAACACGTAAACTAATTGGACTCAGCTGTATCCAATATCCTGGCTAAATTAGGACATAATGGTGGGGGAAGAGAATATAAAGAAAAATGAAGGCGCATATAAAGGGAGACTTCGCAGAGACTTCTACCATCAGTCTCCTGTTGGTGCTTCATCCCCAGACCCTCTCCATGTCCACGTTACTGGCTCTGCTGGCCACAGCGAAAGTGTATCATGGTATTATAATAGTATGCACACACTGAAAACAAGGTGGTAAGATCACATGACACAAACAAAGCGGACAAAGACAAATCCTGCATGGTTTTACTCATGCAGAGTCTGAAAAAAAAATGAGTTCACAGAAACTAACAGCAGAGTAGTGGTTACCAGAGGCCGAGAGAGAGAGGATACACAGAAAAGTCTGGGGAAAGGTTTATTAATAAGGAACAAAGTGTTAATCAGTTAGGAGGAAGTTGTAGCCCTGTTACAGGAAGGGTGATCATGATTAATATTCTTATTTAATTCGGTTCATATGGACAAAGAATATAATTTTCCCATCACAAAGAATGAAATGATGGCTTATCTAAGGATCCTGAATTGAACAGTGAACAAAGTGTAAGTGGATAAACTTTATGTGCAATAGAAAGCTACGCGGTTATCGTGTGTTGTTTGATAATGTAATGGTGAGAACTCACAGTTTAG